>NC_090277.1:6955000-8205000 GCF_040414725.1 Anabrus simplex
GGCATCGGTGCATTTTGTGTGCTAAGTACTCATCGAATGACTGTCTATTGTTTATTGATTACCTCTGTTGGTTATTGAAATGAATTTATGGAGAGTGTGGTTATTTTTTTATTCTGCATGTTTTGATAATTATATTGTTGTGAGATTGACAACATTTCCTATCATATGTAAGCCAATTGCAGTGCTAGTAGCTGCTGAACTTAAGGATAACTGTAGGCACTAGATTGAATTAAGTTATGGCTGGTTGGTCCCTGGCTCTCATAGTGAACATATTTTTCCTCCAAAAGGAAAGCCAGTTGAGAATAACATCATTTAAACTTCCTTACAATGTTACTAATGTTAGGTGTGCACGTAGCAAAATTCTGTCTTGGCAGCTTACTGTCAGTGTAGCACGTCTTAAGTAAACACTCATATGAAGGAGGAAAGGTTGTTGAGAGGAAGCAAGATATTTTCATCATCTTTCCCTGCTCTGTCTGTTGCTGCTGTAAACACAATCCATTGCAAACTTCTGAGTGTGTGGCTTTCAGTTGAGTGGCTCTTCATCTGATAGCTTCGAGGGTGATGTGATAACATGCTAATTTCCTGTAGGAGAGTGGTGTTCACATTAGGTCTAGAGGTATTTTAAGAAGCTGAATTAACCAAACATATACCTGTTTTTATACTGGCATGAAAGTGAATTCCTGAACATCAATTTGGCATTTCAGAGTCATTGAAAACCTTTCTAACTATAAATGTGTGATTGTTGAGTTCTGAGTTACAGGCAGTACAGAAGAGAATGGTGTCTCAACATATCAAAGATGCAAGCACACTGCTATTTGAGATCTCTAACTTTGATATTTCTTATTACTGTATGTTCTGTGTCAACCTTGAACCTGACTTATGAGCGCACTCCTGATCAAAAACTCTAGGTTTTATATTTCTGTGCCAAACATGTATGGATATCTAAGTTATGTCATAGAAATATGTACCAATATCATAAACTGTTAGCGAGTGTGTTAAGGTTGGGGTTGTATAGTTCTGTAAGTTTTACTGTGAGAATCGAAATTACTTTGGTTTAGGGGTCGCAACTCTTCTATTTTTCCCCCCTGATTATAAAAGAGAATGGTTGACCTGTTACACCTTTTTTAAAAACAGTAATATCCTCCAACACTACTGCACCACCATTAGTTCTACATGTTAAAAATCATTACATCTTTGTTAATTAGTGTAGAAGAAGTTAAATCATAAATTTTTGGTCAATGTATTGTGAGACTGGATACACCAGTCTGCTAAACAGAATGAAAGTACAGGTGTGATTACTCTGGGTTACCCTCACATTCACAATCTGCTGGAAGATATGTGTGTTAAAAAAATTAGCAAATTTGCCTATAGGATGGGAGAGATAAAATAGATCAAATTCTGAAATGTAAATTCTCTCAAAAAAAGTATTTTGCTCAGATGTTGAATTCATTTAGAAAGGCTCATTTTATTCCTCTAATACAGGTCAATATCTATGTTACATAGAGATCCATGTCTAAAAGCTCTAGAATGCATGATTTCTGAGAATTTCTTTTAATATGCCCCTTCTTAGTGGGCCCCAGGAATTTGAGGACTTATGGCACATTATAAATTAACTTTTCTTTGCTCTTTGTCATTATTTCCCTCTCAATTTTGTAATATGAAAACTTTCCAGGCTGTCAAACACACTACAATTCAAGTATAAATTGTAACACTATTTCAGGACTGTGGTCATTGAGAAATTTCCTTTCCTCTTTGACATTCTTTTCCCCCTCCATCTTGTAACATACAAAATTTCCAGTCTGCCAAACACACAACAAGTTCAACATAAATTACAACACTATAAACATAGCTGTAAAAACTACACACTATTATACATGTGTCATTCTACGGGAACATCCTCAGATACGATCAAATCACTTAAAACATGTGTATGTATATACAGTATTGTTTATGTTACATAAACTTGTCAATGATAGAGGGTTTAGTGATAGTATGAACCAGTATTGACAAAGAATACTTTTACAAGTATTAATATAACTAGGAAACTTCTGTGCTTATATAGACTACCGATACTAAGTCCGTTGTCTCCAGATACTCTTTCACTACTTTGACCCTGTAGAGGCAAATGCAAAGTTTTGGGTATAGCATACTGCTCGTGGAGAGGTGAGGGGAAGCTTGGGAGGGGCATGTGGAGCATTGTGGATGCCTCCTATTGGATGTTAATATCTAGTATATTGTACTGTGGAGTTGGGAGGGTGAAATAGGGCAGTGGGAGTGAAGTGATGTGGAACATTCTATCAACACTGGAGAGTGGAGAGAATATTAATAACCTTCTTCATGATATAATGTACTTTTATATAATATGGATGAATGCAAATGAATAATTTTAGGTAAATAAAGTATGGAATTGAAATGGAGAATATCTATTGGATATTATTATGATCAGTGCTAATTTAATGAGTAAGTTATGTCCAGCTATTATGTGAGTTGACCGAAGAGGGCAGAATTTTTTAAGTGTGTACGTTCATTTAAGTTAGTTACATTAGCATTTTTTGTGATGTAAATTTTGATGTCTTCCTTTATATTTAAAGATTTACTTTTTTTCGGTGTGTACATTTTTTAGATCTGTGTTGATGTCTGTGAAATGATGTGAACTGTCGTATATGTGCTCCCCGAAGGCTAAATGCCGATTTTATCTGATTGTGTTGTTGTGTTCATTGTAGCTTGTGTGGAAGTTACTTTTCACTTGACCTATCTGTATATATGGCATTGCAGTTAGGTTCAGGGCACTTGAGTTCATAGAATCCTGACTTTGAGAAAGGGTCTTTTTTGTTTAGGTTGCACTTGCTGATGTGTCTCTGTAGTGTGTTGTTCATTCTAAAGGCTACTTTTAATCGTAGTTTCTTGAAAATATTAGTTACATTGTATGTGTGATTCTCAAGTACGTTAACAAGAACACATAAAAAGTAGCTGATATTTTCAAGAAACAAGTAGCCTTTAAAAAAACAGCACACTCCAGAGACAAGTGCAGCCTAAACAAAAAAAACGCCTTTATCAATGTCAGGAATCTCTGAATTGCATTGCCACATATGTAAGTAAGATATAAAGAACTCAAAAAACGTGATCAGGTATAATCGGCATTCAGCCTTAGGGGAGCTCATGCACGACAGTTCAAATCATTTCACAGACATCAACACAGATGTAAAAATTTTACACATAAGGATGAAAGTAAATCTTCGAATATAAAGCAAGCGATCAAACCTATATTGCAAAACTTGCTAATGTAACAAGCCTAAATGACCATACACACTTAAAGAATTCCCCATTCTCTGCTCTACTCACATAATATCTGGACAACACTTACTCATTAAATTAGCATTTATAATAATAATATCCAATAGATATTCTCTACTTCAATTCCATACTCTATTTACGTAAAATAATTAACTTGCACTTATCCATATTACTTAAAAGTACATTATAACATGAAGTAGGTTAATCACTTTCTCTCCCCTCTTAAGTGTTGAAATAAGGTTCCATAACACTTCACTGGCTCCACCGTATTTCCCCCTCTCCTCTCCATGGTACCCTATACTGCCACCTTTTTACCTGGCTAACCCAGCCACTGAACGAGAGATCCCAGGGGGGAACGTTCGTTCAAAGGCTGACCGAATTTTAGAGGCATTGACGGGAATAGGATTGATGACCAAGCAAAAAAAAAATTAAAACCACATTTCTGACATCTTTTCTATATAAGAATTGGCAGAAAAACACAACAAAATTTAAAATGTTACTACATGTTGTCAAATTTCCTCCAGGAGTGAGTGTACAAAATTAAATTAATCTTCATCGATGTAGACGAAGGTTAGGCTCTGAAAAATAACAAACTCAAATTAGGCCTTCATTGGCTTCAAAATTGAAATATAAAATTTTACAGCCTCTCCTAATTCACAGTAACATTTGCAAATCAACTAGCATCTAACCTTCTCTCATTATCACATTAACAAAAATTAACTAAAAAACCCCACTTGTCCATGTGGTAACTGATTGAAATCTAAATTAATAATTTTTTACATTATTCCAAGCTAGGTAACACTAGTTTATGCAGTTTATGGAAATCCTCCTATCAATCATGAGTCTTATTTCTATGGCACAATTAATTAATTAACACTGCTGTTGATTGCCATCAAATTATTTCATTACAGTTTCCATTCAATAATAACATGATCGTGTTCACATGAACTAATGTATTCCACCTACTGAATTCTTAATTCAGTCATGACACATCTGGTAATCAAATTAAATAATTAATTATTATTAATTATTACCCGCTTGATTTACTTGTTAGCCGGCCCCGTGGTGTAGGGGTAGCCTGTCTGTCTCTTACCTGGAGCCCCCGCGTTTGATTCCCGGCCAGGTCAGGGATTTTTACCTGGACCTGAGGGCTGGTTCGAGGTCCACTCAGTCTACGTGATTAAAATTGAGGAGCTATCTGTCGGTGAGATAGCGGCCCCGTTTTAGAAAGCCTAGAATAACGGCCAAGAAGATTCGTCGTGCTGACCACATGACTCCTCGTAATCTGCAGGCCTTCGGGCTGAGCAGCTGCCGCTTGGTAAGGCAAGGCCCTTCAAGGGCTGTAGTGTCATGGGGTTTGGTTTTGGTTTTTGATTTACTTGTTAGAAATGCAATCTAGTACAAATTAATTTTTATCTACTCAGTATTTGAAATGTTTGCCCTTGCCGTTTTTTTAACTGCATGATCTCTCATCTGAATCATATTTAAAAGAAAAGAAATCTTAATGTAGTCTTTATGTTGTTATAATCTCAGTAACATCTTTCCTGACTATGGCTGAGTAGTGGGTGTGTGACGATAGTGCTCCTCAATATCTTGTGATTTTGGTTGTATGTAGTTTGAATAACAAAGTGAAACCGTGTGCCTCTGGATTACTAAGGTTTGAAGAATTGATGTACGTATTGCATTTTTATTAGATCTTAATTAGTGATGTATTACGAGCCATGTTTAAGTTATTTGAGGAAGAATCTGTTAATGTAAACATTGAGGTGAAGTGCTACCAACTTGAACATATTTCCAAAGAGTAGTGAAGAGCAGTTACCGTCAACGTACACAATCGATTTTTATATCAATCATGATACCATTCTTCGCCACCATGAGCTCTTGTGTAGCATGTCAGAAGGCTGTTTCTAGGCAAGATATAAATTCTAAGATTCAGTGCAGTAACTGTCAAGGTTGGTTCCATTGCAAATGTGTTTTATAGGAGACGTAGAATTAAATTTCTTAAAATCTGAAAATCAAGTTTGGAGGTGTGCTCGTTGTGAAAAGGAAAGACGAAATTGTGTACATGGCTTGGAACTAGCAACAGCACCATCTATTGGCGACTTCTATCAGCTCTTACTTGAGTTGAAGAAAGGAATTGCAGAGGTTAAGAAATCAAGTATAGAGGCTGAGCGAGAGTTAGGCAAAAGTTTGGAGTTAGCTCACGTAAAATTGGATAAGAATGCCACATTCATTAAAAAACAGAAAATGGAAAAATTGAGAGAAGAAAATTTAAATCTTAAGAAACAACTAAAAGACACACAAATACAGTTAGATGAACTTGATCAGTATGGTCGTCGTAACACGGTTGAAATTTTTATGCATACCTCAACGAGTTAATGAGTATGTTTATGAAATTGTTAAGCATGTAGATCGAGTATTAAATGTGAAGATCAAGAATGAATTGATTGATGCATGTCATAGGTTGAAGAGGCAATTGCTTCAAGCTTCAAGTGCCATTGTAGTGAAGTTTGTACACCGTAGTGTCAAGAACGAAATCATTCAAAAACACAAGGTTAAAGGGGATTTAAATGTGTCTCATCTCAGATTTTCTGAGTATGAGATGGTGTATATAAACCACAGATTGACGTCCCTACGAAGAAAGGTCCTTGGCCAAGCTCGAAAAATTAAGAAGGAGAGAAATTATGCTTTTCTATGGGTAGATCATGGAGGTAACATTAATCTCCGGAAAAGAGAGGGTGATCGGCAGGTGTTTAATCTAAAAACCCTGGATGATGTGAATGGATTAAATGAGACTGTGTAACTTTTGTGTTTTGAGAAGAATGATTTTTAATGCAATTAATATTTACTACCAGAATGTAAGAGGGTTAAACACTAAAATTTCGGAGTTTTATGTTAACAATAGTGAATCAGAATACGATATTCTGTTGATTACGAAAACATGGTTACAATCTCATGTTGCTACAGCGAACTGTTTAGTAGGGATTTTGATGTGTATATAAAAGATCGTGGGGTACAAAGAAAGGAGGAGGCGCATTAATAGCTGTTAAAGGTTCTATAGTATCAAGACAAATAACGTTACATTTTGGTGATGCTGAAGCAGTTTGTGTAAAAGTTATAGTTAATGGTCACAGTTACTGTACGTAATAATGTCAGTGTATTTTCCACCTTCAACCAAATTGGAAGCATATTTGGACTTCTATAGATTGTTTGAAGTTAATAAAGACCTTTCCAATTTAGATCTTATTGTAGCTGGTGACTTTAATTTGCCATTAATTACTGGTGGGCAAAGTCATCTTGTAAATTTTGGACCTGCATATAGATCCTTAGCTGAGTTTATGTCACTCTATCAGTTGCACTTGGTCAATAATATTCTTAATGGAAATGGAAATAAACTTGATCTTCTTATTACGAATGTTAACGCATTAACAGTATATAGAGATGAGTGCCCCTTAATTAAAGAGGATAGTTATCATCCTGCAATTGCAGTCACGGTACTATTAAACAGAGAGCGTAGCCATGTTTCACAACAACCTGAACAACCTAAGCAGTTATTTGACTTTAGAAGCGCTAATTTCTTTCAATTGTATAAAATGTTTGAGCGAATGGATTGGTCTAGGATTGTAGAATTTACAGATGCTGACCAGGCTATTGAGTATTTTTATGCTCAGGTACACTCTGTATTTCGTGAAACGGTACCAATGAAGAATTTTCATACAAAGAAAAAATATCTTCCATGGTTTACTAAAGACATAATAAATAACTTGAAACTGAAGGAAATCCACAGAAAGCGAAATAAACATTCAGAGTATAGTAGGGTAAATTTTAACTAGTTAAGGAGGGAAACAAAACATATGATCAGTAAAGCATGAAAGAATTATATTTCTAGACTTGAAGAGAATATCAAAAGTGATGTTAATCAGTTCTGGAACTATATGAAATGCAAAAGAAATACCAAGGAGGGTCTGCAACAGGGCATGAAATTTAACAATATATTATTTAATAATAATAAAAGTATAGCTGATGGCTTTGCAACCTTTTTTAGATCAGTATATTTGAAACCTCCACCAACCTATGATATTTCTGATTCATCTGATGTATATGTTGATTATCCGTTATCTTTAGAATTAGTTGATGAAAAGGAATATATGTTAGCTATTAAAAAATTAAAACCTGAAAGGTCATGTGGTGTTGATGGAATACCGCTGCACGTACTGAAAGCATGTTCGAATGTGTTGGATTTCCCCTTACAAGCCTTATGTAACATTGTGGTAAAAACGCAAACTTTTCGAAAAGTATGGAAGATAGCGAATATGTGTCCAGTTTTTAAATGTGGGGACAGTAAAAATATTGAAAACTATTGCCCTGTTTGTATTTTGTGTGCACCGGCTAAAGTATTTGAGCAAATAATGTACACACGTATATTTAATCATGTGAGGGTCGGTATACATATCAATCAGGATGGTTTTATGCCAGGTAGATCAACTACGATTACTCTATTAACATTTATACAATATGTGTATGCCATTTTGAATAATTAGGGACAGGTCGACGTAATATACACAGATTTTTCCAAAGCCTTCGACAAATTAGATCACAGAATTTTAATGAAAAAATTGTCATGCTTTGGTCTGACCCCTCCTTGGTTAAAACTGCTTGCATCTTATCTTAGTGCACGGAAACAATATGTTTACTATCATCAACATGAGTCTTTTGCATACAATGTTACTTCTGGTGTACCACAAGGGTCTAACTTTGGCCCTTTATTCTTTATTTTATATATTAATGATTTGCCCACTAGAATTAGGTTTTCTCAGTGTTTATTATATGCTGATGAAGTCAAACTTTATAAAGAGATAAAAAATGTTGATATGTTGAAATTACAATATAATTTCGATTACTTATACACGTGGAGTATTGAAAACTGTTTGCAACTTAATATAAATAAATGCTGTTTCCTTCATATTTCAAATAAGAAAAATACATTGAATTATAAATATAAAATTAATAATGAAGAACTCAAAGTTGTTCACTCTGTTAATGACTTAAGTGTAATTGTTACAAGTAATTTATCTTTCAAGGAGCTTATTAATACAAGGATTAATGATTCCTATAAGAAATTGGGTTTTATAATTAGAAATTCAAGAGATTTTTCTAACACGTATGCACTCACCTTATTATTCAATAGTATTGTCTGATCAGAACTTGAGTATTCATGTATAATTTGCTCTTCATGTTATCAATCTTATCAAAATCAAATTGAAAGGGTGCAGAAACGCTTTTTATGATATATTTATTATAAAAATATAAGATATTCCCCTTTAGAAATTATGTTTCATGTGGATTTTTGTTGAATGAATTTAAATATGTATCACTAGCCAGTAGGTGTGTAATAGCTCAACAAATTTATCTCTACGAGATGGTTAATGCATTAATTGACGATAATAGTTCGCTTCACGAGTTATGCTTTAATGTTAGAAAAGGAAATCTAAGATTTTTGCAATTGTTTATTACTCCAGTCTCCGAAACTGTATTTTTTAAGAACTCTCCGTTTATCAATATATGTGAAACATACAATAAATTAATTAATAATTATCGTATAGATCTTGACTTTGCTTATGAATATGACACAAGTAAATATATTAAAAGAATTTTTCTTGTCGAGATTTGTTTATATGTATAATATTTACGTGATTTTGTTACAATTTTGTTACAGTCATGGAAAACGCATGACTAGATTAAAACACAATGTGAAAAATGAAGATCTGAAAATATTGCTAACTACTCCATTCATTCATATCATTCACACAAGGGCAACACAAACTTTTATATACATTATTAGATGTGAATTCTGGGAGTAATTTTATCAGTTCATTATCCGTACATATGGTCGGGTCAGTAAGGTCAAGCAGATGAACCTAAGTCTGTTAACACACTCGACGTAGCCTATGATCTCTGATCGAATTAGACTTATCACTTATATTGAGTAAATTATTTAAAAATGACGACAATCAATCCTAGTTTCAGAATATTATTCGAAGATTTGATAGAAATAAATAATCATCACCATCAGGTGGGTCATCTCAGGTTACTAACACAGGGTCCGTGAGCCTCAATTAATTATTATTAATTCCCACACATAAGACATGTATCCAGCACGTGCTCCAAATTGTACTAACTCACTGTGCTCCAAAGACACATGCTACAAAATTATTATAATTATATCCCTTGGGATCACCAATATTCCAGGCACATTCACTGATGGAGCACATTAAACATAACATTCAAGAATAATCTAACACTATTTATGGCTCTCGACCATTAAGTCACTGTTTAACCAAACTCAAACTTAAATTTCTTTATTATTATTATCAATGATTTACTAAATCTATCAGCAATTTTGAAATTATCTTGAAAATGGATGACACAATCCTAAAGAATTATAGGATGATATATAGATGAAACTCAAAACGAACTCTAATTATTGAAATCACAAATAGTTCCATTTCACAGTATCTCAAGTATCACACGTAATTCAAGTCAAATTTTAATGTGTGTTCAATTATTTTTAGATATAGACCTGCAATTCAGAATCCATTCAAAAGAACAACCTCAGTAAGCTACTCTAATAGAGTTCAAAACCCTTGATCACTCAGGTAACTCGTCTACCTCGCCGCCTTTAAGAATGGAAATTTCAAATAACTCTAAATACAGCAAATACTAACAGAACTACTAACTAGAGAAGAAAGATCATACAGTTCTACACAAATAAGAAAGATATTGTACAATAAATGGAGACTTAAATGTTAGATGCTGTTCAATTCCTGGTTGATGTCTTCACCATTCCGACACCTAAATTCCGTTCACCTTCTCCATGCCAGAATCACCTTACATATTTAGCAATTCATGGTGACACAGCAGTTGACGTCCCACGGTGAGAATGATGTATTTCTTGATAACACAGGATCCATCTTGTGTTCATCGACGATATCCATTGAGCTGGGTTTTCACCACATGTGAGTTTAGCTGTAACTAACACAACAGGCATTAAAATGTGCATGATCCAGTTGAAATTCTATTAACGCATTGAGTATTACACTTAACATGTATCTTTAAACTCAGATTACCACCCAGTAATGTTCAATTCTCAATAACTAATGTCTCAAGTATGAGAGTAGGCTCCTGTCCATGAAATTTAAGACAAGTACGATATAGTTTATGATGCATTCACCTGTCCAGGCAACGAAAAAGTAAGTATGTAAGAGAGTGATTTAATGTGCGCACGAAGTCATATAATTTCTGGCTCGGCGTTGTGTCGCTTTGAATGACGATTATTGGTTCACCAGTATCTCCTTTTATTGGCTATGTATATTCTAGAATTTTGTAGAATGTACTTGCTCGCTGTGCATGCGTCCTACTGGCCTCGGGAAACCTGTTGGTCATGAGGCCTCCCCTTTCTCTTGATTGAACATCGGATCAATACTTGCTATGCCCAGAACTGGTAAAATCCAGCTTATGCACACGGAAAAAAGCTCGCTGGTGACAATCTAGCCCTTGACAAATAATAAAATTTATTAAGGCTGGCTTGTAACTTTAAGATTATTATTGACTAAATTTGACGGGGACAATATTAGATTTTAATATCCAGTAAGAGGCATCCACAATGCTCCACACACCCCTCCTAAGCTTCCCCTCCCCTCTCCACGAGCAGTATGCTATACCCAAAACTTTGCGTTTGCCTCTATAGGGTCACAGTCCTGACAGAGTATTTGGTGACAACGGACTTAGCATTAGCAGTCTAGATAATACAGAAATTTTTTGTTATATTAATATTTGTAAAAATATTATTTGTTAATACTGGTTCATATTATCACTAACCCCTCTATCAAATTAAACAATGCTGTACATATATATACATGTCTTAAGTGATTTGATACAATCTGAGGATGTTCCTGTAGGACGATACATGTCATTCTAAGTATAAGAGTGTGTATTTTTAACAAGTATATTTATAGTGTTACAAGTTATGTTGAAACGTTTGTGTCTTTGACAGACTTCAAAGTTTTTATGGTAGATTTAACTAAGTGTACAATGGAAAGTATGGCTTCATTCTTAACAAGCTCTCGGTTTTGTGCATCTTTTTTTTCCACTTTCCTTAGTTTGGCTACTCTTCGCTTTCTATATTGAGTGGGATAAGTAGTTATGTTCTGGAATTTTATACTCTGATTCATTTTTATTGGTAAATTAACTTCTATTAGTATGTAAGCTTTTGATCACAGTCCCTCTCACACCCCTTTAGTGCCACCGAGGTTTTATGAGTCCACGTGAGAAATTTTAAGGTCCTGTAGTAGATCACGAAAGAGCTTCTGAAACTGGAGATGTACATTCCAACACTGATGGTGTTTTCATCCCCAGAGTTCATTACAGCACACCACATAACATTCTTGTAGTAGTAAAATGTTTCATTTGTACTGTGGTTGACATACATCACACCTTTCCCTCATATATGACTGTGATAAGCTTGCTTCATTCATGTTTGTTTTTTAATTTTTATATTTGGAAGCATTGAAATATTCTGTTTGAAGCAGAACAGTCACAATGCATTATGTAGCCCCTGCGAGCTCTACAGAAGCAGAGTAGAGAATGTGATTAAAATATTTGATGGGATGTTAATCTGTCTTTAAACAAACTTTATTCATATTTCTCATTATATGGCAAAAGATTTAGAACAGTCCGAACAATTGGAAGTGTTCAAACAACCTCTATAATTTGTTTGATATAATTGGACATATTAAACAGTTAGTAAGATTTAGTGTTTATATCTATGGCAGCTTCTTTCTAAAATTCTGTGCGAGATGGTGCCAATTCCATCTCTGGTATAGCTAGAAAATGTTTCTCACTTTTTATTTGGTTCTCAGTCTTATCCTTTGTCTGACATTGGGTGTGAGCGAGGATAGTAACACCATTCTCAGTACAACCTTTGGTTTTAACAATCCTCTGCTGGTAGAAATCTTCCTTATACAATAGTGAAATTTTGAAAGTAACTGCAATACTGGAAAGTAACGTATTATCATGCTCTTTTGTTGGTGACAGTATTTGTAGATATAACTTATTTCCCACATGAAGATGTTGAACACTCATCAGAAGTGATACTCCTGAAAGAAGAAGTTAAATCAGAGTTAACAGAGCCAGGACCAACACGGGAAGACTCGCTTCAGGTAATGTACATAATTTGATAAGTCATCATCGGGTAATCATTGTAATGCATACAGTACAATTGATAGTCATACGGAAAATACAGCTTTTTTGAGATTCACTGTTTTCTTACCTAATTTTCACTTTTCCTTCAATTTGTACTGCAGTCTTCGGTTATGTATTGTGTAGCAGTTAAGATTGCTACAAAGACCTCTACTGTATATCATTTGGGGGCTGGTATCACTGCTACTAATACTTTTGACTTCGTAAATATTTTTGAACACAGAGTTGCTATAAGATACATTCTCTTGTTTCTGTTCCTGGGTATTTTACTCGTTGCCTCCAAATGCAACACCTTTGTAATCTTATCGATTATATTAATTACTGATTTCTGGATAATACAATTGTTTTTGTATACAAATTGCAGATATTATGCTTGCTTACTGTGAGTGTTCACTTATATACTACATGTATTGTAGCCATCTTGTGGCAAGTGAAAAATATTCTTATTCTTCCTAATGTAGTCTGTTGTGACTTATATTACTTAAAATTGCAATGCATTAACAGGCCATCCAAAGTGATCTTGTCTTTCTGTTCCATACTTCATAAGGGACAGTGTTTGTGAATAGGCCTTGTATGTTCACTGTTACTCACCTGAACTTTTATTACATGAATTAATCCGTCACTACCAGGATGCACATTTGATCATTACCATCGTCCGCTGCATAGCATGTGTGTTGTCTTCCTTCATTGTGACTATGTGGCTATGGGGTATTTCATTGCCCATTTATTGAGATATTCAGTTGATGATATATTTCAGAAATTCTGGGTTACCTGCTGAATATATAGTCATCTGAATAATGGAAAAGGAAATTCATTCATGAACAGGGAGTGTAGTAATTGGCTCTCCTATAAGTAAATAGGATATAGTTATGGAAGATGTGTCAAAATGGTCATTATTTAACTTTAGTGAGGGGCTTGAGTATGTGTTCAGGGAACTAAGTCAACAAAGGTGAGAAATGTAGTTGTGGTGAGATCAGGTATCATGTGTATGTAGAGAGAATAAGTAGCCACGTAGACTGGTCTTGTTCGATCTCATGGCAATTTTTATCCGAATTGAGCCCAGCATAGTCTATTCTAGTTTTAAGGGATGTGTATTGCACCCGCTTACCTCCTGAGTCCCAGACTAGCCTTAATCTCAGGGGTGATCAGTTCATAAAAGATAAAAAGAATTTTAATCTCCTCATTCCGTTTGGACATGAGACACTTCCGGTATGTACATTCTGGTGAGCCGGAACCCCACCGTGGAAATGTTATCGTATTTAAAACGGGAATTTATAGTACGTACAAACTCTAGCCTACTTTTCCAGATTCACAAACATGCCAAGTATAGCTCATTAACTCAAAGCTTGTCTCACTATTTATAATTGTCAATACGACAAGACGTACGGAAAGGTTCATTACTATGCTCTGACAATGAAGACATGTGCCGTCCGTGGGTTATTTTGTATCTACCGCTAACCATCTCCCCCGTGGAAACCCAACATCTGGTTCAGACCAGTTTGACACATGACGACTGTCCCTATCATATCCTCCTATGATTATTAAATAATATCATTATTATTCTTTATCTGATCATTATAATTTGGTGATTACCATCAATTATTTTATTATTATCATTAATTTCAATTATAATCCTATGTTTGATTATTATCATTTATCATCCAGGATGGTTATATGCTAACCCTTGCCGACGTTTCAAACGAAGGGTCGTTCTTCCTCGTAATTTATCCGCACAAATTCATGATCAGTTTCCTAATAAAATATATTTATTATTATTATATTCGTAACAATGAATCATCGTCCATAAAAAATCTTAATTTCCTTTCATCAATTATTATTATTCTCAAAATATTATTGCAAGTTCATCTTCTGCTTCTTCAAGTTTTAATTATTATTATTATTATTATTATTATTATTATTATTATTATTATTATTATTTATTAATATTTTCATAAGTGGAGATTATCATTATTGCATCACTTATTCATCATGGATTTAATATTTTACATTGATTTCACCATAACTATTCTCAAATTAATCTCATGATTAATCTTGTGATAATCATGAGATTTTCTGCTATATCCGCATCATACTTTCATCATGATTTGATTACTACTTCCATTCCCTTTCGACGATGACTGATCTCGTCCCGCAGATTCTGGTGGTTTAGTCGTAATTCTTCATTCTCTCGTTGAATCAGGTGGATCATGTTAACAAAATCTTGGACACCGCTGTCAGGCTCTCCACATTCTAGGCATGGTCTTGCTTCTATTTGCCTATGGATCAGTTGGACTTCTTCTTCTCTTCTGTCTTCTTCTCCATCGTCCTCATCTTCTTGGTCGTCCTCAGCTTCTATTGAAACTCTCGTTTTCCTCCTAGCTCCGAGTTGTCGTTCGTCCTCGAATCTAGGGGCGTGAGAATGTGACAACGGCGCGTTCCTTTCCCCGTTGCGACCACCATTAGCCTTCTTCCATTTGTCTTCTAAATATTGCTTTGTCTCCTGATGTAGCTCCTCCATAGTTTGTATCGTCGCCTCTATGTAAGGTTTCCCATCGTCTCGGTCCCAAACACTACATGGCTTGTCATCCTTTCGGTCATGATTTTGGATGGCCTCCTTCCATTTCCTCTTCTTCAGCTCATCGAGGTACTGCTGAGTTTCTGGATGTCGATCCTCCCTATTTCTACGGTCTTCCTTCGTATAAGGCCTTCGGTTATTCTGGTTACTTCCGTGGTATGGCTGAGTTTCGCTCCTTCCAATCCGATATCCACGGTATCTCCTTTCGTCATGGAATTTAACATGCTTGGTTTGCCGGCTGCCTTCCGCAAATCCTCTTCGATTATTCCATTGTCGAGGTCTTCATCCCTGATCATATAACCTCTTTGGCTCTGGATCGGTATTCGTTCCCTGACTTCTGGTATTTATGGTCCTGGTTTCCGTCTCCCTTTCAACGTTATTCATCTGTTGCTCTCTATGCCTGGGTTGCCTTTGGTTAGAGTGATACGTGGTCTGATCTAACTGACGCAACAGAGCTTCCGTTTGTACTGCCGTCCGAATATTTGATGCAATCATCATCCGCTGGACCTCAAATGGCAGCTGCTTCCCAATAGCGCTAATGAGTTCCGTCTCACTGACCAGATTGTCTAGTTCGCGCATCTTGTGAAACTGTGCCACGAAATACTCTGAATATTTAGTTGGGGACGATGTAGAATAACGTCTGGAGTACAACTCCATCCTTAGATCTTGTTGTTCCTCAATGCTCCATAATTTCTGTAAAAACGCCTGTCGGAATCCCATAAAATCCTCGAATGTATATAAGAAGGCCCTGAACCACATTGGAGGTGTTCCGTCCAAAAACTTATCTACAGTTCGTAATTGCCGCTCCACCGATATCTTATTCTCTCTAATATACTTAGTGATCTCGCGAATGAAGCCTTTAGGGGTTATACATCCTCGAGCGTCGTATCTAGGTGGTTTGTCGTCCGACATTTTGATGACGTGGACCACAGATGTCGGAAGGGCCTTCGATGATGATGACGATCCGTCTTGTACTTCAAACTTAAGTCCGGTCGTATCAGATTGTGACATGCCTTCCTTTTTATGAAATCCCTGATTGTCTAGGGTCTCGAACTCTCGGTACTGGAGATGGAAGTCCTGAACTGACCCTAGCTGTTTTAACCTGGCCTTGACCTGTTCCAGATCTTTTCTAATTTCATCCAGGTTTTCGGTATTACTCTCTGACATTTGCTTGGACACTCAATTCTGCCCCGTGAGAACCTTAAATTGTTCCACTATTCTGACCTCTGTGTCAGCGATCGTCTGGCTTCGTTCCGCCAACCTTTCAGTTTTTCTGAACAATGCTATATTAGCCTCTTCACAGTGTGTGAGTCTCCGGCTACGGTCTTCCGAATTCGTCTTTATATCCTCAATTTCATTTCTGAGACCGGCTACTAGTACTAGGGTACGAAAAGTTTCACCCCGTAACTCATCGATTCCCTTTTCGTGCCTGTCCAAAGTACTTGCAGTATGTGCGCCTTTACCTTCCATGTGGCTTTGGATGATATCGTTTTCCTTACGACATTCACCCCCCACCTCTTCGAAGTGCCACTTCAAATCATCGCGGTCGACCAGCCTCTGAAATGAGAGCTCCTGAATACTGGCCTTTAATTTCTCTGAACCGATCAACCTTTTCATTGACACTAATAATACAAGAGTCGATATGCCGTTTCAAATCGTCCTTAGCGAAATGACACGCCTCCTGGACTTGGGTCATTTGGTCCTGTAATTCCTGTCCCAGTGAAATACTGGCGGGATGAACCTCGGCTATTTGTTCCATGAGTTTCGTTTTATTGATTTCACACGCGGCCTGTACCATATCGACTTTATTCTCCAAAGAAACACTAGCGGCCTGAACCATGTCCACTTTAATTTCTAACGAAATGTTAGCGGCATGTATTTGTTCCGTCAGTTCCTGTCTAGTAGAAACACTAGCGACATGAACTATAGATTTAAGTTCCTGTTTAGTAGAAACACTAGCGGCCTGCATCTGTTCCGTAAGTTCCTTTCTAGTAGCAACACTAGCGGCCTGCATTTGTTCCGTATTTATAGCAAAAGCTCGCATTTCATCTTCCCATGTGAGAGCTTTCACCTCTCCCTGTCCTTCGAACTGTTCACCTTGGGGATGCTCCCCACCTTCGTCTGACATTATATCAAATGAGAAAAGAGGGCCGATCAGCCTCTCATCCTATAGCACACGATTACGACAATTTTGGGTCTAGGCCCTATCATACGGTTATATCCTCGTTAATATTTTCTAAAATTTTAAATTTCTAAATTCAAAACCAAGACAATATTTTTCGCTTTCGCATAGCGAATTATTTATACAACGTAATTCCAATATGCATATTAATTGCCCTCACGTGCTTATTATGCCTGAAAGTCATATCATCAGTCACTTCAGACTATGACAACAACAATAACAACAACAACCGATAATATAACAATGAAAAACTTGAAGTCACCTGTCTTGAAATAACTTAAATTTAACTTACACAGTTCCATTATCTTTTTATTAATACCTGAATCTGGTGCTCAGTCACACTTTTACCAAATCCAGTATTCCTAATAAATTTTGCCTATATAAAATTCCTGCCCATGGATAGTTACATTTATGTGAAGTCTCATCAAATCTCAATCAAATTTTAATTTCATAGAAAAAGGGAATTATTAAATGAATGAGCCTTTATAGCAATGAACTCCTATTGTATCATTATCAGCTCTAGCCCCGTTCGAAACTAACCTTACTTTAACATGAATTACTACTTAACACATCTAATGTATATCCACTATTTAGCTTACCGATGATGCGGTCAAATTCTAATTAAATATCCCGATTGGGTATATATTTAAGTAAATAACTTGGCCTATCTATAATGCAATCGGGCACTGAGTTGGTCGCTCATGATATCGTCGCTAATACAACAAAGTTCGGTTTTTTAAGCGTCAAAATATAAAGTCACACGTTGCTCAAGCATGATGCAATTCGGCCGTTTACGTTGGGCGCCATGATGCACCCGCTCACCTCTTGAGTCCCAGACTAGCATTAATCTCAGGGGGGATCAGTTCGTAAAAGATAAAAAGAATGTTAATAAAAAAAGGAATCAAAATATATATAGGTGCACCAAATGAACACAGGGATAAACGGGCATGCAAATTAAGGTAACGGGGGACGACTCGTTCATTGATACAAATTATAGACTCCACAATAGGACTGGGAAGTGACAACTAAAATTTCATGGGCATACTGGACTAACTACAATAAAATGATATGGAAACTGTTTCCTATTGAAATTGCAATGAGGAGCAATTTATTGACTTATTTTGCAAACTGCACATGATGACAATTATTACATTGGGACACTTCCATCCTGAGAAAGAAATGACATAATAGTTGGATTCACCTCACTACTCTGGTAGTGTACAAGATTTGGTGAATTCGCCCCATTGGTTATTGGGGATCGAATCCACATCCGTATGAGTGGACGTTTCACTGCTCGAGATCTTCTTTCGGAGACGAAGGCATGACAGTAACTATTTACTGTCATCTCCTCATTCCGTTTGGACATGAGACACTTCCGGTATGTACATTCTGGTGAGCCGGACCCCCACCGTGGAAATGTTATCGTATTTAATACGGGAATTTATAGTACGGACAAACTCTAGCCTACTTTTCCAGATTCAGAAACATGCCAAGTATAGCTCATTAACTCAAAGCTTGTCTCAATATTTACACTTGTCAATACGACAAGACGTACGGAAAGGTTCATTACTATGCTCTGACAATGAAGACATGTGCCGTCCGTGGGTTATTTCGTATCTACCGCTAACCATCTCCCCCGTGGAAACCCAACATCTGGTTCAGACCAGTTCGACTTATGACGACTGTCCCGATCATATCCTCCTATGATTCTTAAATAATATCATTATCATTCTTTATCTGATCATTATCATTTGGTGATTAGCATCAATTATTTTATTATTATCATTAATTTCAATTATAATCCTGTATTTGATTATTATCATTTATCATCCGGGATGTTTATATGCTAACCCTTGCCGACGTTTCAAACGAAGGGTCGTTCTTCCTCGTAATTTATCCGCACAAATTTATGATCAGTTTCCTAAAATATATATATTTATTATTATGATTATGATGATTATTATTATTTATTAATAGTTTCATCAGTGGAGATTATCATTATCGCATCACTTATTCACCATGGATTTAATATTTTGCATTGGTCTCACCATAATTATTCTCAAATTAATCTCATATATTCTTCCTATTATTCCTCTTCATATTATTGTTATTATTATGCTAACTTGGCTTCACGTGTTACTCTACCATTAGTTATATTTATGTTTAATACATAAGCTTTAACAATTTCGGTCTGCTTTGGCACTAAGCACTTGATTTAAGACAAGATTCACTTGCATTATTATTATAATAATAAAAACTGCGAAGTTTGATATTTTAATCTCCACTCCTCAGGATTCAGTCACATATGTTAAATCCCGTTATGAACCACCATGATCTGCTTTATATGTGTCGGGACAACACGGTATTCGGTACCGCACCTTCATTTTCGTACTGCCGTTAAGTTTATGGTGACACATGTCCTCCCAAGACACATCTCACATCGCGGCTGGGCAAATACCTCCAATGCCGGCGATTGCCAAACTATTCCTTACAATTCATTTGAAGTCCATCTTTTATTTTATTGGAACTCTTCAAACATTTAATTCGTAAATTAATCTTCGGTGCGTGGATTCTGCCACTCAGAACACCGGAATCAGCATTTTATATCATGTTAGGCCTTGAGATTCATCTATTCCATCATCACAAACAGTACGGCTCAATTTTATTTCATGCCGGATTTTCGTCCCTCATGACTTCCAACTCTAAATATGGGCTCAAACCACTCTGGGCTTTCAACATATCGTGACCATTCTATTCACGTGCCTTTATCGCTTTTAAACAAATTTTAATGGTAATATAGAGTCCACAAATGTGAAATCAGCAATTTACGTATAAATCAAATTTACTTCCCGAATTAAATTCTTAAACGCTACATGTTATCTCCACATTGATTATTATTTCCGCTAGCAAACTTACAAAGCATTTTCATTATTTTTATACATTTTACTTGAAAACGCACAAATTCTTCTTATTATTCATTTACTTTCCTTTGCCAACTCACAAACATTATTATTATCTCTCACTCGCACACACACCCAGCAGTATTATTATTATTATTATTATTATTATTATTATTATTATTATTATTATTATTATTATTATTATTATGACCTTCCGTAGCCAACACAAATTTTTCACTCTGGCAGTTTCATAATCTGGCAACAAATATTCATACTAACATACAAATAATCACTGCAGTGATTGAAAATCAAATAAATGGGTTAGAACAAAAGAAATCTAACCCTTGAAATGAAATGAAATCAAATCGAAGTATTCACAAACAGCATCCACTAATTGAAAGAAATATCCCATATTTACATTATATACAACCAACAAATACTCAATTAATTAATCTAACCCCTTATTTCGTTAATTTAAATTAGTTCGTCAGTCTATCAAAAAAAATCATGGATTCGGGAGGCGAACTATGTTAAGTAACCATGATTATTCTACACTGAACCCCGTTTTGTCGCGATAACATCCCCAAATATAAATTGGTGTACTCATTCCTCTATAGAGTTCCATCGTCACGTAGCGGATGAGAAGCCTCATGGCCCCATGGTGATTTACTCGTTCATCATATCGCACATTATAAAATTAACACAACAAAACACTTCTGGGCGATTACCCACGATTAACAACTTTCTAGAGAATTTACAATAATTTATACAAGAATGAAAAAACACTTACAGGTGCCTCTAGACCCATTACATTTGCACAATATTTTCTTTCTTGAGTGCGAACCACGAGTCGTGACACATTACGACGAAGTGTCGTTTCATTCGAACCGGCGCGTATCGCGTTCTTTAACCCGCACTTCCTGACGTATACGATGCCGTCTTGTGATCGCCTTGCTCCTACAGTGTCCTGCTACAATAATTGTTTCTTGAAATATCTTGAAATATTTCTTTCAGGCTCTGAACACTGTCTTCAAAACGTATTATCGGCGTTCCGTCGATCCTTTAAATTCCAACACATGAAATGTTGAGAAATGTATTAATTCCACATACACTAATACTGATAATTTACACTCGATATTCTGAATAATTATCAACGTTCGTCTTCCCCTTCATGACTACTAACGTATTTTTAACTCTAACAGAATCTATAATGTGTTTTCTGGTACTGAGTTCCAGAGTCACTCTGTCAGCGTATCAAATTATTTCAAACGACTGGTTGATGTGAAGCTCGACTGGTAACAACTAGTAATGTGAGGTCCAACTGCCGGTTATTTATGGACGATATGGTTTCCCGCCGGGGTCATCCGCGGTCATACCAGGGTGAGGGGGGTTCGTTATCCTAAATCGGCACTTGCAGGTGGATTTGGATCTCTTAATTTATCCCACTTAATAAACTGGCGATACACATTCACGTGTCGTATTCTGAACTCATATCGTTCGGCGATCACGGAGATATCACTTGATTTCTGTCCTCCAGTTTTCGCGCGCTAAGTCGGCGTCCCTGATGGCGTGATCGTCGTGACCAATGGCGAGCTCGCGTGGGTCATTTCCAAGAATTCTTTACTTTAATTTATTACAATTACAATTAATCAACATTGGGATGATATCACAAAAATCCCCTCTGTTCAATTTTGTGGTTGGAATAATTTAATTACTTTTATCGGATAAGCTAACTGGAGTTCGCCTTGGTTTCTCTTACGTTGGTGCATCTGCGAGCCTCTGATAAATTTTATCATTGGCTAACACCGCAGCGGTTAGTTTAAAATCTCTTCCTTGCAACCTGACGACAAAATGCCTCGAGGCGTTGGAAACTCTATTTCGTCATCTTGTTCGTATTTTGTGACACACCGGCTGCACCTTGCTCGCTCACTTCCTTGTAGTTTTTGTGAGTTCTTAGCTTTCTGACCAGGAAATTTTCTCCCCATCATGACTGTGGCGACGGATTGTTGCGACCACGTCTTCCTTACACACCAAACTGACACTGTACATAATTTAATATTCCCATATGTCATGATAATTAGGGCCCATCTCATTCGGGTACATTTTCCTGTTGCTCGGTAAAAAAATCTTGTGATAATCATGAGATTTTTTGCTATATCCGCATCATACTTTCATCATGATTTGATTACTACTTCCATTCCCTTTCGACGATGACTGATCTCGTCCCGCAGATTCTGGTGGTTTAGTCGTAATTCTTCATTCTCTCGTTGAATCAGGTGGATCATGTTAACAAAATCTTGGACACTGCTGTCAGGCTCTCCACATTCTAGGCATGGTCTTGCTTCTATTTGCCTATGGATCAGTTGGACTTCTTCTTCTCTTCTGTCTTCTTCTCCATCATCCTCTCCATCGTCCTCATCTTCTTGGTCGTCCTCAGCTTCTATTGAAACTCTCGTTTTCCTCCTAGCTCCGAGTTGTCGTTCGTCCTCGAATCTAGGGGCGTGAGAATGTGACAACGGCGCGTTCCTTTCCCCGTTGCGACCACCATTAGCCTTCTTCCATTTGTCTTCTAAATATTGCTTTGTCTCCTGATGTAGCTCCTCCATAGTTTGTATCGTCGCCTCTATGTAAGGTTTCCCATCGTCTCGGTCCCAAACACTACATGGCTTGTCATCCTTTCGGTCATGAATTTAGATGGCCTCCTTCCATTTCCTCTTCTTCAGCTCATCGAGGTACTGTTGAGTTTCTGGATGTCGATCCTCCCTATTTCTACGGTATTCCTCCGTATAAGGCCTTCGGTTATTCTGATTACTTCCGTGGTATGGCTGAGTTTCGCTCCTTCCACTCCGATATCCACGGTATCCCCTTTCGTCAAGGAATTTAACATGCTTGGTTTGCCGGCTGCCTTCCGCAAATCCTCATCGATTATTCCATTGTCGAGGTCTCCATCCCTGATCATATAACCTCTTTGGCTCTGGATCGGTATTCGTTCCCTGACTTCTGGTATTTATGGTCCTGGTTTCCGTCTCACTTTCAACGTTATTCTTCTGTTGCTCTCTATGCCTGGGTTGCCTTTGGTTAGAGTGATACGTGGTCTGATCTAACTGACGCAACAGAGCTTCCGTTTGTACTGCCGTCCGAATATTTGATGCAATCATCATCCGCTGGACCTCAAATGGCAGCTGCTTCCCAATAGCGCTAATGAGTTCCGTCTCACTGACCAGATTGTCTAGTTCGCGCATCTTGTGAAACTGTGCCACGAAATACTCTGAATATTTAGTTGGGGACGACGTAGAATAACGTCTGGAGTACAGCTCCATCCTTAGATCTTGTTGTTCCTCAATGCTCCATAATTTCTGTAAAAACGCCTGTCGGAATCCCATAAAATCCTCGAATGTATATAAGGCCCTGAACCACATTGGAAGTGTTCCGTCCAAAAACTTATCTACAGTTCGTAATTGCCGCTCCGCCGGAATCTTATTTTCACTAATATACTTAGTGATCTCGCGAATGAAGCCTTTAGGGGTTATACATCCTCGAGTGTCGTATCTAGGTGGTTTGTCGTCCGACATTTTGATGACGTGGACCACAGATGTCGGAAGGGCATTCGATGATGACGATTCGTCTTGTACTTCAAACTTAAGTCCGGTCGTATCAGCTTGTGACATGCCTTCCTTTTTATGAAATCCCTGACTGTCTAGGGTCTCGAACTCTCGGTACTGGAGATGGAAGTCTTGAACTGACCCTGGCTGTTCTAACCTGGCCTTGACCTGTTCCAGATCTTTTCTAATTTCATCCAGGTTTTCGGTATTACTCTCTGACATTTGCTTGGACACTGAATTCTGCCCCGTGTGAACCTTAAATTGTTCCACTATTCTGACCTCTGTGTCAGCGATCGTCTGGCTTCGTTCCGCCAACCTTTCAGTTTTTCTGAACAATGCTATATTAGCCTCTTCACAGTGTGTGAGTCTCCGGCTACGATCTTCCGAATTCGTCTTTATATCCTCAATTTCATTTCTGAAACCGGCTACTAGTACTAGGGTACGAACAGTTTCACACCGTAACTCATCGATTCCCTTTTCGTGCCTGTCCAAAGTACTTGCAGTATGTGCGCCTTTACCTTCCATGTGGCTTTGGATGATATCGTTTTCCTTGCGACATTCACCCCCCACCTCTTCGAAGTGCCACTTCAAATCATCGCGGTCGACCAGCCTCTGAGCTGAGAGCTCCTGAATACTGGCCTTTAATTTCTCTGAACCGATCAACCTTTGCATTGACACTGATAATACAAGAGTCGATATGCCCTTTCAAATCGTCCTTAGCGAAATGACACGCCTCCTTGACTTGCGTCATTTGGTCCTGTAATTCCTGTCCCAGTGAAATACTGGCGGGATGAACCTCGGCTATTTGTTCCATGAGTTTCGTTTTATTGATTTCACATGCGGCCTGTACCATATCGACTCTATTCTCCAAAGAAACACTAGCGGCCTGAACCATGTCCACTTTAATTTCTAACGAAATGTTAGCGGCATGTATTTGTTCCGTCAGTTCCTGTCTAGTAGAAACACTAGCGACATGAACTATAGATTTAAGTTCCTGTTTAGTAGAAACACTAGCGGCCTGCATCTGTTCAGTATTTAAAGCCAAAGCTCGCATTACATCTTCCAATGTGAGAGCTTTCACCTCTCCCTGTCCTTCGAACTGTTCACCTTGGGGATGTTCCCCACCTTCGTCTGACATTATATCAAATGAGAAAAGAGGGCCGATCAGCCTCTCATCCTATAGCACACGATTACGACAATTTTGGGTCTAGGCCCTATCATACGGTTATATTCTCGTTAATATTTTCTAAAATTTTAAATTTCCAATTTCAAAACCAAAACAATATTTTTCGCTTTCACATAGCGAATTATTTATACAACGTAATTCAAATTTGCATATTAATTGCCCTCACGTGCTTATTATGCCTGAAATTCATATCATCAGTCACTCCAGACTATGACAACAACAATAACAACAACAATCGATAATATAACAATGAAAAACTTGAAGTCACCTGTCTTGAAATAACTTAAATGTAACTTACACAGTTCCATTATCTTTTTATTAATACCTGAATCTGGTGCTCAGTCACACTTTTACCAAATCCAGTATTCCGAATAAATTTTGCCTATATAAAATTCCTGCCCATGGATAGTTACATTTATGTGAAGTCTCATTAAATCACAATCAAATTTTAATTTCATAGAAAAAGGGAATTATTAAATGAATGAGCCTTTATAGCAATGAACTCCTATTGTATAATTATCAACTCTAGCCCCGTTCGAAACTAACCTTACTTAACATTAATTACTACTTGACACATCTAATGTACATCCACTATTTAGCTTACCCATGATGCGGTCAAATTCTAATTAAATATCCCGATTGGGTTTACATTTAAGTAAATAACTTGGCCTATCTATAATGCAATCGGGCACTGAGTTGGTCGCTCATGATATCGTCGCTAATACAACAAAGTTCGTTTTTTTTTGATGCGTCAAAATGTAAAGTCACACGTTGCTCAAGCATGATGCAATCGGCCTTTTACGTTGGGCGCCATGATGTACCCGCTCACCTCGTGAGTCTCAGATTAGCCTTAATCTCAGGGGTGATCAATTCGTAAAAGATAAAAAGAATGTTAATCATAAAAAGAATCAAAATATATATAGGCGCACCAAATGAACACAGGGATGAACGGGGCATGCAAATTAAGGTAACGGGGGACGACTCGTTCATAGATACAAATTATAGACTCCACAATAGGACTGGGAAGTGACAACTTTAATTTTGTGGGCATACTGGACTAACTACAATAAAAAGATATGGAAACTGTTTCCTATTGAAATTGCAATGAGGAGCAATTTATTGACTTATTTTGCAAACTGCACATGATGACAATTATTACATTGGGACACTTCACCAACAAGAGCACGTGGTCGTGACGTCACAGTCACGTGGTATGCTACGTCAGCATGCGAAGTTTAAAGTCCACACCTACGTAGTTAACACTCTGCTATGTTCACAAAATGTTTACACATATTTATTCTTTATGCTTTAAGTTCATGCACATACGTTATATTAAGATAGCAGCACACGTACAAGCGATGGTCGCACGCTCGGGTAAAAGATGCATACATTATCGAAAGGGGATGTGTACACGCTTTTAAACCATGCTATTCTTACTGCCACTATGTTCTTAAGATTTTTAAACATCGCTACTCTTTTCCTTTATGTTCGTGTGCATAGGTCATGCTAAAACACATGTGAACGTTGTACATTCTACCGGAATAAGTTTAGTACGATAGTCGATACATGCATCATCGATAGGTGGTGTGTACACGCTTTTAAACACAGCTATCTTCGTGCTTTATATTCACACACATAGGTTATGCTAAGATAGCAGCACATTCTAGCGAAAGAATTTAGTACGATAATTGATGCATGCAAAATCGATAGGTGATGTCTACACTTTTTTAAACATGACTATTCTTTGTGCTTTATGTTCGCTTACATAGGTTATAATAAGATAGCAGCACACTTATATGATTTTAGCACACTCTAATGGAATAAGTTTAGTACGATAGTCGATGCATACATCATCGATACGTGATGTGTACACGCTTTTAAACATGGCTATTCTTTTTGCTTTAAGTTCGTGCTCATAGGTTAGGAATACACATATGCGATTGCTACATGCTCTAGCGGAAGAAGCCTAGTACGATAGTCGATGCATGCAACATTAACAGGTGTTGTGTACACGCTTTAAAACTTGGCTATTCTTTATTCTTTAGGCTCCTTTCACACTACACGGTTTTGACCGTACGGCTCTTTGCCGTGGAGACGTTGCTTTCACACTGCAACGGTTTTTTCGCCGTGGGAAGCTCAGTGCATGTCTTGATGCGAGTCATACAAGAGAGTCATTTTAATAATAGGGTGATTTCTTAATATTAGTAGTTTGTGGTTGAACATTAAACTGTGAAATTGTATCATAAGTATATATTTGTGAATCAGTATTATGTAATAATATACACTATATATACTGAAAATACACTTAAGTTACCAAACACATTTTTGTTTGTCTTAAATTAGATCAAAATCTGGCTTTATTTCTAAGTAAACTTCACGCCAGGCATTTCTTGTCGCATTCCGATTTTTATAAATGCAGTAGCGGCGATTAGGGGGGAGGGGGTGCGGTCACCCCTGCCCCACTTTGTGGACAAAACATTACATTATTATTCCATTTTAGGTGGCTGAAACTAGGACTTATTTTAATTATTTAAAAAAGCTATTTGTACAAGCCCTGCTGTCTTATCAGATAAATCTTTCTTTTATTTTCTTTAATTATCAATAAAATTACTAGCGTGAATACGCACAAAATGTAGTTTGTCGCGGCTAACCGATTTGTATAGCGCCATACCAAGTAGTGGAGACTTTGCATGTCCTGTGAGGAAGGGTGTGAGGGGTATATTTTATTGCCAAGGTCATGGACACTGAGGTATGATTCATTCGCTTGCCGCACGCATTCGTCTATCTGGCAATCTCTTTAGTGTGTTAGTTTTAATTTAATTTAATTTTAATTGTATTATCACACCGTACTTGTGTTTAATTGTAGTATGTGTATGTATGTTTAGTCCGTCAGCGATGCCGCTAGTGGGATCCTCAACAGCTCTGCCATCAGCTGTCATAGATGGCCTAGGCATCACTGGAGAGGCGTAATAGTGAAATGAGGAGTGAGGTAGTTTCCCGTTGCTTTCCTCACCGAGCCAGAGTTGCTATTACATATCATTCTGCCAAGCCCACTGAAATGCATACACTAACTGACCCTATGAGCAACATTTACACATCATTCGTAGCAGGGACTGGCTGCATAAGGATTGGCATTACTAGCATCGCTCATACCTCGGTCACTTTCATATTGTCAAAGCCATAGACAAGACAGAGACAGATCTTTGAAAGTAACAAAATTGCTCTGGCCTATACCAGAAGACATAGTGCACTTTAAACACTAGGTCCTGCCAGCAAAGGCGGTTAATTTTAGTGCATGTGTAAAATTGTTCCTTTTATTGAATCAATATCTAAAAAACTATTACCGCACTTTAGTTGGTAGTCTGACAATCTTTACCTCTCTGTCGAAATTAGCCTACCACTTTGAGCTTTTTTTAAAAGTTTTGGTGTATATACCTCCCCCTTCCCACGCTATACACCACAATCCCGGGTACGTTTTGTTGTTTGTACATTTCGCCCCCTCCCCAAACACACACGTCCAATACCCAATCGCCACTACTGTATAAATGTCTAGAGTTATGTCCCAGTATGGACCAGAGTAATAAGAATTTCAGAATCTACGTCAGCCATTTCACAAAACCAACGATAAATCCTACAAAGCAATGCACTGAACATTTTAATAACAAATTAAAACAATAAAACACTACGATACTAATGCGTTTAACTTGTGTCTAGATACCCTCGCGTTATCTCCTCTACAGCTTCTCGAGAGCTGCCGTACGATTAAAAAACCGTGCAGTGAAAAAGCATGCATTTAGCTGTGTGCGCCACTGAGTCAACGGAAGCCGTGCCGTGTAATGTGAAAGGTCCGATGCTCTTCTTCACGCCACTAAAGGAATGTTGCCGTACGGTCGAAACCGTATAGTGTGAAAGGAGCCTTAAGTTCCTGCACATAGGTCATGCTAAGGTAGCAGCGATCGTTGTACACTCTAGCGGAAGAAGTTTAATATGATAGTCGCTGCATGCAAAATCGGTAGGTAATAGATACAAGCTCTAGCAGTTAAAAATAGAAACTTACTACGGCTCTGTTCACAAGATTTTTACACATAGGTATTTTTAACGCTGCTCTTAACGATGTAGAATACAGAATTGACAATCTTTGTGCTTTTGCCGAGTTCTAAATACGTAGGCGTAAATTTCGAACTTCGCATGCTGACGTAGTATACCACGTGACCGTGACGTCACGACAACGTGCTCTTGTTGGTAAACAAAGCCACCTGCTTTTTTGACAGCTGTCATCTTGACGGACGTGAACCTCACTTTGGAGCACAATAGAGCATCGCTAACCTCACTGCTGCCATCTTTACGGCGCTAAACCTCAAGGCTGCCACCTTATGTATGTTGTAGCGCGGAATTTAAAATCCAACAACAGAACATCGCTAACCTAAATGCTGCCATCTTAAAAAATTCAGTGCCCCAAACACTTGAAACAATCAAGCAGACACTGATTTCTGTTAGGAAAACGCAACTCATCGCACTACTAATGGTCGGGGATTTTCTTAGGTAATTCTGATAAGACGTGATCGTCGGGTTCCATTCCCTGTTATGTGTAGTGTAGATGCCTTCGGTTCTGAAAACAAAACCATTTACCAATAAAGATTAATTTGCCACACTTAACAAAGTAGAAGCGTTCTTGCTAATAACAATCGATGAGGGTGTTGCTGCTGTTAAAAATGTACCAACTTCAGCTAACCCCTGTCGGAAGAAGGAGGGTGTGGTGAGGTGGCGGAGGTGCCCTTTAGCCATTTAGCCCTTTAGCCCATTAGCCCTTCAGCCCTAGGAGGAGGAGGAGTTGGAGGAAGAGTCCTTTCATCCTTTTACCCTTATAATAAGACGTAACCCCTGGGTTCCATTCCGTATCACGATTATTTTTTCAGTTCAGCATTTTGCAATCATCTTGCATAGTAGTCCTCTCCTACACAAGCTACATGCTTGTAACCCATGCCAACAGATTAAAATAACATGTTTCTGAACCGATATTTCGTATCACATGTTTATGCGATAACTTGTTACATGCAAGCAGCGTATTTCTTATAGCACTAGGCTTTCTGTTTAATTTTTACTTTCCGCATAAGTTACATGCTTGTAACCCATGCCAACAGATTGACTGATATTTCATGTTACATGTTTATGTGATAACTTGTTCAACAGCTAGGGACTTAAATGTAAGCAGTGTATTTCTTATCGCACTAGCGTTCTGTTTAATTTTACTTTCTGCATGAGCTACATGCTTGTAACACATGCCAACAGATTGACTGATATTTCATGTTACATGCTTATGCGGTAACTTGTTCAACAGCTAGGGACTTAAAGTGTATTTCTTATAGCACAAGCGTTCTGTTTAATTTTACTTTCCGCATGAGCTACATGCTTGTAACACATGCCAACAGATTGACTGATATTTCATGTTACATGCTTATGCGGTAACTTGTTCAACAGCTAGGGACTTAAAGTGTATTTCTTATAGCACAAGCGTTCTGTTTAATTTTACTTTCCGCATGAGCTACATGCTTGTAACACATGCCAACAGATTGACTGATATTTCATGTTACATGTTTATGTGATAACTTGTTCAACAGCTAGGGACTTAAATGTAAGCAGTGTATTTCTTATCGCACTAGCGTTCTGTTTAATTTTACTTTCTGCATGAGCTACATGCTTGTAACACATGCCAACAGATTGACTGATATTTCATGTTACATGCTTATGCGGTAACTTGTTCAACAGCTAGGGACTTAAAGTGTATTTCTTATAGCACAAGCGTTCTGTTTAATTTTACTTTCCGCATGAGCTACATGCTTGTAACACATGCCAACAGATTGACTGATATTTCATGTTACATGCTTATGCGGTAACTTGTTCAACAGCTAGGGACTTAAAGTGTATTTCTTATAGCACAAGCGTTCTGTTTAATTTTACTTTCCGCATGAGCTACATGCTTGTAACACATGCCAACAGATTGACTGATATTTCATGTTACATGCTTATGCGATAACTTGTTCGACGGCTAGGGACTTAAAGTGTATTTCTTATAGCACAAGCGTTTTGTTTAATTTTACTTTCCGTGTTTGCGATAATAGAACAGGGTTTGAATATATGTTTCTCTGTTGTAACTAAATCGGGTTATCGTTCACGAGCGAGTTGGCTACGCAGTATAGTTTTTTCTGTAGTTTTTGATTTTCGCACAAGACGAACGATAGAAGGTAAATCATTTGAAGTTGTACTTTTGCTATATCGTTTACCGAGCGAGTTGGTTACGCAGTATGTACACAGTGTGTTTTTGATTTTTACACTAGGCAAATCATTGAAGTTGTACTTTTGCAATATCGTTTACTGTACGAATTAGTTACGCGATATGTGCACAGTGTGTTTCCATAGTTTTTGATTTTTACGCTAGGCAACTCATTCAAATTGTACTTTTGCTCTGAGCACATCAAACAATGTTCTTATCACATGTTGAAGTTAACAACATCGATTAAGGTGTTCGATTCTAGTCTTGTTATGTTTTAATCTGATCCTCTTAGAACAAAGGTATCCCACAACATGTTCTAAACACCTGTTGTATCGAGTACAGTGTTCGATTCTAGTCGTAATCACTTATGTAGTGTTCTGAACACATCAATCAATGTTCTGATCACATGTTGAGGTTAACGACATCGAGTACTGTGTTTAATTCTAGTCTTGTTATGTTTCTTTTGGGATCTGCAAGTCTAAACAAGCACAATGATGTCATCGCTGCTCTAAACAAGCACAATGATGTCATCGCTGCTCACTCTAGGTTTAAACTTCTTCCGTAAAGCTATGCCTTGACATAGGAGGCGGAGGAGGTGGAGGAGGAGACTGATGAGGCCTTAACAGCCTATGTATAGCCGCCATTGTTTAAAGAATTTTTTCAAATTGCCGCTACCACATTTCAAAGGTAGTAGTTAAAGAAAGCAGTACGGTGCTCTATTGATTAAAGATGGCCGCCAGCACATAGAATTTCAAATTGCTCTACACCGCATGCATAACAGCAGCCGCCATCTTGCGCAGTAGCCTCTAAGCTAGCTTTCTTCAGAAGAGTAGTCGCCATCTTGTGCGACCACCCATAGACTGTCTCATATGGAGCTATGTATAGCCACCCTTTTGTGTCCGCCATCTTGCGCAAGCATCCCTAGGGAGTCTCATAAGAGAAGCAACCATCTTGTGCAAGCACCCTTAAGCTGTCTCATAAGAAGCTATGTATAGCCGCCATCTTGTAGAATTAGATAGCCGTCAATGCCAAAGGGTCTAAATAGGAACCGAATCGTTGATCTCATCATTAGACTACTTTTTTCTTATGCTATCATGTTCCTGATACTGTGAACCTAGGTATTGGGTAGAAAAAATAGGTCCGTTTTGCTCTACGACGCACCGTTTTCGAGATATTTTTTGCATTTAAGCCCCAAATTTAATGAATCGAACCAGCATGGCACGTTATACTTTCTACCATAGCTAGACCTGATCATGTTACAAAAACTTGCTTCAATACAAGCTAAAACAGAGCAAATGCCGATGGGCTTAAGTAGGAAGCGAACCGTTGATCTCATCATTAGACTATGTTTTTCTTATGCTATCATGTTCCTCATACTGCGAACCTAAGTATTTGGCGGAAACATTTTGTCCGTTTTGCTCTACGATGCACCGTTTTCGAGATATTTAACATTTTGCATTTAAGCCCCAAATTTATTGAATCGATGTAGCACGGCACATTAGCCCCTAAGCTAGCTTTCTTGATAAGAGCAACAGCCATCTTGCGCAAGCACCCTTAAGGTGTCTCATAAGGAGTCGTGTATAACCGCCATCTTGTGTGTCCGCTATCATGCACAAGCATCCTTAGGGTGTCTCAAGCCATATTGTGCAAGCACTCATAAGAGCAGCCGCCATCTTGCGCAAGCATCCCTAGGGAGTCTCATAAGGAGTCATGTATAGCCGCCATCTTGCGCAAGCATCCCAAGGGAGTCTCAAAAGAACATATGTATAGCAGCCATCTTGCAGCCACCATCTTGCGTAAGAACCCTTAAGGTGTCATGTATAGCCGCCATATTGTGGAATTAGCGTCGAGAGATGGCTGCTGTAGAATTTTTTAAATTATCCGTCACCATATTTCAAAAGTAGTAGCTAAGGAGTGGAGCACTGAGATTCGCGATGTAAGATGGCGGATGACAGCTGACGGATTTTTTAAAATTGCTCTCATTATAGCAGCACGGTGCTCTGTTGATTAAAGATGGTGGATGACAGCTGACGGAATTGCCCGCTACTACGATAAAGATAGCAGCACGGTGCTCTGTTGATTAAAGATGGTAGATGACAGCTGTCAAAAAAGCACGTAGGTTTGTTTCCTAACAAGAGCACGTGGAATTTTTCATATTGCCGCCACAACATTTCAAATGTAAGTAGCTAAAGATAGCAGCACGGTGCACTCTTGATTGAAGATGGCGGATGACAGCTGTCAAATAAGCACGTGGATTTGTTTCCAAACAAGAGCACATGAAATTTTCCAAATTGCCGCCACCACATTTCGAAGGTAAGTAGCTAAAGAGTGCAGCACTGAGGTTTGTGATGGAAGATGGCGAATGGCAGCTGTAAAAAAAGCACGTGGCTTTGTTCACCAATTCAAATCTCGCGCTGGTAAGGTTTAGTTGGCAGCACTGAAGTTTAGGCCCGTCAACATGGCAGTACTGAGGTTAGCGATGCGTTGTTGTCGATGACAGCTGTCAAAAAGCACGTGGCTGTCAAAAAAGCACGTGGCTTTGTTTACCGATTCAAATCTCGCGCTTGTGAGGTTAAGTTGGCAGCACTTAGGTTTAGGCCCGTCAAGATGGCAGCAGTGAGGTTAGCGATGCGTTGTTGTCGATGGCAGCTGTCAAAAAGCACGTGGCTTTGTTTACCAATTCAAATTTCCCGCGGGAGGAGGAAGAGGTCCCTGAGAAGGCTCCCCAGGAGGTGGCGGTGGAAGAGGCCCCTCAGGAGGCCCCGCAGGTGGTGGCGGTGGTGTGGGCCCCTGGGAACAGGAGGTGGAGGAGGCCGCAGAACCCTCCATTATATCTACTTATTTTAATTTTCGGAAATTTTGTAAGTCCAAAAGTAGCACTTTTGACGACAATTACGGCAGAGTTCTTACCGGCGAATCTCACTCGTGGCGGCTATGTTCGTACCTCGGCGTAGTCACTCGCGAACAACATCGTGTTGTTCCTTCAGCTGCGGGATATGAACTGACTTTTACTTGGCGAATCTCTGTCCTTTTATATCATTCTGCCGAGGCAGGATTGGTCTCCTTTGAGGTGAAAATACTCGTGAATCCGTGGGACGATTCACTTGAAATTTGGTTATGTTTGCTTTCAAATGATGGGCTATAAAATGGCGTATTCCGTTATTTTATAGCTTATCCAGGTCAAGATAAGTTCCATTCCTTTCCATGCAATCACGCGCTGTACACGTGATCGGTGCGTATCAGCAATGTCAGTAGATAGACTAGGCCGCTCTGCGGCCAAGTACCGTTATCTCATTAATATTCATGAGGTCAAGGTCCCGGAAGTCCCGTTAAGGTCATTGACCATGACGTCATCGATGACGCTATTAGGTCAAAGACCTTTAATGACGTCATCAATGACGTCGTTGAGCCAACACCCTCTAGGTCATTGTGACTTAGAGGTTGTTGACACAACCCTTGGTCGGGGGAGAGGTGTTGGATGAGTCTAAGCCCTCCTCACCCCCCTCCCCTAATACCAGTTTGGTCGACAGTCTGCTTAGAAGCAGACTGCAACGAACTGCCCGTGCGTGCTCCTTTTATAGACTACGGATGGTAGGGATACGGTGGGGAACGATGTGGAAGAGGGGATGACGATGTGGAGAGGGGAGAGCGCGCTAGTGAAATAAAAAAACTCGAGGGGAGTGTGCAAACTATTTATTCTGAGGACAATCAGAAAGACGTTGCCTTGAGTTAGTTTAGCTAACTTCTGGCACATGTTCTCTTAATTTAAATAGATAGGATATATGATAATTAAGTTCTAAACTATTTAATTCAGTCCTCTCACATTTTACAAAAACGTCCATATCATCAGTCTTGTTTTCCCTGATAATAAATCGTAACAAGGAGAGGAAATTTAAAGTTGTATCAAATACATTACAGTCGGATTTATAATTCATAAAATATAATTTTTTCTTCTTCATATAATACATGTTCTTGTTTCTTCTACATAATTCTACTAATATACCGACAGCAACTATGTCAATTTTATTTTCAGTTACGACATTAACAAGCAAGCCTCCGTTTTGACAGTAATACGTCAGCGAAGCGGCCATTAGGACGTCTAAAGAGCAAATAGCCAGACTGAACGTGTGTGCTTCCTTTTACGGGTAGAGGCGTGGGAACGATGCCGAGAGGAGAATCGGGTGAGCAGAGAGCAGCACTGAGCTGAGAGTTACAACACATCTGATTTATTAATCCAAGAATTAAACGTGTTATTGAACCCTAGCCATTTCACATACAGTTTATTTCCACTAGGTAACTATTGGGATACTGTGTTTTTTGAAGTTCTTCAGCATAGAAACCTCCTTTGATTGGCTGTTCTGCAAGATCGCGGAGTACGTATGTAGCTGGATTTGTAAGTTGCACTTTATCAATCTGGAAGATTTCGGTACTCCAGTTTGGAGTGTAACCCTTATCAAAAAGCGATTTATGTTTGATAATGCGTACAAAATCATCTGTTTTGAATCGATGACGTTTCGGGTCTGCTATTTTTACTCTACTGTACACAGTCTTGAGCAGGCGGTTGTCACGAACATCGCGAGGTTTCATCTCAGTTGTTCGATGAACGGTGTTATTGTACCGGTCGACAATGTTTTGAAGAATATCTAACCAGCGATAGGAACCACGTGCAGTAAATTCACGCCACATGATGGTCTTAAGCGTTCTGTTGAACCTCTCTACAACACTCGCTTTAAGGTTGCTGTACGTAGAATAATGATGGATGTTAAGCGAATTCAGGTAAGTAGAAAATTCCTTATTATAAAACTCTCTGCCTTGATCTGTCTGAAGAAGACGTGGGTAGCGTCCCGCTCGCTTGATAATGGCCTTGAACGCAGCTGTGACAACGCTGGCTGTTTTAGCACGTACAGGCTCTGCAAAGGCAAACTTAGAATAGACATCGATGACAGTCAGGAGATATTTGATACCGCTGTTACTGGTTGCGTAGGGAATCATTTCTACGAGATCTGCTTGCCAAAGATCATCCTTTCCCCGTGTGATGACTCGTCTACGACGATAGTGTCGACGGGCTGTCTTGTGCAACTCACGAGCAATCCCTTCTTTTACATGAGAAGATGTTTTCTTCTTCTTCCGCGGAGACATTACACGATAAAGTTAGCACGGCGTAGTTCTTCTTCTATTTCACGAATCTCACCTTCGTGTCCCGTATGTCCTGCGCTGCGAGATGCATCGAGCAAGAGCAATCGCTCAACTAACTTGTTAGGATCGTTCCAGTAGGTATAGTCTACACGAGGCATCCACATCTTTGTGCGCAACCCACTAGCCGAAAGGTGACGAATGGTTTGCTGGGTTGGGAACAATTTAGAAATAACTTCTCGGTACTTGTAACTCTTGTTAGCATTTACTGCCGCCGAAGAATCGTAATTTCGTCTGTACGCATTTGTCGCTCGTAGGATGGATTTATACTTCTCAAGATCACTGTCTGTATACACCTCAGAATTAGGAATGTAGGAAAAAAGTAGTTCGAGAAGACCTTCACTTACTGGATAACGAACTCTTTTTACAACTATTGTTTTGCTGTCCAGTGCTACTTCAGTGTTGCCAATGTAGAACCGATCATTTTCGTAACGAACGCCATACGTTCGATCCGTTCTTCCCATAAATAATCTCTTAACATACTTGGCTGCGAGTTCACCGTACGTCTCTTTCAGGTAGCTCTTGAACTCTGGTGTAGAGGTAACAGCAGACAAATCAGACTGCCGCGTTGGCGTTTCTGCGAGAACTGTCGTACGTAGAAACTGAGGTGTTTTTGACTTGGCTGGAGTAAACACCTGATCATCTTTCTCTTCTTCTTCTTCTTCAACGGTCTGCGTTCTAACGGGCTGGAGACTCTTCTTTGAAGGTGTCCTAAGTATAGCTTGAAGTGGTTCGGCAATATGTTTTTGCAAGAGTAGATCACTATCTGCACGATAGCGTTTAAGTTCTCGATACTTTTGACGAATATTGTTTCGTGCCCGGATAATCTCCTGCGTTAAATGTCTGCTCATGACGTCGGCAGGGATACAAGTAAACGCTCGCCCAGTGAAGGAGTCAATTAAATAGTGATAAAGTGATCAAACCCCATACGATACCGTCCTTCGTTCCGGGGACGATCTTTATCGATAACAATGAACCCGTGGCGACTGTTATCCCAGCACATAGCACAGATCTTCTTAAAGTCTTGGAAGGTCATGTCAGTATTCACATGATCATCGTAGACGTGACGCATATTACACTCGTCCATTTTGAATAACACTATGAGCTTACTATTATCACGGATAAGCTGCTTCGGTATACGTGAATAGGTCTGACACAAATAAAAGCAGTCAACGTTTTTATGTCGTCCCATGCAAAAGTAGGATTGAATTACGTTCTGCTGCTCTAACATCGTCGAAAATCATGAGAGAATATGGTAGTACTTCATCTGGAGGTATTACATCCTGGTTGGCGGAGAAAGAAAAATATTGTATACCAATGTCACTTAATTCATCCATAACCTGTTTCAGATATTGATAGAGTGGTTGATAAAGGGACTTCGCGAAGATGTAAATATTCTGGAAGCGTAATCCCTGACGTGAAGTAATGAGTGTGATTATGAGGTTGCTCTTTCCGCAGCCAGATGGACCCGCTACGATACATCGAATAGAGGACGGTAATAGTGTACCATGACGATGCAGCTGCACTGATGCACACGGGACTAGTTGTGAGACGACATTCGTAACGGGAAGTGTATCTTTCTGTTTTACAATCTTCATAACGACTGACGGTGGGAGAGGAATGAATCTAGTTAAATACTCACGTAATAGACACACTATTGAGCAGTGCCGCGATGGACGCTTTCGGAAGAACATATTGCTATAAGAAAACTGTTGAAGACCCTGTAAATGAAACCGATCCGGCGAATAAGAGGTATGTCGATAGGCAAACAATCCAACGTACTTCGGACGGTCATTATAATGTTAATAAAAAGCGTTTAATGAATGTAGAAGATCCGCAACTACCTAGCGACGCGTGTACAAAAAAATATGTTGACTGGTTCCGATTGAAACGAATAAAGGGAAACTATGATGCTCAATCTAAACGTCTAGTCAATGTGGCTAACCCTGTTGATGAACAAGATGTGTGTACAAAAGCTTATGTAGCACAAAAGACTCTATTCCAAAGTAACGATGGACACTACGATGCAAAGAATCGTCGCATAAAAGGTGTGGGAATACCTGCGAATAGTAATGATGCTGCTAATAAAAGCTATGTGGACAGAAATCTTCAGCTGCTTCCACAGTTAGATAGTGAAGGATATGATGTAAAAAGTAAACGCATCATCAACGTGGCCGATCCCGTGAATGATCAAGACGCTTGCACAAAACACTTTGTTTCTCGAGAAATAAGCAAGAATGGGAACCTTAGAGACAAAGCCCTTTATATGAATGCGTTAAGATTAGCGGATGTAGCAGATCCGGTTGATGCCCAGGATGTGTGCACAAAACATTTTCTTACGAGTGAGATCGATAAAGTGTGTACAATTACGGAAGAAGTAGTTGAAATGACAAAAAGAAGAAGGTTGACTAATGTTGGAGACCCTGTCAATTCCCATGACATTGCAACGAAACGATTTGTAGATAGCAGATTATCTCTTTACATTAAATCCTTGCCATCTATTTTTCTCGTACAACTAATGAGTAGACAAGTAGAAGATAAGACTGCAAGAAAGTATGTGCTGGCAAGTGGACTTAGCGAATTTATAATGCCGTACGATGGATCTATTAGCATTTAACATATAAACCGGACGACAAACATCTGATAATTAGGCAGAATGAGGAAGAGTTTTATAACTTCATCGATGGAGCTGTTAAAGGAGAAGATAAATTTACATTTCTCCTTAAGCTGACGGAGGAGGAGGTAAGTGAAGGAAAAACTATTAACGATTTTCCCTTGTACATTATGATGGAATATTCAGCGGTTATTCCTGTAGGCTAACGCTGGAGGAAACAATTTAGATAAATAGATGTATGCTAGAGTGTGTAGCATCAGTTGATAGTGTAGAGTCAACGTGTACAGTGCATTATGGTGAAGCAACGCTTTACGAAGAAGAAGAGAGGAGGACTTCGCGATATTGTGCATGCAGCACGTATCGCCTACCAGGTGAAATAAATCAACAAGTAGCGCTAAGAAAAGCTCTTCGTGCGGCAAAAGCTCGCGTAAGTCCAAAGAGAAAATTACTTTTCCGAAAACGTGCTCGAATTATTCCGGTACCAAAACGAGGAGGATTTCTACCCGCTCTTTATGCCGGACTCGCCACTCTAGGCTCACTACTGGGAGGAGCGAGTGCTGTAGCAAGAACAGTAAAAGCCGTTGAAGAGGCTAAACAGCAATTAAAGGAAAGTGAAAGGCATAACAAGACGATGGAAGCAATCGCATTAAGTGGTAAAGGGGTGAACATGCGTCTAGCGCCCTACAAAAAGGTTTAGGTATTTACATGACACCAAAAAACTAATAAGCGCACTGCCCCGTAGGGCACTAAGCAACGAGGAGGTGGAAAAGTTTGCAAAACGTTTAAAATACGTTTCTTTCGGGGTGTATTCATGCGTGACGCTCTACCGAAACGTGTGCATAAAAACGAAAGTGGTATCGTCAACCTGGACAACAGTTCAGGACCAGGAACGCATTATGTAGCCTATGTTAAGCGGGGACATGAGTGCGCTATTTTGACAGTTATGGAAACCTGCCTCCTCCTGCTGAACTCGTCCGCTATTTTGGGAGCAGTGCAAAGATAGAGTACAACGTGGATCGTTTGCAACGCTTCAACTCCTCTGAATGTGGCCGTCTCTGTCTTAGGTTTCTATATGAAGCCCAGCGCCGACAATAGGACTGTTAGTGTACACGTGATGTCAGGTGCGGCTAGAACATTCACGGTAAGAGGAAAAGGAGCGGAAACAACAGTAACCTATTCAACTGGGACGTCAACCCTACGAACTAGGCCTTATTGCATTCGAAGCACACAACAAGATTTACAACGTTTACGAGGGAAAAAATAAATTCTACTATGACGAATATGTGTTAACGTTTCCTCCAGGAACCTACTCCGTAGAAGATATTAACGACAGAATTCAAGAGGTACTGGTCCGGCAATTTAAAATCGACGATTTTATTAGTAAGAAGCGATACTTTGATCTTACGGCGAGCAACGTTACTCACAAGTGTAGTATACGATCTTCATTTAAAATTGATTTCGAAACACAGGGAGATTCTATCGCTCCTCTGCTGGGATTTTCTAAGCGAACGCTAGAGGGCGGTACGGTGCACGAGTCGGATCAGCCTATAAAACTGTTAGAAGACCATCAGGTGACTGTTTCGTGTAACATCATCACAGACGTCTTTACTAATCATCAGCCGAGTCACACGCTATATCAGTTCATCATTACCGAGCCCGGCGGCTTTACTATTCGAGAGAGACCTAACGTTGTACTCTACCATCCAGTGAGTGTGACGAGTGTCAGCGACATTACACTTCGGCTAGAAAACAGAGCAAACAATCTTATTAACCTCGACCCGCAGACGGACGTTTCCTACACACTACATCTGAAGCCATCATGAAAGTAGTGTACAAAAGAATTCGACCGTCTACCGATCGTCTCACTTGTGCTCGGCAAGCGCTTACACTCAGACGTGTTAACAGAGAGATACTGAAGAAACTAGGATATACGCTACATCATGGAAGATATGCTAGAAATCGTGGACACAGCGGAGACGCAGGAGGGAGTCGTCAGAGTTGAGTACCATTCATATCAACCCTTCACCTATGGGATCGGTAACAACGACGAAATACGACTAGTAATCAATCAACAAGATGCCTATACACTCCCTTACTTGAGCCACCTCTACATCGAGGGAAAAGTAGTAAAAGCTTCAGATGGAACATCGGCAGGCACATCCAAACTTAACAATAATGCACTCGCTTTCTTGTTTTCGGAAGCGCGTTATGAAGTTAACGGTGTAGAGGTAGATTCTACAAAGAATGTTGGTATTACGAGTGCCATGAAAATGTATGCATCGTACGGGAGTGAAGAATGTAAACCATTTAGAACGGGTGCCTGGTGTCCAGGTTCCAACAACGACTGGATGGTGCAAACGGATGGATCATTTACAGGCATGTTGAAATTAAAGAAAATCCTCGGCTTTGCCGAGGATCACAGGAGAATTATGGCGAACGTAAAACAAGAACTTATTCTAGTACGCGACCGTAGCGACTACAATGCACTGAAGGCGGCAGTAACGCCCGAAGATTGTAAGATTTTGCTCAATCGTATACTGTGGCGAGTGCCTCAAGTAACACCTTCCGATCAGATGAAACTTCGTCTACTGAAAATTGTAGAAAATGACACACCACTTCCTATCCATTTTCGCAGTTGGGACCTGCACGAGTATCCAACACTGCCGACAACAGATAGACACAGCTGGGCAGTAAAAACCTCACGATTCACTGAAAAGCCTCTCTACATAATCTTTGGCTTCCAAACTAATAAAAAATTTCAACATGCTGAAGATGCTTCGAAATTCGATCACTGTCAACTGAGAAATTTTCGTGCCTATCTTAATAGTATAACGTATCCGTATGAAAACATGGAACTGGACTTTACAAAAAATAAATTCAGCACATTGTACGAGATGTTCTGCAAGTTCCAGTCTTCGTACTATCAGAAGGAAGGATCGCCTCTCTTCACACCAACAGATTTCAAGGACACTGCACCTCTTGTGATCATCGACTGCTCACACCATGAAGAATCGGTAAAAGACTCACCTGTAGACATTCGTCTCGAATTTGAAACGGCTGAAAATATTCCGCCAAATACTACCGCCTATTGTCTTATAATTCACGAGTCTAACGTGACCTATTACCCTCTTTCAAACATGGTAACAAGAATGTAAATAGACGTGCTGTTACATCGAAAACATCAGTCTACGCTATGGAATCTACTTGGGAAGAACAAAGTGTACAGTGTATAGAAAATGTCGACGATTTATTTACTCTATACAGGCATCTCGTGAGTAAAGCTATTGATAGCCACAAGAAGCATGGCTCCTTGTTAAGTATGCCAAGACAATTATTAAACTACTTACCTGCTTCATATGTAACTGAATATGCAGCACACGACGTCGAATATGCCTGGAAGCATCTACCACTCCATCTAAAGCTATTACCTGAGGTTGTTGCCTGTCGCCAATGTCAAAGCCACTACAAGAATAGAGGTGATAAAAGTTGTGTTTATTGTAATTTAAGTCTATAATCTCGAGAGCATCATGTCTCAGCATACATTTCTCCGCTATCTAGACGCCGTTGGTCAAGCTATAAATGCTTATTTGAATCATCATTCTCTCTTGGCATTATCCGGTCACCAGTTGGAGTGTTTACCAGCGGAATACGTAGTGCACTATGCATTCTGTGCTATAGCACCAGCATGGGAACGATTACCCCCTCATCTCAAGTCGTCACCTCAAGTTGTAACCTTCCGCGACTGGAATGGTCCTATAGAGCCTTGTTGTTACCCCCTCTGCATGGAAAAACAAGAGGATGTACTAGTAGATACTGATTTATTTCCTCAAGCTCGGAAAATCATTGGTCGGGCTATTGACAAGTTCTACAAGACCGGAGTACTACGGCAACTAACAGACGATGAACTATTCTGCCTACCTAAAGAGTTTCTCCTGCACCACGCTGCCCGCCAGCTTGGACACAGACTTCCGAAATTTCCGCTCGAAATAGAAGACTATAGCTCCAGAAAATGTTCATTTTGTCAGTGGCGTACAAGTAAGGAGGAGGAGGTGGAGGGGGAAGATCTTTAAGTGTTCGCCATAGTCGTGATAGCGATCAGTCGCTAAAGCGGTGTGAACGTGTTGTAACCTGTTTCTATTATGCCGAAGACCTTGATTGTGGACGTGCAGGGTTTTAAGGTAGACGGAAACAAGTTTGTCTACAAGGACGTTGCTATCCTCGATTGTACTAGACTGTGGAGGCCAAAAGTAACTAGTTTTAGTTTTAAACCACCCTATCCCCTTCACTGGCAAGTAGAGGGAGATCGGAAGCAAACTGCATGGTTAAGACGACATTTGGGTCTGAAGTGGGAAGAAGGGGAGATTCCATACCACTACCTCTCACTGGTTATGAATGCACATCTCTCAGGCGCCGATCTTATCTTCGTAAAAGGCTTGGAGAAAAGTGTTTGGTTACGCGAATTTGTCTCGCCGAGCTGCCAACTCGTAGACCTTCACGAGTTAGGTTGTCCATCACTGTCTACTCTTCTTGGAAAGAAAAAAAATAACTGCCTTCTACATGTCTGGAAGCTGTTTGATTGGCTGTGTTGCAATGCATGTCGGGAAGTCGAGAACGTTTGCTGTAAAACAACTAACACTGTTGTAAGTGACGTTAGTGAGGAAGCGAATACTGTGCTGTAATCATGTCTGTTTCATCTCAGTGGAGTGATATTGAAGGACTAGACGCTAATCCCACTGAGCGTGCTATAGTCAAGTTTTTCGCCTGCAAGAAGAAACTCTATAGTTTTACGACAGAAGAGTTGAAAGCGTTACCGAAAGCGTTTCTTCTCTACGTGGCGGCAAATGCGGTAAAAGAAATCTGGCAAGACGTTCCCAGGGAGTGGACTCAAGACCCCGTGCTTTCGGAACTCCAACCGTGCAGTCAATTTGAGCATCACAACGAAGTGTCCATTGCAAGGATACCTTCCGTTAAACAGTGTCGTACCTGTCAACTCATAAAACTCTACCACAGAGGAAATAAAAGCTCGTGTAAGGACTTTTCTCTTCCTATTATGGGTGTGACGTCGAGAAGAAAGAAGGGTGCAGTAGCATCAAGACGAAAGAAGAGGACGACGATGAAAATGCTCTCTGGTCGTGGGCTCATCGATAAAGTGATTGACAATCTACCGTTTGAAATGCACATTCCAGCCTATCAGTTCTGAGGCCCTGGAACCAATCTCAGCATTCGCTTAGCTCGAGGGGATAAAGGCATTAATCCATTAGACTCATTTTGCAAGGAGCACGATCTCGCCTATCGTCAGAGTAAACTGGATAATAATCCTGAACTCCGCCGAATAGCTGATAAAATTCTGTTGAAGAAACCTCTGCAACGTGTCACGGCACCAGACGCTTCCGTAGGAGAAAAACTAGCTGCTCTGGTTGTGGCAGGTGCAATGAAATCAAAACTGTTTTTAAGTGGTAGTGGAATGCAAGGACGAAAGGTGTGGAGGTGACGGGTACAGTGAGGAGAAGAATGTAAATGTAACAGTGCTTTGTAAAGTGTAACACACACATGTAGAAATAAATTTCTAATTTAAAAAATTTATTTCCTCCTCCTCTATTTCTTCTATAAATCTTAATTCTTCTAACTCCTCCAACCATTCAATGTCCTCCTCCTCCTCCTCCTCCACCACCACCTCCTCCTCCTCCTCCTCCTCCTCCTCCTCCATCATTGGCCTGTAAAACAATTTAGTATTAGTATTTAAATTTTCTGTTGACCTAACTACATTCGGAGCCGTCTGTAGAAGTTCTCGGGTAGGACTATAACGTGAGAAAGAAGCTTACAGAACCTCTATGTCTCTATAACATTATCTAGACCGCTCAAAAAAGGCCTCTCTAGTAAGCTACTACTTTTTGAGTTCGATTTAAGGCCACAACCGCTTCTTTTTCAGAAACGTTGAGATAGTGCCCCCATCTCGACGTCTCCAGAAAAAGAAACAGTAACATTAAGCAGACTCTGCTACATTGAACTCTCTGGTTAGCTGCTAGAAGCCGTAAGTACTTGCCCAACTATGTAGGGGAGAAAACCTGTCCCGCCTCCACTTTGTCTAGTGGCCGGGATTTAAACTACAGATTCTAGTATTACGCTGCCGCCTGGGCCACGGAGGCTCTGAGGCAAATTGTATTTCAAGAGTTGATAGCTCAGGTCAATCTGCAGAAAGGATTTTGCTACAAAATGTCTTCTTGCTAAGCCCAAAGAGAGTATATACCCAAGCATAAATAAAAGTTGGCGTGGTCTGTTGTGCTGTATAGGTATAGAAACGTTAGACACACAGGTGAAGCAAAAGGTAAGAGACCTGCTCCTCCTCCCCAGTTGTATCCCCGACTTAAAGCCTGTTGCACTCCTCTAGAGAGTGTTGGAGGAAAACCAGAGTATGCGGAGAAAAACCTGTCCCGCCTCCGCTTTGTTTGGGATTTGAATTACCTTCTCCTCCTCCCTAGTTGTATCCCTGACGAAGCCTGTTACACTCATCTGACACAGAGTGTTCAGGGAAAAATCTCTCCCGTCTCGGCTTTGTCCGAGATTTGAGCTACGAGACCTAGGCTACCTGAGCCACGGAGAGACCGGGTCAAGAATAGAATGAATGAAGCCAGGCGAAGAGTGTCGGCTCGGCTGCCTGGGGCACAGAGTACTCCAGGCGCCACACGTCTCGGGTTCACTTCTCATCTCAGCCATAACATTTAAGAGGACTTGAACGGAGTCCGTTTAACTGGTTTAAGAATTTCGTTACACTCACTTTCGTCTGTTTAAAGGTGTGGTCTCATCTGAGGAAATACTATCTTATTTTTAGCTACAGCTCGGAAGGGCCTTGGTAACCGCTGCTCAGCTCGGACACCTGAAGATTACGAGGTGTCGGGCGCGACTACGATTCTCTAGACAAAAACATTCCTACCCGCAAATAGAACTCGGAACTGTTTATTGAACCAGCCCAAAAAATCCGTAAGATATATTAGTCTAAGTAAAAGTTTGGTGTCGTAAATTGTTGCTCACCGGTTTCGATTCCTGGGTCGTAACCATTTTTATGACTCTATGCTAGTGAGAGCCATAAATATTTTATGAGCCAAATTATTTCATTCAAATGCTTTCAAGAGACCATACTTGTACCGAGCACATCTTGTTCTTTCCCATACATAGCCGCTTCTCTGCACATCTCGTCTTTGTCCACAGGCAATGATAAAATACGAAGTTGCAACATATTCTAGAGCTTTAAGAACCCTTACAAACGAGCAGAGAAAAACCTGCTCTGTCTCCGCTGTGTCCGGGAATGAAACCGCGGGATCTCATGGCAAGAGATCGAGCAAACTGCTGACTGAGTTACGAAAGCTCGGAGGTAAATAGTATTTCCTACCGCGAAGTTGAGATGAAAAATAAATCTGTCTCGCTTCCGCTTTGTCCAGCCGAGCGGAATTTAAACCACGGAACCCTGTAGCAAGAGGCCATGCGCATTACTGCCTGAGCTACGGAGGCTCTGACCGGGATTTCAACCACGGAAGCCCACAACAAGGAGCCGAGTGCGCTGTCCGCCTGAGCCACGGAACCTCTGAGGTAAATAGCTCGTTAAATTACATAAGCTGAGTGGAACACGGACCAGCTCTTAAAACTAAGTAAAAGTTTCCTGACCTAAGCCTTAACGCTGATTTATTCAACTAAGAAGGTAAATGTGTCATGTCTCCTGGAGTATGTGCAATTAGGATGATATTGTTGCTCAAGTGTGGTATCATAAATTATCGCTGTCAGGTTTAGGTGTGTGTTCGGTTCTCCGCTCGTAAATTTTTTTTGCATAATTATGTCAGGCGAGAGTTAAGTGTAGACCACAAGGTTTTTACGAGCCGAGCATTAGTTGGCCAAATTATTTCATTCTCTCTCTCGTATATTTACCATCTTCTGTCCAGTACAATTCTAAAATACCTTTCAACAAACCAAGCTTGCATTCGAGAGATGGTAGGTTCGAATCCTACTATCAGCAGAAGCGCGCTAACATGCTTCAACTAGATATGTAAAAAACCAAACCCCATGGCATTACAGCCCTTGAAGGGCCTTGGCCTACCAAGCGACCGCTGCTCAGCCCGAAGGCCTGCAGATTACGAGGTGTCGTGTGGTCAGCACACCGAATCCTCTCGGCCGTTATTCTTGGCTTTCGGGACCGGTGCCGCTATCTCATCGTCAGATAGCTCCTCAATTCTAATCACGTAAGCTGAGTGGACCTTGAACCGGCCCTCAGGTACAGGTAAAAATCCCTGACCTGGCCGGGAATCGAACCCGGGGCCTCCGGGTGAGAGGAAGGCACGCTACCCCTACACCACGGGGCCGGCCAAATAGATATGTAACCCAGTTAAAATTCCCGGCCTCACAGAATTCGAAGCCAGAGTCTTCTCTACCGAAAGTTAGCGGGCTGACAAAGCTCATCCATATGCAAATTACTCTTCATTGCTTGAGACTCAGCAGACGGATGTGTGTTGGACATAAATAAGGCTGTGCTATTCGTAAGTCTTGCTCACGCAAGATCCTACTAAATCTGTCGACATGAGGCTGTACTACTGGACTGGAACAGGATCGAACCCGCTATGTTCGGTTAGAAGACCAGTAATTCAACCGTGTGAGCTACTTGATCCCAATAAGTTACAACACACTAGTAACGTTAGAATAAAGAGCTCTAAGCACACTTACAAGAGTAGGGGGTCTTCTCTACCCCACAGCATCCCTTCAACGAGCCGAATCAGCTGCTCTACCTCCTCAGCTGTCAGCCTATGTGCAAAAGTACTATATAAGTACTTATTTTAATTTGTTTCTAAAAAGTAATGCCATGATAGCTACCTTACCATTCTCGGAAGAGATTACACCGTTCCATGACGACTTGCTTCTGATTGACTTGCACCCTGACTTGTACGTCTTATATATGCATTATTTAGGTCAGTAAAAGATGACCACGCCCAATTGTCGTACTATAAATACGGGGTAAAGATTTGACCGGGAATCAGTGTGCATCTACTATTCCTGCAGTGTACATCTACTTTTCTGGTGAGTATATTTTGACCTAGAGCATATTTCTTGTGAAATATTGCTCAGCATTTATTGTTTTACGTTTCTACTCCTAGATTTCTAAACAATGGACCCTGTCTCTGCAGTAAACAGCATCGGCCTATCTGCCGGTCCGGAGTCGCGACGGCTTCAAGATTTAGCAGTAAATACTCCCTATCGAGTGACAAACATAGAAAAAATTGAGACAAAATATGGTTCCAGAGTACTGTGCACGCTTGAAGATTTTGTAGTTTTCCTTCCTAATCGTTTCAATGCGATACCGGAAACTACACTTTCAGCACTGCTAGAAAGACAATTATACTTGAAATATATGGGCATTTCAAACAAGCGATGCCTGGTAGAGTTTGTCGAAGGCAACTTACTTTGAGTGAAAAAAATTGTTTCCCCTCTATAGTATTTATTAATGGTTTAAGGTCTATCTTAAGAATAAAGTGTGCATTGTATGTCTAATTATGGTGCAAGATCTTTCTTGTTGAACGTGATCTTCATAGGTAAGACTTTACTCTCTTTAGAATTGTGTTCCAACGATTGTTAATAAACTCAAGGTTTTCTTTCACTGTCTTCAGAATAAACTGTACATTGTATGTCCAAGTACTGTATGGTCCACGATCTTTCTTGTTGAAAGTGATTTTTCTGGCTAAGACTTTACTGTCTTGAGAATTGTGTGTATATTTTTAAAGTATGGCTCAAGATCTTTCTTGGCAAGATGCCGCTCAATGTTTCCAGAGTAGAGTATGTTCTGGAAAAATTCACAATAGTTCTAAAATTCTACATCCTGATTTATTTCTCGAGTCATGTTTCCCTATTTTTAAAAGTAAAATTCTTCAGTGTTTGCACCAACATGTATTACTTAAGGTAAATACAGAATTACTTTGTACTTTTGTGATTTTAAAAGAAGGTCAAGAAATTACAGACGATATACATTTGGTCACGAAAATGGAAGCATTGTCTCGTAGTGACAATTTATATGACTGGTATCAAACTAATGTTGTACAAAAACTTTTAACGAGATTTGTTGAATTTCAAGAACGGGATAGTGGGAAATCACTTGAAATGATTTCGCACCTACAGGTAAATGTTTGTCGTTTCGATCCTATAAATTCTGGATCTAAGCATGTAACACTTCCTACCGAGATACAGAATCGTCGTGCAGTTATCAATGTCGAAAATAATGATGACTACTGCTTTATCTGGGCGTTAGCAGCAGCCCTCCATCCGGCTCAACATCATGTTACTAGACCTTCTCATTATCAGAGAATTTTTTTTGAATTGATGTGCTCTCTCAATTTAAGTGATATAGATTTTCCACTTGATCTTTGTAACCTGAAACGATTTGAACGGCAAAATCCTCTGTATTCTGTAAATGTATATGGCGTGGAAAACAGTAAAATTGTAGGACCTCTGTATATTACTAAAGTAAAGAAACAAAATCACATTAACTTGCTCTACATTTCTGGTGAGTCTTGCAACCATTACTGCTTCATCAAAGATCTGTCTAGGCTAGTTAGCTCACAGCTCAGTCGTCATAAACATCGGGTGTATACCTGTGACCGTTGCTTACAATATTTTCCTAGTCAGACAAAATTGAATTGTCATTACACCGACTGTTCAACACAACCTGCTGTAAAAATTGTCTTCCCTGAAGGTGAAAATAGTATTATGAAATTTCGAAATTTTCATCGGCAGGACCCTCTGCCTTTCACTGTGTACGCTGATTTTGAATGTTTTACAGTTCCCATTGACACATGCGAGCCGAGTAACTTGAAACCATACACTCAAGAAACTCAACGGCATATACCGTATAGATGTGCATTTAATGTCGTATGCTCCTATAATTCCACATTATCCTATTTTAAATCGTATCGTGGCGAAGAGTGTACAGCTTGGTTCTTAAAGGAGCTAGACGTTCTAGCCGACCGTCTAGGTGAACTTTTAATCGAGCCAGTTCCACTTCAAATGTCAGATGCAGATATTCTACATTTTAACACATCTACCATCTGCCACACTTGTCAAAAAGCTTTTTCACCCACAGATATCAAGGTACGAGATCACAATCATTTTACAGGTCAGTTTCGAGGTGCTGCTCATCAATCCTGTAACTTGGGTTTCAAAAACGTAAACTATATTAGCTGCTTTTTCCACAACCTTTCCGGCTACGACTCTCATTATCTGGTTCAGGAATTTGCAAAACTAGGTAAATGTAAATTTTCGCTAATTGCTCAAAACCACGAGAAGTTCATTGCCTTCGCAAAATGGAGGGGTAATGTGTGCATTCGATTTTTGGATTCATTCCGGTTTATGCCATTTTCGTTAGATGAACTAGTTACGGGCCTTCTTCCTCAAGATCTGCATTTTATTCGTCAACACTTTCCAGATAGTGAACATTTTAGATTATCTATTCGGAAAGGAGTCCTGCCGTACGATTATCTACATGACTGGTCACGTTTGAATGAGACTGCATTACCGCCAAAAGAAATGTTTTTAAATAAATTAAAAAATTGTCACATTTCTGACGAAGACTACTCACATGCTCAGCAAGTCTGGAACGCGTTTGGAGTAAATACTTTAGGTGAATATTCAGACCTCTATTTAAAGATTGACCCACTCTTACTTACTGACACGTTTGAAAAATTTCGAAAACTGTGTCAAAATATCTATCGGTTGGACCCCGTACACTACTACACGTCTGCTGGCCTTACTTGGGACGCGATGTTACTATACACCCAAATTGAACTGCAATTGCTCACTGACATTGACATGCTATTATTTTTCGAACGCGGTATACGAGGTGGTCTTGTCACACTTGTGCAAAAACATGCAAAGGCTAATAATCCCTACATGAGTGCATTTAAACCGCATCGACCCACATCTTATTTGGCATATTTTGACTGCAATAACTTATACGGCTATGCCATGGAAAAATCACTTCCTTATAGAAACTTTCGCTGGTTGACGCAAAATGAAATTTCAAATTTTAATTTAGAACAAGCTGCAGCTGAAGTTGATCGCTCTTTCGTTTTGGAGGTTGATTTGGTATATCCTCAGGAGATTCGCGATTACCATTCAGACCTTCCATTTTGTGTAGAACAATTAACGCCTCCACATTCACAGTCAGGGAATAAAAAATTACTGGCAACATTAAGTCCGAAGAAACGCTACGTGTTGCACATAGAAAATTTAGTGCAATGTTTACGACACGGTTTACAGCTCCAATACATCCATCGCGCTATTTCATTTGATCAAAAACCATGACTACAGCCATACATGCAATTGAATACGGAACACAGACAGCGTGCCACAACTGACTTTGAGGTAAAATTTTTCAAGTTGATGAACAATTGTTGTTATGGTAAATCCATGGAGGATATTCGGAAACACCGGCGCATTCTCCTAGTCAACAGCTGGGAAGGGCGCTATGGTGCCCGGAAGTATATTGCAATGCCCAATTTTCATTCTGCAAAGGTTATTGACGGGGATCTACTCACTCTCGAGTTAAATAAGACAGAGATTCTTTACAACAAGCCTATCTACCTAGGAATGGTTATACTTGATTTTTCAAAATTAGTTATGTACCAATTTCACTACGAGTTTGCCAAACTCAATTTTGCTGATGTAAGACTTTTGTATATGGACACGGATAGTTTGATCTATTTAATACATGAGATAAATGTTTACTCTGTAATGAAAAAGCATCCTAACTATTTTGACACTTCTAATTACGATTCGGACAACATATTTGGAATTACTCCTATGAACAAGAAGTGTACAGGTCTAATGAAGGATGAGTGTGCTGGTGATGTGATGACAGAATTTGTAGGTTTGTCGCCTAAAATGTACGCTTTTTCCACGGAAAATGCCAATGGTCATTGCAAAGCAAAAGGTGTTCTAAAAAGTGTCACCCAATTTCTGAATGTCAATGACTATCGCAGTGTACTATACATCAACACCTCTTGCTTGCATCCAGAGGTACGCATTCGCTCCAAAAATCATACTGTATTCACTGTTCGGCAAAACAAAAGATCTTTGGTGATGCGTGATGACAAACGATTATGGAATGGTATACATAGTCTACCTATTGGTCATTATAGTTACCAATAGGTATTCGCAATTTTGGAAATGTTTTTGTATTCTGTATTCATTCAGAGTTTGTCCAAATCTTTGATGTACACTTGTTTTAATGTCCAAGTTAGCTGTATTCCTAATAACCAAGTCTTTGTAATCTGTATTCCTCTACAGTTTGTTCAAGTCTGTACACTTTTAAGCTGTAAATGTCCAAGTAAGCTGTCAGAGTATGTCCAAGTCTTTGTAATCCAGAGTTTGTCCAAGTCTTATGATGAATCTGTAAAGTAAGCTGCCAAAGTATGTCCAAGTCTAGTACGATGTACAATAAATATTTTGCACACTCTTCCTAGAGTTTTAATTTCAATGCCGCTCTCTCCCCTCTCCACATCCTTTCCACCACATTCCCTCCTCTCTGCTCACTCCCTCTGATCTCATCGTATCCCCTCTACACCGCGTCCCCTCTTCTCTGCTCACTCCCTCTCCACCACCATCCGTAGTCTATAAAAGGAGCACGCACGGGCAGTTCGTTGCAGTCTGCTTCTAAGCAGACTGTCGACCAAACTGGTCTTAGGGGAGGGGGTGAGGAGTGCTTAGACTCGTCCAACACCTCTCCCCCGACCAAGGGTTGTGTCAACAACCTCTAAGTCACAATGACCTAGAGGGTGTTGGCTCAACGACGTCATTGATGACGTCATTAAAGGTCTTTGACCTAATAGCGTCATCGATGACGTCATGGTCAATGACCTTAACGGGACTTCCGGGGTCAATGACCTTGACCTTATGAATATTAATGAGGTAACGGTACTTGGCCGCAGAGCGGCCTAGTCTATCTACTAATGTCACTTCCTTGCGTGGAGCTCGTGACGTACTTCACCAAAAGTTCCAGCTGTGACTTAGTTTACTTCGCAGTACCTCGCGCTGAAATAAATTATGTTCCACACCGCTGGCGGTTCCTGGTACAATATAAATAAAGTTTTAGAGGGTCCGCTGTCTGTAATTTCGTTTGTTTTGCACATTTTTCAGATATTTATCCGATTTAGGTCAACTCAAGACCGTATCAGTGGTTTATAGCTTTCGTGTCTGTTTGTCTGTATGCTTGTCTGTTTGTTTGTTCCACCATCACGGCGAAATGGCTGGATAGATCTCGACCAAAATTCACGTATAGAGTGTACTGATCCAGGGGAAGTTTTAGATACGCATCTAGTTTAAAATCACTGAATAGAATGGGGGCTTATAGGGGAACAACAACAGTTTTCTTTAATTTCCTCTTATACTATTGATTTTCTGTAAAATCCGTGGACTACGTCCCTTCATTTTGAATGACTTTTGTTTCAGTATAATTTCGCTTACTCTTCAAATGACGGAGAAAATTACTACTTTGTACGGATTTCATGCTCTGCATTGAGTGGCCGACAGACCGACAACCATGGCAACGTCTCTGGCTGCTTGCCACCAGGGAAGTAACATACTTTAATGTAATTTTCTTCAAAATTCCTGTAAACTCGTGGTTGTTCCTTGCGTAGAAGACGAGATAGACGTCATCCTGCCATTCTGCGGAATCCCGCTGGAGGTTACAATCGTCGTCGAATAGCTTTAACATTTGAATAGTACAGCGGAGTGTAGCCCAACATTTCACACCATAAGGTGTTTTCTGGCATTTGCTATACATTTTACTGCACTTCTCTTCTACTTCTGTTCTCAGCTTTAATTTTTTGCCCATTGTTTTGCCTTTTTAGGTTTATGTAATAACATCCTCTTATCTGTTTACCTAAGAATCCCTGTGGCTAAATTTCTCCTCTGTTTCTGCCTTCTTATATCCTAACTCATATCATCACAATTTAGTGAGGAGCATTTCGTTTTACAATACATCCATTTGGTATTTATATAGGGCTATTTGCCCCATCCGGATGTCCTCAGTTATAATCCCATTTTCTATTAATTTCAACTTTGTTAACAGTAATATTTTCTTCCTTAATTACTCCGTATGTATGCGAGTGCTAATCCAGAAACCTGGACACTCTTTCCTTTGGGGAAAAATTGCAATCTGTTCAAATGTATGACATTTTGGCCCCGGAACATATCGAAATATGGAGGCAATTTCAATGGCGGTGCAGACCTTCGTTTAGGGATAATTGGTGGCTAAACAGTAAGTCGTATCACAAAACAGAATGCACAATCACGCTTCAATTTAGAGAGATCTACAACTTTGTTCCTATGTCATATTGTCGTATCTCGATCCCTTATAGGTTAGATAGAGCTTATATTTCTCAATTTTAATTTAATTTTGTACTTTTCACACGTATATCTTACTGTTTGGCACACTTATAGGAAAGATAGAATCATCAAATGCGGTATGCACATTGACACGACCAGTGGTCATATGTTAGCCAACTTTTATGATTTCATAATGTTATCAGCTTTACGTCCCACTAACTACTTTTACGGTTTTCGGAGACGCAGAGGTGCCGGAATTTAGTCCCGCAGAAGTTCTTTTACGTGCCAGTAAATCTACCGCCACGAGGCTGACGTATTTGAGCACGTTCAAATACCACCGGACTGAGCAACGGTCGAACCTGCCAAGTTGGGGTCAGAAGGCCAGCGCCTCAACCGTCTGAGCCACTCAGACCAGCAATTTTTTGATTCCAGCTGCTGCATAAGTATCCGAAAAAGAAAGTAATGTGTGAAAACTGTACCCAGATTTCACCCTATTTAATGCTTCTAATTCAATCTAACTCATAAATAAATGTCATAGGATCAACAATGTAGAAAACTAAAATTGGCGTCTGATGACGGAATCCGTTTGTTGATATGACCTACCGTTTAAAAGCAGTAAATCTCGAAATGATACAAACGTGCTCATGCTTATGTATATAAATAAAATTCTAGGGGTCCGCTGTCTCTAACTTCGTTTGATTTGCCAATTTTTCAGATATTTATCCGATTTAGGTCAACTCAAGACCGTACCAGTGGTTTTTAGCTTTCGTGTCTGTCTGTTTTTCCGTCTGTTCCACCATCACGGCGAAACGGCTGGATAGATCCCGACCAAAATTCACGTATAGAGTGTACTGATCCAGGGGAAGGTTTAGATATGCATATGGTTTAAAATCACTGAATAGAATGGAGGTTTATAGGGAAACAACAACAGTTTCCTTCCATTTTCCCTTATACTATTGATTTTCTGTAAAATCCGTGGACTACATGCGAAACATCCGTTATACGTTACGTCCCTTTGTTATATACATTATTTCGCTTGGTCACCGCACACTCTTTCCTTTGAGTGAGTATTCCAGGCTGTTCAAATGTATTACTATTAGTCCCCGAAAAATATCGAAATATGGAGGCAATTTCCTCTACGGTTCAGACCTTCGTTTCGCGGTAACTGCTTTCTAAACCATTTCACAAAGCAGATTAGACAATCCCTGTTCAATTTGGAGAGATCCTCAACTTTGGCTATGCCTTATTGTCGTATCTGGATTCTTTATATTTAGGATAGCGCAGCATGTCTCGGTTACAGTCAGATCTCTCAAACTCGAGTGGGACTGTCGTTAGGAAAACTACCCATCTCTATTGCAAATGGCAGCTGGTGAGTGAGCCTGTCGTTATTGTAGAAACTCCCGAACTCGATTGTGAATGACAGCAGAGAATGTGACCTCCCAACTTGCACCTTACCTGGGAAACAACGTATGGGGTCCTGCCCATTTTGTTTCTCGGATATCGCTATGCGACGTGCAATTTAATTTAATCTTACTCACTGCGTGTGCAGTAACTTACGTAGAACTCCGTATACAAGGTATAATATCGTAGCGAAACATGGGTATATTTGCTAGTAGAAATAATGTCTGGTGGCGGAATTTAGTCCCGCTGAAGTTATCGTCTTATCAGAATAAAGAATAAAATCACCGACTCAGCCGGAAATTACAAGATCTAGAATTTTTAAATCAGCCTGGATTTGACACACACACACACACACCCAATAATAATCATAATTTGGTGGATCCAACCCACCTTCCTACTGAATACTCTACATAGGTATCCTATAAGGAAAAGTTATCTGGTGCCGGAAGTTTGTCCCGCAGGACTTCGCGTCTTATCTGAATTACTCAGTAAAGAGTAAAATCCCCGACCCAGCCTGGAATTACAGCATCTAGAATATTTAAATCAGAAGACGAAATAAAGTGTTCCCTGTATAAGACATCACGGCTGATAAATGTCGCTTGGAGTAGAATATCTTGTAGAATTGTATTGGGAAAGCGAAGTTAGGTTGTGCTCTAAAGTAGAGCAGTATTCAAGCAGTAGAGTAAGAGCTGAGTAAGTAGAGCGTCGATTACACACTGCTTTTATCAGTTCTCAGTCAGGAAAGTGTGATTAGTTGGAAACCAATCATAAATTTTCTTCACGTATTCTTAAAAACTGGTCTTGTGAAGAGTTCTGAGAACTTGCTATTCGGTGCTAGCCTTGAAAATGTTAACTGTTCATATCTGTCGCATGCTAGGCTCCTGACCAATAAGAGAAAAGGAACGAATTCCCACGCGTCATGCAGCTATGAGCTTAAAGGCTCCAAGGTTATCTGATCCTGGCCTTCACCACGGCTCTTATAAATGACCCAAGGACCGAATTTAATTAGGCCCTTGCGGTAATCTCAATTTAACTCCAATTATGCCAATTATACGGGTAAAGTATGCTGTAGATGAAAGATTTCTTTAAACAGTATATACTATGTAAATGAAACAGAAGTATTTATATTGATGTGTTATTGAATTAGTAAAAATGGTTTGTAGAAGTCCTATTTCTAGTGTGAACATCTCATTTTCAGTATAAATTGTTGTGTAGAACTTTAAAGTGGAACTATCTGCAGATTTGTACAATGCTTATCCAGTGTCATTTGACATTATTAACAGTTAAGTTTTCTCAATCGCCCAGCTATATTTTAACTGTTACTTTTAATACTATAATTGGTTTTAGGGTAAAATAATAATAATAATTAAATTTTCTATTTATTAGTTGATCATTCACCAAAATGTCATTGAAATGTGTTAGATCCAACCCAATCTCTTCCCTTTTGATATCAATTGAGCCATGTGCGTTTCTTTATGCCCAGGTACCTTTGATCCATGATTCCCTTTTACAGCATATACCCTGCAATTTACTGGTGTTTTCTTACACTTTTCTAAGTATTAGATTCAAAATAATCAAAGGGATTATTCTGGACGATGGTTTAACTTCAAACAAATGAACGCTTCATTTCTTAATATACCGGACGAGTTGCCCGTGCGGTTAGGGCGCGCGGCTGTGAGCTTGCATCCAAGAGATAGTGGGTTCGAATCCCACTGGCGGCATCCCTGGAGATGGTTCTCCGTGGTTTCCCATGTTCACACCAGGCTGTACCTTAATTATGGCCACGGCCGCTTCCTTCCAACTCCTAGGCCTTTCTTATCCCATCGTCACCGTAAGACCTATCTGTGTCGGTGCGACGTAAAGGCACTAGCATTAATACAGATAAGTCTGTGTTGATATTGGACAGTCAGAGTTCATAGAACTATTGTGATAAACCTCTGTCTTGATGGGTGTCTCTTTTTCTATATCCCTCAGTGCGAAGATTTGTTTGTTGTATCGTGTACTGAACGTTCACAGTGTCAGCAAATGTTAGTTGAAATGAATAATTTTTCAGAGTTTTGCACCAACTGAAATGTTGTTACGGTCAACTTGTGTTAGCTTGATCACCTCAATAATCGTGTCTGGCGGTTTTACTGAGTAGGGTGCTTGTGTGGAGTACTTCCGCAGTGCTGCAAGAATATAAGCATAAACTTGAAAGCAATGCCAATATGCTTGATAGATCTCTGAATGAATGGCATATGGAGAAGCCGCGAAGAAGTAAGGGCTACCTCGATCCTAGAACGAAAGAGCATCAAGGAAGGAAAGCATGCTCTGCATGGAATTGTTGCTTTCCTTGCTTTTGAAATGGCTTTCGACCGCGTTTCACACTGTGTGATCTGTGCTTCTTATTTGGATCAAGATGCTATACATGGACAACAAAAGTGTTGTTCATTACGCTCTAAGCATCTCAGAGAGCTTCTCAGTGAAACTAGGTGTACACCAAGGCTCCGCTCTGTCCCCATTATCCTTTGTCCTCAGCATGAACACATTCACACGGGACCTACAAAGGAGTGTTCCTAGGACTCTCTTGTATGCAGATGATGTTGCACTTGCTGATAGACCCAGAACAGGACTGCTTCTTCGAGGTAAAAATTGGAAGATCTCTTTCTGACAGTACAACCTTAGAATGAAAATAAAGAAGAGTGAATACCTGTACTCATCCAAACCATCTAATGGCTTCATCCAAGTTGATTCAGGTATCTAGGGTCTCGCCTGCAGACTGATATTGGAGTAGTTTTTGAAGTGTGAATTTTGATAAAGGCAGCATGGATGAGATGAAGGGAAGTGACAGGCATACTGAAGGATGCCATTACTCCTGAGGTCCAGGATATACTGCATGATAGTATGTCCTGTTGTGTGTACAGACTGAGAAAGGGATGGAGTACCAATTATGCAATATGGAAAAGTTTGAGCTCCATTAATTGATGGGTATCGCAGTCCTGCATCATGTATAAAAGACACCATTCACCAGCAGTTGGACCCCCATCACTCGTGAGGTGTAGGACGTGTCACCAATGATATGGTCATGCACTTTTGCAGTTAAGCATTTCACTTAATCCTTTGAAATTAATTTGCAATGTCCACATGAACCTACGATAAAATAAAATAAAGACATTGAAAATAAGATAAATTTAAAACTAGGAATGCTGATGCGATTGATAAAATTTGTGGTAATATACTAAAGTCAGTTGGTTGAGATGTAGAACCAAATCTGTTGTTCTTAACTGATTAGTGTATGTATTGATAAGTGTAGTGTATATATTGAATAGCTATACTAAATGAATGAAGAATTGCTGTAGTAGCACCCTGTGTGATAAACATAATGCCAATAATTACACACTTCATCTTGGCTGATGTTACATGGAAGGTGTTGAAATGCATTCTTTCTGATTATATTGTACACATTCTGTGTGATAATGGACATATCTAAGGCTTTTGATAGGATAGATCTTGGAAGCCTGCTGACCAAAAAATGTACATTTTTCAGAATTTGAAAATAATGGTATTTCTGTATCGGTCATGTCCATAGTAACAAGAAAATGCACTTCTTACTTTTCCGTAATTTCTGTCTGTCTGTCTGTCTGTCTGTCTGTCTGTATGTATGTATGTACACGCATCACGAGAAAACGGTTGAAGAGAATTTAATGAAAATCGGTATGTGAAGTCGGGGAATGAGCCTCTACAATCTAGGCTATAAATCATTTTACTCACGCTGAGCGAAATGGTAGTTTAGGGGAAGGCCTGAAATTGGATTCTCAACTATTTATGATATTAGTGGTCGTATTTTAAAGAAAATGGGTATGCAAAGTTGGGGAATAAGTTGCTACAATCTAGGCTATCAATAATTGTATTCACGCTGAGAAAAATGGTAGTTTAGGGGAAGACCTAAAATTTACTTCTAAATATTGTTATTAGTAGTCCTATCTTGATGAAAATCGGTATGCAAAGTCAGGAAATAAGTCGCTATAGTCTAGGCTGTACATTATTTTATTCACGCTGAGTGAAATGGTAGTTTAGGGGAAGGCCTAAAATGTAATTCTCAAATATTTCTTATTAGAGGTGTAATCGATGAATGCTACATAATGAAGGTTATATAGTATTAAATTTCCTATTATTCATGTCTTATACATTGTTACCGTACTGGCTATGATCACAGAGATATTCATGAATTTGGATTTTTGTTACTAAGTCCATATCAGCGCCGAGTAACGAGAAAATGGGTAAACAGTATTTAATGAAAATCGGTATGTAAAGTCGGAGAATAAGAAACTACAGTTTATGGTATACAATATTTTACAAATCACAGAGTCGAAAGAAAACTAAATGTGAAGGCCTACAATATAGAAAGTTCATAACATTGATCAACAATAACATTACATTGACCATTGTTTGTCGTGATGTGCTTTGTGTCTTCACTTGCCCGTCATCTCCGGTAGATAGGATTACTGCTGCGTACAGAGTATTTTTTATTTGATTTACGTTGCACCGACATAGATAGGTTTCATGGCGACGATGGGATAGGAAAGGGTTGGGATTGCCTTAGGCCTCAGCATTTGACTGGTGTGAAAGTGGGAAACCACGGAATACCATCTTCAGCGCTGCCAGCAATGGGGTTCGAATCCACTACCTCTCGGATGCAAGCTCACAGCTGCGCACCGCTAACCACACGGTCAACTCGCCCAGTTGTACAGAGTGTAACAGCCTGTCTGAATATTGATGGGAAGTAGCTGGGGAGTTAGATAACTTTCTTCTTTAGCATGCTATTCCCCTGGTTTATAAATTTTCTGATACTACTGGTACGTAACATACTGGATCATCATACCGTTCGGGCTATTCAATCCCTACTCTGAGGCACTGATTGGAATGAACAGAGTGCATATTTAGCGGAATAATGGCAGATGAGTGTTCATGGCAATCTGCGTCCTGGTCATCCCAGCTCTGGAACTTTGGACTATTAGACTGGCACCGCAATCTAACCGCAGCACTGTTCGTTATAAGTTATAAAACGTGCGTCTTTCCACTTGATCGAGTATTTTATATGATAGCATTGCTTTCAATCGCTACATTCATACTTACGTTTTTGTAATGACCTATGTTGATTTCAGGTTAGGAAAACCACAAAGTCAGTCTTTCTGGGAATCCCGTAGCGAAGCACGGGTACATCAGCTAGTATTTCTATAAAATAGGACTCAGAGCATTAGAGTATGTGAATCCTTTTTTGATCTTGTAATGGTTATGATATTGGGTCCCAGATGGCAGTATAGTGAGACCTTTATTTTCTTATATAAACAACATGAATAATGAATTTTGTGGTAGATGAGTTTCAGGATTGTGAGCGACTGCAAAATACCTTGACGATATTGTGAGGTGGACATCAGGCAATGGCATGATGGTAAACAGGGTGAAAAGTCAGGTTGTGTGTTTCACAAATAAATTTAATTATTCTGCTGAAGGTGTGAAGGTTTCTCATGGGGATCTCCGTAAGGATCTAGGTATTCATAATAAGGATATACCTTAATTGTGATAATCAGATAAACAGGATTATAATGAACTTTACAGATCTTTTAATATGATTATGAGATTAGTTAGAGGTTGTAAAGGAGAAGGCATATAAATCTCCAGGGAAGCCTCAATTAGAGTATGGGACCATCACCAGGATTACTTGATTAGAGAACAGGAAATAATCTACAGATACAGTTCAATTTCTAGTGGGTGATTTCTGACAAAAGAATAGTGTTGCAAAGTTTCGGCTGGGAAGACTTGGAGAAAGGAGACATGCTGTTCGACTAAGCAGTATATTCTGAAATGACGTCGGAGGAATGGCTTGGAATGACTTTAGTTGATGAATAAATTTAAGTAATCTTCTTTATATCTAGGAAAGGTCACAACATGAAGATAAATTGGAATTAAAGGGGACAAATTTTGTCTAATGTTCCCTTACAGGAAGAGGATTTAGTGATCGAAATAATTTACCAAGTGAGTTGTTTCATTAATTTCCACAATCTTTTTCTACATAAACAACTGATAAACAATCTGCCACCTGCTGATCAGTGGTGTGGTTGATGCATTTTGTGGTTGATTGATTGAGACTCTTTTTGGTCTAAATGTGATGTACAGGGAAGAATGATAGATATTTCTGTACTTATGATATAATTATTGTCCAATTGTTGGTAAAGTGGTAGGAATAATATGGTATTATTTGATATTACAGTAAAGTGCTTTGGGAAAGAAAGTATATAGGAACATGGAAAGTAACAAAGAGACGACAATTGATCTTATGTATAGAAAGATGAGAACAGGGAAATGTGAATTAAAGAGGATAAAGAAAATAGCCAGTCATTGTGGAAATAGGGATGAACAGATAGAAAAAGAGAAGCAAGGAATGATATAGGGTAAGGATTTGGAGATAGTTTTTATCCTTTCATGTTCCTCCTTTTCTATCAATACCTTGTCTACAGCTATCCTATTGTATGTGCTTTTTCATGTTATTATCTCTCTTATCACTCTCCAAAAAATTGTGACAAAAGGGGCTCTGGTTAAGACGCAGCAGGTCGTAATGCTTGTTAGGTTCCAAGAAGGGTAAAAGAAGAATATAAATAAATAAAAAAATCCAATGTAAATTTTAATATTGTAGCACTTGTGTAGTTTTATTTAAAGTCATTCCACATCCTGTATATGAGATGATTATGTTTGTAAGTACAGAAGATGTCATGAGTAGAATTTTGTAAACAGTTTAAATTTATTAAGGATGACCTGTGTTATTAATTAAAAATGGTTAGTGTAAATTGTATAACACTGTATTGTAGGAAAATGTCTTCTTATGTTGTCAATTTAAAATGTAGTGCTTGATAATAATGTATTTTTGTGTATCATTTGCCACCGAGGTAGACACTTGTTTTGTAAATAAAGTGATTTTGATTTGATTCGATTTGATTTGCATGTTACTTTCCATTGTTAAATGTTTACATTTATAAATTGGGAGATAAATTAATTATACTCTTATTGTGCCCATGTGATATTTATTTTCTCAACTGTTTCTTGTTTAGGGCTATTTACTCGTATTTATTCCTTTACTACTTTATTTCTTGCTTATAGCCTTCTGAAAACATTAAGAAGGAAATATTCATAGATCAACATACAGATGATCAGCTGCTGGCATACATCAAAGAAGAAACAAAGTACGTACATCACAAAGCCTGTACAATGTGGAATATGATGTTCCTATATACAGATGTGTTTTGTAGTTTATCTCTGAAACTGAACAATTTTATCAGTTTAATCATTTCCCTACAAGGTTACATTTAAACACTAATATCTTAAAAGTATATTGGTTAAAATTATCTAAAAAGTTCAGGAACTTTAAGATCAAATTTATTGTTCCTTCATGTAGTTTTATTGAATATATATCTACAAAAAATCTCTGGTAGAACTAGATATTTCTGAAGTGTATTTGTTTACAGTATTTTAAGCAATTTTGAAAAATGCATTCTTTCTTTCACTGTCACTGCATCATTTGTTCATCACATTTTTATCATCTGAAATGCCATCTGCAACTATTGCCCCCAGATATTCTCAGCAATTTCGTATGTTTGTACCAACAGTGATGCACAGAAAAAGGCATGTTTGTAGATTATAAACTAAATCTACAACTTAAAAATTATTTTTATATGCATTGTAGACAATGTAATAATTTCAAACTTATATAATTTAGCTTCATTGATCAATATATTGATGGCTCAGCTTATTAGTTTTATAACTCATATACTGTTTTTAAAATCATGTATTTGAGATTCATTTTTTATGATCATTCCAGTTCTACTTTGTGTTAAGTCAAATTTTTCTATTTGTGAATGCCAAAGCAGATAATGTGTAGTAGAAATGAAACGTTCAGACCAGTAGTGCTACATCTTAGATATCTTAGTTTTCAAATAAAACTTCCACATTGTTCTAAGCATATAAATATATCATGGTATGATGGTGTTGTGGTCACATTTGCTGATTGTCGCCATTTCCCACTTTTCATTTTAGTGCTTATTGTCAGTCAAGTGCTTGTACTTTGTTGTTTGCAAACACATTTACACAATTATAAACTAATCAAATGGCAGCTACAAGAGAAGTTTAACATTTGTGCAGGTTGCTTAAAGAATTTCGAGAATTCTTCAACTGAATTTATTATCCCATAGAGGTAGGTAAATATTGATGTAATCATAGAATATTATTGCAAATTTGTTATTTTTATTAGTGATGTAACAGAGTAACACAAGTATGTATCCTGTTTTCAAACTTTTAAAGCAGTAGTGTTTTTTGTATTAATTGCTAATTAAATGTTTGCTGTCACACTTTTCTTGGTTTCTGTGTGGAATGATCTTTGAAAGTCCCTGGCAACTGATTGTATAAGCTCGGCTTTGTGCTCTTAGCCGTGCCCTTGTATCAGGAGGTTCTGCAATGGCTAGTCATAGCCTAAGGTTTGACTTCAAACCAGATTATTGAAGGAAATTCTGAATTCTGAAAGGTTTATTTGATTTTGTGGGTGGTTAGAGTCTTCTCATCTGTTATGTAACCCTTTGACTTGTTGCTAGTGTACATTCACCACTAGTGGAAAGAAATATTAATTTCAGTCCTCAGAATTGCCCACTAACAGCTTACACTCTCTCATTAGTCAGAGTAGAACCATGCACACAATAGAAAATGCCCAAATACGTCAACTCTTCGAGGTTCAAATTCTGCTGTTCCTTTGTAATTCTTGTGTAACAGGACACAGTAGGCTATGATATAGATCAATCTTGTTATAGGACCACCAATAAAAATGTTGCTTTGAATACTTTTCACACACAAAATGCATGTTACTCTTTTTGGATAGAGTTTAATTTAGCTTTGTTCTCCCTAAACGTATCTTGTTCAGAGGCACTCTCGAGCCAGTGAAGCGACAAGCCTTTTGTGTGTATTTTTTTTCTTGGTCCGCTGTATGTCATAGGTTTTAGGTGCTTCTTGAGGATTCAGTTGTCCGGATCTTACTGTATCTACTGCTTTCCACTTTTTTTTTTTATATGTCACCTCTGGCGCTGTGTTATCCCGACTATCATTTTAGCAGTCTACAAATATCTTGCAGCAACTTAAATGACTTCTTTCAAAATGTCTGAGATTTGCCGTGCCAATTTGGTACTGAATTACATAAGAACAGGTTTTAAGATTCATAAAATTTCCTAATTGCTGACTTGTGGAAAGACACATATTCCCGAGCTTAAAATTTAGTAATGAGATTACCTTCCACTTATGGAAATAGACATAGTGCTGAGCTAAACAATTAGTTGTGAGCTTAACTTCCATTTGTGTAGACACACATTGTCCTGAGCTAACCAATTAGTGCTGAAGTTACTTTCCATTTGTGGAGAGACACATGCTCCTGAACTAACCACTAAGTGCTGCGTTTTCCTTCCACTTGTAGAGTGTTGAGTGCCGCATGGCCCAGAGCTACCACTTTGTGCCACTCCGCCATGGTCTTCATATATATAGACTTGATCAGGGTGAAAATAAATTGATTGATCTGATCATCTGCTATCTATAATGGATGTAAACAGAAATATGATTTGTGAAATTCCACTCAGCCTAGAATACACTGACCTGTTGGTACTCATATATTTTCACTGTATATTCAAACTGTCAATCCGATTAACACAGATAATCCTGAATTTTTTCATTTGTTGAGTTATATATTTCTCTATATAATACGTTTAATGCGGTCAATTAAACATGAAATCCAGAAGCGTTCTGTCATTCACACATTATTTTGTGAAAATAGATCATTTATAGATATTGGACATAGGCTTTTGGGAAGAGAATTCGAACATATAAAGTTGAATGCTAGGATGTGTAAAATACCCATTTTATCTCTTTTTTACAGTAGAATATTCATCAATCTGATTCATGTTATTCTGCTTTTTTAGTGTTATTCCTGCCTGGTGGCAGTGTCCGGTGTTGTGGTACATTGTCTCCAGTTAGGTTGGTCTCTGGCCATGTCTCTAAGTAGTCTCACAGCTTTTTGGGTCGTTTTGCACTGTATCTGTCCTTTGCTGTATTGTTCGTCCCTTGCGCCTCTTTCCACTGACTTCGTGTGCATATGCAGACTTTCACAATATATCGTCCTCTGCATGCAAGACTTGGCCAAACCAGCACACATGGCTTTCCGTAATTTTTGTGTGGATCGCTGCAGCGCCTAAACATTTCCTAATAACATCATTTGAAATGTGATTCAGTCTAGTTGTGCTAGCCTTCCACCTAAGCATCTTCGTATCCATGACGCTTAGTTGGCGTTTTACCTCCTCTGTAGCTGGTCAGCATTCTTTGTGGTAGAAAACAACAGGATGGATAATAGTTCGGTAGATCTTAGATTTGAGGTGGTTCTTCATCCGACAGTCGCAAGGGCGCTCCTTGTCATTTTCCTCTTCAGCCAGGTTTGGTATATCCTTAAGATGACTTCTTCAGTAAGTCGGCCATCACTAGGGATTGTGGAACTAAGATACTTAAAATTCTCAACTCATGCTCGATTTTCACCATCAATATCCATGGTTCCAACTTCTCAACCATGTAAAGTCATGCATTCTGTCTTCTTTTCGTTGAGGTCCGGGGTGTGTTGCGCTAGTCGATTGTTCCAATTTTCTGTTTGGCGCTGCAGATCAAGCTTATTCTCAGCAGCCAAAATGACATCATTTGCATAAGGAAGTGTCCACGGTATTGGCTTGTGGAGGTCTGTTGTAATGGTGTCCGTCACAAGAATGAACAGCGGTAGTGATGAGGCGGGGCCTTGGTCGACTCCTATTGTTATGTGGAAGTCATCAGGCGCTCTTGCCGCAGCTTTAACATGACTCCGTGGTTCTACGTAGAGCAATTTTACCCTCTCAGCAAGTTGCTCTGGAATGCCATGTTCTTGTAGCTCTGACCAGATAAGGTCATATGGTACGCGATAGAAGGTCCAGAAAGTCAAGATGAATCCTCTTATTCTTTTCACAGTGTCCCACAACTAACAGCCGTGCAGCGAGGTTTGCTCCTGTTGTGCCACAATTTTACACAAATCCAGCCTGGCTTGTTGTATGTTTGGCTAAATCGCTAATCCTATTGTGGATGTTTTGTTCGTATCATTTCATACCTCAGAATTCTAATTGGGCGGTGATTATAAAAATCGGCAGGGCTACCCTTCTTTTTGAATGGATATCCTCGCCTTCTTTGCGATCTGCTTGTAAAAGCTTGTTTTAGCCACAACTCCTGCTTTCTACCGTTGAGCAAAACAAAACTTTGCTGGAAATCATCGGGACTGTTGGCTTTCCCTTTCTTTATTTCCTTCAGCAGAGCCTGGATTTCAGTGACGTCAATTTCCTTCATCCGACCTTCAAGAAGGGAGGTAAAATGAAATGGCGTATGGCTTTAAGTGCCGGAAGTGTACAAGGACAAGTTCGGCTCACCAGAGGCAAGACATTTATTTGACGGCAGTAGGCGACCTGCGCGTCGTGATGAGGATGAAATGATGATGAAGACAACACGTACACCCAACCCCCATGCCAGCGAAATTACCAATTACGGTAAAATTCCCGACCCTGCCGGGAATCGAACCCGGTACCCCTGTGACCAAAGGCCAGCACGCTAACCATTTAGCCGTGGAGTCGGGTGACAATGGAGGTGATTGGGATTGGTAGATACGGAAATTCCAAGATGGGAATTTTGTCAAAGCAGTATCGCGAGCGCTCTCGCGCTTCCCGCCAGTCGTCTGTTTCTCCATTGATGCCGTAAAAACGTTGCCTCCATTCGACTACCCGTTACATATCCTGCTCGTATTCGCGCAGGTCAAGTTTCACATACAGACCTGCATAGCTGTGACCTCCTTCACTTTACTACTGGCTGCTTTGTACGCATTCCAATGTTCAAAACATTTTGTGAAACAGCTGTTCCTTTAATCTTACTGCATCCTTGACATCGTCATTCCGAAGCCACATCTCCTTGTTAATCCTTCGTCGCCGTCGCCCTCATTTAGTTGTTCCAAGAACAGGGCATGCGACGTCCAGCTCAGTTCAACTATGGTGATTGGTGGCAACAACTTCGGCCTCTTTCTTCAAGTGCACCATTTGATCCATTTTGGTCCATTTCCTGCCAAGTATTGGGCTCTTGGTGACTTTAATCGTAGCTTACAGATGACTGGTCGATGGTCAGTTTGTGCATAATAGGAAATTCTTTGGCTGTCGTTATCGTTCTTCTATCCAATCCATGACCGCAATGGGTTGTGTGGTCTTCTTTCCTCCGTCCGAAGTCCATTCAGGTCGGTCTTCTTGCCAAGCAGTGCCCAGGAGGCATCTTTGGTTCCCATGCCCAGGCCAGTTTGTGGAGCGTTGCACTGAAAAAAGGAATTTTCCTCTATCACCAATGTAGACAAGTTACATCAAATGGTTGTCATAGATTTGCTGCTCGGAAACTCAACAGACAAAATGTTGCTGATATAACAATGCCAACACAAATAGTTCTTCATCGGTTTCTGTTGGACATCAGTTAGTAACCGCACCCGAATACGGTTGACTACTCTGCACTCCATTTCTTCCTGCACCTCACATATGCCTATATGCCTTCTCTCAAGTGCTATGTCTGTTTCGCTACTTCGTCCAGACGTAGTTCAGTGATGCGGTACAGAATGGAGGTACTGGCTTGTTTATCCGTCAGAGCCCGTGCGCCAGTAACCCTTTAATATACTGTTCATACTGACTGGGCTCTGCCAACGCGCGTACCTTCAACAGGATGCCGTAACGTTGGTTCCAATTCCATGACACATGTTTCCATAAGGACGGGACGGTGTTCCTTTACGGTCGGCCTGGTTGAAGAGTTTTAGGTCTCGTGACAGCAGGTAGTTACGATGCTCCGGACATGGAGAACAAACAATTTTGTAGCCGCTCATCTGTAGAAGGAATACTACGCTCTTTTGTGCATTAACTTCCAGAAAGGTAGAGTATCTCTTCTGCCAACTGTTCCGTAGCGAACGTCTCCATCTCCGCCAAAGTTGCCATTAAAAACTTTATGCGTGTTTGGTCCGCAAGAGCTATTATATTCTGCTCAAGTCTGCTGGCAGGCTGGTGGAGAACCCGCATCCATCACCTGGGACGCGCCATGTATTACGGCATTGTAACTGGTTCTTTGAGAATATTCATCAATACAACACGAAACACCATTTCACTAGAAAACTAATTGAGAACCTGATAAATCACTTGTCACAGAAATCACGTAATATCGTAAAGAAGAATTGCCACAGTCCATTGCACCTTTTGCATGGCATGATATGCCAAGAAACGTATGGCATACAAGCCACTGTACTGTTTTATACCCCCTGTTGTCTTGTGTGGCAGTATCAGTATCTTGTGTAGTGAACAAGTGGTCTAGCCTCTCGTATCTGGAATCAGTGTCCCCAATTTTACTTCTCCACTTATTTTCTGCTGAGAGTGCAGTACCAACTAGTTGTCGAGCCATCCACTACCTTCATTGCGAGGAAGTCATGCATTCCACCGGGCCATGTGAATTCACCGCATACAGCATCAATTGAAAATTACAACTTCATATTATGATGTATTCTATCCTGCTTGATCGACTTTTCCCATGCTCCTGTTGCAAGCAAATTGCACCTTTAACCAAGAAATTTGTATTTCTCGCTCTTCTTTCGTAGTACCTAGAACCACCCTGCGGTGGGGACACAGGCACGAACTTGGATCCTATCCAACGATGTTATCATTTCCCTAAATATTATCACTTGGTCGTTGAAGTTATTGAAATAGAAGGTATTTCATTCCTTCCTTTATATAGCAGCTATATACGCTACGGTGCGTTTGAATGTCCTGTCATCTTGAATTTTGGCTCAAGCCGTGATTTTCATGCTCCTTTTAGCTATAGTTTTAAAGGAACACTTCATTTGGGTTCAAATATTTCAGGACATCAAAACATAGTAATAAAACACTACAACCAAGCTATATTCATTCTGCCATCATAATATCTACGACATCAGTATTTGGAGATGAAATGAATGCGTCTGGGTTCGGAAAAGTACCGTCAATTGTATGGTTTCAGCTTCTTGAGGATTTCATCAGGATTAGTGGTTTCCATGTTGCGTACGTCTTCTGTTAAAGACAGCAATTAAGACGTAGACTGATGTAATACATGGTGCTAAGGATGAACTTCCTTGTATAAACCTACCGTCCTTTATGTAGGTCGGCTCTGTTTGATTGCACATCAAAGCTACGTAATTATAAATAAGCAAACTGTGACATAATAGAATGGTACACTGATATTACAACAATGTACAAATACAATACATAAGTTTGCGTGACAGTAAATAATATTTATGAACGACCTCACATGTTTCAGCAGATTTCACTGACAGTCGGCAAACAATGTTCACGACTTTATTAATATCTACTGCACTGAAATTCTCTCAAACAACCTCAACAACATGGGCTTTTACAGAAAATATTACTCACCTGCTAGAAACTGCAGAGAGGTTGAACAAGATCACATCTCCAAATAGTATGCCGTCCTTTACGTAGGAGAACAGACATATACGCATTTCAATAGATAAATGTTTGTCGGATTATAGAGCTTGTATTTCACATTTTAGGTTGGACCTCTTCTTATCATGCATTATTTGAATGAAGTTGTCTGTGAGGTCTAACGTCCTAAATCTTGCACGTGATATCGTGATTAGACACATCCTCGTAACAAGCGAGAGCTTTTCAAATTTACGACTATACTCTGAAATTAACCTCGGATGATGCTTTCTCTCAGGAATGTAATGTTCATGAACAATGAGATCAGTGAGTGGAATGAACATCATCATCTCCTTGTTTGTGAAAGTTGTAGTCTAGTTGAGTGTTGAACTATTGGTCACATTTTTTTTATTTGTCACTGTAGATCGAGACCGGACGTGAGCTACGTGGATCATCGACCTCCAGATGGTTTCAGGTGCAATGTTTGTGGCAAATTCTTCAGACAAAAGGGCACACTTGCAGATCACTTGCAAACTCACACAGGCCAGAAGCCACACTGCAATGTTTGTGGCAAATCCTTCAGCCATAAAAGCAGTCTTACAGTTCATATGCGTAGTCACACAGGCGTGAAGCCATACTGTTGCAATATCTGTGGTAAATCTTTTAGCCTAAAAGTCAATCTTGAACTTCATATTCGTACACATACAGGCGTGAAGCCGTACTGTTGTAACATATGTAAGAAATCTTTCGGCCATCAAAGCAGTCTACGAATTCACATGCGTACTCATACAGGTGAGAAGGCATACTGTTGCAATATCTGTGGCAAAATCTTCAGGCAAAAACGCACACTCGCAGATCACTTGCTGTCTCACTCAGGCCAGATGCCTCTCTGCAATGTTTGTGGCAAATCCTTCAGCCATAAAAGCAGTCTTACAGTTCATATGCGTACTCACACAGGCGTGATGCCAAACTGTTACAAAGTCTGTGGGAAATGCTTCAGGCATAAAGGCTCTCTTGCAGATCACTTGCTGATTCACACAGGCCACTGTAATGTTTGTGGCAAATCCTATAGCCAGGCCATTGGTCTAAGAAATCCATGCGTACCCACAAAGGCGAAAAGCCATACTGCTGTGATATCTGTGGAAAATCCTTCAACCTTAAAGTTAATCTTGTAGTTTACATGTGCACTCATACAGACGAGAAGCCACACTGGTGTAACATCTGTGGCAAAACCTTCAGCCATAAAAGCAGTCTTGGAGTTCACGTGCTTACTCATACCGCCGCGAAGAATTACCGTTGTAACATCTGTGGCAAATTCTTTCGCCATAAAGGCAGTCTTACAGTCCATATGCGTACCCACACAGGCGTGAAGCCATACTGTTGCAATGTCTGTGGCAAATCCTTTAGGCAAAAAGGCACAATTACAGATCACTTGCTTACTCACACAGGCCAAATGCCACACTGTAATGTTTGTGGCAATTCCTTCAGCCATAAAAGCAGTCTTAAAGTTCACATGCGAACTCACACAGGCGTAAAGCCTTACTGATGCTATGCCTGTGACAAATACTTCAGACAAAAAGGCAGACTTTCAGATCAACTGCTGACTCAAAAAGGTGAGAACACAACTGATGCAGTATCTATAGGAAGCTGGTCACCTGTAAAAGTGCACACTCGAAGCACATGTGAGAAGTCATACTCCTGCAATTTCTGTAGTTAATCCTTCATCCACAAAGGCAAGGAAAGCGGTATCATACCGCGAGAGCCCATACTGCAGCACTGTCTGTAACAAGTTATTCAGCACCATATCCCACATAGTACGTAACGTGCGGTCTTGCACGTGCGGCATGCCGCAATGCTGCAATGTCGGTGGCTAATCCTTCATCCAGAAGGGCAACATAGCTGGTCACATGTGAACCACACTGGAGAGATGCCGCACAGCTGCGTTTTTGGTGGCAAATCGCTCGCACGCAGTACCACGCTGTCAGTGCGCACGCCCGTCACGTTATTCTGAAGCCGCACGAGATTTAATAATATTATTTTGCATTTATGTCCCACTAACTACTACACGGGGGTTCTGAATCCCACAAGACCTCCAATTCTATAGATGTAGCCTGGCTCATTGATCGCACGCTGCGTAGAAGTAATACGTTCTTTTAGCCAGAACAGCACCTCCTCGGCACACCTCATGATGTACACCGGAGAGCGGTCCATCCCTTTGTGCTATTTTCGTTGAGACAGAATCTTCAGGCAGAAAAATGTTCCGTGTGTGAAAGAAGAAAAAGAGATTTCTTGAATTTTCTCCTGATCAATCTCAGATACTTTATATCCACTTGTTCTCAGCCCAAGATGACCCTTTTTCTGTTTCCAGATATCAGTAGAAGTGTGGTCAGTAACACTCATTGAGGGGCCATTTGGATGCGAGAATAAGAAGTAATCTTGATGAAAACAGAAGGATCATACGACAAAGATGAGTGCAAGTTGTACAAGTCTAGAAGAGCAGAAGAAAGGTATGCAAACATTTTAATAAACAATTCAAGGGAATATATAAGTGCTGAATCAAATCAGGATAGGATATGCAATTGAAGAAATTGTTGCTGAACACTGAGCACACCTGTGCTCCACCTTGCTGCATGTGACTAGTGTGTTCCATTATTTATAAGTAGACCATTAGCTCAAAACTGTACCTGCGCCATCGGCTCTTGAACGAGAACATTGTGTCTGTCAATCTGTTCTGAATGCAAATCCTAAGTTCAACTTCTGTGCCCGTAGCTACTCATGAAGTTCACAACCAACATTCGATGACTCTGGGTAGCTACTAAGTTTCCCTTAGCTGAGACTGCAGCCTACTCACCGTGTCCGGTTTGCGAGGCCTAGGGGTGTTTATCCGACACCTTTATTCTTGGAAGTGGCGGGCGTCTACCCCCACCACCAGTCCCATACGTCAACGATAAAAGAACCTATGTGGGACAGAATCCCGACATCTGGGCGAATATAGTGGAGGTTGGGTAGGAAAGCTGCCACAAGTTAACACTTGTACGACAGAACATTTCACCACCATCCTTGTTTGTACATGTGCAAGTATCTGCACATCTTTGGGCTGTATGTCGACAAAACGTTCTTTCCTTTTTTTCAGTCACAAGCTTTGAAGGGATTTAGATCACACAAAAAGTTGTGCTGAGTTTCTTACTAGATTTCATACTCCTGTGTGAAGAAGTGATAGAATTACACCGACGGTATCCCCTGCCTATTGTAAAATGCGTCTAAAAGGGCCCCCGGGACTCACAACTTGGGAGCATGTGATGGCAGCCATAGGGTCCTGATCTGAGTCCTTGCATTGCTTCATCTCACTTATGCCAAGCTCATCACTTTCATCTACCCTATCCGACCTCCCTTGGTCAATTCTTGTTCTACGATCCCAACATATTAGAGCACTCAAGGCCTAGGAAGTCTTTCATGTTCATGCCCTTCGTGGTCCTTGTCTTTTATTGGCTGATGTCTTCAATTTTTCAAACATCAGATACCTTCCACTTTTCCCCTCTGGCTATTGTTATGTACAGGATGGTTGCCTAGTTGTACTGCCTCTTAAAACAATAATCACCACCACCACCTACTACCAGATGTAAAGATAGATTTCCGGAATTTTTTAACTATTAGTTCTAAGAAACTGTAGGCTGATGATTAATTACACTAATCCATATCATTGGACGAGCCGACCCTAGGTGAGTTCAGGAGTGTCCTTTTCATAGGGACATATGCGACAAGGAAGAAGAAGAAGAATCCCAAAATCATGCATGAAATTCTGCAAACACCTCATCGTTTTTCAGTTATGAAAGAGGTTAGTGTCATCTTATATCCTGGTCCAATTGTCCTATGGAATCAGTATTGGTCCAGAAGAGATTCCTCGGGTACTCCTAGTTTTACAGGTTTCAAAAATGTACATATTGTGCCCTGTGTTTTAAAAACCATCTTAATAGTGTTCCACATATAACAGTTTTGATTAGTTATTCCATTAGGCTATGGCTGGATGACCTTTTTTTAAGGCTTATTGCAGCTGAATTAAAATGTGAGCCATTGCATCCATAATATTTTTATTATTTAGAAAACCACATTGGTGGTCATAAAAATGCTTTGAAATGTAACTCAAGCCACTAAATTATCACTGTTTACCTGACAAAGACATGCAGGTCAAATCAAAAATACCTGCATCTGGCTAGCTGATTGTCCTAGGATACTACCGGCACCAAAAGCCGTGCACCAATATTATTAGATAAAGACAAATATCGAATTAACCGTTTATAGGTCAGGAATTTTTTTTGGTTATAAGTATATATTTATGTTTCTCTTAATCCTGAGCTGCAAACAAGTACGTTAGGACAGTTTTTAAGGCAATTCGCTCTTAAATTTGTTATATACGAATAAAAATAGGATGGCTAAATCTTTAGCCACCATCCATTCTGACCCACAACTTTCTGAACATGGATTATATGAAGTCACAGTTTTCTTTCATTGGTAGGAACTGTTAAACAATACAGTAGGACAAATACAAATGGTATGTAACAATCTAGGCAAAGACCCACATCACTCAAACGCTTCACATCTTTCTTAGTACTACAGTGAGCACAACGCCTGTTCTTACCTTTCACCTACATTTCCAAACTGCTTTTTAGCACTGCCTGTTTTCATTTTTGATTTTGTAACTATGATGTTCCTTCTCACACCAGAGATGATATTTCTCCCACTGAAGTTCCCAATAAGTTAATCAGCTAAGGTGCTTCGGAATGACGTGTGAGACATAGGTTCTGCATTACAGTTCTGCAGCTTGACTATGGATTTGTACAATAGAAATGAATTTACAATTGCAGCTTCGAGCAAATAGTACCATATTTTTAACCACCAATGACGAGATTTAGGTTGTAGCAAGCTATAAGTTGATCAAACCGGCCAACCCCTCCCATGTACATGTTGTAATCAGCTATGCTCTGAGGGCAGTTAACAATCTCCTTGTTACCAGTCTTATTTGTCCTTCTTACTGTTGTGTGATCACTGCGATTATGCATGGTACTGCCCCCATTATTGCCTAGCTAAGCCCCGCCAGTGAGCGAATGATCCCAAGGTGGACCGTTCGTTCATTGGCTACTGTTTTCTAGAGGCATTTAAGGGAAAAGGAGCGTTGATGACCAAGCAAGAAAAAAATTTAAAACAACGCTCTGACATTCATTAACACAAGCAGATCACACATGAAAATGTTCTTACTGATATCACTTTCTTTTACATTGAACTTCATAATATCCATTTCTTCCTCAGTCTTTGAGAGACACATATTCCTTAACCTCCAGCCTTACTGTTCTGTAACGAAAATCAAAGAAAAATTAGGCCTACCGCCTTTTAAAATCAAAATATTCGGCTGAAAGAATTCAAGAACTTAACAAAGAGGTTCACAAAATAACTAGATAACTGTCTTGCTAATGTTTTTACAATAAAGTAGTTCAAGGCTTCATGACTTTAAAGTAGCTCAACACGTGGTTTAAGCTGAATTCTACTAAGTTTTATCACTTAAAGTATTTAACATTGATCAATTACATCGGTATAAGATTTAATAGGAAATCGAAATTAATTTCAAAAACTTCAAAATTTATTAATTATTCTTATTATTATCATCAATCTCTCTCCTTATTTAATTAACACGTTCTTCACCATGACACGATCGTGTTTCTAATTAATTTCTCAATGCATCATTCACATAGCAATTGTCATTTACATTCCAAAATAATTATTCTCCAATTAATTATTGTAACTCATTATCACCAGAATTCAAAGTAATTATGCAGCTAGTGAACATTTACTTCAGATCTTTACATGGCATTTACGTTTCAAATTAATTTTAAAACGAGGCTTTTTATATTCTCGGCATGGGAGATGTGTACTGCAACGAGAACGATAATTGGTCGTTAGGTCTCCTTTAATTGGCTCAGACTATTCTGGAATCAGGCTTTCTGTCGTTCACGCGTTTCAGGGTAGTGCATGGACTCGTCACGTGATTTGCCTTGGCCTTGTCGAAGCTCAATCAATACATCGCCCCTCTGAATGACGAAAAAACTGGTCCTGAGCTGGCCACACTACTTCTTAAATGACAAATTACAGCTCCAGGCAGACAATAAAACTTTTAATATCCACTTGTTTGAAATATACTAGATATCGCCAAATTTGACGGGGACAGTACTACCAACTACTACTGCTTTCTTACCCCTGTCCCTCCATTTTGTTACATTTATATCACCAGACATAGCAAAATCTGACTTGCCCATTGACAGAGAACTGTCACAACACAATTTGTCTTTAGGGAAAAATGTCCTGTTTGTTCGCATTGTACCACATGCATACAGTCCACGTTGCAACAGTTTCTTCACTAATGTTACACTTGTAAAAAAGTTATCAAAGAACAGCCAGTAACCCAGACCCTAGAACAGTTTTGAAAGTAGTAAGACAGTTCTCTCCCCCAGCCCACCACTCTTCTGAATTACCAGATTTGCCTTGTTAAATACTAAAACCAAGCATATAACCAGTTACACCACAAGCAATAACCCATATTTTTAAACCCCTCTTAGTAGGCTTCATGGGCATATACTGTTTCAATGTACTCCTGCCCTTGAAGCCTACCATACTCTCATCGATAGATAAATATCTACTGGGACTGAAATTCTCAAAGAAAGCTTTATTCAGTGCAGTAATGAGTGGCCGTAGCTTGTAGAGTTTGTCAAAAGAATGCTCGTCTCTCTTCGGCATTTTACTATTGTCATTCAAATGAAGGAAACGGAGAATCTTTAGAAACCATTTCACCAGCAATGCGCGTAACATAAAAATTTTTGTCACTAGACCAGTACTGTCTAATGCCTGGTAACCTATGGAATCCCATTATAATGAGCATTCCTATAAAAGCAGATAATTCATCAACAGTCCAATTCAGCTAGGTCCCACGCTGAACTGCATGCAAGTTGGACTGTTCAGCAGTATGTGTGAGTAATGAAAGGGTCATGAATAAGAGGAATACAGTCAATGGCGAGGAAATGTCAACGGGAACTTTAGGCCCCTGTGTGTGAGAAAATGTAGAACGCCTGTACGCAGGATCATGTTCTTTCATCTTCCACTGAAATACTGTAGGTGGTTCCTCCCCCTCCGATGATGAATCACCTTCTGGCACAACAGTTAACCTTGATGACTCACCAGGAGAATTTTCAGGATCATCTTGTATGTCAATGTCATCAGTATCCATGGGATCAGCTGATTCAATCTCTGACTCATTATTGTGCAATACAGAGTCATTGCTGCTTTTAGAACGAGTAGATGTATCCATGATCCGAGTTCTGTATGCAACAGAATCTTCCTCACCTTCCTCGGAGTCGTATGCTTGATCCGCTGAAACAGCGTCTAGTAAGTCAAGTAGCTCGTCTGCCGACGTCTTATTTACGTCCACGTACTTCGCCATGACGTATCTTGAATCACAGATAAGAAAATACTGTCAGCTGGACGCTGTTATAATTATCATTTACAGCATAAACATAAGCCTAGGCCTACGATTAAAAGCGAGGTTATGTTTCGTCACTTGCCAACTCGGATAAAGGTGATAATATTATCTGAGCGGATAATTTCCCATACTAAAGTCACATATTAGTTACATATATGTTTATTTCTACATCCATTTGTACCTCACACTAGTCTATAATTGTAATTTTTTCCTTTATAATGCAAAATAATTCATTGGCAAGCGTAGTATTGTTTGGCGCGGCGTCAAAAAACAACTTCATAAAACATGTATTTGTGAAGAGATCTGCTTACCTTTGGCAGAATAGACTGTCTAAATATCAACTGAAGACACTGATATAGCCACAATTAGCAATTCAAATTCTGTTTGTTAGAAAAACAACATCGAATTCACTCCAATACAGTATAACCACGTTTTTCCATGGAGCCTCAATGGATGGTGGCAATATCCTTAGCCACCTCGGTCGTATTCCAATCCCAATTGCTTGCACAGCCTTCATAATCTTCTTTGTGGCTTACTATTTAGCCACTATCCGTTCAGACATGTGGCTTAGGGCGATAAAGACCAAATTCATTGCAATTTGTTAACAATATGGACATTTATGTGGGTTAGCCACCAACCTATAAAGGGTTAAAAACCCTCATTGTACCTGTTATGTTCCACAATTGCAGCACTTGCACAAATAATACATAAATGGCGTTGTTTATCCCAAAGCAGGGTTTTGTGCGTGTGGTCATATTGTGAAAATCACCAGTGCCATTTAATTCCTACATGATCAGCCATTTCAGTGTTGTTTTTACCAAAGTGACAGAATAGAAGGGCATCTTAATCATAAAGATACGCACTCGAGACTCCTGAACACTTTTTAAATCGCAATAACTTAGGGATTCGGAATTATGGGATCAAATAGGCTATTGTTATATCAAATTGTATTTAGCTCAAACGTATTGCAGATTTGCGAATTATAGCTAAAAATAACGGAACAAATTCACAAAGCCATACAGACCAATATTGTGAACATGTTGATATTAGTATACACATATTATACCAAACACAACAAAAATACACATGATGGGCCTACTTATAAATAAAAAATTACATGGCCAATGTTAAAATTTGATACACGGCAATAAAGCTACGTAATTATTATGAAACGTGTAAGCATACTCCAAGTAAATACAAAATTGGGAGATATTTAGATATCAGCACATTGTCCAGACCCATGGTTGAATGGTCACCATCTTGGCCTTTGGTCCTCGGGGCTCCAGGTCGAGGTTAACGTTTAATTTCCTTGCTTCAGGGACTCTGATATTACGCTATACTCAACATCCCTGCTTCCCCTGTGGGTAGGAGCAGTAGAATGACACCCACGGTATCCCCTACCTGTCGTAAGAGGCGACTACCAGGGCTCTGTGTTTAGAGCGTGGGTTGGCGACCACGGGTCCCTTAGCTGAATCCCGGCATTGCTTCCATTTGTGCTAGACTCCTCACATTAATCTATCCTATCTGACCTCCCTTGGTATTAGACGGTATTAGAAGCCTAGGGAGTCTTTCCTTTTCATGACCCTCGTCTTCCTTTGTCCAATGCATTCATTTTTCTCTCTGATGGTTGTGCTTCCTCTTAAAACAATAATCACCACGATCGCCACCACTGAACATCCGTGCAACTCACAACACATGGCAGACAGCGCCCACCCTAACCGGAGGATCTGCTCTATACGAAACTGTTATTAAATAAATTATTGATCTCATGGGTTAATTGGTAATAGAATGAAATGAAACTCTCGAAAGTTTTCTCACAAAAGAACAGGCCCTACTGGTATGATTTTGGAGAAAGGAAATTAATATAAACAGCAAATGATATCAACTTATAGTCATGTAACTTTTGAATTCTTATCTTACTGTCGTCCATACAGACACAATGATGAAGGGTAAAAATAGAATGGGCTAGTTACAGGTAATTAGTCAGATGGAACCTGGAGTCACCTGTGAACCTTTTGATGTTCAGAACTCCAAGTAGCCATACAAGAACTGGGTGCAGTAACGGAATCGCTCTTCCTTATCCGCTTCCAGCAACTCGTGAATGGAGTTCCTTTACCTCGGCCCCTCTCTGACATATCGAATACCAATACTGCACCTTCTGAAACAAACGTCGTAATAATTTCGTATGAGACAGAAGCAAGCCATCCTCCATCTTTGTCACTATAGCCGGTATCGTGCTACAATGGACTAAAAACACGCGCTGTACAAACAACAGGCAAGCCAGCGACAACAAAGAACAACGTGCACATGTTGGTAACTGAAGCAATCGCATCTTCCTCTCTGTTATTTGACGGACAATGGGTCTTTCTCTAAATTACCCGGTATTTGTTTACAGCCTCCGATGCTTTGATACACACAATATGTCCGCTGGCACCATATTGACGGCATTCTGTACTCGCGTCACATTCGACTCATGCTGGAGCACGGCTGAGATGCTGATAGTTCCACGTGCAGTGCTCACATCGAGCGGTTGCTGATTGCCCAATCACGGAACCACGGCTTGCATTTATTGGTCTCTGCACGGCGTGGCTAGTGACAGGAGGGTATTGGTCTGTTTAGCAGATGGTGGTGGTGTTGATTATTGTTTTAAGAGTAAGTACAACCATCCTGTATTAACAATAATCTGAGGGAAATATCGAAGAGAAAGATGAAGGTATCGGCCAAAGAAAGACAAGAGTCACGAAAGGCGTAAAAATGAATGACCCCTAGACTTCGATACCTAATACCGTCGCGGTCCGAAAAGAACAAGAGTTGACGAAGTGAGGTCGGGTAGGGTAGATGAAAGTCAAGAGCCTGGTACAAGGGGAAGTGTTGCCAGGACTCACGTAAGGGCCCCGTGGTGCCAAGTTGATAGGCCTTGGGGCTTCTTTTAGTCACCTCTTACGACATGCGGTGGGTGCTACTCCACAGACAGTGCACCCCTCTTGTTAACCACTCGCCCAGATTGTTAAGAATATGTGACGTCATACAGCATGAACCAATGGCAGTGGTAGTAGCCGCAGGAAATATGGAGGATGATGCGCTTACGTGTACAAATAATGTTTGAAACATAGACTATGGCATAAGTAATTGTGTACTTTTGGAGATGCTACACTTATCGTATTCCATTTTCCTTTGTTTCAGTTTATGAAATCATGACGTTTTGTTACAGAAACAATATATAAGCTGCATCATAACTCTGTTCATAGGAGACTTGAGCATTCTAACCCCCAAAAAAGCCTTTTCATTGTACTTCATACTGTATGGCAACCTTGAAAGTAATTATTTATTTTTCTAGTACACGGTGATTACAAAGCATGTTGCACAAACGCCATCTTGAACACATTTAATTATTGATGTCCTCATATAAAAGACGACGCAGTACGCTAGTGTACACCGCTATCTGATGCCGTCCTGGGCTAACAGCTGCTTCTCATGTACGCAGCGCTGTCTGTCCGCTTGACATGCCTGGCTTACGTTATAAAAGTAAATATATATCTCTGCGAGGTGAGGGGGTTCCCTAGCATTCAAGCTGAACACATCCGTCCTGCAGGAGTAATACGAGGTAATATTGCCCTTATTTACCTCTTGCTATAAATCATTTGCTCTTAGAAAACCTTATTCTACTTCTATCCCATATAAAATACACAACAATTACTACTATAGCCACTAGACCGCAAAAATGCCCACCAGACGGACATTTGATATGGATGCCACAACATTGGCAACGTTGATCGTTCCATCTTCTTTTCTCAGCAGATTCAGGCGAAGGCTATTTAGATCCAGAAGGCCTTTGTCTTGGCGAATAGTCTTCACCCTGTCCCCGAAGGAAAGCAGGCTACTTCTCGAAACGAAGCACGTGACGGCCCCGAAGCCATCGCAACAGAGGTATGGCCGCTTGTTGTTTCGTCACCAAAAAGCGAGAGGGAACCGGCGAGAAGACAAGAGTAGATCCTTGAAACATTACTACGTGGTGGTCAACTGTTTGGTGCTGGTAAGTTGGTCTGTCACCTGGTACTGTTAATATTGTTGTTATTTCTTATCTATATATTAAATGAGTTTACTAAAAGCAGTTTTGGCAAATCCGTCCGTCCGATTTGCTCGATCTGTTCGAAATTACCTGACGATGAATCATGAGATATTGATAGGCCATCAGTTCATTAAACGTCAGTAGCACGCAATACATTCTCTAAGTAGCAGGTTGCTATTCTCATATATCCGTAGTAGTGTCATTGCATGCACCCCTGTTTCATTACAACCTGTGAAGCCAGAGAGTATTCCTCTGATGATGTGTGACCTTCCCCAGCTTCAGAATATACTCAACAGATGGCAGAACGATATGCTGCTAAGAGAAAACAAACGGGAATGTATAAAGCGCAGGGACACGAACCACGGTCAATTGCATGTTGCACTGTCTCGGGCAGGATCATTTGAACATATTAAGATGCAGATACGGCCGAATGGTCGAACGTGTCATAAACTGCATTGTCGATATTGGATTGTCGTGAAGGTATTAAAAATGGCAGGCAAAGCAATATGGCTACGACAGGAATATCAAGACGAGCTATCTGACCTGCTGCTGAACAGCACGGGTCCACTAGTATTGTTGTATGGGAAATGGTATAATATTTTATCACAATTCGGCAGCAGTTTCGTTGATCAATCGAGGGTGAAAAAGACGTGACGTGGAACGATAGCTGGAGTAGTTGGAGGCCACCAACGTGCCCCTATAAGTATTCGTATTGTATAGAAAAATTAAAACGGACTGCTGCAACTGGCTTGCTGTACAGAGGAGCGAAGGCTAATGCTCGTGCCCATCGAACCAGGGTCAGACGCATGGCATACATAGAATGGTGTGGCCGCCATACTCTTCGACATGAACTGTGTTGAATATGCGTGGCGTCCTAATCCTCCGGCTGGCATTCACCAAGTGACTGAGGCCGGGATAATCTGCCCAAAAACTAGTTCAATGATCTGGCGTTGAATATGCCTTGTCGTAGGGTCGAGGTGGGTATGCACAATGTTAACCCCACATTGTGAAGTTTGTCCCTTTATTACGTTCACATTGCTAAGTGTATCTTGTATCCTAACTTAAAGCCACGCCCGCTTCATTTCCTCTCCCTTGCCTATCCCTTACAATCTTCCCATCCCCTGACAAGGCCCCTGTTCAGCATAGCAGGTAAATCAGTCTGGGTGAAGTAATGGTCCTCCTGCTGAGTAGTATCCCCGATCCAAAGTCTTACGCTCCAGGAGACTGTCCGTAAGGCGTAGGAGGTGGGGTCTTCCGCTGAGTTCGAGGAAAAACCTACGTTGGAGAGTAAACGGACTAAGAACGTGATTCAGCACGGTGAGAGTAATGTACGTACTAAACAAAACATACACTTCGTTTGTGTGTAAATGGACTGTTCCTTATTGCACTTTATTACGCGAGACCGTCTCTGGCCAAGGCGTTGGACTGTAGGTACGTAATTTTTACTACTTTCAACAACAGCGAAGTGAGAGGTGCACGGCAACAGCTCAATACGAGCCAACGACTTGAGTCTTGACAGCTCAGGTTATGGCTATAATAAATCATGAGGTCCGACGACGTGTTTCCTACCTGTCACGAGGCAGCAAGCTAGAACACCAGGATTTATAATTTGGTTGTTAATTGGCAGACTGAATCACATGTTCACGCAATTTTGTAAGTGTGCAGTTGGAATTCATGTCATTCATCGTAACTTGATCAATAAATCAATCCCATGCAACCTGTCTCCTACCCGTTCGTAAACCGTACAGCATTAATCAACAATGACCTCAAGTGTAAATTTTGGAATATATAAATGTAGGTGGAAAGTGACAGATTTAATTGCAATCAATGCGGAAATTATACTCATATTATTAAAACAACGGGCACTATGTTTTGTTAAACAAACTGCAATGCAGGGTGCTAATGCGGATACCGAAGCTAAAATTGCCACCGATTTTATTACTATATTTAAAACAACGGTATTTTTAGGGCACTATATCAATGACAGTATATAACGATGCATGCTAAACAAAATTCACGATAATATTGCTTGTAGAAATTGATTTTCTTAAGCCTTTCTTATATTGCACTTCATTAACCATGATTTCAGTGTATCTGTTCGACAGTGAAGTGTGGTCTCGGGGTACGGCACTGGAGTTCTAATGCAGAACAGTAGAGTTCGATTCCCCGTCCAGCTAAGAATTTTTAATGAATACTAAATAATATAACTTTCATTAATAGAGTACCGAGGAAGTGAGAGGTGCAAAGCAGCCAATACGAACAGCTGCGTGGAAGTTGTCATGGCGGTGACACGGATGGCTTCACGAACTTAGTAGAAAATATCTAAAGTATGGCGGATGAGAAAATATGAACTAATAAATTGTGACTAAGGACAATGTACAGGGTATGGTTCGGAATAAATTGGACATGAGTAACGGAAGATGTTCAAGTGTTGGATTGAAAATCGGGGTAGCGCCTGTGAGGTAGACAACCCGCACAACAGGAGTGAACGAGCTACTTTTAAACAAATCGACATAGAGTGCTCCCTGTATTTTAGACAGCTGGGGTAATGGCCCTCCTCTACGAACCATGTGACCTTGCCGCGGTGGGGAGGCTTGCGTGTCCCAATGATGCAGATAGCCGAGCCGCAGGTGCAACCATATCGGATGGGTATCTGTTGAGAGACCAGACTAACGAATGGTTCATCGAAAGGGGGGTAGCAGCCTTTCGGTAGTTGCAAGGGCGGCAGTCTAGATGATTGACTGATACGGCCTTGTAATAATACTCAACATGGCTTAGCTGTGTTGATACTGCTACACGGCTGAAAGCAACGGGAAACTACAGCCGTAACCACCTCCCGAGGACATGCAGCTCTCTCTGTATGAATGATGTACTGATGATGGCTTCCTCCCGGGTAAAATATTCCGGAGGTAAACTAGTCCCCCATTCGGATCTCCGGGTGGGGACTACACGAGAGGGGGCGATCATCAGGAAGATGGATACTGACATTCTGCGAGTCGGAGCGTGGAATGTTAGAAGTTTGAATCGTTGTAGTAGGTTAGAGAATCTGAAAAGGGAGATGGATAGGCTAAAGTTAGATGTAGTTGGTATAAGTGAAGTACGTTGGCAGGAAGAACAGGATTTTTGGTCAGGCGACTACCGAATTATCAACATGAAATCAAACAGGGGTAATGCAGGAGTTGGTTTAATAATGAATAAGAAAATAGGGCAGCGGATAAGCTACTACGACCAGCATAGTGAAAGAATTATTGCCGCCAACATAGACACCAAACCAATGCCCACCACAATAGTGCAGGTCTATATGCCTACTAGTTCAGCGGATGATGAAGACATTGAAAGAATATATGAGGAGATAGAAGATTTAATACAATATGTCAAAGGTGACGAGAATCTAATTGTGATGTGAGACTGGAACGCAGTGGTAGGCCAAGGAAGAGAAGGTAGCACAGTAGGAGAATTTGGATTGGGACAAAGGAACGAAAGAGGAAGTCGGCTGGTTGAATTCTGCACTGACCATAATTTAGTCCTCGCCAATACTTGGTTCAAACTCCACAAACGACGGCTGTATGCGTGGACGAGACCTGGAGACACTGGAAGGTATCAAATAGACTTCATTATGATTAGGCAGAGATTCAGAAACCAGGTGTTGGATTGCAAAACTTTCCCAGGAGCAGACGTGGACTCTGACCACAACTTCTTGGTCATGAAATGCCATCTGAAGTTGAAGAAATTGAAGAAAGGAAAGAATGCAAAAAGATGGGATCTAGACAAGTTGATAGAAAAGAGTGTGATGAATTGTTTCAAGGAACATGTTGCACAAGGACTAAATGAAAAGGCCGAAGGAAACACAGTAGAGGAAGAGTGGAGAGTCATGAAAAATGAAGTCAGTAGGGCTGCTTAAGAAATGTTAGGAAGGAATAAAAGATCAACTAAGAATCAGTGGATAACTCAGGAGATACTAGACCTGATTGATGAACGACGAAAATACAAGAATGCTAGAAATGAAGAGGGCAGAAAAGAATACAGGCGATTAAAGAATGAAGTGGATAGAATGTGCAAGGTAGCTAAGGAAGAATGGCTGAAGGAGAAGTGCAAGGATTGAAATAATAACATTAAGTTATTTATTAGACCACCTAATCAATACAAAATCTTCTTGGATGATTTACATAAATTTGTTAGCTAATAGTGGTACATGTTTCGCCTTCCCTGAAGGCATCATCAGCCATAGTCTTAACCTTAAATTAAAAATAAGCGTCTAAATAACATGTAGTAATGAAATGAATTTAAAAATCTTGAAGAGATTTGAAGTAAAATAACATTAAAAATAACTATGATGGTTTGAAAATACAATGTGATGAGATACAATAGTGGAAGTATTAACAAAATTAACATTAGAAGGCTGCTAAAATAAGTACAATGGATAAAACAACAGATTGTTATACAACAAGTAGTAAGATTGCATAAAAGTAAAGTTGATAGTCTGGCGGTTATAATTAGACGATGGCGAAAAATCTTATATAATCAAAGTAAAGAAGAGAGAATAAAAGTCAAAGTTAGTCGAGAGATCCGAAGTTAATCATGATCTTAAAGATAAAAGACGAAAGTCAGATGCATATGGTGAGGTTGTAGAACACGTTGAGGATATGAAGTTGGTGAATAGAAGTTGAAGAACAGTTTCAAATAGGATCACTATGGACCATCTCAAAATTTGAAGTGATGTTCAAATGTTGTAAATTGTGAGTTTGTAGATATTCTAGTTGAAAAAGCATATAAAAGTGGAATCTGTAAATGGAAGCAAGAAACGTAGAGTTAATTGTGAGAAAAGATATTTGAAAATATTGAAGTAGAATCGTATGCACTTACCATTTGACGGTGACAAAGATAGTTTGTAATATTATGAGTTAGAAGTATTTGCAACAGTAGACTTCTTGCCACGTGTGTTATAACTGAAGTTTTGTGCTGGAGGGGGATCTGTTTGCGTTGACGTAACTATTGGAGGGGGGCTGCTATTGGTGGGAGGGAAGGAAGAGAGTGTATTACTGCGCGTGTTGTAACGGTGTAAGGCTATTGGAGGGAGCGATGTTACGGTGGGTGTGGCTATGGGTTTATTGGTTGTATTTGAATTAGAGGTACTAGCGGCGGGGGGAAGGGAGGGGGGTATATTAGCTGTAGGGGAGGTGGGAACTCTAATTGATGTGATGTTGAAGATTTTTAAGAATTTGTTGGTGAGGGAAGTTGATTCTCGTAATAAAATAAGAATCTGTTCATACAAGGGGCTTTTTTATCACTAGTGTCATTTAGATTTTTATCTTTATTAAAATGTTGGTCGAGGAAAATAAATAAGTTTTCATATTCTGTCATGAGTTTGCTTTTATCGACTCTTTTTAGGATATGGAGGTCTTGTTCTATTGTGGTGAATTTATGCCCGGTGTCCCTCATATAGTTGGCCATTGCGGAGAATTTGTTGTGTCTTTGGGCATTGTAATGCTCGACGTATCTGGTAGAGAAGCTGCGGCCAGTTTGGCCAACATAAGAAAAATTACATGTAGAGCATTTCAATCTGTATATTCCTGATCCAGAGTAACTATTGTCTGTGATGTTAACAGAGTTGTGATTGAAGAATAAATTACGATTAGTGTTCTTTGTTGTGTAGGCTATTTTTATTTCGTGCTTCATTAATGAATTGGTTATCGGGTAAATGCTATGGTTAGTGAACGTGAATTTAGCGTATTTTGGTTTGACGGGTTTTAATGGAGTTAAATTGGTGGCTAGTTTCAGTTTGGTTTTATTAATGATTTTATCAATCATACTCGTGTTAAATCCATTGAATTTAGCTATTTCCTTGATGAATAGTAATTCTTTCTTTAAATTAATAGAGGACATAGGGATCTTTAATGCTCTATATATTAAACTGTGATAAGTGGCTTTTTTGTGTGAGTTGGGATGTAAAGAATCATTTTTTATGGTTGTTGGAGAAAAGGTGGGTTTTCTGTATATTTGGAAGTCGAATTTGTTCAATGCTCGTGTGATTTTGATATCTAAGAAGTTCAAAGAGTTATTGAACTCATCTTCTTTAGTGAATTTAATATTATTATCTAAGTTGTTGAGGAATGATAGTATGTTATTGCTGTTGTTGATTTGTTTATCAATGATAGCTATGGTATCATCAACATAGCGATGCCAAAGACAGAGTCCGTTGATGTTATTAATAATCTTACTCTGTTCGAGATTATCTAAGTATATATCGGCTAGTATTCCAGATAACGGGTCTCCCATCGCTAGACCACCTTGTTTGTAAATTTTCTTATTGAAGGTAAAATAGTTGTTGTCTAAAACGAAATTAAGTAATTTTAACCATTCATCAATTTCGACTTTACTCAATGTGCTATGTTTCAACAGATTGTTTTTATGATGTTAATAGTATTGTTGATAGGGATATTAGTATACATGTTGGTGATGTCAAAAGAACATAAAACGTGGTTTGGTTGTAGACTGAACTTATTTAGGGAATTACAAAGTTCGATCGAGTTCTTTATGGGGTTGGAGTTGTGAAATTTGAAGTGTTTTTTAGGAATTTGTGTAGGAATTGAGAGGTTTTATAGGTAGGACTATTGATACTATTAATTATAGTCCGAATGGGGACATCATTTTTATGAATTTTGGGCAGTGATCTGACTGTAGGTAATTTTGGGTTCATTACAGTTAATTTCTGATAATCTTGATCATTTAAAATGAAGTTAGAATTTTTAAGAAGGTTCTTTAAGTTACGCTGTATTTTGTTTGTTGGATCTTTGTTCATTAAGGTATAGGTATTGTCTGAAAGAAAGGTTTCAGTTTTATTGATGTAATCTTGTTTGTTCATTATTACTATGGTGTTGCCCTTATCTGCTTTTGTAATTACGACGTTGTTGTTATGGATTTTGGATTTCAGGTTTAGAATCTGTTTCGAGACGTTGTAGTTATTATTAGATGTTATCTCATTAATCAAAGTTGGGAGTTTCTTTTTTACTTCATATCGTACGTCATTCTGTTTATCAATTGGGATTTGTTTATCGATATTAGTTTCGGTTTCAGCGATGGTAGTGATGATGTCTTCTGCCTTTTTGTGATTAGGCCTATTATGTTTGATGCCTTTATCTAATAGATTTAATTCTTGGTTAGAGAAGGTTGCATTAGATAGGTTGATTGTAGTGGGAATGTTAGTCAAATGGGAAGGGGACACTTTGTTGTTTGTATTTTGGTCAGGAGTTTTACATTTGTTTTATTGAAGACAAAGTAATTTATGGTTTAGGGTTTTCTGTTTCTTGTCTAATACGTAAGATAGTTTGAGGTCAGTGTACCTTAAAAATGAGCTCCATTCAAGTGGGGGTAATTTCTGAGAGATGGTCAAATGAGTCCTATATAATTGTAAATTGAGTAGAGATTTCTTCTTGTATAATAGTTTAATTTCATTTTTCAACCATATGTTGTTTACTTTCTTTTGAGTGGCATTAGGTTTTGAATAGGGATGACTTTTTCTTTGTAAAGATTTGAGAAATTTAGGTACCAACTCTAATTTCAAGCAATCTTTAAGAAACTTGATATCTCTGAAAACCTTGCCTATTTTAATTTTTAGGTTCAAGTACTTGTTAGGTTTTACTATTGCCTGGTTGGCATTGACATTAAATGTAATAAATATCATTTTTGGTCCGTATTGATGATATTTGATTGAAATAATATTAAGTTATTTATTAGACCACCTAATCAATACAAAATCGTCTTGGATGATCTACATAAATTTGTTAGCTAATAGTGGTACATGTTTCGCCTTCCCTGAAGGCATCATCAGCCATAGTCTTAACCTTAAATTAAAAATAAGCGTCTAAATAACATGTAGTAATGAAATGAATTTAAAAATCTTGAAGAGATTTGAAGTAAAATAACATTAAAAATAACTATGATGGTTTGAAAATACAATGTGATGAGATACAATAGTGGAAGTATTAACAAAATTAACATTAGAAGGCTGCTAAAATAAGTACAATGGATAAAACAACAGATTGTTATACAACAAGTAGTAAGATTGCATAAAAGTAAAGTTGATAGTCTGGCGGTTATAATTAGACGATGGCGAAAAATCTTATATAATCAAAGTAAAGAAGAGAGAATAAAAGTCAAAGTTAGTCGAGAGATCCGAAGTTAATCATGATCTTGAAGATAAAAGACGAAAGTCAGATGCATATGGTGAAGTTGTAGAACACGTTGAGGATATGAAGTTGGTGAATAGAAGTTGAAGAACAGTTTCAAATAGGATTACTATGGACCATCTCAAAATCAATTATATTTGAACATAATTGAAGGCGAAACATGTACCACTATTAGCTTACAAATTTATGTAAATCATCCAAGACGATTTTGTATTGATTAGGCGGTCTAATAAATAACTTAATGTTATTATTTCAATCAAATATCATCAATACGGACCAAAAATGATATTTATTACATGTAATGTCAATGCCAACCAGGCAATAGTAAAACCTAACAAGTACTTGAACCTAAAAATTAAAATAGGCAAGATTTCTAGAGATATCAAGTTTCTTAAAGATTGCTTGAAATTAGAGTTGGTACCTAAATTTCTCAAATCTTTACAAAGAAAAAGTCATCCCTATTCAAAACCTAATGCCACTCAAAAGAAAGTAAACAACATATGGTTGAAAAATGAAATTAAACTATTATACAAGAAGAAATCTCTACTCAATTTACAATTATATAGGACTCATTTGACCATCTCTCAGAAATTACCCCCACTTGAATGGAGCTCATTTTTAAGGTACACTGACCTCAAACTATCTTACGTATTAGACAAGAAACAGAAAACCCTAAACCATAAATTACTTTGTCTTCAAGAAAACAAATGTAAAACTCCTGACCAAAATACAAACAACAAAGTGTCCCCTTCCCATTTGAATAACATTCCCACTACAATCAACCTATCTAATGCAACCTTCTCTAACCATGAATTACATCTATTAGATAAAGGCATCAAACATAATTGGCCTAATCACAAAAGGGCAGAAGACATCATCACTACCATCGCTGAAACCGAAACTAATATCGATAAACAAATCCCAATTGATAAACAGAATGACGTACGATATGAAGTAAAAAAGAAACTCCCAACTTTGATTAATGAGATAACATCTAATAATAACTACAACGTCTCGAAACAGATTCTAAACCTGAAATCCAAAATCCATAACAACAACGTCGTAATTACAAAAGCAGATAAGGGCAACACCATAGTAATAATGAACAAACAAGATTACATCAATAAAACTGAAACCTTTCTTTCAGACAATACCTATACCTTAATGAACAAAGATCCAACAAACAAAATACAGCGTAACTTAAAGAACCTTCTTAAAAATTCTAAGTTCATTTTAAATGATCAAGATTATCAGAAATTAACTGCAATGAACCCAAAATTACCTACAGTCAGATCACTGCCCAAAATTCATAAAAATGATGTCCCCATTCGGCCTATAATTAATAGTATCAATAGTCCTACCTATAAAACCCCTCAATTCCTACACAAATTCCTAAAAAACACTTCAAATTTCACAACTCCAACCCCATAAAGAACTCGATCGAACTTTGTAATTCCCTAAATAAGTTCAGTCTACAACCAAACCACGTTTTATGTTCTTTTGACATCACCAACATGTATACTAATATCCCTATCAACAATACTATTAACATCATAAAAACAATCTGTTGAAACATAGCACATTGAGTAAAATCGAAATTGATGAATGGTTAAAATTACTTAATTTCGATTTAGACAACAACTATTTTACCTTCAATAAGAAAATTTACAAACAAGGTGGTCTAGCGATGGGAGACCCGTTATCTGGAATACTAGCCGATATATACTTAGATAATCTCGAACATAGTAAGATTATTAATAACATCAACGGACTCTGTCTTTGGCATCGCTATGTTGATGATACCATAGCTATCATTGATAAACAAATCAACAACAGCAATAACATACTATCATTCCTCAACAACTTAGATAATAATATTAAATTCACTAAAGAAGATGAGTTCAATAACTCTTTGAACTTCTTAGATATCAAAATCACACGAGCATTGAACAAATTCGACTTCCAAATATACAGAAAACCCACCTTTTCTCCAACAACCATAAAAAATGATTCTTTACATCCCAACTCACACAAAATGCCACTTATCACAGTTTAATATATAGAGCATTAAAGATCCCTATGTCCTCTATTAATTTAAAGAAAGAATTACTATTCATCAAGGAAATAGCTAAATTCAATGGATTTAACAGAGTATGATTGATAAAATCATCAATAAAACCAAACTGAAACTAGCCACCAATTTAATTCCATTAAAACCCGTCAAACCAAAATACGCTAAATTCACGTTCACTAACCATAGCATTTACCCGATAACCAATTCATTAATGAAGCACGAAATAAAAATAGCCTACACAACAAAGAACACTAATCGTAATTTATTCTTCAATCACAACTCTGTTAACATCACAGACAATAGTTACTCTGGATCAGGAATATACAGATTGAAATGCTCTACATGTAATTTTCTTATGTTGGCCAAACTGGCCGCAGCTTCTCTACCAGATACGCCGAGCATTACAATGCCCAAAGACACAACAAATTCTCCGCAATGGCCAACCATATGAGGGACACCGGGCATAAATTCACCACAATAGAACAAGACCTCCATATCCTAAAAAGAGTCGATAAAAGCAAACTCATGACAGAATATGAAAACTTATTTATTTTCCTCGACCAACATTTTAATAAAGATAAAAATCTAAATGACACTAGTGATAAAAAAGCCCCTTGTATGAACAGATTCTTATTTTATTACGAGAATCAACTTCCCTCACCAACAAATTCTTAAAAATCTTCAACCTCACATCAATTAGATTTCCCACCTCCCCTACAGCTAATATACCCCCCTCCCTTCCCCCCGCCGCTAGTACCTCTAATTCAAATACAACCAATAAACCCATAGCCACACCCACCGTAACATCGCTCCCTCCAATAGCCTTACACCGTTACAACACGCGCAGTAATACACTCTCTTCCTTCCCTCCCACCAATAGCAGCCCCCCTCCAATAGTTACGTCAACGCAAACAGATCCCCCTCCAGCACAAAACTTCAGTTATAACACACGTGGCAAGAAGTCTACTGTTGCAAATACTTCTAACTCATAATATTACAAACTATCTTTGTCACCGTCAAATGGTAAGTGCATACGATTCTACTTCAATATTTTCAAATATCTTTTCTCACAATTAACTCTACGTTTCTTGCTTCCATTTACAGATTCCACTTTTATATGCTTTTTCAACTAGAATATCTACAAACTCACAATTTACAACATTTGAACATCACTTCAAATTTTGAGATGGTCCATAGTGATCCTATTTGAAACTGTTCTTCAACTTCTATTCACCAACTTCATATCCTCAACGTGTTCTACAACTTCACCATATGCATCTGACTTTCGTCTTTTATCTTTAAGATCATGATTAACTTCGGATCTCTCGACTAACTTTGACTTTTATTCCCTCTTCTTTACTTTGATTATATAAGATTTTTCGCCATCGTCTAATTATAACCGCCAGACTATCAACTTTACTTTTATGCAATCTTACTACTTGTTGTATAACAATCTGTTGTTTTATCCATTGTACTTATTTTAGCAGCCTTCTAATGTTAATTTTGTTAATACTTCCACTATTGTATCTCATCACATTGTATTTTCTAACCATCATAGTTATTTTTAATGTTATTTTACTTCAAATCTCTTCAAGATTTTTAAATTCATTTCATTACTACATGTTATTTAGACGCTTATTTTTAATTTAAGGTTAAGACTATGGCTGATGATGCCTTCAGGGAAGGCGAAACATGTACCACTATTAGCTAACAAATTTATGTAAATCATCCAAGACGATTTTGTATTGATTAGGTGGTCTAATAAATAACTTAATGTTATTATTTCAATCAAATATCATCAATACGGACTAAAAATGATATTTATTACATGTAAAGTGCAAGGATGTCGAAGGCTGTATGGTCCTGGGAAAGGTAGATGCTGCATACAGGAAAATCAAGGAAACCTTTGGAGGAAGGAAATCTAGGTGCATGAATATTAAGAGCTCAGATGGAAAGCCACTTCTAGGGAAAGAAGACAAAGCAGAAAGATGGCAGGAGCATATCCAACAGTTGTATCAAGGTAAAGATGTAAATAATTTGGTTCTGGAACATGAAGGGGCTATTGATGCTGATGAAATGGGAAACCCAATTTTGAGGTCAGAGTTTGACAGAGCTGTGAGTGACCTAAATAGGAACAAGGCACCTGGAATTGATGATATTCCCTCTGAATTATTGACTGCCTTAGGAGAAACCAGCATGGTAAGGTTATTTCATTTAGTGTGCAAGATTTATGAGACAGGAGAAGTCCCATCCGATTTTCGGCAGAATGTTGTTATACCTATTCCCAAGAAAGCCGGTGCTGACAGGTGTGAAAACTACCGCACTATTAGTTTAGTGTCTCATGCCTGCAAAATTTTAACACGTATTATTTACAGAAGAATGGAAAAACAAGTTGAAGCTGAGTTGGGGGAAGATCAATTTGGCTTCAGAAGAAATGTAGGAACACGTGAAGCAATCCTGACTTTACGTCTGATCTTAGAGGATAGAATCAAGAAGGACAAGCCCACGTACATGGCATTCGTAGATATAGAAAAGGCATTCGATAATGTTGATTGGACCAGGCTATTTATGATTCTGAAGATGATAGGGATCAGATACCGAGAACGAAGAATTATCTACAGTCTGTATAAAAATCAGTCTGCAGTGCTAAGAATCGAGGGCTTTGAAAAAGAAGCAGCAATCCAGAAAGGAGTGAGGCAAGGCTGCAGTTTGTCCCCTCTCCTTTTCAATGTCTACATAGAGCAAGCAGTAAAGGAAATAAAAGAGAAATTTGGAAATGGAATCACAGTCCAAGGAGAGGAAATCAAAACCTTGAGATTTGCGGATGATATTGTTATTTTATCTGAGACTGCAGAAGATCTTGTGAAGTTGCTGAATGGTATGGATGAAGTCTTAGGTAAGGAGTACAAGATGAAAATAAATAAGCCCAAAACAAAAGTAATGGAGTGCAGTCGAACGAAGGCAGGTGATGTAGGAAATATTAGATTAGGAAACGAAGTCTTAAAGGAAGTAGATGAATATTGTTACTTGGGTAGTAAAATAACCAACGATGGCAGAAGTAAGGAGGACATAAAATGCAGACTAGCACAAGCAAGGAAGAGCTTTCTTAAGAAAAGAAATTTGCTCACTTTAAACATTGATATCGGAATTAGAAAGATGTTTTTGAAGACTTTTGTGTGGAGCGTGGCATTGTATGGAAGTGAAACATGGACAATAACTAGCTCAGAAAGAAAGACAATAGAAGCTTTTGAAATGTGATGTTACAGAAGAATGCTGAAGGTGAGATGGACAGATCGAATCACGAATGAAGAGATACTGAATCGAATTGGTGAGAGGAGATCGATTTGGCTAAATTTGACGAGAAGAAGAGATAGAATGATAGGACACATCTTAAGACACCCAGGTCTTGTTCAGTTGGTTTTTGAAGGAAGTGTAGGTGGCAATAACGGTAGGGGTAGACCAAGGTATGAATATGACAAACAGATTAGAGCAGATGTAGGATGCAATAGTTATGTAGAAATGAAAAGGTTAGCACAGGATAGGGTGGCATGGAGAGCTGCATCAAACCAGTCTATGGACTGATGGCTCAAACAACAACAACAACAACAACGGGGTAATGGCTCCAGTTTCCCCTCTGGGGTCGGCTGACCGCTGCCTTTGACGTGCTCCCTAGCCCGCCTTTAATCCCAAATTTATCAACAAACTAGAAATTCAAGATTTGGGTCTGGTTACTGATTGGTTGAAAGCGATCACTTGCTCACGCATGCGCGCTAGAGTATATTGGCACTTTGCTATTGTTCTTCAAGTATTTAGAACCACCACAGTCATTTCCACTGATACCAACATATAAGTTTCTTTCACTCGTAGACTACTTCATTACATTCTTTGTTTGAGTTCCTGTCCCGTAATTTTCCGTGCTGACAACACTACTTATTGATGTCTAAGTGACCTCCGTTATCAGACCCTATTGTACATTTTATGGTTTTATTTCACTACTGCTATAATTATCTGTCCATTCATAATCCGTAAAATTCAGATACCGTAATTGAAGAAAAAATATACCCCAGAATGTTCCGTTTTTGAACACAGAAATCAATCACATTAAGGGAGAGAGAATCGGCATTTCCTGCTCACGTGTCTGTTGAAATATTCAATATGTGCTCGCAATAATTTCGAAGGTTTGAAATTTTAAAATATCCAGGTATTAGTTATCCCGAACGATAGAACACCCCTATGATAAGTGTAAGCATCACAGTAGCCTACATCAAATATGGAGTGTTCCGGATGTTATGGCTAAAAGCAGTTGATTTACATGTGAGGTAGTGGTCAGGAATAAAAGAGTAGTATAATACAGGGATTCGGCCGCCGCCTCCGCCTCCCGCGGGAAATTTGAATTTTGGGGCGAGATTTGAATTTGTAAACAAAGCCACGTGCTTTTTGACAGCTGTCATCGACAACAACGCATCGCTAACCTCACTGCTGCCATCTTGACGGGCCTAAACCTCAGTGGTATCAACATAACCTAACTAGCGCGAGATTTGAATCGGTAAACAAATCCACGTGTTTTTTGACAGCCACGTGATTTTTGACGGACAACAAGGCATCGCTAACCTCACTGCTGCCATCTTGACGGGCCTAAACCTCAGTAGTACCAACTTAACCTAACTAGGGCGAGATTTGAATCGGTAAACAAATCCACGTGTTTTTTGACAGCCACGTGATTTTTGACGGACAACAAGGCATCGCTAACCTCACTGCTGCCATCTTGACGGGCCTAAACCTCAGTAGTACCAACTTAACCTAACTAGCGCGAGATAAACAAATCCACGTGCTTTTTGTCATCCGCCATCTTTAAACTACAGAGCACAGTGCTGCCCTCTTTATCGCAGTAGCTGCATATTCGTCACCTGTCATCGGCAGTGCTGCCATCTTGGCAGGTCTAAACCTTAGTGCTACCAACTTAACCTCACTAGCGCGAGATAAACAAATCTACGTGCAGCTGTCATCCGCAATCTTTAATCTATAGAACACAGTGCTGCCCTCTTTAGCTAGATACCTGTGGTGGCAGGCAATTCTACGTGACAACAGCCATCTTTGAGCACCGTGCTGCCCTGTATGTGGTGGCGGCAATTTGAAAAATTCTGCATGCTCTTGTTTGGAAACAAACCCACGCGCTTTTTTGACAGCCATCATCCGCCATCTTTAAGCAACAGAGTACAGTGCTGCCCTCTTTAGCTAGATACCTTTGAAATGTGGTGGCGGCAAATTCCACGTGCTCTTGTTTGGAAACAAAGCCACATGCTTTTTTGACAGAACACTATGCTGCTATCATGCGGGCAATTTCGTTAGCTATCATCCGCCATCTTTAATGAACAGAGCACCGTGCTGCCCTCATGCGGGGCAATTTCGTTAGCTGTCATCGGCCATCTTTAATGAACAGAGCACCGTGCTGCCCTCATGCGGGGCAATTTCGCTAGCTGTCATCCGCTATCTTTAATGAACAGAGCACCGTGCTGCCATCTTTGTGTTGGCATCTTTATTCTTTGACATGTGGTGGCGGCAAATTCCACATCCGCAATCTGAGAGCACCGTGACGTACTCTTCGTTGTGGCGGACAATTTAAAAGAACATGTCAAAGAATACCTTTGTTCTAGGAGAAGAAAAGACTACAGTTCTGAACGGCTTGCGTAAGATAGCGATTGTTATAACCTCCTTTTCCGTGCTCTGTTAAGGTATAGCTTTATCGAGCATACAACGCGATCTTATGCATAAGACAACACACGTATCGCATACCCGCAGTGATGCATGTTTAGACTTGAACACACATACTACTGTTCAAAACTTATTACAACTTGAACTGCATACTAGAGTTCGATATTGTTGAACACTGCATTGTATGACTAGAATCAAACACTGTGTAGAAAGAAAAATTATCTACTCAACATACTTACTAAGCTGCTCTTCTTCCTCTGTCAAGGTACATCTCTATCGAACGTGCATTGCAAAAGCAAGAATGTGCAAGTTTAGACTTGAACACATACTACCCTTTATAGTTCGATGTTGCTGAACACTGCATTGCAAGACTAGAATCAAACACTGTTTAGAAAAAGAAAAAAATCTCTTCTCAACATGAGCTAGACAATAACATACTTACGAATCTGCTCAACACCTTTTTTCTTGCTTTTCTTCTTTGAGTAATAAACGAAACTCTATCTTGCAAATAAGGAGCGGGAAGAAGGTAATACCTAATCTAAAATAAAATAATATGCCAATTCTACATTATTTATTTACATCTGGTATGTACAAGTTTTATCTCGAATCATTTTACCGTAGTGATGTTTGCGTACTTCTCGACGCAATTCTTGAATGTACAAGTTTAAACTTACCGTACTACGCTCTCAGCGTACCTCTCCCTATCTTTATACAATATGTACAGTGAATTGTGATGTAAGACAGCGTAACGTAAGTACACACCTCTAGCATAATGTTTACACACATCTGCTTTATATAAAGTAGTACCTATCAATACTACTATGCCCCCAGGCTAGAGTGTTGGTAGAATTTGGAATGACAAACCGTTTGCAATCATCACTATTAAGGGCTACCTTACTAATTAAATGAGTGTACAACTGGTGCTTCTTGCTTCTAATGACAGACATTTGCTTATGCAAAACAGGAGGATTACTTTTAATGCAATTGTTATAGTTTTCAAAACTTAGCTGATTCTGAACGACATTCTTTTTAACCCCTTCAATCTCTTTATTTGTAGTTCATTTAAGAGTTTTATGCAATATGACTTGGATTTAGTACCTACAAATGAATCGATAATATTCCCAGCACATTCATCTTTCATTTTACTTAGAACCTTTTTGCTCACTAGCGGTAGATGATATTGATTATCTGCAGGATAGTTACTTGTATCAAACCTACCCAAGTCTGGCTTTATATCATTGTAATAGTCATCAGTTTTGATTTGATAAATAAAACGAATCGATATCTGTGTAGAGCAAATGCGCATGACGCGCGTACTTCTTCATCATATAATCGTAATGGAATTCATACATGAGTGTTTTAGCCAATTCAAGTACTGCAAAGACGACGTAGGTAGGTTTGTCATACTTAACCTTAACACGATTCATCTGTATAATAACTAAATTCTCATGTATGATAGTGCAGCTGTGGAAATTTGGTTTACTTATTAAATAGTTAGCACCATACCTTTTCTTAATACTTTCCCAGTTTGTAATCAATTTTACATCAACGCGTTTGTCAACATTTTCCATAGTCTTACCAAATACACTGTTATTCATGAGCTTGTAGAAATCTTTCTCAAACTCGTTAACCGCATTCTTTCTTAAATTATTGTTCAGATCGATATATGGCTTTAGCCACGGTGACTGATTAAATTCTAGTACGCAATGAATTTTGGATAACTTCAAACCATGCTGCAAACACTGTTTTAAATTTCTGTAATGAATGATATACTTAGATTTATCACACAAATTAGCAATTAGCATTTTCGTCGTTGATGCGATGTACGGGGACTTTATATTTTCAGGGCAGAACGGTAAGTCATTATGAGAAGTGTATAACTCTTTAGGATACTGTAAGTCAACTTCGAGGAAATAGCCTTTATCAGCTTCATCGCCTAGGGCGTGCAGCTGTAAAGCATCAATTTCGCACTGCGTTAGCCACCGTAAACCACTCACCGGTAGATCTTGACTCATTGCCCACCCATACTGATTGTTAGCATCGAGATAAACAATATACTGAGATTCCTGACTAGAATCGAAACTCGGCATGTACTTATTATTTGCCTTAAAATACCGCCCACTACACTGACTTAGACCGCCTCGAATAGACGATTTTATAAAGTACACCATATCAATATCGGTTAGCAGTTCCAAATTCACCTACGTGTATTTTAACATGGCATCCCAACTTAACCCAGGCGCAGTAAAATACTGACATGGGTCAAGGCTGTAGGTTTTCTTGCAAACACAGCGAAAATTTTCAAAAACATCAGCTAACAAAAGTACATCCGTCTTTAAATATAAGTCGGAGTATTCACCCAGCGTTTGAATGTGGAACTGCTCCCAGATATGTTGTGCATGTAAATAGTCATCATCACTAATATCTGCTAAATTCAGCGAGCTGTAAAAGGATTGTTTCGATGGTAAGGCACGTTCTTCGAGGCGTTCTAAGCAGTCAAGAGATTCATAACAAAAAACACCCTTACGCCGGAGTAAATTAAACTGCGCTTCTTCAGGAAAAACGCGTCGAATTTTCGTAAATTGTTCTGGCTGTAAATGACTAGAAAGTTTATCGAGGCTACTCGCCATAAAGCGAAACGAGTCAAGGAATCTCAGTTTTATAGAATGCTCCGCATCTACTTTTACACACTTTGCAAACGCAATGTACCGCTCTTTATTCTGAGGGATTATATCTACTTTTTCATCTGAAGCTCCAAATTGTGAAATGATGAAAAGTGAGTCGTAACCAGATAAGTTATGAAAAATTACAGGGATAAATTTAGGAACTCTGTACTTAAGATTACAGCTATTATGAGCGGCACATCTGTAGAAACCAGTTAAATGATCATGATCAAAGACTTTAGGGTCATTTTCGGAAAATTCCCCATCACAAATGCCACATTTTGTAGCACGTTCATGATCATTTAACTCAGTTTAGGTGAGTGGCTTCAGAGGAATATTACTATTTAGAATATGACCAAGACGAACTGCATCACTTTCAAGTCTTTCTAAAAATACTTTAGCAGCATCAGGTCCTTGATACAGCTCTAACTTGTTAAGCGTACTATCATAACTGCACTTGATGTAATACGCGAAGCTATACGGGACATGCATGTGCGTAGTAATAGTGAAAGAGTTGTCAGGATTAGGTGAGCATGTGTTGCATGGCGTGAGGATGGCTTCAAAGTCTGCATAAATCACGAAAGGTACCCACATCTGCTTGTGAAAATTTGTAAATTTTAAAACATTATTGCCTGTAGTAGGTATCTCTGTACGTACCTGATTGCAGTCATTCTTGGAATGGTTCGTTAACTGATCTTCAGTTCTAAAATACTGCAAGCATCCATCACACAGCAACTTTTTACACCTTTCTTTGGACAACTGACTACCAACAAGTCTACTCAGATTTTTAATCCAGCAAAAGTGGCTATTCTCACTGTCTTCAATATAGAGTAAGTTAACATGAGTACTCTTCTTATGACATGTATAATACAGAGGACCTACTACAAACTTTTTCTCTACACCATACACCATACCATGTTCTATTCGCTACATTCGATTTCGCAGGATTTAAAGCCGACATCACCGCCCATGCAAAACATGCTTCGTCATTGTTTTGGATGTTTACAACAGCTTCTTTTCGCTGAATCCATGTCGGCAGCTCAATGTACGATGAACCTCGCATGGGATTGTACTTATTGATGTTAACTTCTAGATACATTATTTCAACTAAAGCCCACCCTGATTCCTTTTCCTGAAATTCCTCGCACATAAGGTCAATGATAGAGAGGTTAGTGATAATATGAACCAGTATTAACAAATAATATTTTTTACAAATATTAATATAACAAAAAATGTCTGTATTATCTAGACTGCCAATGCTAAGTCCGTTGTCACCAAATACTCTGTCAGGACAGTGACCCTATAGAGGCAAACGCAAAGTTTTGGGTATAGCATACTGCTCGTGGAGAGGGGAGGGGAAGCTTAGGAGGGGTGTGTGGAGCATTGTGGATGCCTCTTATTGGATATTAAAATCTAATATTTCCTGGCGCCCTGTATAATGTACGTTTATGTAATATGAATGAATGCACGTGAATGGTTTTAGGTATAAATAAAGTATGGAATTGAAATAGAGAGTTCTATTGGATATAATGATAAGTGCACATTTAATGAGTAATTGTTGTCCAGATATTATGTGAGTAGAGCATGGAGGGGGGAATTTTTTATGTGTGTATGTTCATTTAAGTTGGTTACGTTAGCATTTTTCCAATGTAAATTTTGATTGATTGCTTTATATTCAAAGATTTACTTTTATTTCTGATGTGTAAAATTTTTAGATCTGTGTTGAAGTCTGTGAAATGGTGTGAACTTACGTATATATGTTCCCTGAGGGCTGAATGCTGATTATATCTGATCATGTTTTTGTCTTCTTTGTATCTTGTTTGGAAGTTATGCTTTGTTTGACCTATATATGTGGCATTGCAGCTAGGGTCTTGGCACTTGAGTTCATAGACTCCTGACTTTGAGAAAGGGTTTATTTTGTTTAGGTTGTGCTTGCTGATGTGTATCTGCCGTGTGTTGTTCATTTTAAAGGCTACTTTGAGACCTTGTTTCTTCAAAATATGAGCTACTTTGTGTGTGTTCTTGTTAACGTAGTTGAGAACCATGTATTTTTCCTTGTCATGTCTGGTGATTTCACAGAGATTTTTCTTATGTTTATTTACTGTGTCTGAAGGTTGTTTGTTTTCTTTCATGAGTTTTTTAATGATCTTTATATCTTAATTGAAATCCGTTGTGTTCATTGGTATGGAAATAGCTGTGTGTATCATTGTATTCAGTCCTGCTATTTTGAGTATGTATGACGATAGCGTGCGACTTGTGAGTGACATTTCTGTATACTTTTAAGACAGGTTGTCATTATTCCTGCTGATTGTAATGTCTAAGTAGTTTATTTTCTTGCTACTTGCGTCTCAGTGGTGAACCTGATGGACCACAAATAAATTTCAAAATTAAATCAAACAAGCTGTGAAGGAATCACAAAACAAGAGCAAGAAAGCCTCACACTAAGAGCCCTCCCCAAAATACACAAAAACTCATGTCCCATGAGACAAATGGCAAATTTTAAAGATGTGCCAAGTTACAATTTAACCAAAACAACTGAAACAAGTTTTAAAAGAAGAAACCTACTTAAAGAAGACAGACATATAAAAACAGGCTGGAACTAATTGAAGGAATAAATAAATTTAAAATAACCAACATACACTAGTGTTCATAAATTAAGCATAAGTTACGAGTAAGCTGGGCAACAGGAAATAGACCGCAAATCACACAACATATGCACCTACCAACCTTACGTGTTCGCTTTGTATAGGAAAGAAGTGTTCTCTGCTTTGACTGCAAGGTAATCACAGCCAGTGCCAGCGCCCCATATTTCCTCCGTCATGTTTGCCTTGTTATAGTATGCTTACTGTTGCCTCTTGGTGAACGTGACAACATAATGGCACAACGACGCCATTTGGACCCCATTTTGCAGGATAGAATACTTGGCCACTTGGAAGCAGGCCAGACACAGACCAAATTTGCCGTATCCTTGAATGTGCCACAAAGTGTCATTTCCAGGCTTTGGAGAAGATTTCATGACACAGGAGATGTTAGTCATAGGCCAGTACCAGGTTGACCAAGGGTAACAACCCCACAGCTGGACCGATATCTGGCGTTAACTGCCCGACAAAATCTGAGTGTATCTGTAAAACAATTGTCGACGGAACTTGCAGCCACATCAGGGTTTGCCGTTTCCCAGAAAACTGTGTACCTGAGGCTCAGAACAGCAGGGATGTTTGCCCGACATCCAGCGGTGTGCGTCCCGCTCACTCTAGCACAGAGAGTGGAGCCGTCAACATCGAAACTGGACTGTGAACGAATGGACGTGTGTGCTCTTCACAGTTGAATCCTGCTTCAGTTTGCAGAACGATTCCCATCACACATTAATTTGGAGAGAACCGGGTAGCAGATGCAACCACCGGAACATCGCGGAACGGGACCAGTATTGTGGTGGTGGCATCATGATGTGGGGCGGCATCATGTCGAATGTCCATACGGACCTGCACATCCTCATGGGTGGTCCGAGGAACACTCTTAATGCTCGGAGATAGAGGGATGAGGCACCAAGACCACATGTTTCACTCTTCAGAGGTGCAGTTGTTCTAGACTTCCTCTTAATTCACGTTAATGCCCGACCACACTGCGCTGCTCTGTTGTGTGGATTTCTGGCTAGTGAAGACCTTCATCACAGAGACTGGCCAGAGAGGTCTGTGGATCTTAATCCTATAGAACATGCCTGGAATGCATTTGGGAGATGTATTGCATCCCGTCAGCCTCCACCAAAGGCCCTCCAAGACCTCCGCATTGCCCTTTTGGAGGAATGGGAACAACTGCCACAAGAGCTCTTGGACCATCTGATCGAGAGCATGCAACATCACTGCGAAGCATGTGTGGCTGTTAGGGGTAACCATACACCTTGTTAACAGCATATTTTGTTGTGGAAGACATTGCCTAGTTTTGTTAGTTGTTGTCAAAGGTGTACTTCAGCTATCAGAACCTTTCTGACACTGTTTTTTGGACATGTTGTGTGACATATTGTGTGTGATTCAGTTTCCGCTTTTTCAGCAATCTGTCTGACAGTCATATCAGGCGGTATGGCCTCGTTTAGTGATATTGCTTAACTTTTGGCCACTAGTGTACCAATAGATGAATCCATTAAAATTATCAATAATCGTTTTAAAGAAAACACTTCACTACAAGATAGCTAAGAAATTATTAGCCTTTTTAGAACAAAGCTACACCAAAGTTGCATTGCATTCGACAACAAAGTCTGTTGCCAAATAGAAGTGTTAGCCATTGGCACATAATTATAGGGTATAATAGCAATCAATATTCTGACTAACATCGAAAACATCTTCTGAACCTGTCAGCTTTCAAATGGAATCTTACACTAGAGCAGATATGTAGATGACATCATATGCATGTATGATAATGTCATCACTACATTAATGCACAACAGTTATTAAACACACTGAATTCTTTACAGGAGTCCATCAGGTTCACAAAGGAGCCAGAATGTAACAAGAAAATAAGTTATTTAGATATCACAATCAGCAGGAATAATGACAACCTGTCTTACAAAGTATACAGGTAGCCGACTCGGACGTCACAGTCACACACTCAAAATAGCAGGACTGAATATAATGATACACAGAGCTATTTCATTACCAATGAGCACAATGGACTTCAATGAAGTGATACAAATCATTAAACAAATGGCAAAAGATAACATCACCCTCCAGGCACAGTAGATAAACTATTAAATAAACATAAGGAAAATCCATGGGAAACCACCACACATGTTTCTCAACTTTAACAGAACATATATAAATTAGCCAATATCTTCAGGAAACAAAGTTTTAAAATAGCCTTTAGGGTGAAAAACACACTGCAGAGACACATCAGCAAATGCAACCTAAACAAAAAAGACCCTTTCTCAAAGTCAAAATTCTATGAACTCAAGTGCCAAGAACTTAACTACAAAGCCAACTTTAGAGGTCAAACGAAACAATTTTTACAGGATACAAAGAACACAAAAAATGTGATATGATATAATCGGCATTCAGCCTTAGGGTAGCACACATATGACAGTTCACACTATTTCACAGACATCAACACACATCTAAAAATTTTACACATCGAAAATAAAAGTGAATCTTTGAACATAAAGGAAGCAATCGAAATCTACATCGCAAAAAATGCTAATGTAACTAACTTAAATTACCATACACACTTAAAAAATTCCCTGCTCATCACTCTACTCACATAATTTGTGAACAACACTTACTCATTTATCACAATATTATTCTCTATTTCAATTCCATACTTTATTTACCTAAAATCAATAACTTGCATTCATCCATATTACATAAAACTATATTATAACATGAAGTAGGTTCATTACATTCTCTCCCTCTCCAGTGTTAATAGAAGGTTCCACAACGCTCCACTCACCCCTCCAAATTTCCTACTCTTCTGTCCATGGTTCAGTATACTAGAATTTAACATCCAATAGGAGGGATCCACAATGCTCCACATGCCCCTCTCATGCTTCCCTTCCCCTCTCCATGAGCAGTAGCTATACCCAAAACTTCCCATTTGCCTCTCCATGATCACAGTCTGAAATAGTATTTGGTGACAAGGGACTTAGCATCAGCAGTGTAGATAAGTTCAGAAGTTTTTTCAATATATTTATACTTTTAAATTTCTTATTTGTCAGTACTGGTTGATATTATCACTAAACTCTCTATCATTGACAAATACATGCAACAAACAATACTGTATATGTATACGCATGTTTTATGTGATTTATTAGAATTTGAGGATGTTCCTATAAAATGAAACATGTCATTCTTTGTACATTAGTGTGTATTTTCACAGGTATGTTTAAAGTGTTATAATTTACGTTAAAACTATTGTGTTTTTGACACACTGGAAAGTTTTTATGTTGCATTTAACTAAGTCTACAATGGAAAGTATGGCTTTATTCTTAACAAACTCTCCATTTTGTGCATTGTTTTTTTTCCTTTCCTTAGTTCAGCTATATTGAATGGGAAAAGTCAGTATATTCTAGAATTTTATACTTTGAGTCACTTTTGTTAGTAAATTAACTTATATTAGAATGTAAGCTTTTGATCACAGTCCTTCCCACACCCCTTTATTGCCGACAAAGTTTTTATGAATCCAAGTGAGAAATTTAAATGTCTTGTAGTAGATCATGAAGGAGCTTCTGAAACTGCAGATGTATACTGCACCACTGCTGGCTCCCCAGTGATGGTGTTCTCATCCCCACAATTCTTGACAGAAAACTGCATAACATCCTTGTAGTAGTAAAACATTTCATTTGTAGTTCGTTTTGGTTTGGCATACATAACATCTTTCCCTGGTTTACGACTGTGATAAGCCTGCTTCTTTCATGTTCCTTTTTTATTTTTACACTTGGAAGCATTGAAATATGCTGTTTAAAACAAAATTGTCTGAATGCAGTATGTAGCCTGTCAGTGCTCTGCAAAACCAGAGTAGAGAATATGATTAAAATATTTCAAGGGATTTTAATCTGTCTGTAAACAAGCTCTATGCTGAGAACACAGCATTCATTTTTCTCACTATATGGCAGAAGATTTAGAACAGTTTTAACAATTGGAAGTTGTTCAGACAACCTCTATGATTTGATTGATATAATTGGACATATGACATACGATTTAATGTTTATGTCTGCAGCAGCTGCCTTCCAAAATTCTGTCCAGGATCCCCCAATTCCCTTTGTGGTAGGATATCTTCTAATATGGCTAGAAATGTTTCTCACTTTATATTTGGTTCTCAGTCTCGTCCTGTCTCTGAGTTTAGGTCTGAGTGAGGATAATAACACCTTTGGTTTTAAAAATCCTCTGCTGGTGGAAATCTTCCTTAAACATTAGTGAAATTTTTGAAAGTAACTCTAATACCGTGAAGTAATGAATCATCATGCTCTGTAGTTGGTGACAGTATTTATAGATGTGTGTTATGTGCATGCGTAATATATCTTATTTCGCGCAGGAAAATATTGAACATGTGTCAGAAGTGATATCTCTGAAAAAAGAAGCCAAATCAGAGTTAACAGAACCAGGACCAACACAGGAAAACTCATTTGAGGTAATGTACATAATTTGATAAGCCATTGTAAGATAATGAAAAGAGTTAGAAAATAGCTCAACAGATATCAGTGGCTACCCTTCCATTTCAATGCATACGATAGATAGTCCTATGGAAAATACACCGTTTTATGAGAGTTTTGATATCATAAAAACAAAGCAGCGCTATCGGCTTGATGTTGCAAATGATCTCCGCTGTGCTCTGTCAAATATCAAACTGAACATACTGAATCTTATCAAGAGAAAACAGTGTCAACCCTCTCACTGATATTTCTGTGGCTTGGTTCTAAAAGGGCCAATGTCAAAAAGCCTGTTTTTGAACTATGAGCATTTGAAGTTTTGCTTATAGTTTTCCAAATATTTTTTTCAACAACTAACTTTAAATAACTTTATACTTTCTTTGTGGAAGTCACCTGATTAAACGCTAAATTTTTATATTGTATTCTTTAAAAATTGCCGGATCTCTAATCTTTATCGGTAATCTAACATTATTGGCAAGGGCTTATTTAATTAAAAATTAACTGTTCGTTTAGTATTTAACAGACACATTGGCCCTTTTGACATGTTGCAAGCCAGGATAAACCGCGTTTGTATCAGTTAATATCTCAATTTCGATTAAAAATGACATTGCCCCTTTTAGAACCAAGGCACAGATTTGTTAACTAAGTTAAGTATTTATTGTAAAAGTGTGTTCTTTGTATTTTGCTAAAATGAAGTTAGTATGTCTTAGATATAAAGCGCATACTTCGCATTATTTTTCATAAATAATTGAATAATGAAATAATTCATTATGTAGTGTCATTAGGTTAGGCCTATATCCTCCACGTCATTTTATCGGAGAGGTTATAGAAGCGATGGGGTGGGGTGCGATGGCCAGTCATATCTGAAAAGGGGGGTGTCAGCTGGCAAAGGTTGGGAACCACTGATCTAACCCATCAAATACATATACATATAAGTACATGTTTCGAGAAATTTAAAATTTTCTCCTTCTGATTATAGATAAAATCATATGAATTTAAAGACCTTATTTAACATTATTTTATGTACTAACAGATTGCAGATAAAATGACAATAAGATACAACAACATTTATTAAATGTACAAACATGAAAATCATTCATGTTCTGTCCAAATTCTATAAAACATTTGTGTGTGGTATGTTAAAATTGAGCTGGTTGACTTTTGATTTAAAGTATTTTTGTGTGCCATTATTTATGGTCTTTCATAGTCTCACCGCCCTTCTTGGGTCACAAGTTGCTATGCTTTCTGTTGACACCGTCTGCTTATCCAATACAATATCTTATGTATGTATGTTCAGTCTTCAGTCCTAAGGCTGGTTGGATCCTCAACAGCTCCACCATCAGCTGTCACAGATGGCCTGGGCATCACGGAAGAGGCGTAGTGAGGTAGTTTCCCGGTGCTTTCCTCACCAAGCCAGAAGTTGCTATTACATATCAGTGCCAAGCTCACCGAAATACATGCATCAACCGACCCTATGAGCAACATTTTTACACCATTCATAGCAGGGACTGGCTGCAGAAGGAATAGTATTACCAGCATCACTCATACCTCAGTAACATTCATATTGTCAAAGCTAAGTATGAGACAGACACAGATCAATGAAAGTAATAAAATTACTCTAGCCCATACCAGAAGACATAGTGCACTGTAAACACTAGGTCCTGCCAGCAAAAGCAATACAATATCTTAACAAAAAATAATTCTATTAAACTGGATAGTTTGTTAGACCATTAAAATAATATAGATAAATGTGTCAAGTTTTCAATTGAAGAGGAGGAGAAAAAAGTGTGAACTACTTAGATGTAGCAGTAACTAGAAATAATGAAAAATCCGGTATATCAAGTATATAGAAAACCCACATGAACAGATATCATAATTAACAACAGTTCTAACCACCTGGGACAACACAAGAAGATGGAATGTTATAGCATTGTCCCAGGTGGGACACGATTTTAGCCTTACTCCCCGAACATTTTAGGCCTAGGTGACTCGTCTTTTGAAATTTGTATCACCGGGGAATTTTATCCCAACTCTGTTTAATTTTATTTCCTGTACTACTTACGTCGCTAAGTTTATTTGCATCTTCTCAGCCTGCGGGGTTGTGCTCCATCGTACGTATACGATGTATTCTGCTCTTATCTTCGTTATTTCCTGGTCCGGTGTTGGACCGGGTCTGAAGCGAGTCTGTCGCTTGCGGCTTGTTCACTGTCCGGCCGGGTTTGTCATCCATCATGGAGGTTGGATGTGTTTTGCGTTGGCTCATGGCTAGAACACTGAAATACCACAACATGCCTGCGTAATTCATAAGGTATGAGGGCTTTATGCTCTCAAAAGTTGTTTTTGATTCTTCTGGGAGTGGACGTCCGAAACTTACGTAATAATTTCATTCTTTTGGAATGTTGTGAGTATAAGATCACGGCTGACGCCATGCGTTAGCTTATGTGCAAGACCCAAAAGTAAGTTATGTTTTTCAAGATTATTTAATGTTCTTCTCTCCTGTTCCTGGATTGCCTCGCCTCAAAACTTAATTAAATTTGCTGGATATTACTCTGTCCTACGAATTACATTCTGATTGATCTCCTTCGGAATGAACTTGGAAATTTTGTATAGTGAAAAGTTCTCGGCTTACTGACTGCGCCTTTTCAAACTCCGTACAACAGGAAGAACTCTATCAAACCCTGTTTATCTCTCTGTATTTTTCTGCGAGAAATAACTTCATTGTAAATCTTAATTTTTTTTGGATCATGTAAAAGATACATTGTTAATAAGAAGTGACATAAGTTGACTAACGGGTAGTCGTGTGCTGTAATAATTGAGACCACGCGATTTTCTCAGGAAACCCAAATCTTCTTATTCTTTTAATTTTCATTCTCTAGTTCTCCTTTTCTGTATGATATATATTTATATATTTAAAATTATTTTGGTTTCGCTATTGTCTGTTGCTATGGCAAACATTGCCCTTGGTGATGAGTTGTTGGATGATGTTGATGATGATTAAAAAAGAGAAAATGAGATTGACGTGATAATTTGGCAGATGTCTGAAGTTTGAGGTGTTGGTCTTTCCCTTTCGTTTATTATTTTACTGGAGTATTTTCGCTCTGTATTAATAATTTATGTAATTGTGCTGATTTGCCCGTGTTTTTTGTGTTGATGTGTTTAAACCCTATATCTTTGGGGTTTGATGATTAATTTGCGCTGGTTGTCTACCAAATGGGAGGTAGCTGGTATCTTTGGTGAAGCGCAGTGAATTTTGGGCCATGTTGGTGACCTGTTTAATCTAACCTTTGTGTTTCTTTTGTGTTTGAGCTAGTACTTGTTCGACTTTCTTTTACCTTTCCTGGTGTCCCCTTGAGTTCTGGTTTCTTTGAGAGAATCCATGGCCTCTCACTTTTAAGTCCGATAAAATTGAAGGGCAAGAAATCCTGTAATTTTATGTAATTAATGTTCTGAAAAAACTGTTTATTTTAGGGGCTTTCTGCTAGGGGAAATATTTTGACTTAATCCGTTATTATATTTAATTAATTTCTACCTTTTAATTTTTAACTTGTGGTAAACGGTGCACCGTAGGTTTTAAGGAAGAAGTAAAAGGTATACTTTCAAATAATTGTAAAAGTTCTTGCAAATGAATTATTAATTAAATTTTTATTGTTTGGAGAAAGACATTTTGGTGTTTTTCTTTCAGAAACTTTATTCGTTTCATATGGTGCCTATGTTTAATTTTTGATCCTACTGTTCCCTGTGTTATGGGCCGTCGGATAACTTGCTGGTGAGTATTTACTGTCAATTGTGCTGGTTAATTATTTTTGGGTTTCTGGTTATCTTTGTACCTTGTTTACTTGTACCAGTGATCACCGGTACGGCTGGTATAGCATGATTATTAGAGCCATTAGAGAAAATTGAATTCAATATCATACACTGCATAGCCAAAAGAAATCGTTACTCCAAAAATTATGTAAATAGGATCAAGAGTAAGATCATGAATAAACCTACAACTGTCCTCATAAACAAGAAAGAAAAGAAAAAAATTGTGTCTTACTTAAAATACGATATATCCTTTGTTTTATTACTCCAATTAGTACAACTGTACGCTGAGCATACGGCTGGTATTCTTGAAAGCATGAATCTTTCTTTTCACTCCTCAAAATACGTTCTCGCGCCAACAAGCTTTGTTTTGACAACCGTTAACATGGCTGCCCTTTATCAACTTGCTTCAGCAGGGAACTCTGATGTCAGACATACAGCCGCTCTATGTTATTCTAGCTCGTTGCACCATTCATTATCCCACCTACACGGTATTGCTTACTTAAAATTCTTCCATTCTGCAGTAATCAGATCCCATAAATCTCCTGCTTGCCTTACGTTGGAAATTACTACCTTTTCCTTATCCCCCTTCCACATTTCTCTTTTCCTCAACACCTGCCTTATACTCCACTCTGATTCCCTTTCGTCCACATGCCTGACCAGGGCCACAATCCATGTCCGTGCTCAATCCCACCCTGTTTAGATCCCCTCCTCTCCCAGTCATTTCTTCCTCCCTCTCTTTCTTCCTATCCAATACTCTATATATTGCTTTCCTCTTGCCCCACCGCTTCTCTGTAACACTACCTTCTGCTGATCTTCATGCGGTGACTTGAACCAATCTTACTTGGGCCAACTCCCTAATGATAACCCCTACCTTTTGTTGTCCTTGATCTTAAGATATTTGCCCACCTGTCCTCCCTTCCCTCTTGCCTACCTACCAGCTCTCTGAGTTTCAGTTACATGCACATTGGTGGCCAGGAAACAAGAAAATGCAGAAGCAGAGTAATAGAGTAAGTGATTGAGACCTGGATATTACCGACAATATGTAATTTCTTCAGCTTAACCCGGCTATAATTGAGGTCGCTGGACCTAGTATCGATGGAGCTTTCCAGGTGGGAAATCAGCACCTCAGCCACTGAGGTATTCACACTCCCAATAATAATAATAATATGTCATTTCTATTATACGAAGAATTGGATCGTAAAGTTCAGTCAGTTGACCCCTTCTTCCATGGCTGTCCACATACGTTATGACTTAAGGACCCGCTGTCGAATTATTTTTCTTCTCTGAAGCAACTGATGTCCAAAATGTGTATTCCCGTCGGTTTATACCCGGTGATTTTTTCGCCGCGTTGGCCGGGGTGGGGGCGGATGTAGCATGCCCCGCGTGCCAATCAGCTCAATCTTCATTGCCTCCGACATGCTATTCATTTCTAAGAAGTAAAGAAATATTAGGGATGAGTAAGAAGTGATACAAGGAATATCTGCCGGTTTCCAAGTTGGGCTCGCTACCACGGCGAGAGTTTGTGCGTTACCTACGAGATATACAAGGCCGGAAAGTGTGCGCTAGTTCTGAGCATAAAAACCGTCCCCAACCAGGTTCGTAGTACCGCCGCCAGATGTCTCGACATCGTGCTATAGTATTCATGTGCTGTAGTGTATTAACATAGGGAGAAAAGTGTTTTTAATACGTTTACTTATATTTCACTTGCTGATAGTCTTCAAATGAACTCGAAGTAAATATCATATACTCTATAAAATATGGTATATCGTACTGTAAGTCCAATTCGTAAAAAAAGGAGAATAATTGGAGTTTTCAATCATTTCCAGCCGATCCAGTTTTAAAGGAGAAGTGGATAATTGCTACATCTGGACGGGGGTAAGGGGGAAAATTAGGTTCGCTTTTGGTCGCCTGGGACGTCATCCAGTGTCTGTAATTTATATTTTAAATATTGAGATTTCAGATTAAGGGTTACAGATTCATTAGATCACTTCACTGCTTCCGACTACCGCATCAAAAGACACGAATTCGGCCTATGTTGGCTTTTCTAATCGAAGAAAACTAGAATAACACTCCTAATTAAGTATCCCCCTGTGGGTGGGGGCGGTAGAATAACACCCACGCTATCCCCAGCCTCTCGTAAGTGGCGACTAAAAGGGGCCCCAGGGGCTCTGAACTTTGGAGCGTGGGTTAGCGACCACGGGAACCTTAGCTGAATCCTGGCATTGCTTCCACTTACTTTTGCTAGGCTCCTCACTTTCATCTAACCTATCCGACTCTTCTTGGTCAACTCTTGTTTTTTTCAACCCCCACGGTATTAGGTTCCCCAGGCCTAGGGATCCTTTCATTTTCACGTGGTCCTTGTCTCCCTTTGGCCGATATCTTCACTTTTTGAAGTGTCGGATCCGTTCACTTTTTCCCTCAGATTAGTGTTATATAGGACGGTTGCCCAGTTGTACTTCCCCTTAAAACAATAATCACCACCAACACCACCACCACCAGCATCTCATTGAAGGAAACCTCCATTACGAAGCCATGAATTTGACATGCGTGGAGGAAACGTTAGGATCCCTTATCATAGATGAAATGGCTATCAAGCCCAGAGTACACTATGATCGTAATCCTGATCAGCAACAGTTCTGGAAATAGGCCTACTTGATGAGACGCTCGAAGGTAAGCTAACTAATCAATTCGCGATTATTCTATTTTCTTTCAGGTATACTATTTTTAATAGGCCTAAAATATCTGGAAGTTTTTTGCTATTGGTTTTACGTCGCACCGACACAGATAAATCTTATGGCGGCGATGGGATAGGAAAGGACTAGGAGTGTGAAGGAATCGGCCGTGGCCTTAATTAAGGTACAGCCACAGCATTTGCCTGGTGTGAAAATGGAAAACCACGGAAAACCATCTTCAGGGCTGCCGACAATAGAATTCGAACCCACTATCTCCCCAATGCAAGTTCACAGCTGCGCGCGCCTAACCGCACGGCCAACTCGCCCGGTAGTTTTATATTATCTTAGATTCTATTGATATTAAGAATGACACCATACCTTTTCAGAAAAACCTGTCACTCTGGAGTTGTCTTCCTTGGCCATGATATGTGGTTATCTCGTTCGAGATGCGGAAGAAAATTCCAACTGACAATCATGCTTGGGACAGATAACCTCGGCCACTACTGACAGTCGATTGATGTGCCTCATTAGGATCAAAGATCGTGGAGTGTTACGCTACCCCTCAAAAGAATTTGTTTACTAGTAGTATAATGGGAGAGTTCGGCCGCACCTCCGCCGCCCGCCGCCGCCCGCCGCCTCCCGCCTCCTCCGCCGCCTCCTCCGCCGCCTCCTCCCGCGGGAAATTTGAATTTTGGCGCGAGATTTGAATTTGTAAACAAAGCCACGTGCATTTTGACAGCTGTCATCGACAACAACGCATCGCTAACCTCACTGCTGCCATCTTGACGGGCCTAAACCTCACTAGTGCCAACTTAACCTAACTAACATGAGGTAAACAAAGCCACGTGTTTTTTGACAGACAACAACGCATCGCTAACCTCAGTACTGCCATCTTGACGGGCCTAAACCTCAGTAGTGCTAACTTAACCTCACAAGCGCGAGGTAAACAAATCCACGTGCTTCTTGACAGCCACGTGCTTTTTGACAGATTTGTAAACAAAGCCACGTGCTTTTTGACAGACAACAACGCATCGCTAACCTCAGTACTGCCATCTTGACGGGCCTAAACCTTAGTGGTACCAACTTAACCTCACTAGCATGAGGTAAACAAAGCCACGTGCTTTTTGACAGCCACGTGCTTTTTGACAGATTTGTAAACAAAGCCACGTGCTTTTTGACAGACAACAACGCATCGCTAACCTCAGCACTGCCATCTTGACGGGCCTAAACCTTAGTGGTACCAACTTAACCTAACTAGCATGAGGTAAACAAAGCCACGTGCTTTTTTTGACAGCTGTCATCCGCCATCTTTAATCCAGAGAGCATAGTGCTGCCCTCTTTAGCTACTTACCTTTGACAGCTGTCATCCGCCATCTTTAAGCACTGTGCTGCCCTCTTGCGTCACCTGTCATCGGCAGTGCTGCCATCTTGACGGGCCTAAACCTTAGTGCTACCAACTTAACCTCACTAGCTCGAGATAAACAAAGCCACGTGCAGCTGTCATCCGCCATCTTTGAGCACAGTGCTGCCCTCTTTAGCTACTTACCTTTGAAATGTGGTGGCGGATAATTTGAAAAATGCTTTTTGACAGCAGCCATCTTGCATCGCAAACCTCAGTGCTGCCCTCTTTAGCTAGTTACCTTTGAAATGTGGTGGCAGGCAATTCCACATGACAGCAGTCATCTTTAATCCAGAGAGAACAGTGCTGCCCTCTATGTGGTGGCGGCAAATTCCACGTGCTCTTGTTTGAAAACAAACTCACATGCTTTTTTGACAGCTGTCATCTGCCATCTTTGAGCACAGTGCTGCCCTCTATGTGGTGGCGGTAAATTCCACGTGCTCTTATTTCGAAACAAAGCCATGTGCTTTTTTGACAGCTGTCATCCGCCATCTTTAATCAACAGAGCACCGTGCTGCTATCATGCGGGCAATTTCATCACCTATCACCCGCCTTTTTGACAGCCGTCATCCACCATCTTTAATCAACAGAGCACAGTGCTGCACTCTATGTGGTGGCGGCAATTTGAAAAATTCTATGTGCTCTTGTAGGGAAACAAAGCCACGTGCAGCTGTCATTCGCCATCTTTAATCAATAGAGCGCTGTGCTGCGGGCATTTTCGTCGGCTGTCATCCGCCATCTTTAATCCAGAGAGAACAGTGCTGCACTCTATGTGGTGGCGGTAAATTCCACGTGCTTTACAAACCTATGCGCTTTTCTGACAGCTGTCATCCGCCATCTTTAATCCAGAGAGAACAGTGCTGCACTCTATGTGGCGGCAGCAAATTCCACGTGCTCTACAAAGCCACATGCTCTTTTGACAGCTGTCACCCGCCATCTTTGAGCACTATGCTGCGGGCAATTTCGTTAGCTGTCATCCGACATCTTTAATGAACAGAGCACCGTGCTGCCCTCATGCGGGGGCAATTTCGTTAGCCGTCATCCACCATCTTTAATGAACAGAGCACCGTGCTGCCCTCATGCGGGGCAATTTCGTTAGCTGTCATCCGCCATCTTTTAATGAACAGAGCACCATGCTGCTCTCTGTAGTAGCGGGTAATTTGAAAAGTTCTGTTAGCTGTCATCCGCCATCTTTAATCACCGTGCTGCCCCGGTGACGGCAAATTCCACGTGCTCTTGTTTGGAAACAGAGCCATGTGCTTTTTTGACAGCTGTCATCCGCCATCTTTAATCACCGTGCTGCCCTCTATGTGGTTGCGGTAAATTCTACGTGCTTTACAAACCTATATGCTTTTCTGACAGCTGTCATCCGCCATCTTTAAGCTGTAAATCCCCGATTCTCGACAGATTCTTAATCCGAGTTCTTTGACGTCAGGAAGGGCAACCGGTCGAAAACCATAGTGTAAGAGGCTAGATACTGCTAGTTTTGCATCAGGAAAGGGGGGGGGCAACTCAACAAATTCTTGCGATTTAAAATCTTAGTCAGGAAGGGCATCCGGCAGTAAAACAATAGTTCGTGATTTAAAATCTAAGCTAGCTGTAAAACCCCCGATTCTCGACAGATTCTTAATCCTAGTTGTCAGGAAGGGCAACCGGTTGAAAACCATAATGTAAGAGGTTAGATACTGCTAGTTTTGCGCCAGGAAGGGTAACTCAACACATTCATGCAATTTAAACACATTTTTATTCCCAAGAGAATCGAACCCGAGACTACTGGGTGAGAGGCATGCACGCTAAACTAAACTGTAGGCTATGGGTTTGTTCTACAGTCCTTGAAGTATCGGCACAGTCATTCTGAGCGAGTTGTGGAATGCGTGTGTTAGCTGAAATTGTACACGTATCTTCCGGCTCGACCTTGAACGAGGACACTGCGTGCTGATAAGCGGCTTGTAACTCGCGAAGGTCTTCTTAGCTGAGTAGCATTCAAGCTCTTAAAACACAGTACCAATTAAGGTTGTAAAATATTCTGAAATAGTCCTCCTCTGTAGTGCAGTAGTTAGTGTGATTAGCTGCTACCCCCGGAGGTCCGAGTTCGATTCCCAGCTCTGCTACGGAATGTGTAGCATTTAGCCTATGTAAGTTCCTAACGTAAACTATCATGATTGTACGGAGAGGTTAAAACACACACACACAGTGCGAGCATATAGCACACCCCTATCGAAAGAGCCTGCACGGTGCCGGCATGTAGGCTTCTCCTGATGAAGGAGCCTGCACAAGGTTTAACGCTCCCCCTATCAACAGCCCTTGCTTAATGCTGGCTTTCTTGCACACCCCGCCTCTTAGATCATACACCATAGTTTTACGACCGGCTGCCCTTCCTGACTAGAATTTTAAATCGCAGTATACGCGATAAATTTGTTGTAGCGGGTTTTATAGCTAGATGTACCGGTACCGGCACATAGCCTACTCCCACTGAAGAAGCCTGCACAAGGCTTATTGCCTACATCCAACAAATGAATCACCGTCAAGTCTTGTACTCAAAAAATCATTTTCGAAGGAGTCTGCACAAGGTTTAACGACCCCATCAACAGCCCTTACTTATTGCTAGCTTTTTTTCACACCCCGCCTCACACCATAGTTTTACGACCGGCTGCCCTTCCTGACTAGGATTTTAAATCGCAGTATACGTGATAAATTTGTTGTTGCGGGTTTTATGACTAGATATCCCGGTACCGACACATAGCCTACTCCTACCAAAGAAGCCTGCACAAGGCTTATTACCTCCATCCGACAAATGAATCACCCTCAACGTCTTGTACTCAAAAAATCATTTTCGAAGGAGTCTGCACAAGGTTTAACGTCCCCATCAACAGCCCTTACTTATTGCTAGCTTTTTTGCACACCCCGCCTCACACCATAGTTTTATACGACCGGTTGCCCCCTCCTGACTAGGATTTTAAATCGATATCCCGACATAGCCTACTCCTACCGAAGAAGCCAGCTTAACACCTCCATCCAACAAATGAATCAGCCTCAAACACTCTTCAATCATTCTCGCTACTTCGGAAGATAGCGGGTTCGAACTGGAAGCCGTAAATGTTAGGCGAGGGACCAGCGCGATCGTCATAACATGATCTAGCTTTAAGTGCCTACAGGTAAGGAATACCGCGTATGTACCCTCGAGAAGTCGAGGATCGCGCGCTAACTTTCCAAGGCTCGAACTCTTAAATTCTGACACCTCGGCATCAACAGGAGTTTCGAATACGTCAGCCTGCGGGACTATAGGTGGGAGCTCTTGTTGCATAAACACTTCGTTCCGACTGTACCGCAGATGTCAGCGATTTTTTCACATCCGCTTGGTAACAAGCAGAATATTTAGTCGCTGCAGTCTGCGCGAAGTGCTCACAGTTCTCTGTATGCGTTTATTACGTACACACACATCTCCCGTCTGCTGTGAATATTATTCTTCAGCCTTTATCTTAAGGTAAGGTAGAACTGTTAGTTACTTTTTTATTTGCAAAGCAACTTCTACGCTAGACATCTACATTCATATATGTTTGTTCTTTTTTAGGTACCGTTCGAAAGTACGCAATTTTATTCATCCGAGTAACAGTCTGCAGCACGTGCATTTTTTTAAAGGTATGTTTTCGAACTTTGAGTTGTAAAGATAACTAGGTTAGATGATGTACCCCTACACACTACATTCATATATGTTTCTTCTTTTTTTTTTAGGTACGACCAGAATATTATCATTCGAGTTTCAGGCTTGAACGCACGCATTTTATACATCCGAGTAACAGTTTACAGCGCGAAGATTTTAAGGTATGTCTGACCTCTATTCGTTGAAACTTGGTTTCTTCTAAAACATCGTAACTTTAGCCTATTGATAAATAGTTGTTCTCTTTAATCCTCACGCTATAGACGAGGTGCGTACATAGCTATGTCTGCCCTCAACAGGCTGAAACTTGGTTTCTTCTAAAACATCGCAACTTTAAGCTACTGATAAATAGTTGTTCTCTTCAACCCGCATACTATAGACGTGGTGCGCACATAGCTATGTCTGCCCTCAACAGGCTGAAAATTGGTTTCTTCTAAAACATTGTAACTTTAGTCTATTGATAAATAGTTGTTCTCTTCAATCCTCACGCTATAGACGAGGTATAATTTCAAACACGCGCACATAGCTATGTCTATCCTCAACAGGTTGAAACTTGGTTTCTTCCGAACATCGTAACTTTAGTCTATTGATAAATAGTTGCTCTCTTCAACCTGCATACTATAGACGAGGTATAGCTATGTCTATCCTCAACAGGCTGAAACTTGGTTTCTTCTAAAACATCGTAACTTTAAGCAATTGATAAATAGTTGTTCTCTTCAACCCGCATACTATAGACGTGGTGCGCACATAGCTATGTCTGGCCTCAACGGGCTGAAACTTGGTTTCTTCTAAAACATCGTAACTTTAAGCAATTGATAAATAGTTGTTTTCTTCAATCCTCACGCTATAGACGAGGTGCGCACATAGCTATGTCTATCCTCAACAGGCTGAAACTTGGTTTCTTCTAAAACATCGTAACTTTAGTCTATTGATAAATAGTTGTTCTCTTCAATCCTCACGCTATAGACGTGGTATAATTTCAAACACGTACACATAGCTATGTCTGGCCTCAACAGGCTGAAACTTGGTTTCTTCTAAAACATCGTAACTTTAGAGTATTGATAAATAGTTGTTCTCTTTAATCCTCATACTATAGACGAGGTATAATTTCAAACACGCACACATAGCTATGTCTGGCCTCAACGGGCTGAAACTTGGTTTCTTCTAAAACATCGTAACTTTAAGCAATTGATAAATAGTTGTTTTCTTCAATCCTCACGCTATAGACGTGGTATAATTTCAAACACGTACACATAGCTATGTCTGGCCTCAACGGGCTGAAACTTGGTTTCTTCTGAACATCGTAACTTTAGTCGTTCTCTTCAATCCTCATGCTATAGGCCTAACTCACAGCCATGTCCAACCTCTATACGTTGAAACTTGGTTTCTTCCGTAACTTTCACCTAATCTCTATCGGTCGTTCTCTTTTCAGATGTTCCCCTGCTGCGAGGAATGTAATGTAACGTTTGCAAGGCGTGATAACTTCATGCGCCATATGAAATCAAAACACCCTAGCATAACATCTGCTTTATGTAAAGTTTGTAGTGTGTATTTCGCTAACGTAGAGCGATATGAGGATCACTTAGCAGAGGTACATCAAATATCTACTCGCCCTCAGGTAGTAGTAGGGAAAAAGCGTGCAGCTACTGACGTAGCCGTAGAAAGTACAAGTAGTAAAAAACCTAGAAAAAATCATGAACAGATGTTCCCCTGCTGCGAGGAATGTAATGTAACGTTTGCAAGGCGTGATAACTTCATGCGCCATATGAAATCAAAACACCCTAGCATAACATCTGCTTTATGTAAAGTTTGTAGTGTGTATTTCGCTAACGTAGAGCGATATGAGGATCACTTAGCAGAGGTACATCAAATATCTACTTGCCCTCAGGTAGTAGTAGGGAAAAAGCGTGCAGCTACTGATGTAGCTGTAGAAAGTACTAGTAGTAAAAAACCTAGAAAAAATCATGAACTTCAAACTATTCACTGCGAGCACTGTAACACTGATGTACCATCTTCGCATTTTCAGGGGCACTTACGGAGTAATGCGCATAAAAATAATGCGTGTAGAAGTGGTAGTAACGCAAACATCGAGGAAATTAATACAGCATTTAAAAGTAGGATTGCTAGTTACAGAATTCGCACCAGTCAAAAGTTTCAGAGCACTTCAAACTTTTTAAATTGCGTTCAACCGGATGTACAACAGCTTCTTGCTAAATCTTTGTCCAATCATAAATTATTTAAAGTTAATTTTGAACTTTTCGCCTTGTACATTAAAAGCACGGATGAATCCGAAATAACGGACATTAAATCATTTAATACGAAGAATTTTGTCATAAGTCAGTCGACTAATTTTGGCGATGTACTTAGGGATGTCTCTAACATTATTTCAACTAAGAGCGAGGAATTTCAGGAAAAGGAATCAGGGTGGGCTTTAGTTGAGATAATGTATCTAGAAGTTAACATCAATAAGTACAATCCTATGCGTGGATCTTCGCACATTGAGCTGCCGACATGGATTCAGCGAAAAGAAGCTGTTGTAAACATCCAAAACAATGACGAAGCATGTTTTGCATGGGCGGTGATGTCAGCTTTAAATCCTGCTAAATCGAATGTGGCGTATAGAACATCATCCTATCCACACTATTCAACGCAGCTAAATTTCGATAGTATAGAATTTCCTGTGCAGATAAAGGATATTAAGCGCTTTGAGGAACTAAATAACATTAGTATTAATGTGTATGGTGTAGAGAAAAAGTCTGTAGTAGGTCCTCTGTATTATACATGTCATAAGAAGAGTACTCATGTTAATTTACTCTATAATGAAAACAGTGAGAATAGCCACTTTTGCTGGATTAAAAATCTGAGTAGACTTGTTGGCAGTCAGTTGTCAAAACGTAATGGTAAAAAGTGGCTATGTGATGGATGCTTGCAGTATTTTAGAACTGAAGATCAGTTAACGAAGCATTCCAAGAATGACTGCAATCATGTACGTACAGAGATACCTACTACAGGCAATAATGTTTTAAAATTTACAAATTTTCACAAGCAGATGTGGGTACCGTTCGTGATTTATGCAGACTTTGAAGCCATCCTCACGCCATGCAACACATGCTCACCTAATCCTGACAACACTTTCACTAATACTACGCACATGCATGTCCCGTATAGCTTCGCGTATTACATCAAGTGTAGTTACGATAGTACGCTTAACAAGTTAGAGCTGCATCGAGGACATGATGCTGCTAAAGTATTTTTAGAAAGACTTGAAAGTGATGCAGTTCGTCTCGGTCGTATTCTGAATAGTAATATTCCTATGAAGCCACTCACCGACATTCAGTTAAATGATCATGAACGTGCTACAAAGTGTAGCATTTGTGATGGGGAATTTTCCGAAAATGACCCTAAAGTTTTTGATCATGATCATTTAACTGGTTTCTACAGATGTGCCGCTCATTATAGCTGTAATCTTAAGTATAGAGTTCCTAAATTCATCCCTGTAATTTTTCATAACTTATCTGGTTACGACTCTCATTTCATCATTTCACAATTTGGAGCTTCAGATGAAAAAGTAGATATAATCCCTCAGAATAAAGAGCGGTACATTGCGTTTGCAAAGTCTGTAAAAGTAGATGCTGAGCATTCTATAAAACTGAGATTCCTTGACTCGTTTCGCTTTATGGCGAGTAGCCTCGATAAACTTTCTAGTCATTTACAGTCTGAACAATTTACGGAAATTCGACGCGTTTTCCCTGAAGAAGCGCAGTTTAATTTACTTCGGCGTAAGGGTGTTTTTTGATACGAGTATCTCGACTGCTTAGACCGCCTCGAAGAACGTGCCTTACCATCGAAACAATCCTTTTACAGCTCGCTGAATTCAGCAGATATTAGTGATGATGACTATTTACATGCACAACATATCTGGGAGCTGTTCCACATTCAAACGCTGGGTGAATACTCCGATTTATATTTAAAGATAGATGTACTTTTGTTAGCCGATGTTTTTGAAAATTTTCGCTGTGTTTGCATGAACACCTACAGCCTTGACCCATGTCAGTATTTTACTGCACCTGGGTTAAGTTGGGATGCGATGTTGAAACACACGCATGTGAATTTGGAACTGCTGACCGATATCGATATGGTGCACTTTATAAAATCATCTATTCGAGGCGGTCTGAGTCAGTGCAGCGGGCGGTATTCGAGGGCTAATAATAAGTACATGCCGAGTTTCGATTCCAGTCAGGAATCTCAGTATATCGTTTACCTCGATGCTAATAATCAGTATGGGTGGGCGATGAGTCAGCATCTACCGGTGAGTGGTTTCCGCTGGCTGACGCAGTGCGAAATTGATGCTTTACAGCTACACGCCCTAGGTGATGAAGCTGATAAAGGCTATTTCCTCGAAGTTGACTTACAGTATCCTAAAGAGTTACACACTTCTCATAATGACCTACCGTTCTGCCCTGAAAATATGAAGCCCCCGTACATTGCATCAACGACGAAAATGCTTATTGCTAATTTGTGCGATAAATCTATCATTCATTACCGAAATTTAAAACAGTGTTTGCAGCATGGTTTGAAGTTATCCAAAATTCACCGCGTACTAGAATTTAATCAGTCACTGTGGCTAAAGCCATATATCGATCTGAACAATAATTTAAGAACGAATGCGGTTAACGAGTTTGAAAAAGATTTCTACAAGCTCATGAATAACAGTGTGTTTGGTAAGACTATGGAGAATGTTGACAAACGCGTTGATGTAAAATTGATTACAAACTGGGATAATATTAAGAAAAGGTATGGTGCTAACTATTTAATAAGTAAACCAAATTTCCACAGCTGCACCATCATACATGAGAATTTAGTTATTATACAGATGAATCGTGTTAAGGTTAAGTATGACAAACCTACCTACGTCGGCTTTGCAGTACTTGAATTGGCTAAAACACTCATGTATGAATTCCATTACGATTATATGATGAAGAAGTACGCGCATAATGCGCAATTGCTCTACACAGATACCGATTCGTTTATTTATCAAATCAAAACTGATGACTATTACAATGATATAAAGCCTGACTTGGGTAGGTTTGATACGAGTAACTATCCTGCAGATAATCAATATCATCTACCGCTAGTGAACAAAAAGGTTCTAGGTAAAATGAAAGATGAATGTGCTGGGAATATTATCGATTCATTTGTAGGTACTAAATCCAAGTCATATTGCATAAAACTCTTAAATGAATTACAAATAAAGAGATTGAAGGGGGTTAAAAAGAATGTCGTTCAGAATCAGCTAAGTTTTGAAAACTATAACAATTGCATTAAAAGTAATCCACCTGTTTTGCATAAGCAAATGTCTGTCATTAGAAGCAAGAAGTACCAGTTGTACACTCATTTAATTAGTAAGGTAGCCCTTAATAGCGATGATTGTAAACGGTTTGTCATCCCAAATTCTACCAACACGCTAGCCTGGGGGCATAGTAGTATTGATAAGTACTACTTTACATAAACATTATGCTAGAGGTGTGTGTACTTACGTTACGCTGTCTTACATCACAATTCGGGAGAGGTTCGCTGAGAGCGTAGTACGGTAAGTTTAATCTTGTACATTCAAGAATTGCATCGAGAAGTACGCAAACATCACTAGGGTAAAATGATTGGAGATAAAACTTGTACATACAAGATGTAAATAAATAATGTAGAATTGGCATATTCTTTTATTTTAGGTTAGGTATCACCTTCCTCCCGCTCCTTATTTGCAAGATAGAGTTTTTGTTTATTACTCATAGAAGAAAGAAGGTGATGAGCAGTTTCGTAAGTATAGATCGGTAAGTATCTCGAGAGCAGAATTTTTTTTTTGTCAAAAAAGCACATAGCTTTGTAAAGCACGTGGAATTTGCCGCCACCGGGGCAGCACTGTTCTCTCTGGATTAAAAGCTTTGTTTCCAAACAAGAGCACGTGGAATTTGCCGCCACCGGGGCAGCACTGTTCTCTCTAGATTAAAAGCTTTGTTTCCAAACAAGAGCACGTGGAATTTGCCGTCACCGGGGCAGCACGGTGATTAAAGATGGCGGATGACAGCTAACAGAACTTTTCAAATTACCCGCTACTACAGAGAGCAGCATGGTGCTCTGTTCATTAAAAGATGGCGGATGACAGCTAACGAAATTGCCCCGCATGAGGGCAGCACGGTGCTCTGTTCATTAAAGATGGTGGATGACGGCTAACGAAATTGCCCCCGCATGAGGGCAGCACGGTGCTCTGTTCATTAAAGATGTCGGATGACAGCTAACGAAATTGCCCGCAGCATAGTGCTCTGTTGGTTAAAGATGGCGGGTGACAGCTGTCAAAAGAGCATGTGGCTTTGTAGAGCACGTGGAATTTGCTGCCGCCACATAGAGTGCAGCACTGTTCTCTCTGGATTAAAGATGGCGGATGACAGCTGTCAGAAAAGCGCATAGGTTTGTAAAGCACGTGGAATTTACCGCCACCACATAGAGTGCAGCACTGTTCTCTCTGGATTAAAGATGGCGGATGACAGCCGACGAAATTGCCCGCAGCACAGCGCTCTATTGATTAAAGATGGCGAATGACAGCTGCACGTGGCTTTGTTTCCCAACAAGAGCACATAGAATTTTTCAAATTGCCGCCACCACATAGAGTGCAGCACTGTGCTCTGTTGATTAAAGATGGTGGATGACGGCTGTCAAAAAGGCGGGTGATAGGTGATGAAATTGCCCGCATGATAGCAGCACGGTGCTCTGTTGATTAAAGATGGCGGATGACAGCTGTCAAAAAAGCACATGGCTGTGTTTCCAAACAAGAGCACGTGGAATTTACCGCCACCACATAGAGGGCAGCACTGTGCTCAAAGATGGCAGATGACAGCTGTCAAAAAAGCACGTGAGTTTGTTTTCAAACAAGAGCACGTGGAATTTACCGCCACCACATAGAGGGCAGCACTGTTCTCTCTGGATTAAAGATGACTGCTGTCATGTGGAATTGCCTGCCACCACATTTCAAAGGTAACTAGCTAAAGAGGGCAGCACTGAGGTTTGCGATGCAAGATGGCTGCTGTCAAAAAGCATTTTTCAAATTATCCGCCACCACATTTCAAAGGTAAGTAGCTAAAGAGGGCAGCACTGTGCTCAAAGATGGCGGATGACAGCTGCACGTGGCTTTGTTTATCTCGAGCTAGTGAGGTTAAGTTGGTAGCACTAAGGTTTAGGCCCGTCAAGATGGCAGCACTGCCGATGACAGGTGACGCAAGAGGGCAGCACAGTGCTTAAAGATGGCGGATGACAGCTGTCAAAGGTAAGTAGCTAAAGAGGGCAGCACTATGCTCTCTGGATTAAAGATGGCGGATGACAGCTGTCAAAAAAAGCACGTGGCTTTGTTTACCTCATGGTAGTTAGGTTAAGTTGATACCACTAAGGTTTAGGCCCGTCAAGATGGCAGTACTGTGGTTAGCGATGCGTTGTTGTCTGTCAAAAAGCACGTGGCTTTGTTTACAAATCTGTCATAAAGCACGTGGCTGTCAAAAAGCACGTGGCTTTGTTTACCTCATGCTAGTGAGGTTAAGTTGGTACCACTAAGGTTTAGGCCCGTCAAGATGGCAGTACTGAGGTTAGCGATGCGTTGTTGTCTGTCAAAAAGCACGTGGCTTTGTTTACAAATCTGTCAAAAAGCACGTGGCTGTCAAAAAGCACGTGGATTTGTTTACCTCGCGCTTGTGAGGTTAAGTTAGCACTACTGAGGTTTAGGCCCGTCAAGATGGCAGTACCGAGGTTAGCGATGCGTTGTTGTCTGTCAAAAAGCACGTGGCTGTCAAAAAACACGTGGCTTTGTTTACCTCATGCTAGTTAGGTTAAGTTGGCACTAGTGAGGTTTAGGCCCGTCAAGATGGCAGCAGTGAGGTTAGCGATGCGTTGTTGTCGATGACAGCTGTCAAAATGCACGTGGCTTTGTTTACAAATTCAAATCTCGCGCCAAAATTCAAATTTCCCGCCAAAATTCAAATTTCCCGCGGAAGGAGGCGGCGGAGGAGGCGGGCGGCGGCGGGCGGCGGAGGTGCGGCCGAACTCTCCCATTATACTACTTTTACTTCCTGTGAAATGTGTTGAATTTTACGCGTCACTCATTACGTTATCTGGGAAGTACGAATTTAGTTTGAAAACTTCACGTTTTTGTTGTTCCAAAGTTCATTGAGGCATTCAAATGTGACGAGTGTGATTATGGTGCTATTAAAACAATGTGCGTGTTCTGACAGCTCTCAGCGTGGTAGTAGGAGGTGGCAGTTACTATGGCAACCAGTACACGCCTCCCGTTTCAGCCAATCCCAGCTCGGCATGCACTCTCCCTTTTCCTACCCCCGCTGTCTGAAAGCTTCGTGAGGCGGTCGGTCCGAGTTCCACGTTGCCAATATAGTATACCGTAGCACATGTGGCTGGGCTAACAATGTCTACTTTGAGAGACATCATTGTCTTGTGGCGGCATCAGGAAGAATGAACTCGCCCCACATACAGAACGCACCCTTGTGCACGATGCAACATTGCATCAGGGTATAGCTTGCTAAACTAGCGTCATTCGACCCCGTGGAGTGAGCATGAGCATCACGCCTGTTTGTGTCTTGTTGGTGTAATCAGTGTAACCTATCTCACATGCAAAGGTGTACTAAAGCTGTGTGTGGTGTAAATAAATCTTATTATCCATGAGGACTGGTTTATTTATGAACGATGTGGAGCTGCCTACAACCAAGACTCCATAAATGGTGACCCCGAGTATGGAGAACACGCTCATACCATAACCTATCTTGGACCACGTGCTTCACCACAGATCACGGTATGTTACCACACTTTATTTCAAAGAGGCATTAGACTGTTTACTTCATTGGAACTACCACCTCTTCCGAGTATGAAACAAATTCGACAAACGACAAAAACAGTCGCCAGAATCCTAACGGCCGTCGGTGATACGCATCGCTTCAGTCCGCACGCGGCAAATTTACGCCACTTCTCTTTGTTACGCCGCATCTGCTACTCTTCAAGAACGCAACATATCATCTAAAAACTTGTATGTATATAACCTACGTTTTACTTGTTCCGGAATATTGCAAATTATTCACAACATAAATTCGTTGTGAAGTTGTACGAACATCACAAAGAAATGTATAGGCCTACTGTGGACAGTACCTAGTTTTCTAACCATAGTTACAATCTTGGTGTTAAATTGATGTACGTAATCCAGCAATCTTCTGTGCAATTTTCTTTCTCTTTTTGATAATTAAGGCCTAAGATACAGACTACTCCACAATATAGGCCTACTTTATTTGCTGTTCAAACAAGTAAAATTACTTAAAAATAACCTACTTCTCATGCATTACAACTGCTTGAATTGTTGTACTATATATATATAAATCGTAATAGTGCCTTTTAGTGGTTTCTAAGTTGTTACATTACAGGTATAACATACAGCTGCATTATATGGACATTCCTCAAGACTTAAAATGGACATTGGAACCCATGGTTTATGCTTAATATTTTCATTTATAACCAAAATCAGTGTGTAACATCTGCAAGATTATTTTGTTAACTTATAGTTTATATGTTTGTGAATCCCTTATCATATGCTAGGCCTACCTGCATAATATTTCGTTTCCAGCTAACCTATAAGATTGTTTCAAACCATTTGTAAATTTGTGCTTGTGTTGCTCATCCTCACATCTTCATTCACTTACACACACAACTACACATCGTACCTCTAACTACCTCTTTGTCACCTTGTCTGGTATTTTCAGAATTCTTTTTCTCCTTGCCCTTGTGTTGTGTACCCATCTTGATTATGGCGGAGGATCGATTAAAAGCTTTGGAGGAACAAAATAGCAACTTGCAGAACCAACTCCAACAACTTATTGCTTTGACGAAGCCGTTGCAAGAGCGGAACGAAGCATTACTAGCCCGGCTCCAGGAGCATGAGTCTACTGGTACCGATGCTACATCTAGCAATGTTGGCCAAGTTGCCAAAATCTCTGCAAAGCTACCACCGTTTTGGTATGGCAGACCAACTGTTTGGTTCGCCCAGGTTGAGACTCAATTCAGGCTCGCAGGCATCACGGCCGACCAGACTAAATTTGATAATGTAATTTCACAGCTTGACACCAAGGTCATAGCCGAGGTAGAAGACATTGTCATTAACCCTCCTACCACAGGACGTTACGAAAAACTAAGATCTGAACTAGTCCGTCGTCTTTCCGTATCCGAAGAGCAACGAGTTCGCCAACTTCTTGGTGACGAAGAACTCGGTGATAGGAAACCATCACAATTTTTACGTCACTTAAAGTCATTAGCCGGTAGCTCACTTCATGACGAAAGTATATTAAAACAACTTTTCATGCGTCGACTACCCCAGCACTTGCAGGCTATATTAGCGGCCCAGTTAATGCCTCTAGCTGATATAGCAGAGCTTGCAGACAAGACCTTGGAACTCTCACCTACTGTCACACCACCATATAGCCACTTGGCCGTACATGCTACAGCTGCGCAGAATACTTTAGCTGCCCAGATGGAGGAATTGACACGTAAAGTCGATGCCCTGGCCCGTAACCAGCCCCGAGGCAGGAGTCACAGTAAAAGGAGATCTAAAAGCCGTGACCGTTCCCTTACTCCACAGAGTACCACAAAAAGTTCCAAGATAAAGCTGTAAAATGTACTAGTCCCTGTTCCTGGCAGGCGGAAAACGGAACGAACAGCCAGTGAAGACGACAACTGTCTGTTCTACATCGGGCCGCCGTCTATTTATTTTTGATCAGAATACCAAAGCAAAATTTCTGATTGACACCGGATCTGAACTTTGCTGTTTCCCGCGGAAGCTTCTGGGAAGCACTTGCAAAGCTTCTGGGTATAAGCTGAGCGCTGCAAACGGTAGTACAATCAGGACATATGGTAGCCTTTCCATGAACCTCAACCTTGGTTTACGTCGTGACTTTCGTTGGCAATTTGTCGTTGCTGATGTTAGCACAGCCATCATTGGTTCTGATTTTCTGGCTTACTATAACTTACTCCCTGACTGCCGTAACAGATGCCTCCTCGACGGCACCACCGGCCTACACGTTAAGGCATCTGTAGCCTCTATCGAACAGGCCAGCGTAAAGACTGCTGCAGTATCCACCGACTCACCTTTCAGCATGTTGCTCGCTGAGTTTCAGTCCATTACTCGCCCACCTGGGATCCAACGTGATATTAAACACAATACTGTACATCACATTAGGACAACCGAAGGCCCACCAGTCTCTTGTCGACCTCGTCGTCTAGGACCCCAAAAATTGCAGATAGCGAAGAAAGAATTCGAGGACATGGTAAGGTGTGGTACAGCGAGACCTTCTAATAGTCCCTGGTCCTCACCCTTGCACCTTGCACCTAAGCGGGACAACTCATGGCGTCCATGTGGCGATTACCGGGCATTGAATGCAAGAACAATACCCGACCGCTACCCGGTACGACACATAGGAGATTTTTGCCATAACATTGCTGGGTCAACCATTTTCAGTACATTTGACCTTATCAAGGCCTACCAACAGATTCCAATTCACCCCAGTGACATTTGCAAAACAGCCATGACAACCCCTTTTGGGCTGTTTGAATTTCCCTATATGTCGTTTGGGTTACGAAATGCTGGACAAACTTTCCAGCGTTTTATGGATGAGGTCACTAGAGATTTAAACTTCTGTTTCCCGTATATCGACGATATCCTGGTGTTCTCACGGGATGCTGAAGAGCATATGCACCATCTCCGCATACTTTTCCAGAGATTAGCTGATTACGGTGTAGCCATAAATCCATCCAAGTGCGTATTAGGTGCAAGTGAGGTAACCTTCTTGGGCTATCGGCTCTCAAGGGACGGTACAAAACCTCCACCAGAGAGAATCCAGTCTCTCTTAGAATACCCTCTACCGAAGACTGTCCAGGGCCTCCGCCGGTTCCTGGGCATGGTCAACTTCTACAGACGTTTCCTACCACATGCGGCTGAATTGCAGGCGCCGTTGGTGAACGTCCTAGCCAATTCTGAGCTTAAGGGTTCTAAACCTGTCCCCTGGACTCCAGAATTGCAACGTGCTTTCCACGAATGCAAAGAAAGCCTAGCACAAACCACTCAACTTGCTCATCCATTGCTAGATGCGCCTCTAGGTCTCTTTACCGATGCATCAAATACTCAAGTTGGAGCGTGTTTGCAACAGAAAGTTGGACACCATTGGCAGCCCCTAGCATTTTTCAGTAAGAAGCTTTCAGCGCGTCAAACAACGTGGCCGGCCTATTACAGGGAACTGTTAGCTGTGTACGAGGTTGTCCAGCATTTCCGCTATATACTGGAAGCACAACACTGCACCATATATACGGACCACAAGCCTCTGCTTTATGCATTTTCTCAACGCAGAGAAAAACTACACCCAGCCCAACTAAATCAGCTGTCCTTCATATCCCAGTTCACAACTGATATTCAGCATATAAAGGGAGCAGGTAACGTTGTCGCCTATACAATGTCTCGTGTTGAAGCCATCTCACTAGAAGATGACTATGCTGCGCTGGCTCGATCCCAAGCGGACGATGATGAACTCAAAGCCTTATTGCATGGTGGTACGTCGCTGACATTAGAAAAAGTAACCCTTCCGGGCACCACGACTACCATTGTATGCGATACATCAACAGGAAAACCTCGTCCGTTCCTGGCACTTCCTTTTCGACGCAAGTTCTTTGACAAGCTCCATAACTTAAGCCACCCAGGTATTCGAGCCACCTCTCGTCTAGTCTCAGATAGATTTGTTTGGCCATCTATTCAGAAAGACACTCGTGCCTGGACTCGTGCTTGTTTGTCGTGTCAACGCAATAAAGTGACGAGGCATAATATATCTCCTTTGGGGAATTTCGGAGCACCCACAGGCCGTTTCAGCCACATTCACTTGGATATTGTTAGCCCACTGCCTGTCTGCGAAGGCTATAATTATATCCTCACTGCTGTTGACAGATTTACTCGCTGGCCAGAGGCATGGCCGATGCGCAGCATCACTGCCGAAGAAACAGCCGATACGCTAATAAGTGGTTGGATCTCCCGATTTGGTCTCCCAACTCGTATAACTACTGACCAAGGAAGACAATTCGAGTCTACACTCTTTCGCAGACTTATGACACAATTTGGTACAACAAAAATCCGTACAACCAGCTACCACCCATCCGCTAACGGTATGGTGGAGCGTCTTCATAGACAGCTAAAAGCTTCTCTGATGTGTCATAGTGCGACGTGGATAAAAGCCTTATCCCTAGTGTTACTTGGCATGCGTGCGGTTCTAAAGGAGGATCTGAAAGCTTCCCCCGCCGAACTAGTTTTTGGGGAGCCTCTACGCCTCCCTGGAGAAATGGTTACTTCTTCGCACAGTTCTCCTACTCCACTTGACCCTGCGGATTTTGTAAATCACCTAAGGAAGGTAATGGCCGAACTAAGACCTGTTCCTGCCTCCCGCCATAGTCAAGAGAAAATATTCGTCTTCAAAGACTTGGCAACTGCCTCCCATGTTTTCCTGAGAGTTGATCATGTGAAGCCTCCCTTGCAACCCCCATACTCTGGTCCTTACCCTGTAGTCAGCCGTAATGAGAAGACTTTGACGCTAATGATCGGAAACAAGGAAGTAGTAGTGAGTACAGACCGTGTGAAACCTGCATACATAGGAACAAACCTTGCTGTTCCTACCCGCACCAACACACCTGACACATCTGCTACCCCCATTTCATCCAGTCAACCTAGCACTTCTTTTACACCTGACTTACCTGATGCGTCATCACCACCCAGAAAGTACACAACACGATCAGGACGCAGAGTTCGCTTTGCCCGTCCATTCGATTTGTGAACTTTCCTTCTCCTTGGGGGGGGGGGGGTGATGTGGCGGCATCAGGAAGAATGAACTCGCCCCACATACAGAACGCACCCTTGTGCACGATGCAACATTGCATCAGGGTATAGCTTGCTAAACTAGCGTCATTCGGCTGCGTGGAGTGAGCATGAGCATCACGCCTGTTTGTCTTGCTGGTGTAATCAGTGTAACCTATCTCACATGCAAAGGTGTACTAAAACTGTGTGCGGTGTAAATAAATCTTATTATCCATGAGGACTGGTTTATTTATGAACGATGTGGAGCTGCCTACAACCAAGACTCCATAGTCTGTATAGTGTGTTTTTTAAATCAACTAAATATTATAGTGCTATTGTGTTCGTGTTAATAAGTGTATCGTTATCGAGGCTGGCATTCTAGTGTAGTGTAAATTATAGTATTGTGTAGTATAGTGTAATTTTAACACCGTCTCATTTACTGAACTCAAAATGTTGCAACCCGTTCAGAGCGCCGCTAAACGACACCGAGGGCGACCTAGAATTCATTCACCTAGAAAAAAGGCAAGGTAAAGGGGAGGCATGGCTTCGCTATTCGCGGTCAAGCTCGCGATATGGTATGTGCCTTACGGGAATATTTTGAGGCTGAAGGGAAAAATGGAGGCCCACTGATAGACGTTAACAAAGTTGTAGAAAGAACAGCAGCAGCTTTAAAATTTATCAAGCTACAGTAATTAGAATAGGGAAAGAAAAAGAAAAGAAAGAAAAGGAGCCTTGGGAAGAAGGTGAAGGGAAAAGAGAGGGAATGGATGTAATTGGACCATCACATGACAGGTTATCAACACCGGGCAAAACCCGACTCATTAAAGCCTATGAGGAAGGGGAATGAGAGTTTGTCTTACGATATTTGAGCTGATAAAATTACTGCTGAGCCACCTTGGAATAATAGCAACGATATTTAACGTTTTTGTAACTCATTCATGATCACCGTTAATGGATATTATTTTCCGCAGAGCCGAGCGCAGAACGAGAGCTGTTGACTGTGATGTAGTAACTCCTGCTGGATCATGTGGCAACACAGTGCTCCCACTCTTTTGTTCGGCGCCACGTGCTGCGAACTGTCAGAACACGCACATTGTTTTAATAGCACTAGAGAGTACTGACTGCAACTCTCATTACAAAACTTTTAAAACCAATACTCGACAATGAAGCTCATACAATTAATTACAGGTGCTCATGACTTGGAAAAGAACTTCAGGACAAAGCCTTTAAGCAAATACAGTAGAGACAATACGCGACACTAAGCGAGATATCGAGGGACAGCTATTGGAGCGCAGTCTAGCAGATAGACCTGAACGGTACTGATTCTGTCATAAGAGCACGTGTATGTTTGTGTGAAGTTTTTGGTGTTATTCATGCGTTTTCAGTGAGTTGACATAATTAAATAGTAGCGTGTGTCATTCCTTGATATCTCCTCTCAACATGAGGGGAAAGGTATGTGCTGTGTTTGGCTGCAGTAATTACGAAGTAGAGAAAAATGCGCGGTCGTTCTTCAGGTTCCCTCGTGACAAGAACATGTAAGTAATATTGTGTTTGCATATATATTCTTCCAGTGACAGAGATTTATATAGTACTTCATAATCTTCTGACCTGCTCGACCCATGTTTTGACGGGCTTAAAAATATAATACGCATATTTTATTGTATAGTGCAGCAGATAACCTTCAATACCGATGTGTCGTTCTAGGTGTGATCTGTGGGTTTTGAAATGTCACAGAAGCTATTTGGATAAGGTGTACAAGAAAGAAGGGACGTTAAGCTTGTATAAAAATTATAAGATCTGTTCAGATCATTTCCAGGCCAGCGAATTTAAAAATCCTCGACTATTCAGCCAAGGGTATGTTACATTTTTACTCTAATTGTACGTAAATCAAAGCATCACTATCGACAACATTTTCAAACTTTTCTTTCTTTTATCCCTCTTCTCTGATTAAAGCCGGGATTTTATAGATTTTCTTTCTGTTAGTAGGCTTCCTGTTAAGAGGAAAATTGTCCAGCTATTAAATGTTAATTCATTGCATCATATGTGTAAGGAATGTGCCGATATTTTTATTGAGAAATGTCTTAATGTGATGATACAATGTTTTTAAATAAGGAAAAAAGACAAATCCAACCGTAAGATTTCAGGCAGGTATGCTAAAGCTAAAAAAGTAATGCATAAATGAAAGATCAGGCCATTTCACAGCAGTCCATTTCACACCTTGTTTATATGTCTAATTTCAGTCTTTGAATAATAACCTTTTAAAAAATTCTTCATTCATTTATCCAGAATTGCTTTGGCAACTTCGAAATTAATATCTCAATACCACTTTCTTTCTAGACGTAATTTATTTATCCATTTCCGTATATACATTTCCATTGATATTTGAATTTAGCGCGATTTGTTCAGGTCAAGTCACTAGGAGCGCCACCGTCGAATAGTTTCCCATTTTAGCAAGGCTAAATCCGGAAGTGTCGTGTATTGTCTCTACTGTATTTGCTTTAAGTTAGAAGATCTTAAAAATGTGAGTGATTCGAGCAGTGATCATGGTAAGTCATTTTTAATGTATTACTTTTATTAATTATCACACTTGACTTCGCCTAAAATAATTCCAAATACCACTTAAATTTGCCTTACTTTACATCCAACCACTCAAAATCACATTTAGGTGGTCGTAACTTCATTATTTGTAGATGTTTACATCTTTAGAAACCAACATGTACTATTAACTGAATGTATTTCGCGCGAGCAGCATAGCAAGATGTCGAGACCTCTAGTGGGCGTTCGTAAAACTACTTGCGACCCGCATTTCTATCGGTCCACTTCCCGGCCTTGTATATCTCGTAGGCAACGCTTTGTGTTAGTAAGAGTCAGAGAAACCACATAGGCACAGGTTCCTTCTCTCTTACATATTCTCTTTGGCCCTGACATAGCGGCTCATTACACAGAGTGCTCTTTTCAATAAGTGTCGTATACTTCGGGATGTTATGTGATAATAAATCATTTTGTACATTCAGCCTGTGCTACGGAATGATAGAAAACTTCTACGAGCGTTTGTTATTAGTGATTAACCTACATTAAAACATCCGGTTTTGTTTCGAAGTGTCGGGATTGTTGTTGTATGAGACGCGTATTAGCCAGTTGTACAGCGTAAACGTTAATTGTGTTACAGATTTTCTTCATTGAGGAATTGTGATTTCCATCATTGTACAGTGAGTTCACAACCTCTAACATATTGTCAGTAATGTTCAAGTTCAATAATTTACTTTTGCCAAACTTATAGATCTCAGTTGGGAACCGTACTGACATAACACTAAGATTTCTCACTTTCAGCATTCTAGCCTACATATTTTGTATATTTAATATTTTTAAGTTGATAAAATTTTATTTGTAGATGGTAGTTTCAGAAAGAAGTTACAAAATGTAGTGAAAAATTTTAATTATTGTGTTGATATGTTATTTACATCTGTGTGCGAATTAAAAGTGACGCTGTGAATGTTGAGTTTTTCTTTACACTGTTGGCTGCAGAAGAAGGATTCTAAATCTTGAGAGTTGTTCCGTTTACGATATCTGTAATATTATCTGAAGATGTAGAATTCTTGTTGTATAAGTGTTGTTATGGAGATTCCTCTGTATTATATCACTACACCACAACAGCTATATCCAGTATTTAGTCCTCATGTTTTACTTAACATTAGGCTGCCTCTCTTTTGTAACATATTTCCTGATAATTATTGGTGTGTAAAAGATCTTTTTCAGGGGTGAGTGGCAGTGAGTTTGTATGGGTTAGAATGCCACGATCGGCAGCCCTGCAAATCGTTACCATGGTTTCCCCATTTTCTCATTAATTAACCTTAATCTTCCTAATTCTGGCCCTTTCCCTTCGATGTGTTAGTGCGATATTAAACTATTAGCAAGAAAGGGAGAAAAGTCTTCAGGACTAAATTATGGATATGGAAACTGTAAAATGCAGTTACTTGAAAGTATAGTGATGGCCAGAACAAGTAAATGTGGCACACTTAAGTAGTGTACCATATGTTGAAATATACAAAATTAAATTAACCACAGTATCCTGAATAGATATGTTTTTACATAGAAATCAGTTTCCTGGCAATGAGTAAGAATCGATGCAATTGGCCACAGGAACGAAGCTCGTATTACACGTGTAAGAAATTGTAGTATTCACTGTTAGTGCAGTAAGTTTACATTTACAGTAGAATATCACAAAGTGACTAACAAACACTGCTCTTGGCTGAAATGATTTCAGTGAGGCACCATTCACAGTATTCAACCAGACAAGTTTTGTATCACCTGGGGACAATAAAAACTGCTAAACATTTAAACCAATTGTTTTACACAGTACCCCCTTCAAGGGGCGCTCTGGTAAGGAATCCTTCGTTGTGCCATTAGTCATGACATGCACAGACAGATGAAGATAGGACACTTACATAAAGGTTGGTGGCATTGTTCAGTGAAACGAGCTGATGGCAGTGTTGTATAAATTTCAGTCTTCAGTTTAACAGATTCTTCTTCTTCATTGTCCATTTCTAGGATTCTGGGTAGAGTTGTGAATCAAGGACCTCCTCAGTTTTCTATCTCTCCTCCACTCCCTTCCTCCAGTATATTTCCTACATTTACACGTATCTTCACTGTACTCTCTTACACCGTATCCATCCACGTCTTCCTCAGCATTCCCTGATGTCTTTCTCCTATCAGTTTCGCTGTAAATACTCACTTTGGAACTCTATCCTCTTCCATTCTCATCATGTGTCCATACCATTTGAGCTTACTTGTCTCTATACTGTCTTGCAGTTTAGGGCATCCAATTATCTCCCTGATTTCTATGTTTCTGATTTTATCCCTTCGTACCTTCCCTTTTATTCCTCTAAGGAATTTTATCTTTGCCTCTTGGATTCTGCTTTTATCATGTTTTGGGTATAAGTCCAGGATCCGCCGGCACGTCATGTATGACGTGTTTAGCGAGTTGATGTTTGCAAACATGGCGGATAATTCGAAGGAACCTCTAGCATGATATAGATGTTGATTCCCATAGGGAATCTGAAATATTTGTCCTGAATGAGCAAATTTATAATACCAATATAAATGGTCCGTTATTGGACATTATAAATTTTCCAGCTAGCTCATTCTTGGTTGCCAGTGTTTCGCCCTCGTGTGCTAGGGTGGGCTCATCAGTTGGTACCTAGCACACCTACCAATACGCTGGCTAGTGCATACCGTGGAGGCCACTGCGTAGGCTAACTGGAGCCAGCGTATTGGTAGGTGTGCTAGGTACCAACTGATGAGCCCACCCTAGCACACGAGGGCGAAACGCTGGCAACCAAGAATGAGCTAGCTGGAAAATTTATAATGTCCAATAACGGACCATTTATATTGGTATTATAAATTTGCTCATTCAGGACAAATATTTCAGATTCCCTACGGGAATCAACATCTATATCATCTGATGGCCAAGCAGGCATCAATTTTTAGTGATGAGACAAAGTCTCTTAGTGCATCGGCACTGCCGGTGGCTCCAGTTAGCCTACGCAGTGGCCTCCACGGTATGCACTAGCCAGCGTATTGGTAGGTGTGCTAGGTACCAACTGATGAGCCCACCCTAGCACACGAGGGCGAAACGCTGGCAACCAAGAATGAGCTAGCTGGAACCTCTAGCAGCCGCTAAATGTATGAATTAATGGTCTGATATATTTAGTTGTTTGAGACTGCGTAACACAATTCACAGCCACTAGATTGGGTTAAAAATTGACTAGTTGGATAGTGAAATAGATATTAACGGCGCGATATGATGGGGCTGACTTGATTTCGCGAAAACTTTACGAATATTAAGTACGTCCGGCAAGTAGGAAAAGCACTGACCTGGTTTGGTTAAGTCCGGCTAGTGGCAAAACCATTGGTCTAGAGACAAGCAAAAGGGGGTCGGTGGGCATAAGCCCTCATGTTAGGGCCGCGAAGCGGCCAACAGCCCCTAGCATTCTTTACGAAAGCAATTGTGATTCACCGAAAAACACTTTTATTTGCTAGTTGCTTACGTCGCACTGACGCAGACAGGTGGGAATCGGAAGGAAGTGGCCGTGGCCTTAATTAAGGTACAGCCCCAGCATTTGCCTGGTGTGAAAATGGGAAACCACGGAAAACCATATTCAGGGCTGCCGACAGCATTACTAATTTAGCGCGGTGATCCACCGAAATCCACTGATAGTGTCAGGTTAGGTTGTGATCCACCAAAAACCACTGATAGTGACAGGTTAGGTTGTGATCCACCAAAAACCACTGGTAGTGACACGTTAGGTTAGGTTTGGTTAGGTGCGACAGCATTACTAATTTAGCGCGCTGATCCACCGAAATCCACTGATAGTGACAGGTTAGGTTGTGATCCACCAAAAACCACTGATAGTGACAGGTTAGGTTGTGATCCACCAAAAACCACTGGTAGTGACAGGTTAGGTTTGGTTAGGTGCGACAGCATTACTAATTTAGCGCGGTGATCCACCGAAATCCACTGATAGTGACAGGTTAGGTTGTGATCCACCAAAAAGCACTGGTAGAGACATGTTTGGTTAGGTACGACAGCATTACTAATTTAGCGCGCTGATCCACCGAAATCCACTGATAGTGACAGGTTAGGTTGTGATCCACCAAAAACCACTGATAGTGACAGGTTAGGTTGTGATCCACCAAAAACCACTGGTAGTGACAGGTTAGGTTTGGTTAGGTGCGACAGCATTACTAATTTAGCGCGGTGATCCACCGAAATCCACTGATAGTGACAGGTTAGGTTGTGATCCACCAAAAACCACTGATAGTGTCAGGTTAGCTTGCGATCCACCGAAAACCACTGATAGTGACAGGTTAGGTTTGGTTAGGTGCGACAGCATTACTAATTTAGCGGGGTGATCCACCGAAAACCACTGATAGTGACAGGTTATGTTGTGATCCACCAAAAAGCACTGGTAGAGACATGTTTGGTTAGGTACGACAGCATTAATAATTTATCGGGGTGATCCACCAAAAACCAAAACTAGTGACAGGTTAGGTTAGGTTTGGTTAGGTGCGAGAGCATTACTAATTTAGCAGGGTGATCCACCGAAAACCACTGGTAGTGTCAGGTTAGGTAGTGATCCACCGAAAACCAAAGCTAGTGACAGGTTAGGTTAGGTTTGGTTAGGTGCGAGAGCATTACTAATTTAGCGGGGTGATCCACCGAAAACCACTGGTAGTGTCAGGTTAGGTAGTGATCCACCGAAAACCAAAGCTAGTGACAGGTTAGGTTAGGTGCGAGAGCATTACTAATTTAGCGGGGTGATCCACCGAAAACTACTGGTAGTGACACGTTTGGTTAGGTGCGACAGCATTACTAATTTAGCGGGGTGATCCACCGAAAACCACTGGTAGTGTCAGGCTAGGTTGTGATCCACCGAAAACCACTGATAGTGACAGGTTAGGTTGTGATCCACCGAAAACCACTGGTAGTGACACGTTAGGTTAGGTTCGGTTAGGTGCGACAGCATTGGCAATTGAGCGACTGTTGTTGAAAGTACACTTTTGGTGATGACAACACGAATAGGAAAGCAACACTATACACACGAGTATATTGCAACCACTGAGACAGGGTATGAATTTATGGGTACTCACCAAAAGTTGGCACAGGAGTAGACAGAAGATGGACTTCTTGTGTTTGCGTAGATGTACTCCCTCTTAAAATAATAATTACTAGTATGGATGCAGAACTGAATGGGAGTGTTAATTGTTTTGGCTAGTTCTACTTCGTCTTAAAACAATAATCACGACTATCACAGAACTGAACACACGACTCGACTGTTTATCTCTAGTTATACTTCCTCTTAAAACTATAATCACGACTATGACAGAGCTGGACACACAACTCGATTGTTTTTGTCTAGTTGTAGGCCTACTTCCTCTTAAGATAGCAATCAAGACTATAACATAGCTGGACACACGACTGATTTGTTTTCGTCTACTTGTACTCCCTCTTCAAACAATAATCACACTGCTGGTAATGAAACTCGTGTTTTGAGTTTGATGTATTTTTGTTCCTCGTAAAAGTTTAAGTTGGCGACAGTTCAGAGAGAGACGATAGAGTCATCTTTTGGGGTAAATATTAATTACATTGCAATGCCATCTCTATTACTGGTAATGTACTATATGTATCTATATATACATCGTTTATGCTTCAAATTATCAAGTAACATGTTAGCTGAGTGGATAAGCTGAAGGACTACGGAGTTGAAGATCGCTGGTTCAAGACGGCCTGTCGCCAGGAATTTATAACAGGTAAGTAAAATTAGATTAGTATGCGAATATATAAGTGAAATAACTACGTATAAAATAGGTTAAATGGATGCTGGTGAAATACAGGCGGGGGCTGAAAGAAAGTGATGGGAGAGGAAATACAAGGTGAAAGTTCTTCAGTATCTTTTAAGTTCTCCCCACCTGAAACCCCTCCTACCCAGGAGGTCCCGTAAGTATGTCGTCATAGCTGTGCCGGCGAATTCTGGCCTTGTTCCATGTTTTGTTGTTGTCCATGTGCCCACTGCATATGTCATAACTGGTGTATAATACAGTGGGTGCAATATTTTCTTGCTTTCCTGTGGGATGTCCCAGTTCCAGACTATACTTCTCACACATTGGTAAAACCCATTGGCTTGTTCAATTTTCTTTCCACTTAGTTTATTTTCTCATCTTCTGCAGTTATTGTCCCCGAATACTTGAAGCATTCCACAACTTCAAATTTTCTTCCATTTACTTCAATATTCCCTCTTCCTTCTCTATTACCTCTTGTCACCGCTGTAACCAAGGTTACACTGTTATTCCCTTTGTTAACATTTTTCAATATGGCATTCTGTTTTCTTCTTAAATTTATTTGTGGTGTAACTTAAAATCTAAAATTTAAGCCTGCTAACAAGTTATGTGATTTCCATTAGGGTCGAGTTAAACTGTCTCACTCGTGTGCAATTGATTAATTACATTTTTATTATTATTATTATCATCGCAAGCAGGCTCCTTTTAAAATATTATGTAATGCATTATTAATATCAAATTTATGTTAAAGGTAGTTTCTGCAAGAGTTTTCAATTATTATCTGACCCCGTTCTTGATATTAATTTGTATTTTTATTTTTATTATTTTATATTAACGTGTAATTCTTCAAGTTGTGGGATTTAACTGTTTCCTTTTGTTTGATTTCATGTGTGCTTCTCATTGTTGCGCAGTGTTTTGGGGTTGGTCACTGCTATGCTGATTGCAGCCGGTGTGGCAGTTTTGTCTGTGGATGTACATAGTGTTAGTGGTTTATTTAATGTTAATTCTTCATTTCCAAGTGATGCGTGCACTTTTCTTTTGCTTCTTCATGGAAATATTTTTTCTGGTCTGTTTACATTTTAGTGTAACTGATGTAAATTCTAACTAGTGGATTATTTTGGCGATATGCCTTACAGAAACTCAGTAGGATGTCTTGTAACCAGCAGAACATAACTAAGGCTGAGAATTCATTAAAAGAAAGAAATTATGATTGTACCTCAATTTATTTAAAGTTAATTTGTTTTTCCGGAAATGCACTCCTGCATGTCTATATCTTGTGGAAGTGGCTGTCCCATAAAATGTAAGTAATGCCTTGACTTAAACATTGGTGTCTTTCGGCATTGAATTCAAAAATCCTTCTGGACCAGGACATCAGCTTCTCGTGGTCATCATTTTGAACTATGTCGCGGAGCTTGAGATTATCACATCTACTTTGTGAATCTTTGAAATTGTTTTCTTCTTAACTTTATTTCTGGTGTAACTTAAAATCTATAATTTAAGCTTGCTAACAAGTTATGTGATTTCCAATTCAAGTATTTCCATTTTGTTTCAACTATTTTCCTCCTGCATCAGCTGATCATGTTTCAAGTAGGGTTAGTCTCGTAGTTGTTAATCTTGTTCTCATTTAAAACTTGTTATTGTTTATACCTTTTTTGCATTTTAATTGGAGATGATCTTAAATTTTGCTTTCTGTTAATTTAATTTTAAACCCTAATATTGTTCTCTGGTAATTCAATTTTAAGGCTTTATTTTTTCCTAAATTAAATTTTGTTGTTCAATTTTAAGAGGTGTGTTTCTTTTAATGGGTATTAGACTGATACCGTGTAGGTATGTTTCCTGATCCACTCTTTCCAGGTCTCTCTGTGGGTTTCAGCGTATGTTCCCTTCCTTGTTTTTTATGGGCCTTCTGTTTTATTTCTGTTTTGGTTATCCTTCTGCGTTATTACTTGTGTCTGCTCATTTCGGTAGCATTGCAGTGCACCACTAATATCGTACACTTCTGCACACTTATTTTGATTCCATATTCTTCTGTTTCCTGATTCCATACAGTAACTTGTTCTTCTACTTCTATATCACCTTCTCCCCATATTACTATGTCATCTTACTGTGCCTCCTTGGTTTCCATTTTCGTTGTATACTCTTGTGGATTTCATCCATAACTGTAATGAAGAGTAGAGGGGATAGTCCATATCCTTGTTGAATTCTTGTTTCTATTTTGAACCACTTTGTTCTATCATTGTCTTCATACAACTCATTTTTCGTTTTTGGGCTTCGTAATTGGATCTTCTGCTCTCCCTGCCTTCTTTTTTATCTATACATCCAAGCCCACTTGTCGTTGTACACTGTCATATGCCTCCTCAATATCTATAAATATCATCACTAAATCCTGTCTAAACTCCCATCTTTTCTTCATCACGTTCTTTAGATTGAATGGATTGAAGAATTTAAAAATTGTGTTTTCACTGAGTGTGGAGTACGGCACTATGAAAGTGAAACATGGATAAGAACTGGTGCCAAGAAAAGAAGAGTTGAAGCCTTTGAAATGCCATGTTATCGGAAGTTGATGAAGAGCAGATGGGTAGAATATGTCTCAAATAAGGAGTTAGTGAATCAGTTTGATGAGAGGAGAATGGTTTTTGAAAATTTGATCCTAGGAAGGAAGAGTTTGATAGAACAAATCTCATGGCACTGTGAACTTGTTCAGTTAGTTGTGAAGAAAAGTGCAGAGGATAAAAATGGTAGGAATATTCAAGGATATGGACCCGGGTGATCAGAGTGATATGCAAATGGAAGAGTTATGGAATTTTCAAGGAATTTTTTTTTCATTTCAATAACAGTGTATGTTGGATTTTTGAAAAGAAAAGTTATGTTGCTTTGGATCAGTTCCATATAAAACTGTATCTCATATAGCTAGGAATATGATAATAAATTGTTATTTAAAACTAGGGATCCTTTGACTATGATCTCAGTATCAAAATTATGTTAAATGAGATATCGTATGGAAGTGATCACATTATTAGAAGTCATGTAAAACTGGAAGTCTTTAGCTATGATCATATTATCAGTCATAGAAAACTTGAAGTCCTATAGGTATGATCACGATATCAACAGTCATCTAAAATTTTGTGTCTTTTCTATACTATCATAATATTGACAGTTCTTTTAAAATTACAAGCTTGTTGTTTAGTCTGTTGACAAATAACCTTATTAATAATGACAGCAATAAGGTAATATATTTTCTGACCTGTGTTTCAGTGTAAGGTCGTCAGAAGTAATCAACAACCCTAGTACCATCTAACTACTTTGGTTGCAGTGTGAAATGGACAAGGAAGTGAACATCAAGGAGGAACCAGCCTGGCTTGAAGAGACAACAAATGCATCACTTGTAAGTCTGATCCAGATAACTTTATAGAGATCAGAATTTAATCCTTTGTAGCTGAATAAGTTTGGCAGGGGCAAAATTTACTGTGTGCTTACCCAATATTTACACCAGCAGTCACCATTTGCTGCATGGGCTTCTAGGCGTGGTTTTTCTCTGTTTTGTTTCTTTGTCTGGGAATATGCTACACTGTGCTAAACAAAGCTGCCAACTCTTAGGAACTATAAACAACACTGTTGATGTACATCTGTGGGTCCAGCTAGTGACACAAGAAAATAGCCCCCAGATTAGGGCCGATGTGTGGACATTTGGCCTGTAGCACTTGCTGGGGAGCCTTGGTTAGGTCCAGCTTGTGACAAAGTTGTGAAGGCAGTGTCTCAAATTCGAGGCTTCAGGGCATTACATACGTTAAATGCCCATTGACTGACTGTCTGTTGTAAATTGATTAGCTCTGTTGGTTATTGAAATGGTGGGTGTGTGGTTATGAATTTTTTCTGCATGGTTTGGAAATGGAATATTTGTTTGATTGAAATCATTTCCTATCATATGTCAACCAATTGCAGTGCTAGTAGTTACTGAGGTGATAGAAAATGGTGGGTGCTAGATTGAATTAGGTTATGGCCAGCAGTTTCCTGGCTCTCATGGTGAATATATTTTTCCTTGAAAAGATATTCCAGGTAAGAATTGCATCTTTTAAACTTTTTTACAATGTTAGTAATGGTGAAGTATAGTGGGAAGGCAGGGATGAAGTGGCTTCATAGAGTAGTAAGATTAGCATGGAGTGTTGGTAAGGTACCCTCAGATTGGACAAATGCAATAATTGCACCTATCTAAATACAAGGCAACAGGAGGGATTGCAACAACTATCGAGGTATCACACTGATTAGTGTACCAGGCAAAGTATTGACTGGCATCTTGGGAGGGAGGCTGTGATCAGTCGAGAGGAAGTTGGTTGAAAACCAGTGTCGTTTCAGACCACAGAGGGGCTGTCAGGATCAGATTTTCAGTATGCGCCAGGTAATTAAAAAATGCTATGAAAGGAATAGGCAGTTGTGTTTAAGTTTCGTAGATCTAGAGAAAGCATATGGCAGGGTACCGAGGGAAAAGTTGTTCACCATATTGGGGGACTATGGGATTAAGGGTAGATTATTAAATCAATCAGAGGCATTTATGTCAGCAATTGGGTTGCAGTGAGAATTGATGGTAGAATGAGTTCTCGGTTCAGGGTACTTACAGGGGTTAGACAAGGCTGTAATCTTTCACCTTTGCTGTTCGTAGCGTACATGGACCATCTGCCGGAAGGTATAAAATGGCAAAGAGGGATTCAGTTAGGTGGAAATGTATTAAGCAGTCTGGCCTATGCTGACAACTTGGTCTTAATGGCGGATTTAGCGAAAAGCCTGCAGTCTCATATCTTGGAACTTGAAAATAGGTGCAATGAGTATGGTATGAAAATTAGCCATTTGAAAACTAAACTGATGTCAGTAGGTAAGAAAATTAACAGAATTGAATGTCAGATTGGTGACAGAAAGCTAGCACAGGTCGATAATTTCAAGTATTTATGTTGTGTGTTCTCCCAGAATGGTAATATAGTAAGTGAAATAGAATCAAGGTTTAGTAGGGCTAATGCAGTGAGTTCTCGGTTGCGATCAACAGTATTCTGTAAGAAGGAAGTCATCTCGCAGACGAAACTATCTTCACATCGGTCTGCCTTCAGACCAACTTTGCTTTACGGTAGCAAAAGCTGGGCAGACTCAGGATATCTTATTCATAAGTTAGAAGTAACAGACATGAAAGTAGCGAGAATGATTGCTGGTAAAACAGGTGGGAACTATGGCAGGAGGGTACTTGGAATGAGGGGATAAAGGCTAATTTAGGAATGAACTTGATGGATGATGCTGTACACATGAACCGGCTTCAGTGATGGGGTTATGTGAGACTAATAGGGGAGGATAGGTTACCAAAGAGAATAATGGACTGTTATGGAGGGTAAGAGAAGTAGAGGGAGACCAAGACAAGGATGGTTAGACTCAGTTTCTAACGATTTAAGGATAAGAGGTATAGAACTAAATGTGTCCACAGCATTTGTTGCACATAGAGGATTGTGGCATTGTTTAGTAAATTCGCAGAGGGTTGCAGACTGAATGCTGAAAGGCATATCAGTGTTTAATGATAAAATATATATGTATGTATGTATGTATGTATGTATGTACAGTAAAACCTCGTTAATTCGAAGTCGTTGGGACTCAAAAATCGGATTTCGAATTAACCGCCAATTCGCAATTCAGAAGTACCAACCCTTGCCACGTCACGAAATATTCTAAGGCCCGTTACTGCATGCAGTTAACCTTGATTCACAGTTCATACCTTTCAAATGCCATGAAAAAACTGTTTCCAAAATGTATCCAAAAAGGTGCATTTACAGTATTCAAATAATGCACTTGCATATCTCACAGGCAAATATAACCTCACGCAACGAAAGAAAGAAAAAAAAAGCACGATTCAAAGACGAGGAGAAATCTATGCCGGTTCCCATGTGCAAGTGCTTTATTCATTGGAGTACTATACTGTATGCATTTTAGATGCCTTGTATTTACACAAAGTACCCAATGCCCTTAAAATCAAACTTTCCTATGACTATCCTTGTACGATTTCCCGCCATGGCACTTCTCTCATACTTCAGAAATGTAAATACTTTCCGCGTCACAAAGTATTCTAAGACACATTAATACATACAATCACCTCGATTCACAGTTTAAACCTTTCCAGTGCCATGGAAAAACTATTTCCGAAATGTATCCAACAAGGTGCATTTACAATGTTCAAATAATGCACTTGGATAAATCACTGACGAACATAACCTCACACAACGAAAGAAAAAAAAATCACACAATTCAAAGACGACGCTAAATTATGCTGGTTCCCCTGTGCAGATGCATTATTTTTTGGATATCTGTACTGTTTGCATTTTTAGATGCTTTGTACTGGCATGGAAAGTGCCCGACGCCATTAAAACATTGTAGCTTATCGTCCTTATCGAACTTTTCTATGATGAGGGGATAAAGTTTCTCGCTTCCATGTGCATTGCAATTGCAAAACCATAAGACCGTTTGGGCTCGCATTAAAATAAAGCAATGCAGTTTCATCGGCAATTACAGTATTGTTCGGCGCCTACGAATTTATTATATGAGCCACGCTTTTTCGTCAACTGTCGGCATCGCCAGCGTTCGCGCATTCTGTTTTCCCGCACAATGCCTGTTGCGTGATATTACGGCGTTCCATTAAAAGGTTGAATACAAAAGAATTCCGGTTTCATTCAACTTGGCAATCGTGAAGCGCACTGTAGACCCACTGAAGTGAGTGTAAGTGCGGAAAGCTACACCTCCACGTTCCAGAACACGCGTTCTATTCTGACGCGGATAAATTTCGAGTTGAAATTACTCTGTAACATACTATTGTTTTAAAATGTGAAGGCAGTTTCGAATTAAAAGTCTGAATTTCGGTAATGGGGCCGACATTGTACAGTACTTCATATTACGAATTATCCGTATTTCGAATTAAACAATTTAAATAACATGCAAAACTGTATCTCATGTTTCCGGGAACGAGAACTTCTTCGAATTGCATGGGATTTTGAATTAACCGATTTCGAATTATCGAGGTTCTACTGTAGTAATGTTGGGTGTGCATGTAGTAAAATTCTGCCTTGGCAGTTTATTGTGACTATAGCTCGCCTAAGTCAAACACCCTGATGAAGGCATAGGTGCAGTGGAATATTTAGGAGAAGAAGGGAGATATTTTCATCATCCTTCCTTGCTCTTTTGGTGCTACTGTGTACACTGTCCATTGCAATCCTCTGAGTGTGAGGCTTTCAGTTCAGTGACTTCCTTTTGTAGCTCAGAGGGTAAACTGGTGACATGCTAATTTCATGTCGCTGAGTGTGATTCGGGTTTGGTCTAGAGGGATTTGAAGAAGCTGAATTATCCCAGCACATATCTGTAGTGATACCAGCATGAAAGTGAATTCCTGCACATCATTATGGCACCTGAGTGTTTTTGAATAATTTGGAAGTTGAAAGAGGGATGTTCAATGAATAACTGTGACTCGACAGTAATAATCTATTTCAAATACTGTGAACCAGTAATTTATAGATTTGCTTAAAGCTAAAATTCTGCAATAAATGCACACTATTCTCAGAATTAATGTGTGCTAGTTGAGTTCTAAGTTCATGGCGCTACAGAAGAGAATTGTTTCTGAACATATCCGAGATGTGAGCGTACTGCTTTTCAAGATCTCTACCTTTGATATTTCTTTTTATGTTCTTTGTCAAACTTGAACCTGACGTATGAGCACACTCCTGATCTAGGTTTGATGTTTCTTATAATGTCACTGCACTGAACTTGTACAGATATGAGAATTATGTTAAAGAAATGTGTGCCAGTATCGGAAACTGTTAGCGAGTGTGTTACTCTTTACTTGTTACTGGCGGTATCTTTGGTTACTCTGATTATAATAGAGGATGGTTGGCCCATTTTACTTTTTTAAAACTGTAATATCCTCAAACACTACCACACACCCATTAGCACCACATGTTGAAAATTATTACTCCTATCCTAATTAGTATAGAAGAAGATGAATCACGAACTTTTGTCAGTCTTTTTGGGACTGGATACACCAGTCTGCTAAACAGAATATCAACACTGGTGTGATTACTTGGGGTTACCCTCACATCCATAATCTGCTGGGAGATATGAGTGTTAAGGAAAGAGCAGATTTGCCTATGGCATATGAGAGATAAAGTAACTCGAAATTCAAATGTAATTTATCTCAAAGGACTCTAGAATTCATGAATTCTGAGAAAATTCTCTTTAACCCTTAGCACTCACGCGGCGGGCCATGCCCGACAACGAGAATATCCTGCATAGGTCCTATGTCGGGCATTGCCGGACATGACATTCTTCCCTATATAGCTCCTTTGTCGGGTTACGCGTGCATGCATTACAGGTACAGTAAGGTACTGCAAACCTTCCATGAAAATTTGAAGCCACGAATAGCTATAATCTCTTTGAAATCAGGCTTTGTGAACATTCTTTGCAGACCATGTGAGTTTGTAAAGAAACGTTGCTTAGCAACATGGCGTCGTTCGAGCAGCGTGAGAAGGAAATCGCCATACTTTTCGGTGAAAGTGACGTTGATTTCAGAGATAGTGGGAGCGATTTTCAATTAAATGGTGAGAAAGATATTGTGGAATGAAATTGTGTTGGTGAGTTGAGTGATAAAAATCCCGATAATGAGAAAATTATGCTGAATGGCAGTGCTGGTACCTCTTCTGATGGATGGAGGAAATACCACGACACTGACTTGGATTTTGAACGCTCATTCACAGGTGTGTCAGGTTATAAACAACCGCACTTTACTTTTTCCAATTATTACCTTTGACTGACGAGTTATTGTCGGAAATTGTGCCCGAGACTAACCGGTATGCTAGTGTAAACATTCAAAGGTTACGCCCCTCACACGTGAGTCTATTAGGGGGTCGTGGATAGATGTTACTTTTCCTGAATTCAAAGCATTTTTGGGCGTAATCCTAAATATGGCAGTGAATACTAAGCCTAAATTACGATGCGAGAGTGGTTTTTTCAGCAATACCTGCAGAAAAAAGCCTGGATTACATCCCAGCAAGTGTTTTGGGAAGTTTCACACAATCCACTATTACAGACAAAAAGTGACTGTCTGAGATAATTTTAGGTTTGAAAATGCTGAAAATTGCACCTGAATACTGTATTGTACTTGTATTATATTTATTTTGTGTTTGCTTTAGCTGTCTGTGCTCTCTGTTATCCCTCTGCAAGCAGATTCTTAAATGGAGCTGGAGAGGCAGCAGTGGTCAGAAGAAAAAGAGGGCTCCTTCTTAGTGGGCTCTGATACTGCAGGAATTTAAGGGACATTAAAAATTAACTTTTCTTTCCTCTTTATCATTATTTCTCTCTCTGTTTTGTGCATCTTTTCTTATCCTTTTTTTTAGTATGAATACTGTTCTCTTTCTTTGGTATTGAATCGATTAAATCGGTGTATTCTAGACTTTTATACTTTAATTCACTTTTATTAGTAAGTGAATTTATTTTAGAACATAAGCTTTTGATCACAATCCCTTCCCCACCCCTTCAGTGCCAATGAGATTTTATGAATCCAAGTGAGAAATTTGAAGGTTTCATAGTAGATCATGAAAGAGCTTCTGAAACTGTAGATGTATACTGCAACACTGCTGATTCTCCACTGATAGTGTTCTTATCCCCACAAGTCTTCACAGAGCACTACATAACATCTTTGTAGTGGTAAAACATTTCCTTCTGTACAGTAGTTGCTTTCAGCTTGAACTACATCACATCTTTCCCTGGTATCTGACTGTGATGAGCCTGCTTCTTTCATGATCGTTTTTTATATTTACACCTGGAAGCACTGAAATATGCTGTGTAAGCAGAACTGTCTCATTGCAGTATGTAGCCTCGGTGTGTACGGCAAAACCAGAGTAGAGAATGTGATTTAAAAATTTGAGGTATTTTTATGTCTATAAACAAACTCTCTGCTAAGAATATAAAAAGTTTTAGAACAGTTTTACCACTTTGAAGTGCTTCAAACAATCTGTAAGGTTTGCTTGATATGATTGGACATATGAAAATAGTTTATAAGATTTCGTGTTTATGTCTGTGGCAGCTTCCTTCCAAGTTCTGTGCGAGATGGCCCCAATTCCATCCATGGTAGGATATCTTCTGATATGGCTAGAAAATGCTTTATATTTGGTTTTCAGTCTCATCCTTTCTCTGAATTAAGAAGTGAGCAAGGATAATATCACCATTCTTAGTAGAGCCTTTGGTTTTAAGAATCCTCTGCTGGTAGAAATCCTCCTTAAAAATTAGTGATATTTTGAAAGTAACTGTAATACTGGCAGGTAATGAATTATCATCCCATTTGTTGATTACTATGTTTGTAGATGTGTGTAATGTGCATAACTAATGTATCTTATTTTTCACAGGAAAATATTGGACATATATCAGAAGTGAAAAAGGAAGCCAAGTCAGAGTTAACAGAGCAAGAGTCAACACAGGAAAACTCTCTTGAGGTAATGTGCATAATTTGATAAGCCATCATCAGGTAGTGAAGATAGTTAGAAAATGGCTCAACTGATACCAGTGGTTGACCCTTAATTTCAATGCATACGATTGGTAGTCCTATGGAAAATATAATTTTTTATGAGATTGACTGTTTACTTACCTAATTTTCACTTTTCCTTCAAGCTGTTCCATGACCTTGCGTTAAGTATTGTGTAGCAGTTACCATTGGTGCAAAGACCTGCACGTTATATCATTTGGGTGCTGGTGTCATTCCTACCAGTTCTTTTGACTTTCTAAATATTTTTGAACACAGATTTGCTATAAGATACATTTTTTGTTACTGTTACTGGATATTTTACTAGTTTCTTCCAAATGATACACGTTTATTGACTTCATTAATTACTAGCAAATGTACCCATGCCGTGGTAAAGCATTCTACATTGTATACGGATATTGAAGTAAATTACTGTACGTGCTGTGAATAAGAGTTTTAAAAATTGCATGTCTCTTAGCGTTATCCAGAAGCAGAAGTTGCGAGGTTCCCATACGTTATTTCCAATGTAAATTGCATGTAGCAGTGTTGTGATGATAACGGCATGCTCACCTGCCTACTGCCATTCACAATTGATTTGGTAAGTTTTCATTATTGTGGGAGGCCCATTATCTACTCAGAGGTGCCAACTACTACGTGTTGTCTGTAATTGTTACGGATTTCATATCACAAGTACGGCATTACGATCAAAAGGAAAATTATTACGGAAATTTGACATCATGAAAGTCATTTTCTATGGACAAAGAGAAGCAAAGAGAGAAATATGCTCAGTCCTTTCCAGCTTGTCTGATAAATCCCCCTTGTTAAATTGCTTGTGAGTTTGCAACGGTACTTATTCGATCGTAAGCATTGTCAAATTCATTGTGCTAATGAAGGCGTTTCTCTGCTCTTTTCCATTACAAATCCTTAAATGATGTATTTACAGAATTTTTTTTTTTTTTTTGCTAGTTGCTTTACGTCGCACCGACTCAGATAGGTCTTATGGCGACGATGGGACAGGATAGGGCTAGGAGTGGGAAGGAATCAGCCGTGGCCTTAATTAAGGTACAGCCCCAGCATTTGCCTGGTGTGAAAATGGGAAACCACAGAAAACCATTTTCAGGGCTGCCGATAGTGGGGTTCGAACCTACTATCTCCCGAATACTGGATACTGGCCGCAATTAAGCGACTGCAGCTATCGAGCTCGGTATTTACAGAATTAAGGGCCACATTAAGCACATATATAATGGAATCATTTCTGGTTAAGAAGACGAAAATGTCGTCACGGGGAAGGATGTTTCAAGAATAACGACACTGAAAAGCATCTGCTGGATGCGAAACAGGTTACAAAGAATGTTTTATCATTGAATTAACAGTTAGTGTGCAAAAGTTATTGTGTAATGTGATATACTTAAGAATAGATTGCATCGGGAAGGAAGATTTGGGGTATTATTATCGAGAATGAAGGACATGCTTTGGACTTAAACATTTTCTGAAGAGAGTGATTAATGATTATCCACTTCGAAGGCTGCGACCTCTACCTACTGCGTGGTCACAATAGATTTGATGAGTTCTCATTACAATGGCAGGTGCCCGTTCCTACTTCCAGACACATTACAGTTGAGGAGTTTTTATTATAATAGCAGGCACCTTCCCTACTACTTGTCAGAATTGAGTTGCACTGTTATCATAATGACAGCACCCTTTTCTTAATGAAAGTCACACTGAGTTTGTGAATTTCCTTTGTAATAGCAAGGCCACTATGCCTAATACCAGTCACATTTTAGATGGGTACATTTTTTTATAATGGCAGGCACACTTGCCTACTCCCAAACACAATTAATGAAGGGAGTTTTTACCAAAATTGAATGGTCCCTGGACTTCTGCCAGTCAAATAAAAAAGGGAGTTATTCATTTGAATGGTAGTTCCTGCTTACTAATGCCAGTTACACAGGGGTTGGAAAGGATTCCATTCCTACTGCCATTAAAAGTCTCTATGGAGAGTAATGATTACAGTAGCAGATGCTACTATTAATTAATTATGACAGACACCCTTTCTACATCCCTAAAAACAGATGTTAATGAATACACACATCGATTGCATGTTAACAATATTGCAAACTTTCATTTACAGATTAACTGCTGCTATACAATACATCATATCGACAAAGGGATTGTACAATAGGATGCCTCATTTAGTGGTCAAAATGGCAGTCTTAAGACATTTTCTTCTGTCTCATCTATTTAGTTGTAAAATTGAGTTAGAAACATTGAATAACGTGAAATTGGATAATTTTTTCTCATCTTTGGGCACTAATGTGACAGCTACAAATATAGAAATTGGCTCAGTTGTGGATACTGGGTGGGCCAATGTTCGTGTTGAATTATATGATTCTATCTTTCGTTTAAGTCACTCGAACTACAAACTACATGCACAAAGAGGAAAATATAGGTATATTCGAGGAATACATAAAATTGTAACATATAAGGAATGGATATACGATGAAACATCATAGGACCGAAGTGGTAGATCACTACAAATTGAACAGAGATTGTGCCAACCGTTTGGTGATACAACTTACCGTTTAGCCGTGAAATGGCTCAAAACGATTGTCTACTCCGTTGTTAAAATTGCCTTCATATTTCGATATTCTTTGGTAATAAAAAGTCAAAAGTTTCAAGATCTTTGAAGTTTTCCATCAGTTACGGGCTGAAATGTATATTTTCAACTAATTTCAATTTTCTAGCTCATCTAGAATATTGTGCCACAGTCTTGATTGTGGCCGAGGGGGTAATATATAGGACTTTCAGGAAACTGTAGCTAAAATTTTGCAGATAGCCATTATTACACCTGAAATGGATACTGTATGAAAATTTTGCCGAAATAGTTAATGTACAGACACACTGTCGTTATGATTTTATTTCTATGTAAATGAATCTGCTGTACGTAAACTCAAATTCTGTAGTATCTCATGGCCAGAAATATTCATTTCAGGTAAGAAATAAGTACAGCCTTGAGAACCACCTGGTACCTTCTTACACTCTCTCTCTCATTGGTCATATCCACTAGATGCGTTAACACATGCACACATCTGAAGAGTGAGGGGAGGTGGAGGAAACGAAGTATGAGGGTATCTGCTATGAACGAAACACACGCTCGACAATGAAGGCAGAGGGGATGAGGAGAGGAACCACATGACTCCTTCAAAGCAACAGACATGATGTGTATGTCAACTCATTGAGGGTCAAATTCTCCAGTTTCTTTTTAATTCTTGTGTAGGAAGTCTGGCTGAAATTTAAGCGTTCTCGACTATGACTTCATTATCAAATGGCTTCATGCTCAATAACTGTAAGACGGAATAACCTTATTTTTGTCAATATGGGCCCTGTCAAATACTATTGCTACTACTACTACTACTACTAATAATAATAATAATAATCATAATAGTAATCAAAAACCGTAGTAAGTATTAAATAATTATGATTATCAGAGACACAAGGGCATTTGGAAAATCGTTCAGCGCTGATCAAACAATTAAATCCCATGTGTTGGGGTGGTATTACATCATGAACAGTTCATCGCAATTAAATTACAGTTAATTAATAGTTTTCCTTGTTCAGGAAAAGCTAATGTAGCCAGAATGTTTATCTTAATCAGTTACCAAAAATCCTGGAGTTGGGAGTGACCTCTGGGTGTGCAATGTCACAAGCCCCACCTCTTGGAAGACGAACACATGTTATGTTGCCTGGGATATTTCTCCTTCATCTCCAGGGTTGGCCAAAATCTTCGCCCAGACATTACTTGTGTCCTCTTCCACCCGAAATACTTGGGATCATGATAGTACAACACCTTTTGGGCTTTGTCCGCTGGACTTAGCCTGCAAAACCAACATTTCATGATATTTAGTAATCCTCCTGTTGAAAGAATGCACATGAGGAAAATTTTATAAATGGATTTCCATCCAGGTTTGTCAATTTCCAGTCAGGCTGGTCTTGTAAAAATTGTGGGAGTAAAATCACTGTCTCGGTTCCCTATAAACCCCCCATCTTTTCCGGTAATTTGAAATAGTACGGATGTCAAAATCTAACATTGAACAGGTGGATGGTAAATGTAAAGTATATTTGAAGTATGTGCAGAAGTTTTCAACTTAAAAGAAGTAACGCTTTACATGCACCCGCTCTTGAGTTAAGTCCGGTGTGACTTGTACCGAAAAACAGTCCTTTAATGATATCTGCCTTATTAATCCTCATATCGAAATAATGCACATGAAAAAAAAGGTTTAGAAATTTATTTCCATTAAGGCAGGTAGATTTTCAGTTAGGCTGTGTGTATTTTGTGGGGGTGCAAAATTGTGGTTTCAGTTTCATAGAAATCCCCAGTGAAATTAGGGATTTAGAAACTATATTGTTCCTAAAACCTACTCAAGGACAGGTGGATACTAAATATGAAATTTGGTAGAAATACATCTAGTAGTTTTAAGTTATAGACAGACACCAAAGCTAAAAAATATGTAGATGGTTATTGTTACACCTTGAATAGATAACTGTACAGAAATATCACCAAAATAGTAAATGTACAGACACATGGTCATTACAGTTTTATTTATATATATATGAGGAATCTGCTCCATGTACAACGCCTTTTGGGTTTTGTCCACTGAACTTAGCCTGCAAAAGCGACTGTTCATGATATCTCACTTATTAATCATCCTGCCAAAAAATGTCCAAGAAGAAAATGTTTTAGAAATGATTTTCATCATGTTTGTTCAATTTCTGGTCAGGTTGGTCTTGTATATATTGTGGCAAAGTAAAAGCACCATTTTGTTTCCCTATAAACGCCCAGACCATTCCAGGAATTTGAAATGATATGTGTGTGAGTCATCAGTCCATAGACTGGTTCGCTGTAGCCCTCCATGCCACCCTATCATGTCCTAACCTTTTCATTTCTATGTAACTATTGCATCCTACATGTGCTCTAATCTGCTTGTCATATTTAAACCTTGGTCTACCCCTACTGTTCTTACCACCTACACTTCCTTCAAGAACCAACTGCACAAGTCCCGGGTGTCTTAAGATGTGTCCTATCATTCTATCTCTTCTTCTTGTCAAATTTACCTAAATCGATCTCCTCTCACCAATTCGATTCAGTATCTCTTCATTTGTGATTCGATCTATCCATCTCACCTTCAGCATTCTTCTGTAACACCACATTTCAAAAGCTTCTATTCTCTTTCTTTCTGAGCTAGTTATCGTCCATGTTTCGCTTCCATACAATGCCCCACTCCACACGAAAGTCTTCAAAAACATCTTTCTAATTTCTATATCAATGTTTGAAGTGAGCAAATTACTTTTCTTAAGAAAGCTCTTCCTTGCTTGTGCTAGTCTGCATTTTATGTCCTCCTTACTTCTGCCATTGTTTGTTATTTTACTACCCAAGTAACAATATTCATCTACTTCCTATAAGACTTCATTTCCTAATCTAATATTTCCTGCATCACCTGCCTTCGTTCGACTGCTCTCCATTAATTTTGTTTTGGACTTATTTATTTTCATCTTGTACTCCTTACCCAAGACTTCGTCCATACCATTCAGCAGCTTAGGCATAGATATCAAGGATAATTTAATAAAAAACCACCTATTCAATACTTTCCACGTTTAATGTGGTTATTAACCACATGATTTTATGTAGATTTATTTAGATCAGGTACATTGTGCTGATGATGCCCATTAAGAAGGGCGAAACATGTTCACGATCTGTCTATTTTTTATAATTATTTAACCACAAAATGTGTTATTGTAAGTATTGACTAGGTTGACATTAAACGAATATTCTGGAAATTGTATGTATTCACCGTCGTCAATACGGACCAAAAAATGAGGTTAATGACTTGTAATCTTCTGCAGTCTCAGATAAAATAACAATATTATTGGCAAATCTGAAGGTTTTGGTTTCCCCTCCTTGGATTGTGATTCCCTTTCCAAATTCCTCTTTGATTTCCTTTACTGCCTGTTCTATGTAAACATTGAAGAGGAAGGGGGACAAACTGCAGCCTTGCCTCACTCCTTTCTGGATTGCTGCTTCTTTTTCAAAGCCCTTGATTCTTATCACTGCAGACTGATTTTTATACAGATTGTAGATAATTCTTCCTTCTCGGAATCTGATCCCAATTACCTTCAGAATCGTAAATAGCTTGGTCCAATCAACATTATCGAATGCGTTTTCTAGATCTACAAATGCCATGTACTTGGGCTTGTCCTTCTTGATTCGATCCTCTAAGATCAGACGTAAAGTCAGGATTACTTCACGTGTTCCTACATTTCTTCTAAAGCCATATTGATCTTCTCCCAACTCAGCTTCAACTTGTTTTTCCATTCTTCTGTAAATAATACGTGTTAAAATTTTGCAGGCATGTGATACTAAACTAATGGTGCGGTAGTTTTCACACCTGTCAGCACCGGCTTTCTTGGAAATAGGTATAACAACATTCTGCCGAAAATCGGATGGGACATGTCCTGTCTCATACATCTTACACACTAAATGGAATAACCTTGCCATGCTGCTTTCCCCTAAGGCGGTCAGTAATTCAGAAGGAATGTCATCAATTCCAGGTGCCTCGTTCCTGTTTAGGTCTCTCACAGCTCTGTCAAACTCTGACCTCAAAATTGGGTCTTCCATTTCATCAGCATCGACAGCCTCTTCTTGTTCCAGAACCAAATTATCTACATCTTTACCATGATACAACTGTTGGATATGTTCCTGCCATCTTTCTGCTTTGTCTTCTTTCCCTAGAAGTGGTTTTCCATCTGAGCTCTTAATATTCATACACCTAGATTTCCTTTCTCCAAAGGTTTCCTTGATTTTCCTGTATGCAGCATCTACCTTTCCCAGGACTATACAACCTTCGACATCTTTGCACTTCTCCTTCAGCCATTCTTCCTTAGCTATGTTGCACTTTCTATCCACTTGATTCTTTAATCACCTGTATTCTTTTCTGCCCTCTTCATTTCTAGCATTCTTGTATTTTCGTCGTTCATCAATCAGGTCTGGTATCTCCTGAGTTATCCACTGATTCTTAGTTGATCTTTTCTTCCTTCCTAACATTTATTCAGCAGCCCTACTGACTTCATATTTCATGACTATCCACTCTTCCTCTATTGTGTTTCCTTCAGCCTTTTAATTTAGCCTTTGTGCCACATGTTCCTTGAAACAATCCCTCACACTCTTTTCTTTCAACTTGTGTAGATCCCATCTTTTTGCAATCTTTCCTTTCTTCAATTTCTTCAACTTCAGATGGCATTTCATGACCAACAAGTTGTGGTCGAGTCCACGTCTGCTCCTGGGAAAGTTTTGCAATCCAACGCTGGTTTCTGAATCTCTGCCTAATCATAATGAAGTCTATTTGATATCATCCAGTGTCTCCAGGTCTCGTCCACTTATACAGGCGTCGTTTGTGGTGTTTGAACCAAGTATTGGCAAGGACTAAATTATGATCAGTGCAGAATTCAATCAGCCGAGTTCCTCTTTCGTTCCTTTGTCCCAATCCTAATTCTCCTACTGTATTACCTTCTCTTCCTTGGCCTACCACTGCATTCCACTCTCCCATCACAATTAGATTCTCGTCACCTTTTGCATATTGTATTAAATCTTCTATCTCTTCATATATTTTTTCAATTTCCTGGTCATCCGCTGAACTAGTAGGCAAATAGACTTGCAGTATTGTGGTGGGCATTGGTTTGGTGTCTATCTTGACAACAATAATTCTTTCACTATGCTGGTCGTAATAGCTTACCCGCTGCCCTATTTTCTTATTCATTATTAAGCCAACTCCTGCATTTCCCTAGTTTGATTTCGTGTTATAATTCGGTAGTCACCTGATCAAAAATCCTGTTCTTCCTGCCAACGTACTTCACTTATACCAACTACATCTAACTTTAGTCTATCCATCTCCATTTTCAGATTCTCTAACCTACCACAACGATTCAAACTTCTAACATTCCATGCTCCGACTCGCAGAATGTCAGTATCCATCTTCCTGATGATTGCCCCCTCTCGTGTAATCCCTACCCGGAGACCCGAATGGGGGACTAGTTTACCTCCGGAATATTTTACCCGGGAGGAAGCCATTATCAGTATATCATTCATACAGAGAGAGCTGCATGTCCTCGGGAGTTAGTTACGGCTGTAGTTTCCCATTGCTTTCAGCCGTGTAGCATTATCAACACAGCTAAGCCATGTTGAGTATTATTACAAGGCCATATCAGTCAATCATCCAGACTGCTGCCCTTGAAACTTCTGAAAGGCTGCTATCCCCCTTTCGATGAACCATTCGTTAGTCTGGTCTCTCAACAGATACTCATCCGATATGGTTGCACCTGCGGCTCGGCTATTTGCGTTATTGGGACTCGCAAGCCTCCCCACCGCGGCAAGGTCACATGGAAATGATATGGACCTTAAAACCTATCTTTGGACAGGTGGATGCTAAATATAAAGTTTGGTTGAAATATCATCAGCAGTTTTCAAGTAATAAAAAATATGGCTTACTTGCACCCGCTCTTGAGTTAAGTCTGGTGGGACTCGCACCAAAAATTGGTCCATTAACAATATCTCCCTTATTAATCCTCATATTGAAATGATGCACATGAGAAAATGTTTTAAAAATGGATTTCCGTGAAGGCAGGTAGATTCCCATTAAGTTTGGTTGAGTATGTTTTTGGGAATGCAAAATCACGGTTTCAGTTTCTTATAAACTCCCCAGTCAGTTCAGGGATTGAGAACCGGGCGAGTTGGCCGTGCGTGTAGAGGCGCGCGGCTGTGAGCTTGCATCCGGGAGATAGTAGGTTCGAATCCCACTATCGGCAGCCCTGAAAATGGTTTTCCGTGGTTTCCCATTTTCACACCAGGCAAATGCTGGGGCTGTACCTTAATTAAGGCCACGGCCGCTTCCTTCCAACTCCTAGGCCTTTCCTATCCCATCGTCGCCATAAGACCTATCTGTGTCGGTGCGACGTAAAGCCCCTAGCAAAAAAAAAAAAAAAAAAGGATTGAGAAACAGTATTGGCCCTATAACCTACCCAACGTCAGGCGTATTCTAAATATGAATTTTGTTGGAAATATATCCAGTAGTTTTCTAGTTATAGACAAACAATCAGTCATCAAAGCCAAAAAATAACAAAAATAAAATGGACAACTGTAGGGAAATTTGGCCAGAATGGTGAATATACAGGCACACGGTCATTACGATTTTATTTATGTAGATGACGGGTAAGAATGGGCATGTTTGTACATTTTCTCGTTTCTCCCATATTTAGCCTATGGGTTCAATCGAGTTACGATATAGGAATGGGGTGAATTTGGGTACATTTTTAACAATTTACATTATTTTTCACAAACTTACGTGGAAGCTGGAGTCATGAAATCTGGTTCTCATATAGCCATTGGTCTTGTCAATGTGCTTGCCAAATTCGATGACTCTATATTTCCTTTAACACTAGGATTATCAAACATTCTTTCTACCTACTTTTACCGAAGTGGTCATTTTGACCGATAGTGGCAGGTATTCGTTTCTTGAGGATATTGATGTCTGAAAAAGGTTCGAATTTAGTATAAAAACATCATAGACCATAATTTAATGATTATCATGCATGACTTGTAAACACTATTATGAATAAATAAATAAACAAATAAGTACAATAGGAAGGCGGAATGTTCTTCTTACACACTTTACCTTATATTATATACATATCTTCATGAATGTCACTTTCTGCTTTTCAACTTATTTGTCGCACTGAACACACACACACACTTTGCTTGGTCACCTTTGAAGTGAACTTAACAACAGACCAGTTGTTTTAGAGATTGCACACCTTTCAATTATCTTGTTCCCTTTACACACTTCTTCCCTGATTGATAAGAAAACTCAGCAAGACGCAATACTACGTGTTCACTTAGGGTCTGATCGGAGGGTCGCATTTCATCTTTTCCAAGATAGAAAAACCGTTTACAACATACTTGACTTCCACATCACAGCCAACCAAAATTTCATACCAAACTTTTCTAGTTAATTGGCCATATACTGCATGAATGTGCATCTAGCATTCGATGGAAAGAGTTGTTCATCCACGGTAATGTTCTCACTTGGTCTGAAGCATATAGTAAAATTAGATATAAATTTGTCCCCCACAAGAGATACAAGCGCCAATCTATCAATTTTCAGGTGATCTCTGCTGGTAGATCTGTCATCAAATCGAAGAAACCTCATGATATCCAGGAAACGGTTTCGTGCCACAGTTTGGGAGAAAATTCCAGAATCTCGCTTCTGTGACCACAGACCGAGAACGTTCGTGTCAGCTCCATAAGTTCCGCGTGCATATGAAAAACCAATGACAGCATCCAATTCTTCCAAAAAAGTTTCCGTTCAGGATTGTTCAGAACTTCGCGGGCTCCAACCTCAATATATCATTCGATGTGGCGCTGCTTGGATTCGTCAATAAAAAGACGACAAGCTGTAGTGGCACAAGTTCCTTCAATGTGGCGTTTTGCGTGTCTTGTGGGACCTCGGACTTCCCTCAGTATATTTTACTGTCCTCGACGGCCTGGCAGGCTTTGTAGATCAACAAGAGTCCGCACTGTTCTATCCAAAGCGACTTCTTCCTCGCCGACCGTTTTATGCTGACCACGCTACCTACCACAGCATGTGCTCGGCCTTCTGTGGTTGATACCATGCTCCTTGCTAGTAAATTCATTATCTTACTTAGTGTTTCCTTCACCTGCAAAATTTAATACCAAACTTACTTACACTGTGCACAGAATTACGTAAATACAAAATGACTACCTTCAAATAGTCTTACCTTTGTCATCAGCTGCTTTGCTAGTGTATGTGCATTGCCATTTGGCGGGTAGTTCCCTAACCTTTCAGGTCGAAGGCTGCTGTGTGATGTCATGTTCACGTGGAAATTCTGCAGGCTCTACGCAACTGGAATCACTATCCGAACTATTTCCGTTTGTCAAATTATACAGGTCTTCGCAATTATCGAGGTCTAAATCAGTCCCAGCTTCATCGCTTGATTGTGATGGGGAAATTATATGCTTATGCTTCAGAATTTCGGCATCCATTTGCAGACTACGCGAGAACATGCTTCTTCGAGGGAATTACAATCGGGAAATCTATTTTGAATGTTTGTAACGAGTGAACACGACAATTGACTGCTCATTACGATTGCACACCTTTCTTTCATTACTGAACAAATACTGACTGTATTTTCCTGTCAGTGTATTTGTATCATGTTTGAAAAGAGCCATCGGCTGTCCCATCGCAGCACAACAGTAAGTTGTATCCTATACTATGGCAATAAAGTACACTGTAACAGCTTGTTAGAGTGATATCCCGTTCTAAATGAATGCCACAAAATTCTGATGGGGTAGCTACTACAATACCGGTCAAAATGACCGCCCGGTAAAAGTAGGTATATGACCTCATAGCGCTAACTAGAAAGGAATTACGGGTTTTTGAAGCTATGTGCCGAAAAGTACACTAAATACTGTTAAAAGCCACCGAAGGGTTTGTATGTTCTAACCGTATAACGAGAGTGATAGAGAAAACAAAACTGAAAACGATCATTTTGACCGCTGCGGTAAACCTAGTGTTAAGTGTGTCAGACTATGTAATATACATGTAAAAAGCACAAAATGTAGGAAGAATCGAGAAATACAGCCAAATCTAATATATAAGGGTGAGAGAGACTACAAAGTTCATAGGACCAAAATTGTAGATCACTCCAAATTGAACCAAGATTGTGCCATCTGTTTTGTGAAAGGACTTGACGATTTAGGCACCAAATAGCTTGAAACGAGGGTCTGCTCCCATCATCACAGTTGGCACCATATTTCGATATTCTTCAGGTATAAAAAGTGAAAAATTTAAAGCTCGTGGAACTTTTCTGTTGGTTAGCAGCTAATATGCATAATTTTGCCTGATTTGTGTTTTCTAGCTCGTCTGGCAGATGGTGCCGTTATCTTGATTTTGGGCAAGGCAGGGAACTTAGGACTCTCAGGAAATTAAAGCTAAAAATTGTGCAGATGGTCTTTATTACCCCTTTAAGAGATAGCTGTACGTAAATTTCACCGAAGTAGTCAATGCACAGACACAGGGTCGTTACAATTTTATTATACAGATAGATAGATAAGGAATTTGCTCCACATGTAACAAAATTTGGGCTATGTCGCTTGGAACTAGCCTGCAGAATCACTTATTAATCCTACCGTCAAAGAATGCCCATGTGAAAAAAAGTTTTATAAATGGATTTCCATCAAGTTTTATCAATTTCCAGTCAGGCTGGTTTTGTATATGTTGTGGGAGAATAAAATCACCATTTTGGTTCCCTATAAACCCTCAATCCAATCTGGGAATTTTAAATGGTATGGACCTTAAAACCAACCTTTGGACAGGTGGAAGCTAAATAAAAAATTTGGTTGAAATATCTTCATTAGTTTTGAAGTTATAAGAAATACGCTGTACACGCATCCACTCTTGAGGTAAGTCCAGTGGGATTTGCACCAAAAAACAGTTCGTTAACGATATCTCCTTTATTAATCCTCGTATTGAGATGATGCACATGGGAAAAAATATAGGTTTACAAATTGTTTTCCATTGAAGCAGGTTGATTTCCATTAAGTTTGGCTGAGTATATTTTGCGAGAGTGCAAAATCATGGTTTTGGTTTCGTATAAACCCCTAGTCAGTTTAGGAATTTAGAAACAATATTGGCCCTAAAACCTACCCAAGGACAGGCGAATTCTAAATAAGATGTGTCATGTAAATATGTCCAGTAGTTTTCAAGTTATAGTCAAACAGACACCAAAGCTAAAAGATATGCAGGTGGTCATGTTTACACCTGAAACACATAACTGTAGGGAAATTTTGCCAAGATGGTCAATGTAGTGGCACACGGTCGTTACAAAAGATGACAGGTGAGCACGGGCAAGTTTGTATATGCAGCCCTTCATTTAGTGATTTACTGCTCCTGAACAGTTGATGATATCAACAAACGGTTTGCACCATCAAACGCCCCGTTTACTGGTCTACGTGTTTTGTCTGAAAACACTTTCTCGTATCTGCCTTATGTATGGGTTCGATGGAGTTGTGTTGTTCGAATGCGGTGAATTTGGGTACATTTTTAACATTTTATATATATATATTTTTTTTTCACATACTTGTGTGGAAGCTAGGATTATGAAATTTTATTCCCATACAGCCGTTGGTCGTGTCCATATGTGCGCCAAATTCAGTGACTCTATCTTTCTTCTGAGTGTGTCAAACTATGTAATATAGTGTAAAATGCACAAAACTTACTAACAGTCGAGAAATGCAGCCAAATCCAACATGTAAGGGAGAGAGAGATTTGACAAAATGTCATAGGCCCAAAGTTGTAGATCACTCCAAATTGAACCAAGCTTGTGCCATCCCTTTTGTGATAGGACTTTCCACTTAGCTGTGAAATACTCGAAACGAAGGTCTGCTCCGTCATTTAAATTGCCTGTATATTTCGACATTCTTCAGGGATAACGAGTGAAAAATTTAAAGATCTTGGAAGTTTTCCGTCGGTTACCAGCTAAAACTTATAATTTCAATTTTCTAGCTCGTATGGCAGATTGTGCCGGAATCTTGAATTTGGGTGAAGGGGGGAACTTAGGACTTTCAGGAAACTAAAGCTAAATATTGTGCAGATGGTCATTAGTACCTGTTAAACGGATAGGTGTGTGAAAATTTTGCAAAAATAATCAATGCCCAGACGCACGGTCGTTACGATTTTATTTATATAGATAGATAAGGATCTGCTTCTTGTACAACACATTTGAGCTATGACCATTCTCTTGTTGAAAAAATGCCCATGAGGAAAAATGTTTTAGAAATGGATTTCCATCAAGTTTATTCAATTTCCAGTGAGGTTGGTCTTGTATCTATTGTAGGAGAGTAAAATCTCTACTATGGATCAGACCAAAATATCAGTCTTTTAGGGGCTAGGGGTCTCCAACCTCTAAATACTTTTTTCCAGACAATAAGTCCAATTTTGGTTGAGACTTATGCTGGAACATACATACATACATACATCCATTATCTCGGTCATTTTGGATATTTTTCTTTTCACTTTTTCTCACCCCTGTTCGTAAGGAGGCTGAACTTGGACTTAAAAAATTCTAGACCATCACTATTCATCTCAGGGACCTCCAAAAGAATGGATTTGACACTATTTTCACTTATATCTACATCTCACCTCCTGGTAGGGGTGCTATGCTCGTCATACCTCCACGAATTTGTCGCCTGATAGTAAGTCATAAGTGTACCAAGTTTGGTTGATCTCTCTCCTGTAGTCCCGAAAAGTATGGATTCAACACTAGTATACAGTAGCTCGCTTTTAGTTATAACTAGCAAATGTACCCGTGCGTCGCTACGGTACTCTACGTTGTATATGGATATTGAAGTAAATTGCATGTCTCTTGGCGTTATCCAAGAAAAAGCTCACCGGGCGAGTTGGCCGTGCGTGTAGAGGCGCGCGGCTGTGAGGTTGCATCCGGGAGATAGTAGGTTCAAATCCCACTATCGGCTGCCCTGAAGATGGTTTTCCGTGGTTTCCCATTTTCACACCAGGCAAATGCTGGGTCTGTACCTTAATTAAGGCCACGGCCGCTTCCTTCCAACTCCTAGGCCTTTCCTATCATATCGTCGCCATAAGACCTATCTGTGTCGGTGCGACGTAAAGCCCCTAGCAAAAAAAAAAAAAAAAGAAAAAGCACAGGGAGGTCCGCAGACATTTTTTCCAATGTAAGGTGCCAGTTGCAGAGTTGTCATGATAACGACAGGTCCAGTTGTCTACCGCAATTCACTATGCGTAATGTAAGTCGCATTTTGATGGGTAAATTTTTTAATAATCGGGGGCACCCTTGCAAGGGGGCAGCTATACCTAATGATAAAGAGAATCAGGTAAAAAGAGTTTTGAAAGAAATGCACGCCCCCTTGCCTTCTGCTAGTCAAATCGGGAAGAGAATTTTTCATAACAATGGTACACAGTCATTGGAGGAGGACCCTGTTCCTACTGCCAGTTAAAGTCGATGTGGGGAGTACTGATTACAACAGCAGACGCGCTCCTGCTGACAGTCACTATTGATTTGTAAAGTATTCTTTACAATGTCAGACACACCCTTTCTAGATCGACTTAAATGAATAAATGTAGATCGACATACGGAAGTATATGCATGTTCACCTGTATGTACAGAATAACTGCTTCTAAACGGTGCCTCATATCGAAAAACGGATTGTACGATAAGACGCTTCTGGCCTCATTTAGGGATCGAAATGGCTGACCCTATGATATTTCATCGTATTTCATCTATTTAAAGGTAAGATTGTTTTAGAAACTTTGAATGGGGGGAAATTTGTGTGAGGTTTACACTCAGTGGATTATTTTCAGATACTTATGCGACAGGTTCAAACATAGAATTTGGCTCACATATGGCTACTGAGTAGGCCAATATTCATGTAGAATTTGATGATCCTATCTTTCCTATAAGTGAATCAAACCATTAATTATACGTGTACAAAGTGTAAAATTTAGGAGAATCCAGAAATAGAGCCAAATTTAAAGCATAAGGGATAGAATTACGACAATAAGTCATAGGACCAAAGTTGTAGATCACTCCAAATTGAACTGAGATTGTGCCATCCGGTTTGTTATACGACTTACCGTTTAGCCGTGAAATGTCTCGAAACGATTGTCTACTCTGTTCTTAAAATTGCCTCCATCTTTTGATATTCTTTGCTAATAAAAAGTCAAAAATTTAAAGATCTTGGAAGTCTTCCATCAGTTACAGGCTGAAATGTTTAATTGTTCCCATTTTCAGTTTTCTAGCTCGTCTAGCAGATTGTGCCACAGTCTTGATTGTGACTTATAATCTCATATTTTATCCCGTATTGGCTCAACACACCTAAGGTTAAGTTATAAGTAGGTTCCCACCTTCCAATACTTATCAATTCTATATAATAGTTTTATTAATTACATGATATAAACCAGCTTAATCTCTAAAACATATTTTGTTCTGATTATGGAACGTCTTCAGCTGAAAGATTTGACAAAATGGCAAGACATTTAAAACACATGTGATAGTTATGATGATACAATAGCTAAGTGATTTGACAAAATGGCATGAAAATTAAAACACATTTGATAGTTATGATGATAAAATAAAATGTTCATTCATGTTGGTTAAAATTTCAACAAGTCAGTGTCCAAGTGACGGAGTAAAATCGGCGATGAGGTTCTTCTTTTATGTTGGAGACGTGTATATTTGTTAGTCTTGAAGATAAAATTAGAGATATACAAGATTTTCTTAACGTATAGTTATTGGGGAACTCTTGATAAAACAACTGTAGTTGAAGTTGAGTTGCTGTTGGAGTATTAAAATGAGTCTAAGACGAGAAAGGAATGAGTGAAAAGGAGGGTATTTTAAAGGAGAAAACCTTGCAAAAATGTATGTTCATGGAAATAAAAGGATAATGGAGTTGATTACCTTATAGTCGATCGTGTTGTATTTGACGTCCTCCCTTAAACCGTGTCGTTAACTGACTGAGTTCTGTGTACGTGTGAGCACTTGCGGTGGGCGGGGAATATCAGAAGGAGAGGTAGGTGAAGTGAGGAAAGCGGGTGAAGTGTTGTGTAGGGTGGAACTAACTGAGGAGTGGCGCTGTGATAGGCTAGGTGAAACGGAAGGGAAAGTAGGGGGAATGTTGTGTAGGGTGGAGTTAATCGGAAGGCGGTGTGTTGGTTATTTTTTGGGATCCTTTTTGACGGTTTTTCTAGATGAGTCTAATTTGGTAGCCTCTTTAAATAATATATTGATATTTTCCATGATTTCATTAATATTCTGACTGGGATTTCGTTTCTGATCAATCTCAATATAGATACTTTCAAGTATATTCATTAATTTGCCTTTGTGTAATATTGATAGAAAGGTCAATTACCTTTCTATTGATGTAAACTGTGTTTATATTCGGTCATATGAAGACTCATGGCCATGTTTTTCACCATGCTGCATTGCCATTTGTTTAGATTAACAAAGTTCAAAGTATTTCTTAATAAGGTGTTCTACAGTGTACCTGCCTGACGTGTCTGTCATCATGTGTTGCTGGAAGTCTCCTTCACACTCTTTTTACGTTGGTGTTGTCCTCCTCTTTTATTGTCCAAAATAGTTCAATTTCGTTATATAGGTGGCGTAAGAATAGAAATTGATAAGCCTTAGTTTTTATCTTCCTTTCTTGTTAGTAGGTAGCTACAACTGACTACTTTTTAACATTGTGAACTCACCTTCACCGCATTCGTCATTTACTGCTGCATTCTTCTCCGCATTTGATATGCGCACACTGCCACAGTTACGGGACTACACTCAGCTGATTATCTGCGTCAAACATGGATGACATCATCGGTTTTAGATTGTACACTCTTCATGGATGCTCTCAGCAGTTCTAGTGCCATGTGTCATGTCTTCTCCTGTACCTCCCCTCTTCAGCTGGTCTATATAATTACAGTAAAACCTCGTAAATTCAAAGTTGTTGAGACACAAATATCTGTCTTCAAATTACATGATTTTGAATTTACCGTCAACTCATAAATCAGAAATGCCAACACTTGACGCGTCAAAAATTATTCTAAGACCCGTTACTGCATGGAATTAACCATGTTTCACAGTCTAAACCTTTTAGATGCCATCGATTAAAAGCTATTCCAAAAATGTTTTCAAGGTGCATTAGTAGTATTCAAATAATGCACTTGGATAACTCACTGACAGACAAACTCCCGCAATGAAAGAAAAAAAGCATGATCCAAAGACGAAGAGAAATCTATGTTGGCCTCCCTGTGCAAGCCCTTTATTCACTGGATTAGTGTATTGTTCCATTTTAGATTCCCTGTACTTGCACGGAAAATAAATAGTCCCCTTCAAAATTTCGTGGCTTATCAAACTTTCCTATGACGTCGAGAGGAAGCCTCTTGCTTCCGTTTACATTGCAACACCGTACAGTGACTATCCTTGTACAATTTCCCACCATGGCACTTCTCTCATAATTCAGAAATGCCAACCCGTGCCCGTCACGAGGTATTCTAAGAGCCATTTATCCATGAGTTTAAAGGAGAGTTCAAACCTTTCAAATGTCAGAAAAAACTATTTCCGAAATGTATCCAACAAGGTGCATTTACATTTTTCAAATAATGCACTTGAATAAATCACTGGCAAATAAAACCTCACGCAAAGGCAGAAAAAGCACTTTTCTGGATTACTCTGCTGTTTCCATTTTTAGATGCTTTGTACGTGCACGGTAAGTGCCCGACGCCCTTAAAACTTCTCGCCTTACCGAACTTTCCCATGAAGTCTCTCGCTTCCGTGTGCATTGCAACACATTACAGTGACTCCCACCTTTGTACAATTTCTCGTCTGGCACCTCTCTCCTGTAAAACGGTAAGTCAGTTTGAGCTCTGCATAAAACATGCAGTTTCATTGGCATTGACAATTTTGTTCGCTGTGTACAAATTGATTATATGAACCACGCTTTTTCGCCAATTGTGGGCATCGCCAGTGTTTGCGGATCCTGCTTCTCCGCACACTGCCTGATACGTAGTGATGTGACGTTCTTTAAAGCGCTGAATACAAAATAATTATGATTTCACTCGATGTTAGCAAATATGGAGCACACTGTGCTTCGTTACGGTATTCTACATTGTATGTGGATATTGAAGTAAATACTGTATGTGCAGTAAACAAGATTTTTTAAAATTGCATGTCGCTTAGCGTTATCCAAGAAATAGCATGGGGAGGTCCCCATATGTAGTTTCCAACGTAAAGTGTGGGTTGCAGAGTTCTGGTGATAACGGCAGGCTCTCTTGCCTACTGCCATTCGCAATCAAGTTGGGAAGTTTATATTATAATTGCAGGCTCCATTGCCTACTGGGCGTTCACGACCTATTTGGGGAGTTTTTGTTACGATGCCAGGCCCCTATCCTACTTCCAGACAGATTACAGTTGAGGAGTTACTATTATAATCACAGGCAACTTTCCTACTACCAGTCAAAATTGAGTTGTGCAGTTATCATTATAATGACAAGCCCTTTTTCCTGCCGATGCCAGCTTACTGCCCGTCATACACAGTTGGTGAGTTTCCAGCAAAATAGCAGGCCACTATGCCTAATGCTAGTCACACTTTAGATGGCTACCTTAGTTTATAATGGAGGGCACCCTGGCCTACAGCCAAACACCGTCAGATACGGGAGTTCTGAACAAAATTGTATGCTCCCTTGCCTTCTGCAAGTCAACTCGAGAAGTGAAGTATTCATTACAATGGTAGGCCCTCCTTACTAATGCCAGTTCCACAGGAATTGTAGAAGGACACAATTCCTACTGCCAGTCAAATTTGGTGTGGGCAGTACTGATTACAATAGCTGACGCACACTTTCTCGATCGCTGCAAATCGACATCAATGAATATGTATAGATCGACATACGAAAGTATATGCATGGTTGCAATATTGCAGACCTTCATTATCAGATTAACTGCTGCTAAACTGTACGTTATATGGTCAAAGGATTGTAACATAACCGCAGTATTTTGTGGCCTAATGGCTGGTCCTATGATATTTTCTCGCATCTCGTCTATTCATGGGTCAGACTGAGTTAGAAACATTGAATAGGGTGAACTTTGTGTAAGATTACCTCGTATCTTACATTGTATTGCTTTTCGTATAATTATGTGACATAGCATTTGACTTGCATATGGATACTAGGTGGGCCAATATTCGTGTAGAATTTAATGTTTCTATCTTTCCAGTAAGTGACTGAAAGTATGAATTATGCATGTAAAAGTCCAAATTTAATTAAAATCGAGAAATAGAGACAAATCTAACGTATAAGGGATACAGATATGACAAAAAATCATAGGACCAAGGTTGAAGATCACTCCAAATTGACAGGAGATGGTGCCATCTGTTATGTGATAGGACTTCCCGTTTATCCCACGAAATACCTCAAAACGTAGGTCTGCATCATCATTAAAATTGCCTCCATGTAACAATGTTATTCGGGGATAAAAAGTGAAAAATTTAAAGATCTTGGAAGTTTTCCATCCGTTACAGGCTAAAACATATAATTTTTACAAATTTAATTTTCTTGCTCGTCTGGCAGATTATGCCGCAATCTGGATTTTGGGTGAGGGGGTTAAAAATGGGGAATTTCAGGAAACTACCCCGAAAAATATGCAGATGGTCATTATTACCCCTCAAACGGGTAGCTTTTCGAAAATTTCACCAAAATAGTCAATGTACAGACACACACAGTCATTACGGTTTTGTTTACTCGTATGTAGATAGATAAGAAATCTGCTGCACGTACAACACCTTTTGTGCAATGTCCGCTTGTCTAAACCTGCAAAATTGACCGTTCATGGTATCTCACTTATTAATCCTCCTGTCGAAAAATGCACATGAGAAAAAAGTTTTAGAAATGGATTTCCATTGATTTCGAATGTGCATATTCTGAGGGAGTTCAAAACCATGGTTTTGGTTTCGGATAGACCCCCTGTAAATTTAGGTATTCAGAAATAATATTGGCCCTAAAACCTACTCAAGGACAGGTGGATTCCAAATATCGGGGTTGGTAGAAATTTATTCAGTAGTTCTCAAGTTATAAGAACTCATACAATCAAACAGACGAAAAGCCACTCAGACATCAAAGCTAAGAAATATGCAGATGGTCATTATTACACCTGAAACAGATAACTGTACAGAAATTCTGCCAAAATAGTGAATGTACAGACATACGGTGGTTACGATTATATTTATATAGTTGACAGATAAGCATGGGCATATTTGTCAGTGCAAACCTTCATTTCGAGATTTACTGCTCCTAAATGGTAAAACATATCAACAGTTTACACCCTCAGACATCCCTTTTGTCGCTCTACATGTTGGTATTAAAACCTTTTTCCATATTTCCCATATTTATGGGTTCGATTGAGTTACGATATTTGAATGGGTTGAAATTTGGGTACATTTTTAACATTTTACATTATTTTTCACATACTTATGTGGAAGATAGAATCATGAAATTAGGTGCGCATATAGCCATTGGTCGTGTCAATGTGCGTGCCGAATTCGATAGCTCTATCGTTCCTATAAGTGTGTCAAACTATGTATATACGTGTAAAAAGCACAACATTTACGAACAATCGAAACATACAGACATATCTACCGTATAAGGGAGAGGGAGAGAGAGAGGGGGGGGGGTGGGGAGAAAGATGGCAAAATATTACAGGACCAAAGTTGTAGATCACTCCAAATTGAACATAGGTTGTGCCATCCGTTTTGTGATAGGAATTACCGTTTAGCCGCTAGATACCTCGAAACTAAAATCTGCACTGTCTTAAAATTGCCTCCATATTTCGATATTCCTTGCCAGAAAAGTGAAAAATTTAAAGATCTTGGAAGTTTTCCGTAGGTTACTGGCTAAAACGTATAAATTTGCTTAATTTCAATTTTTCAGCTGGTGTGGCAGATTGTGAGGCAATCTTGATTTGGGGCGAGGGGGATGTAAGTTAGGGCTTTCAGGAAACTGTAGCTAAAAAGTATGTAGAAGGTCATTGTTTCCCCTTAAACGTAAAGCTGTACGAAAATTTCGCCGAAATAGTCGGTGAACAGACACCCGGTCATTACGATTTGATTTTTATAGATAGATAAGGAATCTGTTCCATGTACAACTACATTTGGGCTATGTCCGCCGAACTTAGCCTGAGAAACCGACCTTTCATAGTATCTCCTTTATTAATCCTTCTGTCGAAAAAATGCACAAGAGAAAATAAATTTTTGTAATGGTGTTCCATCAATGTTGGTGTATTTTCAGTCAGGTTGGTCTTGTACTGTATATATTTTGGGAGAGTAAAATCACCATTTCAGTTCCCTATAAAACCCCAGTCCATTCCGGAAATTTGAAATGGTATTCACCTTAAAACCTAACCGTGGACAGTTGGATGCTAAATATAAAATTTGGTTCAAATTTCTTCAGTAGTTTTCAAGTTGTAAGAAATACGCTTTCCACGCACCCGCTCTTGCATTAAGTCCGGTGGGACTTGCACTGAAACACGCTCCATTAATGATATCTCCCTTATTAATCCTTGTATCGAAATGATGCATATGAGAAAAAAGGTTAAGAATTAATTTCCGTGAAGGCAGGTAGATTTCCATTAAGTTTATTTGCCTATATTTCGAGGGAGTGCAGAATCACGGTTCCGGTTTTGTATAAACCCCGAGTCAGTTCAGGGATTTAGAAACAATATTTAAACTAAAACCTACCCAAGGACAAGTGGATTCTAAATATGATGTTTGGTGGAAATATATCCAGTAGTTTTCAAGTTATAGAAAGACACACAAGCAAACAAACGGATAAACAAACAGACACCAAAGCTAAAATATATGCAGATGGTCATTATTACACCTGAAACGGATAACTGTATCGAAATTTCGCCAAAATAGTCAATGTACAGACACACTGTCGTTAAGATTTTATTTATATACATGAACTTCCTGTGTGTCATTTCTCTCAAAAACTTCTTTACATTCCTGAACTGTGTAATAGTCTTACCTACGGTATGCCAAGATTTTGTAATTGAAAATGCTGATCATTAATTCCTTCTCCTACTCTTTGTTTTCTACGATATTGCACGTCTGTTCTCTTTCATTAATCCAGTTTTAAATATTAGTGTCACTCTCACTGATCTCTGTAATATTTTCTTTGTGATTTGTTGTGATATTGTTTTGATATTTTTTGTGCTGTACTCTTTGTAACTTGTTGTGTCTTGTCTTTCAATAAGTAGCCTATTCTTGTTCATCCACTAGTGTCCTTGTATCTTCCTGACTTCTTGTATATTATTTATTTCTTCCGCCTGTGTACCATCCATGGTATATCCCTTGTTGGCCAGCACTTGCATATGTCTCTTCGACGGTCACCTTTTATCTATCGTTTCTAATTATACTAACCTATCTATCACAGAGTCATCTCAATTTTATGTTTTGGACAACTGGTTAGTTTTCCTGAGTTTTCCAAACCATCATTTAATGCTGCATGAAAAGTTGAGTCCCTGGGAATTGGTCTGATTGAGGAGTGTGGAAAATGGGATCAGCAAGTCTCTAGGGATGTTCCATTAGGAAAGGTAACGATCAGTTATTTTAGAAAGAACAATGCAGTAATAGTTAAAACTGGTTCTTTTTCAGAAGCTCGCTAGCCAGGGTGAAGTCGGTGAAGAAATTGTCTGTAGTGACGTTTCTCCCTGTTCCCTCAGTATGCTTGACAAGTCTCAATAAAACATTCGTTCCTGGGTTCAATTCTCTCTGTCTGGATACTGGTTTACCATTGTAAACTTCAGCGGCGCATACATAAGCGTGTCCAAATCCGAGAGTAACCATACTTTTCTCTTCATTTGGTAGATAAATACTGCCTAAGGGCATTCTCCCCTAAAGCGAACTTTCTGTTCATCCACAGTAGTATTTTCATATGGAACAAACACTTCAGGTAGTTGTGAAATGAACATGTCAAAGACATTCCTTATTGCTGCTAACTTGTTATTACTTCTTAGGGCAGGTCTGTCTTACATATTACAAACCTCAAAACTGGGTTATTTGGAACTCTTGAAGAGATACTGTAGCTCGAAGGATAGGATGACCATCTGCTTCATTCCATAATTCTCAAACAGATACTGCTGCTGTTACAAAATTGCATAAATCGTACATACCGTACCTGAAAATGCTTCAAGCTCTATTGGAGAAATGGGCTTGTGGGTTTTCTCTTTATGTACAAAAACCGTCTCCATTTCACAATTTGGTTCCTGTAAAGTGGTTTCCAGCACTTTATCAGTGACGAATAACTTCCTTGTCAACATCTGGAAATCACCTGTCCTCTGAAGAGCATCTCGTGTGTTCATGAGCAATTCTCATTGCGTTACCCATTCTGGAATACACATAATTGAAATTTACATTTCACTGAAGTATTATAAATATAACCTTCTGACATCTTGAAGAGCTTATTGGCCTATTGATATAGGTTGTTCCTGATGTAAGTGAAACAATAACATAGTTCATATTACTGTACCACCCCGATTTTGCGTGACCCCGATTTAGCATAAACACGCATGTAACAGAAGAAATTTCCAGTCCCGAAAATTATTCGATAAGAGCAATGCATTTGTATATTCGATTTCACATAATTCAAAATAGGGCAAAATTCGCATTTAGCGTTAAGGAAATATTAAAATTCTCAAATATTTATTTCTATTCATTTTGGTTATGGAACACTAAGTACCTGTGCATAAGACTTAACTAAAGTTGGCGTCTGACAGGTAAGGTTGGAGGGAGGAGCACTGCACGTGCCATTTCATGATGTTGCCACATTCCGGCATTCCTTTTTACATGCTCTTACCCGTCACTTCCGGCTCACTTGTTCCCTCCCTCATTCTGACCGCTGTGATCTGTTGTAGACTACCTGGCCAGGCGGTGTCGTCCCATTTGCGATGACTCTCATACAAACAATCAGGTTCTTATCAGTGACAGTGACAGGTTTGGCAACTCCCAGCAATTAAAAGAAATAAGTTTCATAATGATAGATCCGTATTGAACTGTGATTACAATAGAGTAAAATAATATATTATTATTGGTCCACCTTTTCAATACAAAATGAAAATTACATAGGGACTAGTTTCGACCTAGTAATAGGTCATCATCAGCCTGAAGTAAATTAAAGCGCAAATATCGAAGAAAAACATAAACAATGTAAACACAAGTACAGTCTTTTTAAAGGTACATACCATGTGGGAATTTGAGTATAGATATATTAAAAATAATAACTCTTCCAATTGACGAAGCACTGAGCGGAAGTTATGTAAAGTTCGGTGCGCCGTATATTATAAAACACCACTGTGCACTAAATGATGTAATAAAGAAGAAGAGTAGGTTGAATGCTGGCTTCTTCTTAGCTGTTGTATATTCGAAGAAGATTACGTCGTATTTTGTAAGGTATTGAAAGACGTCAAAATACATGGATGTTGGAAAGGCTCTTCATTTTTTGGAACAAGGCAATTGTTGCGCGAGGAGGCTTAGGAAACCAGAGAAGCGCTATATTATGTTAAAAAATAGAGATCCTTAAAAAAGTTCCATGCGTCGTATAAATTGTGGAAATGGAAATCGAAAAAACTTGGTTCTTAAGCGATAATGTTGTTCATTCAGAGATCAATTGAAAATAAAGAATCGTAACATTGTCTTCTCAAGATGTTTATAAAGTAGAATTAATAGACGATGCGAAGTATGATACTAGGAGAAAGCTCTTCTGCTTCTGGAATCTTGAAGGACGATGGATGTTTCACGAGGTGGAATAACATATATGGAGTTAAATAAAGGTGGATATAAATTCGCAGTTCAATGCGGACCATAAATTTGATTCTGAATAAAGGACAGTAAGATTTTTTTTTTTGAGGTGAAGGAAGGAAAATAAAGGTATGAGATTTTTTTTTTTTTAGCTGAAGGGAGAAACGGAGGTAGGTAAGGATCAAAGGAAAATTTTAGAGGAGGTGAAGGAAGGAAAATAAAGGTATGAGATTTTTTTTTTTTTAGCTGAAGAGAGAAACGGAGGTATGTAAGGATCAAAGGAAAATTTTAGAGGAGGTGAAAGAAGGAAAATAAAGGTATGAGGGTTTTTTTTTTAAGGTGGGGCTGAGGGATGTGGGAATATAGAAGAATGATTAAGAAAAGTAGTAAAAATAGAATGAACAATCGGACCTTTAATATTAGGTTTTGATTGTCTGAAAAGTTGAATTAGCAGGTCAAAAAGAATGTTTGATTTATCGGAAATGTCATTGAGATTAAAATTGGGATTGAAATATTGGTCTAAATTTATAAAGCAATTCTCTGTTATGTTAAGGAGGGGTCCTTTATTCATAATTTTGAGAATTGTCATATCTTGTTTAATGTCAGTAAATTTATGATTATAATCATTCATGTGTTGACCAACTGCAGAAAATTTATTGTGTTTTTGGGCATTGACATGTTCAAGGTATCGTATTTTAAAGCTTCTTCCTGTTTGTCCGATATAAGAAGAATTGCAGCTGTTGCATTTGAACCTATATACACCAGATTTTGAAAAAGGATCAGTTCTATTAATAGATGATGAGTTGTGTAAGACATTAGCGTTATTATTGTTGGTTCTGAAGGAGATTTTAACATCATGTTTTTTGAAAACGTTAGTGACCTTGTAAATATCTTTATTGAACGTGAAGGTAGAAAATGAAGAAATTTTTGGTTTTTCTTTTTTTAGAGTGGTTATAGGACGATGTTTGTATTTATTGATAATACTTTCAATGAAAGAACTATTGTAACCATTGAGTTTAGCGATCATACGGATATTGTTTAATTCTTTTTTAAGATCACATTCAGACATTGGGACTGTAAAGGCTCGATGAACCATACTATTATAAGCCGCTCTTTTATGGATTTGTGGATGAGAAGAAACTTGATGAATAGTGGAAGAAGTTTGGGTAGGCTTTCTGAAGATGTTGAATTTTAAGGAATATAGTTGCCTAATGATGGTTAAGTCTAAAAAATTTATTCTTTGTTCAGATTCAGATTCGAGAGTAAATTTTATGTGTGGGTCGATATTATTAAGGTTGATAAGAGTAGAAGCTGCGTCTGTTGTGCTTTCATCTAGAATTACCAAAGTATCATCAACATATCTAGCCCAAAAAAGAATATTAATGAAGTTATTATTATTATCAATTTTAGTATGTTCTAAAAAATCTAAGTAGATTTCAGCTAAGATGCCCGAAGCCGGCGATCCCATGGCCAAACCTTCCTGCTGGTAGATAATACTGTCGAAAGTGAAATAGTTATTGTTTAAAACCAATTTCAGGATAGACATAAAGTCTTGTATTTCTAAAGCACGTAGGTGACTGTATTTGCCTAAATTGTTTTCAATTGTAGGGTATAATTTAGAGGTTTGAATACTAGGATACATATTAACAACGTCAACCAGGCAAAACGTAAAGCCTATTTATACTTAGGTTTAAAAGTCAAAATAGCCAAATTAGGCAAGGATATCGAGTTTCTTAAACAATGTATTACGTATAATTTGACACCTAATTTTCTCAAAGGCAACTTAAAAAGATTTCGACCTTCACCTCACATTGCTAAGACCCAAATTAAAACGAACAAAATTTGGCTAAAAGAAGAAATTAAATTCCTATACAAGAAAAAATCTTTCTTAAATCATAGATTATATGAAACTCACCTCGTAGCTGCAAATTCACTTTCAAGTGTTCAATGGAATTTATTTCAATCTCTAATTGATAATAGACTTTTCAACATATTAGCTAAGAAACAGAAAACCTTGGAGAAGAAACTTAGTATACTAAAAGGTTCTAAACCTAATAACACCCTTGCTACTAATAATAGAAATTCCTCTAGCACAACGTTTCAATTTCATCCACCAGTTATTAATTTATCCAATGTTCCTCTGAATGATGATGATAATTCAATTTTAGCCAAAGGTCCTAATCACAATTGGCCTAATCTTAATAAACTTGACAGCTCTACTACTATGATCTTAGAATCTGAACTAGCCATCAGTAAATTACCTCTCGAAAAACAGGATGAAGTTAGGTTCGAAGTTAAACGTAAAATTAACGACATTCTTAACTCAAGTATGAACCCCAACATCCCTATCGACATTAAAGAATCATTCATTGATCAAAAGCGATTACGCGCTCTCAAAAAGAAGATTTCTGATAATAATCTTATTGTCACTAAGGCCGATAAAGGCAATACCACTGTTATAATGGAAAGAAACAATTATATTAATAAGACTAAAGAATTCTTTTCTGATAGTTCGTTCACTGTTGTTAAAAAAGACCCTACTCAAAAAATCCAACGCCTTCTTAAACAAACTCTTAAAAACACTTCATTCCTTTTAACTGAACAAGAAAAAACTAAATTTATTAGCATGAATCCAAGTCTTCCAACCGCTAAAGCCCTTCCTAAGATTCACAAACCCGGCATCCCTATCCGCCCGATCATCAATTACAGACCAAGTCCTCTTTATAATGCTTCTCAATTCATTCAAAAGTTTCTAAGAAGATATCATTTTTTGTCTAAAAAATCTATTAAAAATACTACAGAGTTGATCGAGAATCTTAATAACTTTCATATCCAACCTAACCATTCCCTTCACTCTTTTGACGTTGTTAATATGTATCCTAGTATTCAAACCTCTAAATTATACCCTATAATTGAAAACAATTTAGGCAAATACAGTCACCTAAGTGCTTTAGAAATACAAGACTTTATGTCTATCCTGAAATTGGTTTTAAACAATAACTATTTCACTTTCGACGGTATTATCTACCAGCAGGAAGGTTTGGCCATGGGATCGCCGGCTTCGGGCATCTTAGCTGAAATCTACTTAGATTTTTTAGAACATACTAAAATTGATAATAATAATAACTTCATTAATATTCTTTTTTGGGCTAGATATGTTGATGATACTTTGGTAATTCTAGATGAAAGCACAACAGACGCAGCTTCTACTCTTATCAACCTTAATAATATCGACCCACACATAAAATTTACTCTCGAATCTGAATCTGAACAAAGAATAAATTTTTTAGACTTAACCATCATTAGGCAACTATATTCCTTAAAATTCAACATCTTCAGAAAGCCTACCCAAACTTCTTCCACTATTCATCAAGTTTCTTCTCATCCACAAATCCATAAAAGAGCGGCTTATAATAGTATGGTTCATCGAGCCTTTACAGTCCCAATGTCTGAATGTGATCTTAAAAAAGAATTAAACAATATCCGTATGATCGCTAAACTCAATGGTTACAATAGTTCTTTCATTGAAAGTATTATCAATAAATACAAACATCGTCCTATAACCACTCTAAAAAAAGAAAAACCAAAAATTTCTTCATTTTCTACCTTCACGTTCAATAAAGATATTTACAAGGTCACTAACGTTTTCAAAAAACATGATGTTAAAATCTCCTTCAGAACCAACAATAATAACGCTAATGTCTTACACAACTCATCATCTATTAATAGAACTGATCCTTTTTCAAAATCTGGTGTATATAGGTTCAAATGCAACAGCTGCAATTCTTCTTATATCGGACAAACAGGAAGAAGCTTTAAAATACGATACCTTGAACATGTCAATGCCCAAAAACACAATAAATTTTCTGCAGTTGGTCAACACATGAATGATTATAATCATAAATTTACTGACATTAAACAAGATATGACAATTCTCAAAATTATGAATAAAGGACCCCTCCTTAACATAACAGAGAATTGCTTTATAAATTTAGACCAATATTTCAATCCCAATTTTAATCTCAATGACATTTCCGATAAATCAAACATTCTTTTTGACCTGCTAATTCAACTTTTCAGACAATCAAAACCTAATATTAAAGGTCCGATTGTTCATTCTATTTTTACTACTTTTCTTAATCATTCTTCTATATTCCCACATCCCTCAGCCCCACCTTAAAAAAAAAAAAAACCCTCATACCTTTATTTTCCTTCTTTCACCTCCTCTAAAATTTTCCTTTGATCCTTACATACCTCCGTTTCTCTCTTCAGCTATTAAAAAAAAAACTCATACCTTTATTTTCCTTCCTTCACCTCCTCTAAAATTTTCCTTTGATCCTTACCTACCTCCGTTTCTCTCTTCAGCTAAAAAAAAAATCTCATACCTTTATTTTCCTTCCTTCACCTCAAAAAAAAAAATCTTACTGTCCTTTATTCAGAATCAAATTTATGGTCCGCATTGAACTGCGAATTTATATCCACCTTTATTTAACTCCATATATGTTATTCCACCTCGTGAAACATCCATCGTCCTTCAAGATTCCAGAAGCAGAAGAGCTTTCTCCTAGTATCATACTTCGCATCGTCTATTAATTCTACTTTATAAACATCTTGAGAAGACAAAGTTACGATTCTTTATTTTCAATTGATCTCTGAATGAACAACATTATCGCTTAAGAACCAAGTTTTTTCGATTTCCATTTCCACAATTTATACGACGCATGGAACTTTTTTAAGGATCTCTATTTTTTAACATAATATAGCGCTTCTCTGGTTTCCTAAGCCTCCTCGCGCAACAATTGCCTTGTTCCAAAAAATGAAGAGCCTTTCCAACATCCATGTATTTTGACGTCTTTCAATACCTTACAAAATACGACGTAATCTTCTTCGAATATACAACAGCTAAGAAGAAGCCAGCATTCAACCTACTCTTCTTCTTTATTACATCATTTAGTGCACAGTGGTGTTTTATAATATACGGCGCACCGAACTTTACATAACTTCCGCTCAGTGCTTCGTCAATTGGAAGAGTTATTATTTTTAATATATCTATACTCAAATTCCCACATGGTATGTACCTTTAAAAAGACTGTACTTGTGTTTACATTGTTTATGTTTTTCTTCGATATTTGCGCTTTAATTTACTTCAGGCTGATGATGACCTATTACTAGGTCGAAACTAGTCCCTATGTAATTTTCATTTTGTATTGAAAAGGTGGACCAATAATAATATATTATTTTACTCTATTGTAACTCCCAGCAAGACGAGCTGCCCTTACGTTTTATCTCCGTGGCAACCATAGTCGCCCCACACTCGTTTCCATGGCAACCACACAGCCACTCCCTTTATCCCTCCTCGGCAGGCAGTGAACGGACCTCCCTCTAAGAAATGTAATGCGCCAACTCTTATTGTTAGCAGTATAGCTAAGGATGATTCAAAGTAGAAGACCAATTTGAAACTAGAAATGCTGCTGTGATTGGTAAAATTTCTGGGGATATACTAAAGTCTGTTGGTTGAGATACAGAACCAAATCTGTAGTGCTTAATTGACTAGTGTTTGTTTGTTTATGTATTGATTAGTGTAGTGTATGTATGAAGCAGCTATACGAAATGAATGAAGAATTGGTGTAGTAGACCCTGTGTATAAAGAAATGTGATAAGCATAATGCCTATAATTACACACTTCATCTTGGCTAGTGTTACATGGAAGCTCTCGGAATTCATTCTTTCGGATTACATTATACGCATATTACAAAAATTACTAACTAGTTCGATAGAAGGTCGTTTAGTTTTAGAAAACATTATTCCACTGAAGCTCATCTTGTAGATTCCTGCAAGATATAGCTGATATTTTCTATTCAGGAGGTCAAGTGTGTCATGATGGACTTATCTAAGGCTTTTGATACGATAGATCTTGGGAGACTACTGGCAAATATAAGTGCAATTGGTCAAGGTAAAATAGTGACTGTGTGGGTGGCTATCATTTTAGAAAATACGACTCCGAGCATTAGAGTATGTGAAGCTTTATTTGATCCTATAAAAACTATGGGATTGGGTCCCATAGGGTAGTATGTTGGGACGTTTATTTTCATATGTACACAATATGAATAATTAACTGGAATCAGAGATATGGATTGTGAGTGACTGCAGAAAGACCTTGACAATATTCTGAGGTTTTGTGTTTCACAAATAGTCTTCTCTGTTTTATTATTCTCTTGAAGGGGTGAAAGTTCCTCATGAGGTTCTATGTAAGTACCTAGGCATTCATAATAAGGATAGATCTTCATTGTGGTAATCAGATAAACGGGATTGAAAATAAAGTTTACATATCTCTTAATATGATTTTGAGTTTATTGAGGGGTTTTAGAGGAGAGGGCACGTAAATCTCCAGCAAGGTCACAATTAAAGTATTGGTACGTCACCTTGATTATTTGATTAGAGAACAGGAAATAATCTACAGAAACAGCTCCATTTCTTGTGGGTGATTTCTGACAAAAGAGTTGTGTTACAGAGATGTTGCAAAGTTTGGGCTGGAAAGGCTTGGAGAAATGAGACAAGCTGTTCGACTAAGCAGTATATTCTGAAATGTCATCGAGGGATGGCTTGGAATGACATTAGTTGATGAATAAATTTAAGTCATCATCTTTATATGTAGGAAAGGTCACAACATGAAGATAAGTTGGAATTCAAGGGGACAAATTTTGGCTAATGTTTACTTACAGGAAGACATAATTTACCAAGTGAGTTGTTTCATAAATTTCCACAATCTTTTTCTACATAAACATCTGATAAACAATCAAAGTGCTCACCAGTGTGTGTTGATGCGTTTTATGGTTGATTAATTGAAACATTGAGTGAATTTTTGGTCTTAATGTGATGTACAGAGAAGGATGATGGATATTTCTGTAGTTATGATTTAAGTATTGTCCAATTGTTGGTAAAAAGGTACCAATAATATAGGATTACTTGCTATTACAGTGAAGTGTTTTGGGAATGAAGGTATATAGTGCCCCCTATTTCCCGGATAGGCTAAGCCGGTGAACGAGAGTCCCAGAGGTGGACCGTTCGTTAACTGGCGTCGCTGATTTTTGGGGGCGGTTAATAGGAAAAGGGGTGACAAAAATGGAAAAAAACAAACAATTTAAAAATGTGGTTCGATATTTATTGTTAATAGCACTCTTTTAAACAATAATTATTTACCGGGCGAGTTGGCCGTGCGCGTAGAGGCGCGCGGCTGTGAGCTTGCATCCGGGAGATCGTGGGTTCGAGCCCCACTGTCGGCAGCCCTGAAGATGGTTTTCCGTGGTTTCCCATTTTCACACCAGGCAAATGCTGGGGCTGTACCTTAATTAAGGCCACGGCCGCTTCCTTCCCACTCCTAGCCCTTCCCTCTCCCATCGTCGCCACAAGACCTATCTGTCGGTGCGACGTTAAGCAGCTAGCAAAAAAAACAAAACAATAATTAAACATAATTTAACAACAAAATCTTGAGGTCGTTATGCCTCATAGGACAGTTTTATACAATTCTGACTCTCTGGTCCTTCCTCATCGAAGCCTGAATTACACTGAAATGTAAATAAAAATAAAAATTTGCCTCATCTGGCTTGAAGAAAACAAAATTGTTGAGAGTGAAAATCTTCTTCACTTCTTTGAACCATGAACTTAACAGAAACTGGCTATCGCGACAGCATGTTTTCAACTTAGAAAAAGAAGAAATTTTATATTAATAAAATAATAAATGATAATAGAGTCATGAAAATCTCAAAAATAACACTGAGAATTTTTACATTATAATTTTACCTTAATTATGGATAAACTCCACTGATATTGAAATAATTTCTGAGCAAAACTAGAATAAATTGCATTCTCGAGAATTATTTTAATATAATTTCAAGTAATTATCTTGATTTAAGACTTCACAAGCATTATTATGACCTTAGAGAAGCATTCTTTTCCTGAAAATCCTTCAAAATATGATTGAAATTAATTTATGACTTTTTACAATATCTAAAATTTTATAAACTTTGTTCGGGCGAGGTTAAAATAGTACGGGCCTATTCATTTTTAATGGCACGTCATTGTAGAACATTACTTAAATACATAATGAGATTCACTAAACATAATTATTTCAACAAGATAAATGAGCACAAACAACGCCGGAATTACCTGAGCCCACCGTGGTGAACACGCGGTCAGGTCAAAACCACATTTTAATAAATCACGAGAGAAAATATTCCTAACTAATTCATTCTCCCCACATTCACACATATGATACACAAATTTCATTTATATTATTTACAAACGAATTCTAGAATTTAATTTTAGATTCTGATTATCATAATCGTATAAATAGAATAGTGAGACGACAGTTCCTGGTAAATCATTACGTCCGACAATCAGTGACACGTGATTGAATATTGGTAATCATGTTTAAAGAGATAATAGCAGGATTAATACAACATCGATCACAGATATTCAGCAAATTGATATTCAGAATAAAGTGGACGACAATTATCACGCACATTATTAAGCTTAAACATCAATGTCACCGGACATGTGGTCAATGAGTCACGATAAAGTATTATTAGAGACGTCCGACTCGTTGGCTGAATGGTCAGCGTACTGGCCTTCGGTTCAGAGGGTCCCAGGTTCGATTCCAGTCGGGTCGGGGATTTTAACCTTCATTGGTTAATTCCAATGGCCCGGGGACTGGGTGTTTGTGCTGTCCGCAACATCCCTGCAACTCACACACCGCATATAACACTATCCTCCACCACAATAACACGCAGTTACCTACACATGGCAGATGCCGCCCACCCTCATCGGAGGGTCTGCCTCGCAAGGGCTATACTCAGCTAGAAATAGCCACATGAAATTATTATATTATTAAAAACTATGTTCAGGCGAGGTTAAAATAGTACGGGCCTATTCATTTCTTAAACCCATAAATATCACTTAACAAATGCTCAAAATTCGCAGAACGCATTGTAATGCAAGACACATACTTCTCCAAATAATCCACGAATTAATCCCACAGGATCGCCGTATTCCAGGCTCATAATTCATCAACAGGCCATACATCAAATATCTCACAAGACCAGCAAATATTTATCACTCATGACCATTAATCTTTATTTAACCTGGCCTTAAAATTTATGACTATTATTATCATTAATATTATTAGTGGTGATTGTTAATTCTACATAATACTGAATTCGTTGACACTATCCTGCACAAATCCACAGAAATGCATAATATGAAATGCACAGTGAAATTTATCATATAAGGCACAACGAAAATTATTTCCACACAAGTTCATAAATCTGGAATTGTTTAATTAAATTATATTTTATGCGGGAACTCCATTACTTTTAAATATTAAGTTTAAGCATTTGAAGGGAATTAGAAATAATCTCAGAAGACATTAAATGGCAACTACACTAATAGAATCCAAATAACATTCGCACTCACTGTACCAACACTACCATGACACCAGAAGAATGAAGTATGAAATTATTGCAAAATTGCACTGATCTAATAGAAATAGTAATGCAAATGAAGAGGCACATACTACTTCCACATAGATGGACGGTAACTATGTTACAAAAGTTTACTTAAATTTGCAATGAGACTCGATCCCTTCCCAGGTGGTTGAATCTGCTCACATGTTGCAGGTCGTCCTGGTCGTTTTCTCCCTCATGTTAGAATGTGCCTACATTTAGCACCGCATGATGACAGCAAAGTCCATTTCCATATGTGAATGATTAGCTCTTCTTGAGGATAGGCGAGGCATCCTGGTGTAGCTGGTTATTGTGAATTGTAAAGGTCCCCTTCTTTCTTGAAGTTCCGATGGTGGCTGAAACGGACACAGACAGCTTTAGAAAATTTATCAAGTATGATCACGTTGAATAAATAGCTCGATGAACAAACTTAACTGCGAAGCTCACAAAAATCTGTGGCAATACAGAATCAGAGTTAAAGAGAGATTTTATTCGTTTTTCCAAGCTTATATTCCCTCAGCTGTGGACGTGTGGCACTGGCGTTCCGCGATGGGCTGTAATTCTTCTAGAAATTACTGGGCTCCGAGCAAGACATGACCACCATGCATTTATCGATCGCCAGGCTGGAATAATCAATAGTCTGCATACTCCCCAAAACCGATCGAAGCACTTTTTGACTGAGAACACAGCCATTCATGAATAAAACTTTAGACTGCTCTCCCAATGAAAGAATGTAATCAGCTGTTAAGAACACACAATAAAATGCATAGTATGGGCCAAATTTGAAGGGGACAATAGGAACATGGAATTTAACAAAGAGATAAGAAGTCAAGTGATGTATAGAAGGATGGGAACAGGGGAATGTGAAATAAAGAGGATCAGGAAAATAGCTAGTCAGTGTGGAAATAGGGATCAACAGATAGAGAAAGAGAAGCAAGGAATAGTATTGGGTGAATATTTGGAGTATTTGTCCTTTCATGTTCCTCCTTTTCTATCACTTCCTTGTCTACTGCCATCCTATTGTATGTACCTTTTCATGTTCTTGTCTCTCTTATCACTCTCTGAAAAATGGTGCAAAAGGGCTCTGGTTAATATGCAGCATGTCATTATGCTTCTTAGGTTACAAAAAGGGTTAAAAAAAGAAAATAAATGCAATTTAAATGCAATGCTAAAATTTACATGCAATGTACAGTTTAATCTTGTAGCACTTGCATGGAATTATTTAAAGTCATTCCACACACTGTATATGAGTTGATTATGTTTGTAAGTACACAAGATGTTATGAGTAGAATTTTGTAAATAATTTAAATTCATTAAGGATGGGCTGTGTGATTAAATTGTTAGTGTAAATTGTATAACACTCTATTTTAGCAAAATGTCTTCTTCTCTTGTCAATTTAAAATTTAGTGCTTGATAATAATGTATTTTTGTGTACCGTTTGCCACCGAGGTAGACACCTCTTTTGTAATTAAAGTGATTTTGAAATTCATTGTCTCAGCTGTTTCTTGTTTAGGTCAATATACTAATATTTTTATTCCTTTACTTCTCTATTCTACTTCTCTTATTTCTTGCTTACAGCCTTCCAAAGACAATAAGAAGGAAATATTCATAGAACAGCATACTGATGATCAGCTGCTGGCATACATCAAGGAAGAAACAAAGTATGTACACCGTGAAGCCTGTACAATATGGAATATTTTGTACCTGTATACAGTTGTATTCAGTAGTGGTTGTTTGACATCTGAAACTGACCATTTTTATCAGTTTAATTCTTTCTTTACAAGGTTACATTTAAACACTAATATTTTAAAATTCTATTGGTTAAAAATTCCTTAAAATATTCACAAACTTTAAGATCAGATTCATTGTTCCTTCATGTAGTTTTATTGAATATATATCTACAAAAAATCTCCAGTAGATCTAGATATTTCTGAAGTGTTTTTGTTTACAGTACTTTAAGCAACCACGGGGCCCGCAGTCCTATATTGCGTTAAGTAGAATTTATCTATTTGTGAACACCAAAGCAGATAATGAGTCATGGAAAGGAAACGTTCAGTTCATTAGTGCTACATCTTTGATATAGTTTTCTAATGAAACTTCCATATTGTTATAAGCATATAAACATATCATGGTATTGAATTTATGCTTGTTCCAGTGTTGTGGTCACACTTGCTGATTGTTGCCATTTCCTACTATTTAATTTAGTGCTCATTGTCAGTCAATTTCTTGTACTTTGTTGTTTTCACTATCGTATATTTGAGATGGTCCTTCATCCGACAGTCGCAACGGCACACCTTTTCATTTTCCACTTCAGCCAGGTTTTGTATATCCTTAAGATGACTTCTTCAGTAAGTTGGCCATCATCGGAGATTGTCTAACCAAGATACCTAAATTTCTCTACTCATGCTATATCATCACTGTCAACATGCATGGTTCCAAATTCTCAACGATGTAATGTCATGCATTCTCTCTTCTTTCCATTGAGGCCCGGGAATATTGCGCTAGTCGATTGTTCCAATTTTCTGTTTGGCGCTGCAGATCATCAGAGATTGTGCAGATCTTTGAAGCTAAAATGTCGTAGGTGTGCAGGTGTGATGTAATGGTGTCCACCACAAAAATGAACAGCAGGGCCTTGGTGGACTCCTACAGTTATATGGAAGTCATCAGGCGCTCCTGCCGCAGGTTGAACATGACTCCTTGGTTCTACGTAGAGCTATTTTACCCCCTCAGCAAGTTGCTCTGGCCAGATGAGGTCACGTGGTAGGCTTTCTCAAGGTCCAGAAAGTCTGAGATGAAGCCTCTTATTCTTTTCAGTGTCTCGTAACTAACAGCCATGCAGCGAGGATTGCTCCTGTTGTGCCTCAATTTTATACAAATCCAGCTTTATTGTATGTTTGGCTAAATCGCTCGTCCTGTTTTCGAGGATTTGTTCGAAAATTAACATATTATTCCTCAAAATTCTAATCGGGCGGTAAATATAAAAATCGGCAGGTCTTCCCTTATTTTTTAATTTTTTTAATGGATACCCTTGGCAATCTGTTGGTTTTTGGCCTTCTTTCAGATCTGCTTGAAAAGCTTGTTTTAGCCGCAACTCCTGCATTCCACAAAACAAAACTTTGCCGGAAATCATCGGGACCGATGTCTTTCCCTGGTTTTATTTCCTTCAGCAGAGCCTGGACTTCAGTGCCGTCGGACCTTTAACAACGGAGGTTTTAGTGCCAGGAGTGTCCAAGGACAAGTTCGGCTCACCAGATGCAGGTCTTTTTCATTTGACTCCCGTAGGTGACCTGCGCGTCATGATGAGAATTAAATGATGATGAAGAGAACACGTACACCCAACCCTCGTGCCAGCGAAATTAACCAATTATGGTTAAAATTCCAGACCCTGCCAGGAATCGAACCCAGGACCCCTGTGACGAAAGTCCAGCACGCCAACCATTTAGCCATGGAACGGGACAACTGCGCAGGGGAAAGGGACCGGTATATGCGGAAATTCCAAGATTGAAATTGTCAAAGCAGTTCCGCCAGCACTTTCGCGCTTCCCACCAGTCGAGTAGCAAATCGTGTTTCCTCATTGATGCCATAAATACGTTGTATTTCTTCCATGTAGCAATGCCCCGATTTGACAAGCCGTTAAATATCCTGTTCCTGTTTGCGGCATTTCAAGTTTCATATATAGTAGAGCTGCATAGCTGTTTGGTTTTGTTATGGCACTGACCCCTTTCACTTTACTACTGGCTGCTTTCTAGGCATTCGAATGAGTAGATATTATGGACAGTTCTGCCGCCTCTGCCGGGCTCCCAGGGGCCTCCTCCGCCTCCTCCTGGGAGGCCTTCCCAGGGGCCCGCTCCTCCTCTCGCGGGAAATTTGAATTGGTAAACAAAGCCATGTGCTTTTTGACAGCTATCATCGACAACAACGCATCGCTAACCTCAGTGCTGCCATCTTAACGGGCCTAAACCTCATGGCTGCCAACTTAACCTCACTAGCACGAGATTTGAATCCGTAAATAAATCCACGTGCTTTTCTGACAGCCACATGCTTTTTTACAGCTGTCATCGACAACAACGCACTGCTAACGCCAGTGCTGCTATCTTGACGGGCCTAAACCTCAGTGGTGCCAAGTTAACCTCACTAGCGCGAGATTTGAATCAGTAAACAAAGCTACGTGCTTTTTGACAGCTGTCATCCGCCATCTTTAATCAACAGAACACCGAGCTGCCCACTTTATGGCTACTATCTTAAGCACGTGGTAGCGGGCAATTTGAAAATGTTCCCTTAGCTGTCATCCGCCACCTTTAATCAAGAGAGCACAGTGCTGCACTCTTTAGCTACTTATCTTTGAAATGTGGTGGCGGCAAATTCGAAGTCCTTTTTTGACAGCTGTCATCCGCCATCTTGACACACAAACCTCACTGCTGCACTCTTTAGCTACTAGCTGAATCAGTAAACAAAGCCACGTGATTTTTTATCAGCCATCTTGCTTCGCTAACCTCAGTGCTGCACTCTTTGGCTACTTAACTTTGAAATGTGGTGGCGGACAATTTGAAAAAATTCTACAGCAGCCATCTTTAATCAATAGAGCACCGTGCTGCCCTTTTTACCTACATACCTTTGAAATGTGGTGGCGGATAATTTGAAAAATTCTACGTGCTCTTGTTTGGAAGCAAATCCACGTGCTTTTTTTACAGCTGTCATCCGCCTTCTTTAATCAAGAGAGCACTGTGCTGGTATCTTTATCGTATTAGTAGGCGATTTCTACGTCACAGCTGTCATCCGCCATCTTGCGTCGGTAACCTCAGTGCTGCCTTCTTTAGCTACTCACCTTTGAAATGTGGTGGCGGACAATTTGAAAAATTTCTACAGCAGCCATCTTTAATCAAGAGAGCATCATGCTGCTATCTTCTGGGCAATTTAAAAAATGCTTTTTGACAAGCTGCTATCTTTAATCTAAAGAGCACCGTGCTGGCCTCTTTACCCTCATACCTTTGAAATGTGGTGGCGGAAAATTAGAAACATTCTATTTGACAAGCTGCCATCTTTAATCAAGAGAGCACCGTGCTGCTATCTTGCGAGCAATTTCGTCAGCTGTCATCTTTAATCAGCAGAGCAATGTGCTGCCATCTTTATGACACTAAACTTCATTCTTTGACATGTGGTAGTAAGTAATGTGCTTTTTTGACAGCAGCTATCTTTAACGAAGAGAGCACCGTGCTACTATCTTTATCGTAGTGGCGGACAATTTAAAAGAACATGTCAAGGAATACCTTTGTTCTAAGATCATATTACAAAAGAAGTGATTAAGAATATAATCGAACACTGGACTCGATACAACATGTGATTAGAACAATGATTGATGTGTTTACAACATATCTGGCGTATACCTTTGTTCTAAGAAGAAAAAAGACTAGAATTCTGAACAGCTTGTGCAAGATAGCAACTCTTATAACTTCCTTTACCTTTACTTACTCTGCCAAGGCATAGCTTTATCGAACATACAACGCGATTTTATGCGTAAGGCAGTGCACATATTGCATAGCTGCAGTGATGCATGTTTAGGCTTGAACACACACTGCTGTTAAAGACATATTACAACTAGAATCGCATACTATAGTTCAATGGTGTAGAACACTGCTTTGCAAGACTGTAATCAAACACTGTTTAGAAAGAAAAAATCCTTCTCAACATACTTACTAAGCAGCTCTCTCTTCTTTGTCAAGGCACATCTCTATCGAACATGCATTGCAAAAGCAGGAGTGTGCATGATTAGACTTGAACACATACTACCATTCAAAAACATATACATACTGTAGTTCGATGTTGTAGAACACTGCATTGCAAGACCAGAATCAAACACTGCTTAGAAAAAAAATTTCTTCTCAACATGCGTACTGAGCTAGACGATAACATACGAATCTGCTAAACACCTTCTTTCTTGTCATACTAACTCGTCTTTATCTTCGAGAGAAAGGAGTGTGAGGGGGGAAGGTAATACCTAATCTAAAATAAAAGAATATGCCAATTCTACATTATTTACATCTTGTATGTACAAGTTTTATCTCGAATCATTTTACCGTTGTGATGTTTGCGTACTTCTCCCTTCTCAACACATCTCTTGTATGTCATGCTTTATCTTACAAGTTCAAACTTGAATCATTTGCTGTACTACGCTCGCAGCTTACCTCTCCCTTCTACTCTATCTTTATACAATATGTACAGTAAATTGTGATGTAAGACAGCTTAACATATATATTACAAAGTACACACCTCTAGCATAATGTTTACACACACACATATCAGCTTTATGTGAAGTAGTACCTATCAATTCTACTATGCCCCCAGGCTAGAGTGTTGGTGGAATTTGGGATGACAAACCGTTCGCGGTCATCATTATTAAGGACTACCTTACTAATTAAATCAGTGTACAACTGATGCTTCTTGCTTCTAATAACAGACATTTGCTTATGTAAACTAGGTGGATTACTCTTAATACAATTTTTATAATTTTCTAAACTTAACTGATTCTGAACTACATTCTTTTTAATCCCTTTCAATCTCTTTATTTGTAGTTGATTTAAGAGCATTATGCAATATGACTTGGATTTAGTACCTACAAATGAATCGTTAATATTTCCACCACATTCGTCTTTCATTTTACCTAGAACCTTTTTGTTCAGTAGCGGTAGATGATATTGATTATTTGCAGGATAGTTACTAGTATCAAACCTACCCAAGTCTGGCTTTATATCATTGTAATAGTCATCAGTTTTGATTTGGTAAATAAACAAATTGGTATCTGTGTAGAGCAATTGCACATTATGAGCGTACTTCTTCATAATATAATCGTAATGGAATTCATACATGAGTGTTTTAGCTAATTCGAGTACTACAAAGCCGACGTAGGTAGGTTTGTCGTACTTAACCTTAACATGTTTCATCTGTATAATAACTAAATTTTCATGTATGATAGTACAGCTATGGAAATTTGGTTTAATTATTAAATGGTTAGCACCATACCTTTCCTTAATATTTTCCCAGTTTGTAATCAGTTTTACATTAACACGTTTGTCAACATTTTCCATAGTCTTACCAAACACACTGTTATTCATGAGCTTGTAGAAATCTTTCTCAAACTCATTAACTGTATTTGTTCTTAAATTATTGTTGGGATCGATAAATGGCTTTAGCCATGGTGACTGATTATTTTCTAGTACGCGATGAATTTTGGTTAACTTCAAAACATGCTGCAAACACTGTTTTAAATTTCAATAATGAATGACATACTTAGATTTGTCACACAAATGAGCAATTAGCATTTTTGTTGTTAATGTGATGTACGGGGACTTGATATTTTCTGGGCAGAACGGTAAGTCATTATGAGAAGTGTGTAACTGTTTAGGATACTGTAAGTCAACTTTGAGGAAATAGCCTTTATTAGCTTCATCGTCTAGGGTGTGCAGTTATAAATCATCAATTTTGCACTGTGTTAGCCAGTGGAAACTACTTACTGGTAGATGCTGACTCATCACCCATCCATACTGATTGTTAGCATCGAGATAAACAATATACTGAGATTCCTGACTAGTCAAAACTCTGCATGTACTTATTATTTGCCTTAGAATACCGCCGGCTACGCTGACTTAGTCCACCTCGAATAGACGATTTTTATAAAGTGCAACATATCAATATCGGTTAGCAGTTCCAAAGTCACCTGCGTGTATTTTAACATGGCATCCCAACTTAACCCAGGTGCTGTAAGATACTGACATGGATCAAGGCTGTAGGTTTTCTTGCAAACACAGTGATAATTCTCGAAAACATCAGCTAACAGAAGTACATCCGTCTTTAAATACAAGTCAGAGTATTCACCTAGCATTTCAATGTGGAACTGCTCCCAGATATGTTGCGCATGTAAATAGTCATCATCACTAATATCCGCTGAATTCAGCGAGCAGTAAAATGATTGTTTTGATGGTAAGGCACGTTCTTCGAGGCGTTCTAAGCAGTCAAGTTATTCACAACAAAAGACACCCTTACGCCGAAGTAAATTAAACTGCGCTTCTTCAGGAAAAACATGTCGAATTTCTGTAAATTGTTCTGGCTGCAAATTACTAGAAAGTTTATCAAGGCTACTCGCCATAAAGCGAAACGAGTCAAGAAATCTCAGTTTTATGGTATACTTCTGATCTACTTTTACGCACTTTGTAAGTGCAATGTACCGCTTTTTTTTCTGAGGGATTATATCTACTTTTTCATTTGATGCTCCAAATTGTGAAACGATGAGATGCGAGTCGTAACCAGATATGTTATGAAAAATTACAGGAGTAAATTTTGGAACTCTATACTTAAGATTACAGCTATTATGAGCTGGACATCTGTACAAGCCAGTTAAATGATCATGATCGAAAACTTTAGGGTCATTTTCGGAAAATTCCCCATCACAAATACTACATTTTGTTGCACGTTCATGTTCTTGTAACTGAATTTTGGTGAGTGGTTTCATAGGAATATTATATTACCTGTTGTTTTTGCTACTAGACGGTAGGTGAGAAAGTAGAGGATGCGTACACACAGAGAACTGCGAGCACAGACTACACCGAGTCAATATGCAGCTTGTTACTAAGCGGATGTGTTATTTGCAAACGTCTGCACTACAGTTGTAACGAAATGTTTATGCAACAAGAGTTCTTCCGAGTGCCTTTAGAAGAAACGCTGAGTTCTGCAGGCTGACCTATTTCAGCACTATCGGACTAAGTCAGGATCGAGCCTGCTGTTTTTGAAGATGCCCAGGTGCCGGAATTTAGGAGTTCTGCAGGCTGATGTATTATACTAGCGGATCGAACCTGGGAGGGCCAGGCGCTATCCTCGACCTCTGAACTTAAACGGGGCACTAAGCTAAGCAAAAAGAGAAAGAGCCATCATCTACGGTATCCCTCGCCTGTAGGTAGACATAGGGCGCTACGCTGAGAAGCGATCCTCAGGAGCATTGAGCTAAGACCAGATCTACAGTATCCCCTGCCTGTACTTCGCAGCACGCTAAGCTAAGCAAAAAGAGAAGGAGCCATCATCTACGGTATCCCTTGCCTATAAGTAGACAAGGGCGCTAGGCTGAGAAGCGATCCTCAGGAGCATTGAGCTAAGACCACATCTACAGTATCCCCTGCCTGTACTTCGCAGCGTGCTAAGCTAAGCAAAAAGAGAAGGAGCCATCATCTACGGTATCCCTTGCCTATAAGTAGACAAGGGCGCTAGGCTGAGAAGCGATCCTCAGGGGCATTGAGCTAAGACCACATCTACGGTATCCCTTGCCTGTAGGTAGACAAGGGCGCTAGGCTGAGAGCGATCCTCAGAGGCATTGAGCTAAGACCACATCTACGGTATCCCCTGCCTGTACCTAGCAGGGTGCTGAGCTAAGCAAAAAGAGAAGGAGCAATTTACGGTACCCCTGCCTGTAAGTTGATGGGGCGCTGAGCTAAGCAAGAAGATAAGAAAACATCATTTACGGTATCCCTTACCTGTAGGTAGACAGAGGCGCTAGGCTGAGAAGCGACCCTCGGGAGCACTAAGCTAAGCCTACATCTACGGTATCCCCTGCCTGTTAGCGACTTTTGAGCCAGGGTAGGAACAACACGAGACACTGAGCTGCCGAAATATAGAAGTTCTGCAGGCAGACGTATTTTGTACCGCGTATTAAACCAGAAGGCCTGCACCTCTGAGCTCAGTCTAACAAGCTGCTGCTGATAATTTTGATGCGGACTGCACGTGTGTTGTGAACTTCGTACTCAGCGAAAGTAGCTGAAGCATCACATTCCAGCAGTGTGTATGTGCTCGCCGGCCTGATGTAGCTCGTGTGTGTAGGCTTGCTTCAAGCTTACTGTAAAACACATCCCCGATATTTGTTCTTGTTCAGGAACTCTAAAGTCTGCTTATTCGAAACCCAGTGCTAGTACATACTTACTCGCAAGGCATAACACCTGAACTACACTAGGAAGCAGCTAGCTGCTGCTCCCCCACTCCTAGTCCTGTTTTACAGCCGAATGCCCTTCCTAACGCAATATTTTAAATCGCAAGATTTGTTTAACCGTCGGAAGCTCTTGTTGATGCAAAGATTTTAAATAGCAGTGATCTGTTTTACAGCCGGATACTCTTTTAGAATTTTAAATTACAGTATCTAGTGTCTCACATCATAAACCATTCTTTTACGGCTGAATGCCCTTTCTGACGCCGATGGACCGGGATTTAGCCGGTTGCCCTTCCTGACGTAAGAGGACCGGGATTTATTTTTTCGCTAAGTCACTTCCTGCACAAGAGCATGTTAAGTGCAAGTCATGCTAAGCAGCATTAGCTTTAACTCGAATCCTAAAACACATCTGTTGGATAGGGACCGTCAAAGTGTCTAACAAATTACTAGCGTAAAGTTGCAAACATGCGGATTAAGCTAGCACATCGTTGATGGTCGCTGTAAAATTACCTACCACCACATTGCAAAGGTATTTAAGATAACGGATAACAGCTGTTAAAAAAGCACATTACCTATCACCACATGTCAAAGAATAAAGTTTAATGTTATAAGGATAACAGCACGGTGCTCTCTTGATTAAAGCTGGCTTCTGTAGAATTTTTTTAAATTGTCCTCCACCATATTTCAAAGGTAAGCAGCTAAAGAGGTTAGCGATGCAAGGTGGCGGATGACAGCTGTAACGCAGAAATTGCCCACTACTACGATAAAGATAGCACGGCTCTCGCTTAATTAAAGATGGCGGATGACAGCTGTCAAAAGAGCACGTGGATTTGCTTCCAAACAAGAACACGTAGAACTTTTCAAATTATCCGTCACCACATTTCAATGGTATGTAGGTAAAGAGTGCAGCACGGTGCTCTCTTGATTAAAGATGGCTGCTGTAGAATTTTTCAAATTGTCTGCCACCACATTTCATAGGTAAGTAGCTAAAGAGTGCAGCACTGTTCTCTCTTGATTAAAGATGGCGGATGACAGCTGTCGCGTGGAAATTACCGCCACCACATTTTAAAAGTAAGAAGCTAATGTGTGCAGCACTGAGTTTTGTGATGCAAGATGGCGGATGATAGCTAATGAAACTTTTCAAATTGCCCGCTACTACGTGCTTAAGGTAGTAGCCATAAAGCGGGCAGCACGGTGTTCTGTTGATTAAAGATGACGGATGACAGCTGACGAAATTGCTCGGAAGATAGCTGCACGGTGCTCTGTTGATTAAAGACGGCGGATGACAGCTGTCAAAATGCACGTACCTGCTTCAAATCTCGCGCCAGTAAGGTTAAGTTGGCACCACTGAGGTTTAGGCCCGTCAAGATGGCAGCACTGAGGTTAGGGATGGGTTGTTGTAGATGACAGCTGTCAAAAAGCACGTGGATTTGTTTACCGATTCAAATCTCGCGTTAGTGAGGATAAGTTGGCAGCACTGAGGTTTAGGCCCGTTAAGATAGCAGCACTGAGGTTAGGGATGCGTTGTTGTCGATGATAGCTGACAAAAAGCACCTGGCTTTGTTTACCAATTGAAATTTCCCGCGGGAGGAGGAGCCTCCCCGTGGGAAGGCCCCCTGGGAGTGGGCGGAGTAGGAGGCTCCTGGGAGCCCGACGGAGGCGGAGGCGGCCGAACTATCCATTATATCTACTCCAATGATCAAAACATCACCTGTTCCTTCAACGTTACTGCATCCTGAATATCGTCATTCAGAAGCCACGTGTCATTGTGGTCTTTTTTTCCTCCGTCCGACGTCCATTCAGATCGCCGGCAACAATAAGATAGTCCAGGGTCTTGTCATGCCATGCCCCGAAGGCATCTTCGGTTTCTGTGCCCAGGCCAGTTTGTGGAGAGTTGCACTGAAAAATTGTATTTTCCTTCTATCACCAATGTAGACAAGTTATGTAGTAGGGCTAGGTGCGTTCTAAATATGCTGAGTCAGCATTTTTTGCTGCGTCAGCACCCGAGGTCATTGACCTCGGTCGCGTGACCATGACGTCTTGACCACGTGCTCTTGTTTGTAAACAAAGCCACGTGCTCCATTGTTCTACAAAAAAGCTAAATACTATATTTTAGAATTTAGAAAAAATATTAAACATATGAGATCGATAAAATGATCGAAACATACCTTGAGATGTGCTCGTGCAATGGAGGAGAAGACTGCAAACTGCAACTCGATTGAATGACGATGACGGCGATAATTCTTGATGTACCTAGAAAACAGGAAATATTAATGTATGTCTGTAGCTTGAAAGATAGCCTAGCCGTACAAAGAAAGGTAGCTATTTTATGAAGCAGCTATTACTAAAGTGAAGCTGCTTCTGAAAAATGCGACGCACATAGGTCTTACAGGGACGATAGGATAGGAAAGGGCTCGAAATTTAGTCGGATCGTCAACAGCTAGCGTAGAAGTTGCAAGCACTAACCGACCGTATAAGCAGCAGTTTTACACTAAGCTCACCTTAGGATGTGCACGTGCAATGTAGATGAAGACCGCAAAACTGCAGAATGCTTTAGCAGATCTCACTGGAATAATGTTGACAGTAGACGATGATTTTCTAAAAAAAAAAGACAAAAGAAACCGTAAAAAATCCAAATTAATAATAATAATCAAAGAATTAAACTTACTTTTTTTTAGCAGATATCAATCACGATGGTGATCTTCGTTGAAAGTGAGGGAATACCGTAAATTGCCTATTCGTTTATATGCACATACGATTTTATATAATCAGTACTTAACACACTGCCGTTCGTTTCACACAGAGTACATCCGGTGAACTGGGACTTGTTGCTAGAGAGCAAGGCAGAAAGTGCGTACGTTTGCATTACAGTTGTAACAAATGTTTACGCACTGACTTCCTTCTGGTAAGTGTCCTCAAGGAAGCGGTCGGTGCTATGTCTAGTTAAAAACTACTAAAGCACAGGACTTTAGGGTCAGCCGTAGACTAAGGCCCTTCGCCTAGCTCTTGCTTTCCGTGTCGGTATCACCCAGCCTGGTATAAGAGAGGATCTGGGGTCTCTTAACCACGCATACACCTCACTGTTAACTTGGGAGCGACCCTCGGGGCCTTGAGCTGAGCGCTTAGTTTTATAGAATCAAACGAGGCTTCTAAGAGAGCATGTATAACAACGCCTACCGTGTTCCCTGCCCGTTAACTTGGGATGGACACTTGGGGCCTTGAACTGGGCGCTTAGAGGCGGTTGACGGTATCCCCCTGCTTAGAGTCCCCAGGTCTCTTCTGAACTTAAGATTTGGGGCTCTTAACAACACTTTTGAAAGAGGGTAAAACCCGATGCCGGCACAGCCTACTCCAGCATCAAGGGGCCTGTACAAGGCTTGACATCCCCATCCAACAGATGAATCACCATCAACAGCGTTGTATGCCCTCAAGCACTACGAAGAGGTTTGGAATTTAAAGCACACTTTTAGAAATTGTATACTTGCACCTCGCCTACCGTGCCAGCTAACATTCTGATGGTGAAATTTTAGCGGGACTCGAACCGGCTAACCTTGGTGTCAGACTTCAGCGCCTTAACGATCATAGTCACCAAAGATGCTGTTTTACCGTTGGATAATTTAGAATAAGAATAAGAAACTGGTTTGGAGTAATATAAAGAGTCAAAAACGTTTTATTGTTGATTTATAGTTGCCGATAACGTTTATTTTTAGGATGAGAAATATATTTTTGCACTTTCTCTCTCAATATCTACTTTGAAAAAATAATTTACGATACAAAAGAATATACGTAATTATGTATAATGTATTTCTAAATACAATTCTATAGAATAACTAATTTGAACGAGAAAAATAAAAACGTAAAAAATAAAAATTCAAACATATGTCACTAATAAAAACAAGATAATTTTACTCACCGATAAAATTCGCTTGTATGTATCGATGTTTGGCAAATACTGACAACAAATTTTCTACGTGTGGACAACACAGTATTAAAATAATTCTGAATTATGAAATAAGTAAAAAATAGTAGTTGATATTATAGTTTTTTGTTTTCAGAAAAAGTAGTTTCTCGTTTTCGGTTGTAGTATATATTAGAAAAATAATTTTACAATACAACAGAATTTACGAAGTTAAGAAATGTATGGCACTAAAGCCGTGATTTGCTTTGAACTACTAAGCGACCGCTGCTCAGTTCGGTACCTGCACTTTATGAGATGAATCATGGTCAGTGAGACGGATCCTCTCAGTAATTATTCTTGGTTTTCCAGACCGGGGTCCCCTACCCTCAGATATCTCCTCAATTGGAATCACCTAGGGTCACTTAGATTGATTGAACCTCGAACCAACCCTCAGGTCCAGGCAAAAATTCTTGACCTTTGCGGGAATCGAACCCATGACCTCCGGGTGAGAGGCAGGCACGCTACACTTCGCCCGCGGAGTCCGGCATTTAGGTAATGATAGAGGACTATATGTGACTATAAGGTTTAGCAGAGAGTAAGTGAAAAGTAAATAGAAGTGTGATACGGGCAGAGAATCAGACGGTAGGGCATGTTTAGGTCCAAGAACTTTCTTGAAGGAGACAGGAGGTTGAGGAATGTTGTCAGGTTCATTGGGACAAATTTCCACAAAATGTTCTCCAGAGACATCATCATCATCATCATATTCGTTATCACGAATTTCATCTACCACCATATTCAGAGCAGCTTTAGTGCTGTTAGACATAATTAAACTTCTCTCCTTTGGCTGCCGTGATTCCGCGGACGTGTCCGGTATAATTTCGTCGCTACTCTCTGAACTAAATTCCCTATCGCTATCTGATAAATCATCAGCGTTAACTTCGCACTGTTCTAAATACTGCATTAATTTATTGTCATCAATACCTGCTGAAAAATTATCACGTGAATAACATGCCATTTTCCTGTCACAAAACCACGCACTGCAAGGAGCAATCTCTTACTGACCGGTTAGCGGTATTTGTAAACACAGGAAACGACTCTTGTGAAAGGTATAACACCCTCTTAGAACTGCCAAAGCAAGGCCAGGCACACAATGACGTGTAGCCCCTTTACTACAGGCTGTAACAAAAGTATGCATTTCACTATAGGTTGCCTCAAAATTATGTATATCACAGAATTTTAAGCCGGCCGATGTAATCGGCTCTGGCAACTTCCGAATGGCTTGTTAACGGCCGACCAGATCGGCTCTGGCAATTTAAAGGATGGATGTTCGCACTACCGCCTGGCACCAAGAGAGTTAAAGATGGCCGCTGACAGCTGTCAAGAAGCACGTGGCTGTCAAGAAACCACTTGGCTTTGTTTACAAACAAAAGCACGTGGTCGTGACTTCACGGTCAGGTGACTGGGGTCAATGACCTCAGTTGCTGAAGCAGCAAACATGCTGACTCAGCGTATTTAGAGCGCACCTAGCCCTACTAGTAAGTTACATTAAGTGATTGTTATACATTTGCACTTCGGAGACTCAACGGTCAAAATTTTGCTGATATAACAATGCCAACGCAATTAGTTTTTCATAGGTTTCCGCGGTATTTCAGTTAGTATCCGCACCCCAATACGGCTGATTTTCTCCACTCGCATTTTTTCCTGCACTTCACTGATGCCTATGTGCTTTCTCTCGTGTGCTATGCCTATTTCGCTACTTCGTCCAGACGTATTTCAGTGATGCGATAGAGAATGGGGGTACTTGTTTGCTTAGCCGTCTAACCTCGTGCGACGGTAACGCTTGCATACTGTTGATGCTGACTGGACCCTGCCAACGCACTTCCCTTCAAGAGGATGCCGTAACGTTGGTTCCGATTCCTTGACACATATTTCCATAAGTATGTGACGGTGTTCTGTTACGGCCGGCCTGAAAAGACTTTTAGGGCTCGTGACAACAGGTAGTTACAACGCTCCGGACACGGAGAAGAGACGAATTTGGTAACCGCTCCTGTGGAGAAGGAATGATACGCTCTTTTCTGCATTAACTTCCAGAAAGGTAGACCAACTGTTCCATACCGGACGTCTCCATCTCCGCCAAGTTGCCGTGTTTGGTCCGCAAGAGTTATTATATTCCACTCAAGTCTGCTGGCACGGCGGTGGGGACCCCGTATCCATCACCTGGGACACGCCACGTACTACGGCAGTTTAACTGGTTCTTGGAGAATATTCATCAATACAAAATGAAATAACATTTTACCGGAAAACTAATTGAGAACCTGCTAAATCACTTCTAACAGAAATCACGTAATACCACAAAGAAGAATTGCAACAGTCTAATGCAACTTTGCTTAGCATGATATGCCATGAAACGTATGGTATACAAGCAAGTGTCCTATTTTCTGCCGTCTGTTGTTTTGTGGTGGTAATATCAAAATCTTGTGTGGTGATCAAGTGGTCTAGCCTGTCGTATCTCGAATCAATATCTCCGTTTTTATCCACTCATTTTGTACTACGAGTGCAGTAACAACACGGTGTCGAGCCACCCACTACTTTAATTGTGAGGAAGTCATGCATTCAACCGGGCCATGTGAATTCAGTGCATACAGCATCGATAGGAAATTACCACATCATATTATGATGTATTTTTCCCTACTTGATCGAGTTTTTCGTTGCTCCTATTGCAAGCGAATCTCACCTTGAACCATGAAATTTGTATTTCTCGGTCGTCTTTCCTAGTATCTAGAATCACCTTGCGGTGGGAAGACAGGCACAGACTTCGATTATATCCAACAATGTTATCATATCCCTAAACATTATCACATGCTCCTTGAAGTTTTGTAATAAACGTTGTCTCATTTCTTCCTTCATATAACAGCGAAATCCGCTACAGTGCGTTTGAATCTCCTGTTATGTTGAATTTTCGTTCAAGCCTTGATTTGCACGCTCCTTTTAGCTGTAGTGTTAAAGGAACACTTGTAGGAATATTCAAGAACGTGATAGCTTGCATTTCGGTTCAGATATTTCAGGTTTTCAAAACATAGTAATAAAACATTACAAACTGAGCCACACCCACCCCATCTATCACTACATTAGGGAAATATCCATGGGGAACTATATTTGAGGCCCGGGTCGTGTCGACTGGGCTAGGCACATACATAACCCTGAGCTGAAAACCCCCCCTTGTAATCAGGTAACAAGGGCAAGACTACATCTATTTGAAATAAAAGAAGAAATGGTTTAAACCAGGGTTTTTATTAAATAAATATGAGAGAAAAATTTAAACAAAGAGAAACAAATCACACAAAATAAACAAGGAAATTAATCGTAATACTCATGGACATACCTTGATACGTAATTTAAAATGCTCACTGCCCCTCGACACATCGCTATTACATTACCAGCAGCTTCCTTCCATCATAAACTATTCAACCAGGTCACCCGCTTTACCCGGATTCACATATGCAAGGCACTGCACCACATATTACCTCAGGCAACTAACAATGTGAAACGTTAGCACAACAATAAGCCGCGCCGGAGAACAAAAAGCAGATAAGAATAACGACAGATGAGACTGAGCACAGCCTCCATGGACCAATCAAAGCCAAGACAGATCAAAGAATACAATAGGTACGCCCATGCGCAAATATGAAACCAACATGGCGGGTACTCAAGCTGAGCATCGGCCATGAATAATAAATAAAATATATAGCTGTGCGCTGAGAACAAACAAGGCGCAGAATTAGAAAGATAAATACAGCAGGTCGATCGACATATCATCCTTTTCTCCCCCACAGATCCAAAGTCACATGCATACCACATTCACGCACACACAATGACGGTATCGGGAAAATAAAACACGAAAGGCCGTTCAGATTTCGTAGTCAAATACAAACCATAAATTATGACTCCACGGTCATTATCAGCGGGTCTCACGTACTCAAATGTTTGCGTGCGGCGTGCAATTACACATAAGGTCAGAACTGAACATTACTTTATTCACATCACTGGCATGTTGCGCCTTGTACAACCTGGATTGGTATCTCCTGCGGTCGAGACAAGGGGCACATCATGAGGATCACGCAGTATTAAAGCACGCAGTGCACCAAATCATAACCAGAGAGACCCGTTTTCAGTTATCACAACAAGACCACAAACACATTCATTCAAAGCACATCGTACGACGGAGCGGAAAGATGTATGCCATCGACCGTAACATACGGGAATAACTCGTCACCAAATCCAAATATAAACCGAACTACCACATACCTGTGATTATCAATGGTAAAATCGGATAGCAGTTAGCGTGAAAGGTCCAGGCTTGAACACATTGAATGAATATTTAAAGCATAAAAATGCCACACCAAACATAGCGCCAGCCATTGTTAGTATCCGCCACACGTAGAACAGAAGAACTCCACAGAGTACAAATTATCGCTCCAGCGAAACGAACGACCTCACAGATAAAAACATAGCGTGTGCTGCTCCCTACTGGACGTCATTAGACTGACACATGTAAATATTGAAAAACAAAGCTGAAGGAAGCCATTTGCATAATTAAATGACAAATTGTGGAACATGCGATAAGCATGATTCAAACCAAGCCATATTGTTTATGTCTATGACATCAGTACTTGGAGGTGAAATGAATGCGTCTATGTTATGGAAACTGCCGTCATGTGTATGCTCTCTTTCAGCTTTTCGAAGGTATAATCAGGATTAGTGGCTTCTGTGTTGCATACGGTCTCTGTTAAACACAGCATTTAAGACGTAGACTGATATATTACATGGTAGTATGGATCAACTTCCTTGTATGAACCTACCGTCCTATATATAGGTCGGCTCTGTTTGTTTCCACATCAAAGCTACGTAATTACAAATAACCAAACTGTGACGTAATAGAATTCCACACTGAAATGATAACAAATTACAAATACAATACGTATGTTTGCGCAACTGTATTGAATTTTTATAAACGAGTTCCCATTGTTCAGCATATCTCGCTGACTGTCGGGAAGCAATGTTCTCAACTTTATTAATATCTACTACACTGAGATACTCTCAAAACAACCTCAACAACATGGGCTTTTACAAAGAATATTACTCGTCTGCCAGAAACTGCAGAGTGGTTGAACAAGATCAGATCTCCAAATCATATGCCGTCCTTTACATAAGAGACAGACCTATAAGGTTTTTAATAGATGTTTGCCTGATTAAATAGCTTGTATTTCAACTTTTAGGTTGGACCACTTCTCATGTATTATTAAAAAGAACTTATCTGTGAGCTCGCACGTTCCTAAATCGTCAGAAGTTTCTAGCACGTGATATCGTGATCAGTGGGAAAGGACAACATCCACGTAACAAGTGACAGCTTTTCAAATGTATGACTACATTGAATGTGACATGAGGTGTTGTTTACGCCCATGAGTACGTTGATGTGTAATGAGCTTTGTGCATGGGATATCTGTTAGTGGAATGTTCAGTATCATTTCCAGTCTGTGACAGTTGTAGTGGAGTTGAACTATTGGTTACATCGTTTTAATTTGTTACTGTAGATCGAGACCAGGCGTGAGCTACGTGGGTCATCGACCTCCAGATGGCGGAGCACCTTGTTTCAGATGCGATGTCTGTGCCAAATACTTCAGCCAGAAATGCAAACTAGCACGCCACATGCGTACCCACACGGGCGAGAAGCCATATTTTTGCAATGTGTGTGGCAAATCCTTCAGTCAAAAAGTCAGTCTTGGTGTTCACATGCGTACTCACACGGGCGAGAAGCCAAATTGTTGCATTGTGTGTGGAAAATCCTTCAGCAATAAAAGCCTTCTTAAAGTTCATATGCGGAAGCACACAGGCGTTAAGCCATATTGCTGTAATGTCTGTCGCAAATCATTCGGCCAAAAATGCCACCTTACAGTTCACATGCGTACTCACACAGAAGAGAAGCCCACAGAAGAGAAGCCATACAGCTGCCATGTCTGTTGTAAATCCTTCAGCCACACAAGCAGTCTCATGAATCATAGGCGGATTCACACAGGCGAGAAGCCACACATCTGCAATGTCTGTGGGAAATCCTTCGGCCGTACAGGCAGTCTCATTAATCATAGGCGGATTCACACAGGCGAGAAGTCGCTATGGTGCAACGTCTGTGGTAAATCCTTCGGTCAAAAATTCTATCTTACAGTTCACATGCGTACTCACACAGGAGCGAAGCCATACAACTGCAATGTCTGTGGGAAATCCTTCCGGCAAAAAGGCAGTCTTACAGATCACATGCGTACTCACACAGGAGAAAAGCCACACAGCTGCCATCTCTGTGGGAAATCCTTCGGCCGTACAGGCATTCTCATAAATCATATTCGGATTCACACAGGCGAGAAGCCACACATCTGCAATGTCTGTGGAAAATCCTTCGGCCGTACAGGCAGTCTTAAAGTTCATAAGCGGATTCACACAGGCGAGAACCTTCAGCTGGAGAGGACACCTAGGAGATAATTTGCGCACTCACAAAGGCGAGAAGCCAGCACAAAATTCCACCTAGTACGTCACGTACGGACTCAAGCGTGCGACAAGCCCCTCTGTGCAATGTCTGTGGCAAATCCTTCAACAAGAAAGGCATCCTAGCAGGTCATATGTGGACTCACACGGGTAATAATCCTAACCTGTGTTATCTGTAGTAAGCACTTTTGCAGGAGAATTCTACTCTCGAAGCAAATACAGAAGAGATGCCATACTGTTGAAATATCTGTGGCAAGTCTAAAGCTAGAAAGTTAGTCTAACAGAGCACTACCGAACGCACATGCGTGTGATGGTAAACGAGGACTCAGTAATGTGACAAAATGTTCAGAACATCATGTAACTTAACCATGCACGTATGAACCACACTGGAGGGATGCCGCACTGCTGCGTGTTTGGTGGCAAGTCGTTTGTCCGCAGCACCACGCTATCTGTGCGCACGACCGTCACGCCATGCCAGGCTGAAGCCGCACGCGATGTAATAATTTTCCTTCTTTTATATACCCACTAACTACTATACGAGGGTTTTGATTCCCACAAGACCTCAAATTCTGGAGATGTAGCCAGGTACATGCGATCGCACACAGCGTAGAAGTATTTCTTTCTTCAGCCAGACAGCAACATCTCGTCACACCTCATGATGTACACCGGAGAATGGTCCCTATGAGGCATTTTCTCTGCGGTAGGATCTTCAGACAGAAAAAATGCGTGGTCCGTGTTGTGAAAAGTGCAAAGGACATTTCTTGAGTTTTCTCCTGATCAATCCCAGATCATGTACATCCACTTCTTCTCAGCCCAGGACGACCCCTTTTCTGCTTCCAGACATTAGTAGAAGTGTGGTCAGTAACACTCATTGAGGAGCCGTCTAGATGCGAGGGTAAAATGTAAGCCGGATGTACACAGAGGAATCATACGACAAAGATGAATGTAAGTGGTACAAGACTAGAAACGCAGTAGAAAGATACTCAAACGTTAGAATAAACAATTCAAGGGAATAAATAAGTGCCGAATTAAGTCATAATAAATTGTTGCTTAAGACTTAACACACCTGTGCTCCCGCTTGTTCCTCAAAACTGTACCTTCGTCTTCGGCTCTTGCAGCTGAATCAAAATATCAACCATTGCATTCATAATATTTTTATTACGTAGGAAACCACATTGGTAGTCATAAAATAATGCTTAGAAATTAAGATTTAGCCACTCAATTATCACTGGTTACGAGATAACATGCAGGTCAAATCAAAAAGACCTGCATCTGGCTAGCCGAACTTTTCCTCGGATACTATCGGCACTAAAACAATACACCATTACTATTATTAGATAAAGACAAATGTTGAATGAAGAAACCTCATTGTACCTGCTAGATTTTGCAATTGCAGCACATACATAAATAATGGCTATATTTGCTCCAAAGCTGAGTTTTGTGCGAGTGTCCATACTGGGGAGATCTCCAGTAACAATGTTAAAAAAAGGAAAAATGTTCCACCTTTTCAATACAATAACACTGTTGCACAAATCAATGTAGCAACATATTTAATTTAATTTATTAAGGGACTGGTTTCGACATCTGTCCATGTCCTCATCAGCCTACACAAAAAATGGCAAGAAGTTAACACAATGGTAGCACTTATGACAATTTTCTTGAATTACAAATAGAAGTTCATGTAGAGGTTCTTGAGCACTCTTGCTACTCTTGCTGATCTTGAGGTTAAAAAGATGTAGTATAGTTTACAATTGTTGTTATTCAAGGAATAAAATTTTGGTTGCTAGGTAACAAATGATATAATTTTGTTTTAGTACTTCAAAACGAGGATAGTGGTATATATATAAAGACTGCCCTCTTTACCTACTACCTTCGAAATGTGGTGGCGGATAATTTGAAAAATTCCGTCAGCTCTTACCCGCCATCTTGCATCGCTTACCTCAGTACTGCTATCTTTACAGTACTGAAACTAATCGTGGAGGTGGTGGGAAATTAAAAATCTCAGTGCTTTTTTTTGACAGCTGTCATCCTCCATCATTAATCACGAGAGCACCGTGCTGCTATCTTTACGGCACTGCGGGTAATTTGAAGAAATTCCGTCCGCTGTCATCCGCTATCTTTAATCAACAAAGCATCGTGCTGCTATCTTTAGCTACATACATTAACATGTGGTGGCGGCAATTTGAAATTCTATCCAGATGCCATCTTTAATCCACTGAGTACTGTGATGCTATCTTTAGCCACTACTTTTGAATTGTGGTGGCGGATAATTTGAAAAAGTATTCCGTTAGCTATTATTAACTTTAATGCATTTGCGAACCTAACCTCTCATCTACTATCTTGAAGGAGACCATCCTTAGTTTACAACAAGATGCCCCTCCCGACGCTAATTACTACTTAGAGGTTACTACCCAAGATGGCGGTGGCTGTTATGGGTACCTCCTCCTCCTCCCCTACCTCCTCTGCTTCCTCTATCTCCCGAAAAGTAACAGAAGTAGCGAGAATGATTGCGGGTACAAGATGTTGTAGATGTTTCACTACTTCTACAATCATCTGTCCATTCTTATCCTGTAAAATTCAAATACCATCCTGGAGTAAAATAATCTAGCCCTGAGTATATTCGTTTGTGAACGGAGAAATAAATCACGTCAAGGGAGGGAATAGTCATTTCCTGTTCATGAGTGTGTTGAAATGTTCAATATGTGCTCGCAAGAATTTTGAAGGGTTGATGTTTTAAAATATCCGGTTATTAGTTGTCCGGAAAGATAGAATAACCCTATGATAAGTGTAAGCACCACGGTAGCATACATCAAATATGGAGTTTTCCGGATATGATGAGGTAGAATTATTCTGATTAAAGAATTGGCTAAAAACTTCGTGATGTACATCTGTGGCAGTGGTCGGTAGTTAACTTCCAAAGAATTAAGGATTAGCTGAAGGCGATCAACCACAGCACACTTTGTATCCACGTACCAGAACACTATAACACTGTTGGTAATATATTTAGGTATTATGCAGAGTTATCATATATCCTCTGAATTCGAACAATCCCAGTGGCTGGTTGCCATAGACTGAAGAGTGTACACCTTTCACCCTTGTGGTGCCAATACATAATCTAATATACACAGTTGCTACATTGTACTCTATGTGTTCTCTTACTTTGCGATTTCCTGTCAGATATCTGTGTTCAAGACTGTATTTATGTTCACCTACCCATGTGCTACTTTCATTGGGTATAAATCAAACTCAAATGTTTTTTCTGAAAACTTTTCATTTCATTTTACAGTTCTGTGTTTTCCATTACTGTTCAAAAGTCTGCCAGGTTCTTTTCAAGTATTTGTATTTCTTCTTTATTAGAATCGAAATTTATTTCTTTTCTTTTCTTTCTTTCTTTCTATCTTTCTTTCTTTCTATCTTTCTTTCTTTCTTTCTCTCTTTATTTATGTATTTATTTATTTATTTATTTATTTATTTATTTATTTATTTATTTATTTATTTATTTCTCCTATCTCAACCCGTTTAACCTACAGCGTCGGATCTTCCTGTTCCGGGGTTATCTGAGAGGTGAAAGAAGGTGCGGGCTGAATGGGTCTATCTACGAAAGTCAAAGATTCTTTTAAAACTTAGGAATGAAGGTTATATTTCTTTTCAGAATTGCTAACAAACAAAATTTTTCACTTTGCGAAAGAACACGGAATCTGGTACAATGACAATTTTGACTCCAGAATAGAGAACCTGAGAATAGATAATTTACAGGTTCATTGAGATTCAAGCTCCAAATTTACAATTTTACAACGTCACTAAAGCAGCGATTAGTTATATAAGGTGGGATATATCCCAATAAATAATTTTTATCCAGAGCACTTTGCTCCAACCGTTACAATTTACGGCCTTCCAAAGGCACCACTCATCGTTACAAAAATCTCAGAAAAGAGCTTACGTGCTCTCCAAATTTTACCAAGGAGGCTGGCTCCCAGTTTCTTACAGCCAACTCAAGGGAAATTTACACAAACCTTACAACTTTTGGCCTCTCTAGGCCCAACCTACTATTGACAATTTAGTTAACACAGGCGTATCTAGTACCCATGCTACCGGGCCTTCGTGAAAAAGAAGAACAGGTTAAATTACTGGCCCAAACTCAAAAATGTATGGATGCGACACTTGCGCTCCTGGAAAACCAAGATTTAAAACCCTACTTGGGCTTATTACCGACGTAATAATTTATACCCTCTCCGTAAATACTTTAGTACTGGCTGCATGGCTATTGAAATTTGTGTCTTTAAATTGGTTTACCGCTACGTTATTCATCAAGTGATTCATGGTCTCAGATACCATGGTTTTCAATACTCATAAACATGAATTTCCGCCGGCTTTAAAGGTAATTAATGTGCCCATCTGTGGTGTATGGCCAGACGGTGCCTTTTTCCAGTATTCTCCTGCATTCTAGTTTCGTCGGTATGAACTACCTCGCCACTCGCTCCCCTCCACTGGGCATGAATGCGCACGTGATCATTGCGGTTGTGGATTGTCTTGCAGGCTTCTGGGTAGTCGCCATTATCGTTCTGAGAGTGAGGCGAGATGGAAGGGCGGCGTGCTTCTCTGCTTGGCGGGATGGATAGTGTAATTATCATGGACCCAGGGTGAATTTTTTTGATAGGGATTACGCCCTCGTGATCTTCGAAATTTTTCTTTCAATTTTTATTATAATTTCATCTTCATCGCCTGGAAATTTTGACTGCCTTCTAAGGATTTCCTCTAGCATACGTAAGTAAGGATATGAAGCTGAAGCTATTTCTCGACTACGGCAAGATGGTACACAGTTTTTTTTTTCAACTCTCCTTTTACTGATTCCGTGTGGTGAACTGAATGTTTCGGAAGGTGAAGTGCGTACCCAGACATAATGTAAACCACCTTTGTTTACTGGGACTTGCGTCTACTGTAAGTTAATATTAATTCTTTTTCTTGGAAATTGTATATTTAATACTTAATGCTTGGTTGTGGCCTGCTAGGCCTAATAGGTAGGGGTTAACACAATGTTTTTTTTTGCTAGGGGCTTTACGTCGCACCGACACAGATAGGTCTTATGGCGACGATGGGATAGGAAAGGCTTAGGAGTTGGAAGGAAGCGGCCGTGGCCTGGTGTGAAAATGGGAAACCACGGAAAACCATTTTCAGGGCTGCCGATAGTGGGATTCGAACCTACTATCTCCCGGATGCAAGCTCACAGCCGCGCGCCTCTACGCGCACGGCCAACTCGCCGGGTACACAATGTTCTGGCAAGGTTACTAACCAAGCGAGTTGCCACAAGGGTGTGGGGTTTACGTTCGTATTCCATTTCAATTTTAACTTCATTTCCTTCTTCTTAATTATATTTGAAAATTTATGTGCTTAGTGTTTCCGTGGTAATTCGGCGTTTTGTTTTCTTTTGTCTCTTAATATGAATTTGCGTATTGTTGATTGGTGGCCTGTGATTGGCTCTTTCCCTTGACTGACCTAGTTGCCATGGGAATGCTAATGTTGATTGGCGGTGATGCTGATTGTTGATGTAATTTAGTACTGTGGCTGGTTTAACCTGCTTTTCTTTTAATTCAATTTGGCATTTTTCCTCTCCCTGATGGCACGTTTTCCTACGGACCTGGTTATTATTATTTTGGGGTAAACTTTTCTTGAAACTTCATCGCGATATTCCACCCTTCTGGTAGAAGCTCCTTGGAATATACTCCAAATAACATTTCAGAATAAAAAAAAGCAATTATGTGAAAATTTTTTCTCGGTCTGATAACGTATATGATGGTGGTATGAACCTTGCCATGAAATCTATTGGTATTTAAAGAATATATAAAGGTTAAAGAGGTGTTTCAGAATTTCGTGTAGTCTTTGTTAATTAATTAATTAAATTATTTTCTAATGAAACGGTCGACCGTAGTTTTTAAAATCTTTGAGCACTAAGATTTTTTGGTATATTTCCAGTGAGGATTATTTTATTAAAATTGTAAGCTTCATAAAGTCTATTATTAAATCTCCCTTTGTGGTTGTTGCTTTTGAAAGTGGGTAAGTATTATAAAATGATGACCAGTTCTCCATTTTATCCCCCTCTCTTGTGTCATCTGTTTGCTTAATGGTGAGTACTTGTTAATTTTTCTTACTTGATATTTGTTTGGACTCACACGTTTCCACAACTCTGATCTGTACTTATATTTTTCATGTATGGTCAGAGCATTTGTGCTGTCACATGGGGTAATTATGTAATTAATTGCGCTAAGTACAGCTTGTGGCCCGATCATACCGAGGCTAATCCCACATTACTGAGGTGACTAGAAAGAAAGGTTAATTAATGCTTTACAGGAAGAGAAACAGTTACAAAATCGTAGTCGCCTCAAGTTAAATTGAAGGGGAACTCGAGAGGGTAACGCACACTCTATCCCTGTTTTACAGTTCGAGCCTTTATTAAATGTTACATTAGCAAGAAAAAACTTATATTTTAGGAACCAGAAGGTTACATAGTTAAACATTAGAACCTTCCCCTCGGGGCAATTTGCGGAGATAGCTACAGAGATAGAAAATTGGTGGCCATTACCTGGGCTGATGTTCTGCCTGACGAAGAATGAGGCACCCCGCCTCCTGTCTTAACACACACACTCAGATATTCGAAGATCAATAAGACAAGGTAACATGAAAAGCCGCAGCTTATATCACCGAGACGAGGGTTCGCAGAGGCTCTGGATTAAATCCGGACACACACTCTCATTTTTATTGGCTAAACAAGAAGCTTACGATTGGCTGAAAAATAATTACAGAAAATATTAATTTCCAGACTCATAAGCTGGCGGGATGGGAAGGAAGTGTTGCAAACCTGGAAGTACCAAAATAAATGAAAGTTAATTTAGTTGAGAAAACCTATAAACACAAAACATCATTAAATCACTAATTCTTCCACCTTGAACCAGATTGCATGACCTCAGTTTTTATAGAGACATCTATGGAGCAAAGTTCAAACTTCTTGATGTACACTAAAACAAAACAAATAAATCCAATCAGTTAAGGAAACTTTAAAATAACCTATTACTCAGTTTTTCAGTAGCAACATTTTCTGGTCAATGTCCCAACTTTATGCATTAGCAGTTTCACGTTTTGTTCGGTAGATAGTGTTCTTTAAGGCGCTTCTTTTAAATGTGCGGTGTAGAGGGCGTACCTCCCGGTACAGACTTCCTCATAAGGTTATTCCCAGCTGTGAAACAGCAGAACTGTGAAAGGAAGGAATGTTGGAATTTTTCAGATCAGAAATTACTTCCTGAATGTCCATTTTTAGAAAAATAACTTGTAAAACTAGTTTGAAGCCTTCTTGCAGTCGTAGAAGTTTGACAGACACAGTTCAAATCTGCCGCCGCTGCCGATACCCAGGTGATGTCCCCCGGATCACCCAAGAACTCTCAGATGCACCTCTCCCGCTACTATGAAAGGGGTAGTCGTGGTGATGGTTGCCTAATACCAGTCCCCAGATGTGTCGGCAGTAGAGTTACCGCACCACTGCCCTTGCCGGAAAGATGGAGCTGCGGCGCTCAGAAGGAGACATGACTAGAGTGGAGTGGGCCCATTCCCTACTCCGGTATCGCTCACCAGAAATTGAGACATGAGAGGGCACTGATATCAGATCCTTTTTAGTAAAATACCCAAAGGGAAAGGAAAACCCCCACAACACCAACAGGGGAAACGAAAGGAAATGAGCTCCAAACACCCAACACGGGTTACATCAAAAACCACGGACCAATATCACAAGGGGCTGTCCACCATTTTAAATCATGATCATCAAAAAACAATGATCATCACCAAGGATACTATAACTAATTGTTATACATGGCGAGAACCAATCCCGTAGGGGGACCAACAATGGTAGGGAAAATGGAGGCAAAAACAACAGGACATAACCCAAACACACGCCACAACCCAAATAAGAAATTTTAAAAAATAAGAAATTTAAGGAACAAGAAACAAACTTAGTACGAAAGGAAACCCACCATGATTATCCTTACTGGAACTCCCATGTATTAACCCATTTTCTTAACAAAGATTATTTCGAACCAGAAGAACAGCAAAAGCTGGTAATAATAACAATAATATTTTCCTTCTTTTCTTCTTTCCTTTACCATTTTGCCCAAAAAACTTTTTAAATTCCATAATGTGATCGTTTTAAACACTACGTGTTTAAATAAGCCAAGCTAATACATTTTTAACCCGATAATAGTATTACAATATGTTCATTAAATTTTCACAAGAATGTTTGTCATAATTTTACGCCACACACCACCTTTTGATGATTTAAAGGGTTTCTTCGAAGAAGTCACTGAAGTATTTCACTGCGGATAAAAATAGCAATGTAAACTTACAGTTTGGTTGCTCCAGCACTAGAAAAGTTTCAGACATGGCCTAGTCATGCTAGCTTACCAGACGAAGATCACAAATTGCAGGAAAACAACAAACGAGGATGAAAAAAGGAACTCCTGAAGGTGTGGAGCACAACCCTCCACCTCTTATACTGTTATCCGTAGTCCATGCCGCAACATAACACGGCGACAAATCCACAAGCGTCTTCTCTCCATGATGGGACCTCGGCGAGTGCGAGACTTCGCTTCCCTTCCTGCCTGGGGTCGAGAGTTTCCAAATGGCCGACACAAAGCGTTGATTGACCAGAGCAAGACGAAAGGGAAGAGCACCAGATAGTTGCCACTACTGCCGTAAGGTGGCAGTAACAACCAGGAATTATAAGAGCTCGAAGAAGAAAACATAACTTAGCGAAGAACAAGAAATAATTGTGAGATCACAGTTTAGGTTGTAGAATAATTGACACAAATTTCTACGCCGTAACAGCCCATGCGAAAACGTAGGTGGAGGGGAGACTTATACGAAACCTCGGTTTCGGCCTCCCCCTTTAACTTTTCATATTTCCATACGTCACCCCTTTGAGGTAGTCCAGTGTTTAAAATTAAGCTAATTTTCTTGTGTTCCAGTCCACAACAACTAACAATCACTGGTACCGATTCCAACTTCGGATACCCATTGTATGCAGAAGTGAAGGCAATGTTCCTAACTCGCCACCAATCAATAGAACACAGTTAACAGTTACCTTTAAACTTACACTGTGCCGCAACAATGATTATTTTTGAAGTCCACTTTTCAGAAACAATGGAGGTTTCAATTTTCCTACATGTTTTACACTAAGTTCGCTTTAGATTTACTTTTTACATACAGTTTCGTAGTAGAACACATTACCTTTACCAGTCCCCGAGTTAATCTGGAGTTTGATAAGTATTTTAAATTTTTCACATAACTTGAAGAAATCTTTTCGCTTGCTGAATTCAATCACCTAACACACTCTCGGATATAAGAGAAGTTCATATGACCATTTAAGATCAGTTGTTTAAGTCCACTACAGTTCAGGATTGACCACCTAACACTTCTTACAATACATTTCCAACCTTTAAACTTTTTTTACTAATCATCGGGTTGTTAATAAAGAAAGCACCATCAAGATTGTTTCTATTGCAGCCAAATGAACCTCAAGCGCGTTTAGGGGGAAGGAAAAATGCAAAATTAGTGAGTGATAACTACTTAAATAATAAAATCCAAAAATATACACCTCACATCTTTAATAAGGTTGGCACTAGAGTTTACCATTGGCTTAAAAAAATAGCAAGAGGAGAAGATGGAAGCGTCCAAAACAAGACGAAGCAAACATTTAACAGAATCAATAACACCCGAAGAACATCAATTACACGAGGTAGAAAGGAACTACACAGGGAAGTGCCCAAGAGCAGTAGAATAAATAAATTAAAGATAAGGGATGGAACATTACCTAACAGTTCCCTTTTCAAAATTATGCTCCAGTATTACAAGAAATAGAGATTTCACATGCACACCACCATACAGCAATACAAGATTAAGGTAGTCACCCAAGCACAATCAAGCTTTCCAATAACACATGGGAAACACAGAAAATTAAGTAAATAAATATTTACACCAATTAATTAATGAGAAACGATGCACTCAACGAAGGAGCGTACTACTACAAATTTAGTTCGGCTACGCACAAACACCTTAGGAATGGACGCCAAGTACTCACATAAGAGAGTTCAACTACGTGTCTAGAAGGAAGGTACATGTTCGCACGAGCGGAAGGGTGTTGATCAGGTTATAGACAAAATTTTTGATAAAATGCCACAGAACTGCCACAGAAATACCAATTTGAGCCAACCAATGGCCAACTTACCAAATACACTAGAGAAACCATTTAGTAATTTGTAACTATCCAGGATTACAATGCCACACACATAATCAGGAATGAAAATATGAAACGGTAACACTGAACTGAGCAGAGACAAGAATAATATGTGATATCGAGAATGGTAGTAAGCTATCAGGTGTAAGAACGACGTCCAATTACTAGACGATATAGTGACACACCCACCTGGTAAATGCTTACATACTCGTGTTTTACGAAGCAACGCTCTGTTATACTCTGATATTTTTACACTTTAATACGCAGATACTTTGATTATACGATATTCTAATTCTGATATTTTCCGACATTTTAGTATTCGACGAGTGAAAGCAGATTTGTGGGCTAAGTTACGTACTGTTCTTCAATAAATTCAACGTGGTTGTGTATGTGGTACACAGACTAAATATGTTTGTTAGTTTCAGCTTTCACCTTTTCAAGACAGAAGAGGACCGTAACATGTTCTGTAAACTTCGCCAGGATGTTTCAACTACCATCTGAAGGATTTCTGATCTGGACTTGGCTGCGATCATGATGAATTAAAATCTTGGCACACTCTAACATGGGGAGGTAGCGATTGGAGCAGATCACCTACAACATGTGATCGAGCAGTTCCAGAACATCGACGAAGATCCACGTCCATCGGACATTTAAGTACCAATTTATAATATTTTTCCTGTTCATCTTTGTAGAAATAATACTCACTTATTCATTAGTGGCATTATTTCTCTTAGATTTGTAAATTTTGATTATATTTCCATCCTTATTGCACATGGGTAATGGTAGAATTGTTACGTTGTGAGTGTATGAGATGTTGGATTCTATCAGACTAGTTAGACTGTGTGTGTCTTCTAATATTGCTCTAAATGTCCCAACCAACAGCTTAGGGCGCTATTTAAAAGTCATTGTCCTCACCGATAAATGATAATTATTTTTGAGAAAATTTTCAAATGTTGAGCTCGTGTGGGAGAAATTTACGGCATATTTAATATGTTGAATTTCAGTGTAAATTTCATCTCACCTATTTCGTTGGATTTTATGCGAGTTAGTATCATCTGATCTATTGTCAAACTCAGATTTATGTGGAAATAATATCCCGCACTACTACTACTACTACTACTACTACTACTACTACTACTACTACTAGTACTACTACTTATATCTCGGGTTAAACTAAAGTTTAAGGGTCACGAGTTTAAATGTTACGTGTTCCTATTGTGAAATATTGATATGTGCCCAATTAAGTGGTATATGAGCCTGAAATACGGCGGAATCCTGAGGGATCAATTATTGAATTTATTTGGGAAGTATATGTTGGGTGAACCATAACTTCTTCAAATGTTGAAAAACGTGTTAAATGATGTGGGTAAGATTTAAAGTAATAATAATTTTACCGTGACTCGTGAGGTGTTGATGTTTGACCTGTATTATGTGCGTGTTTGTAGTCGACAATTCTTCTAAATCTTATGACCAACGTTGTGAGAACTTTATTACGTCTGAATAAGTGATCGCATATATTTTACCACATTTCATTGAGGGTCGTAAGTTGCTTATTTGACCGGTACCGTCATCTTAAGATTCCGTGATTAGATAATAATAATAATCAAAATTTAATATTCAAATTCTAGAATCCGCTTGTAATATATATAAATAATATTCGTGTGTCATTTGTGTGGAGTGAGTGTTGGAGTGATTAACATTGTTCTGTGATTTATTGAAATGTGGTTCTGACCTGCCCACGTGTTCACCATGTTGGGCCCAGGCTATTGTCAGCGTTGTTTAGGATGACTTAAGTTGTGTGGATTTAAACATTTATTGAATTTTATTTGAATGTTACGTTGAGGCAACATTAAGGTACCAGGCACAAATGCATAAGTGTTCGTTATTTCACAAGTGAGGGCAAAGATTCCCCTACTTGTAAAATATTGTAAGGTTAATCTTTAAGGCGTCAGATAATAAGAATTATCACGTGGTATTCAGTGAAATATTGTAGGAGTTTCGTGGAAATAATAAATATGAGAATGTAATTTAATAGTGATAAATCTGAAATTGACATGCTTTAATTAAAATTTTTATAATACATATTTTCGAAGCATAGTTCAGTGGAACTCACACTAGATAGAGGCAATAATGTAAATGGAAACTATCCACGAGAAAGACGACTTTGTTAAAATATTTCTGACAGATTTTGTGATATAAATGACGCCATAATTAATTAATTTCTTGAGAGAATGTGTATTTTTTCATGTGAGTGTAGATCTTACCATGAAAGTATAAAATAATCTAGGATAGCCTAGGGTGGCATAGGATCGTGTGCGAGCCATAAAATCTCAGTGACATTTAATTTCCTTACAACTTGTAAATAAGTTCACCATTATAAAGAGGAGATCCTCACAACATAATTTATTTCCTTTATTCAAGCCAGATGTAGGCTAATAACAATTTTCTATACTTTTCAGATAAAATTCAGCTTCGAAAGGTTTGGAGTACGATGGTGTTATATCTCAGGCAAGTTGCAGAGAAGAATTTTCGAGTAAAAGCCATCAAGATTTGATTGTTAAATTTGTGTTTGTATGCTAGTTTATAAATAAATATCAAGCCTGTTGTTTATGTGATTGTCGTCAGTCCTTGTATCTTTCCTGCATTTTAAAAGCAAGCAAAGCCAGACAGCATTGAGCCTTCCGGGAATAAGGGGGCAATACATTACCTTCGGCCCTATTTGATCATTTTCCTAAACCGTAATTTGTTGCGTCACTGATTATTTGGTATAATCTTTTCCTATTTTTCATTCTTGTCCAGTCTGGTTGTGTATGGTGTATATGAGATGGGGGACCAGAACTAAACTGGAATTTATTAAATGCTTATGGTCGCAAAGCTTGTGATTTTGATAATTATTAAGATCACTGTTTTGTAGTTCTTCACCTCTAACGATCTAGACTTTTCACTGTAATTCTGGTTTCTTGAAACTGTTAATATTATGTGTTTTAATCTATTTTGCAGTGCTCACTTGTTCTATGCTAGGTGTACTTGTATTTGGTGTTCGTGTACTATAATTTGGGTACTTCTCCTTACCTGTTCAGCTAGTGTATCACTGTGCTGTGAATGAGCATTCTAATGTATGGAGAGTATTTCCTGCCTATGTGAACTGTTCCTGAATGATTTGCTCTATTGTATCATTTCTGTTTGAAGTTGTTAAATGAAGATTTTGGGGATGCCTTACCTTTACCTTGACTCTGTGCATGATTTCCTAAGTGTTTCTTAGTTCTGTGAGTGAGTGTTGTGGCGATTGTCAATTGATTACTGCGTAAAGTTATGTTAAAACTAATTTATTGTAATTGATGTCATGTTGTTGCTCATTTGCCTATTTCGTGACTTCCTTGTTCTCCTTTGCCGCCTTGCGTTATTTCTTTTCGGTCATGTTAATTTGATGTTTGGGGTAAAGCATGAATTTGAACTACTTCACCGTTGAAAACAAAATACTTACGACTAAAGCTAAGATTGTAATTTACTATTTTACAAGAGACCGATTTGATCAAGAATCAGAAGGTAGGGTGAAATTAAATTAATTATCTTGGATAAAGTTTTGGAAGTATATGAAGAATATGTTTGTTGTTAAGAGCAGATATGTGTATGTGAACTACCGGAACTCATTCGTTAATGGTGAAACTTATCAAATAACCACTGGTTATGTTAGATCATTACCAAAGTAACTACACGTGTGGAATCTAACCTATTTTTCAAACTGCGTGATTTAATGTGCATTGGGTGCAAGGAAATTAACTATCTATCTATATCTATATAAATGTCATTGTATGCTTGTATGTATGTATGTATGTATGTATGTATGTATGTATGTATGTATGTATGTATGTATGTATGTATGTATGTATGTATTACATCTCCTCCTAAACCACTGGAGCGATTTACACCAAACTTGGTACTCTTAAGACTTAGTATCAGGAGACAAACCGCCTGGGGGTAAAAAACTCCAAATACCCTTAGGGGCGGGTGGGGGGCGAGGGGGTCTCATCTAAAAATATTCGAAAATGGTGTCGAATACATACTTTTGGGGTCACTGCGATGAATGGTGACACTCCGGAATTTTTCAAAGTCCAAATTCAGCCCCCTTTGATGAGGGGGCGAGGTGGAGTGATATATCAAAATAATCGAAAATAGTATCGAATCCATCCTTTTCGGGGTCGCTGAGGTGAATAGTGACACTCTAGATTTTTTTGAAAAACCGCGTTAGGGTAAGACACCCGAAGTACCCTTGGTGTGGGGAGGGCGAGGGGGTCACATTTAAAAATATTCGAAAACGGTGTCGAATCCACAATTTTCAGGGTCATTGGGATGAATAGTGACACTCCGGAATTTTTCAAATTCCAAATCAGCCCCCTTTGGGGTGGGGGCGATGGTAGTTATATAACAAAATAATCGAAAATATTGTCGAATCCATCCTTTTCAGGGTCGCTGAGATGAATAGTGACACTCCGGATTTTTTTGACAAACCGCGTTGGGGCAAAACACCCGAAGTACCCTTAGGGTCGGGGGGGGGGGGCGAGGGGGTGACATTTAAAAATATTCGAAAATAGTATCCAATCCATACTTTTCGGGGTTGCTGAGATGAATACTGACACTCCACAATTTTTTAAAGGCCAAATTCAGCCCCTTTTATAGTGGGGGGCAAAGTGGAGTGAGATATCATAATAATCGAAAATAGCGTCGAATCCATCCTTTTCGGGGTCGCTGAGACGAATAGTAACACTCCGGATTTCTTTTGACAAACCGCGTGGGGTAGGACAACCCACGTACCCATAGGGGCGTGGGGGAGCGAGGGTTGACATGAAATATTCGACAATACTCTGGAATCCATACTTTTCGTGGTCGCTGAGATGAATAGTGACACTCCTGATTTTTTCCACGTCCAAATTCAGCCGCTTTTTGGGTGATGGTGAGGGGGGAGTGATATATCAAAGTAATAGGAAATAGTGTTGAATCCATCCTTTTTGGGATCGCTGAGATGAATAGCGACGCTCCGGACTTTTTTTGACAAACCGCGTGGGGGTAAGTCACCCCTTGTACCCATAGGGGCTTGGGTCACAAGGGGGGTGACATATAAAATATTCGAAAATAATGTCGAATCCATACTTTTTACAGTCACTGAGATGAATAGTGATATTCCGGAAATGTTTAAAATCGAAGTTCTGCCCCCTTTGTTGTGGGGGACTAGGGGGAGTGATAAATCAAAATAACCGAAAATGGGGTCGAATCCATCTTTTACGGTGTCGCTGAGATGAATATTGACACTCCGGAATTCTTTGACAAACCGCGTAGGGGTAAAACACCACCATGTACCCATTGTGGCCGGGGGGCGAGGGGGAGACATATGAAATATTTGGAAATGTGTCGAATCCACCCTTTTCGGGGTCGCTTAGGTAAATGGTTACACTCCGGATTTGTTTTGACTAACCACTTGGGGGTAGGACGCCCCATGTACCAATTGGGCAGCGGGAGCGAGGAGGTGATACATAAAATATTCCAAAATAGTGTCGAATCCAGACTTTTCGTGGTTGTTGAGATGAATAGTGAGACTCCGGATTTTTTATATGTCCAAATTCAGCTCCCCTGGGGTGGAGCGGACGGGGTAATGATACATAAAAATTGTCGAAAATAATGTCGAATCCAAATTTTTCGGGGTCACTGAGATGAATAGCGGCACTCCGAATTTTTAGTATCAGCAGACAAACCACGTGAGAGTTAAACACCCCACCTACCGTTAGGGGTAGGGGCGAGGGGGTGAGATACAGAAATCATCTAAAGTAGTGTAGATTCCATAATTTTCGCTGTCGCTGAGATGAATAGTGAGACGCCGGACATGTTTTATGTCCAATTTTAGCCTCCTTCGGGGTGGGGGAACGATGGGGGAATGATATATAAAAATAATCGAAAATTGTGTCGAACCCATACATTTATATTTTTTGCTAATTTGTTTTATGTCGTACCGACACAGATATGTCTTACGGCGACGATGGGATAGGAAAGGCCTAGGAATTGGAAGGACAAGGTTTTACTCGAAAATTAAATCATATAAAACTTGGAAATCAGATATATCTAAATAACTCTAAAACTACATAATAGGTCGTAATACCAACATCTCAAAAATAAGTCAATAAGCATCCACTTCACACTTAACTAACTCGTAATACAAATACTAAAGGTAAACATTCAAAAGTTACCCGGACAACGCCGGGTACTACAGCTAGTATATATATAAATGTCGTTGTATGTATGTATGTATGTATGTATGTATGTATGTATGTATGTATGTATGTATGTATGTATGTATGTATTACATCTCCTCCTAAACCACTGGAGCGATTTGCACCAAACTTGCTACATATACGACATAGTATCAGGAGACAAACCGCGTGGGGGCAAGACATCCCATGTACCCTTAGGAGGGGGCGAGGGGGTCACGTATAAAAATATACGAAAATACAGCCAAATCCATCGTTTTCGGATTCGCTGAGATGGATCGTGATACTCCGGAATTTTCCGAAGTCCAAATTCAGCCCTTTGTTGGGTGGGGGTTGGGGGGATGATATATCAAGATAATAGAAAATAATGTCGAATCAATCCTTTTTCGGGGTCGCTGAGATGAATACTGACACTCCGGAATATTTTAAGTCCAATTCGCGTGGGGTAAGTCAACCCATGTACCTTCAGGGGTGGGGGTGCGAGGGGAGTCACATATAAAAAAGTACGAAAATAGTGTCGAATCCATCGTTTTCGGATTCGCTGAGATGAATAGTTACACTCCGGATTTGTTTTGACAAACCGCATGGGGGTAAGACACCCACATTGGGGATGGGGGGCAAGGGGGTGATATATAAAATATTAGAAAATAGTGTGGAATCCATACTTTTCCTGGTCGCTGAGATAAATAGTGACAATCTGGATATTTTTAAAGTCCATGTTCGGCCCCTTTGGAGTGGCGGCGGTGGAGTGTTATATAAAATTAATCGAAAATAGTGTCGAATATATAGTTTTTGGGGTCGCCAAGGTGAATTTTGGCACTCCGGATTTTTAGTATCAGGAGAAAAACTGCGCGGGTGTAAGGCACCCCAGGAACCGTCAGGGGTGGGATACAAATATCATCGAAAATAGTGTCGAATGCATACTTTTCTGGGTCGCTAAGGTTAATAGTGACATTCCAGAATTTTTTAATGTTTAATGTTTAATGTTTGTATAAAAATAATCGAAAACAGTGTCGAATCCATAATTTTCGGGGTCACCGAGATTATTATTATTATTATTATTATTATTATTATTATTATTATATTATTATTATTATTTTTTGGAAAGAATCAAATACTTCCCAGTCAATTCTAGCTTCCACAATAATAAAGATTTACTCGAAAATTAAATAATCAAAAACTTGAAATCAGATACATCTAAATAACTCTAAAACTACAAAATAGGTCGTAACACCAACATCTCAAAAATAAGTCAATAAGCATCCACTTCACACTTAACTCGTAATACAAATACTAAAGGTAAACATTCAAAAGCTACCCGGACAACGCCGGGTACTACAGGTAGTATATATATAAACTAGCAAATGTACCCGTGCTTCGCTACGGTATTCTGCATTGTATACGAATATTGAAGTAAATACTGTACATGCAGTGAATAAGATCTTTTTAAAATAGCGTGTATCTTAGCGTTATCCGAGAAACAGCACGGGGAGGTTCCCAATACGGTGTTTCCTATGTAAAGTGCTTGTTACGGATTTGTGATAATAACGTCAGGTTCACTTGCCTACTGCCCTTCACAATCGAGTTGGGAAGTTTTCATTATAATTGCAGGCCCCATCGCCTACTGCGCGGTCAAAATCGATTGGGGAGTTTTCGTTACAATGGCAGGCCCCCTTTCCTACTTCCAGACATATTACAAATTGAGGAGTTTTATTATAATGGCAGGAAACTTCCCTACAACCAGTAAAAATTGAGTTGTGCAGTTATCATTATAATGACAGGCCCCTTTTCCAACTGCCAGCCAGCTTACTGCCAGTCACACCAAGTTGATGAGTTTCCATAAAAATAGCAGGCCAGAATGCCTAATGCCAGTCAAATTTTAGATTTGTACATCTGTTTATAACTGCGGGAACGCTTGCCTACAGCCAAAAACAATCGGGTAAGGGGAGTTTTGAACAAAACTGCATGCTCTCTTGCCTTCTGCAAGTCAAATCGAGAAGTGAATTATTCATTACAATAGTAGGCCGGCCTTATTAATGCCAGTTACACAGGAATTGGAGAAGGACCACATTCCTACTGCCACAGTCAAGGTCGGTGTGGGGAGTACTGATTACAATAACAGATACACCCTTTCTCGATCCCTACAAAATTGACATCAGTGATTATATATAGTTCGACATACGAAAGTATGTGCTTGTTTACAATATTGCAGACCTTTATTTACAGACTAACTGCTGCTAAACGGTACATCATATCGAGAAAGGATTGTACCATAAGACGCCAGATTTAGCGGCCTAAATTTCTGGTCTTATGATATCACATCTATTCATGGGTCAGATTGAGTTAGAAACGTGGAATAGGGTAAAATTTGTGTAAGATTATCTCACATTGCATTGCTTTTCGGATAATTAAGTGACAGCTACATACATAGCATTTGGGTCATATATGGCTACTGGGTGGCCCAATTTTCGTGTAGAGTTTGATGATTCTATCTTTCCTATAAGTGATGGAAGGTATGAATTATGTAAGTGAAAAGTCCAAATTTACTTAACATCCAGAAATAGAGAAAAATCAAACGTAAAAGGGATAGCAATACGACAAAAAGTCGTAAGACCAAGGTTGTAGTTCACTCCAAATTGAACGGGGATTGTGCCATCCGTTATGTGATAATACTTCCCGAAGGTCTGCACCATCATTAAAATTGCCTCCATATTTCGATATTCTTCGGGATGAAAAGGAAAAAATTTAAAGATCTTGGAAGTTTTCCGTCCGTTACAGGCTAAAACGTATAATTTTGCCTAATTTCAATATCCTTCTTCGACTGGCAGATTATGCCGCAACCTGGGTTTTTGGTGAGAAGTGTAAAAATGAGGACTTTCAAGAAACTAAACCAAAAAATACGCAGATGGTAATTATTACCCCTTAAATGTGTAGCTGTATGAACATTTCGCCAAAATAATCAATGTACAGGCACACAGTCGTTACGATTTTATTTACATAGATAGATAAGGAACTTGCTCCACGTACAACGCCTTTTGGACTATATCCGCTGGACTTAACCTGAAAAACGGACCATTTATGATATCTCCCTTATTAATCCTCCTGTCGAAAAAATGCACATAAAAAGAAGTTTTATAGATGGAATTCTATCACGTTTGGTCGATATCCACCCAGGTTGGTCTTATACTGTATATATTGTGTAAGAGTAAAATCACCATTTCGGTTACCTATAAACCGCCAGTCCATTCCGGGAACATGAAATGTTATTGACGATTAACACCTACCGTTGGACAGGTGGATGTTAATGTAGAGTTTGACTCAAATATCTTCAGTAGTTTTCAAGTTGTAAAATATACGCTTTACACGCACCCGCTCTTGAGTTAAGTCCGGTGGGACTTGTACCGGAAAACGGTCCGTTAATGATATCTCCCTTATTAATCCTCGTGTTGAAATGATGCACATAAGGAAAAGGCTTAGAAATTATTTTCCATTAAGGCAGGTAAATTTACATTAAGTTTGGTTGTGTATATTTTGTGGGAATGCAAAATCACGGTTTTGATTTCGTATAAACCCCCCAGTCAGTTCAGGGATTTAGAAACAATATTTGCCCTAAAACCTACCAAAGGACAGGTGGATTCTAAATATCATGTTTGGTGGAAATATATCCAGTAGTTTCCATGTTATAGACAAACAGACAAACAAACAAACAAACAAACAGACACCAAAACTGAATATATGCAGATGGTCATTATCACACCTGAAACGGATAACTGTACGGAAATTTCGCCAAAATTGTCAATGAACAGACACTCTAGAAGTGCAGACTTTTATTAAGATAGTTACTGCTTTGAAACTGTACGACGTATCCTCAAACGGACTTCACCATGAGACGCCCCTTTCAGTGCTCTACATGGTTGGTCCCATGACATCTTCTCGTATCTCCTATATTTATGGGTTAGATTGAGTTAGAGTAATTGAATGGGGTTAAATTTTGTACAGTTTTCACATACTAATTTATATTTTTGATACTCATGTGACAGCTAGAATCATATAATTTGGCTATAACATGGCCAATGGTCATCTCAATGTGCGTGCCGAATGTCATGATTCTACCTTTCCTATAAGTATGACAAATGATAACATATACGTGTAAAAGTACAAAATCAACTTGAAATCGAGAAATTCAGCTGTATTTAACGTATTAGGGATAGAAATACGACGAAAAGTCATAGGAAAATAGTTGTAGATCTCTCCAAAAGGAAACGCTATTTGCTTTCTGACTTGTGATACGACTTACTGATTAGCCACCAATTACCCCGAAACGAAGGTCTGCACCGTCGTTAAAATTGCATCCATATTTCGGAATTTTCCTTGGCCAAAAGTTATACATTTGCATAGCTTAGAATATTTCCTCAAAGAAAAGAGTGTCCTGCATTCGGGATTAGCACTCGCATACATATGTGGTAATTAAGGAAGAAAATAATACAGTTTAGCAAGTTGAAATTAATAGAAAATGGATTATAACTGAGGACATCCGGGTGACGACAAACATGTAAATACAAAGTGAATGTATTGGAAAATCAAATGCTCCTCAATAAATTATGCCGGTGCGAGTTATTGATATAAGAAAGCGGTAATCGGAGAGAAATTTAGAGGCAGGGATTCTTAGGTAATCACATAAGAAGATGAATATTTGTGTTATTACTTAAGCTATTCGAGGACGGTTATAACCTCCAATGATATTCCGCCAATATCCCGCAGACTGGCCGATTGAGGACTCTCTTGCTTTCTACCCAAGGAACAACCACGAATTTAAAGGAATGATGAGGAAAATGGCAATACGTTACTTCCCTGCCGGCAAGCAGTCAGAGACGTTGCCATGGTAACCCATATATTCGTTGTCGGTCTGTCGATCACTCAATGCAGAGCATGGTATCGGCAGGAAATAGTAAATTTCTCCGTCATTTGAAGAGTAAGGAGAATTACGAACATAACGAAAGTTGTTTATACTGAAGAGACATTTTACATACGGTCCACAGAGTTTACAGATAATCAATACTATAAGAGAAAATGGAGGAAAACCGTTGTGGTTTTCCTATGAAACCACCGTCTTTTCAAAGATTTTAAAATGATATGCTTATCTAAACCTTCCCCAGGATGAGTATACTCTAAATATGAAGTTTGGTTAAGATCTATCCAGACGTTTCGACGTGATGGTGGAACAGACAAACAGACACGAAAAGTAAAAACCACCGATTCGGTCTTGAGTTGACCTAAAACGGATAAATATTTGAGTATTTGGCAAAACAAAAGTAATTACTGACAGCGGGCCCCCTACAACTTTATTTATAAGATGTCACAGTATATATGTATGTATTACATCTCCTAAACCACTGGAGCGATTTACACCAAACTTAGTACACTTACGACTTAGTATCAAGACACAAACCGCGTGGAGGTAAGGCACACCAAGTACCCTTAGCGGCGGGGGGGAGAGGGGTGTCACATATACAAATATACGAAAATAGGGTCGAATCCATCGTTTTTGAATTCGCTGAGATGAATAGCGAAACTCCGGAATTTTCCCAAGCCCAAATTCATCCCTTTTTTGGGTGGGGGGAAGGTTGGGTGTGATATATCAAAATAATAGAAAATAGTGTCGAATCCATAGTTTTCGGGGTCGCTGACATGAATAGTGACACTCCGGATTTTTTTGACAAACCGCGTTCGGGTAAGACACCCGAAGTACCCATAGGGGTGGGGGAGCGAGGGGTTGACATTTAAAAATATTCGAAAATAGTGTCAAGTCCATATTTTTCGTGGTCGCTTTGATGAAGGGTGATAAATCCGGATTTTTTTAAAGTCCCAGTTCAACCACCTTGGGGGGTGAGGGTGGAATGAGATGTAGAAATAATCGAAAAAGCGGTCGGAGCCATACATTTCGGGGCCTCTGAGATGGATAGTGACATTGCGGAATTTTTGAAGTCCAAGAAAAATTATCGAAAATAGTGTCGAATTCATCGTGTCCGGGGTCGCTGATATAAATGGTGATATTCCGGATTTTTAAAAGTCCAAGTTTAGTTCTCTTTTGGGGTGGGGGCCAGGGGTGGTGACGTACGGCAATAATCGAAAATACAGTCGAATCCATAGTTTATGACGTGAATGGTGACACTGCGGAATTTTTAAAGTCCAAATTCAGCCCTCTCTGGGATGGGGGCGATGGAGCATTGAGATATAAATAGTGTTGAATCCATACTTTTCGGGGTCGCTGAGATTAATAATGGCACTCCGGATTTTTATCCCTTGGGGATGGTGGGTGAGGGTGTGATAAAAAATCGAAAATTAGTGTCGAATCCACAGTTTCCGTGGTTGCTGAGGTGAATAGTGACAATCCAGAATTTTTTTAATTCCAAGTTCAGCCCCCTTTGGCTTAGGGGTGAGGGCGGAGGGAGAAACAAAAATAATCGAAAATAGTGTAGATCCAAAGTTTTGGGGTTGCTGAGATGAATGCTGACACTCCGGATGCCCCCTTTGGCATAGAGGAGAGAAATGGTGAAAAAATAAAATGCCCCTAATGAGATAGATTATGAATGTATGTATGTGTGTTCCAATGTACCTATCAATCAAAATTGATAAAAGTATGACTTACCATTTGGAAAAAAAGTACTGTGGGGGGTAAGAGACCCATACAGTCCTGGGGTAGGGATGAAATGTAAACGACCGAGATTATGGATGGCTGTGTGTATGTTGTAGCATAGCTCTGAATAAAAATCCTGCACAAATAAATTGACCCCAAAGTATATTCTGCAGATATTACAAGTAGTGTAAATTGGACAGTTCGGCGGCCTCCTCCCGCGGGAAATTTGAATTCCGTCGGGAAATTTGAATTCTGGCGGGAAATTTGAATATTTGGCGGGAAATGTGAATTTTGGCGGGAGATTTGAATTTGTAAACAAAGCCACGTGTTTTTTGACAGCTGTTATCGACAACAACGCATCGCTAACCTCACTGCTGCCATCTTGACGGGCCTAAACCTCAGTAGTGCCAACTTAACCTAACTAGCGTGAGGTAAACAAAGCCACGTGTTTTTTGACAGCCACGTGCTTTTTGACAGACAACAACGCATCGCTAACCTCAGTACTGCCATCTTGACGGGCCTAAACCTCAGTAGTGCCAACCTAACCTAAGTAGTGCGAGGTAAACAAAGCCACGTGTTTTTGACAGCCACGTGCTTTTTGACAGAAAACAACGCATCGCTAACCTCAGTACTGCCATCCTGACGGGTCTAAACCTCAGTAGTACCAACTTAACCTCACTAGCGCGTGGTAAACAAAGCCACGTGCTTTTTTGACAGCTGTCATCCGCCATCTTTAAACCACAGAGCACTGTGCTGCCCTCTTTATCGTAGTAGATGTAAAATTCGTCACCTGTCATCGGCAGTGCTGCCATCTTGGCGGGCCTAAACCTTAGTGCTACCAACTTAACCTCACTAGCTTGAGATAAACAAATCCACGTGCAGCTGTCATCCGCCATATTTAATCTATAGATCACAGTGCTGCCCTCTTTAGCTACTTACCTTTAAAATGTTGTGGCGGATAATTTGAAAAATGCTTTTTGACAGCAGCCATCTTGCATCGCAAACCTCAGTGCTGCCCTCTTTAGCTAGATACCTGTGGTGGTAGACAATTCCACGTGACAGCAGCCATCTTTGAGCACAGTGCTGCCTTCTTTGTGGTGGCGGCAAATTCCACGTGCTCTTGTTTGGAAACAAATTCACGTGCTATTTTCTGACAGCTGTCATCCGCCATCTTGCATCACAAACCTCAGTGCTACACTCTTTAGCTAGATACCTTTGAAATGTGGTGGCGGCAAATTCTACATGCTCTTGTTTGGAAACAAACCTATGCGCTTTTTGACAGCTATCATCCGCCATCTTTAATCCAGAGAGCACCGTGCTGCCCTCTTTAGCTACTTACCTTTGAAATGTGGTGGCGTCAAATTAATATTAATATATTGACAGACCATCACCATGAAGCGCGACACATACTCCACATCTCATCGCAAACCACGATAACCATCTACCGCTGCAATATAAATACGTACAACTTACCTTTCGTACTCAATTTGTCCGTCTTTGTTCGTTCTTGGTGTGGCCGCTCATGTTCGTCTGCCAATGGAACTGTATATAAACATCGCTCTCTACTATGACTGTACAGTCCACTACATGCTCGATATGTATCCGAAGCAGCCATTTGATGCATACCGAGCAGGCAGTATGCAGTCGAGAGCGATGATCTAACGTGTCACGCATCTGCCATACCGTTCATGGCCGACCAAACCTACACTGTAATCCAGCTGGCTAGAACGGTGTATCAAGTCGGCCGTGAATTTGCCGTTGATTCTTCTTAAAAATAAGATATCCAAGGCCTGGCATTTGTTCTTATTACTATCTTTATCGCCCTCTTACATCTACACAAGCACTCATCAACGTGTGTAAACACACATGGCAGCTCATTCAAGTACACACGAGCATATGTTAAGATCGAAGAACGAAGTAAAAACCTCAGTTGAAAGTGCATAATTTCAGATAGAAACTGTACAACACATTTCTTTCACAGTGAGTGAATTTAGATCATAGTGTTTAGTGATAGTTTGGACACAAATATCCTTGAGAAATGTATAAACTTTACCGTACTGATCTAACAATGCCTAAAAGGAAACGTACGTCAATCGGCCAAATTCAACCCAGTGCAAAGAAAGCAAAGATTTTGCGAGCAGACGAAACATATGTTCAACAACAAAAACGGCTTCGGGCTATGCGGGAACGTGCCACAACATTGCGAGCGGCTGAATCCCAAGACCAACGTGAACGTCGTCTTAACGAAATGCGGCAGAGAGCTAGCACATCGCGTTCAAGCTAATCCCAAGACCAACATGAACCTCGTCTTCACGAAATGCGGCAGAGAGCTAGCACATCGCGTTCAAGCTAATCCCAAGACCAACATGAACCTCGTCTTCACGAAATGCGGCAGAGAGCTAGCACATCGCGATCAAAAAATATAAAGGCGAACCAGGGGCCTGCCACCATAATTAAACTCCCCAAAACGATTGTGAATGGCAGTAGGCAAGGGGGCCTGTAATTGGAATAAAGATCTCCAACTCGACTGTGTCTGGCAGTAGGCAAGGGGACCTACCATTATAATGAAAACTTCCCAAATCGACAGTGACTGGCAGTAAGCATGGAGCCTGCCATGATAATGAAAACTCCCCAACTGAATTGTAACTGGCAGTAGGAAAGGGGGCCTGCCATTATAATATAAACTTTCTACTTCGATTGTGACTGGCAGTAGGCAAGGGGGCCTGCCATTATAATGTAAACTTTCTACTTCGATTGTGACTGGCAGTAGGCAAGGGGACCTGCCACTATAATGAAAACTCCCCAAATCGACAGTGACCGGCAGTAAGCATGGCGCCTGCCATTAGAATAATAACTCCTCAACTCTATCCTAACTGGCAGTAGGAAAATGTGTCTACCATTATAATGAGAGTTCCTCAATTCGATTGTGATTGGCAGTAAGCAAGCGCTACCATTATAATGAAAACCTGATTGTGGATTAGAGTACGCAAGGTGTCTGCCATTATAATGAAATCATCCCAACTTGTAGTAGGCAAGGGGGCCTGCCATTGTAATTAAAACTCCCCAACTCAATATGAATGCCAGTCGGCAAGTAAGCCTGCCGTTATAGTAAAATCTCCCGACGGGATTGCGAATTGCAGTTAAAAAGGGGACCTGTCATTATCATCACAACTCCGCAACTCTCACATTACATAGGAAACAACGTGTGTGGACCTCCCCGTGTGCTTCTCGGACAACGCTAAGAGACATGCAATTTAAAAAATCTTATTCTATGCGTGTACAGTAATTGACATAGAAATCCGTATACAATGTAGAATAACAGAATTTTTAAATTCTAAGTTCAGTCACCTATGGGGTGGGGGGCATGGACGTGTCTATATATACATAAATGTCATTGTACGTGGGTATATACGTATGTATTACACTTCCTCCTAAATCACTGGAGTGATTTACACCAAACTTGGTATACTTACGACTTAGTAACAGGAGACGAACCGCGTGGGGGGTGACGTATAAAAGTATTCGAAAGTAGTGTCGAATCTATACTTTTCGGATTCGCTGAGATTAGTAGTGACACTCCGGAATTATTTAAATTCCAAATTCAGCCCACTTTGGGGTGGGAGGCGAGGGGGAGTAATATATCAAAATATTCGAAAATAGTGGCGAATCCATCCTTTTCGGGGTCGCTGATATGAATAGTGACACTCCGGATTTCTTTTGACAAATCGTTTGGGGGCAGACACCCCATGCACCTGTAGGGGCGGAGAGGGAGTGGGTAGACATATCAAATATTCGAAAATAGTGTCGAATTCATACTTTTCATGGTCGCTGAGATGAATAGTGACACTGCGGATTTTGGTTAAGTCCCCGCTGGTGGTAGGAAATCGGCGGGGTTGATATGCAAAAATAATGGAAAATAACCAATATTTACGTCGAATCCATTGTTGATGCTCTGGATACCGTCTAGGTCCACCTTCAACCTCCATTGAGAGAGGGGCTTGAAAGCAAATAGTCTAAAATGACAGAGATCAGTGCTTTTGGGGTCGCAAGCCTGGTTGGTGACAGTGTACGTGTTATCTGTAGCGCGAAAGATAAATGCATATATAGTTCCGGTTTTATGAGTTTCGACTTGACAGTTAGCCGGAAGTCAGCCGGTGGTGCCAAATTGCTGCGAATACAAACAGCTGATTTAAGATACACAACACGAACAGAAATGTAAATACTGGAATATAAGTCCATAATCGGTTATTCTTTGTAGCAACATACATGATTCACGTAAGATCAATAATGCACAACACATTTAGGATAAGGCTACAAGATAAAAATATGTCAATGCTCGAACAGATAAACCGTGAGAAAATTAAATTAAATTTCTACTCACCATGTAGAAGAGCTCGCGTTGCTGTTAGATTCAGTTTCCCGTAACGAAGGAAATAATCCTACAAAACGAATATACCACTCATTTCTCAGTCACTATCGGTATTGTGATCGTCTGTTGAGGTTTCACTCTCGCTTGACCCTAAAGAGATAATAAAGTCTTCAGCATAATCGTCTGAACTACTTTATGCCCGTTCCTTCTGGCTATCCACCACATAAACTGAGTACTGGGGCTTGTGTTGTTTCAAGAAATGTATATGATCCCCCTTCCCCATGTCATCGCGAACCGAAATATTGTGCTCCTTCAACGACTTAATCAATTCATTCTTTCTAGCCGCCATTGTTGGTGCTTTGTCAAGAATGACTCTCTAATATTACAAACAATTTCCCGGGCCCGCCTCCTTAGTGGAGTACCTCGTTCTTCTCTTGGGAGCTTCATTCTTAAACGTAGGCGTCGACATGACAGAACATCAAATTCACACACGGGCCTAAAATTAACCTACGATATAACTACCGAACGAAATGTTAAACTAAGCTACTATATAAACTAGATCACCTGTAACACACTATTTACTACAATATAACGCGCTATACTATTAAAAATACTAAACAATACATTTATAAACTCTACACTGCGAAATATAAACGAACAACAACTTAGCACAAAGACACACTCAGATCGCGAAAAGAACTGAGCACAATACAACACACAGCTGATAACACGTGGTTACAGTAAACAACAAATCGACAACACTGCTAAACGCAACTGGAGTCTAACGCACTCTATCGGAGCGATCGGCTGTCTATGATTGGCTGTTGATTAATTCACTTACCCTCCGCCAAAAGACAGCGCTCAAACGTCAAGTCGAAACTCATAATAACTGAACTATAGCTATCGCTATTTTCTTTTTGAAAGGATCAAATACCTCCCAGTCAATTCGAGCTTTCACAAGGACAAAGTTTTACTCAATAAATATATAATCTAAAACTTCAAATAAAACACATCTAAATAACTCTAAATCTACATAATAGATCGTAAAATATCAATCAACATTTCAAAGGAACTGGTAAATATCCGAGCAACGCCGGGTACTACAGCTAGTGTATCTATAAATGTCATTACATCTCCTCCTAAACCACTGCAGCGATTTCAACCAAACTTGGCACACTTAAGACTTAGTATCAGGAGACAAGCGGCGAGGGGGTAAGACACCCCAAGTACCGTTAGGGGCGGGGGGCGAGGGGGTGACAAATAAAAAATTCGAAATTAATGTCGAATCCATACTTTCGGATGCGCTGAGATGAATAGTGATAGTCCGGATTTTTTAAAGTCCAAATTCGGCCCCTTTTTGGATTGGGGCGAGGAGGGAGTGATAGATCAAAATATTAGAAAATAGTGTCGAATCCATACTTTTCGTGGTCACGGAGATGAATAGTGACACTCCGGATTTCTTTTGAAAAACCGCTTGGGGGTTAGACACCCCATGTACCCGTTGGGACGGGGGGCGGGGTCGACATATAAAGTGTTCGAAAATAGTGTCAAGTCCATACTTTTCGTGGTCACGGAGATGAATAGTGACACTGGAAATTTTTAAAGCCCAAGCTCATCCCTTTTTGGGGTGGGGGCGATGGGGGTGTGATATATCAAAATAACCAAAAATGGTGTCCAATCCATGCTTTTCGGGGTCACTGAGATGAATAGTGATACTGCGGATTTCCTTTGACATCCGCGTGGGGCCAAGACACCCCATGTACCCATAGGGGCGGGGCGAGGGAGGTGACATACAAAATATTCCAAAATAGTGCCGAATCCATACTTTTCGTGGTCGTTGAGATGAATAGTGACACTCCGGTATTTTTAAGTCCAAGTTCAGCCCCTTTCGGAGAGGAGGCGAGGGGGGAGTAATATATGAATATAATAGAAAATCGTGTCGAATCCATACTTTTCATGGTCACTGAGGTGAATAGTGACACTTCGGAAATTTTTAAGGTCCACGTTCAGCCCCCTTTGGGGTGGTGGCGAAGGGGCATGTGGTATATAAAAGGAATCGAAAATTATGCCGAATCACTATTTTTGGGGTGGCTGAGATGAATAGTGACATTCCGAAATTTTGGTTATATCCGTGTTCTGTCTCCCTTGCGATAGGGGCAAGGGGGAGTATTATATCAATATAATCGAAAATAGTGTCGAATACATACATTTCGGGATCGTTGAGAGGAATAGTGACACTCCGGCTTCTTTATAAGTCCAAGTTCAGCCCCCCGTTTGAGGTGAGCGCGAGGGGAGAGTGAGATAAAAAGTTATTCAAAAATAGTATCGAATCTGTAGTCCTCGGGGTCGCTGAGATGATTAGCAACACCCTGGATTTTTTAAAAGTCGATTTTCAGCCCCCTTTGGGAGGACGCGAGGGGAGAGTGATATATAAAAAGAGTCGAAAATAGTGTTGAATCGGTTGTTCTCGGCAATGATGAATAATTAATTTCACTCAGGATTTTTTATAACTTCACGTGCAGCTTCCTTTTTTATAGGTGTGAGAGTGAAAAAATAAAGTGACCAGAGTGACCGAGATTATGGATGAATCTGAGCATTTCCCAGCAAAGCTAACCACTAAATTTGGTTGAAAAATTATTTACTATCTGTGAAAAAATGTGTGGGGGCAAGACACCTCTAGAAATGCTATGGGAATTCGGTGAAATATAGATAAAAATGATCAATAATAGCATCGAATCCATAGTTTTAGGACTAACCTAGTGATTTGAACATAACTTGGTACACTTATGACTTACTAGCTGGAGACTATCAGCGTGGTGGCAGGACACCCCTAGCATCTTTAGGGTTAGGGGTGGGGATGAGATGGTTGTAGTATAAAAATAATCGAAAATAGTGGCGAATAATCGTTAACGGGTTCGCTGAGATGAATAGTAACACTTCGCAACTTTTAAATCGATGTTCAGCAACCCCAGGAGCGAGAGAAGTGTGATATATAAAATTAATCGAAAATAGTTTCGAATCGGTAGTTTTTGGAAATGCTGAGATAATTAGTTTCACTCTGGATTTTGTATAAGTTCCAATTCAGCCCCCTTAGGGATCGGAGAGAGAGGGATTTATATATGAAATATTCGAAAATAATGTGAAATCCCCAATTTTCTGTGTTGCTGATGTGGATAGTAAAACTCCGGATATTCTATAATTCCAAGTTCAGCACCCTTTCTCGTTGGGGGGGGGGGGGGGGGGGGCGAAGATGGAAGTGAGATATACAAATTGTCGAGGATAGTGTCGAATGCATACTTTTTGGGGTCGCTGAGATGAACAGTGACATTCGTATTTGTTAATGTTCTAATTAGCCCCCTTTGCCATAAGGAGATGAGAAAGTGTGAGAAAGAAATTGTCCAAAATGATCGAGATGAAGGACGTAACCTATGTATGTTCCAGCGTAGTTATCAACCAAAATTGATACAGGAATGCCTTACTATCTACAGGAAGTATTGTTTAGGATAGGACACCCATAGAACGACTAGGGGAGGGGGTGAAATGTATATAAGTAACTAAAAACGAACAATAACAATATCGAATCAATAGTTTTCGGGACTACTCGGGCGATTCCAACCAAACCTGGTACACTTATGATTTACTATCAGGAGATAAACCGCGTGGGGGTATGACAACCATCGCACACCTCCGGGTAGGTGTTGGAGGGGGTGAGATGTGAAAATAATAAAAAATAGGATCACATCCATAGTTTTCGGGGTCTCTGAAATGAACAGTGACACTCCGGATGTCGTTAAGTCCATGTAGAGCCCGAATTGGCAGGCGGGTGAGAAGGAGTGAAGAAAATAAAATGTCCAATGACCGAGCTTATGGATGTTAGTGTGTACGTTTCACTATGGCTGTCAACTGTAGTTGGTCCTGATATTACCTACTATCTGTGGGGGCAAGACTCCTCTACAAGCCCTAGGGAAGGGGCGAAATATAATCTTACTATATATAGGAAATGGACGTATGCATGTGTGTAAATGACGCGTCTCCTCCTAAACCACTGGAGCAATTTCAACCAAACTTGGTACACTTATGACCTACTATCTGGAGACGCGCACTGTGGTGTAAGCCATCCATAGCTCCCTTAGGGGTGGGTGGACAGGGGGCACAAGTTATAAAAAATAATCGAAAAGAGTGTCGAATCCACACTTTTCGGGGTCGCTGAGATGAATAGTGACACCCCGAAACTTTTCGAGTCCAAGTTCAGTCCCCTTCGTGGTGGGGGGCGATGCGAGTGTGATATATACAAATAATCGAAAATAGTGTCGAATCCACAGTTGTCGGGGTCATTGAGATGAATAGTGAGACTCCGGATATTTTATAAGTCCATGTTCATCCCCCTTTGGAGTGGGGAGCGAGAGGGGAGTGATACATAAAATTAAATGGAAATAGTGTCGAATATATAGTTTTCGGTTTCGCCGAGTTGAATTGTACACTTCGGATTTTTAGTATCAGGAGACAAACCACGTGGGGCACCCCAGGAACGCTTAGGGGGCGCGGGGGCTAGGGAGTGAGATATAAATATCATCCAAAGTAGTGCCAAATCCATACTTTACGGGCTCGCTCAAAATGAATAGCAACACTCCGGAAATTTTTAATGTCCAAGTTCAGCCCTCTTCATGGTGGGAGGCGGTGGGAGAGTGACATACAGAAATAATAGAAAATAGGGTCGGTGAGATGAATAATGACACCCCAGATTTTTAATATCAGGAGACAAACCACGTAGGAGTAAAGCACCCCAGGAACCCTTAAGGCCGGAGGGGGGGATGGGGCTGAGATATACAAATAATCGAAAGTAGTGTCGAATCCATACCTTTCGGGGTCGCTGAGATGAATAGTGACACTCCGGAATTTTTTAAAGTCCAAGTTCGGCCCACTTCGTGGTGGGTGCGATGGGAGAGTGATATATAAAATAATCGAAAATAGTGTCGATTCCATAGTTGTCGGGGTCGCTGAGGTGAATAATGAGACTCCGGAAATTTTATAAGTCGAAGTTCATCCCCCTTTGTGGTGGGGGGCGAGGGGGGATCAAGATATAAAATCAATCGAAAATAGTGTCGAATTCATAGTTTTCGGGGTCGCTGAGATTAATAGTAACACTCCCGATTCTTTAAAACTCAAAGTTTAGCCCCCTTTATGGTGGGGGAGTGAGATATAATAATAATCGAATTTACTGCCGAATCCATAGTTTTCCGGGTCGGTGAGATGAATAGTAACATACCGGATTTTTAAAGTCCAACTTCAGCCCGCTTTGACATATGAGATGAGAAAGGGTGAAAAATTAAATTGTAAAACATGACCGAGATAAAGGACGTGTGTATGTTCCAGGATGACTTACTACCTGGAAAACATACTGTTGGAGTAAGACGCCCCTAGAACCACTAGATATAATCCACATTAATAAAAGGAAGACAGTGTGGTGCGATCTATATACACTGTACTATGTAAATATATATATAAATTGAGGCATAAAAAATGAAAACAGACGTGAATTAATGAGACCATTCTAGGATCTTAGAAACTTAAAACTTGGTACCAGACAAGCTGATGACTTCAGGATCCCTAAAAAAATCTGAAATTCTCCAAATTCTCTGAAGGGGCACGCTGGGAGTTTCAAATCTGCATAAGAACACAGTCAGTGATATTTATCCAGAACGATAACCTATAGGTTTCATGGCTTACAAGTTTCCTGAAAGTCCATATTGTTTACCCCCTCTCCTATATCAAGATGGTAGCATAATCTCCCAGACGAGTTAGGAAATTTAAATTTGGCAAAATTATAGCTTTCGGCCTGTAACCGACGGAAAATTTACGAGATGTTTAAAAATGTAATTTTACTCTCGAAAATATCGAAATAAGGAGGCAATTTTAATGACGGTGCAGTCCTTCGCCGATGTATTTCGTGGCTAAACGCTAAGTCGTATCACAAACCGGATGGCACAATCTCAGTTCAATTTGGAGTGATTTACAACTTTGGTCCTATGACTTTTTGTCGTATCTCTATCCCTAATACGTTAAAAATTGCTCTCTTTCTGGATTTACCTAAATTTTGTACTTTGTACACGTGTAATTAATGGTTTGATTCACTTATTGGAAAGATGGGATCAACAAATTCTACACGAATATTGGCCTACCCAGTAGCCATATGTGAGCCAAATTTTATGTTTGAACCTGTCGCAAAAGTATCTGAAAACAATTCACTGTGTGTAAACCTCATACACATTTCCCCCCATTCAACGTTTCTAAAACAATCTTACTTTTAAATAGATGACATACGATGAAATATCATGGGGCCAGCCATTTAGATCGTTAAATGAGGCCAGAGGCGTCTTATCGTACAATCAGTTTTCGATATGATGTACCGTTTAGCAGCAGTTATTCTGTAAATGAAGGTGAACATGCATATACTTCTTTAAGTCGATCTTCAGCGATCCAGAAGGAGTGTGTCTGACATTGTAAATAATACTTTACAAATCAATAGTGACTGTCAGCAATAGTGCGCCTGCTGTTGTAATCACATCGACTTTAACTGGCAGTAGCAATGGGTTCCTGTGTACCATTGTAATGAATAATTCCCTTCTCAATTTGACTAGCAGAAGGCAAAACTCTTTTACCTTATTTTCTTTATCATTAGGTATAGGTGCCCCCTTGCGAGGGTGCCCCCGATTATAAACAAATTTACCCATCAAAATGTGACTTACGTTACGCATAGTGAATTACGGTAGACAAGTGGACCTGTCGTTATCATGACAACTCCGCAACTGGCACTTTACATTGGAAACAACTTCTGCGGATTTCCCTATGCTCTTTCTCAGATAACGCCAAGAGACATGCAATTTAAAAAATCTTTTTCACTTCACTTATGTAGCGTTGAGTTCTAGACTACGCGTACACAAAATAATAATAATAATAATAAATAATAAATAGAATAATAATAATAATGAAAATAATAATAATACTATTAAATGTAGACATAAAATATGAATAAGGAAATAGTAAAATGACGCAGTGGCGGTGAATACACGTCAGAGCAGGGAAATGTGACGGATAACTTTCAATGCTCAAACTTAAATCAAACACAAGGGAACACTTACAGGCCTAAAAATGACAACTAAGACAGGATTGTGGAACGTGCGAAGGCCCTACGAGGTCCATGGGAACGAATGACGTTATGGGGGAGAAACGATTTACAATAATGCCCACAACAGGCAAATAATTATTGAGAAAATGAACATACAATTATAAATGAACAAATAAATGAACTGCGGATTAACTGGCACTTGAGACACAAAGCAAAGGTGTATAAGGGAAACAATTAAGCTCTTCGGTCACGAACAAACTTTGACATAGAGATTCACATTGAAGTTAAATTTACGGAATGAAAGGAGGCAACCACGAAAAAATCAAATATTGAACTACGCTATTCAAGGAAGAGTGTTGCAGTTACTTACAATTACAACTAGAGTTAGAAAAGAAGGTCCGCTTCCGAAAATAACACGTTGTGGACTAGCATAATAGCTAAGTCATACAAATTCTCTATTTTGGAAAATGTGGAAAACTAGAGGAAACTCCGGCACACAAGATGAAATTCTACATAATTACTGAAGTTACATTAAGTGGGAAAGGTCCGAAACACAAGAATGCATTTAAATAACATAAGGCAATAACATAGCGCTTACCTTGGCCGGCTGAAGACACATTGCGGGACGGACACAAAACGCGTCCGTCGCTGTAGTGATCCAAATTCAAAGACGCGGGCAAAGTAAGTCGCACACGCGAGGAACCACAAACAGGAAAAAGTGATTAGAATAGCAACACTCCAGTTTGTCACATTCACCATTAAAACTCCTAATATACTGGCCAACAGAAACGCTTGTATTTTGGCCAATGACAATGATCTTCTGGAATAATCCTTTCTGATCAATTCGCATATCAGCGGATATTACATAACAACAGGAAAGGGCCACTTACACGTGGCACACCCTACCTCACAAGTCAGGTATAAAAATTCCACATCCCTTTCTATAATTTACAGAATAACACAACTTAAATCAGGAAATGTAAATACCCGGATCTCTTTGAACATAAATCTTCTTCATAGGCCTAAATATTTACATAAGAAAACTACGTACAGTAATTTGCTTTGCATAAACTCCTAAGTTTTTTAAATGGTTTTGTTTACCCAAAATGATGACAAGACAAAAATTTACATAATAAGGACTTATTTTGCTTCAGTGCTTTCTGTTCAACAACGGCCACAATGTTACTCCGGTATCCGTATACAACGTAGAATACCGTAGCGAAGCACGGGTACATTATAACTAAAAGCGACCTATACTAGTGTTGAATCCACACTTTTCGGACTGCAGGAGTGAGATCAAGCAAACTTGGCACACTTATGACTTAGTATCAGGCGAAAAATTCCGTGGAGGTGTGACGAGCGTAGCACCCCTACCAAGGGGTGAGATGTAGATATAAGTGAAAACAGTGTCGAATCCATTCTTTTGGAGGTCCCTGAGATGAATAGTGACGGTCTGGAATTTTTTGAAGTCCAAGTTCAGCCTCCTTACGCACAGGGATGAGAGAAAGTGAAAAGATAATTATCAAAAATAACCGAGATAATGGACGTATGTGTGCATGTTCCAGCATAAGTCTCAACCAAAATTGGACTTACTGTCTGGAAAAAATACTTTAGAGGTTGGAGACCCCTAGCCCCCAAAAGACCGATGAATTGTGACACTCTGATTGCCGTGGATGATAATGTTCAGTCCTAATCGGCAGGGGGTGAGAGCGGCCGAAGTTAACGACGTGTTTGTATATGTTCTAGCAAACTTGGTACACACATGACTTACTATATAGAAGAAATTGCCATCGGGCGGGGATGAATTATAAAAACACAGAGAGACCGGTGAAATATAAAAATTATAGACAACGACAAATATTAATACACGGTCCATAGTTTTTGTGGTCGCTGAGGTGAATACTGACACTTCTGATGTCGATAGTCAGCCCCCATAGGCATGGAGAGTAGAGGGGTTGGAAAATGTACGAAACTACGGATGTATGTGAGTTTATTCTAGCACAGCCCTCATACAAACATATGACTCATAATATGTAAAAATACTGTGAGGGGTAAAACAACCCTAAAACTCCTGGGGGAGGTGGTGAAATGTAAAAATAAACGAAAATGACTGATATTAATGTCGAATATATTGTTTACGAGGTCGCTGTGTTCAACTGTCACACTCTGTTAAGTCACGAATACATTGTTTACAAGGTCACTGAGTTGAACTGTCACACTCTGTTAAGTCACGTATACATTGTTTACGAGGTCACTGTGTTCAACTGTCACACTCTGTTAAGTCACGAATACATTGTTTACAAGGTCACTGTGTTGAACTGTCACACTCTGTTAAGTCACGAATACATTGTTTACAAGGTCGCTGAGTTGAACTGTCACATTCTGCATGGTTAAGTCATACTTAAGCCGCAATCTGTATGGAGGTTGAGAAGCGGTGGAAATGAATGTAAAAATAACCAAGATTTTGGATGGATAGACAGTGTGCACATACGGTACGGCCGCCCCTGGGTGGTAGTGATTTTTGTTTAATGAGGGCAACCCTCCTCTATTAAAACTAATTAGGAGGAAAAATGTCGGTTTGAAATTATACTTTCTCAGATAACGAAAATACCAATAAATGAAATAGTTGATCCTAATCTTGAAACAACATATCTGGGTAATCAGAGTAGCGACGTGGTATACCCGCTAATCCTAAAAATTGTTGCGGGAAGAAAGTTAAGTTTACCCCCACAAATATAGTTGTAAATTGAATTTTTAATCATTTAGGATTTAATGTTAATCCTGTAAATAAAGGATATCATTGGATAAATCCAGCTATGATTGCAAATACTGCTCCTAAAGATAAAACATAATGCAAGTGGGCAACAACATAATATGTATCTTGTAACATAATATCGATTGAGGAGTTGGCTAATACAACTCCTGTTAATCCTCCAACGGTGAAGAGGAAAACAAACCCTGATACTCAAAGTAAGGCTGGTCTGTAGGTTAGTTGGGTCCCATGTAGGGTGGCAAGTCAACTTAAAATTTTAATTTTTGTAGGGACAGCAATAATCATAGTGGCCGAAGTAAAATAAGCTCGTGTATCTACGTCTATTCCTACAGTAAATATATGATGTGCCCATACAACAAAACCTAAAAGATCAATTGCTATTATTGCATAAATTATACCTAAAGTTCCGAAGGCTCCTTTCTTTCCTCTTTCCTGACTAATAATGTGTGAAACCATCCCAGATCCTGGAAGAATTAAAATATATACTTCAGGGTGTCCAAAGGATCAAAAAAGGTGTTGATAGATAATAAGATCTTCCCCCCCCCCCCTCCTGCAGGGTCAAAAATTGAGGTATTTAAGTTTCGGTCAGTAAGTGATGGCACCTGGCAATACTGGGGAAGGAGAAGGGCGGTACGAATAAGGGTGTTTGATCTAGTGATATTCCAGGGGCTCGTATGTTAACAGCTCCTGCTAAATGAAGAGAGAAAATTGCTAAATCAACAGCATGGGCAATTCCTGAAGAGAGAGGAGGGCACACGTTCCAACCAGTACGTGCACCGCTTTCCACTAAACTTCTTCTAAGTAATGAGGGTGGTAGTAATCAGGAGCTCCTAACATTAGTGGAACTAATCAATTTCCGAAATCCCCAATTTTAATAGGCATTACCATAAAGAAAATTATTACAAATGCGTGAGCAGTGACGGTTACATTATAAATCTGGTCATCACCAATTAAGTAACCGGGTTGTCTGCTCGAATCAATAAGCTGACAGATGTACCTACTATTCCTGCTCAAGCGCCACAAATGAAGTACAATGTTCCAATATTCTTATGATTAGTTGAAAAAGTCAAGGGTGGCTGAGATTATAGGCGGTAAACTGTAAATTTATTTAGGAGAATTTTCTCCCCTACCAGGCTTTATAGTCAATAATGACATTAGACTGCATTCTAAAGGAGTAGGCTTAAACATTTTGTCTTTATTTATATCCTTGAAGGCTATTAGTTTTATTAACTTAAAGCCTTAAAGCATAAAATAGATGATGGATCTAAAAGGTAAACTTAACGTTGAGATTCTAGTCAGGGTGAGTACAATTGGGAAAAAACTGCGATTAAAAGAGTTAATTAAAGTTAGCTATAATTCAGTATAGGAGAATAGAAATGCGAGGAAGGTCAGTCGGAGGTAATAAAATAGTGTTACGAGAGTTATGATTACCTCGTGATTACAATAAATTGATAATTTAAACCAGTTAAGGTTTGAATAATCAGTCATTTAGGAAAGAATTCTAGAAAAAGAGGTAACCTACCGAGAGACAATAAAAGGAGAAATAAACATGATTTTACAATTCAGTCGCTGTTTATTGTCAGTAAGTTTTGGTTGAAATGGTAAATACGATGTGTATTAAATACTAGAATGATAGATAAACTAAGAAATGGATAAACAGTGAAATATAGTTCTCATAAGTTTTCTCCTACTACTATAGCAGCAATTATTCGACCAGTATGGTTAATGGAAGAATAAGCTATTAATTTTCGTAAAGAGTTTTGATTTAATCCCCCTAAAGATCCAAGTAAGACTGAAGAGAGAATCATTATTCTAACGAAAATATATATTTCGATAATGTAGGCCAAAAGTGTTAAAGGGGCAATTTTTTGCCAAGTTATTAATATAAAGCAATTCCTTCATCTTAATCCTTCTATTATAGCTGGAAACCAAAAATGGAGGGGGCGGCTCCCATTTTTAGTAACAATGCTGAACATATTAGATTTGAAAAGATTTCAGAACTTATAATAAAACGGTTGTGAGAAAATGCAAATATTAAGATACTGGAAAAAAGTAATGCAGCGGAAGCCAGGGCTTTTACTAAAAATTACTTTGAGGAGGCTTCTGGTGATATAAGGTTTTTGTATCAGTTATTATGGTAATGAACGATAAAAGATTGATTTCCAATCCCATTCAAACCCCTAATCACGAAGTGGATGTAGTAGCAATAAGTGTTCCTAATATTAAAGTTGTGGAAAATAAGAGCTTCGCAGGAGTGGTGAAGATTAAAAAGGAGTACAATCCTATTTACGGGGTACGAACCTATTAGCTTATATTCAGCTTACCTTTTTGTAAGGATTATTGGTATATCTAGGTGTATGAAGCACGAAAGTTTTTGGTATTTAGGGAATAGTTTAAATCTATTAGATATAATGAAGGTAAATAATTACATGATTTACTCTATCACAGTAATCCTTTTTGTCAGGCACTTCATTGTAAAAACCTTTTATGTATAAACGATATGGACTGGTGCGAGATAGTTATTAGTGTTATAATGGTTCAGTAAAAAGGATTGGCCTTCAAGGGGGTAGAATGTTTTGAAAAAAGGTGCACATTTTTGCATTTTAGGTTAGCAGCAGATTTTGGAAAATTTGAAATTATAAAATAATTGATTGAAATAGGAATAGACCATAGAAATTAGTAACAATTTTAAAATTACCTGAAATTTTAAAATTTTTTAATAAAGGCCGTAGTTGAGATTTATTTTAGATTGGTTGATAATTTTTAGTAAGAATTTTTGGTAAAGTCCAATAATTAAATATACATATAAATATAAATTACATATATAAACAGTATATTAATTAATAATAATTTATTGATATACAAACCCCCGGTAATGTTAATAACAAATATACTTGGGAGACAAAAAGAGGATCTTGTAGATATTTCTATCACTGTAGGGGGGATATGTCTACATATACATTATATATAAATGTATATATTAATAAATGTTTATATAATATATATCTGAGATATTGGGATAAATATATAATAACCTATATTCATTATCTATTTAGTTTTTAACAACATATTAAAGTATTTATTATTATATATGCATTTATATTAAATATACCCATTTAAGTATATAATCAAGAATTATATATAAAATATACTCTGATTTGTTATTTAATTAAATATTTATTACGCTCTCCCGAAGGCTTGCTTTTTAAATTTCTATTTAAAAGTGAAATTTTTAGTGTATAGTAAATGTGCTCCATATGTTATTATGTGAGTAAGTGAATATTTTCTCTTGTAAGGGGCGAAAATATGCGATGAAAATCCTACGCCAGGAAATACTCAAAACGGGTTCATTATGTTGTATCTAATTAATTTTCTGATGTTATTTTTATTAGTAATAATATTTTTTGATCCATTGTTTAATTATGGGTTTTAAAAGTTTTATTCTTGCTTAGATGTTTACTTTTTGTATGTTTACATGTGAATTTTTGAGAAAATAGATTTATAATACTTATATAGTAGAATGTATTTGCAGTATTTAATATTATTTATCAAGGTGACTTGGAATTAGTAATATAATATGTAGCCGGCTAAAGTCGTGCCAGCCGCCGCGGTTATACGTAGTGTTAGAGTAAACATTATTAGTATAGAAGTTAATAAGTGTTTACAAGTTCAAAGGTAGAATTTTGAATTTATGTAAGGCTTGGGAAGATATATGAAGCTTTGAAAATTGGATTATAAACTAGGTTTAGATACCCTAATATTCCAATTGTAAAGATTTTACTTGAGTAGTAATAGTTATGTTCTTGAAACTCAAAGAATTTGGCGGTGTTTTAGTCTTTTCAGAGGAATCTGTCCTGTAATCGATAGTACACGTTATATTCGATTTGGTTTTGTTTTCAGATTGTATACCGCCGTCGTAAGATTATTTTTTAGAGGGATAATTTTCTGTCACTCTTATTAGAGTGAATTTCAGGTCAAGGTGCAGCTATAACTGAGTAAGAGGTGGATTACATTTTTAAAAAATTAAATGGATCTTGCATTGAAAAATTGGTGCATTTGAAGGTGGATTTGAAAGTAATATTGTTATACTATGATAATGTGATTTTAGGTCTAACACATGCACACATCGCCCGTCGCTCTCATTATAAGGTGAGATAAGTCGTAACATAGTTGATGTACTGGAAATTGTATCTAGAATGCAAAATAAAGCTTAAAGTGAAGCGTTTCATTTACACTGAAAGGATGTCCGTGCGATTCAAATTATTTTGAAAGTATCAAGTTAGAATAAGTGGATAGGAAGAAATTTATTTAATTGAAATAACATTAATTATTATGTTTTAGTATAGGAATAGAACAAATTTATTTATTTACAGTGAAGTAGTACTGTGAAGGAAAATTGAACTAGGTTGAAAATAAATTTTTATAAAAGTAGATTAATATTGTACCTTGTGTATCAGGGTTTATTAAAATTGGAATAGAGATTTATTTTTCCGGAATTGAAAAGGGCTAATTTTTTATGTTGGTTAGTGTAATATTATTATCAAAAATAACAAGTTTGTAATGAAATATTAGTCGGTTTTTAAGATATCTGGTTCTCCAAGAAACGAATTTAAGTCAGTATTTAATGGTAGTTTTTATATTGGTGTATAAACTGTTAGCTGAATGTAATATTTTAAGGGATATGCTTTAGAATAGATTTATAATTATTATAGGAATTGTAAAGAATTGTAGGCTTTAAATTAGCCATCAGTTGAATAATGTTGTAAGTTATTTTATTTTAATATAATTTTATAATAATGTTGTCCGGCTTCATAGCTAAATGGTTAGCGTGCTGGCCTTTGGTCACAGGGGTCCCGGGTTCGATTCCCGGCAGGGTCGGGAATTTTAACCATCATTGGTTACTTTCACTGGCACTGGGGCTGGGTGTATGTGTCGTCTTCATCATCATTTCATCCTCATCACGACGCGCAGGTCACCTACGGGTGTCAAATCGAAAGACCTGCACCTGGCGAGCCGAACATGTCCTCGGACACTCCCGGCACTAAAAGCCATACGCCATTTCATAACAATGTTAAACTGGATATTGGAGTGAGTTAAATAATATAAGTTTAACTGTAATAATGATAAAATTAGTATATAAAAATGTAAGATATTTGTTGAATGTTAATTTATATAAAGGTACTAGGCAAAATCTTAATGTTCGCCTGTTTATAAAAAACATGTCCTTTAGAGATGTATTTAAGGTTGGGCCTGCCCCCTGATAGTAATTAAAGGGCCGCGGTATTTTGACCGTGCAAATGTAGCATAATCATTAGTCTTTTAATTGAAGGCTTGAATGAATGGTTTGACAAAACATTAACTGTTCCTATATAATAGATAAAATTTAACTTTTGAGTCAAAAGGCTTAAATGAATATAAAAGACGAGAAGACCCTATAGATCATTATATGAAATTATATTTGTTTTGTTTAGTAGTATTGTTAATAGATATATTATCGTATTTTGTTGGGGTGGCACAAAGATAAATGTAACTCTTTGTAATTTAAACTCTGATTTATGGATATTTGATCCGTTAATGACGTTTATAAGATAAAGTTACCTTAGGGATAACAGCGTAATTCTGTTTGAGAGTTCATATCGACAAGAAAGGTTGCGACCTCGAAGTTGTATTAAGGAATATGATTAGGTGTAGAAGTTTAATTAATAAATCTGCTCGACTTTTAAATCCTTACATGATCTGAGTTCAGACCAGCGTAAGCCAGGTCGGTTTCTATCTTTATAGGAGATGAATATTTTAGTACGGAAGGACCAAATATTCAAAATAATCTTTGTTTATAGTGATAAATACTTTGACAGAGAAGTGCATTGGATTTAGAATTCAAAAATGTGAGGGTATTACAGGTAGTATTGTTAAAAGAGGTTTGAATAAGAATATTAGGAGTTGTTATATTAATTATTTGTGTATTGATTGGAGTGGCCTTTCTCACTTTATTGGAGCGTAAGGTTTTAGGGTATATTCAAATTCGTAAAGGGCCCAATAAAGTAGGATTTATTGGATTACCCAACCCTTTGCTGATGCAATGAAATTATTTTCTGAGGAGGGGACATATCCTGTAGCGTCAAATTATTTACTTATCTCCTGTTCTTATATTAGCTTTGATAACTTGGATAATTTATGACTACTTTGTTTACTTTTTACTATGCACGAGTTTGGGAGTTAACACTGTTATAATTGCGGGATGATATTCTAATTCTAATTATGCATTATTAGGGGATTTACGGCCTGTTGCTCAAACGATTTCTTATGAGGTGAGATTAACATTAATTTTATTGAGATTTATTTTTTGGTTGATAATTATTGTCTTATAAGATTTATGAATTGTCAAGGGTATGTATGATTTATGTTTTTAACTTTCCCCCTCATATTAGCGTGATTTGCATCATGTTTAGCTGAAACTAATCCGACTCCTTTTCATTTTGCGGAAGGAGAGTCAGAATTGGTTTCAGGATTTAATGTTGAATATAGAAGAGGAGTGTTTGCTTTAATTTTTTAGCTGAATATACTAGATTTTTTTTTGAAGAATGTTATTTTGTATAATTTTTTTTTCGGGGGAGATGTTTTATCAGTTTATTTTTTAAATTAAGTTTTTTAGCTTTCATATTTATTCGGGTTCGTGGAACTCTACCTCGATTTCGTTATAATAAGGGAGACAAGGGCCACGAAGGGCGTGAAAATGAAAACTCTCCAGGCCTCGAGTGTTCTAATTCTGTAGGTAAGAAGGGAATGCTTCGAAAATAGTAGGTACTGCATTCTCCTTCAAAACAAATTTATTCATGGACCGATCAACAATTCCGGTTTGAAATGTGCTGAACATATTCTGGTGTGAGGAGAAGGTATCCAATTTTCCTTCTAATGGCCTTAATCCGCTCTGTTCTCCTTTCTTCATGAACAGGAAACCACAGGAATAATTGTGATAAACAACATGGCTAACCTAAAAATTCTTACGAAATGTGGACTCCGAAATACTAGCACAATAACAATGGAGGTACGGTAATACAATATACTGTACTACATACTACAAGCCATAGGTACTTAGAATATTACCCGTGAAATGTTATTCCAGGAATATTTCTGGATTTCCGATTCGTGCAACCATATGCACGACACGACATTGTAAGAGCTACAACAATATTAACTAAATGTTAGTACATTTTTTACGTTTTAGCGTGTCTTACAGTGTTTGCACCTGAAAATTCCCGCAATTACAATTTGCGTCCACCGTGTTCACTTCCTTGAGCTGTGAGATATTTGCCTATTTACGACCACGCCCCCTGTGTAGACCACTGTCATTGGGCTTCAGTCTCAGAGCCCCGAGGTATTCTTAACTCCCTGGTTAAGATGGGGTATTAAGGATCGGGGAAACCACATAGGCAGACGTTCCTTCTCTCTTATGTATCCACTTTGGGCCAGACCAGGGGTGTGGCACTTCATAAGGAGCGTCCCAAGCAGTTCCGAGATGGATCCCTCAATATCCGCCAACTAGTGAAAACTAAAATTCCCTTTGGGTGGCATTAAACATGCAATTGTGCGCGGTACAGCAAATTCATAACACCGTTAAACGTTGCGCGCGAAGGGAACTTGGTCGTACGGCAAGTAATAGTGCTGGTTAGACGAAAATTTGTTGAGATTCTTTCGCATTGAACGAGATTTTTGATCCAGTATGCCACATCATAAACGGTGTGTTGCGCCAGGATGTCAGGAATACGCTGACAGGTTAAAAATACATCAATTTTTAGGTTTCCGAAGGACACTGCTAGGTAAGCGAGTTTTACTTAAGATACAATTTAAGAAGAATTTTGCATCCTATTACAATATTCAGGGGGCCAGTTATTTCGTACATTGAATTGAAAGTAATTCTGATAAGTTGTCTGAAGACAATATTTACTATCTTGAAGTCTAGTTTTCTTAGGTGCTGCCAATGAGTCCAAAATTGTGGAAATAGGCGATTATTGCAGCTCCCTGTGAAGAAGCTTTATGACATGAGATATCTCTGTGGAAAGTAGACGAGAACATTGCCATCTTCAACTTTCTTCTGAATGTGAGGAGAAATCATTGATTGAAGTGGTTTCATTGACTCCAGGACTCTCTGATAAGCAGAAAAGTCTGCAGGGTATGTATGATTCAGCAGGGCGATTACATCTGGATTTTTTTGTGTTTGTATTGAAGTTCGTTTTCTGTGATGTTATCTGTATTTTATACAGGACATCTATCTGCCTAACATCTTACTGGATTTGCTGTCCTCGATGCCAGTTTCACACAGAGAGAAGATTCCCAGCTATCTTCCACTGAGAGTAAGTTTCAATGTACATCAGAAGCAGGAAGGGGAATGAACGTTGCTCACGTCCGCAGGATTTACCTCCGCATTGCCCTGCACGTGTTCCCCGGGTGGTGCTAAGCGATCAACAACAAATCGGCAGCGAAACTCTCAACAGACGTTGATCTCCTGGCCAAATGGACTCAGAGAGAACTTCTGCAAATGGTCCTTCTGAGGGCCAACCTGCAAAGATACTAGGACCTTCTTTACGAATATGCCAAATAAACATCGAAGGCATATCCAGATCGAAGAGTGAACATCTTTCTAGAATCCTACTGGAAAACTACATCGATTTAGTGACCATTCAAGAAACTCATACTGCGACTGAGGAACGGCCAAGATCGAGAGGAGAGCGCTATTGGGGCAAGCTACCACCAAACGTATGGGGCAGCAACCTATGCTCGTTCAAATCTACGAGATGTTCGGCTCATTTCAGCAACGGTAACTGACGATGTTCACGAGGTAACTGTTGACATATCGGGCATCAAAGTGGTAAATGTATATAAACCACCATCTGTGGCTTGGTCAAATGAAGTGCTCCTCACCCAGAATCATGCAGCAATATATGTCGGAGATTTCAATAGTCACCATCTGAACTGGAAATATGATGATGCAGATGAATGTGTCTCTCAACTAGTCACCTGGGCTAATAAGCTGATAATCTACACCTGGTTTTCGATGTGAAAGATAGAGGAACCTTTAAGTCAGCCCGCTGGAAGAGAGAATACAATCCCGATCTTTGCTTTGTCACTGAAACTGTAAACGGTATTCTCCTGCCTACTGCAAGGAAAGTAATGGAAAACCTTCCCCACAGTCAACACAGACCTGTCATGATAACTACAGGAATACAAATACCTTTGGTTAAAAGCACACCTCGACCACGCTGGAATTTCAATAAAGCCAAGTGGGATTGCTTTTCAGAAGATCTTGACAAATGTGTCCGATTCATACCGCCTATTCAGTCTAACTTCGAATGTTTTGCTGGACTTATTATCTCAATTGCCAAGAAATATATTCCAAGAGGGCTGCAGAAAGAGTATATCCCTGGATGGAAGGAAACTTGTGAGACACTCTATGAGGAGTATTTACAGGGTGGAGATCCTGAAATAGCAAGTGCTCTGTTACAGAGTTTAGATGAATCTCGACAGCAGAAGTGGAACAATACAGTTGAGACTATGGACTTCAAACAGTCCAGCAGAAAAGCCTGGAGTCTTCTCAGGAAACTTACCGGAAGCAGAACCTGCCACAAGAGAAATGGTTGCATCACCCCCAACCTAGTAGCTGAACATATTGTTAAAATGTCACGAGCGCCCTCTGATAATAAACATACCGTCCAAGTAAAGAAGTTGCTCAAACAACAGAAAAGCAACTTGCAACACAACTCCATATACTCGGAACCATTTTCACATCTGGAAGTAGATACTGCTATTAAAAGCCTCAAACCTGGTAAAGCTGCTGGCTTTCAAGGGATATTTCCTGAGTTTCTGATACATAGTGGTCCAAACACAAGGCTCTGGTTGGCTAAATTCTACTCTAATATCTTATCGTCTGGGCATCTGCCAAATGAATTCCGGGTAAGCAAGATCATTGCAATTCTGAAACCCGGTAAACCGGAAGACCAAGTCGATAGCTACCGACCAATAGCATTGCTGAGTGTTTGCTATAAACTCCTTGAGAGACTTGTGTACAACAGAATTAGTTCGGCCATTAATGAAGTGATCCCAGTAGAGCAAGCTGGATTCAGGCAGAACCGAAGCTGTGTTGACCAGGTGCTAGCACTAACAACTCACATTGAGGCTGGTTTTCAAAGGGGCTCTAAAACATCTGCAGTCTTTGTAGATCTAAAGGCTGCATATGATACTGTGTGGAGGCAAGGGTTGATGTTGAAGCTGCAACGAGTTATCCCTTGTAAAACTGTAACCACACTGATCAACAATATGCTAACCGAAAGGCTCTTCCGTGTTGTCATGTATGATGACATTAGTCGTCTTAGGAAACTAAAAAATGGCCTTCCCCAGGGATCAGTATTGGCACCTCTTCTATTCAATCTCTACATATCAGATTTTCCTGAGACAAAATCAGTAAAATTCTCTTATGCAGACGACCTAGCCATTGCCATTCAACATCCAGATCTCAGCCATGCCGAGGCCATCCTGACGTCTGACCTGGATACACTTAGCTCTCACTTCCGAAACTGGAGACTACAAAAGACAGAATCTGCTTGATTCCATCTCCACAACAAGTTGGCTAATACAAAACTCCAAGTACGCTTCAATGGCTCAGTGCTAAACCACAATCGTAATTCAAAGTACCTCGGGGTAACGTTTGACCGAACCCTATCTTATAGAAAGCATCTTGAAAACCTCGGATCTAAGTTGAGATCACGTAATAATATTCTGTTTAAATTGTGTGGAACTTCATGGGGTGCTTCAGCGGACACATTACGACGTACTGCGCTTGGCCTCGTGTATTCTGCAGCTGAATACTGCTCTTCAGTATGGCTTAACCGTTGTCACGTGAAGAAAGTCGATGTACAACTTAACACCACCATGCGTATCATCTCTGGTACTCTGAAGCCTACTGCAACGCACTGGCTGCCAGTCCTGTCCCACATTGCTCCACCAAGCCTGCGACGTTCAAGAATATGATAAGATCATGTCCAATCCAACTCTACCTACCCATAGAGATGTTGCAGATCTCTGGAGACAAAGGCTGAAATCCCGTAAGCCACCGATGAAAACAGCTAAGAATCTAATGGATGCTGGTTTCAATTTAAAAGAGGAATGGAAAGAGCAATGGATTCGTACAGCTCCGGAGTGGCCAAGCCTTTTTAATCCAAACCACGCCCCAGCTGGTTTCAGCTTGCCAAAAAGAACGTGGGCATCACTAAACAGGTTCCGCACAAATTGTGGAATATCTGCATTCTCCCTTCACCAGTGGGGCTTCAGGGACTCTCCAGCGTGTGATTGTGGTGCCTTAGTCCAGACCATGCATCATATAATGGACGAATGCCCTCTGCGTGCTTATGGTGGAGACCGAAAAGACTTTGCTGAAATCTCAGTATCCCTATTGCAGTGGATAAACAATTTAGATATTCATGTGTAATTGTTCCCTACTTACCTTGTATTCTTTGCAGGTTTTTCTTTCGTATAATATTGTATATACTTGTCCATTCTGTAAATTCCATACGCTTAATAATAATAAGAAGCAGGAACTATGGTCATTTGATTGTTATCCGTACTGTGATTTCCTGTATTAACTTCAAGGGACAACATGTTTAGGGTGTGAGCATTTAATGTAGCCTTGTCTAAAAATGTTGGAATGACTCGTGGGTTATTGACGCTTGTGTTGCTGCTTTCTCATTCCTGAATATATTTTTGATTCAAATGAACTGTCAATAGGCTTCTCTCCACTTAGTTCTTTGCATTGACTTCAAACATTGAATTCAGCATCCAGTGGTCCAGTAACTTCTTGTGTCAGAAGAGGAAAATTGAATCCTGGGTTTCTAATACTTAATGGGCAATTGCATAACTTATATAGGCCTAACTGGAGGGCAAAAATATAATATCCCTGCTGGGCTCAGTGGCTCAGACAGTAGAGTGCTGGCCTTCTGAGCCCAACTTGGCAGGTTCGATCCTAGCTCAGTCTGGTGGTATTTGAAGGTGCTCAAATATGTCAGTCTTGTGTCACTGGCATGTAAAAGAACTCCTGTGGGACAAAATTCTGACACCTCAGTGTCTCCGAAAACCAAAAAGTACTCAGTGGGACGTAAAAACAATAACATTATTATAATATCCCACTATCTCTTCAAATCTGTGGATTCTGGCATAGCAAGGTTTTCATACATGAATTAGGCCATTTGCAAAGTAATTAATCAACATGAATGTTTTCCTTTCATTTGCATCAGTTTAAGGACCTGTTCCTGAAGAGGTTCTCAATTTAAAGGATAGACCTAGGTATTGAAAGTCAAGTAGACAGTCTTGTAACTTGTAAGAGAACATCTTTATGACTCAGGTATTTCATATGATGCATCTCGAGTTCTTTCGAATATAACACCCAATGACCCCTCATGATCTTTGTGCTATTTGAAAAATTATGGAACTGCTCTAGGTAACTGGTGCAGTAACCACTCTGTATCCTATGGTTCAGAGTGCTGTTATGGATGCCGATGGTAGAAATAAGTGTGGCCTAAGTTTTATAATGTATTTGAAATACGAAGTGGAATATGGAATACTTTGTAGAGGAGAGATGTGTTTACTGCAAAAGCCAGGGACGTAGTGCAGATTTTATGTGGAATACCTTGTAGAGGAGAGATGTGTTTACTGCAACAGCCAGGGACGTAGTGCAGATTTTATGTTGAATACCTTGTAGAGAAGAGATGTGTTTACTGCAACAGCCAGGGACGTAATGCAGATTTTATGTTGAATACCTTGTAGAGGAGAGATGTTTACTGCAACAGCCAGGGACGTAATGCAGATTTTATGTTGAATACCTTGTAGAGAAGAGATGTGTTTACTGCAACAGCCAGGGACGTAGTGCAAATTTTATGTTGAATACCTTGTAGAGAAGAGATGTCTTTACTGCAACAGCCAGGGACGTAGTGCAGATTTTATGTTGAATACCTTGTAGAGGAGAGATGTGTTTACTGCAAAAGCCAGGGACGTAGTGCAGATTTTATGTGGAATACCTTGTAGAGGAGAGATGTCTTTACTGCAACAGCCAGGGACGTAGTGCAGATTTTATGTGGAATACCTTGTAGAGGAGAGATGTGTTTACTGCAAGAGCCAGGGACGTAGTGCAGATTTTATGTGGAATACCTCGTAGAGGAGAGATGTGTTTACTGCAAGAGCCAGGGACGTAGTGCAGATTTTATGTGGAATACCTCGTAGAGGAGAGATGTGTTTACTGCAACCTGCCAACTCCCTTAAGTACATTTACTCTTATAACCTATTGTAATTTACCATGCGCCATTCTCCATACCTCAAGCACGCAGTACCATTTCCATTGGCTGAGGTACAACAGGATATGATATCATTCCATTACCAACCCACGCACAATATAAACAAACTGTAACGAAACAATGTACAGTAGCGGAGGATACAGCACACTCACAGCCTGCTAGCAGGGAAGGATGTCTTGAAGAGGAATTCCGCCAAGTACCCTGCAAAGTGCGCTTTCTTCCTGCCAAATCTCTTAATGGAATACATGCTGTGCTTTAAAATGTCAGTGTCAGCTTTTCAGCACTGTCCAACATAGAATGTACTGCTAAAGCCCTATGGAATGATAGTGGCCTGACAGCCTGTTTGCTACATCACAGACCAATGGTTTTGTCGCCAACAGTAGCCCAACCAATCCAGACCAGTAGTTTTGTCGCTAGCCAGGCCTAACCAATCCAGACCAATGATAAATGAATTCACCTTCTCACCGGTGTTCAGCAATGAATGCGCTACTGTACGATCGGTTCTCAAGTTCAAAATTTGGCACTGGGCTGAACCAAAGGCCACATTAACTGAGCATATGCCCTGCCAACAATTGATGATACTCCCTGTGTGACCCATAAGTTGCTCCAGACTGTAGTGCTTTAATGTAACCCAGCACTCACAGTAATTTTGTCATTAATTAATCCAACCCTCCCTATCAGTAATTTTGATACTGACATTAATGAGTAGGGTACATTGCTGCACGACCTAAAAAAAGATTCTCATTAAATGTTTTCCGATGAACCGGAATCTCTCCTGTCACTACCAGTTACCGTGGGAGACCTACGGCCAACTAGAAGACATTTTGACTAACAGTAATATTTGACTACACCATGGTTAGCGCTCTTTGCACTTGGTTATACTGCCAACCATGTTGAACCACTGTCAGTTAACACCCTGAGTGAAAAACGGTACAGTGGGAAGACAGTGTGACATCACTATCATTATGACAATACCCTACTCTTAAATTAATATTACGCAAACTATCTGGGCTAATTAACATGAATTTCATGTTAGAAATAGAAAAATCCTATTAAGTTGCGAAGCTTTATAGATATGCTGTCCAATACTGGCTATGGGGAGAAGGAAGCGAAGCTGCATTGGACATCTGGATGAACAAGGCTATTTATTTCTCTGTTATAATGTTACATTTCTAGTGTTTTCGCACATCTATTCCCTCCTTGTATCCTAATGAATAAGTCTTAATAGGATTTGACGGTGCCTACAAGTGAACTGGCGATGTTCGGCTTGTGTACCGTAACCGAGATTCAAGGACAGTTGTCATGAAGGAAGGAGGCCAACGATGAGAGATATACTGTAACTCATACTTACATTCATCTTCATTATTGACCTATGCATCCGGGAGATAGTGGGTTCAAATCCCACTGTCGGCAGCCCTGAAGATGGTTCTCCGTGGTTTCCCATTTTCACATCAGGCAAATGCTGGGGCTGTACCTTAATTAAAGCCGCTTCCTTCCAACCACTAGTCCTTTCGTATCAAATCGTCGCCATTAGACCTATCTGTGTCGGTGTGACGTAAAGCCACTAGCAAAACAGACTGTTATGCCTTTCAGTGCTCATCCTGCAAGCCTCAGTTAATTTAAAACATCTCCACAATCCTCTATTTGTGGTCTTGTTTACTGCCATGCATCTTATCTTTAGATCATTACAAACTGACTGCACCGGGCGAATTGGCCATGGCGTTAGAGGCGTGCAGCTGTGAACTTGCATCTGGAAGACAGTGGGTTCGAATCCCACTGTTGGCAACCCTGAATATAGTTTTCCGTGTTTTCCCATTTTCACACCAGGCAAATACTGGGGCTGTACCCGAATTAAGGCTACGGCTGATTCCTTCCAACTCCTATGCCTTTCCTATCCTTATCGTCGCCATGAGACCTATGTGTGTCGGTGCGACGTAAAGCAGCTAGCAAACAAAAGCTGACTGTAACAATAATCGTCTTGATCTTCCTCTATTTCCTGTACTCTCCACGCCAAAGAGCATTCTTCTCCTGTGTAACCTATCCTCCATTCGCCTCACATGACCCCATCACCGAAGCCAGTCTATCTAACTTACTCTCAACCATTGATTGCACCTTCGCTTCCAAAATGCAAGTGAAAATCTTACTGGGTATAATGATCCTAAACCTTCTTACTGTCTATTGCTTGGAACGTTTCTTAATTATATCCGTGTTCTTCTGTATAACTTTGTTGACAGGGAGATTCTGTGCTCTTATTTGTCTCCAGACCAGAGGTCACTTTCTCTATAATATGGCTGTCCTAGGTGCCCAGATGCTTAGGTCACTACAGGTCAGATAGTGGTGTGTATATCATCAAAAAATTCTAAACAGAATAACCAAAGGATCATCCATGCACTTACATTTCTAGACTCACTTTATGACTTCGAAATGAATGCATATCTTTTTTATTAAACACTTTTCTTTTGGGTTGGTACACTCAACATTAATTCTTATTCCTTGGTTACCATTACAGATGATAAAGTCAAGAGAACGGATGAAGCGGAGAATGGTCTCGCCATTGCTGCAGAATTAATTTGAATAAAATTATGTAATGGTTCCAGCTTTTCAATACATGTAAGCTTAGTAATGTAAGGTTACATCACTAGTTGATCATAAACGGTACCGGGTCATAATCAGCCCATCACTTAAAACAGAAACAACAACGCACAGATAAATAACCAATAATGTATATATGTTTCACCAGAGGTAAGTTCAGGTGGAGCAGTAGAACATATGTGACTGTGGCACTGTGTTTTAAAAGTTTCTATAATCTTGAAGAGAAGATTAAATATCTCCAGGAAACAATCTAGGAATCGTTACCAGACGTAAGTTCGTGTGGAGGAGTTGTGACTGTATGTTTTAAAAGCTTTTACAATTTTGAAGAGAACAAAGATAAATAGCTCGAGGATGAGTGTTGTAGTTGTGTGCTTGCCGTATGAAGATGTTGTTTATTAGTCTTGTGTCACCTGGAGTGTGGTTATTGATACAGGGCGAGCTCCAGAATTTTTCACGACAGTCAAGTGGAAGGAGAGAGTCTTCTCAGCAGAAAACTTTCGATTTGCTGACATGATGTTTATGAATTATGTCACATACTTCCACACAATACTTAAAACACCATATAATATCCCACGAAAAATTCAGGTCTTAGCGTGTGTTCCAGTATTTGGCAACTCGATGGAGGTTAGGTACTGTATACTTTCAGTTTTGAAGTATCATTTCATTGATCCCGTTTGTTGTGCCTTCTAGTTTGTTCGTAGAGTGCAAACATTTGCTATTGGTGCTGTTATACATATTTTGAGTTATTTTTGTGGTTTTATGTGATGTGAGTAGCCTGCTTGTGCAAGACGAATTTCTTTCATTCCAGGTTTAGTTCTTCAAGTTTTACTTGTTTTTTGAGAGTATGGAGTGAAATTAGAAAGATACGCGTTCTTATTGTGAAGAAATATTATGATCATGAACTTACCTCACATTGAACTACCTAGCTGTTGCGAGTAAATATGTGTGTGTGCTTCTTACCTGTTGTTTGGAATAAATGAACTCAAAATATATACAGTGTGCATTATGCTGTGTTTTACTTCTTCCTTTCCTTCTCCTGTTTTCCATTTCCATACACAAAAGTCGTGGGAAGGTTTCAAGGAAAGAGCAAATAATGAGGTTATGTTAGGTCGTGATTTAGGTAGTATGGGCGTTTTGGAGTTTTATATTAATTGCATTAACATTTTCAGTAATGAATGTTGCATTTATTATTGAATAGATGTAAATTTACATTGAAATGCGAACGTTGAACAAGCGATACAAGGTAGCGTAATAAAAGGATTGCCAACATAACAAATAAGGTAGTAGCAATTTACTTTTCAAGTAATAGACACGATAAAAGCTTGTGATCAATCATTATCCATATCACAATTAATAATTTAACGAAGTAACAGCTATCATTATCAAGTTTATTACGAGGTACTATAGTGGTATTTATTACCATACGTTGGCAGAGAAAGAGGGGCCACTATAGCTTCCATGACCTGTTTTCCCAAAGTATTTTATTATACAGGAGTGACGGGTCTATTTCTCTTACATGATCCTTGGGCCAGGCCGTTGCCTACGAGATACACAAGGCCGGGAAATACAGCACACTAGACTCATCCTCGAGATACTTCCGGGAAGTGCCGCTAGAGTTCTCCTTACTGATCTGTCTCGCCCGCTCATTGCAACACGTTCGAATGTGAAAAACTATAAAAATTGATTAAAACTAGTAATTTCAGAAGGCAGCAAACAGATATGAGATCAACGATAGGCCAAGAACAATTCTTTGACTTATTTTCTACAACGTATTTTTTAAAATATGATTAAACAAAATAAGTAATTCACGAAAGAAGCAGAGAAATGTGATAGCGAGTTTGTCACTTCTTACCAATTCCTTTAATTGTGCCTCAGAGTATCCGATAAGCGGATCGAGATTGCGGTCATAAATAACTTTGGGTTTAATCGCCCTTTCACCAATTATCAGCGATCCAATCTTTTCCTCCGCACATCTGATATTTTGACATTTGTATTGAAGCCGCTGTTTGGTGAGCGATGTTATGCCCGTTACGCAAATATTTAGCGTCGTTTCACCGTATTTATCTTTTTTCTTCCCGTAAAATTAAATTTGTATTCGCCTCTGTGGTGTAGTGGTTAGTGTGATTAGCTGTCACCCTCGGATGTCCGGGTTCGATTCCCGGCCCTGCCACGAATTTTGAAAAGTGGTACGATGGGCTGGAACGGGGTCCACTCAGCCTCGGGAGGTTAACTGAGTAGAAGTGGATTCGATTCCCACCTCAGCCATCCTCTAAGTGGTTTTCCGTGGTTTCCCACTTATCCTCCAGTCAAATGCCGGGATGGTACCTAACTTAAGGCCACGTCCGCTTCCGTCCCTCTTCCCTGCCTGTCCTTTCCAATCTTCCCATCCCTCCACAAATCCGCTGTTCAGCATAGCAGGTGAGGCTGCCTGGGCGAGGTACTGGTCATCCTCCCCAGTTGTATCCCCGACCCAGAATCTGAAGATCCAGGACACTACCCTTGAGGCGGTAGACGTGGGATCCATCGCTGAGTCCGAGGGAAAACCGAACCTGGAGGGTAAAGGGATGAAGAAAGAAGAAGAAAATTAAATTCGTTCTAACAGGAAGAAAGCTCCTAAATGAACAATTTTAACATGCTTTTCAATTTGGTTTGCTTTTTGGTCAAGTTCAGATAACGTAAAACTTTTTTTCTGATTTCATTACCCGTATCCTACTTCTCAATTTACAAATTGTTTTCTGTAATCTGGTATTTAATTTTCTCATCCGTATACTTTTTAGATTTAACAGAGATACTCGTAGAATTTCCTTGATATAGAAACGAGACTTGCATTCCTTTTTCGTTTGTGGCTGACGTATGAAGATATGGTATGTTTATCGTTATCCGAATCGGAACTTTTACTCAATTTTGATGGCAATACATCATATTTGGGAGCTGGACGCTTCCTGCGTGTGACATTTTCCTGTTTGAAACCAGAAGGAATTTAAATTGATGTGCTTAAATTGAAATCTGTTTTATGAGAAGAATTGCTAGGTACCTAAAGAGATCCTACTATATCACCTTGCCTAAACATAGTTTGCATCCAATTCTCCCTTAAAACGCCCTCGGAAGAGAAACTATGGAACGTCAATTTTCATGCTTTTTTAGTGTCATCCGAAATACAGAGAGGTACACAACAGTGCACCTTCTTCTCAACCTCAGAGACACTCACCGTCAGAAACAATATGCACAATAAATTGCACAATATCAACATAGCATCACAATTACTCCGCATATCACAATGTTGAAGTCCGCCAAGAACAGAACGGAAACTTGACATCTAGGGGCCAAACCGTGAACACGGTCGGGCCGCTTTTCAGCAACAAATTAGTAGCTATGTATATCTCGTAGGCAACGGCCAGGCATAGCGCCACATTGCACAGAGTGCTCTTTTCAATAAGTGTCGTATACTTCGGAGTAGTCAGTGGTAATAAATCATAACTGTCAGTACCTGCGTTCCTCAGCTGACGTGTGCTTCAGTGTAGTATAGTTAGTAGGGAGTGAGTGTGTTAAATGGAGAAAGCAGTTGGAGGCGGTGGCACCAACCGTCCCCCGAATCTGGACATGGATTTGGAGGTCGACCACGAAGAATAAATTCCCGCACAGAATGAACAGGTAGCAGTGAACTCTAACGATGAAGGGCCTCCAGCTGACAAAAATCTCTCAAAAAACGACAATAGCTCATCACCTACAGAATTGTATCCACGTACTCATAGGGTACCTTATTTGATTAATGTTGAACCTGTGGGTAATAATAATACAGGCAATTTGCATCCTATGGCCTTAGGTCGACTTTTTTATGACAATAAAATCAGTGGCATAAAAACTGTTAGTCGCAAAGGTGCTCGCCGGATTCAAATTGCATTTAAGTCTGGTCAACACGCCAATAGTTTTTTGCACCATCCAATCTTACCAGAAAAGTATCTAAAAGCCTACATTCCATCATCCAGTATTTATCGTATCGGAATTATTCGTGGTGTGGATAAAAATTTATCCAACGAAGACATAATGCAATTCATTGACTCTACCGAACCCATTAAACAAGTGCAGCGTATGAACAGAAGGATTAGTGTTGGTGATAAAATAGATTACGTGCCTACTGGTTCCATGAAAGCAACCTTCAGATCTCAAAACCTACCGGATCATGTATCTATTTTTAATGTGCTCCTAGAGGATGAAGTATTTATTTATAATCCTATTATATGTCAAAATTGCCAGCGATATGGACACATTGCTAAAAATTGTAGGGCCAGCAATTCTCGTTGTGGGAGATGTTCTCTATCCCATTCAACACGGGAATATCAGCAAACAATGTTAAAATGTCTACACTGCAATCTTAATCATTCAGTGGGATCACATTTATGCGAAGTTCATAACAAACAAGTTACTATTAAAATTATGTGCATTCAAAATATATCTTTTGAAGAGGCACAAAATCAAGTACAGCCACAGGCATATAACCCACTTTCAGTAACGCAGCAATTTCCCCCATTACACTCTTCCGAATCAAACCAAACAGTCGAGCTTCCTATAAAAAGAAAATTTACGGAAGTTATCTATCGTGAACCTCGGGTCACACCTCCCCCTGGTTATGATAGGGACGGTTACCTTCAAATACTTGGACCCACCAGAACAGAACATCTTTCATCTCCCATAACTAATACTACCCACGCGCCGAGTGGCTCAGGGATTCGGTCTACAGTGTCATCCTCTAATAATGAACCAGGAAGTAGTTTCCAGAAGGATAATTCATTATCCTTTAACCCAAGTAAACTACAATCGGCACTACGTGCTGAGTTTTTAATACTCATGGAATTATTAGGGGGTAACCCACAATGGAGTCACTTGGTTAAGAGTATAAATGACAAAGTCAATAGTCTCATCGAACATGGCAATTTCGATTCTCCAGTGGAATTGTAAAAGCATACTAGGTAAGAGACATGAGTTAGTTAAACTTATTAATGAATATCATCCCCATATAATATTAATTCAAGAATCCTGGTTGAAACCCCTGTATACTTTTCGATTTGCGGGTTATAAAACGGAACGAATGGATGGTGGTGGATATGGCGGCGTACTAACGCTTATTGCCACTGGAATAACATATCAACGGTTGGAGGTTGCCCATCATATAACAGGCACCTTTTTTGTAGCAGTGAAAATTAATGAACTGGTGACTGTGAATCTTTATTGTCCCCCTCGTATACAGGGTACAGCTACACAGTGGTATAATTTTTTCTCTCAGTTTACTCCTTATCCTCATTTTATAATTGTCGGCGATATGAATGCCCATCACACCGCATGGGGATCTCAGCACATTTCTGCTAAGGGTAGGAAAATTCTACATGTAACGCAGACCCTAGACCTACTAATATTAAATGATGGATCTCCTACACGACTCACAGCACCGGGGCAAGCTAAAAGCGCTGTCGATCTTTCTATTTGTAGTATCTCATTGGGTCACCGTAGTTTTGGCAAACAATTAAAGATACCCATCTCAGTGACAATTTCCCCATATTTCTTTCACTTAGTGGGAATGTCGGCTCTATAAATTTCGACTCTTCTACAAATAACCAACACCGGCTCGACAGGTCACTCCATGATTTTGATTTTGATATGTTTCATAGCTATTTACATGCCAAGCTCAAGCTCAGTTCTTCCCCTATCATGTAATATTCATCATTTCTTTCTGCAATTACCGAATATCTCAATATGTATCATCCTATTCATCCCAAAACATTCACGTCCAAGCCTGAACAAATTGTAATAAGATGGTGGGATAAACAACGTGATGCAATGGTCAAACGCCGCAAAATTCTTTTTCGACAACTTCGAACTAACTTCACATATTATCACTATATCCTTTACCAGAAGTATACTGCACTTATGAAACGCACGTTTAATCATAAACGAAAGGAATCCTGGAAAAATTCATCTCTACTATTCATAGAAATACTAAGCCACAAACTATTTGGTCTGCTATTCGATCCCTAGGTCGCATTCAACGACGACACAATACTGTTACCATTCATCCTGATAATCTACAGACATTTTATAATGAACTAACTCCAGATTTCGTGACACCCCAATTTCCGCTGTCTTCGTCCGTACATAATGTTCAATTTGACACACTTATGCAACCCATTGAACTAATAGAATTCCTCATCGCTGTTGAAGGTAAGACTTCCACTTCCCCGGGTCCGGAATGCATTACTTACAAAATGATTCAACATCTTCCACACAGAGCTCAAAAAATTTTAATCACGTACTTCAATTCGGTTTTAACGTCCGCCACAACTCCACAGGATTGGAATCAATTTCTCCTCGTGCCATTAGAGAAACCACCAACTGAAGGACATGTATATCCACGGTACCGAGGCATAACCTTGGGATCCTGTATTAGGAAGGTTTTTCTACGCATACTGCTCAGTCGCCTACTACGGTGCTTGGAATATTATAATTTATTGCCAAAATACCAATTTGCTTTTATCAAGGGAAGAAGTACTTTTGACGCTATAAACATTTTCTTAACAATCTTACTTTAGCTAGATTTCGAAAACAAGATACTCTTGCCATTTTCATCGACATCAAACAGGCATATGATAATATTAATATTCATGTATTACTCCAAAAATTAACGGATATGCAATTTCCTCCCAATTTTATAAGTATCATACGGCAACTTTTTTTTTTTTTTTTTGCTAGGGGCTTTACGTCGCACCGACACAGATAGGTCTTATGGCGACGAACGGCAACTTTTATACTATCGATGCCTACACATTAAATCATCATGGCAGCCTCCTAACATTCGTTATAGTTCCAAGGGCTTACCCCAAGTGACGTACTAAGTGGTACATTATTTGCACTATACCTCAAGGATCCCGAAACACTCATTACTCGTGATGCTCGCATAATTACGTACGCGGATGATGTCCTAATATACGTTACTAAAAGTACAGTATTGGAAGCCAGGCAAACCATCTCGCAAGTACTAGACAACGCAAATAATTGGTTCAAAGACCATGGATTCGAAGTTTCGCAGAATAAGTGTGCTGCCATGGTATTCACCAATAAACGAAGTTATGATCAATCACCAATACAAAGTAGTACTTTAATCATTCCGATTCGTACAACCTATAAATATTTAGGTATATATTTAGATAATAAGTTAACCTGGAAATATCATTTTGAATCCCTACACTATAAAACAAATAACTTTTCAAATATTCTCAAAGCTATCGTAAGGAGGAACTGAGGGGCGGACCCAGTCATGGCGTTGACAATCTATAAGAATACCATACGATCACGGTTAGATTACGGATGCTTCTTTTTTAACATGGCATCTGCCACCCTTGTCCATAAATTAGACGTTATTCAATACAAAGCGATACGACTATGCATTGGTGCATTGAAATCTACCCCCACTAATGCGTTGCTGGTTGAAACTGGAGAAATGCCGTTGTTCTTACGGAGAAAGTTTCTAGCAAACAAGTTCTTACTAAGAAAAATCTCGCTTACCTCCTATTTGTTATTTCCTAAATTAAAACTTCTCTCGGAATATTTTCGAAAATACCCTCATACTAAATTAAAACCGCCTGACCTTTTAACAGCCTTTGAAAACATTAGAGATTATAACAATCAAGTCAATAAATGTCCCTCTCTACCTCATTATTCCTTCCCATACTCTGTATCATTGTATAAACCACAACTTATTATATCCCAATTCGGATTCAATACCAAACAAAGCATACAATCTTCTCATATTATTTATTTTCCATTCCCAGTATGCCTATCTCCTCATCAGGATACATTAAGTATTTACACGGATGGTTCTCGAAATGACCAAGGTGTCGGAGCAGCCTACTATATACCGTCATCTAAAACCTCCGGTAAATTCACACTACCAAAACATGCTTCTATCTTCACTGCTGAAGCATTCGCCATTCGGCAGGCCCTATTATATGTCAAACTTCATGCTATACCCAAAGCCATCATATTTTCAGATTCACAGAGTGTTCTAAAATGCATTCAATCAACTCAAAGTCCAAGTTCGTGGTATGTCCTCAATATTAAAAAGCTATTATTTAACCTAGACCAAAACCATCAGGATATAACGTTCGTCTGGATTCCAGGCCATTCTAATATTAATGGCAATCTTAAAGCTGATTTACTTGCCAAAGACGCTGCTTTAGGAAATGGGTTCAACTGTAACATCACTATTCCCGCTACCGATATGCAACCTCTCATAAAACATGCACTTTGTCAAGAATGGCAGGGGTATTAATCCACTATATTCGTAATGTTATAAGTGAGTGTAAATTAATGCAATCTTACTTGGAGAGCATCTGAGAGGAGAGATGTGTTCATTGCGATGTCCCGCCCCAAGAAGTATATTTACTTTTATAACCTATTGAAGATTATTTCACGCCATATTCATTTCTCAAGTAGCTTCTTGTATTCCTATTGGGCAATGTAAAGAGTCACGTGATCTCCTCCTCGAGAAGGAACTTCATCATAATGCGTTACCAACCGCAGCACAATAAAAGGGCAAGTAAATGTAACATGTGAAGAAAACAATGTACAATACAGAACAGCAACAAAGATACGTGAAACTTACCTTAATGTAGAGGAGGGTAGAGGGTTGCTGCCGCCTTGAGGAATTCGTGTCCAGACCAATCGTCCTTCCCCTGGAAACTAGGGGCCTAACGCCGCTTCGCGGCTTCTAACCGTCCAGACCACTGGTCTTGTCCACGGCAAGAATCCTAACTATCCAGACCAATGATTTTCTCCACGGCAAGAATCCTAACTATCCAGACCAATGGTCTTGTCCACGGCAAGAATATAACTAATAATCACCACCACCACCACCAGGTATCGAAGCAAGCATAGTTCCTAAGTACGGAGGTTGGCAGCACTGACCACTGCTAGAGAACATCTTTCTGAGTAGGCAGCGAGCGAGGAAACAAACGACAGTCGCTACGCGTGAGTGGCCCCCGGGCTGGACTAATGATATGGCAGGACGCTTGGAAAGAATCTGTGACTTTAAGGGTGGTTTTTATTTTAATGTGCAACCTTCTATCTGTTTACGGCCATGGTTTGCTAAAGGAAAATACACACGTTGGCATGTTACCACTATCATTCGCCTACGTTTTAACCATGCACTCATACCAGCCTATAAATTTCGATTTCAGTTAAATGACTCACCGCTATATAATTGTGGTAACGCTATCGGGGATGCTAATCACATTATTCTCCAACGAAAATATTTAACTCACAACGAGAACGAAACATTCTCTTTCAACGATTATTAGAACAACAGGTTGCCTTTCCCACATGTGTCTCTTGCAACGAGCTAGAATAACATAGAGAGGCGGAAGCGCTGCCCTGGTGAAGCTAATAGAACGAAAGTCCGCCATGTTTCCTGTTGTCACACAAGCAAGGGGGCATGGCTTTTAAATGACGACAAGTGTAGAAAATACGCATTTTAGAATCACTGGGGGAGAATTAAAGACCGTTGCCGAAAGATTGAAGCATTAAAGCGAATACCGCCACTTCATCATATTGCGGCACGAGGCCAACAGCACGATCAGTTGATTGTAGGGTAGTTCGAAATCATCGCACAGTGACATACGAATAGGCCTCGAAATCGGAACAAGAGCGTTACCCTGCTTGGCTGTTGTGCTTAAGCGTAAATTAGAATAAAAACGATGGACATAAATATTTATGACAGGAAGCCTTAAAAATCATAGGGACCTACAATAGGTTACAACCTCGTTCTGTTCATATTTTTAAAATTATGCATCCTCATGAGTACTGTGTTCCTTTCTTAATCTGTTTACCCTCCCGGGTTGGTTTTTTCTCACGGACTCAGCGACGATTGAATTCCCTGAAGAGGGAAGGAAACGGCCTTGGCGTTAAGTTCTGGAGCGTGAGACATTGGGTCGGGGGTACAAATGTGAGGGAGGGCTGCATCTGCTATGCTGAACAGGGGCCTTGTGGGGGGGGGGGAGAAGGAAGCGGCCGTGGCCTTAAGTTAGAAATGCCTGGATGAGAAGTGGGAAACCACGGAAAATCACTTCGAGGATGGCCCACTTCTACTCAGTTGACCTCCCCAGGCAGATAGAATCCCGTTCCAGCCCTCGTGCCCCTTTTCAAATTTCGTGGCGGAGCCGGGAATCGAACCCGGGCTTCCAGGGGTGGCAGCTGCTCGCGCTAACCAGTACACCACAGAGGTGGCCCATGAATACATTACCACAATAATCGATTAGTGTAATTATTTATTATAATATTGGGGGGATATCATTGTTTCTCCCATTACCATATCATACTGGGATTACTAGCTGAAAGGTAAGCTTGAAAGTTGTCCATTATGAAGAGTGGCATAGTTTTAAAAACCAAGGCAACAGACATCTACAAAAATAGCAGTAAAATACTGTATTTACCATACTTAGTGTACGTTTGAACGAAATAAGTGGGTTTTTTTTTGTGGTTACGTTTTCTTGGTTGTGCGCGCTCCATTTCCTTTATTTGTAAATGTGAATGAAAATTAAATAGGGCTGGAAATGTACAGGGCATAAGCAATTGAATTGAGTGGGATACCATTTATCTCTTTTCGCTCTCACAACGCATTGTTCCGTTAATTCCTTGTTCTTTAAACGAAATCTGAAACAAAATTCGACAAATAATTTCCGTGGCTATCCGTACTTTCGCTAAGTAAACAATAAAACGGATTTAATTACAAACAGAACGGATTTAATTACAAACAGAAATGACAAAAAGGAATCTCGGCTATAATTCAGTAATACTTGCTTAAAATACGATATATCCTTGGTTTTATTACTTCGATTAGAACAACCATACGCTGAGCTTACGGCTGGCATTCTTGAAAGCGAGAATCTATGTTTTCACTTCTTAAAACTTAGGGAATTAAATTGGCAAGCACGATCTCCCTGTCACCTCAACATATGCTCTCGCGCCAATTCGCTTTGTTTTGACAACCGTTAACATGGCTGCCCCTTATCAACTTGCTTCAAGCAGGGAGCGCTGATGACAGGCTTACAGCCCCTCTATGTTATTCTAGCTCGTTGGTCTCTTGAGAGGACTATAGAGTGGCTATTCGACCGCCATATTTGAATCTTCTTGAACGCCGCGTCCGCCATATTATTAGCGATCAAAACAAGTGGGCGTGGCGATCGAGCTACAACTCGTTGGTGATTGAGAACACAAAGTGCACGAAAAGTAATCGTCACAATTTCTTCATTGCGAAAGTACTCAAAGGAGCATAATGTATTCTGCAAGTGCATACATAATTACGCATTAAACAAAGAAGAGAAATCAATGAATTTCCAGTACGGTTCCATAATTACAATAGGAATCAGATTAGGCCTACACTGTCATTAAGCATTACAACGCACGGAGAATGAAAATAATAGAACAAAAAATCACTGAAGGTACGAAATAGATAAACTCTAAATGTACATTAGCTGCAATAAAACCTTTTTTTGCTAGTGGCTTTACGTCGCACCGACACAGATAGGTCTTATGGCGACGATGGGACAGGAAAGGCCTAGGAGTTGGAAGGAAGCGGCCGTGGTCTTAATTAAGGTACAGCCCAGCATTTACCTAGTGTGAACATGGAAAAACCATCTTCAGGACTGCTGACAGTGGTATTCGAACCCCCTATCTCCCGGATACAAGCTCACAGCCGCGCGCCCCGCAATAAACCTATTACCAACGATTTAGAAAGAAGACACCTCTTGATACCTCGTGCCTGTCAATAACCGACTCGTAAATGTATTTTTATTTTACAAAATATGGAATATACTTTCTTCTTCGCAAGTAAAACTGGCGTTTCATGTTCATTTTAAAGTTCTCCAGAAAAATGGTTTTATATTTAACTCTATTAAACAGACATAGGCCTATCTTTTAAAACATTATAAATTGCCTAGTCATGATTTAGGTGGTTTATTACAAAGGCAACCTTTTGTCGCTCATACATTCAAAGTTGTGAAATTTGCGGCACATTAGGACTCGGGCAAAAGGGAAATGTTCAATAAATTTCCAAGTTTTTTGAAAACATTGGACAAATGGCTAGGTATACTATTGATAGGGAAGCTGCCATTTGGGCGATCTAACACCTTCACTCACGTGCATCTCTGATGATCCTGATGGAATATGGTGGCAGTAGCATGGGCATATGACATGCTGAAAGCAACAAATACCGATTCTTCCAGCGAGTTGTTTCACTTTGTCGACCAGCAACAGTTTATTTTTCCCTGAAACTTTTTAAAATTTTGAAGAAATCACTCTCACTCACTCGAACACTAGCGACACACACTTTCACATCCGTGTCACAATTTGAATATGATCAGTAGCAGAAATGGGTACTCTTGCCGTGCTTACCCAAGTGCTACACATGCTGTCTACAGTATATACCACCAACCTTACAAGCGATGATGTTGAACTGATGGACAAGACAAATGCCTATCAGACAAATATCAAACCTGATCTGGGGTTAGATTCTCAGTGTATCTCAGATATTGGCCTATAGTACATACTGTAAATACGTCCCAGGTACCATGACATTTTTACCATGTTAAATCAATGTAAAACCATTTTGAGCCATGAACAAAAATTCCTTCATCTATAGTTCTTTTTGGTAGGCTACATTTATTTCAATGCAATACAGATCATGATGAACCAATCCAACTACTGGTGTGCTAGCTGTGGAGACCTTAATTTCAATCATCATTAATTTGCATTTAGAGCAGTTTATATGTTGAGTGAGGGCATATGATTCTGCTGATGGTGACTCATCTGTTGGATGGGGATGTCAGGCTTGCTCAGACCCCTTGATAGGAGTAAGATAAGTGCCAACACCGGGTTTCATCCTATCCCTACCTTCGTCATACGCATATGCACAAGTCGCCCATGAGCATAAGCTAGAAAGTCCTGCCTGCTTCTGGCCTCTCCAGAGACCACATAACATCATGTAATGGATTAGAATGAATTCCAATTTCATCCCCAGTGAAAGCATGGTGCCTTTATAATAATCTGCTAATACATTGACTGTTTCCTTCCTACTACTTACCCTAGTTAACTGCAAATACCAAACCACTTAAGCAGAAGTCATCAGACTGATGGCCATAATTCTAACATATTTATAATTTCATATTTTATAGCTTTGTACCGGCACTGTTTATCGTAGTGACGTGCTGCTCATTTTGAGCCTTGCCTGTTGGCTCAGTTTTGACATAAGTTTTTCACTCACCTTTGCAGCTGCCCTTCAAATCTTGAGCCAGTAACATGCAAGATTTTGAATGAAACTGTAGCTTGATGATCTTGAAATCATGAGATTTAGAGTCTTGTGAAATTTTTACATTTTCTGTGTTGATCAATATGCTTTAATGTAATGTATTAAGGAGAAAGTAAGTCAGTCAGCTTGTGTTCTTATAACTGACACATCTGTCTGCATGTATGTATAAATATTAATAAAGAGATGCAGTTTTATTTGGTACACCTATCTAGTACTTCAACAAGATACTGCTAGTTTTACATAGAGAATGTCACAGAGACAGTCAATGTCCAAGCAAAAAGTACTTTTCAGAAAGAGGAAGATATTTGCTTGCTTCATATTGCAAATTCCAAGACAGGTGTTAGTTGGACCGTGAACTTATTTCAAAGTAAAATGTGAATTACAACAGTAGTAAAATGACTGGAATCTACTGAACGAAGGTTATGAACTTTAATCCTGATTCTGACACTGTGAAACAGTTGACAACCTACCCACACGCACAGGCTCATCAGTATTTTAAGGACCTAAAACAAATGGGTGTGGTGATGAATCAAGGACACAAGGTGCAGGAAAAATGAACAGTACAAAATTTTCTTCATTAGAAAAACAGTAAAGTCTCTAATATATTTTTAGAAAGCAGTAACAATACAAAATTGCTTATTACATAAAGGAAAAAAAATCATAATATACTCATCAAAAATGTTAAGGATATTTGCAGTTTACCTACCAATTTATGCTGTATTTATGGTTAGACTGGAATACATTGTGAAGAAGATTCAGTAAAAATTGTGACTGGCAATGGATTGTCCAGCTCCATGACTAAATAGTTAGCATGGTCCAAAGGGTCCGGGGTGTTCACCTTCAACAGTTAATTCCCATGATTCGGGGGATGGGCATGTGTGTGCCATCTCTAGCATTAGAATTCATCATAGGTAAGGCCCCATTCTTGCAGACACGCGAATCGCCTAACAGGCATCAAGTTAAAAGACCTGCATCAGGCCTCTTCGGAGGTCACACAACATAATTATTATAACGTACATTATTTAAATCATCAGAGGTGCCAACTTTGAAGTGGATTATCAGTAATTGCCCTCCGCCCCCAAGAAAAATTTCGAGTCAAGTCCAAAGCATACGCCTTCCTTCTTGATAATGACACACCCCTTTTGCCCTTCCCTCTAGCAATCTATCGAAAAGTATATCATATTACACAATAACATTTGCACGCAACCTGTTGGTTCTATGATAAAACATTCCTTGTAGCTTGTTTCTCACGCAGCAGCTGCTTTTCAGTGTAGTTTTTCTTGAAGCATCCTTCCAACTGTGATGACATTTTCGTTTTCTGAACCATAAGCGATACCAGTGCAGTGCAGATCTTTCTGTCAACTGTCAGGTACACTTAACACAGCAAATACAACATTACTGAAGGATTTGTAGAGGAGCTCCTTCATTCACAATTAATTTTACAACGCTTATGGGTAGCAAAAGGAAGTCACGATCGAATAAGTAACGTTGCCAACTCACAAGCATTGAAATAAAGTCGATTTAGGAGAAAGGCTCGAAAGGACTCAAAATTTTTCCTTTTCTTTTGTTTCCGTCAAAAATTATTTTTTCGTCATAATGTCAGCATTTCCGTAATTATTTCCCCTTTGACGGTAACTCTGTTATTGTGAGGTGAAATCCGTAATAATTACGGACAATCCGAAATAGTTGGCACCTCTGAATCATGGCAGCCCTGCCTTCTTCACAGCTAGGGGCATTTGACTAAGAATTGGTAAACAAACCCAGTACACTAGAACTGAAGTGGCGTACAAGCAAACTTGTCAGTGTGACTCGCTTCTATGAACTGAAATACCTCATCCTACACTGTCTACGGCAGATCGTATCACACTAGATAAGCTGATGATAACATTGTTGACATGAATCAAAGTGTTGGTTCCAAGTTGCGAGAAAAGTTCCAAGACCCCCATTCAGTAACAGATGGGCACTGCGCAGGCCATTCATGCAAATACCACCACCTCAAGAGCAATATATATGAATTTAAGCATGAAAACACCGTATACACACAGCTGCTACTCTGTGACACGAGCTTTGAGACAACAGAAGAGTTATTATAAGTACCCACACTGTGCACAAGACTCCATGGTGGGGAACTAATCAAGATAACCCCCTCAGGACTCCTCCACATGGTGGATTGCATTCGATGGGCTAAAGCACATCAGACTTGGGCACGAGATCAATGATCCAGAATGTGGTTCACTGATGAAGTGAGAATTGGTTTACACCCTGATGATACCTCTCCGCGTGTGTGGAGGGCAAGAGAGGAATGTTACAATGAATGATTCTCGGTAGAATGTCACCAACATCTTGGAGGTTCGGCGCTATCCTGGACAGGCATTGTTTCACCGCTGGTTCACGTTCTACGTGACGGCTGATGTGTACAATGCAACACACTCCAACCCATAGCAAGTCATTTTGCAGAGACTGTAGGAGATGTATTTACTCTATAAGACGATAATGCTTGTCCACATCGTGGAGCAGCTGTGAACATAGCTGGAAGGATATGTGATCGGCAGAATGGACTGGCCAGCGTCTTCCCTGGACAGGAACTGCATAAAGCATGCGTGATCCCTTCTTAGAGTAGGAATTTCAAACCATCAACATCCACCACTAACGATTCAGGTCATAAAACATGCTGCCATCAAGAGGTGGGATTGTTTGCCTCAAGAAATGTTCAATAATTTGGTACTGAATATGTCCCGCTGCATTCAAGAGTGCCACAGGGTTTGTAGAGGACAAACACTCTATTGACTTGTGGATGCATTAAAAACTATCTTTAATTTGTGGGGTTTAGTTACAGACCAAGTGTTTTAATTTTCACTGGATCCTAAGTTATTGAGTATATTTTCATTGTACTTATTATTCTATGTTTCACATGAAGCAATATGATATCGGTTCTACTTGAAAGCAACAGAATCTGGTATATACTGAATATTTTTTGATTGGTGTGTATTTTTACACAGACGTTAACTATATATAAACATAATAATTAATTACAAAAGCAATCAGAATACTCTAGCATTAAGTACATTCAGCAATACAATATTTACAGAGAATGAAAATATTACAGCAAACATGAAAGTTCAAATATACATACACTAAATTTACAAACAAAAAATTATATTACACCTGCCAATAACCAACTGTTAAATGCACACGTGGAGCGAACATTCAAATAATATTTTCTCCCAAAAATATTATTTGAAAAAAAAAAAAAAAAAAAAAGTAATGTACAGCAAGCATTATTTTCAGCTTATTAAGGACTTTCAACTTGTGAGGTTACTTTGATTTTAAACATGATTCTTCACTAGAAAATCAAGTAAAGGCAATATTTCAATCAAACAGGCATGTTTTCGGTTACACTTGGCTTTGAGGTAACAGTCTTTTCGACTGCAATTAGATGACCACATTGTGGCAATGACGTGCCTGGTGTCCAGGCTACTTGAAATTTCTGCTCTTGTTTTAATAAGTGAAGCTAATACAGGAAGCACGAAAAGGAAAAAGGGACTGAGCAAGTTGGCCGTGCGGTTAGGGGCGCGCAGCTGTGAGCTTGCATTTGGGAGGTAGTGGGTTCAAACTTTACTGCTGGCAGCCCACAAGATGGTTTTTCTCTTGTTTTCCTTTTTTTTATTTTGCTATGGGCTTTACGTCGCGCACCGACACAGATAGGTCTTATGGCGACGATGGGATGAGAAGGGCCTAGGAGTTGGAAGGAAGCGGCCGTGGCCTTAATTAAGGTACAGCCCCAGCATTTGCCTGGTGTGAAAATGGGAAACCACGGAAAACCATCTTCAGGGCTGCCGATAGTGGGATTCGAACCTACTATCTCCCGGATGCAAGCTCACAGCCGCGTGCCTCTACCCTTTCCTATCCCATCGTCGCCAAAAGGCCTATCTGTGTCGGTGTGACAAAGGCAATCGAAAAAAGAGGAAAAGGTCAGGTGGTGACAGACATACAATAGCCAGTTATTCAGCTCCTCATGGGTGCAATGTTTTTCATTCCCTGCAAGCATTCTGGTAAGACTTTATACTGCTGCCAGGCAATGCCTATGGGATGTAAATACATGGGATACACCATAGGGTGGTCGAAAACAACATGAACCGGGAACATGAGCATTTGAATGTTGGTCAACCTGATAAATATTTTGAAAAAAGTAATTCAGTATCTCACGTAGTCCTTTTATCAGCTGTTGAAGGTCACTTCGCAAGCAAATTCAAATGGGCTATGCGAGGCAGAGTCGCTAAATCTCCACACAACTTGATACTGCTTGAAAGCACCAATCGAAGAAAAAAATTTGCTAGGGGAGGAATTAGACCCTGAAACTCTGAGCGGACAATATCGCACCATAGCAACTATGCTAAAGTGACACCAGCTGAATCCATGGTGTGTGTGTCTTTGATGATGATTTCTCATCATTGGTACCTGAGGGGCAATAGAAAATGTTCATTAAGCAGTAGTGGACATGGACTCGCACTGTAACGCAAACCTAGTCAGTATCGACCGCTGTCCTGTCAGCATCGATTCATCAACTGGTGCTGTCAAACTGGTCTTAACCATGTGCAGATTTAGTAACACCTTCTCCTAAAGCCCATTTGAATTTGTCCATGACGTGATTGATTTGCTAATTTCGGCAGCTGCTAAACTGACAACAGTGGAATTATTTATCAGTATGGCCAATACTATAATGCTAATGCACCTGGTTCACTTTGTTATCAACCACCCTATATATTCAAAAGCCAATTAAATCCACTTATCCTCAGCATAATACTCCGTATAACTCTCAAAGGCAACAATAATTTAAGTGTGAAAATCAACTTGTTGGAATAACAAAAACATGCCAAAGTAGTCGCAGAACATTGCCAATAAAAGTGCATGAAAGTGCTAAGAGAGTTGCAAAGAAAACACACAATCGGTTTCTCAATCAGCTGAATCTCAAAGTTTGACTATTAGAAATCTAGAGCAGTTTCTAATTTCACACACATTACGGTCAAGGAAATGAACAGGTGTGAAATGTGTATGGTTTAAGAAACTACAGATTCAAAGATGAAAGTGAGCAAAAACATGAGTCTCTGTTAAAAAAAGGGCATGAGAAGTAAACACATTCGCTCTACTGAATTGATGGAGCCATTATTGATTCAAAGTATTTCAAAAAATAAATAATGTTATAAACATAACCATGTTTTTAGGAAAGGCCTTGTTCATGAATTTATTCTTATAAAATAATAAAATCTATTTCCAGCCACAAGTTTTCTTAAATGATTTACTCCCCTATGTATTTCAAAGACTGAGCAAATCTTTTCAGAGTGAGGGGTCCAGAAAAATGTAGACACTCTTTGATAGTCAATATTAATAAACAAAATGACACACCTTACAATCCTTGCATGGATGTAAGTTCATTTTCCGGGTTCAAATTGACCCCCATTACCAGCCAAACAACGTCGATGCCACTGAACTGCTGACCGAACTACGGCCGTCAGGGTTGCCAGTCTGATAGCCACACAGGATGAGGAAGCCTCGATGGCTTCTCGTAGCTCGTTCAGTATAGTTGGCTTCTATCGATAAACTTCAGTTTTCAACATCCCCCATATGCAGAAGAGTTGTAAGGTCTGAAGGCCGTGGTGAGTACTCAATACTCCAAGTAGGCTCTGACATCTCTGTGGTAGTAAGGTGGAGCGCCATCTTGTTGTAGGTAATATCTTTCATTTCCAAACACCTCTTGGAAGGCAGGCAAAATTGATGTTCGTAGCACATGAAGATACACCTCACCAGTTACGGTACGTTGAAAGAAGAACAGGCCAATCAAACCGCGCAATGACAGACCATACCACACATTAACACCAGGTAGATTAACATGTTGTCCACGTGAACGTGAGGATTTTCAGAAGCGCAGTACACGCAGTTGTGGCGGTTTACAGTACCGTTCAGTTTGAATTGCGCCTCATCTGACAAGACAATCATCCCTGCAAACCGTTTATCTTCATGAAGCATGCCTTCAAACCACTCGCAGTACTCCATCGTTCGATCCGGGTCGTCCTCGTTCATAGCGTGCAACGATCTTGGAACGTACACTTTCCACTTTACAGCCTTCAGAATTCATCGCATGGTTAATCGGCTTACCCTGCCTTCACGTGCACCCTGCTTCACAGATTTTTTACGTGATCTGGTAAAATGTTGCAACACAGCAGCGCTGGAAGCTGGATTTGTTGATGTTTTCGGTCAGCCATACCTTTTCTTATGCACATCCTGAACAGTACCGTCGGCTTCAAATTTATCCCAAATAAGATAAATTGCTGTACATGTTGGTGGCCGAGTACGCCATTGCCGCTGTACCTCCATGTTTTCATACTTCCAGTACCACTTCAATATGGCTTTGCGTTGTTCAAACGACAATCTTACTTCATTCATTGCTGCACTGTCATCTGCTGGAAAACGCAAGCCAAGATTGTTGCGCCATTCTGTTGAGAATACAATGGACTACGCTACTGTGCAAGAATCGCAACGATATGTCATTTGTTCCAAAGATATTAACTATCAAAGTGTCTACATTTTTTTGGATCCCTCTGTAGAACTTGTGACTGGTAACAGTTTATTTCATAAAGAATTAATAAACTTTGCCTGTATTTTGACAAAGATTGGAAAAGCCTAGAAGATATTACAGAAAAAGAAAATCTCTCTCATTTCACATGGTACAGGCCAAGCTACTGCCCTTTAAATAATATTAATTTAGTAAACATCTGTCTCACTTGCTTTCCTCCTTCCTTCTCAGATCTGCTTCTACAAACATGATGCAGTCTACAGGTAAAATACTGATGTAAAATTAATTTAATGAGCGAGGCATAATGAGATTCCTCACCTGGTTCCACGGCAGTGAACAAATGATCAAATTCAAAAAATAAATAATTCGGCAACAAACTTAACACCTCAGTCTGAAGTTTTAACATTACTTTTCTTTCATGCTTTCCCAGTAGTTCATAATTATTTCTAAAAACTTTTTCAGCAATTTTACATAGTTTTACTACATCCTGAGATGGATTCACAAGAGAACCATTCACATTCTTTTCTACTGCTAATCTGCTTCCGTATGTACTGCTATTAGCCAATAGAACCTCCAAACATTGTAAACATTTCAACTTCTTAGATGCCTGACGAACTACACTCCCTGCAATGTACTCAACTACATTATCAACATACATACTAATAGAATCATAGTTACGACTAAAATAGTCGTGATCCAGTTCCAGTGCATTTAACATAAATCTGTTGTCGATTGTATTCTGAAGAGAACTGATACCACTGGCAGGGACAAGGACATCACAGTCAGAAAGTTCACAATTTGCACTTTCAGATGGCTGCACACGTGCAATCAAACATTTCCTGTACGCCGACCTAAACTGCAAAGCATTTGGATTATTCCTGTTCCCACCTCTAGAGCGTAAAGAAGAAAAAAATAATTCCAAATGATCTTGGCTCAACCTACGCGTCAGAAAATATTTCATAATAGGGTCATCATTCCAAACATATGCCTCAGCCAACTCCTTAACAGCCACAAGATCAACAATGAGCCCATGAATTGGCATTCTCCTATTTGAGTTGCAAACAAGTGTTCCATCTGAAAGTTTCAGGTGTTGTAGATAATTGATACAGTCCTTAATTTGATTCCAGACAGTTACTCTGTTCTTTCTGGAAATAGGAGATTTTGTGCCTTTACCCAATGGATGACAGGAATTCAAGAGCTTCCCTGGCCAAGGGACAGTCATCACTTCCAATAAAACCCTGTCCTAAATTTACATAACCACAAATTTGATTACCGTCCCACACAAGATCTTTCTTTATTGCCATTTCATCAAACATTAGAGATGCAAGGATAGGCTCGGCACTTCCCTCTACCTCCTGTGTAATTTTCCTGAAACTTTCCTCTGTGAAGCCTGGATTACCATCCAGAACTGATGCCCAACGACGGAGAGTCCTTGGATGAGGAAGTTTAACGTGTTTCCTGAGGTACTGATAGGCTCGTGAGGAATAAAAATGTAGCGTCAAAGCAAATCTTCTTATCTCCTCAGTATAATTCTGTCCACAACCCTTGATCTGAAGTTCTAGAAGTTCCTTCAGTACACCTGTAAAACATTTGTCTAAAATTTCAGAGCCAGATTCACACAGTCTTTTATTAAGTCCTGAAATTAGCTGCTGGTAATTAATTATTTTACTCCTCTTTCTATTAATGTTCTGTTGAAGACATTAAATTTTTTTCTTTAAATTGGCATTTACTTCCATTGCATTGTCATACATTCTTTTCATTTTGCGTGGACTAGGGACACAGTACGCATGATCATTTCCTATGATCTTCAGTTCAGCACTTCCTGAAAAGAGGAGAAAAAAGTAAAAGTGAAACAAACGAATAAACACAATCCACTGTTACCAGTAGCATTACTATTGACAAATAAGGACTAGATCTTTCTACAAGGAAAAAATTGTCAATTTACTGGATATAGCAGCATTCCGAGAGACTACATCTCTGATGACTTGAAACATGCTAAAGGAAAGCTATACAGTATTCAGACTTTACAAAAGCATTTGAAAGTATTAACAGACAATACATTAAAACCATGATGATACGAAAGGACCACATATTGGTAATTACTAAAATAGTTAGCCTACCGTATTTTCTCATGTATTAGACCCCTTCGCGTATTACATTCCCCTTGGCTTTTCGAGACGAAGAAAATGAAAAAATAAAACTTGCACACAAGAACCCCCCCAGATCCCCTTTGCCTGTCCCTATATCACTGGTTTTGTCCAGGTCCTATCCTAATGTCCGCACGGCAAGAACAACTCCTCACCAATCGTGCAACAATAATCACTACCACCAGCTATCGAAGCACCACTCACTCATCAGTTCCTAAGTACAGAGGTTGACAGTAGGCTACAGAGCACCGCTTGGCAACACCCTTCCTGAGAAGGCCGCGAGCATGTAAACAAACGACAGTCGTTATGCGGGTGTGAAAGTCTTGTCAACTGGGCTGGAGTAATGATGAGCTCACATCTTGTGCAAGTACAGGGCTGCCATATTCGCTAAAAGTGAGAGAACCATCAATTTCACTCTCGCTTCTTGAAATTTTTATCTAACATATCCAGACCAATGGTTTTGTCACTATCTTACCGTAACCTATCCAGATCAATGGTGGTGTCACGCAGGATACTAAAGGCCTAAGGGCTGGTAAGTGACTCTAACCTGCACGTCCCCCGGCCAATGGTCTAGTAACTAGCCGGACCTATCCAATCCAGACCAATGGTTTTGTCGCTCCTCGGACATAACCCATCCAGCCCAATGGTCTTGTCACTAAGATTGTGTAAGTTGGCAAGCCTGCCGAGTGTTACATGTGCCATCTCTAACCTCACTTTTACACACCGGTTATAGAAGTTTTACACCGAATACTGTAACAAACCATCACATAGCGATAATGATGATAGGCCTAGACCGAACACTTCGTACTTTAAACCATTTGAAATAATTATTGTGTTAATGTCAATTATGTTAAATCGCATAGTTACCTGAATTGTTCAATTCCATATTTGTGGACGAAGATTCGAATAGTGGCGGCGTAGGACTGGAGGCTCTCATATTGTTTCGTATCGTAGGTGGAGGTCTAGTACGCTGTATTTTCATAAGGTGACTCGGAAAATCAAAAACTGTAGGGATGGCTCTGGACAGCAAGCGTCTTCTATCATTGTTGATCACTATGTATTTTTCTTCAAAATGTCGTGAACACAGGAAACTGTGCTTTGTCGGAAACCATTTATCACGTTTCATATTTATTACCCATTGTTTCGTGAGTTCCTTATCTTTCAGAGGGAACCTAGAGAGAAAAGCATAGATTGATTTACAAACACTGACAACGGGGAAACATACTCTGCTAATGACCAAACATTGCATTCTTTACTAAAAAAACCTTACCTGAAATATGATATATCCTTTGAGCTGCCTCTACGGAACGTGCAGTTGATTGCTGCACATATAGGCGGCATAATTTATGCAGTTAATTTATCAGATTCAGTGCAAATAAACCACGATAAGAACACACAATAACCAGAATAAACCGTAAAACACGGGCGGATATAATATGGCGTCGCTATTTTGCCTTGGCACCGTCTAGAGCGCTGTAGCAGACGTGTTAGCCACTCTATAGTCCTCTTTCTAGCTCGTTGCTTGCCTAGTATCCAATCTCACACCGGAAATTGTGCTGGCCATCACGGACTACTTAAATCAATGTAACATTTGTCTTTGAATACTCTCACACAATTTAAATTACTCAATGTGATGTATCTAGTTCTTCGTAATTTCAACATACATTCTCCTGATAATAATGACCAATCGTTCTATACGCATACATGTAACATCCATACAATAAAAGAAAGAGACTACAGTGTTCAAGCGAGTGTACATTTGGTGACTGGGTAAATTAATAAATGTTTTATTGCGCACAAATGTGCATGGTAAATAATAATAATAATAATAATAATAATAATAATAATAATAATAATTCTTATGAGCAGTCGTCTGTACAGAATTTTGTTAAGGATTCTATTCTCAGTTTACACTTAAGTACGTGATAGCGTTCACAAAGTTCGCCACAACTTTTGCACCTGCAGTCCGGACTTGGCTCATGAAAGCTCGCTTTAATACACAGGCGTTGGTGAAACCCATGGACTGAGAGTCTGGTCACAACGTGTCTCAACTCATAGCCTCCCTGAGTCCAGTTGCGGTTGATCATCGCATCACACTGGTAAAAGTCCCACCATATGCTGTCTCTCTTTTGTTGAAGCTCTTGTAGGAGTTCCTTATACGCTGGAGTGGCCGGGAGCAGTAGTTTCAAACGCAGCTCTTCCACAAAGAATAATTCCCTCGACAGTTGGTATACGAGGCGTGATGGAGTGTACTTAGACAGGCAAAGTACTTTCTTTAAATAGAATGCTTTCACCTTCTCTATACTATGTAGTTGCCTCTTTCCAAGATATATCCATATATTTTCTAATCCATAGGTGGCTACAGGACTAACCTTAAGATGAAATAACTCGATGGCACATGATAGTGAGAGATGGCTCAAGGATCTGATGTCGTTAATGGATTTTATGGCAGCATTCAGTCGGTCTTTTACATGTAAAGAAAACACGTTCCCCGGTGTTTGAAAAGTGACTCCTAGGTACTTAAAATTTGTGACTGACTTTAGTTGTTGGTCATTGATTAAGAATGTTCCCCGTTTTCCTCCTTTTCTGAAAGTCAAAGAGACAGTCTTATTTTCATATAACCTCAGCTGGTTCTCTTCAGCCCATTTCGTAACTTTATTAAAAGTAGTCTGCAAATCTAACTGAGAAGTTGATGTCAGAACCATGTCATCTGCATACATGAGAATATTGACATTTTCTGAATCTATTCTTTGTACGATGTCACCTGTGGCGGCAATGAAAAGCAATGGGCTTAGGGGGTCACCTTGAAGGACGCCAATGGTTTGAAGTGTCGGATATGACTTGGTGATGCCATCACTAATCTCTAGCCAGTTACCTGTAAGGAGATTCTTGATGATTGGAAGAAGATAACATCTAGGCCCGATGATATTTCGCAACTTCTCTAATACGATAACTCTATTGATCGTATCAAAAGCCTTAGAATAATCAATAAAGATTGCATGAAGTTTTCCCTTTGGAATTGCGAGAGCTTCATTAATATACTGTTGTAGACAATCGATTGCTTGAATGGTTGATCTTCTTCTTCTGAAGCCAAACTGGGAATCTGGGAGCTTGTCGTCTATTAATATTGTGAGGCGCTTACATACTAACTGAGTCAGTGTCTTTAAGAGAGTGCATTCCAGGGCAATTCCTCTGTACGAATGAGGGTCTGCTGTATCACCTTTGACCTTGTACATCATTGTTATTGTGGACTTAGCCCAGCTGTCTGGTATCCTACCCTGTTGTAAACATTCATTCAATAACTGGCAGATGGATTCTTTCAACACTGGGAATATCCCTTTCATATGTTCATTATAAATTATAACATAAATGTTATCTGGACCACATTTTTTAGGCTGTTAACAGTTTCTTCTATTTCTTTAGGCGTAAATCTCTCTGAGTCATTCGGGATAACTGTTGGATCGACATAAAAATTGATTGGCCGCGTGTCCCTCTCCTGAAGAATTGCTCGAAGGTGCGCTTCCCAGACATCCATTGGTATATTACGAGAAAACTTTGGCTGTTTAGGACGCAAAGCTTTGTAAGGGTCCTGAGTAGCCTCTTCAATTAAACGTTTTTCTTCCTCTTCCAAAAACGTCTGACGGGCTTGTTTAGCTATGGCTTTATATTCTCTTCTTAAATTAGCGTAGTACTCCAGCCGTTCTTTCGTGCGCTGCAATTTTGCTGCGTGCAGGGCTGACAAAGCGGTTTTTCTTGCTTTGTAGCATGCATCTCTAAACTATGGTTTTGCTTTTCTATTGTTAATTACTGTAGGAGGTATTGCCTTCTTAAGAATTTCCTCCAGTTTTAAAGCAGCCTGATTCAGAGTCCCTTTGTTTAGTGTATCGATTATTGCTTTGTTGTCTGAATCCTCTAGTACTGTTAAGTCCAATGTTCTTCTCAACTTTAAAGGCTGTAACTTCTTACTGTGCCTCATACCGTTTATTAGCAGCGTTGTTTTCACGGGCAGATGCTTCTTCTCAGCTTCCATGATAACACTTTGACATTTGGTGGTTATAGGCTACTAGAATTTATGAAGACAAGATCAATTGTACTCATGCCATTATAGCAAATATATGTCGGCTGTTCCTTCTTGTTGATTAGTATTAGCCCTTCTTCTTCTAGATAGCTCAAAACTTCTTTCGACTTCTGTAATTCTGTATCTACACGACAATTGAGATCACTGGGAGAATTGCGTGTGTGCAGCGCCCAACAACACAAAAGAAGAAGAGAAGAAGAAGTGGTAATAAATCATTTTCTAAATTTACCCTGTGCTACGGAATGATAGTATTCAAATTTGTTCTTCAAGCGTTTGTTTTTAAGTGATTAAACTACATTAAAATATCTGATTTTGTTTCGAAGTGGCAGGTATGTTGTTATACAAGGCGCGTTTTAGCCAGTTGTACAGCTTAACCGTTGATGTGTTACAGATTTTCTTCATTGAGGAATTGTGATTTCTATCATTTTACAGTGTGTTCACAACCTCTAGCATATTGTCGGTAATGTTCAAGTTTCAATAATTTACTTTTGCCAAACTTATAGATCTCAATTGGGAACCGTAAAAGATAACACGAAGATTTCTCAGTTAGCCTACATATTTTTATATTTAATATTTTTAATTGTCTTAAATTTTATTTTTAGATGGTAGTTTCAGAAAGAAGTTACAAAATGTAGTGTATAATTGTAATTATTGTGTTGATATGTTATTTATATGTGAGTGCGAATTGAAAGTGATTCTGTGAATGTTGAGTTTTTCTCTACACTGTAGGCTGCAAAAGAAGGATTCGAAATCTTGAGAGTTGTTCCGTGTAGAATATCTGTAATATTATCTGAATATGTAGAATTCTTGGTATATCAGTGGTTATGGAGGTTCTTCTGTATCGTATCATTACGCCACAACAGCTATATCCAGTATTTAGTCCTCAAGTTTTACTTCGCAGTAGGCTGCCTCTCTTTTGTAACATATTTCCTGATAATTATTTTGTGTCAAAGATCTTCTTTTGGGGCGACTGGCGGTGAGTTGGCGTGGGTTCGAATTGCGCGATCGGCAGCCCTGCAAATCGTTACTGTGGTTACCCCATTTTCTCATTAATTTATCTTAATCTTCCTAATCCTAGCCCTTTCCCTTTGAAGTGTTAGTGCGATATTAAACTATTAGCAACAAAGGAAGAAATGTCTTCAGGAATGCATTCTGGCTCTGGAAAGTGTAAAATACAGTTACTTGAAAGTAAAACCAATACTATATCAATAGATTGACCAGTGATGGCCAGAACAAGTAAACGTAGAACACTTAAGTAGTGTACCCTTTGTTGCAATATACAAAATACAATTAACCATAGTTTCCTGAATAGATATGTTTTTAATTAGTAATCTATTTCCTGGCAATGGGTAAGAATCGATGAAATTGGCCACAGGAACGAAGCTCGTATTACATGTGTAAGAAATTGTAGTATTCACTGTTAGTGCAGTAAGTTTACTTTTACAGTAGATTAACACAAAGTGACTAACAAACACTGCTCTTGGCTGAAATGAATTCTTGCTTGCTTGTTGTTTAAAGGGGCCTAAAATCGAAGGTCATCGGCCCCTATGAAATGAATTCAGTGAGGCACCACTCATAGTATTCAACACAAGTTCCGTACCACCTCGGGGACAATAAAAACTTCTAAACATTTAACCCTACACTGCATGAATTTATTTACACCCACAAATCTGATGTGAAAGTATTATTAGGGGGAGATTAGATATGTAACATCACATTGACAATATATTTTTGATGTATTTGATCATACTGGTGAGCAGAAAGGGAAAAATTCAGGAATGTGCAAAAGCGCTACATCATGCACTGAAGGCTACTTGTGTACAAATGTTACCCAGTACAGTATACGAACAGAATTATTGTTTATTACTTATAATAACATAGAAAACTAATTAAATGATTTTTAAACAATTAAAAGAGATTTATTACAAATAAATGAAGGAATTGGAAATAATAGCTTGCTCAAATGGGTAGGTCATGCCCGCAGTTCAACGGTTGTGATAGCCTTTGAAACAATCTGCATTCTTTTTAAAACACAGTGCTGCTCGGTCATGGCCATCCATCAACGGCTGCTAATTTCAGATGACCACCAGCCATAAGACATAGATTGCATGGTTGTTGGGTAACATTGCTCGGCCATCCATCCATCCATACTTCACCTCACAGCCTGCACGGTTGCTAGGTAACAATGTCTGGCCAGCCATCTATATTTTACATCACAGCCTGCATGGTTGCTAGGTAACAATGTCTGGCCTCCATCCACACCTTACATCACAGCTTGCGCGGTTACTAGGTGACACTGTCTGGTTATCCAATCATACCTTATACCACAGCCTGCAGAGTTGCTAGTGTTACACTTTTGTCAAGCTAACTTCCGTAATGCATATTTTCAGTTGATCCCCAGATATAAGACATTTATATCAAAAGTAATTATGAATATATTTGATAAAGGTAAACAAATCCATGTTGATAAAACACAATATAAATTATAATACATTATTATTATTATTATTATTATTATTATTATTATTATTATTATTATTATTATTATTATTATTATTTGGACTTATTTCTGGGAGCATTAATGAAATAATCATTAAATAGAACACTATCAATAAGTACTTCAAGTCATTGCTGCCCATAATATTAAAACATGCATCTGAAAATAAATGCCTTAGCTGCATGATGTAGCAAAAACGCTGCAATCATATTTCATGACTTTTTAGTAACAAATATTGTAAATTAAACATTATTAGACATTTATGCTAAAAGATAAGTATATTGTGGATAGTGCAGTATTTTTGTTTAACTTCAATCGTCAGCGAATCACCTAGAATTACACTTCAATGCTACTCATGCATGTACAGCCGCCATGACACATGTCCAGCTGTCTCAGGCTAAGACAACATAGCACACAGATGGAAAAAATCATTGCCCTTAGCCCTCTGTAGCATAATTTCTGGAAGCAGAGATTTCAAAGATATTAAATACATAGATAGGTTTGCCATCTTTTCATCATATTACTGAACTACAAGAAGAAGAATATTATGTAGCAAAAACGCTACACTAACACTATGCAGTGTAGGGTTAAACCAATTGTTTGACACGGTACTCCATTCAAGGTGCGCTCTGGTAAGCAATCCTTGGTTGTGCCATTACTCATGACATGCACAGACAAATAAAGATAGGACACTTAAATAAAGCTTGGTGGCATTTATTCAATGAAATGAGCTAATGGCAGTGTTGTATAGATTTTAGCCTCCAGTTCAACAGATTTTTCTTCTTCGTTTTCCATTTCCAGTCTTCTGGGTACAGTTGTGAATCAAGGACCTCCTCAGTTTTCTATCTCTCCACCACTCCCTTCCTTCTTCCTATATATTTTCTATACATACTCCCATCTTCTCTGTACTCTCCTACACCATATCCATCCACCTCTTCCTGGGCATTCCCTGATATCTTTCTCCTATCAGTTTCTCTGTAAATACTCACTTTGAAACTCTATCCTCTTCCATTCTCATCATGTGTCCATACCATTTCAGCTTACTGATCTCTATACTGTCTTGCAGTTTAGGGAATCCAATTCTGTACCTGATTTCTATGTTCCTGATTTTATCCCTTCATATCTTCCCTATTATTCCTCTAGGGAATTTTATCTTTCCCTCTTGGATTCGGCTTTCATCATGTTTTGTTGTTGTCCATGTGCCCGCTGCATATGTCATAATGGTTGTGAAATGCAGTGGGTGCAATATTTTCTTGTATTCCTGTAGGATGTCCCAGTTCCAGACTATACTTATATCACATTGGTAAAATCCATTGGCTTGTTCAATTTTCATTCCACTTTCTTAGTTTACTTTCCTATCTTCTGCAATTATTCTCTCTTAATACTTGAAGCTTTCCACAACTTCAAATTTTCTTCCATTTACTTTAATATTCCCTCTTCCTTCTCTATTACATCTTGTCACTGCTGCAACAGAGGTTACACTGTTGTTCCCTTCATTAACATTTTTAGATATGGCATTCCGCAGTTGAAATTTGTGTTTCTGGGAATGCACGCCTGCATGTCTGTATCTTGTGCGAGTGATTTACCTTTTATGGTACGGCTGTCCCATTAACTGCAAGTAGTGCCTAGTATTAAATAATAGTGTGTTTCGGCATTGAATTAAAAATCCTTCTGGAAAAAGACACCAGCTTCTCACTGTCATGATTTTGAACTGTGTCGCGGAGCTTGTGAATTCTGGTGTAACTTAAAATTTAAAATTTAAGCCTGGTAACAAGTTATGTGTTTTCCATTCGGGTCGAGTTAAACTGTCTCACTCATGTGAAGTTGAATTATTATTATTATTATTATTATTATTATTATTATTATTATTATTATTATTATTATTATCACAAGCAATCTCCTTTTAAAATATTATGTAATGCATTATTCATTTCATATTTATGTTAAAGGCAGTTTAACTACCATGTGAGTTTCTGCAAGAATTTTAAATTATTATCTGATCCCACTTTTAATACTAATTTTCTTTTCGCCTTTTATAATTTTATATTAACATGTAATTCTTTGAGTTATGTTATCTAACTTATTCCTTTTGTTTCATATCGTGTGTGCTTCCCATTGTTGCGCAGTGTTTTGGGGTTCTTTGTTCTGTCTCCTTGTTTGGTCGTTGCTGTGGTGATGGCAGCCGGCGTGGCAGTTTTGTCTGTGGTTATACACAGTGTTAGTGGTGTATTTAACTCAACTCCAAGTGATGCTTGCGCTCTTTCTTTTGCTTCTTCATGGAGATATGTTTCTGTTTTATTTACATTTTAATGTAACTGATATAAACTCAAACTAGTGGTTTATTTTAGTGATGTTCCTTACGGAAACTCAGTAGGACGTCTAGAAACCAGCAGAACTTAACTAAGGCTGAGAATTTGTTAAAAGAAAGGAAATAAGAGTATACCTGAATTTATTTGAAATTAAGTTTCTGTTAATTTGTGTTTGCGGGAATGCACGCCTGCATGTCTGTATCTTGTGGAAGTGATTTGCGTATCATGGTATGGCTGACCCATATGCTGTAAGTAATACCTTGAATTAAATTTTGGTGTGTTTGGCAATGAATTAAAAAATCCTTTTGGACCAAGACAGCTTCTCGTAGTAATCATTTTGAACTAGGTCGCAGAGCTTGTGAATATTACATCTATATTGCGAATCTTTGAAGATATTTTCTTCTTAAATTTATTTCTGGTGTAATTTAAAATCTAAAACTTAAGCTTGCTAACAAGTTATGTGATTTCCATTTCAGCTACGTCCATTTCCTTTCAGCTATTTTCCTTTTGCATCGGCCGATCATGTTTCAAGTAGGGTTAGTCTCCTAGTTGTTAATCTTGTTCTCAATTAAAACTTGTTATTTTTTATACCTTTTTGGTATTTTAATTGAAGGTGACCTTAAATTTTGGTTTCTGTTAATTTAATTTTAAACCCTAGTTTTGCTCTTTGCTAATTCAGTTTAAAAGCTTACTTTTTCCTAAATTAAATTTAGTTGTTCAGTTTTAAGAGGTGTTTTTCTTTTAATGGGTATTAGACTGGTACCGTATAGGTATGTATCCTGATCCACTCCTTCCAGGTCTCTCTCTGGGTTTTAGGCTAAGTTTCCTTCCTTGTTTTTTTTTTTTTTTGGCCTGGTGTTTTATTTCTGTTATTGTTATCATTCTGTGTTATTACCTGTGTGTGCTCATTTCGGTACTCTTGCAGTGCCCCACTGTTATTGTAGACTTTTTTTGCACACTTATTTTGTTTCTATATTCCTCTATTTCCTGATTCCATACAGTAAATAGTTTTTGTACTTCTATTTCACCTTCTCTCCATATTACTTTGTCATCTTACTATGCCTCCTTGGTTTCCATTTCCGTTGTCTTTTCTGTCTTATCATAATATTGACAGTCATGTTATATTACAAGCTTGTTGTTTAGTCTATTGACAAATAAGCTAAGTAGCAATGACAGCAATAAGGTAATATATATTTCTGGCGTGTGTTTCAGTGTAAAGACTTCGGGAGTAACCAACAACTCCAGTACCTTCTAACTATTTTGGTTGCAGTGTGAAATGGACCTGGAAGTGAACATCAAGGAGGAACCAGCCTCGCTTGAAGAAACAACAAATGCATCACTTGTAAGTCTGATCCAGTTAACTTTATAGAGATCAGAATTTAATCCTTAGTAGCTGAATAAGTTTGGCAGGGGCAAAATTGACTGTGCGCTTACCCAATATTAACACCAGCAGTCACCACTTGCTGCATGGGCTTCTAGGTGTGGTTTGTCTTTTGCTTCTTTGTCTGTGAATATGCCACACTGTGCTAAACAAAGCTGCCAACTGCTAGGAACTATAAATGACACTATTGATGTACATCTATGGGTCCAGCTAGTGACAAATCTTTGTTCATGGGAATAGGAAAGAGGTTCTGATAGCATAAACCCCCCAGATAAGGGCCGCTTAGTGGACAATTGGCCTGTAGCCTTTGCTAGGGAGATGGCAGTGAATTCTACGTTTTGTAGTGGCAAAAAGCTGAAATTATGTTGTGGGCTTGATAGTGATGGAGCTTTGGTTAGGTCCAGCTTGTGACAAAGTTGTGAAGGCAGTGTCTCAAGTTCGAGGCTTCAGGGCATTTCCTGTATTAAGTACCGATTGACTGACAGGCTGTTTTTAATTGATTACCTCTGTTGGTTATTGAAATGAATTTCTGGAGGCTGCGTGGTTATGAATTTATTCTGCATGGTTTGGTAATGGAATCCTTGTGTGATTGACATAATTTCCTATCATATGTTAGCCAAATGCAGTGCTAGTAATTACTGAGGTGGTAGAAAATGGTGGGTGCTAAATTGATTTAGGTTATGGACAATAGGTCTCAATATATTTTTCCTCAGAAATAAATTCCAGGTAAGATTTGCATCATTTAAACTTTTTTACAATGTTAGTAATGTTGGGTGAGCATGTAATAAAATTCTGCCTTGGCAGTTTATTGTGAGTATAACTCGCCCAAGACAAACACCCTGATGAAGGCGGAGATGCAGTGGAATATTTAGGGTAGAAGGAAGATATTTTCATCATCTTTCCTTGCTCTTTGTTGCTGCTGTATACACAGTCCATTGCAATCCTCTGAGTGTGTATCTTTCAGTTCAGTGACTTCTTTTGATAGCTCAGAGGGTAAACTGGTGACATGCTAATTTCACATCGGCGAATTATGAATTATCCCAGCATATATTTGTAGTGATACCAGCATGAACGTGAATTCCTGCGCTTCAGTATGGCACCTGAGAATCTTTAAAAAACTTGAAAGTTGGTAGAGGGATGTTCAATGAATAACTGTGACTTGACAGTAATAATCTATTGCAAATAGTATGAAATGCTAATTTATGAATGAGATATTGCCCAAGAGTTGCTTAAAGCTAAAATTCTGCAATAAATGCACACTATTCTCAGACTTAATGTGTGCTTGTTGAGTTCTAAGTTACAGGTGCTACAGAAGAGAATGGTTTCTGAACATATCCGAGATGTGAGCGTACTCAAATTTCTGTAAAATATTTTCACTGCCTTGTCAATACTTATACATTTTATTTTATTTAATTACCGTACATGTACATGTTTCGAGAGCCACCACTCTCTTCTTCTGCGGTGCCAAACATTATTTGATCCTTGGACTATGGTATAATGGTATAATATAACAAGTATCTATGAATTTTGAAAATTTTTACAACAATTTCTCTTAGTTTCACCTTTCCTATTTACTATGTCATTTGTTGCAGATTTTACTGGAAATTTCCTTACTAATATAATCTATTAAATTAACCTCTATATGTTAATTTATGTCCTTATTTACATATGAAAGAATAATTATTTCTTCTTGTCTAAATTTAACATTTACTTGTCATTTAGTGGAAATCCTTAAATAAATCAATTATCTATTATTTTACAAATTGATTACTCAGGGTTACCCTCACATCCACAACCTGCTGGGAGATGTGTGTGTTAAGGAAAGAGCAGATTTGCCTGTGGCATATGAGAGATCAAATAGCTCAAAATTCAAATGTAATTTCTCTCAAAATTAGTATTTTGCTCAGACGTTGAATTCATTTAGAAAGGCAGATTTGTGGTAAGCTCATTTTATTACTCAGATACATGTCAGTGTCTATGTTACATAGAGAACCATGTCTAAGGACTCTAGAATTCATTATTTCTGTGAAAATCTGCCCCTTCTTAGTGGGCTCTGATACCTTGTGAACTTAAGGCACATTAAAGACAAATTTTTCTTTCCTATTTATCATTATTTCCTTCTGTGTTTTGTGCATCTTTTTTCATCCTTTCCTTTGTATGGCTACTGTTCTCTTTCTTCTGTATTGAATGGGTCACGTCAGTATATTCTAGACTTTTATACTTCAATTCACTTTTATTAGTAAATGAACTTACATTAGAATGTAAGCTTTTGATCACAGTCCCTCCCCCACATCTTCAGTGCCAACAAGATGTTATGAATCCAAGTGAGAAATTTGATGGTCTTGTAGTAGATCATGAAAGAGCTTCTGAAACTGTGGATGTACACTCCAACTCTCCACTGATGGTGTTCTTATCCCCACAGTTCTTCACAGAACACTACATAACATCTTTGTAGTGGTAAAACATTCTCATTTGTACAGTAGTTGCTTTGGATTTGGACTACATCTCATCTTTCCCTGGTTACTGACTGTGATGAGCCTGCTTCTTTCATGATAGTTTTTAATATTTACATCTGGAAGCATTGAAATATGCTACCTGAAACAGGACTGTCTCAATGCAGTATGTAGTCCCTGTGAGCTCGGCAAAACCAGAGTAGAGAATGTGATCAAAATATTTCATGGTATTTTAATGTCTGTAAACAAACTATGCTGAGAATAAAAAAAGATTTAGAACAGTTTCAACACTTCAAATTGGTCAAACAACCTCTAAGATTTGATTGATATGTTTGGACATATGAAACAGTTCATAAGATTCAGTGTTTATGTCTATGACAGCTTCCTTTCAAATTCTGGGCAAGATGGCCTCAATTCCATTCCTGGTAGGATATCTTCTGATATGGCTAGAAAATGTTTCTCATTTTGTATTTGGTTCTCAGTCTCCTCCTTTCTCTGATGTAAGGAGTGAGCAAGGATAATAACACCTTTCTTAATAGACCCTGTGGTTTTCCGAATCCTCTGCTGGTAGAAATCTTCCATAAACATTAGGGACATTTTAAAAGTAACTGTAATACTGGCAGGTAATTTGTTTTCGACTATATTTGTAGATGTGTGTTATGTGCATACCTAATATATATTATTTTTCTCAGGAAAATATTGAACGTGTATCAGAAGTGATAGCTCTGAAAAAAGAAGCCAAGTCAGAGTTAACAGAGTTAGAGTCAACACAGGAAAACTCTCTTGAGGTAATGTACATAATTTTATAAGCCATCATCACGTAATGAAAACAGTTAGAAAATGGCTGAACAGACATCAGTGGTTGACCCTTCATTTCAATGCATACGATTGATAGTCCTATGGAAAATATACTTTTTTTCTGAGATTGCCTGTTTACATACCTAATTTTCACTTTTCTTTCAAGTAGAAGTATTGTGTAGCAGTTACGATTGGTGCAAAGACCTTTATGTTATATCATTGGGGTGCTGGTGTCATTCCTACTAATTCTTTTGACTTTGTAAGTGTTTTTGAGCACAGAGTTGATATAAGATTCATTCTTTTGTTACTGTTGCTGGATATTTTACTATTGTTTGGCAAGTGATATAAAAATAAACTTGTTATATTATTGATTACATTCATTACTAGCAAATGTACCAGGGCCGATGACCTTCGATTTTAGGCCCCTTAAAACAACAAGTATCATCATCATCAGCAAATGTACCCATGCCTCTCTAAGGCATTCTACGTTGTATACGGATATTGAAGTAAATTACTGTATGTGCAGTGAATAAGAGTTTTAGAAATTGCACGTCTCTCAGCTTATCTAGAAGCAGCATGGTGAGGTTCCCATATTTTGTTTCCGATATAAATGCCCCTTGTTTCATTGTTTGCAAGTTGGCAACAGTATTTATTCGGTCTTAAGCATTGTCAAATTCATTGTTTGCAAGTTGGCAACAGTATTTATTCGGTCTTAAGCATTGTCAAATTCATTGTGCTAATGGAGGAGTTTATCTGCTGTTTTCCAGTACAAATCCTTAAGTAATGTATTTACAGAATTGAGGGCCACATTAAGCACATGTACACTGGAATTGTTTATGGTTAAGAGACGAAAATGTCATCACAGGGGGAAGGATGTTTCAAGAATAACTACACTGAAAATCATCTGCCGGATGCGAAACAGGTTACAAAGAATGTTTTATCATTGAATTAGCAGTTAGTGTGCAAAAGTTATTGTGTAATATGATATACTTAAGAATATATTGCATCGGGAAGGAGAAAGGGCATTATTATTATCGAGAATGGAGGACATGCTTTGGACTTAAACATTTTCTGAAGAGAGTGATTAATGATTATCCACTTAGAAGGCTGGCACCTCTACGTACTGCGTGGTCACAATAGATTTGATGAGTTCTCATTAGAATGGCAGGTGCCCGTTCCTACTTCCAGACACATTACTGTTGAGGAGTTTTTATTATAATAGCAGGCACCTTCCATACTGCTTGTCAGAATTGAGTTGCACTGTTATCATAATGACAGCACCCTTTTCTTAATGAAAGTCACACTGAGTTTGTGAATTTCCTTTGTAATAGCAAGGCCACTATGCCTAATGCCAGTCACATTTTAGATGGGAAAATTTTTTTATAATGGCAGGCACACCTGCCTACTCCCAAACACAATCAAATAAGGGAGTTTTTACCAAAATTGAACGCTCCCTGGACTTCTGCCAGTCAAATAAAAAAGGGAATTATTCATTAGAATGGTAGTTCCTACTTACTAATGCCAGTTACACAGGGGTTGGAAAGGATTCCATTCCTACTGCCATTTAAAGTCTATATGGAGAGTAATGATTACAGTAGCAGATGCTACTATTAATTAATTATGACAGACACCCTTTCTACATCCGTAAAAACAGATGTTAATGAATGCCGTATTTCACGGCATAATCGTCGCACTTTTTATACCAAAATTTTCGAAAAAATTGTAGGGTGCGACCATTATACGATGTATATTTAATACCAGTATTTGTATTACTCAAAAAATGTATTTATAACTAAATTATATTTGATACAAATTTAAGATGCATGTAATACTCGCGTTTATACATCAAAATAATTAAAATAGTCTAAAACAAAATTCATAATTTTTCGCAACAATTCGGCGAACGTTTTTCCAACCTGAAAATAAAAATGAACGTATTAAGTTAAATGTCATTATTTGAGTATTAACGTTAAAATATTACACTTGCAAAAAGTTATCGCTTTGTTGTGAAATGCGGACTTACCGGTACGCAATTTATTCCAAATCTTCGGTGTCGCTATCGCAGGTTTCGCTATCTGATGCGCCATCCTCGCCTCTGTTAATACCAATATCAGATTCTTCGTCTCCCTGCCACACTGCGTCATCTTCGGAACCGTCTAGTGCATTGGAAATCCCAGTCCTTTTGAAGCTCTTGGAGACTAGTTCAGGTGGTATAAGATCCCAACTCTTCTTCACCCACGAGCATAACAAGTCCAAGGGTGGACGCCTGATATTTCCGGCGGGCGTCAATTGCTGATCGCCGCTCAATATCCACTCGTTGTAAAATTGACGTAAGTGGTCTTTAAAGGGTTTATTAACACATACGTCTAGTGGCTGCAAAGCAGATGTTAAGCCATCAGGAATGACTATCTGTCGTGTCTTATTTGTAGTGAGAATTTGCTTCACTTCATTCACGAGGTGACCTCGGAAACTATCTAAAACAAGCAGAGCTGGTTGTTTTAGTAGTGCACCAGGTCTTCTATTCCACACAGTTTTCACCCAGTCCAGCATGAGTTCTACGTCCATCCAACCCTTTGGTTGCACTCGTACATGAATTCCACGGGAAAACTGTATATTCTTAGGCATCGTTTTCCTCTTGAAAATGATGTAAGGCGGCAACTTTCTCCCATCAGCTGTAATGGCTAGCATTGCCGTGCATCGCAACTTCTCACTACCGCTGGTTTTCATTAATACACTCCGTGATCCTTTTAGCGCAATAGTGCTGTTGCGAGGCATATCAAAAAAGATTGGAGTCTGATCGGCATTACCGATTTGAGAAAGCAAGTACGAAGTTTCCTTGTGCAAACGTATGACAAATCGGTGAAAATTTACGATCTTGTCCGTGTAATCAGCAGGCAACTTTTGGCTTAGTGTTGTTCTCCTTCGCACTGACAGATTGTGTCGTCGCATGAACCCCTTAATCCACCCACGAGTCGCCTTAAACTGAGTTACCGGTATGTTGTATTTGCTCGCTACCTCCTGTCCCTTAATTTGTAACATTTCATACGATACACTGCAGCCATTGTTACGTATTTCACTGACGTACCTAAACACTTCTTCGTCAATTATAGGAAACTTCAGTGTTTTAGGACCTCTAAACGCGCGTCTAGAAGGGTTTGTGCTTTTTAGCTTGTTTTTTTACTTTCCGCCAGTCACGCACCAACTTTTCACTCGCTGAAAATTTTCTTTCTGCAGCTCTGTTCCCGTGCTGTTCAGCGAAGGCAATTACGCTTAGCTTGAAGCCCGCGGAATAGTTTCTATATTTACCCATAATCGCTTATAAATGCTTCACACGTTAATGTTTTGCGATATAAATGACTTTCCGTAATTGTTCACTATTAAAACAAATTCTTTCTGCAAACACCCCAAACACAAATTAAAAACTTAAATTCTCACACACGCATGTCTACAGTAATCACGTAAATCTGAAACAAATAAATGCATCTGTGATCTGTCCATTCCAGAGCAGCCAATACTGTTAGGCAGCAAGGAAGCATGCAGCAATTTATCATTTTAGCTCGCTGGTTGCGACACACTACTGTGCTTGCGCAAAGCTCGCAAACCGGAGCTCTAGCTAGCGCAGTGTAGATCTACTGTATAGTTGACTGTATTTCGAGACGTCAGTAACAAACATTCATTTTTTTCAATTTCTTTTAAACATACGGTAATTATTAAAAGTAATAAACTTCATTGTTAGGTTCCGTATTGAGTTGAGACTATGCTTAAAGTAAATACAAAATTTTAATATTCCACCTTCTCAATACTAAAAAAACATTACAATGACGTTAAAAGGTACTAGTCCACTGTGGACCATCACCAGCCTAGCCAAATTACAACAGTAAAAGACATAGTGATAAAAATAGTATGGAGAAATGAGAGATGATCTAGAAGGATGGGACGGTGGTGGAATGACAGATAAAAGTGAAAAAACCGTATTTGCGAATAATGATAAAAGTAACAGAAGTGTTCACAATGACAAGTAAAATCATGTGAAGTCGCGTAAAAACTCTTGATAGGACAGTCTTTGGTTGGCAGTTGCTCCTTTGTTGCACGATTGACATATATAACTACGTATATGCTTCTAGAAAGTTGTAGATGTAAGTTCCACTTTTGCGTAGAGGGAAGAATTGTCCGATGAGGCTAGCACCAGATTAAAATTGACAAAGTTGAACCTGTTCTATGGTGGAATTGAAGGCTTTCTGTGTTAAACAGAAGTAGTCTCAGTTCAATCGGGACCCCAATGAACCTTGCGCTGCGAGGAACAAACTTGCTGGATTGAATGCAACTTACAGAGTAATCTTTGGGTACTAATGTGACAGCTACAAATATAGAAATTGGCCCACTTGTGGATACTGGGTGAGCCAATGTTCGTGTTGAATTATGTGATTTTATCTTTCGTTTAAGTCATTCGAACTACAAACTACGTGCACAAAGAGGAAAATATAGGTACATTCGAGAAATATATAAAATTGTAACATATAAGGAATAGAGATACGATGAAACTTCATAGGACCGAAGTTGTAGATCACTCCAAATTGAACAGAGATTATGCCAACCGTTTGGTGATACAACTTACCGTTTAGCCGTGAAATGGCTCAAAACGATTGTCTACTCTGTTGTTAAAATTGCTTCCATATTTCGAAATTCTTTGGTAATAAAAAGTCAAAAGTTTCAAGATCTTTGAAGTTTTCCATCAGTTACGGGCTGAAATGTATAATTTCACCTAATTTCAATTTTCTAGCTTGTCTAGAATATTGTGCCACAGTCTTGATTGTGGCCGAGGGGGTAATATTTAGGACTTTCAGGAAACTGTAGCTAAAATTTTGCAGATAGTTATTACACCTGAAATGGAAACTGTATGAAAATTTTGCCAAAATAGTCAATGTACAGACACACTGTCATTATGATTTTATTTCTATGTAAATGAAACTGCTGTACGCAAACTCAAATTCTTTAGTATCTCATGGCCAGAAATATTCATTTCAGGTAAGAAATCAGTACAGCCTTGAGAACCACCCAGTACTTTCTTACACTCTCTCTCTCATTGGACATATCCACTAGAAAGCATTAACACATGCACACATCTGAAGAGTGAGGGGAGGTGGAGGAAACGAAGTATGAGGGTATCTGGTATGAACGAAACACACGCTCGACAATGAAGGCAGAGGGGATGAGGAGAGGAACCACATGGCTCCTTCAAAGCAACAGACATGATGTGTATGTCAACTCATTGAGGGTCAAATTCTCCAGTTTCTTTTTAATTCTTGTGTAGGAAGTCTGGCTGAAATTTAAGCGTTCTCGACTATGACTTCATTATCAAATGGCTTCATGCTCAACCACTGTAAGAAGGAATGACCTTATTTTTGTCATATGGGCCCTGTCAAGTACTATTGCTACTACTACTACTAATAATAATAATGATAATAATAATAATCATTGCTTTCCTCAAAAACCAAAGTAAGTATAACCTTGGTATTAAATAATTATGATTATCAGAGACGCAAGGGCATTTGGAAAATCGTTCAGCGCTGATCAAACAATTAATTGCCATGTGTTGGGGTGGGATTACATCATGAACAGTTCATCGCATTTAAATTACAGTTAATTAATAGTTTTCCTTTATCTTAATTAATTACCAAAAATCATGGAGTTGGGAGTGACCTCTGGGTGTGCAATGTCACAAGCCCCACCTCCTGGAAGACGAACACATGTGATGTTGCCTGGGATATTTCTCCTTCATCCCCAGGGTTGACCAAAATCTTCGCCCAGACATTACTTATTTCCTTTTCCACCCGAAATACTAGGGATCCTGATACTACAACTCCTTTTGGGCTTTGTCCGCTGGACTTAGCCTGCAAAACCAACAGTTCATGATATTTAGTAATCCTCCTGTTGAAAGAATGCACATGAGGAAAATTTTATAAATGGATTTCCACCCAGGTTTTTCAATTTCCTGTCAGGCTGGTCTTGTAAAAATTGTGGGAGTAAAATCACTCTCTCGGTTCCCTATAAACCCCCAATCTTTTCCGGTCATTTGAAATAGTACGGATGTCAAAACCTAACATTGAACAGGTGGTTGGTAAATACACTGACTGACAGAGCAAATGCAACACCAAGAAGGAGTGGTCAGAACTTTATGCCAATTGCAGGGTAGACTGACGTCACTGAGGTATAGTCATGATGTGAAATGCGCCGCTGTGCTGCGCACGTAGCGAACGATAAATGGGACACGGCGTTGGCGAATGGCCCACTTCGTACCATAATTTCTCAGCCGACAGTCATTGTAGAACGTGTTGTCGTGTGCCACAGGACACGTGTATAGCTAAGAATGCCAGGCCGCCATCAACGGAGGCATTTCCAGCAGACAGACGACTTTACGAGGGGTTTGGTGATCGGTCTTAGAAGGGCAGGTTGCTCGCTTCGTCAAATCGCAGCCGATACCCATAGGGATGTGTCCACGGTGCAGCACCTGTGGCGAAGATGGTTGGCGCAGGGACATGTGGCACGTGCGAGGGGTCCAGGCGCAGCCTGAGTGACGTCAGCACGCGAGGATCGGCGCATCCGCCGGCCAAGCGGTGGCAGCCCCGCACGCCACGTCAACCGCCATTCTTCAGCATGTGCAAGACACCCTGGCTGTTCCAATATCAACCAGAACAATTTCCCGTCGATTGGTTGAAGGAGGCCTGCACTCCCGGCTCCCGCTCAGAAGACTACCATTGACTCCATAGCATAGACGTGCACGCCTGGCATGGTGCCGGGCTAGAGCGACTTGGATGAGGGAATGGCGGAACGTCGTGTTCTCCGATGAGTCACGCTTCTGTTCTGTCAGTGATAGTGACCGCAGACGAGTGTGGCGTCGGCGTGGAGAAAGGTCAAATCCGGCAGTAAATGTGGAGCGCCCTACCGCTAGACAACGCGGCATCATGGTTTGGGGCGCTATTGCGTATGATTCCACGTCACCTCTAGTGCGTATTCAAGGCACGTTAAATGCCCACCGCTACGTGCAGCATGTGCTGCGGCCGGTGGCACTCCCGTACCTTCAGGGGCTGCCCAATGCTCTGTTTCAGCAGGATAATGCCCGCCCACACACTGCTCGCATCTCCCAACAGGCTCTACGAGGTGTACAGATGCTTCCGTGGCCAGCGTACTCTCCGGATCTCTCACCAATCGAACACGTGTGGGATCTCATTGGACGCCGTTTGCAAACTCTGCCCCAGCCTCGTACGGACGACCAACTGTGGCAAATGGTTGACAGAGAATGGAGAACCATCCCTCAGGACACCATCCGCACTCTTATTGACTCTGTACCTCGACGTGTTTCTGCGTGCATCGCCGCTCGCGGTGGTCCTACATCCTACTGAGTCGATGCCGTGCGCATTGTGTAACCTGCATATCGGTTTGAAATAAACATAAATTATTCGTCCGTGCCGTCTCTGTTTTTTCCCCAACTTTCATCCCTTTCGAACCACTCCTCCTTGGTGTTGCATTGTCACTGTCAGTCAGTGTATAAAGTATATTTGAAATATGTGCAGAAGTTTTCAACTTAAAAGAAGTAACGCTTTACACGCACCCGCTCTTGAGTTAAGTCCGGTGTGACTTGTACCGATAAACAGTCCTTTAATGATATCTGCCTTATTAATCCTCATATCGAAATAATGCACATGAGAAAAAAGGTTTAGAAACTGATTTCCATTAAGGCAGGTAGATTTTCAGTTAGGCTGTGTGTGTTTTGTGAGGGTGCAAAATTATGGTTTCAGTTTCATAGAAATCCCCAATCAAATCAGGGATTTAAAAAACAATATTGGCCCTAAAACCTACTCAAGGACAGGTGGATACTAAATATGAAATTTGGTAGAAATATATCTAGTAGTTTTAAGTTATAGACAGACACCAAAGCTAAAAATATGTAGATGGTTATTGTTACACCTTGAATAGATAACTGTACAGAAATATCGCCAAAATAGTAAATGTACAGATACACGGTCATTACAGATTTATTTACATATATATGAGGAATCTGCTCCATGTACAGCGCCTTTTAGGTTTTGTCCACTGAACTTAGCCTGCAAAAGCGACTGTTCATGATATCTCACTTATTAATCATCCTGCCAAAAAATGTCCAAGAAGAAAATGTTTTAGAAATGGATTTTCATCATGTTTGTTCAATTTCTGGTCAGGTTGGTCTTGTATATATTGTGGCAATGTAAAAGCACCATTTTGTTTTCCTATAAACGCCCAGACTGTTCCAGGAATTTGAAATGATATGTGTGTGAGTCATCCGTCCATAGACTGGTTTGATGTAACCCTCCATGTCACCCTATCATGTGCTAACCTTTTCATTTCTATGTAACTATTGCATCCTACATCTGCTCTAATCTGCTTGTCATATTTAAACCTTGGTCTACCCCTACTGTTCTTACCACCTACACTTCCTTCAAAAACCTACTGCACAAGTCCCGGGTGTCTTAAGATGTGTCCTATCATTCTATCTCTTCTTCTTGTCAAATTTACCTAAATCGATCTCCTCTCACCAATTCTATTCAGTATCTCTTCATTTGTGATTCGATCTATCCATCTCACCTTCAGCATTCTTCTGTAACACCATCGTCCATGTTTCACTTCCATACAATGCCACACTCCATACGAAAGTCTTCAAAAACATCTTTCTAATTTGTATATCAATGTTTGAAGTGAGCAAATTTCTTTTCTTAAGAAAGCTCTTCCTTGCTTGTGCTAGTCTGCATTTTATGTCTTCCTTACTTCTGCCATCGTTTGTTATTTTACTACCCAAGTAACAATATTCATCTACTTCCTTTAAGACTTCATTTCCTAATCTAATATTTCCTGCATCACCTGCCTTCATTCGACTGCACTCCATTACTTTTGTTTTGGACTTATTTATTTTCATCTTGTACTCCTTACCCAAGACTTTGTCCAAACCATTCAGCAGCTTCTCGAGATCTTCTGCAGTGAATACATACAATTTCCAGAATATTCGTTTAATGTCAACCTAGTCAATACTTACAATACCACATTTTGTGGTTAAATAATTATAAAAAATAGACAGATCGTGAACATGTTTCGCCCTTCTTAATGGGCATCATCAGCACAATGGATAACATTAAAACAAATAATTACAAACAAGACTGTTTACAACTATTAGTCATATAAAATTGGAATGAGATGTTGTGATATTAGAAGTTATTTTCGATATCCTGATAAAAAGGTTGATGTGTATATTACAAACACAAGTTGAAACAATGGTAGTAAAGTTTTACAATATTGTCTAAAAAATATATGTTTATATGGGTGAGAAGTTTGTCAATCGGCAATCATCTTTAATTGAAATGGATCCTTTTCTTTTAACTTTTGGTGAAAGTCAATATTATAGTCGTGTTCACCAGCAAGTAGAATTTGCAGAATAAAATATATGAAAAATATATGTTCCTATGGTAGAAAATTAGGTCATGAATGATCATTTGGTGTTTCTTTTTGAGTTAAATTGGTTAAAATCCATTCAGGTAAGAGTACGTTAAAATGGAATATACATTGAAAATTTTATCCGATGTACTGGTTGAAATATCTATCACTTTGACAGTAGTCTTCCATTTGTTGTGTAAATCTGTGTGGTTAGTGTTACGGAGTTTTCCGTGGTAGTTAGAGGTGAAAGAAGGTGCGGGGGGTGAACAGGTCTCAGGCTACGAAATTAAAGTGAATTTAAAATTTAACAAGGTTATATTTTCTTAGAAAAAACAAGAAATAACAATAATGGCAGGTACAGAGTAGCAAAACCATTAATCGAGAATGTACAATTACAGAGTTACCGGATTTGGGCTCCGAGAGCCAGACACACAATTCATGAGCAATTAGCCCAACTTTACGATATACAGAATTCAACAAAGGGGCAGAAGACCCCAATCATGCCCAGGAGCACTTGCTCCCAATTACATCATAAAGCCTCCTCGAGGCGCGCAGAAACAAATTTCAAAAGAGCGATCTGCTCTCAAAGATTAAGCCTATCAAAGGCCACACCAAACTCCACCTTCAAGTTGTCCTCTAAGGACATAAACACAGGGGTAAAAATACCCAACCTACTGAGGCCTATTAAGTGAGAAAAGTTAATCACATGGCCTCTAAAATACCAATTTGAGAGGAGGCGAACTTGCGCTCCTAATACACTTTGTTTTAAAACCTAATCTGGCTCTAGGCCACTAATGCAAGGGCTAATCCCATACTACAGAGGTGACTTTAGAAAAGAACAATTTACATTACATTAAGGAAGAATCGGTTGTGAGAAATAAGTTCACCTCAAAACAATATGAGTGGGAGCTCGAGAGGGTTAAGCACTCTCTATCCCAATATGTAGCTTAAAAGATAGAAAAAATACAAGGTGTCTTTACATTTTAGGGGAAGTTACATGGTGGAAACGCTTCGGACCCGCCCCGAGAGTTAAACTGCTGAGCTAGCAAGAAAAGAAGTTATTATACGGCCATTATCTGGTTGTTGAACTGCTGCCCGAAGAAAGAGGCGCTACCCGCCCCCTGCTATGTACTTTACACACTGAAAGATGGTAGAGAATTGGCACCGAGACCCGAAAATCAGCAGTTTATATACTCTCGCGGAAAGTTCGAGGCGTTTTTGGAATGAGAACACCCTCCCACAAGGATTTTATTGGTTCACCAAGAAAACCCCTACACAATACGAAGAAGAAACATATTATTGGTGGAAAATTAATTCGAGAAATTCAGGATTGGCGAAATTCAAAAACAAGGGGAAAGAAAGGGGAATACAGCCAACTTAAACAATACCAGAAAGAAATTTAACAAGAAACAAACTTTTGAAATAAAAATTTCTCCAAAAAACAGTTCTTTCACCTTACACTAGGGTGCACTATTGTAGTTCTTGAGTAGTGTCCTCTAGAAGAGAAAGTTCACACTTGTTACTACAGGTAAAACAAAAATACATAAAAAATGACCCAGTTCAAAAACTCCAAAATTTCCAAGTAGTGACATCTTCTGAGATTCTTGAAAATTAATACAAAAGACAAAGTTCAGACTATTTCCAGTAGGGGGGGGGGGGGGGGTTCAACTGGCGCAAGGTTTGAATTAGCGGCGTGGAGGTGTACCGCCCGGTACAGTTAGAATGTTGATAAACTGCAAAGAAATATAAAAACGCATTTAATGTGTATGTATATAATGGATGTGGTTGTATAGTGTTATGGGTTACGTAAAAATGTATACTTACTCGAATGCCATAGAGTGCCTATCTTGTTCTGTTATTAGCGTTAGTCTGACTGGCGTTCCTGCTGCGCGTGTTGTATGGGTGTGGCGGAGGTAGGGGTACGGGTTGAGGGAGGGAAGAATTGGGCAGAGTAATACATATTGGTATCGGTATGGGAGGGGGATTATTCGGAGGGGGAATTGTAGGTTTAGTATTCGAGGGGGTAGATGGAGTTGTTGAATTGGCAACTTTTAATATATGCGGAATTTTCTTTTGATTCGGGATAACTGTTTTCAGTAACCTAGGTATTAATGTGTATAAAGAACTCTTAATCTCCGTGTCGTCATTAAGGTCACGATCTTTATTAAACGTTTTGTCCAGATAAATATACATATTTTCTAATTCATTTAGTAATTTTCCCTTGCGAGTATTCCTTATTATTGTCAGATCTTTTTCTATTGAGGTAAAATGGTGGCCCATTTCCTTCATGTGTGTATTCAATTTAACTCAAGAAGAAACACCAAATGATCATTCCTGACCTAATTTTCTTCTATAGGAACATATGTTTTTGATATATTTTATTCTGCATATTCTACTTGCTGGTGAACACGACTATAATATTGACTTTCACCAAAAGTTAAAAGAAAAGGATCCATTTCAATTCCAGGCGAATGCCGATTGACAATCTTCTCACCAATATAAACATATATTTTTAGACAATATTGTAAAATTGTACTACAATTGTTTTAACTTGCGTTTGTAATATTCACATCAAACTTTTTAATCATGATATCAAAAATAACTTCTAATATCACAACATCTCATTCCAATTTTATATGACTAATAGTTGTAAACAGTCTTATTTGTAATTATTTGTTTTAAGGTTATCCATTGTGCTGATGATGCCCATTAAGAAGGGCGAAACATGTTCACGATCTGTCTATTTTTTTATGATTATTTAACCACAAAATGTGGTATTGTAAGTATTGACTAGGTTGACATTAAACGAATATTCTGGACATTGTATGTATTCACTGTCGTCAATACGGACCAAAAAATGAGGTTAATGACTTGTAATCTTCTGCAGTCTCAGATAAAATAACAATATTATCGGCAAATCTGAAGGTTTTGGTTTCCTCTCCTTGGATTGTGATTTCCTTTACTGCCTGTTCCATGTAAACATTGAAGAGGAAGGGGGACAAACTGCAGCCTTGCCTCACTCCTTTCTGGATTGCTGCTTCTTTTTCAAAGCCCTCGATTCTTATCACTGCAGACTGATTTTTATACAGATTGTAGATAATTCTTCGTTCTCGGTTTCTGATCCCAATCACCTTCAGAATCGTAAATAGCTTGGTCCAATCAACATTATCGAATGCCTTTTCTAGATCTACAAATGCCATGTACTTGGGCTTGTCCTTCTTGATTCGATCCTCTAAGATCAGACGCAAAGTCGGGATTACTTCACAATTTCCTACATTTCTTCTAAAGCCATATTGATCTTCTCCCAACTCAGCTTCAACTTGTTTTTCCATTCTTCTGTGAATAATACGTGTTAAAATTTTGCAGGCATGAGATACTAAACTAATGGTGCGGTAGTTTTCACACCTGTCAGCACCGGCTTTCTTGGAAATAGGTATAACAAAATTCTGCCGAAAATCGGATGGGACATGTCCTTTACATAAAAACAATATATATACAATTCTCCACCTTATCAATACGAGTTTATTTTACATTACAAATATTCAAGACTAGTTTCGACCCCTATGGGGTCATCCTCAGTTGACAATTGTAAATTGTTCATAAAAACATCACATAGTAAAAGTTAGACTAGTTTAGGCTGATCATTAATGTTTGGTGTGTCTAGTACATGACTAGTGTGCATTGTTCATAAAGACACATATTACCTTACTGCTACTACTATCCAATTTTAAGTTATATAGTATGGAACACAGATATGTTTGTGTAACTCAACAGTGACAAGTTCAAATATTTACAGAATTGGCTGTTGATTAGTCACATGATATAATAGAACACAGGCTTGAACATTTTTGATTTAAGTATCAGTGCAACATCTTGCTTTTGTACATACTAGAAGCTAAATTCATTTTGTAAAGTCATTACATTCTGATTGAAACTTAGTGTGAGGTTAAAATTGAATAAAAATATATGCTAATGTGGACATTAAAATATTGTTAAAATGGGCATATAATCAAAAACAGTGGTATGTATGCCACACATGTCTAGTATAAAAACTCATTACACTGGTGCTGTTAGTGTGCAGTACAGCATATGCACTGATTTGGAATAAATGGATTTGTATATATATCGTTCCAACAAAGTGGATCCATAAAAATATAAGATGTATAGGTAATTAGTATTATAATGATCCACTGCAAATTAGGTGATGCTGTTGTTTATCTGAAGATCTGTTGGCAGCTACAGATGTTAAAGTTATTAAAAATGTTAATGGAGCATGTTTTCTTCCGTAGACGCGATGTTTAAGATTGGTGGCATTAGTCAAATATGATGAAAGTTATGCGTCTTGGTGCGTTCTGGAAGCTGGTATGTTATGAGAAACCAAGGTGGAGTGTCTGGAAATAGAAATAAAAGTGTGATAATGTTGTGGATAGAAAGTGTGGTAGTGAAACGTATGTAGTTTACTTACGTAAAGTGCTGGAGCCGTGCGTTCTTAGTAGCTGCCTGTTGGGATCTGGTGCGCGTAGCTCTGAGATTGTAGTTAGCGGCGGTAGAGGGGAGGTTTGGGGGGATAGGTGGAGTGTTAGTAATAGGAGTGGGGTTGGAGGGGAGAGGGTTTTGAGGCGGTTGATTTGAACATATCGATTTTTGCTTGTTTATTCTTTTGATATAGAAATCTTTTAATAAGGGAATTACTGCATGAAAAAGGATGTTGTTTCTGTCTATACTTTCATTTAGGTTGGAGTTTGGATTCACATATTTGTCTAAATTTATATAAAATTCTTCTGTTATACTGAGTAAGGGACTTTTTGGGTTCATGTTAAGGATTTGCATGTCGTTCTTAATGTCTGTAAAATTATGTTTTTGATCGTCAATATGCTGACCCATAGCTGAAAAATGTCTGTGTTTGACGGCGTTTACATGTTCATTATATCGTATTAAAAAACTTCTACCGGTAAGTCCTATATAGCTGGCTTGGCAGTCGTTACATTTTAGGCGATAGACTCCTGAATGATTGTATTTGTTTGTATTATTAACTAATTTGGAATTGTATAGTATGTTGGTGTTGTTTCGTGCTGTTTTGTATGCTATTTTTAGGCCTTGTTTTTTGAAGATGTTTGTTATGGGATGTATATGGTTATTGTTATAAGTAAACAGTGCATATTCTTTTTTATTTTTAGTGATTCTGGTTAACTTGGTTTTAGGTTGGTTTTTGACTTTATTGATTATCCGGTTTATCATTTCTCTTTTGTATCCATTTTGTTTTGCTATTTCATGGATTGTGTTTAGTTCTTTATTTAGATTTTCTTTTGAAAGTGGAATGTTGTATGCTCTATGAATCATACTATAGTATGCAGCTCTTTTATGGGCATGTGGGTGGGTGGAGTCTATCTTTATTGTATTTGATGTATGGGTAGGTTTCCTATATATATTGTATGTTAGGTGGTTGTTATGTCTGGTTATGGATATATCTAAGTAGTTTATGGTGTTGTTGTGTTCAGTGTCCATGGTAAATTTAATGTGGGGATCTATTTTATTTAGTTGTTCTAGGATTATGTTTTCATTAGTATGTCTGTTGTCCATGATTATAAATGCATCATCGACAAACCTGCACCAATAGATTATATTTTCTATTTTTTTAATTTCTTGATGTTCTAAGTGATCCATATATATATCAGCTATTATGCCTGATATTGGTGATCCCATGGGTAATCCTTTTTGTTGATAAATAGTGTCATGGAACTTGAAATAGTTGTTATTGATAGCAAATTGTAGAAGTTTAATAAATTCATCTATTTCCAATTTGCTTAGCTTACTGTGGTTATAAAGGTTGGATTCTATGATAGTGATAGTTTTTTGTGTGGGTATATTAGGATACATGTTTGTTATATCATATGTAGCTAGCTTGTAAAAATGTTCTATTCTAATATTCTTAGTAATGTTGCAAAAATCTATTGAGTTTTTTATGGTTTTGTTTGCTTGAAAAACATAATGTTTTTTGAGGAATTTTTGTATGTATTTGGATAATTTATAAATGGGGCTTGGTCTATAATTTATTATGGGTCTCATAGGAATGTTGTTTTTATGGATCTTAGGATAAGCTTTAGCTGTAGGTATCCCTGGATTCATAGTGGTTAATTTTGCAGTTTCCTGTTCGTTCATAAGAAAATTGGTGTTTTTTAGGAGAATTTTTAAGTTTTTCTGGATACTGTTAGTGGGATCTTTAGTCTTAAACAACAGTGGGACATGTCCTGTCGCATACATCTTGCACACTAAATGGAATAACCTTGCCATTCTGCTTTCCCCTAAGGTGGTCAGTAATTCAGAAGGAATGTCATCAATTCCATGTGCCTTGTTCCTATTTAGGTCTCTCACAGCTCTATCAAACTCTGACCTCAAAATTGGGTCTTCCACTTAATCAGCATCAACAGCCTCTTCTTGTTCCAGAACCAAATTATCGACATCTTTACCTTGATACAACTGTTGGATATGTTCCTGCCATCTTTGTGCTTTGTCTTCTTTCCCTAGAAGTGGCTTTCCATCTGAGCTCTTAATATTCATACAACTAGATTTCCTTTCTCCAAAGGTTTCCTTGATTTTCCTGTATGCAGCATCTACCTTTCCCAGGACTATACAACCTTCAACATCTTTGCACTTCTCCTTCAGCCATTCTTCCTTAGCTATTTTGCACTTTCTATCCACTTGATTCTTTAATCACCCGTATTCTTTTCTGCCCTCTTCATTTCTAGCATTCTTGTATTTTCGTCGTTCATCAATCAGGTCTAGTATCTCCTGAGTTATCCACTGATTCTTAATTGATCTTTTCTTCCTTCCTAACATTTCTTCAGCAGCCCTACTAACTTCATTTTTCATGACTATCCACTCTTCCTCTATTGTGTTTCCTTCAGCCTTTTAATTTATCCTTTGTGCCACATGTTCCTTGAAGCAATCCCTTACACTCTTTTCTTTCAACTTGTCTAGATCCCATCTTTTTGCAATCTTTCCTTTCTTCAATTTCTTCAACTTCAGATGGCATTTCATGACCAACAAGTTGTGGTCGAGTCCACGTCTGCTCCTGGGAAAGTTTTGCAATCCAACGCCTGGTTTCTGAATCTCTGCCTAATCATAATGAAGTCTATTTGATATCATCCAGTGTCTCCAGGTCTCGTCCACGTATACAGGCGTCGTTTGTGGTGTTTGAACCAAGTATTGGCAAGCACTAAATTATGATCAGTGCAGAATTCAATCAGCTGAGTTCCTCTTTCGTTCCTTTGTCCCAATCTGAATTCTCCTATTGTATTACCTTCTCTTCCTTGGCCTACCACTGCATTCCACTCTCCCATCACAATTAGATTCTCGTCACCTTTTGCATATTGTATTAAATCTTCTATCTCTTCATATATTTTTCGATTTCCTGGTCATCCGCTGAACTAGTAGGCATATAGGCCTGCACTATTGTGGTGGGCATTGGTTTGGTGTCTATCTTGACAACAATAATTCTTTCACTATGCTGGCCGTAGTAGCTTACCCGCTGCCCTATTTTCTTTTTCATTATTAAGCCAACTCCTGCATTTCCCTTGTTTGATTTCGTGTTATAAATCGGTAGTCACCTGATCAAAAATCCTGTTCTTCCTGCCAACGTACTTCACTTATACCAACTACATCTAACTTTAGTCTATCCATCTCCTTTTTCAGATTCTCTAACCTACCACGACGATTCAAACTTCTAACATTCCACGCTCCGACTCGCAGAATGTCAGTATCCATCTTCCTGATGATCGCCCCCTCTCGTGTAGTCCCTACCCGGAGATCCGAATGGGGGACTAGTTTACCTCCGGAATATTTTACCTGGGAGGAAGCCGTCATCAGTACATCATTCATACAGAGAGAGCTGCATGTCCTCGGGAGTTAGTTACGGCTGTAGTTTCCCGTTGCTTTCAGCCGTGTAGCAGTATCAACACAGCTAAGCCATGTTGAGTATTATTACAAGGCCATATCAGTCAATCATCCAGACTGCTGCCCTTGCAACTTCCAATAGGCTGCTACCCCCCTTTCGATGAACCATTCGTTAGTGTGGTCTCTCAACAGATACCCATCCGATGTGGTTGCACCTGCGGCTCGGCTATTTGCGTTATTGGGACTCGCAAGCCTCCCCACCGTGGCAAGGTCACATGGAAATGATATGGACCTTAAAACCTATCTTTGGACAGGTGGATGCTAAATATAAAGTTTGGTTGAAATATCATCAGCAGTTTTCAAGTAATAAAAAATGTCTTATTTGCACCCACTCTTGAGTTAAGTCTGGTGGGACTCGCACCAAAAAATGGTCCATTAACAATATCTCCCTTATTAATCCTCATATCGAAATGATGCACATGAGAAAAGTGTTTTAAAAATTGATTTCCGTGAAGGCAGGTAGATTCCCATTAAGTTTGGTTGAGTATGTTTTTGGGAGTGCAAAATCACGGTTTCAGTTTCTTATAAACTCCCCAGTCAGTTCAGGGATTGAGAAACAGTATTGCCCCTATAACCTACCCAACATCCGGTGGATTCTAAATATGAAGTTTGTTGGAAATATATCCAGTAGTTTTCTAGTTATAGACAAACAGACAATCAGTCATCAAAGCCAAAAAATAATAAAAATAAAATGGACAACTGTAGGGAAATTTGGCCAAAGTGGTGAATATACAGGCACACGGTCATTACGATTTTATTTATGTAGATGACGGGTAAGAATGGGCATGTTTGTAAGGGCAGACCTTCATTTTGAGATTTACTTCTCCTAAACGATACATGATATCAACAAACTGTTTGCACTATCAGACGCCACTTTTATCGCTGTAGATGTTTGGTCTTAGAACATTTTCTCGTATCTCCCATATTTAGCCTATGGGTTCAATTGAGTTACGATGTAGGAATGGGGTGAATTTGGGTACATTTTTAACAATTTACATTATTTTTCACAAACTTATGTGGAAGCTAGAGTCATGAAATCTGGTTCGCATATAGCCATTGGTCTTGTCAATATGCTTGCCAAATTTGATGACTCTATATTTCCTTTAAGTGTGTCAGACTATGTAATATACGTGTAAAAAGCACAAAATTTAGGAAGAATCGAGAAATACAGCCAAATCTAACATATAAGGGGGAGAGAGACTACGAAGTTCATAGGACCAAAATTGTAGATCACTCCAAATTGAACCAAGATTGTGCCATCTGTTTTGTGAAAGGACATAACGATTATACAGCAAATAGCTTGAAACAAGGGTCTGCTCCCGTCATCACAATTGGCACCATATTTCGATATTCTTCAGGTATAAAAAGTGAAAAATTTAAAGCTCTTGGAATTTTTCTGTTGGTTAGCAGCTAATATGCATAATTTTGCCTGATTTGTGTTTTCTAGCTCATCTGGCAGATGGTGCCGCTACCTTGATTTTCGGCAAGGCAGGGAACTTAGGACACTCAGGAAATTAAAGCTAAAAATTGTGCAGATGGTCTTTATGACCCCTTAAAGAGATAGCTGTACGTAAATTTCACCGAAGTAGTCTATGCACAGACACAGGGTCGTTACAATTTTATTATATAGATAGATAGATAAAGGAGCCTCTGTGGCTCAGACAGCAGCGCGTCGGCCTCTCACCGCTGGATACCATGGTTCAAATCCCGGTCACTCCATGTAAGATTTGTGCTGGACAAAGTGGAGGCAGGACAGGTTTTTCTCCGGGTACTCCGGTTTTCCCTGTCATCTTTCATTCCAGCAACACTCTCCATTCTCATTTCATAGCATTTATCAGTCATTAATAATCACCTTTGGTGTGGCGACCCCATTGTAATAACAGCCTATATATATATAGTTCATTCATTACATTCCTGACCCGGTCAAAGACTGGAAAACAGGTTGTAGGTTTTCATTTTCATTCAGATAGATAGATAAGGAATTTGCTCCACATATAACAAAATTTGGGCTATGTCGCCTGGAACTAGCCTGCAGAATCACTTATTAATCCTCCTGTCTAAGAATGCCCATTAGAAAAAAAGTTTTATAAATGGATTTCCATCAAGTTTTGTCAATTTCCAGTCAGGCTGGTCTTGTATATGTTGTGGGAGAATAAAATCACCATTTTGGTTCCCTATAAACCCTCAGTCCAATCTGGGAATTTTAAATGGTATGGACCTTTAAACCATCCTTTGGACAGGTGGAAGCTAGATAAAAAATTTGGTTGAAATATCTTCATTAGTTTTAAAGTTATAAGAAATATGCTTTACACGCACCCACTCTTGAGGTAAGTCGAGTGGGACTTGCACCAAAAAACAGTTCGTTAACGATATCTCCTTTATTTTATTATTTTTTTTTGCTATGGGCTTTACGCCGCACTGACACAGATAGGTCTTATAGCGACGATGGGATAGGAAGCGGCCGTGGCCCTAATTAAGGTACAGCCCCAGCATTTGCCTGGTGTGAAAATTGGAAACCACGGAAAACCATTTTCAGGGCTGCCGATAGTGGGATTCGAACCATCTCCTTTATTAATCCTTGTATTGAAATGATGCACGTGAGAAAAATATAGGTTTACAAATTGTTTTCCATTGAGGCAGGTTGATTTCCATTAAGTTTGGCTGAGTATATTTTGCAAGAGTGCAAAATCATGGTTTTGGTTTCGTATAAACCCCCAGTCAGTTTAGGAATTTAGAAACAATATTGGCCCTAAAACCTACCCAAGGAGAGGTGAATTCTAATTATGATGTTTGGTGTAAATATGTCCAGTAGTTTTCATGTTATAGTCAAACAGACACCAAGGCTAAAAGATATGCAGATGGTCATGTTTACACCTGAAACACATAACTGTAGAGAAATTTCACCAAGATGGTCAATGTAGGGACACACGGTCGTTACAATAGATGACAGGTGAGCGTGGGCAAGTTTGTATATGCAGACCTTCATTTAGTGATTTACTGCTCCTGAACAGTTGATGATATCAACAAACGGTTTGCACCATCAAACGCCCCGCATTTACTGGTCTACGTGTTTTGTCTGAAAACACTTTCTCGTATCTGCCTTATTTATGGGTTCGATGGAGTTGTGTTGTTCGAATGCGGTGAATTTGGATACATTTTTAACATTTTATATTATTTTTCACATACTTGTGTGGAAGCTAGGATCATGAAATTTTGTTCGCATACAGCCGTTCGTCGTGCCCATATGTGCGCTAAATTCAGTGACTCGATCTTTCTTCTGAGTGTGTCAAACTATGTAATATAGTGTAAAATGCACAAAACTTACTAACAGTCGAGAAATGCAGCCAAATCCAACATATAAGGGAGAGAGAAATTTGACAAAATGTCATAGGCCCAAAGTTGTAGATCACTCCAAATTGAATCAAGATTGTGTGATCCCTTTTGTGATAGGACTTTCCCCTTAGCTGTGAAATACTCGAAACGAAGGTCTGCTCCGTTATTTAAATTGCCTGTATATTTCGACATTCTTCAGGGATAACAAGTGAAAAATTTAAAGATCTTGGAAGTTTTCCGTCGGTTACCAGCTAAAACTTATAATTTCAATTTTCTAGCTCGTATGGCAGATTGTGCCGGAATCTTGAATTTGGGTGAAGGGGGAAACTTAGGACTTTCAGGAAACTAAAGCTAAATATTGTGCAGATGGTCATTAGTACCTGTTAAACGGATAGGTGTGTGACAATTTAGCAAAAATAATCAATGCCCAGACGCACGGTCGTTATGATTTTATTTATATAGATGGATAAGGACCTGCTCCTTATACAACACATTTTGAGCTATGACCATTCTCTTGTTGAAAAAATGCCCATGAGGAAAAAAGTTTTAGAAATGGATTTCCATCAAGTTTATTCAATTTCCAGTGAGGTTGGTCCTGTATCTATTGTAGGAGAGTAAAATCTCTACTATGGATCAGACCAAAATATCAGTCTTTTGGGGGCTAGGGGTCTCCAACCTCTAAATAATATTTTCCAGACAATAAGTCCAATTTTGGTTGAGACTTATGCTGGAACATACACACATACGTCCATTATCTTGGTCATTTTGGATATTTTTCTTTTCACCATCTCTCACCCGTGTGCGTAAGGAGGCTGAACTTGGACTTAAAAAAATTCTAGACCATCACTATTCATCTCAGGGACCTCCAAAAGAATGGATTTGACCCTATTTTCACTAATATCTACATCTCACCTCCTGGTAGGGGTGCTACGCTCGTCATACCTCCACAGAATTTGTCGCCTGATTGTAAGTCATAAGTGTACCAAGTTTGGTTGATCTCTCTCCTGTAGTCCCGAAAAGTATGGATTCAACACTAGTATAGCTCGCTTTTAGTTATAACTAGCAAATGTACCCGTGCTTCGCTACGGTATTCTACGTTGTATACGGATATCGAAGTAAATTGCATGTCTCTTGGCCTTATCCAAGAAAAAGCACAGGGAGATCCGCAGACGTTTTTTCCAATGTAAGGTGCCAGTTGCAGAGTTGTCATGATAACGACAGGTCCACTTGTCTACCGCAATTCACTATGCGTAATGTAAGTCGCATTTTGATGGGTAAATTTTTTTTATAATCGGGGGCACCTATACCTAATGATAAAGAGAATCAGGTAAAAAGAGTTTTGAATGAAATGCACGCCCCCTTGCCTTCTGCTAGTCAAATCGGGAAGGGAATTATTCATAACAATGGTACACAGGCGTTGGAGGAGGACCCCGTTCCTACTGCCAGTTAAAGTCTATGTGGGGAGTACTGATTATAACAGCAGACGCGCTCCTGCTGACAGTCACTATTGATTTGTAAAGTATTCTTTACAATGTCAGACACACCCCTTCTAGATCGACTTAAATTAATAAATGTAGATCGACATACGGAAGTATATGCATGTTCACCTGTATTTACAGAATAACTGCTTCTAAACGGTGCCTCATATCGAAAAACGGATTGCATGATAAGACGCTTCTGGCCTAATTTAGCGATCAAAATGGCTGACCCTATGATATTTCATCGTATCTCATCTATTTAGAGGTAAGATTGTTTTAGAAACGTTGAATGGGGGGAAATTTGTATGACGTTTACACACAGTGAATTCTTTTCAGATACTTATGCGACAGGTTCAAACATAGAATTTGGCTCACATATGGCTACTGGGTAGGCCAATATTCATGTAGAATTTGATGATCCCATCTTTCCTATAAGTGAATCAAACCATTAATTATACGTGTACAAAGTGTAAAATTTAGGAGAATCCAGAAATAGAGCTAAATTTAACCCATAAGGGATAGAATTACGACAATAAGTCATAGGACCAAAGTTGTAGATCACTTCAAATTGAACTGAGATTGTGCCATCCGGTTTGTTATACGACTTACCGTTTAGCCGTGAAATGTCTCGAAACGATTGTCTACTCTGTTCTTACAATTGCCTCTATATTTTGATATTCTTTGCTAATAAAAAGTAAAAAAATTAAAGATCTTGGAGGTTTTCCATCAGTTATAGGCTGAAATGTTTTATTGTTCCCATTTTCAATTTTCTAGCTCGTCTAGCAGATTGTGTCACAGTCTTGATTGTGACTTATAATCTCATATTTTATCCCGTATTGGCTCAACAAAACTAAGGTTAAGTTATAAGTAGGTTCCCACCTTCTAATACTTATCAATTCTATATAATAGTTTTATTAATTACATGATATAAACCAGCTTAATTTCTAGGACATATTTTGTTCCGATTATGGAACATCTCCAGCTCAAAGATTTGACAAAATGGCAAGACATTTAAAACACATGTGATAGTTATGATGATAGCTATGAGATTTGACAAAATGGCATGAAAATTAAAACACATTTGATAGTTATGATGATAAAATAAAATGTTCATTCATGTTGGTTAAAATTTCAACAAGTCAGTGTCCAAGTGACGAAGTAAAATCGGCGATAGGGTTCTTCTTTTATGTTGAGGACGTGTATATTTGTTAGTCTTGAAGATAAAATTAGATATATACAAGATTTTCTTAACGTATAGTTATTGGGGAACTCTTGATAAAACAACTGTAGTTGAAGTTGAGTTGCTGTTGGAGTATTAAAATGAGTCTAAGACGAGAACGGAATGAGTGAAAAGGAGGGTATTTTAAAGGAGAAAACCTTGCAAAAATGTATGTTCATGGAGTTGATTACCTTATAGTCGATCGTGTTGTATTTGACGTCCTCCCTTACACCGTGTTCTGTGTACGTGTGTGAGCAGTTGCGGTGGGCGGGGAATATCGGAAGGAGAGGTAGGTGAAGTGAGGAAAGCGGGTGAAATGTTGTGTAGGGTCGAACTAACTGAGGAGTAGTGCTCTGATAGGCTAGGGGAAACGGAAGGGAAAGTTGGGGGAATGTTGTGTAGGGTGGAGCTAATCGGAAGGCGGTGTGTTGGTTATTTTTTGGGTTCCTTTTTGATGGTTTTTCTAGATGAGTCAAATTTGGTAGCCTCTTTAAATAATTTATTGATATTTTCCATGATTTCATTAATATTCTGACTGGGATTTTGTTTCTGATCAATCTCAATATAGATATTTTCAATATAGATATTTGTGTAATATTCATAGAATGGTCAATTGCCTTTCTATTGATGTAAACTGTGTTTATATTCGGTCATATGAAGACTCATGGCCATGTTTTTCACCATGCTGCATTGCCATTTGTTTAGATTAACAAAGTTCAAAGTATTTCTTAATAGGGAGTTCTACAGTGTATCTGCCTGACGTGTCTGTCATCATGTGTTGCTGGAAGTCTGCTTCACACTCTTTTTACGTTGGTGTTGTCCTCCTCTTTTATTGTCCAAAATAGTTGAATTTCGTTATATAGGTGGCGTAAGAATAGACATTGATAAGCCTTAGTTTTTATCTCCCTTTCTTGTTAGTAGGTAGCTACAACTGACTACTTTTTAACATTGTGAACTCACCTTCACCGCATTCGTTATTTACTGCTGCATTCTTCTCCGCATTTGATATGCGCGCACTGCCACAGCTACGGGACTACAGTCAGCCGATTATCTGCGTCAGACATGGATGACATCATCGGTTTTAGATTGTACACTCTTCATGGATGCTCTTAGCAGTTCTAGTGCCATGTGTCATGTCTTCTCCTGTACCTCCCCTCTTCAGCTGGTCTATATAATTACAGTAAAACCTCGTTAAATCGAAGTTGAGACACAAATATCTGTCTTCAAATTACGTGATTTTGAATTTACCGTCAACTCGTAATTCAGAAATGCCAACACTTGACGCATCGAAAAATATTCTAAGACCCGTTACTGCATGGAATTAACCATGATTCACAGTTTAAACCTTTTAGATGCCATTGATTAAAAGCTATTCCAAAAATGTATTCAAGGTGCATTTGTAGTATTCAAATAATGCACTTAGATAACTCACTGACAAACAAACTCCCGCAATGAAAGAAAAAAAGCATGATCCAAAGATGAAGAGAAATCTATGTTGGCTTCCCTGTGCAAGCCCTTTATTCACTGGATTAGTGTATTGTTCCATTTTAGATGCCCTGTACTTGCACGGAAAATAAATAATCCCCTTCAAAATTTCGTGGCTTATCAAACTTTCCTATGACGTGGAGAGAAAGCCTCTTGCTTCCGTTTACATTACAACACCGTACAGTGACTATCCTTGTACAATTTCCCACAATGGCACTTCTCTCATAATTCAGAAATGCCAACCCGTGCCCGTCACGAGGTATTCTAAGACCCATTTATCCATGAGTTTAAAGGAGAGTTCAAACCTTTCAAATGTCATAGAAAAAACTATTTTCGAAATGTATACAACAAGGTGCATTTACGTTTTTCAAATAATGCACTTGAATAAATCACTGGCAAACAAAACCTCACGCAAAGGCAGAAAAAGCACTTTTCTGGATTACTCTGCTGTTTCCATTTTTAGATGCTTTGTACGTGCACGGAAAGTGCCCGACGCCCTTAAAACTTCTCGCCTTACCGAACATTCCCATGAAGTCTCTCGCTTCCGTGTGCATTGCAACACATTACAATGACTCCCACCTTTGTACAATTTCTCAGCTGGCACCTCTCTCCTGTAAAACGGTAAGTCAGTTTGAGCTCTGCATAAAACATGCAGTTTCATTGGCATTGACAATTTTGTTCGCTGTGTACGAATTGATTATATGAACCACGCTTTTTCGCCAATTGTGGGCATCGCCAGTGTTTGCGGATCCTGCTTCTCCGCACACTGCCTGATACGTAATGATGTGGTGTTCTTTAAAGTGCTGAATACAAAATAATTATGATTTCACTCGATGTTAGCAAATATGGAGCACACTGTGCTTCGTTACGGTATTCTACTTTGTATGTGGATATTGAAGTAAATACTGTACGTGCAGTAAACAAGATTTTTTAAAATGGCATGTCGCTTAGCGTTATCCAAGGAATAGCATGGGGAGGTCCCCGTATGTTGTTTCCAATGTAAAGTGTGGGTTGCAGAGTTCTGGTGATAACGGCAGGCTCTCTTGCCTACTGCCATTGGCAATCAAGTTTGGAAGTTTATATTATAATTGCAGGCTCCATTGCCTACTGCGCGGTCACAACCTATTTGGGGAGTTTTTGTTACAATGCCAGGCCCCCTTTCCTACTTCCAGACAGATTACTGTTGAGGAGTTACTATTATAATCGCAGGCAACTTTCCTACTACCAGTCAAAATTGAGTTGTGCAGTTATCATTATAATGACAGGTCCTTTTTCCTGCCGATGCCAGCTTACTGCCCGTCATACACAGTTGGTGAGTTTCCAGCAAAATAGCAGGCCACTATGCCTAATGCTAGTCACACTTTAGATGGCTACATTAGTTTATAATGGAGGGCGCCCTGGCCTACAGCCAAACACCATCGGATACGGGAGTTCTGAACAAAATTTTATGCTCCCTTGCCTTCTGCAAGTCAACTCGAGAATTGAATTATTCATTACAATGGTAGGCCCTCCTTACTAATGCCAGTTACACAGGAATTGGAGAAGGACACCATTCCTACTGCCAGTCAAATTTGGTGTGGGCAGTACTGATTACAATAGCTGACGCACACTTTCTCGATCGCTACAAATGGACATCAATGAATATGTGTAGATCGACATACAAAAGTATATGCATGGTTGCAATATTGCAGACCTTCATTATCAGATTAACTACTGCTAAACGGTACGTTATATGGTCAAAGGATTGTAACATAACCGCAGTATTTTGTGGCCTAATGGCTGGCCCTATGATATTTTCTCGCATCTCATCTATTCATGGGTCAGACTGAGTTAGAAACATTGAATAGGGTGAAATTTATGTAAGATTACCTCGTATCTTACATTGTATTGCTTTTCGTATAATTATGTGACATAGCATTTGACTCGCATATGGATACTAGGTGGGCCAATATTCGTGTAGAGTTTAATGTTTCTATCTTTCCAGTAAGTGATTGAAAGTATGAATTATGCATGTAAAAGTCCAAATGTAATTAAAATCGAGAAATGGAGACAAATGTAACGTATAAGTGGTACAGATACGACAAAAAATCATAAGACCATGGTTGAAGATCACTCCAAATTGACAGGAGATGGTGCCATCCGTTATGTGATAGGACTTCCCGTTTATCCAACGAAATACCTCAAAACGAAGGTCTGCACCATCATTAAAATTGCCTCCATGTAACGATATTATTCGGGGATAAAACGTGAAAAATTTAAAGATCTTGGAAGTTTTTCGTCCGTTACAGGCTAAAACATATAATTTTGCCAAATTTAGTTTTCTTGCTCGTCTGGCAGATTATGCCGCAATCTGGATTTTGGGTGAGGGGGTTTAAAATGGGGAATTTCAGGAAACTACCCCAAAAAATATGCAGATGGTCATTATTACCCCTCAAATGGGCAGCTGTTCGAAAATTTCACCAAAATAGTCAATGTACAGACACACACAGTCATTATGGTTTTGCTTACTCGTATGTAGATAGATAAGAAATCTGCTGCACGTACAACACCTTTTGTGCAATGTCCGCTGGACTAAACCTGCAAAATTGACTGTTCATGCTATCTCACTTATTAATCCTCCTGTCGAAAAATGCACATGAGAAAAAAGTTATAGAAATGGATTTCCATTAATTTCGGATGTGCATATTCTGAGGGAGTTCAAAACAATGGTTTCGGTTTCGGATAGACCCCCAGTAAATTTAGGTGTTCAGAAATAATATTGGCCCTAAAACCTACTCAAGGACAGGTGGATTCCAAATATCATGGTTGGTAGAAATTTATTCAGTAGTTCTCAAGTTATAAGAAGACATACAATCAAACAGACGAACAGACACACAGACATCAAAGCTAAGAAATATGCAGATGGTCATTATTATACCTGAAACAGATAACTGTACGGAAATTCTGCCAAAATAGTAAATGTACAGACACACGGTGGTTACGATTATATTTATATAGTTGACAGATACGCATGGGCATATTTGTCAGTGCAAACCTTCATTTCGAGATTTACTGCTCCTAAACGGTAAAACATATCAACAAACAGTTTACACCCTCAGACGTCCCTTTTGTCGCTCTACATGTTGGTGTTAAAACCTTTTCTCATATTTCTCATATTTATGGGTTCGAGTGAGTTACGATATTTGAATGGGTTGAAATTTGGGTACATTTTTAACATTTTACATTATTTTTCACATACTTATCTTCGAAGTTTTCCGTAGGTTACTGGCTAAAACATATAAATTTGCTTAATTTCAATTTTTCAGCTGATGTGGCAGATTGTGAGGCAATCTTGATTTTGGGCGAGGGGAATAAAAGTTAGGGCTTTCAGGAAACTGTAGCTAAAAAGCATGTAGATGGTCATTATTTCCCTTTAAACGGAAAGCTGTACGAAAATTTTGCTCAAATAGTCAGTGAACAGACACGCGGTATTTACGATTTGATTTTTATAGATAGATAAGGAATCTGTTCCATGTACAACTACTTTTGGGCTATGTCTGCCGGACTTAGCCTGAGAAACCGATCTTTCATGATATCTCCTTTATTAATCCTCCTGTCGAAAAAAAGCACAAGAGAAAATAATTTTTTGTAATGGATTTCCACGAGAATGAGAAAAAAGGTTTAAGAATTAATTTCCGTGTAGGCAGGTAGATTTCCATTAAGTTTGGTTGTGTATATTTCGAGGGAGTGCAGAATCACGGTTCCGGTTTCGTATATACCCCCAGTCAGTTCAGGGATTTAGAAACAATATTTAAACTAAAACCTACCCAAGGACAGGTGGATTCTAAATATGAAGTTTGGTGGAAATATATCCAGTAGTTTTCAAGTTCTAGAAAGACAGACAAGCAAACAAACGGATAAACAAACAAATGATGCATATGAGAAAAAAGGTTAAGAGTTAATTTCCGTGAAGGCAGGTAGATTTCCATTAAGTTTGGTTGTGTATATTTCGAGGGAGTGCAGAATCACGGTTCCGGTTTTGTATAAACCCCAGTCAGTTCAGGGATTTAGAAACAATATTTAATCTAAAACCTACCCAAGGACAACTGGATTCTAAATATGAAGTTTGGTAGAAGTATATATCCAGTAGTTTTCAAGTTATAGAAAGATACACAAGCAAACAAACGGATAAACAAACAGACACCAAAGCTAAAATATATGCAGATGGTCATTATTACACCTAAAACGGATAACTGTGCCGAAATTTTGCCAAAATAGTCAATGTACAGACACACTGTCGTTAAGATTTTATTTATTTACACGAACTTTCTGTGTGTCATTTCTCTCAAAAACTTCTTTACATTCCTGAACTGTGTAATAGTCTTATCTTACGGTATGCCAAGATTTTGTAATTGAAAATGCTGATCATTAATTCCTTCTCCTACTCTTTGTTTTCTACGATATTGCATGTCTGTTCTCTTTCATTAATCCAGTTTTAAATATTAGTGTCACTCTCACTGATCTCTGTAATATTTTCTTTGTGATTTGTTGTGATATATGTTTTGACATTTTTTGTGCTGTACTGTTTGTAACTTGTTGTGTCTTGTCTTTCAATAAGTAGCCAATTCTTGTTCATCCACTAGTGTCCTTGTATCTTCCTGACTTCTTGTATATTATTTATTTCTTCCGCCTGTGTACCATCCATGGTATATCCCTTGTTGGCCAGCACTTGCATATGTCTCTTCGACGGTCACCTTTTATCTATCGTTTCTAATTATACTAATCTATCCATCACAGAGTCATCTCAATTTTATGTTTTGGACAACTGGTTAGTTTTCCTGAGTTTTCCAAACCATTATTTAATGCAGCATGAATAGTTGAGTTCCTGGGAATTAGTCTGATTGAGGAGTGTGGAAAATGGGATCAGCAAGTCTCTAGGGATGTTCCATTAGGAAAGGTAACGATCAGTTATTTTAGAAAGAACAATGCAGTAATAGTTAAAACTGGTTCTTTTTCAGAAGCTCGCTAGCCAGGGTGAAGTCGGTGAAGAAATTGTCTGTAGTGACGTTTCTCCCTGTTCCCTCAGTATGCTTGACAAGTCTCAATAAAACATTCGCTGGGTTCACATCTCTCTGTCTGGTTACTGGTTTACCATTGTAAACTTCAGCGGCGCATACATAAGTTTGTCCAAATCCGAGAGGAACCATAGTTTCCTCTTCATTTGGTAGATAAATACTGCCTAAGGGCATTCTCCCCTAAAGCGAACTTTCTGTTCATCCACAGTAGTATTTTCGTATGGAACAAACACTTCAGGTAGTTGTGAAATGAACATGTCAAAGACATTCCTTGTTGCTGCTAACTTGTTATTACTTCTTAGGGCTGGTCTGTCTTACATATTACAAACCTCAAAACTGGGTTATTTGGAACTCTTGAAGAGATACTGTAGCTCGAAGGATAGGACGACCGTCTGCTTCATTCCATAATTCTCAAACAGAAACTGCTGCTGTTACAAAATTGCGTAAATCGTACATGCCGCACCTGAAAATGCTTCAAGCTCTATTGGAGAAATGGGCTTGTGGGTTTTCTCTTTATGTACAAAAACCGTCTCCATTTCACAATTTGGTTCCTATAAAGTGGTTTCCAGCACTTTATCAGTGACGAATAACTTCCTCGGCAACATCTGGAAATCAGCTGTCCTCTGAAGAGCATCTCGTGTGTCCATGTGCAATTCTCGTTGCGTTACCCAATCTGGAATACACATAATTGAAATTTACATTTACCTTCTGACATCTTGAAGAGCTTATAGTCCTATTGATATAGGTTGTTCCTGATGTAAGCGAAGCAATAACATAGTTCATATTACAGTACCACCCCGATTTTGCGTGACCCCGATTTAGCATATACACGCATGTAACAGAAGAAATTTCCAGTCCCGAAAATTATTCGATAAGAGCAATGCATTTGTATATTCGATTTCACATAATTCAAAATAGGGCAAAATTCGCATTTAGCGTTAAGGAAATATTAAAATTCTCAAATATTTATGTCTATTCATTTTGGTTATGGGACACTAAGTACCTGTGCATAAGACTTAACTAAAGTTGGCGTCTGACAGGTAAGGTTGGAGGGAGGAGCACTGCACGTGCAATTTCACGATGTTGCCACATTCCAGCATTCCTTTCTACATGCTCTTACCCGTCACTTCCGGCTCACTTGTTCCCTCCTTCATTCTGACCGCTGTGATCTGTTGTAGACTACCTGGCCAGGCGGTGTCGTCCGATTTGCGATCACTCTCATACAAACAATCAGGTTCTTATCAGTGACAGTGACAGGTTTGGCAACTCCCAGCAAGACGAGCTGCCCTTAAGTTTTATCTCCATGGCAACCATAGTCGCCCCACACTCGTTTCCATGGCAACCACACAGCCACTCCCTTTATCTCTCCTCGGCAGGCAGTGAAAGGACCTCCCTCTAAGAAATGTAATGCGCCAACTCTTATCATTAGCAGTATAGCTAAGGACGATTCAAAGCAGAAGGCGAATTTGAAACTAGAAATGCTGCTGCGATTGGTAAAATTTCTGGGGATATACTAAAGTCTGTTGGTTGAGATATAGAACCAAATCTGTAGTGCTTAATTGACTAGTGTTTGTATGTGTATGTATTGATTAGTGTAGTGTATGTATGAAGCAGCTATAACAAATGAATGAAGAATTGGTGTAGTAGCACCCTGTGTATAAAGAAATGTGATAAGCATAATGCCTATAATTACACACTTCATCTTGGCTGGTGTTACATGGAAGCTCTCGGAATTCATTATTTCTGATTATATTATACACATATTACAAAAATTACTAACTGGTTCGATAGAAGGTCATTTAGTTTTAGAAAACATTATTCCACTGAAGCTCATCTTGTAGATTCCTGCAAGATATAGCTGATATTTTATATTCAGGAGGTCAAGTGTGTCATGATGGACTTATCTAAGGCTTTTGATACGATAGATCTTGGGAGACTACTGGCAAATATAAGTGCAATTGGTCAAGGTAAAATAGTGACTGCATGGGTGGCTATAATTTTAGAAAATAAGTCTCAGAGCATTAGAGTATGTGAAGCTTTATTTGATCCTATAAAAACTATGGGATTGGGTTCCATAGGGTTGTATGATGGGACCTTTATTTTCATATGTACACAATATGAATAATTAACTGGAATCAGAGATATGGATTGTGAGTGACTGCAGAAAGACCTTGACAATATTGTGAGGTTGTGTGTTTCACAAATAGTCTTATCTGTTTTATTATTCTGTTGAAGGGGTGAAAGTTCCTCATGAGGTTCTCTGTAAGTACCTAGGCATTCATAATAAGGATAGATCTTCATTGTGGTAATCAGATAAACAGGATTGAAAATAAAATTTACATATCTCTCAATATGATTTTGAGGTTATTGAGGGGTTGTGGAGGAGAGGGCACTAAATCTCCAGCAAGGCCACAATTAAAGTATTGGTACGTCAGCAGGATTACTTGATTAGAGGACAGGAAATAATCTACAGAAACAGCTCCATTTCTTGTGGGTGATTTCTGACAAAAGAGTTGTGTTACAGAGATGTTGCAAAGTTTGGGCTGGAAAGGCTTGGAGAAATGAGACAAGCTGTTCGACTAAGCAGTATATTCTGAAATGTCATTGAGGGATGGCGTGGAATGACATTAGTTGATGAATAAATTTAAGTCATCATCTTTATATGTAGGAAAGGTCACAACATGAAGATAAGTTGGAATTCAAGGGGACAAATTTTGGCTAATGTTTACTTACAGGAAGACATAATTTACCAAGTGAGTTGTTTCATAAATTTCCACAATCTTTTTCTACATAAACATCTGATAATAAATCTTTCATTGTAACCGGATCTAGGCTTTGGAATTCCCTGCCAGTAAGTGTCTGGGGCATTGACTCCTTCCTCAAATTTAAAATATCTTGCCGAGACTTCCTGTTGAGAGATACCGATTGAAGTGTGTATTGGTGTGTATTGTGTGCGTGTGATTGGTAATTGTAAAATTAAAAATTGTTTCTGTTAGTTTTATATAATATAAACGTAAGGGTAGTTGATAAGTGTGTACATTGTAAGTGTATGTGCAAGTGTCTGTGCGAGATAGAAAAGAGGACTGAAGTAACGAGCTAATAAGCTGCATATTGTGTGGATGTGTAACTTAAGCTTAATTTAGGAAATAGTATAAGTAGTGTAATTAGTATAATTAGTAATAGGCAACCTTAATATTATTTATTCTATTGTGGTTAAGTGTAAGAGAGGGCCGTGTGCCCTAACTTCGCCACATGAAAGAAGCCATAATAAATAAATAAATAAATTAATTAATTAATTAATTAACAATCAAAATGCTCACCAGTCGGTGTTGATGCATTTTATGTTTGATTGATTGAAACATAGAGTGAATTTTTGGTCTTAATATGATGTACAGAGAAGGATGATGGATATTTCTGTAGTTATGATTTAAGTATTGTCCAATTGTTGGTAAAAAGGTAGGAATAAAATAGGATTGCTTGATATTACTGTGAAGTGTTTTGGGAATGAAGGTATATAGTGCCCCCTATTTCCCGGATAGGCTAAGCCGGTGAACGAGAGTCCCAGAGGTGAACCATTCGTTAACTGGCGTCGCTGATTTTTGGGGGCGGTTAATAGGAAAAGGACTGACAAAAATGGAAAAAACAAACAATTTAAAAACATGGTTTGACATTTATTGTTAATAGCACTCTTTTAAACAAAAATTAAACATAATTTAACAACAAAATCTTGAGGTCGTTATGCCTCATAGGACAGTTTTATACAATTCTGACTCTCTGGTCCTTCCTCATCGAAGCCTGAATTGCACTGAAATGTAAATAAAAATAAAAATTAGCCTCATTTGGCTTGAGGAAAAGAAAATTGTTGAGGGTGAAAATCTTCTTAACTTCTTTGAACCATGAACTTAACAGAAACTGGCTATCGCGACAGCATGTTTTCAACTTAGAAAAAGAAGAAACTTTATATTAATAAAATAATAAATGATAATAGCATCGTGCCAGTCTAGAAAGCCAAGAATAACGGACGAGAGGATTTGTCGTGCTGACCATACGACACCTCGTAATCTGCAGGCCTTCGGGCTGAGCAGCGGTCGCTTGGTAGGCCAAGGCCCTTCAAGGGCTGTAGTGCCATGGGGTTTGGTTTTTAATAGCATCGTGAAAATCTCAAAAATAACACTGAGAATTTTTACATCATAATTTTATCTTAATTATGGACAAACTCCACTGATATTGAAATAATTTCTGACCAAAACTTGAATAAATTGCATTCTCGAGAATTATTTTAATTAATATAATTTCAAATAATTATTTTGATTTAAGACTTCACAAGCATTATTATGACCTTAGAGAAGCATTCTTTTCCTGAAAATCCTTCAAAATATGATTGAAATTAATTTATGACTTTTTACAATATCTAAAATTTTATAAACTTTGTTCGGGCGAGGTTAAAATAGTACGGGCGTATTCATTTTTAATGGCACGTCATTGTAGAACATTACTTAAATACATAATGAGATTCACTAAACATAATTATTTCAACAAGATAAATGAGCACAAACAACGCCGGAATTACCTGAGCCCACCGTGGTGAACACGCGGTCAGGTCAAAACCACATTTTAATAAATCACGAGAGAAAATATTCCTAACTAATTCATTCTCTCCACATTCACACGTATGATACACAAATTTCATTAATATTATTTACAAACGAATTCTAGAATTTAATTTTAGATTCTGATTATCATAATCCTATAAATAGAACAGTTCCTGGTAAATCATTACGTCCGACAATCAGTGACACGTGATTGAATATTGGTAATCATGTTTAAAGAGATAATAGCAGGATTAATACAACGTCGACCACAGATATTCAGCAAATTGATAGTCAGAATAAAATGGACAACAATTATCACGCACATTATTAGGCTTAAACATCAATGCCACCGGACATGTGGTCAATGAGTCACGAAAAATTATTGTTAAAAACGTCCGACTCGTTGGCTGAATGGTCAGCGTACTGGCCTTCGGTTCAGAGGGTCCCGGGTTCGATTCCCGGCCGGGTCGGGGATTTTAACCTTCATTGGTTAATTCCAATGGCCCGGGGACTGGGTGTTTGTGCTGTCCCCAACATCCCTGCAACTCACACACCGCATATAACTCTATCCTCCACCACAATAACACGCAGTTACCTACACATGGCAGATGCCGCCCACCCTCATCGGAGGGTCTGCCTCGCAAGGGCTGTACTCAGCTGGAAATAGCCACATGAAATTATTATATTATTAAAAACTTTGTTCGGGCGAGGTTATGAATAGTACGGGCCTATTCATTTTTAATCTCATAAATATCACTTAACAAATGCTCAAAATTCGCAGAACGCATTGTAATGCAGGACACATACTTCTCCAAATAATCCACGAATTAATCCCACAGGATCGCCGTATTCCAGGCTCATAATTCATCAACAGAGCACACATCAAATATCTCACAAGACCAGCAAATATTTATCTCTCATGACCATTAATCTTTATTTTAACCCGGCCTTAAAATTTATGACTGTTATCATTAATATTATTAGTGGTGATTGTTAATTCTACATAACACTGAATTCGATGACACTATCATGCACAAATCCACAGAAATGCATAATATGAAATGCACAGTGAAATTTATCATATAAGGCACAACGAAATTATTTCCACACAAGTTCGTAAATCTGGAATTGTTTAATTAAATTATATTTTATCTGGGAGCTCCATTACTTTTAAATATTAAGTTTAAGCATTTGAAGGGAATTAGAAATAATATCGGAAGACATTAAATGGCAACTACACTAATAGAATCCAAATAACATTCGCACTCACTGTACCAAAACTACCACGACACCAGAAGAATGAAGTATGAAATTATTGCAAAATTGCACTGAGCTAATAGAAATAGTAATGCAAATGAAGATGCACATACTACTTCCACATAGGACAGTAACTATGTTACAAAAGTTTACTTAAATTTGCGATGAGACTCGATCCCTTCCCAGGTGGTTGAATCTGCTCACATGTCGCAGGTCGTCCTGGTCGTTTTTGCCCTCATGTTACAATGTGCCTACATTTAGCACGGCATGATGACAGCAAAGTCCTTTTCCATATGTGAATGAATAGCTCCTCTTGAAGATAGGCGAGGCATCCTGGTGTAGCTGGTTATTGTGAATTGTAAAGGTCCTCTTCTTTCTTGAAGTTCCGATGGTGGCTCAAACGGACACAGACAGCTTTAGAAAATTTATCAAGTATGACCACGTCGAATAAATAGCTCGATGAACAAACTTAACTGCGAAGCTCTCAAAAATCTGTGGCAATACGGAATCAGAGATTTTATTCGTTTTTCCGAGCTTATATTCCCTCAGCTGTGGACGGGTGACACTGGCGCTCCGCGATGGGGTGTAATTCTTCTAGAAATTACTGGGCTCCGAGCGAGACATGACTACCATGTGTTTATCGATCGCCAGGCTGGAATAATCAATAGTCTGCTTACTCCCCAAAACCGATCGAAGCACTTTTTGTCTGAGAACACAGCTATTCATGAATAAAACTTTAGACTGCTCTCCCAATGAAAGAATGTAATCAGCTGTTAAGAACACACAATAAAATGCATAGTATGGGCCAAATTTGAAGGGGACAATAGGGACACGGAATTTAACAAAGAGATAAGTCAAGTGATGTATAGAAGGATGGGAACAGGGGAATGTGAAATAAAGAGGATAAGGAAGATAGCTAGTCAGTGTGGAAATAGGGATCAACAGATAGAGAAAGAGAAGCAAGGAATAGTATTGGGTGAGGATTTGGAGATAGTATTTGTCCTTTAATGTTCCTCCTTTTCTATCACTTCCTTGTCTACTGCCATCCTATTGTATGTACCTTTTCATGTTCTTGTCTCTCTTATCACTCTCTGAAAAATGGTGGCAAAAGGGCTCTGGTTAATATGCAGCATGTCGTTATGCTTCTTAGGTTACAAAAAGGGTAAAAAAAATGCAATTTAAATGCAATGCTAAAATTTACATCCAATGTAAAGTTTAATCTTGTAGCACTTGCATGGAATTATTTAAAGTCATTCCACACACTGTATATGAGTTGATTATGTTTGTAAGTACACAAGATGTTATGAGTAAAGTTATGTCAATAATTTAAATTCATTAAGGATGGGCTGTGTGATTAAATTGTTAGTGTAAATTGTATAACACTCTATTTTAGGAAAATGTCTTCTTCTGTTGTCAATTTAAAATTTAGTGCTTGATAATAATGTATTTTTGTGTACCATTTGCCACTGAGGTAGACACCTCTTTTGTAAATAAAGTGATTTTGATTTGATTCTGTTGGATTTGATTGTTACTTTCAATTGTTAAAAGTTTGCTTTTATAAATTGGGAGATTAATAATTATACTCTTATTGTGCCAATATGAAATTCATTTTCTCAGCTGTTTCTTGTTTAGGTCAATATACTAATATTTTTATTCCTTTACTTCTCTATTCTACTTCTCTTATTTCTTGCTTACAGCCTTCCAAAGACAATAAGAAGGAAATATTCATAGAACAACATACTGATGATCAGCTGCTGGCGTACATCAAGGAAGAAACGAAGTATGTACACCGCGAAGCCTGTACACTATGGAATATTTTGTACCTGTATACAGTTGTGTTCAGTAGTGGTTGTTTTACATCTGAAACTGACCGTTTTTATCAGTTTAATTCTTTCTTTACCAGGTTACATTTAAACACTAATATTTTAAAATTCTATTGGTTAAAATTACATAAAATATTCACAAACTTTAAGATCAGATTCATTGTTCCTTCATGTAGTTTTATTGAATATATATCTACAAAAAATCTCCGGTAGATCTAGATATTTTTTAAGTGTATTTGTTTACAGTACTTTAAGCAACCACGGGGCCCGCAGTCCTATATTGCGTTAAGTTGAATTTTTCTATTTGTGAATGCCAAAGCAGATAATGAGTCATGGAAAGGAAACGTTCAGTTCATTAGTGCTACATCTTTGATATCATAGTTTTCTAATAAAACTTCCAGATTGTTATAAGCGTATAAATATATCATGGTATTGAATTTATGCTTGTTCCAGTGTTGTGGTCACACTTGCTGATTGTTGCTATTTCCTACTTTTTAATTTAGTGCTCATTGTCAGTCAATTGCTTGTACTTTGTTGTTTGCAAACACATTTACACAATTATAAACTAATCAAATGCAGCTATAAGATAAGTTTATAATTTGTGCAGGTTGCTTAAAAATTTCCAGAATTCTTCAATTAGGTGAATTTATTATCTCATAGGAGTAGGTAAATAATGATATAATGTTAGAATATCATTTCTGAATTGTTGTTCTTATCTGTGACATAACAGAGTAGGACCATGCACACAACAGAACAACACCCAAATACATCAACTCTTCAAGGTTCAAATTCTGTTGTTTCTTTGTAATTCTTACGTAACAGGACACAATAGGCTACGATAGAGATCAGTCTTGTAATATGACCACCAATAAAAATGTTTCTTTGAATACTTTTCAAACACAAAATGCGTATTACTATTTTTGGTTGGAGTTTAATTTAGCTTTGTTCTCCCTAAATGTATCTTGTGCAGAGGCGCTCTCAAGCCAGCAAAGTGACAAGCCTTTTGTGTGTATTCTTTTGTCTGGGTATAGAAAGTGGGGGACAGTCCATTGTGTATGTAGCTTAGTCCGTTGTATATCAGAGGTTTTAGATGCTTCTGAAGGATTCAGCTGACCGGATCTTACTGTATCTACTGCTTCCCACTTTACCCCACATCTGGCGCTGTGTTATCCTGACTCTCAGTTCAGCCGTCTACGAATATTTTGTAGCACCTTAAATGACTTCTTTCAAAATGTCTAAGAGATATGCCGTGTCAATTTGGTTCTGAAATACATAAGGACAGGTTTTAAGATTCACAAAATTTCCTAATTGCTGTCTTTTGGAAAGACACGTATTGCTGAGCTAAACAATTAGTGGTGAGGTTAACTTCCGTTGTGTTGAGACACATGGTCCTGAATTAACCACTAAGTGCTGCATTTTCCTTCCACTTGTATAGTGTCGAGTGTCACATGGCCCAGAGCTGAATACTTTGTGCCACTCCTCCATGGTCTTCATATTCATAGACTTGATCGGGCTAAAAATAAATTCATTGATCTGATCTTCTGCTACCTATGATGGATGTAAGCCAGAATATGAGTTGTGAAATTCCATTCAGCCTAGAATACACTGACTTGTTAGTACCCACAGAATTTCACTGGATATTACAACTGTCACTCCTGATTAACAAAGATAATCTTGATTTATTAGTTTCATTATGTTCCGTATTGATAGTTATTATACACTGAGTGGCACGAAAAACGCAACACCCACTAAATGATGTGTAAGTATCTATTTAATCGAAGTGAAGCACTTCAACCATTGTTTTAGACGGGCTATGTTATTGGCGTTGCTTTGCGAGTAAACAATGAAGTGTTGATTGTTTATTGCACTAGCCTCAATTGTTTTTTCCTGCGCAACCTGGAAAACACATCACTGGATGTGAGTCAATAATGTTTTCCCGCTCTTGTAGCGCTTATTGTTGTACCTTTAATCGTTACCCCTTCAATCACATGCGTTTGTAGGATCTTTCCGTGATTCTCTTAATCAGCTTTCTGGAGTAAACATGCCGTTAAGCCCTGAACAAGCTGCGAAAGCTGTTGCTTTGGTGGAAGGTGATCGCAGCATACATTACGTTGCAGAAGTGTTGAGTACTACACCTTCTACAATTTCCAGAACCATACGAAGGTACGGGTAAACTGGAGGCTTTGCAAGGAGACCAGGATCAGGCCCAAGAAGAGCAACATTGGAGAAGGATGACCGCTTCTTACACACCACCACTATTGAAGCACGAAATCGACTCCACCAAGTTCGAGGGGTCAATGTTAGTGAGAGAACCGTTCGAAGAAGACTGGAAGAAGCCAATCTTCAGTCCAGAAGACCTGCTACAGGACCGGAACCCACCAGAAAGCATCGCACAGCTCGAACATCTTGGCTGGACAGTACAACAATGGGATCAAGTCACGATTTGGCCTCTGATCACCTGACGGAAGAGAGAGGGTCTGGAGAACTGATTTTACACACTAAAGTGAACTGCATTTTACGCTTTCAAGACCACCAACAACTTTGGCTGCACATACCACCTTCAAATGCACACGTATTTAACAATATTAGAATATTTGTAAGCTGATAAGTGGTTAAATTTCATACAATGTATAATAGTACAAAAGTACCCCATAGGAACTCAAGCATAGCTCATGCTGGACGATTCAACAAACAACGCAAGATGACAAATTCATTCAAGAACTTGTTTTTACCCGTTATCTTGGACTGTAACAATACATATTTATTTTAAAGTGTTTTGATCAAGTGTTGTGAGCATTTTAATGTGTTATATGATTAATATTTTAACAAGGTGTTCAACATGAGTTTTTGGTCATCAGACATACTCAAGAGTAGCAGCTGATAACTAGCCACTTTGTAATATGTCAACGTCTGTCACACATTATCACCTAACAAGGCATAACACCAAACTCTAACTAATGTAAGGGTATAGAACAGGTGAGGATGACTTCGTAAAGAGTTGAAACTGGTACTGTCATAAAATTTGTATTGGTTAGATGGATCATTCCTTTCCTTTTCTATGATATATAACAAAGATAATCCAGAAATTGTTGTGCTGTTGAGTTATATATTTTTCTATATAATACATTTAATGCAGTCAATTAAACACGTAATCCAGAAGCGTCCTGGCATTCAAACATTATTTTATGAAAATAATTCATGCATAGATTTCGGACGTAGGTTTTAGGGAAGAGAATTCGAACGTACTGAGTTGAATGCTATTATGTGTAAAACATTAATTTTTACCTCATTTTTACAGTAGAATGTTCATCAATCTGCTTCTTGTTATTCTGCTTCTTTATTGTTAGTTCTGCCTGGTGGCAGTGTCCAGTGTTGTGGTACGTTGTCTCCAGTTATATTGGTCTCTGGCCATGTCTGTATGTAGTCTCACAGCCTTCGTGTCGGTTTGCTCTGTATCTGCCCTTTGCTGTATTGTTCATCCCTTGCACTTCTTTCTTCTGACTTCCTGTGCATACGCTGACTTTCACAATATATCGCCCTCTACACGTAAGATTTTCCCAAACCAGCACACACGGCTTTCCTTAATTTTTTCTCTATATGGCGCACCGCCTAAATATTTCCTAATAACATAATTTGAAATGTGATCCAGTCTAGTTATCCCAGCCTTCCACCTAAGCATCTTCATATCCATGATGCTTAGTTGGCGATTTACCTCCTCTGTAGCTGGCTAGAATTCCTTTCGGTATAAAACGACAGAATGGATAATATTTCAGTATCTTAGATTTGAGATGGTCCTTCATTGGACGATTGCAACGGCACTCCTTGTCATTCTCCACTTCAACCAGGTTTTGTATATCCTTAAGATGACTTCTTCAGTAAGTCGGCCATCACCAGATATTGTGGAACCAAGATACCTAAATGTATCTACTCATGCTATATCTTCAACCTCAACATGCATGGTCCCAACTTCTCAACGATGTAATGTCATGCATTCTGTCTTCTTTTCGTTGAAGTGTGGGGATTATTGCGCTAGTCGATTGTTCCAATTTTCTGTTTGGTGCTGGAGATCAAGCTTATTCTGTACAGCCAGAATGACATCATAGAGAAGTGTCCATGGTATTGGTTTGTGGATGGCTGATGTAATGGTGTCCATCACCAGAATAAACAGCAGTGGTGATAAGGCAGGGCCTTGGTGGACTCCTACAGTTATATGGAAGTCATCAGGCGCTCCTGCCGTAGGCATTGCCCGCTTTGTGGGAATGGTTAACTTTTTCAGGAAGTTTATTCCTAACTTCGCTGAGGTTGCTGCTCCTCTCAACCATTTAAGGCGAAAAGATGTTAAGTTTGTCTGGGGTCCTCTCCAACAAGCAGCTTTTGAGAAATTGAAGTTCGCCCTCTCGAACGCCCCTGTTTTGGCAATTCCTGACTTTTCTAAACGCTTCATTGTTCAGACCGACGCATCTGGAAGAGGTATTGCCGGAGTACTCTTGCAAGAGTACGAGGATGGTCGTAGACCTGTTGCGTATACCTCCCGAACCCTCAATGATCTTGAGAGCAAATACTAGATTTACGAGTTAGAATGCCTTGCTGTCCTATTCGCTCTCGAAAAATTTCGGCCCTTTGTTGAACATGTAAATTTTGACCTGGAGACGGATAATCAGGCGTTGTCGTGGGTTTTGAACCGACCCAAAAGAACTGGGAGAATCACCCGTTGGGCACTTAGGATTTCTGCCTTCAATTTTCAAGTCAAACATATTAGGGGTACAGATAATGTCATCGCTGATAGTCTCAGCAGAATGTTTGATGGGGAACCTTGTCCTGAGGTAAAATCTAATGTTGAAAATTTTGATGATGGTAACGTGATTAAAGTCAATGCCATTCTTTCTGAGCTACCTTTGCTTTACCATGAAATCGAAGATCTCCAGAAATCTGACCCTGAATTGAATGAAATCATAAAGAAAATTTGTAATGGGACTCTTGTAAAACCTTATTCTCTTGTCAAAAGTGTTCTATGTTGTAAGGGACGAGGGGACCATTGTTTCAAAATTGTCGTTCCCAAGGTACTGGTACCTGTCATCTTCAAGTATTACCACCACTGTCCCATTGGAGGTCATCTAGGAATGTTCAAAACTAGGCAGAAAATTAGGGAATTTTTCATCTGGAAAAGAATGGACAGTGACATCAGAAGCATGATTAAAACTTGCAAGGTTTGCGCCATAAGTAAACCCTGTCTAAACAACCGTGTGGGTTTGTTGTCGTCCTCACAAGCTTCACGCCCCATGGAACGTCTGTTCATCGACTATGTGGGACCAATGGTTCGATCTTCTTTGGGGAACACGCACATTTTCGTGTGTGTCGATGCGTTCTCATGGTTCACTTGGCTTATTCCAACTAGGTCTACCACTTCTCGGTCCACTATTAACTGTCTAAATTATATCTTTGCTTCTTTTGGTCCTCCCAAGTTCCTTGTCTCTGATAACGCTAGTGGGTTTACTAGTCATCTGTTCAAAAAATACCTTTTCGAGTTGAGCATCTCTCATGTCACTACTACCCCATATTATCCTAATCCATCCTATGCTGAGAGGGTAAATAGAAATTTGAAGTCCGCATTGATAGCCTACCATCATCATAACCAGGCTAAGTGGGACTCTTGTTTACATTGGCTAGCTCATGCATTTAACTCTGCCATCCATGAGTCTCATGGGAAAACGCCCATGTCCCTTATGTTTTCCTACACTCCATACTCCCCAATGTCAAATGTACTAGGCATCGATGACCTTTTGCCTGATCTATCTAAACCTCTCGATGTCCAGAAGATTTGGGACGAAGCAAAGAAAAATCTCTCTGTTTCATATGAGAAGACCAAGAAAAGGTACAATTTGGGTAGGAAAACAACTAAGGTAAGGGTTGGTGATACAGTCTTCATAAAATGCTACCCAGTCAGTAAAGCTGTTAATAAGTTTTCCGCCAAACTGGCACCCAGGTATCAAGGTCCTTGCACCGTGTTGCAATTTCTGTCCCCGGTATCAATGTTAGTGAGTGATCCGGTTGCAAAAAGGATTAGGAGAGTCCACCTGTCACAAGTTAAACCTGGTTAATGTACAGTACTGGTTCTTAATTCCCTTCCTTTGGGTCTCTGCTTTGTGAAGTTCTAAGGTATTGAAAGAGACATACAGCTGAGAACTACATTTCTGTGAGCTAATTAAAAGTAAAATATCATCTTACTGTTTAAGTGTAATTTAATTCTACCTGGAGTTTTCATTGTGGTACATGTTTCTATGATTTTTAAAGCTAGGTTTGATATGTTTCTATTTGTCTTAGTTCTGGTATTGTTTCTGGTGTGAACATTGTGGTTTGGTGGTGTGTGGAATCTGTCACATGACTGTTTCTTGGGGGCCTCTTACCAATTATATTTCTGACCTGTACTCCTTATATCTTATCTTCTCTGGGTTTTAAATTTTTAAATATCATACCAAATCTGCTTTGGGTGTGGGTAGGATTGGATAACGGATACTCGGAGACTTCCTTCGGTCTTCTTGCTGCTCACACTTTGGGATAGCAAAAATTTTATGATCGTGTCCTGTTGATATGTATTTATCCTCCTGTCTAGGGTGTTCGTTTGGTAGCCTTCTGGACTATTGATTGCTCGTTTTAATCTCGTCACCTGGGTGATTGTTATAAAATATAGTTTAAAAAGAAAACTATTAGTTGTGTTTTAACTGTCTGGGGGTTGATTTAATCATGGAATAGTTTCTGTTCATATCTTTGTCTTGTTTCTGGTTTTGGTGATCTTATCCATATTTATCTCTTGGAAATTAGTCTTACTCTGCTTCTTCATCCATCCCTTGTAGCAAGGTTTATTTGGAAAATTAGCTTTAAAATCTTATTCTGAATTTTATTTATGGCCTATTATCGATTTTCAATGATAACTATCCCTGAGTACCCTTTGATTAAGCTTCGAAAATTAACCCTTCTACTTGCTGCTGATCAGTCGCTGCACTAAGTTAGCTTTGGTCATATCCTTTGAGGGGGTTGTTAGTCGTGGGGTGATCTGTTAACCTGTGTCGGGGTTGGTAGACCGTTTGCTTCGTGCATGGATCTTGGATCTTTATGGTTTCTCCATCTCTAGCAACTGGTTTCTGGGCCTCTTCATGTCTAATGCTACGTTGCCCTCTGGTAATTACTCTAAGAACTGACAGTAGTACCTCTATTGTAAGTGATCTCAATTTATTCTTTACTTAACTTATGGTTTTCCTTATGTTGAAAATTTTATCCCATTGTTTTTTGAAATTCTGTTCTGTTTTAAAGCTTCCTTGTTACTTTTGGTAGTGTAAGTTTGTCCTCTATGGTATTCACGGGTCTTGTGACATTTTATTCCGCGCATTACTATCATCACTATGATACTGAAGTATTTTCTTGAATCTAGTATCTTCTTGTTGATCTTTTCGTTCTGGGCGAGTTGTAGTGTGTATGTAGGGCTCTTGACAGTAACCATCTTCCATCTGTTGATATTATGTTGAGTAGTGTAGTCAAGGCATGGACTTGAATCCTGAGAAGTTATCCTCTTTTACCTAGGTGGTAGGTTTGCTAGTCCTGAATTTGGCGGTGGTGTGGTATTGCACCATGTTTGGTTAAGATGCTGTGTGGCATGTTGTTGTAAAGGGACCCTGTTGTGTTGACTCTTGGTGCTGGTTACCGTTGCTTCTGTGGGATTTCTGTGAGGCAATGTTAGTTGTATTATTGCACTCTGGTGGGTGTTTAAGCACCTTTCTTGAACCATTGGGTCTGTAGGAAGATGGGAATTAATAATGTAGATTGTGTCTACCACTTGTATAGTATGTTCTGGTCTTGGTCAGTGAAAATTGAGATTGCCCGCATAACCTATTGCTCTGATGTCTTCCTTGTTTCCATCTATGATATTTGTGAAGCTCAATTTTCTTAAACCTACCTTCTATGGTTATTTTCCCTTCAGTTATTTTGCTAACATTAGTAGATATTGTTGATTTTCCTGCTTTCCGTTCTGCGTTCAGGATAGTTGAGCGTGTTATTGCCTACCTGAGAACTTTTGCTTGTGGAGTCATCTTGCCTATTTATTTTCTGGCCCCTGTAGTCATCTAATTGAGGTATTTTAATACCTTTTCTGTTTGATTGGGTGTACTATAGGTGAAAGTGTTTTAGTTTTTCTTCTTGCTGTGTGGGTTGGTTATGTTACCCCAAGTTATGTCCTGCTGAAACCTTATCCATCAATCCTTGAACAGTGATTCCCTTTGTAGTAGTTTGTTCCTTGTTTAGTATGCCTCTGTGGAATGATTGTCGATGACAAACTGTTGCGCTCCCTACACCTGATAGTACTAGAGGTCTCCAACTCATTCTACTTATGGTGTCCTTTGCTTGGAAAGACAGTTACCATTAACTCATTTTTGGCTTCACAATGCTCGTGCTCTGGTCGGTAGTTGCTCTGATTGGTGCGTTCCTTTCTTTTGAAAAATCTTTCTTGCAAGGTCATGCGAGGTCAATTAACTATGTTTTAAAATCTGCATTCCTTAATGGTCTAATTACTTGGGTTAAATTATGGTGGGTTCTTAAAAATTAATGAATCATTGACTCATGGATCTGTAGATCTCAGTCTGTTGTTGTTTCTATAATTGTTCTTTCTTACCTTGCCCGTCTCGTGCATGTTTATGTAAATCCTTTTCTTTGGGGGATTGAATCTTGGTGTATTGTTTGTTTTGTGGATTTACCTTATTGTTGGTAAGGGTTTCTCCGGTGGAGTACGTGAATTGATTATCCTTCTGGTGGGTCCCTGTATTGGTGGGGAAACCTTGGTGATGTTACGTCCTTTCTATTTATCCATTTTCAACGTTTTAGTTTAGCGTTTTGAACCATTAGTATATTGAGGTAAGTACTGTATTCTTGACAATTGAAATCCACCTTTGGAGTGCGGTGGGTTAAGCTTTCCTTTGCCATGTCGATCTAATATGTATGGTGTTCTGGTGATTTTTGGTGCTGATAGTTTATTTGGTTCGGGACCTGTCTAGTTTGCCTAATTTGTGTTCTTGTGTAATTTAGTTTGGGGGTATGCTCTAGACCTGAGTCTATTGATAATTTTACTAATTTAAGTTTGTATTATGAGATTTATCTTTTGTCTTTGGTTATTTAAAAAAAAATTCACCAATCTTGAGGGTTTTTCCCTCTCCTTCCTTTTCCTGTTTGTTCGCGGTATCTTCGTATTGTGGGGCATTTTAATCTAATTGCGAAAGGATGCAAGATGTTGCATTTCTTAAAACATGGAACCCGAAAACTAGTACTCACTTTGTAATTTCGAAGTTTAATGTAAAATGTACAGCCGAGAGAGATTTCTAAATTAATTATTGGAAGGAAACCCTATGTATGCCTTGTGTATAACCTTTCATGAACTCTAAGGGTGAACTTTTCGTCGTGGTGTAATCATCACTGCGTAAGCAGTTGTAATCAAAACCTAAAACTATTGGGAGTCTACTAAGTCGAAGGTGTAATTCTAATTAGACTGTGTTCTACCAACTTCTTCATACTAATTGTAGTTGTGATGGACCGATTCCTAAGAGAAACTGTGGCATGTAAACTATTGAAACCTTGTGTATGGAAAGTTGAAAATATTGTGAAAAAGGTTGAACTCAGTGTTGACTGTAATTAATGCTGTAGAAAGTGATTCTAAAGCGCTACCGCTTTACTGGATATTTATTATGTTGAACGTGGTACTTGTGGTCGCTTTAATTTTGGACTATAATGAAAATTTTGGTTATTTCTGACCTCAGTGCCGAAGATATGTACTGGATAAGCAAAGCTTCGGAGGGGGTGGCCGACACCGAGGTGTCACATTTAATCGTCTTCTCCCCCCCCCCCCCTAACGTTTTTGGACCTGGGCTAATCCCTGTGGAAATTAGTGTCTTTCTGCCTCAATTTTCTGTGTATTCAGTTCGCTGAATTTCTTATCTCCTTCTAGTTTTATGATTCTCTACCACTTTATGGTAACGGCCTGGTCCGTGTAACGACCTGATCTAAAGGGGCCCTTGTACGTACTGACATCTGTGCCGAGAACTGGTACTATGATGCCCAGCTCCTTGACCAATGAGAGGTCGTCTTGGACACAGAGCGCTGGCTTGTTGAAGCTCGCTCGAAACGAGAGACTCATTCTTGTGCTGGCGTCTGGTTGGTGATGGACGCGTGTAGTAGGTGCCTCCTGATGGTGAAGATTTTACTTGGGACTATGGAGAACGGCTGAATACTACGTGTGTGAGGGCTCTCCTCCTAGCTCTCAACATGAGGTGATACCTCATTCATCGTGAAAACGTCCACAGACTGTATGTATTTTATTTAATTCTATCTATCTGAGTTTGGGAACCAGAGTTTTAAAATGGCGACGCGGAGTGGCTTCAAGCTTCAGTTCTATTTTCGATATTGATGAACCAAAAAACAAAAAACTGCACGGAAGTGTAAGACGTGTCTAAGACCCTAATACTTTAAATTTGTTCACTCTCGGCTAAATTTTAATGATATGTTTTCAAAAAAAAAAAAATTAGGTAGTATGTCTTTTAAGAGCACATTCATTTAATCACGTGCTGTAATGGTGATATAAACTTGTAACGTTGTTCTGGACGTATGGTAAATTTCATTCTGAATTGTTCAAGAGGAAAAAGGAAAATGATATAATACTAATTTTTACTCTGGTGCTAAAGTCACCACCATTTGGCCTAACTTGAACTACTTAGCCCTAACCAAGAACCGGTTTGTTTATTTAATTTTTGCGGTTCGGTTTTATATTTTCCTCTGTCTTTGTCCGTACTACCTGAATAGTTACCTTTTTTGCCTCGTTCCTAGTTTCCTTTCGGTGTGTATCTTTGATTTTGCTTTGTTTTGAGCGTGGGCCTGTTACCATGACAACGTATGTTGTACGGTGATTGTTAATAAAAACTGTTCCATTGACGAAGGATTTTGGTTCCTTGTTTGCCTTTCTGGGCTTGATTACCTGGGTTTCCTTTCTATTTTATTGAATGTTTTGTGCTTCCCTTTTTCTGTACCTTGTTTTGAATTTTCCTAATTCAATTTATATTTCTAACTTCTCCCTGCCCGTAGTGTTTAAGGTGAATTTTCTTTCTGGGTTCCTGGTAAGATCTGTTCTTGAGTAGGACTAGGTGGTTCATGTGGTTTTTGGTAGTTTAAAGGCTGTTTCTTAATTTTAAGCTGATACGATTTTCATTATTACATTACTTCTAGTATAGTGGGGCCCCCTAATATCTTTAAATATGATTAATTTATTTTCTTGGTAATAATTCTATTTCATGTTAATCACTAGTCTTTCTATTTTACTACGTGGGCGTTTTCTTATTATTAATTGGAAGCTTTAACTTTTCTCTAATAAATTCTACTTACCTTTGCATGAAAACACTGGTGTTGTTCTTTCAAGTGAATTACTCATCTGATACTGGTTTTTAATTTTACATGGTTTGATGTGTCACCCACTTCTTCTGGTGGTAAGTAATTTACTGATTTTGGTTACGTTTTGTGGGTGCCTAGTTACGTTTCCTGACCTGATTTTGTCTATTCCGACTGTTGCTGTGTTCTATTTTATTTCTTGTTGATTTATACGTTGGTGGCCTTACCGTAGTGTTCTGGGTTTGACTACGTTCGGGTCAGATTTAAGAGCATTATGCTTTATGGATTTAGTACCTACAAATGAATCGATAATATTTCCACCACATTCGTCTTTCATTTTACCTAGAACCTTTTTGTTCACTAGCGGTCGATGATATTGATTTTTTTCAGGATAGTTACTAGTATCAAACCTACCCAAGTCTGGCTTTATATCATTGTATTAGTCATCAGTTTTGATTTGGTAAATAAACAAATTGGTATCTGTGTAGAGCAATTGCGCATTATGAGCGTACTTCTTCATCATATAATCATAATGGAATTCATACACGAGTGTTTTAGCTAATTCGAGTACTACAAAGCCGACGTAGGTAGGTTTGTCGTACTTAACCTTAACACGATTCATCTGTATAATAACTAAATTTTCATGTATGATAGTACAGCTATGGAAATTTGGTTTACTTATTAAATGGTTAGCACCTTACCTTTTCTTAATATTTTCCCAGTTTGTAATCAATTTTACATTAACACGTTTGTCAACATTTTCCATAGTCTTACCAAACACACTGTTATACATGAGCTTGTAGAAATCCTTCTCAAACTCGTTAACTGAATTTGTTCTTAAATTATTGTTGAGATCGATATAAGGCTTTAGCCACGGTGACTGATTATTTTCTAGTACGCGATGAATTTTGGTTAACTTCAAACCATGCTGCAAACACTGTTTTAAATTTCAATAATGAATGACATACTTAGATTTGTCACACAAATTAGCAATTAGCATTTTTGTTGTTGATGTGATGTACGGGGACTTGATATTTTCAGGCCAGAACGGTAAGTCATTTTGAGAAGTGTGTAACTCTTTAGGATACTGTAAGTCAACTTCGAAGAAATAGCCTTTATTAGCTTCATCGTCTAGGGCGTGCAGTTGTAAATCATCAATTTCGCACTGCATTAGCCAGTGGAAACTACTTACTGGTAGATGCTGACTCATCGCCCAACCATACTGATTGTTAGCATCGAGATAAACAATATACTGAGATTCCTGACGAGAGTCAAAACTCGGCATGTACTTATTATTTGCCTTAGAATACCGCCCGCTACGCTGACTTAGTCCACCTCAAATAGACGATTTTATAAAGTGCAACATATCAATATCGGTTAGCAGTTCCAAATTCACCCGCATGTATGTTAACATGGCATCCCTACTTAACCCAGGTGCTGTAAAATACTGACATGGATCAAGGCTGTAGGTTTTCTTGCAAACACGGCGATAATTTTCGAAAACATCAGCTAACAGAAATACATCCGTCTTTAAATACAAGTCAGAGTATTCACCTAGCATTTGAATGTGGAACTGCTCCCAGATATGTTGTGCATGTAAATAGTCATCATCACTAATATCCGCTGAATTCAGCGAGCTGTAAAATGATTGTTTTGATGGTAAGGCACGTTCTTCGAGGCGTTCTAAGCAGTCAAGATATTCATAACAAAAGACACCCTTACGCCGAAGTAAATTAAACTGCGCTTCTTCGGGAAAAACACGTCAAATTTCTGTAAATTGTTCTGGCTGCAAATTACTAGAAAGTTTATCAAGGCTACTCGCCATAAAGCGAAACGAGTCAAGAAATCTCAGTTTTATAGTATGCTCCTCATCTACCTTTACGCACTTTGTAAATGCAATGTACCGCTCTTTGTTCTGAGATATTATATCTACTTTTTCATTTGATGCTCCAAATTGTGAAACGATGAAATGCGAGTCGTAACCAGATATGTTATGAAAAATAACAGGAAAATTTTTTGGAACTCTATACTTAAGATTACAGCTATTATGAGCAGGACATCTGTACAAGCCAGTTAAATGATCATGATCGAAAACTTTAGGGTCATTTTCGGAAAATTTCCCATCACAAATATACTACATTTTGTAGCACTTTCATGTGCTTGTAACTGAATTTCGGTGAGTGGTTTCATAGGAATATTAGTATTTAGAAAACTGCTAAGACGTACTGCATCATTTTCAGGTCTTTCTAAAAATACTTTAGCAGCATCAGGTCCTTGATACAGCTCTAACTTGTTAAGCGTACTATCATAACTACACTTGATATAATACGCGAAACTATACGGGACATGCATGTGTGTAGTATTAGTGAAAGAGTTGTCAGGATTAGGCGTGCATGTGCTGCATGGATTGAGGATAGCTTCAAAGTCTGCGTAAATGACGAAAGGCACCCACATCTGCTTGTCATAATTTGTGAATTTCAAAACATAATTGCCTGTAGTAGGTATCTCTGTACATACATGATTGCAATCATTCTTGGAATGGTTTGTTAACTGATCTTCAGTTCTAAAATATTGCAAGCATCCATCATATAGCCACTTTTTACCATCATGTTTTGACAACTGACTACCAACAAGTCTACTCAAATTTTTAATCCAACAAAAGTGTTTTTTTTTGTTTTCGATATAGAGTAAGTTAACATGACTACTCTTCTTATTACATGTATAATACAGAGGATCTAGTACAGACTTTTTGTCTACACCATTAACACATTAATGCTAATATTAATCCGTTGTTCAAAGCGCTTAATGTCCTTTAACTGTATAGGAAATTCTATACTATCTAAATTTAGTTGTGTTGAATAGTGGGGATACGATGATGTTCTATTTGCTACATTCGATTTCGCAGGATTTAAAGCCGACACCACAGCCCATGCAAAACAGCCTCGTCATAGTTTTGGATGTTTACAACAGCTTCTTTTCACTGTATCCATGTCGGCAGCTCAATGTACGATGAACCTCGCAAGGGATTGTACTTATTGATGTTAACTTCTAGATACAAAAATTCAACTAAAGCCCACCCTGATTCCTTTTCCTGAAATTCCTCGCTCTTAGTTGAAATAATGTTCGAGACATCCCTAAATACATCACCAAAATTAGTCGACTCACTTACTACAATATTCTTTGTATTAAATGATTTAATTTCATTTATTTCGGATACATCTGTGCTCTTAATATGCAAAGCAAAAAGTTCCAAATTAACTTTAAATAAATTATGATTAGACAAAGTTTTGTCAAGAAGCTGTTGTACTTATGGTTGAACGCAATTTACAAAGTTTTCACTACTTTGAAATTTCTGACTAGCACGAATTATGCAAATAAAAATCCTAGTTTTAAATGCAGTATTAATTTCCTCAATGTTTATATTACTAGCACTTCTACAGGCAATATTTTTATGCGCATTACTCCGTAAGTGACCCTGCAAATGTAAAGATGGTACATTAGTGTTACAGTGTTCGCAGTGTATAGTTTGAAGTTCTTGATTTTTCCTTGGTTTTTTACTACTACTACTACTACTACTACTACTACTACTACTACTACTACTACAACTTTCTACAGCTACATCAGCATTTACACGCTTTTTTCCTACTACCTGAGGGTTATAGTTTTAAGTAGATACCTGATGTGCTTCTACTAAGTGAGCCTGGTATTGCTCTACATTAGCTAAATACACCCCACAAACTTCACATAAAGCAGATGTTATGCTATGGTGTTTTGTTTTTAAATGCCGTTTGAGGGTATCCTGTCTTGCGAATGTTACAGCACACTGCTCGCAGGGGAACAAAACGGATACCTGTTTATGTTTCATTTTTAAAGGACGTGTCAGGTTATCCCGTCTGGTGAACGTTATGTCACACTGCGAGTAGGGGAACGTGCTGTCTTCAAGTTCTGAAAAGAGAACAACCATTTATCAATAGGGATTCGACAAAAGTTGTAGTGTTCAGAAAAAAACAAGCTTTAACCTATAGAGGTTAGATGTTATCGTAAATTTAAAAAGCAGACAGAGAGAGATGAATGTTCTATACCTAACAAAGTAGCACTCTTGTTGAAAATATGGTAACTCAATGTCCTACCCTCATGTCGCAAAGAAGAAACGAAAATTCAGTTAATTACGGTCAAACAGCATGAGGATTGAAGAGAACAACTATTTATCAGTAGAGATTAGACCGAAGTTGTAATGTTCGGAAGAAACGAAGTTTCAACCTATAGAGGTCAGACATTGTTGTGAGTTCGAAGTTACAAGATTAACCTCTTCCAAGTCCACACCTTCTAATCCTCCTATGCTAGAATACTAAAAACAATGTAAACATATAAGATCGATAAAAATTTCGAAACATACCTTAAATTGTACGTCCTGCAGACTGCAAACTGTTACTCGGATGAATAAAATGTGCACGTTGAAGCCTGTAGCTCGAATAAATGTTGACGATAATATTCTTGATGTACCTAAAAAAATATATATATATATATGAATGTAGCGTAGGGATATATAAGAGTAAGTCAGCTAGCCTAGCTATCTTTACAAACATGCAACTCAAAGATGTTTATTGCATAGCGTTGAAGCACTTGTGATAATGGGGTATGAAAGGGGCATGCAACTTGAAGATGTTTATTACCTAGCATAGAACCACTTGTGATAATAGGATAGGAAAGGGTTAGTTTGTTAACAGATACTGTCTAAAAGTAGCGTTAGCACATTTTAATGTTTACACACAGAGCACTTGCCTCATACATAGTGATGATATGATATGAAAGGGCAAGTCAGCTAACCTAGCCTTCTTTACTAAGTTATATCAAAGACCTTTATTGCCTAGCGTGAAAGCACTTGTGATGATAGGATATGAAAGGGTAAATTGGTTTATTAGCCAGCGTAGAAGTTGCTTTCGAACAAAAATGCAAACACTAACCAACAGTTGAGGCTTACCTTATGTTAAAGGCTGCAAACTGAAGAATGGTTACTAGAATAATATTCTCAGCAGACAGTGATTTTCTAAAAAGCAAAGAAAAAAGAAATCGTAAATAACAACAATAATAATATTCCAGGAATTAATCTTGCCTGTTGTTTTTACTACTAGACGGTAGGTGAGAAAGTAGGGGATGCTCACACAATTAACACACACGGAGAACTGCGAGCACAGACTACACCGAGTCAATATGCAGCTTGTTACTAAGCGGATGTGTTATTTGCAAACTTCTGCACTACAGTTGTAACGAAATGTTTATGCAACAAGAGTTCTTCCGAGTGCCTTTAGAAGAAACAATGAGTTCTGCAGGTTGACGTATTTAAGCACTATCGGACTAAGTCAGGATCGAACCTGCTGTTTTCGAAGATGCCGAGGTGCCGGAATTTTGGAGTTCTGCAGGCTGATGTATTATACTAGCGGATCGAACCTGGGAGGGCCAGCGCGCGATCCCCGACCTCTGAACTTAAACGGCGCACTAAGCTAAGCAAAAAGAGAAAGAGCCATCATCTACGGTATCCCCTGCCTGTAGGTAAACAGGGGCGCTGAGCTGAGTTGCGATCCTCAGGGGCACTGAGCTAAGCTAACATCTACGGTATCCCCTGCCTGTAAGTAGACGGAGCCATCATGTACGGTATCCCTTGCCTGTAGGTAGTCAGGGCGCTAGGCTGAGAAGCGATCCTCAGGGGCATTGAGCTAAGACCACATCTACGGTATCCCCTGTGTGTACCTAGCAGGGTGCTAAGCTAAGCAAAAAGAGAAGGAGCCATCATCTACGTTATCCCTTGCCTATAAGTAGACAAGGGCGCTAGGCTGAGAAGCGATCCTCAGGGGCATTGAGCTGAGACCACATCTACGGTATCCCCTGCCTGTACCTAGCAGGGTGCTGAGCTAAGCAAAAAGAGAAGGAGCCATTTACGGTATCCCCTGCCTGTAAGTTGATGGGGCGCTGAGCTAAGCAAGAAGATACGAAAACATCATTTACGGTATCCCTTACCTGTAGGTGGACAGAGGCGCTAGGCTGAGAAGCGACCCTCGGGAGCACTAAGCTAAGCCTACATCTACGGTATCCCCTGCGTGTTAGCGACCTTTGAGCCAGGGTAGGAACAACACGAGACACTGAGCTGCCGAAATATAGAAGTTCTGCAGGCAGACGTATTTGTACCGCGTATTAAACCAGAAGGCCTGCACCTCTGAGCTCAGTCTAACAGGCTGCTGCTGATAATTTTGATGCGGACTGTACGTGTGCTGTGAACTTCGTACTCAGCGAAAGTAGCTGAAGCATCACATTCCAGCAGTGTGTATGTAGCTCGTGTGTGTAGGCTTGCTTCAAGCTTACTCTAAAACACATCCCCGATATTTGTTCTTGTTCAGGAACTCTAAAGTCTGCTTATTCGAAACCCAGTGCTAGTACATACTTACTCGCAAGGCATAACACCTGAACTACACCAGGAAGCAGCTAGCTGCTGCTCCCCACTCCTAGTCCTGTTTTACAGCCGGATGCCCTTCCTAACGCAATATTTTTTCGCTAAGTCACTTCCTGCACAAGAGCATGTTAAGTGCAAGTCAAGCTAAGCAGCATTAGCCTTAACTCGAATCCTAAAACACTTCTGTTGGATAGGGACCGTCAAAGTGTCTAACAAATTACTAGCGTAAAGTTGCAAACATGCGGATTAAGCTAGCACATCGTTGATGGTCGCTGTAAAATTACCTACCACCACATTGCAAAGGTATTAAAGATAACGGATAACAGCTGTTAAAAAAGCACATTACCTATCACCACATGTCAAAGAATAAAGTTTAATGTTATAAAGATAACAGCACGGTGCTCTCTTGATTAAAGTTGGCTGCTGTAGAATTTTTTCAAATTGTCTGCCACCACATTTCAAAGGTAAGTAGCTAAAGGGTGCAGCACTGTTCTCTCTTGATTAAAGATGGCGGATGACAGCTGTCGCGTGGAAATTACCGCCACCACATTTCAAAAGTAAGAAGCTAAAATGTGCAGCACTGAGTTTTGTGATGCAAAATGGCGGATGATAGCTAATGGAACTTTTCAAATTGCCCGCTACTACGTGCTTAAGGTAGTAGCCATAAAGGGGGCACCACGGTGTTCTGTTGATTAAAGATGACGGATGACAGCTGACGAAATTGCTCGGAAGATAGCAGCACGGTGCTCTGTTGATTAAAGACGGCGGATGACAGCTGTCAAAAAGCACGTAGCTGCTTCAAATCTCGCGCCAGTAAGGTTAAGTTGGCACCACTGTGGTTTAGGCCCGTCAAGATATCAGCACTGACGTTAGCGAAGCGTTGTTGTAGATGACAGCTGTCAAAAAGCACGTGGATTTGTTTACCGAATCAAATCTCGCGTTAGTGAGGTTAGGTTGGCAGCACTGAGGTTTAGGCCCGTCAAGATAGCAGCACTGACGTTAGCGAAGCGTTGTTGTAGATGACAGCTGTCAAAAAGCACGTGGATTTGTTTACCGAATCAAATCTCGCGTTAGTGAGGATAAGTTGGCAGCACTGAGGTTTAGGCCCGTTAAGATAGCAGCACTGAGGTTAGGGATGCGTTGTTGTCGATGATAGCTGACAAAAAGCACCTGGCTTTGTTTACCAATTGAAATTTCCCGCGGGAGGAGGAGCCTCCCCGTGGGAAGGCCCCTGGGAGTGGGCGGAGTAGGAGGCTCATGGGAGCCCCACGGAGGCGGAGGCGGCCGAACTGTCCATTATATCTACTCCAATGATCAAAACATCACCTGTTCCTTCAACGTTACTGCATCCTGAATATCGTCATTCAGAAGCCACGTGTCATTGTGGTCTTTTTTCCTCCGTCCGACGTCCATTCAGATCGCCGGCAACAATAAGATAGTCCAGGGTCTTGTCATGAAATGCCCCGAGGTCATCTTCAGTTTCTGTGCCCAGGCCAGTTTGTGGAGAGTTGCACTGAAAAATTGTATTTTCCTTCTATCACCAATGTAGACAAGTTATGTAGTAGGGCTAGGTGCGTTCTAAATACGCTGAGTCAGCATTTTTTGCTGCGTCAGCACCCGAGGTCATTGACCTCGGTCGCGTGACCGTGACGTCTTGACCACGTGCTCTTGTTTGTAAACAAAGCCACGTGCTCCATTGTTCTACAAAAAAGCGAAATACTATATTTTAGAATTTAGAAAAAATATTAAACATATGAGATCGGTAAAATGATCGAAACATACCTTGAGATGTGCACGTGCAATGGAGGAGAAGACTGCAAACTGCGACTGGAATGAATGACGATGACGGCGATAATTCTTGATGTACCTAGAAAACAAGAAATATTAATGTATGTCTGTAGCTTGAAAGATAGCCTAGCCGTACAAAGGAAGGTAGCTATTTTATGAAGCAGCCATTACTAAAGTGAAGCTGCTTCTGAAAAATGCAATTACTTATGTCGCACATAGGTCTTACAGTGACGATAGGATAGGAAAGGGCTCGAAATTTAGTCGGATCGTCAACAGCTAGCGTAGAAGTTGCAAGCACTAACCGACCGAATAAGCAGCAGTTTTACACTAAGCTCACCTTAGGATGTGCACGTGCAATGTAGATGAAGACGGCAAAACTGCAGAATGCTTTAGCAGATCTCACTGGAATAATGTTGACAGTAGACGATGATTTTCTAAAAAAAAACAAGGACAAAAGAAACCGTAAAAAATCCAAAATAATAATAATAATCAAAGAATTAAACTTACTTTTTTTAGCAGATATCAATCACGATGGTGATCTTCGTTGAAAGTGAGGGAATGCAGTAAATTGCCTATTCGTTTATATGCACATACGATTTTATATAATCAGTACTTAACACACTGCCGTTCGTTTCGCACAGAGTACATCCGGTGAACTGGGACTTGTTGCTAGAGAGCAAGGCAGAAAGTGCGTACGTTTGCATTACATTTGTAACAAATGTTTACGCAGTGACTTCCTTCAGGTAAGTGTCCTCAAGGAAGCGGTCGGTGCTATGTCTAGTTAAAAACTACTAAAGCACAGGACTTTAGGGTCAGCCGTAGACTAAGACCCTTCGCCTAGCTCTTGCTTCCCGTGTCGGTATCAGCCAGCCTGGTATAAGAGAGGATCTGGGGTCTCTTAACCACGCATACACCTCACTGTTAACTTGGGAGCGACCCTCGGGGCCTTGAGCTGAGCGTTTAGTTTTGTAGAATCAAACGAGGCTTCTAAGAGAACATGTATAACAACGCCTACCGTATTCCCTGTCCGTTAACTTGGGATGGACACTTGGGGCCTTGAACTAGGCGCTTAGAGGCGGTTGACGGTATCCCCCTGCCTAGAGTCCCCAGGTCTCTTCTGAACTTAAGATTTGGGGCTCTTAAGAACACTTTAGAAAGAGGGTAAAACCCGATGCCGGCACATAGCCTACTCCAGCATCAAGGGGCCTGTACAAGGCTTGACATCCCCATCCAACAGATGAATCACTATCAACAGCGTTGTATGCCCTCAAGCACTACGAAGAGGTTTGGAATTTAAAGCACACTTTTAGAAATTGTATACTTGCACCTCGCCTACGGTGCCAGCTAACATTCTGATGGTGAAAATTTAGCGGGACTCGAACCGGCTAACCTTGGTGTCGAACCGGCTAACCTTGGTGTCAGACTTCAGCGCCTTAACGATCATAGTCACCAAAGATGCTGTTTTACCATTGGATAATTTTCCTATCAACAACAAGCTCTGTTATATTAGCCTAGGAGAAGCGTAGAGTAGTCTTTTACACAGCTAGAAGTTTGTACCTGCATGCATTACACTTAAGTGCGGCTAGTATTCGGGAGATAGCTGGTTCGAACTACTCTGTCGTCAGCCCTGAAAATAGTTTCCTATTTTACATCGGGCAATTGCTGGAGCTGGACTTTAACGGCCGATTCCTTCCCGCTCCTAGCCCGATCGTCGCCGTAAGACCTATCTGTGTCGGTGCAATGTAAAACAAAATCAAAGATACTGTTTTACCGATAAGAGGTAATTACTTGAAACTTAAGGATCTGGTTTACGGCCGGATGCCCTTCCTAAAGTCAATCACGTAGCAGGACATTAAGTCACTGGGCTTGTGAATTGCAGTATCCAGTGTCTTACTTGAGTATGTGTGAACAAAGTAATGTGTATTTTGCTCACTTGATATGTTACTTCCGTTCACGTTTTGGCAAGCAGTAGCAGAAACTCGCAGTACTAGTAGCGGACTACATGCAAATGATAATGATTTATCCTTTTTCCTCCATTCCTTTTTACATATAAGTATAAGGCTGTAGAAGTTTAGTTTTTTACTGGCATCTCCCGTCGTTCAGGGTGCATGCTTTGATTCCTGAGTTCATTTCCTTACAGGTCAGAAATTTTGCAGACCAAAAATGCATCCGTACAGTTGCCGCACAAGAAGCAAGCATGTCTACTTGTCCCAGACACCTCGAGTTCGAGGATACGAGTAGTCTAGAATAACAGTCGCTGTAGAGGTTTAGTTTTCTGCTTGCCTCCCCCGTCGTGTACGGTGCGTAGTTTGACTGTGAGTTCGAATCCCTACTAGGTCAGAAATTTATCCGTCGGATGTAGACCGTCAGGAAGGGTATCCGGTCGTTCTCTGAGATAATAGTATGTTGAGAAGGACACCTTGCTGTAAGCTGGCGGAGTGTCTACAAGTTGCAGCTTGCTTGCTTGTCCCGTTAAATTCCGCGCTATAAAGTTTACTAAGATAGCAGTAGGCCATGTGAACATCGTGTCTTCTTTAACGATGGCCGCTGACCGCTGTCATAAAGCACATGGCTAACGTAGATGTTTAGTGGCGTAAATATTGCAGCACGGTACACTCTTGTTTAAGGATGGCAGCAGTAAAGAAGCTGTTGGCTTTGTTTACAAACAAGAGCACGTACAGTTTCAAATTGCCCGCCACCATGTGCCTAAGGTGACACCTATGAGGATTTAGCCCCGTCATTATAGCAGCATGATGCTCTCTTGTTTAAAGTTAGCCGCTGACAGCCGTCAAAAATCCATGTATGATTTCAAATTGCCCGCCACCACGTAGCTTAGGAGGCAACTATGAGGTTTAGTGTGGTAAAGATGGCAGCACTGAGGTTAGCGATGCTCTGTTGTTTAAATATGGCAGTCGTCTGCTGTCAAAAAGCACCTGTCTTTGTTTACAACAGCTTAGAGCTGTCAAAATTCATGTGGAATTTCAAATTGACCGCCACTATGGCAACTATGAGGTTTATTGCCGTAAAGATGGCAGCACTGAGGTTAGCGATGCTCTGTTGTTTAAAGATGGCCGCTGACAGCTGTCAAAAGCACGTGGAATTTCAGATTGCCAGCCACTACGTGCCTAAGGTGGCAACTATGAGGTTTAGTGCCGTAAAGTTGGCAGCACTAAGGTTAGCAAAGCTCTGTTGTTTAAAGATGGCCGCTGACAGCTGTCAAGAAGCACGTGGCTGTCAAGAAACCACGTGGCTTTGTTTACAAACAAAAGCACGTGGTCGTGACGTCACGGTCAGGTGACTGGTGTCAATGACCTCAGTTGCTGACGCAGCAAAAATGCTGACTCAGCGTATTTAGAGCACACCTAGCCCTAATAGTAAGTTACATTAAGTGATTGTCATACATTTGCAATTCGGAGACTCAACGGTCAAAATTTTGCTGATATAACAATGCCAACGCAATTAGTTTTTCATAGGTTTCCGCGGTATTTCAGTTAGTATCCGCACCCCAATACGGCTGATTTTCTCCACTCGCATTTTTTCCTGCACCTCACAGATGCCTATGTGCTTTCTCTCGTGTGCTATGCCTATTTCGCTACTTCGTCCAGACGTATTTCAGTGATGCGATAGAGAATGGGGGTACTTGTTTGCTTAGCCGTCTAACCTCGTGCGACGGTAGCGCTTGCATACTGTTGATGCTGACTGGACCCTGCCAACGCACTTCCCTTCAAGAGGATGCCGTAACGTTGGTTCCGATTCCTTGACACATATTTCCATAAGTATGTGACGGTGTTCTTTTACGGCCGGCCTGGGCTCGTGACAACAGGTAGTTACAACGTTCCGGACACGGAGAAGAGACGAATTTGGTAACCGCTCCTCTGGAGAAGGAACGATACGCTCTTTTCTGCATTAACTTCCAGAAAGGTAGACCAACTGTTCCATACCGGACGTCTCCATCTCCGCCAAGTTGCCGTGTTTGGTCCGCAAGAGTTATTATATTCCGCTCAAGTCTGCTGGCACGGCGGTGGGGACCCCGTATCCATCACCTGGGACACGCCACGTACTACGGCAGTGTACCTGGTTCTTGGAGAATATTCATCAATACAAAATGAAATAACATTTTACTGGAAAACTAATTGAGAACCTGCTAAGTCACTTCTAACAGAAATCACGTAATACCATAAAGAAGAATTGGAACAGTCTAATGCAACTTTGCTTAGCATGATATCCCACGAAACGTATGGTATACAAGCAAGTGTCCTATTTTCTGCCGTCTGTTGTTTTGTGGTGGTAATATCAATATCTTGTGTGGTGATCAAGTGGTCTAGCCTGTCGTATCTCGAATCAATATCTCCGTTTTTTATCCACTCATTTTGTGCTACGAGTGCAGTAACAACACGGTGTCGAGCCACCCACTACTTTAATTGTGAGGAAGTCATGCATTCCACCGGGCCATGTGAATTCAGTGCATACAGCATCGATAGGAAATTACCACATCATATTATGATGTATTTTTCCCTACTTGGTCGAGTTTTCCGATTCTCCTATCGCAAGCCAATCTCACCTTGAACCATGAAATTTGTATTTCTCGGTCGTCTTTCCTAGTATCTAGAATCACCTTGCGGTGGGAAGACAGGCACAGACTTCGATTATATCCAACAATGTTATCATATCCCTAAACATTATCACATGCTCCTTGAAGTTTTGTAATAAACGTTATCTCATTTCTTCCTTCATATAGCAGCGAAATCCGCTACAGTGCGTTTGAATCTCCTGTTATGTTGAATTTTCGTTCAAGCCTTGATTTTCATGCTCCTTTTAGCTGTAGTATTAAAGGAACACTTGTACGAATATTCAAGAACGTGATAGCTTGCTTTTCGATTCAGATATTTCAGGTTTTCAAAACATAGTAATAAAACATTACAAACTGAGCCACACCCACCCCATCTATCACTACATTAGGGAAATATTCATGGAGAACAATATTTGAGGCCCGGGTCGTGTCGACTGGGCAAGGCACATACATAACCCTGAGCTGAACCCCCCCCTTGTAATCAGGTAACAAGGGCAAGACTACATCTATTTGAAATAAAAGAAGAAATGGTTTAAACCAGGGTTTTTATTAAATAAATATGAGAGAAAAAATTTCAACCAAGAGAAACAAATCACACAAAATTAATAAGGAAATTAATCGTAATACTCATGGACATACCTTGTTCTTTTTCACATAGTTGAATCATGGCGTGAACTCAAGCAGATACTCTTAAAAAAAATTTGATACGTAATTTAAAATGCTCACTGCCCCTCGACACATCGCTATTACATTACCAGCAGCTTCCTTTCATCATAAACTATTCAACCAGGTCGCCCGTTTTACCAGGATTCACATATCCAAGGCACTGCACCACATATTACCTCAGGCAACTAACAATGTGAAACGTTAGCACAACAATAAGCCGCGCCGAAGAACAAAAAGCAGATAAGAATAACGACAGATGAGACTGAGCACAGCCTCCATGGACCAATCAAAGCCAAGACAGATCAAAGAATACAATAGGTACGCCCATGCGCAAATATGAAACCAACATGGCGGGTACTCAAGCTGAGCATCAGCCATGAATAACAAATAAAATATATAGCTGTGCGCTGAGAACAAACAAGGCGCAGAATTAGAAAGATAAATACAACAGGTCGATCGACATACCATCCTTTTATCCCCCACACATCCAAAGTCACATGCATACCACATTCACGCACACACAAAGAGGGTATCGGGAAAATAAAACACGAAAGGCCGTTTAGATTTCGTAGTCAAATACAAACCATAAATTATGACTCCACTGTCATTATCAGCGGGTCTCACGTACTCAAATGTTTGCGTGCGGCGTGCAATTACACATAAGGTCAGAACTGAACATTACTTTATTCACATCACTGGCATGTTGCGCCTTGTACAACCTGGATTGGTATCTCCTGCGGTTGAGACAAGGAGCACATCATGAGGATCACGCAGTATTAAAGCACGCAGTGCACCAAATCATAACCAGAGAGACCTTTTTTCAATTATCACAACAAGACCTCAAACACATTCATTCAAAGCACATCGTACGACGGAGCGGAAAGAAGTATGCCATCGACCGTAACATACGGGAATAACTCGTCACCAAATCCAAATATAAACCGAACTATCACATACCTGTGATTATCAATGGTAAAATCGGATAGCAGTTAGCGTGAAAGGTCCAGGTTTGAACACATTGAATGAATATTTAAAGCATAAAAATGCCACTCCAAACATAGCGGCAGCCATTGCTAGTATCCGCCACACGTAGAACAGAAGAACTCCACAGAGTACAAATTATCGCTCCAGCGAAACGAACGACCTCACAGATAAAAACATAGCGTGTGCTGCTCCCTACTGGACGTCATTAGACTGACACATGCAAAGATTGAAAGACAAATCTGAAGGAAGCCATTTGCATAATTAAATGACAAATCGTGGAATATGCGATAAGCATGATTCAAACCAAGCCATATTATTTGTCGCCATCATAATGTCTATGACATCAGAATTTGGAGGTGAAATGAATGCGTCTATGTTATGGAACGTGCCGTCATCTGTATGCTCTCTTTCAGCTTTTCGAAGGTATAATCAGGATTAGTGGCTTCTGTGTTGCATACGGTCTCTGTTAAACACAGCAATTAAGACGTAGACTGATATGTTACATGGTAGTATGGATCAACTTCCTTGTATGAATCTACCGTCCTATATATAGGTCGGCTCTGTTTGTTTCCACATCAAAGCTACGTAATTACAAATACAATACGTATGTTTGCGCGACTGTATTGAATTTTTATAAACGAGTTCCCATTGTTCAGCATATCTCGATGAATGTCGGGAAGCAATGTTTTCAACTTTATTAATATCTGCTATATTGTGATTCTCTCAAAACAACCTCAACAACATGGGCTTTTACAAAGAATATTACTCGTCTGCCAGAAACTACAGAGTGGTTGAACAAGATCAGATCTCCAAAACATATGCTGTCCTTTACGTAAGAGACAGACCTATAAGGTTTTTAATAGATGTTTGCCGGATTAAATAGCTTGTATTTCAACTTTTAGGTTGGACCACTTCTCATGCATTATTAAAAAGAAGTTACCTGTGAGCTCGCACGTTCCTAAATCGTCAGAAGTTTCTAGCACGTGATATCGTGATCAGTGGGAAAGGACAACATCCACGTAACAAGTGACAGCTTTTCAAATGTATGACTACACTGAATTTGACTTAAGGTGTTGTTTACGCCCATGAGTACGATGATGTGTAATGAGCTTTGTGCATGGGATAACTGTTAGTGGAATGTTCAGTATCATTTCCAGTGTGTGAGAGTTGTAGTGGAGTTGAACTATTGGTTACATCGTTTTAATCTGTTACTGTAGATCGGGACCAGGCGTGAGCTACGTGGATCATCGACCTCCAGATGGCGGAGCACCTTGTTTCAGATGCGATGTCTGTGCCAAATACTTCAGCCAGAAAGTGAATTTAGCACGCCACATGCGTACTCATACGGGCGAGAAGCCATATTGTTGCATCGTGTGTGGAAAATCCTTCAGCGATAAAAGCCTTCTTAAAGTTCATATGCTGAATCACACAGGGGTTAAGCCATACTGCTGTAATGTCTGTCGCAAATCTTTCGGCCAAAAATGCCATCTGACAGTTCACCTGCGTACTCACACAGGAGAGAAGCCATACAGGTGCCATGTCTGTGGGAAATCCTTCAGCCGTACAGGCATTCTTAGTGTTCATAGGCGAATTCACACAGGCGAGAAGTCGTTATGGTGCAACGTCTGTGGCAAATCCTTCGGGCTAAAAGGTAATCTTACTGCTCACATGCGCACTCACACAGGTGTGAAGCCGAACAGCTGCCATGTCTGTGGGAAATCCTTCAGCCGTACAGGCATTCTTAGTGTTCATAGGCGAATTCACACAGGCGAGAAGTCACTATGGTGCAACGTCTGTGGCAAATCCTTCGGGCTAAAAGGTAATCTTACGGTTCACATGCGCACTCACACAGGAGAAAAGCCATACAGTTGCAATGCCTGTGGTAAATCCTTCAGCCATACAGGCAGCCTTAGTGTTCATAGGCGGATTCACACAGGCGAGAAGTCGCTATGTTGCAACGTCTGTGGCAAATCCTTCGGCCAAAAATGTCATCTTACAGTTCATATGCGTACTCACACAGGAGAGAGGCCGTACAGCTGCAATGTCTGTGGGACATCCTTCGGGCAAAAAGGCGGTCTTACAGATCACATGCGTACTCACACAGGAGAGAAGCCACACAGTTGCCATGTCTGTGGGAAATCCTTCGGCCGTACAGGCATTCTTAAAGTTCATATGCGGATTCACACAGGCGAGAACCTTCAACTGGAGAGGACACCTAGGAGATCACTTGCGCACTGACAAAGGCGAGAAGCCAGCACAAAATCCCACCTAGTACGTCACGTACGGACTCAAGCGTGCGACAAGCCGCTCTGTGCAATGTCTGTGGCCAATCCTTCAAGGAGAAAGGCATCCTAGCACGTCACATGTGGACTCACACGAGTAATAACCCTAAAAGCTGTATTATCAGCAGTAAGCACTTTTGCAGGAGAATTCTACTCTCGAAACACATACAGAAGAGATGCCATACTGCTGAAATATCTGTGGCAAATCTAAAGCTAGAAAGTTAGTCTAACAGAGCACTACCGAACGCACATGCGTGTGATGGTAAACGAGGGCTCAGTAATGTGACAAAATGTTCAGAACATCATGTAACTTAACCATGCACGTATGAACCACACTGGAGGGATGCCGCACTGCTGCGTGTTTGGTGGGAAATCGTTTGTCCGCAGCACCACGCTGTCTGTGCGCACGACCGTCACGTCATGCCAGGCTGAAGCCGCACGCGATGTAATAATTTTCTTTTTTTATATACCCACTAACTACTATACGAGGGTTTTGAGTCCCACAAGACCTCAAGAGATGTAGCCAGGTACATGCGATCGCACACTGCGTAGAAGTTTTTCTTTTTTCAGCCAGAGCAGCAACTTCTCGTCACACCTCATGATGTACACCGGAGAATGGTCCCTATGAGGCATTTTCTCTGCGGTAGAATCTTCAGACAGAAAAAATGCGTGGTCCGTATTGTGAAAAGTGCAAAGGACATTTCTTGAGTTTTCTCCTGATCAATCCCAGATCATGTACATCCACTTCTTCTCATCCCAGGACGACCCCTTTTCTGCTTCCAGACATTAGTAGAAGTGTGGTCAGTAACACTCATTGAGGAGCCGTCTAGATGCGAAGGTAAAATGTAAGCCGGATGTACACAGAGGAATCATACGACAAAGATGAATGTAAGTGGTACAAGACTAGAAACGCAGTAGAAAGATATTCAAACGTTAGAATAAACAATTCAAGGGAATAAATAAGTGCCGAATTAAGTCATAATAAATTGTTGCTGAAGACTTAACACAACTATGCTCCCCCTTAGTACATTTCACTAGTGTGTTCCGTTAATTATAAGTAGACCAGTAGCTCAAAACTGTACCTTCGTCTTCGGCTCTTGTACGAGAATGTTGTGTCTGTCGACTTGTTCTGAATGCAAATTTGAAGTTCAATTTCAGTGCCCGTAGGTTCTCATGAAGGTCACGTGAGTGGAAGTTAACTGAATTTTCACGAGATCGTTGTGCCTGGCAACGATTAACTTCGCAGCGGTGCCTTACTGGGAGATAAAACAAGTCCTGTTGCAAAGGGGTTATCACATATCAGGAGTCCACAACCATCATTGGAAGACTTTGTGGGTAGCGACCACGTTTCCGTTAGCTGAGACTGCAACCTACTCACAGTGTCCGGTTTGTGAAACCTACGGTGTTTTGCCGACATCTTCATTCTTGTAAGTGGTTGACCTCTAGCCCCACCACCAGTCCCATACGTCAGAGAGAAGGGATCCTCTGTGGGACAAAATCCCGACATCTCAGCGAACATAGTGAAGGTTGGGTAGGAAAGCTGCCACAAGCTAACTACCCTTTTAGTGGTCTTGTACGACAGGCAGGGGGCGGAACAGTTCCACACCACCCTTGCTTATACAAGTGCAAGTAATTGCACATCTTTAGGCTATATTTCGACAAACCATTATTTCTTTAGTTCAGTCACAAGCTTTGAAGGGATTTAGATCACACAAAATTTTGTGTGGATTTTATTACCAGATTTCATACCTCTGTGCGAATGGGCGATAGAATAACACCCATGGTATTCCCTGCCTGTTGTAAAAAGCGATTAAAAGGGGCCCAGATGCTCTAAACTTGGGAGCATGGGTTGGCAGACACAGGGTCCTGATCTGAGTCCTGGCATTGCTTCCACTCACTTGTGCCATGCTCCTCACTTTCATTTATCGTATCCGACCTCCCTTGGTCAATTCTTGTTCATCTACAAGCCTGACATATTAGAGTACTCGAGGCCTATGAATTCTTTCATTTTCATGCCCTTCATGGCCCTTGCCTTTCATTGGCTGATGTCTTCATTTTTGTTATGTTGGATACCTTCCACATTTCCCCTCTGATTAGTGTTATATATAGGATGGTTACCTAGTTGTACTTCCACTTAATCAACAATCACCACCACCTCATACCAGATGTAAAGATATTGGTTTCCAGAAACTTGATAACTATTAGTTGTATGAAACAGTGGGCCTATTATTATTACAATTATCCATGGCATTGGATGAACCGACCCTAGGTGAGCTCAGGAGTAAGGGATAGAGGGATAGAAGAAGAAAAGTCCCAAAACCATCCATGATATTCTGTAAATACCTCACTATTTTTCAGGTATGAAAGAGGTTAGTGTCATCTTACATCCTGGATCTAATTATCCTATAGAATTAGTATAGGTCCAGAAGAGATTCCTGGGACACTCCTAGCTTTATAGGTTTTATAGATGTACATATTGTGCCCAATGTTTTGAAAACCATCTTACAGGTGTTCCACATATACCAATTTTGATTAATTATGCCATTAGCAACTCCTGGTTCAATGTATCAAGCTTTTCGTGAGTAAGCCTACGGCTAGATAATCTTTATTTAAGGCATCTTGCAGCTGAATCAAAATATCAACCATTGCATTCATAATATATTTATTACGTAGGAAACCGCATTGGTAGTCATAAAATAATGCTTAGAAATTAAGATTTAGCCACTCAATTATCACTGGTTACCAGATAATAACATGCAGGTCAAATCAAAAAGACCTGCATCTGGCTAGCCGAACTTGTCCTCGGATACTACCGGCACTAAAACAATACACCATTAATATTATTAGATAAAGACAAATGTTGAATGAAAAACCCTCATTGTACCTGCTAGATTTTGCAATTGCAGCACATACATAAATAATATATAATGGCAATGTTTGCTCCAAACCTGAGTTTTGTGCGAGTGGCTATAATGGGGAGATCTCCAGTAACAATGTTAAAAAAAGGGAAAATGTTCCACCTTTTCTATACAATAACACTGTTGCACAAATCAATGTAGCAACATATTTAATTTAATTTATTAAGGGACTGGTTTCAACATCTGTCTGTGTCCTCATCAGCCTACACAAAAAATGGCAAGATGTTAACACAATGTTAGCACTTATGACACTTTTCTTGAATTACAAATAGAAGTTCATGTAGAGGTTCTTGAGCACTCTTGCTACTCTTGCTGATCTTGAGGTTAAAAAGATGTAGTATAGTTTACAATTGTTGTTATTCAAGGAATAAAATTTTGGTTGCTAGGTAACAAATGATATAATTTTGTTTTAGTACTTCAAAACGAGGATAGTGGTATATATAAAGACTCTTAGAATATGAGACTATTAGTACTGATATGGATTTTTTGATATCTAAGGAAAGGAAAGAAAATAAAAATAAGAAATAGAAAAGTGAAAATGGTAAGGTAAGTATTATTATGAGGTTCACATTTAATTTAGCCTTGTCATGAAATACAAGAGGAAGTAAGCACCGAATACTGAATATAGGTGGGGGATTGGAGGGGGTAAGGGAGTAATTTAAGGTGGGTCAGGGGGGTGTTGTGGTAAGAGCAAGTAGCGTGAGAAGGTGTTGTGTATTACGTGGAAGATTGAACGCCTACTGGTCAACTTGAAGCTTTTGAAAACTAAAATAAGGAAGTCAAAGAGAATGTTCGGTTTCTCAGACAAATCGTTAAGGTTTTTGGTTAGGATAATAATATTGATCAAGGTGTATTAAACAATTTTCAGTGATGTCAAGAAGAGGGCCTTTGTTTAGGGTACTGATAATTTCAATGTCTTGGTCTAATGTAGTGAAGATGCCTCCTCCCGTGGGAAATTTGAATTTTGGCGCTAGATTTGAATTTGTAAACAAAGCCACGTGCTTCTTGACAGCTGTCATCGACAACAACGCATCGCTAACCTCACTGCTGCCATCTTGACGGGCCTAAACCACACTGCTGCAACTAAATTTCACTAGCGCGAGATTTGTATTGGTAAACAAAGCCACATGCTTTTTTGACAGCCACAGCTATCTTTAAACAACGCATCGCCAACCTCAGTGCTGCTATCTTGACGGGCCTAAACCTCAGTGCTGCCAACTAAACCTTACTAGCGTGAGATTTGAACCGCTAAACATAGCCATCCTGCTTCACAAACCTCAGTGCTGCACTCTTTAGCTACTACCTTTCAAAAGTGGTGGCGGCAATTAGAAAAATTCCACGTGCTCTTCTTTGGAAACAAAACCACGTGCTTCTTTGACAGCAGCCATCTTTAATCAACAGAGCATCGTGCTGCCCTCTTTAGCTACTTACGTTTGAAGTGTGATGGCGGGCAATTTGATAAGTGTAAGCACCACGGTAGCATACATCAAATATGGAATTTTCCAGATATGATGAGGTAGAATTTTTCTGATTAAAGAATTGGCTAAAAACTTCCTGATGTACATTTGTGGCAGTGGTCGGTAGTTAACTTCCAAAGAATCAAGGATTAGCTGAAGGTCGTGGATCAGGCAATCAACCACAGCACATTTTCTACACTTTGTATCCACGTACCAGAACACTATCACACTGTTAGTAAGATATTTAGGTATTATGCACAGTTATCATATATCCTCTGAATTCGAGCAATCAGTGACTGGTCACCATAGACTGAAGAGTGTACACCTTTCACCCTTGTGGTGCCACTACATAATCTAATATACACAGTTGCTACATTGTACTCTATGTGTCCTCTTACTTTGCGATTTCCTTTCAGATATCTGTGTTCAAGACTGTATTTATGTTCACCTATCCATGCGCTACTTTCATTGGGTATAAATTAAACTCAAATATTTTTTCTGAAAACTTTTCATTTCATTTTACAGTTCTGTGTTTTCCATTACTGTTCAAAACTCTGCCAGGTTCTTTTCAAGTATCTGTATTTCTTCTTTATTAGAATCGAAATTTATTTCTTTTCTTTCTCTCTTTCTTTCTTTCTTTCTTTCTTTCTTTCTCTTTTTTATTTATTTATTTATTTATTTCTCCTATCTCAACCCGTTTACCATACAGGGTCGGATCTTCCTGTTCCGGGGTTATCTGTGGAACGCTGAGAGGTGAAGGAAGGAGCGGGCTGAATGGGTCTATCTACGAAAGTCAAAGATTCTTTTAAAACTTAGGAATGAAGGTTATATTTCATTACAGAAAATCGAATTGCTAACAAACAAAATTCTTTACTTTGCGAGAGAACACGGAATCTGGTACAATGACAATTTTGACTCCAGAATAGAGAACCTGAGAATAGATAATTTACAGGTTCATTGAGATTCAAGCTCCAAATTTACAATTTTACAACGTCACTAATGCAGCCATTAGTTATATAAGGCGGGATATATCCCAATAAATAATTTTTATCCAGAGCACTATGCTCCAACCGTTACAATTTACGGCCTTCCAAAGGCACCACTCATCATTACAAAAATCTCAGAAAAGAGCTTACGTGCTCTCCAAATTTTACCAAGGAGGCCGGCTCCCAATTTCTTACAGCCAACTCAAGGGAAATTTACACAAACCTTACAACTTTTTGCCTCTCTAGGCCCAACCTACTATTGACAATTTAGTTAACACAGGCGTATCTAGTACCCATGCTACCGGGCCTTCGTGAAAAAGAACAACATGTTACATTACTGGCCCAAACTCAAAAATGTATGGATGCGACACTTGCGCTCCTGGAAAACTAAGATTTAAAACCCTACTTGGGCTTATTACCGACGTAATAATTTATACCCTCTCCGTAAATACGTTAGTACTGGCTGCATGGCTATTGAAATTTGTGTCTTTAAATTGGTTTGCCGCTACGTTATTCATCAAGTGATTCATGGTCTCAGATACCATGGTTTTCAATACTCATAAACATGAATTTCCGCCGGCATTAAAGGTAATGAGTGTGCCCATCTGTGGTGTATGGCCAGACGGTGCCTTTTTCCAGTATTCTCCTGCATTCTAGTTTCGTCCGTATGAACTCCCTCACCACTCGCTCCCCTCCACTGGGCATGTATGAGCACGTGATCATTGCGGTTGTGAACTGTCTGGCAGGCTTCTGGGTAGTCGCCATTATCGTTCTGAGAGTGAGGCGAGATGGAAGGGCGGCGTGCTTCTCTGCTTGGCGGGATGGATAGTGTAATTATCATGGACCCAGGGTGAATTTGTTTGATAGGGCTTACGCCCTCGTGAACTTCGAAAGTTTTCTTTAAATTTTTATTATAATTTAATCTTTATCGCCTGGAAATTTTGACTGCCTTCTAAGGATTTCCTCTAGCATACGTAAGTAAGGATATGAAGCTGAAGCTACTTCTCGACTACGGCAAGATGGTACACTGTAAGTTTTTTTCCAACTCTCCGTGTGGTGAACTGAATGTTTCGAAAGGTGAAGTGCGTACACAGACATAATGTAAACCACCTTTGTTTACTGGGACTTGCGTCTACTGTAAGTTAATATTAATTCTTTTTCTTGGAAACTGTATATTTAATACTTAATACTTGGTTCTGGCCTGCTAGGCCTAATAGGTAGGGGTTAACACAATGTTTTGGCAAGGTTACTAACCAAGCGAGTTGCCACAAGGGTGTGGGGTTTACGTTCGTATTCCATTTCAATTTTAACTTCATTTCCTTTTTAATTATATTTGAAAATTTATGTGCTTAGTGTTTTCGTGGTAATTCGGCGTTCTGTTTTCTTTTGTCTCTTAATATGAATTTGCGTATTGTTGATTGGTGGCCTGTGATTGGCTCTTTCCCTTGACTGACCGAGTGGCCATGGGAATGCTAATGTTGATGGCGGTGATGCGGATTGTTGATGTAATTTAGTACTGTGGCGGGTTTAACCTGCTTTTCTTTTAATTCAATTTGGCATTTTTCCTCTCCCTGATGGCACGTTTTCCTACGGACCTGGTTATTATTATTTTGGGGTTAACTTTTCTTGAAACATCATCGCGATATTCCACCCTTCTGGTAGAAGCTCCTTGGAATATACTCCAAATAACATTTCAGAATTAAAAAAAAAGCAATTAAGTGAAAATTGTTTCTCGGTCTGATAACGTATATGATGGTGGTATGAATCTTGCCATGAAATCTATTGGTATTTAAAGAATATATAAAGGTTAAAGAGGTGTTTCAGAATTTCGCGTAGTCTTTGTTAATTAATTAATTAAATTATTTTCTAATGAAACTGTCGACCGTATTTTTAAATCTTTGAGCACTAAGATTTTTTGGTATATTTCCAGTGAGGATTATTTTATTAAAATTGTAAGCTTCTTAAAGTCTATTATTAAATCTCCCTTTGTGGTTGTTGTTTTTGAAAGTGGGTAAGTATTATAAAATGATGACCAGTTCTCCATTTTATCCCCCCCTCTTGTGTCACCGGTTTACTTAATGGTGAGTACTTGATAATTTTTCTTACTTGATATTTGTTTGGACTCGCACGTTTCCACAACTCTGATCTGTACTTATATTTTTCATGTATGGTCAGAGCATTTGTGCTGTCACTTGGGGTAATTATGTAATTAATTGCGCTAAGTACAGCTTGTGGCCCGATCATGCCGAGGCTAATCCCACATTACTGAGGTGACTAGAAAGAAAGGTTAATTAATGCTTTACAGGAAGAGAAACAGTTACAAAATCGTAGTCGCCTCAAGTTAAATTGAAGGGGAACTCGAGAGGGTAACGCACTCTCTATCCCAGTTTTACAGTTCGAGCCTTTATTAAATGTTACATTAGCAAGAAAAAGGTTACATTTTAGGAACCAGAAGATTACATAGTAAAAAATTAGAACCTTCTCCTCGGGGCAATTTGCGGAGATAGCTACAGAGATAGAAAATTGGTGGCCATTACCTGGGCTGATGTTCTGCCTGCCGAAGAATGAGGCACCCCGCCTCCTCTCTTAACACACACACTCAGATATTCGAAGATGAATAAGACAAGGTAACATGAAAAGCCGCAGCTTATATCCCCGAGACGAGGGTTCGCAGAGGCTCTGGATTAAATCCGGACACACTCTCTCATTTTTATTGGCTAAACAAGAAGCTACAAGAAGCTTACGATTGGCTGAAAAATAATTACAGAAATTTTTTTATGGCCAGACTCATAAGCTGGCGGGATGGGAAGGAACTGTTGCAAACCTGGAAGTACCAAGATAAATGAAAGTTAATTTAGTTGAGAAAACCTATAAACACAAAACATCTTTAAATCACTAATTCTTCCACCTTGAACCAGATTGCATGACCTCACTTTTTATAGAGACATCTATGGAGAAAAGTTCAAACTTCTTGATGTACACTAAATCAAAACAAATAAATTCAATCAGTTTAGGAAACTTTAAAATAACCTATTAATCAGTTTTTCAGTAGTAACATTTTCTTGGCATTAGCAGTTTCACGTTTTGTTCGGTAGATAGTGTTCTTTAAGGCGCTTCTTTCAAATGTGCGGTGTAGAGGGCGTACCTCCCGGTACAGACTTCCTCATAAGGTTATTCCCAGCTGTAAAACAGCAGAACTTTGAAAGCAAGGAATGTTGGAATTTCACAGATCAGAAATTACTCCCTGAAGGTCCATTTTTAGAAAAAAAACTTGTAAAACTAGATGGAAGCCTTCTTGCAGTCGTAGAAGTTTGACAGACACAGTTCAAATCTGACCGCAAGTGCGGCCGCCGCTGCCGATACCCAGGGGATGTCCCCCGGATCACCCAAGAACCCTCAGATACACCTCTCCCGCTACTATGAAAGGGGTAGTCGTGAGTAGTATAATACAGGGATTCTGCGGCCTCCTCCTCCTCGGGCTCCCAGGGGCCCCCTCCTCCCGAGGGGCCTTCCCAGGGGCCCACTCCTCCACCCAAGGGGCCTTCCCAGGGGCCCGTGCCTCCTTCTCCTCCCGGGAGACTTCCCAGGGGCCTGCTCCTCCTCCCGCGGGAAATTGAATTGGTAAACAAAGCACGTGCTTTTTGACAGCTATCATCGAAAACAACGTATCGCAACCCTCATTACTACCATCTTGACGGGCCTAAACCTTAGTGGTACCAACTCAACCTAACTAGCGCGAGATTTGATCGGTAAACAAATCCACGTGTTTCTTGTCAGCTGACATCCGCCATCTTTAATCAACAGAGCACCGTGCTGCCCTCTTCATCGCAGTAGCTGCAAATTCGTCACCTGTCATCCGCAGTGCTGCCATCTTATCGGGCCTAAACTTTAGTGCTACCAACTTAACCTCACTAGCGCGAGATTTGAATCGGTAAACAAATCCACGTGCTTTTTTTACAGCTGTCATCCGCCATCTTTAATCTATACAGCACAGTGCTGCCCTCTTTAGCTACTCACCTTTGAAATGTGGTGGCGGATAATTTGAAAAATGATTTCTGACAGCAGCCATCTTAAATCCAGAGAGCACCGTGCTGCCCTCTTTAGCTAGATACCTATGAAATATGGTGGCAGGCAATTCCACGTGACAGCAGCCATCCTTAATCAAGAGAGCACCGTGCTGCCCTCTTTGTGGTGGTGGCAAATTCCACGTGCTCTTGTTTGGAAACAAACTCATGCGCTTTTTGTCATCCGCCATCTTTAATCAACAGAGCACAGTGCTGCCCTCTTTAGCTAGATACCTTTGAAATGTGGTGGCGGCAAAGTGTATGTGCACTTGTTTGGAAACAAAGCCACGTGCTTTTTTGTCAGCTGTCATTCGCCATCTTTAATCAATAGAGCACTGTGCTGCTAACATGCGGGCAATTTCGTCAGCTGTCATCCGCCATCTTTAATCCACAGAACACTGTGCTGCCCTCTTTATGACATGTAGTAGCGGGCAATTTAAAAAGTTCTGATAGCTGCCATCCGCCATCTTTAATCAAGAGAGCACCGCGCTCCCATCTTTAGCTAGATATCGTTGAAATATGTTGGCGGATAATTTAAAAACAAAAATTCTACAGCAGCCATCTCTCGACGCTGATTGCACAAGATGGTGGCTATACATGACTCCTTAAAAGTGCTTATGCAAGATGGCCGCTATACATAGGTTCTTACGAGAGGCCCTTGGGATGCTTGCGCATGATGACGGTTATACAAGGCTCCTTATGAGACACCCTAGGGATGCTTGCGCAAGATGGCGTTTGCTCTTATGAGGCGGCTTAAGGTTCCTTGCACAAGATGGCTTTAGACGCCCTAAGGACGCTTGCGCAAGATGGCGGACGAAAGATTGCGGCTATACACGACTCCTTATGAGACGAATTAAGGGTGCTTGCGCAAGATGGCTGCCGCTCTTATGAAGAAAACTAGCTTAGAGGCTAACGTGTCGTGCTAGTTCGATTCATTAAATTTAGGGCTTAAATGCAAAATGTTAAATATCTCGAAAACGGTGCACCGTAGAGCAAAACGGACAAGAGTTTTCTGCCAAATACCCAGGTTCGCAGCATGAGGAACAAGAAAACATAGTCTAATGATGGGATCATCGGTTCGGTTCCTACTTAGTCCCTTTGGCATTTGCTCTGTTTTAGTTTGTATTGAAGCGAGTCTTCGTAACATGATCAGGTCTAGCTATGGTAGAGAGTATAAGGTACCGTGCTGGTTCGATTTATTAAATTTGGGGCTTAAATGCAAAATGTTAAATATCTCGAAAACGGTGCATCGTAGAGCAAAACGGACAAAATTTTTCCGCCTTATACGTAGGTTCGCAGTATCAGGAACAAGAAAAACATAGTCTAATGATGAGATCAACGGTTCGATTCCTACTTAAGCCCTTTGGCATTGGCGGCTATCTAATTCTACAAGATGGTGGCTGCTCTTATGAGACACAAGATGGCTTGAGACGTCCTAGGGATGCTTACGCAAGATGGCGGTCACAAAATGGTGACTATACATAGCTCCTTATGAGACAGCCTATGGGTGCTCGCACAAGATGGCGGCTACTATTATGAAGAAAGCTAGCTTAGAGGCTACTGCGCAAGATAACGGCTGCTGTTATGCATGCGGTGGAGGGCAATTTGAAGTTCTATGTGCTTAATCAACAGAGCACCCTGCTGCCCTCTTTAGCTGAAATGTGGTGGCGGATAATTTGAAAAATTCTTTTGACAGCTATCATCTTTAAACAATGGCGACCATACATAGGCTGTTAAGGCCTTATCATTCTCCTCCTCCTTCTCTACCTCCTCCTCCTCATCCGCCTCTTATGTCAAGGCATAGCTTTATATCGAACAATTTAAACCTGCATCGCGAAGGCAAGCGTGTGCAGCGATAACATTATTGTGCATGTTTAGACTTTCGAAACATAAGAAGAGTAGAATCAAACGCTGTACTCGATGCAACATGTGATCAGAACATTGATTGATGTGTTCAGAGGAAAAGTACAATTTTAAAAATGATTTGTTTAGTGTAAAATCAAAAACTATGGAAACAAACTGTGCATATATCGCGTAGCTAACTCGCTCAGTAAACGATATTCCACAACTACAACTTTAATGATTTGCTTAGTGTAAAAATCAAAAACACACTGTACACATACTGCGCAGCTAACTCGCTCGGTAAACGATATAGCAAAAGTACAACTTCAAATGATTTACCTTCCATCATTCGTCTTGTGTGAAAATCAGTCGAACAAGTTATCGCATAAACATGTAACATGAAATATCAGTCAATCTGTTGGCATGGGTTAGAAGCATGTAGCTTATGCGGGAAGTAAAATTAAACAGAACGCATTTGCTATAAGAAGAACTCTGCTTACATTTAAGTCCGTAGCTGTTGAACAAGTTATTACATAAATATATAACATGAAATATCGGTTCGGAAACATATTGTTTCAATCTGTTGACATGGGTTACACGCATGTAAGTAGTATAATACAGGGATTCGGCGGCCGCCACCGCCACCTGAGGGGCCATCCCAGGGGCCTCGTCCACCACCGCCACCCGGGAGGCCTTCCCAGGGGCCCATGCCTCCTCCTCCCGGGAGCATTCCCTGGGGCCTGCTCCTCCTCCCGCGGGAAATTTGAGTTGGTAAACAAAGCCACGTGCTTCTTGACAGCTATCATCGACAACAACGCATCGCTACCCTCACTGCTGCCATCTTGACGGGCCTAAACCTCAGTGGTACCAACTTAACCTAACTAGCGCGAGATTTGAATTGGTAAACAAATCCACGTGCTTTTTGACAGCCACGTGCTTTTTGGCAGACGACAACACATCGCTAACCTCAGTACTATTATCATGACGGGCCTAAACCTTAGCGGTACCAACTTAACCTCACTAGCGCGAGATTTGAATCCGTAAACAAATCCACGTGCTTTTTGACAGCTGTCATCCGCCATCTTTAAACTACAGAGCACCGTGCTGCCCTCTTTATCGCAGTAGCTGAAAATTCGTCACCTGTCATCCGCAGTGCTGTCATCTTAACGGGCCTAAACCTTAGTGCTACCAACTTAACCTCACTAGCGCGAGATTTAAATCGGTAAAAAAATCCACGTGCTTTTTGACAGCTGTCGTCCGCCATCTTTAATCCATAGAGCACAGTGCTGCCCTCTTTAGCTGAAATGTGGTGGCGGATAATTTGAAAATGCTTTTTGACAGCAGCCATCTTTAATCCAGAGAGCACTGTGCTGCCCTCTTTAGGTAGATACCTTTGAAATGTGGTGGCAGGCAATTCCACGTGACAGCAGCCATCTTTAATCAATAGAGCACCGTGCTGCCCTCTTTGTGGCGGTGGCAAATTCTACGTGCTCTTGTTTGGAAACAAACTCACGTGCTTTTTTCTGACAGCTGTCATCCGCCATCTTGCATTACAAACCTCAGTGCTGCACTCTTTAGCTAGATACCTTTGATATGTGGTGGCGGCAATTTGAAAAATTCTGTGTTCTTGTTTGGAAACAAAGCCACGTGCTTTTTTGACAGCTGTCATCCGCCATCTTTAATCAATAGAGCACTGTGCTGCTATCATGCGGGCAATTTCCTCAGCTGTCATCCGCCATCTTTAATCCACAGAGCACCGTGCTGCCCTCTTTAGCTAGATATCTTTGAAATGTGGTGGCAGCAAATTGAAAAATTCCACGTGCTCTTGTTTAGTAAACAAACTCACGCGCTTTTTGTCGGCTGTCATCCGCCATCTTACATCGCAAACCTCATTGCCACACCCTTTCGGACATACCTTTGAAATATGGTGGCGGATAATTTAAAAAGAAAAATTCTACAGCAGCCATCTCTCGACGCTAATTGCACAAGATCGTGGCTATAAATGACTCCTTATGAGACTCCTTAAGGGTGCATGCGCAAGATGGCTGCTGCTCTTATGAAGAAAGCTAGCTTAGAGGCTAACGTGTCGTGCTAGTTCGATTCATTAAATTTGGGGCTTAATTGCAAAATGTTAAATATCTCGAAAACGGTGGATCGTAGAGCAAAACGGGCAAAATTTTTCTGCCCAATACATCGGCTCGCAGTATGAGGAACATGATAGCATACGAAAAAGATAGTTTAATGATGAGACCTGAGACAGTATTAATACACTGTCTCCTTGTTTGACATTTTCGAGTTGGAGTCTATCTCCGTGGAAATTATTTCACTTTATCTCCCTGCGAGATATGAACTTAATCCTCATAGTAACTTAAATTAATGAACTGCTTCCTTCTCCTACGACTGTGGGTGAGTTACTATTTATTTGAAACTTGATTATACGCAACTACTCGAAGTTGCATCGGGTCTGTAAACTCTGTTGGTTAATATGCTCTACCGGGAGTCGTTTAATTTCCGTGGACTGTAACCTACTGCGCAACCTCTGGCGCATCCCGATCCTGGAGTAACGAAAGCCAACTTCCGCTTACCGTTGTAAGAGGAAGAGAGAGTGGTCTGCCGAGAACATGGAAGCCGAACAGACGTGCATATATAGCTCCGCTATGATGTTCAACTTCAAGATGGTGCCTGGTTGATCCAGTGCATTTTCGGGGTCACATTCCCCGATTTATGAGTTCCTGTACTCTGGACGAACTTTTGGAGCATCGCAGATGTTGTATTTTCTACTAGTTTTATTTGTTTGAACTTCGGCCTAATGTAAGTAACAGCGTTCTTCTTCAACGCCACCCGGAAGACTGTAAGTTTGAATCCTTTCTTCTAATGACATTTTGCTACTATTTCATCGAAGAGTTGGTGCTATTCAGTTGGTGACACATACTATGCCTCTCCTAGAAATACGACGTCGAACATTTACCAGAACTTGAATTTAATAATAATAATAACTTTTTCGGCGGCATGTTGTGATTAGATACCGGTTCCCGTGTTTGGTATGGTATTTCAAAATTAGAATTGTTCAAAATTGGAAACTCTTAAAAATGTGGTACAAAGATTGTAATATTTGTTCTGGAAACTCTTGGCATTTTCCTTTTAACAGGAAAGAGGTGATGTCTTGAGCTCGAGTTAGAGGAGACGTTTTTGCTTTGTGAAAGATACTAAGGGAGGCAGTTTTCGTAAGGTTTTCCGGTGGGAATTTTTCTTTTGCCTGTTATTTCCCCTTTTCTTTCGGCTTTTAATTTTCCTCCGAAATTCGTTTTTTTTAACTTTTCGTGCGGTTTGTTGATTGCATTGTTGTGATCTTAATTATTATTGGTCCTCTCCCTCGGGTCTGTACTTGTATTGTTGTTGTTGCCATGGGGATGGATATTATGATGATTGTGATGAAAATGTACTGGACGTTTGTGGGCTATTGCTTTAATTGATGATTTAAATGAAAATGGTATTTTTCGTGCTCCGGTGATGTCTGAAAAGTTATATGCTAAGCCCGTTGTCTTTATTTTGGGGCCGATTTGCTATATGTGATTTGACCCATTGGTTGGTATTACTGTTCGCCCGCGTGTTGTGATTTTCTTGATTTTTCCTTTTCCCTAGTTTTTTGGGTTTTTCTTGGTTTTCTTCGTTTCGCTCGAGGTTTAGAAACCTTATACAAACTCCTCGCCTAGTATCTCCTTTGGTTGGTGTATTTTACAAGTAAAGAAAGATTAACTTAATTAATTAATTTTATGCAAGTAACTAAATTTATGACGCTGAAGGTTTTAAACTCAATCTAAGGTAATTAAACAGAAGCATAATTTATTTGTATTTTATAACTAAGAAGATAGGCTGGTTATGAAATTCATATTGGGTCCCAATGAACTAGGCCGGTTCGAACCGTAGGTTAGTTATGTTTTGATATTATTTCTCTGTTTAATTTTTTTTTTTAAATTTCCTGTTGATGTTCTGAGTCCAGAGTTATCTTAAAATTATTTCCTTCTCTGATTAAATATATTTATTTACTTCAAAAGAACCTGGACGTGTTATTATTGTAGTATTTGAAACCATACAGTGATCGTTATCTTTTTTTCTTTCCATGGCCTCTGGTCGCTTGTCTTATTTGTGGTAAGTACCTTTTGTGTTGGTTTACCTTTGGATAATTTTGCTTCCACTTGTTTGTTCTTTTTAAACCTATATTTCTTGTCTTGTTGCTACCTGTGCGGACACTGTGGGGATGGGTGTTTGTGCGGGTCAGTCAGTGGTAGCTCCAGAGCGTGGTTGTCATTTGTTTTCACTTCGCTCTGTGCGGTATGCGAGCTGTTCCTTCAGAACTGCTCGCCTGTTTGTTGACCCTTGTGTTATTGTGTTTCGTCGGCTCGTAGCTGACCCTCTTGGCATCCCCTTAACGTTGTCACTGTATGGTTTTAAAAGGTGTGTCTGGGTAATGAAAGGCATGTTAAGATATCTATAAAAAATGTAAAGGAAATGCATTCATCTTGTTTAACTGTACAAAAATTTGTTTCATGTTAATATCTTCGGGGTGTTTTGTCCGGTTCCCTGTCGAGCTGTGTGCTACCTTCTTGGATTGTGTACGTGATGTTGGTATTGCTCTACCTGCTGCTGTTCGTGTGTTTCCCGCCTGCCTGCCTTACTGCTTTCAGGTGCCTTGTATCATTCCCTTCTTTGTTTCTTCGTAAATTGGTGAGTTTGAAGTTTATCAACTACTCTAAAATCTGAATTTATTATCATTTATCTTAAAAATTGTGAAATGACCGACACTTGAGCACGAATCGATTGGCTTTGGGCTACGAGTGTACCACAGTTTGCCGTGTACTCTGTGATTTTCTTGGTGGTTATTTGTTCAGTATTTTCATGGTCTACCTGCGAAAATGATTTAATCTGTGGTTATGGAATTAATTGTGTTTAATCGAGTTATTGGTTTTGCTCGGATATGTTGCGTGTGACATTATTTGTTTTACTGGATTATGATCGTTGGCCTGTACTCTGGGAACTTATTACATTATCTGTCCTGACGTTTTATATTGCTTCCCAGGTTTGCTATTATTTTAATTATTTTTCCTGACATGATGCTTCGACTGTGCTAAAATCATTCTGCGAGAAACTATCGTTGTTGATTTTACCTACTGCGTTGCTAACAGCGTGCGAACCTTGCATGTACTTAAACTATTGGCATGTCTACCTTGTGCCTGGTCAGTATGGGTGTGATTTACTGCTGAACTGTTTGGCATTTCATCGTATCCTCCCATCGTTAGTGCTTATGAACCCGTTTTAAACTTTTCCTGGTTTATGTGATTGGCATGTGTTACTGTTATTTGCTCTGTGCTATTGAAATTATGCCTTGCTACCTTCTTTGGCCTAAATGGGATTGTGTGCATTCCGGTACCTGTTTCTTTCGAGTACTTAATTCTTGATGATTGTTAAACTTTGAAATTAATCCTGCCTGTGATGTTTCTTTACATTGGGCCGGTAGTTACCTCGAAATTCTTTACCTTTACTTTGTCTGGTAAATGTTTCCTAACCTTGTCTTGTTACCATTAGTCCCGAGAGGAACTTGAGTTTAAAGTGTAGAGCCTTATATCTACTTGGAAGTCATCATTTATGTTTAATATAACCAGTCGGTGGTGATGTGTTTCCATGTTTGCTGTGCGATTGCTGATCTGTCCTAGCCGCGAGACTTGGCTGTGCTTTTTGCATGAGTGGTTTCCATTTTTACCCTGTCTTGCTGTTGGTGTCCGTTTGGTGTGTCGTTAGGTGGTGGACGGAGGCATGTTACCTTATGTCATCTGTTATTGGGTAGTTATGGGCTATAGTTGAACTCTGTTAATCGGTGATTGGGTTGGTGACTTGTTGGCCACGTGCCTGGACATTTTAGTGTCTTTGCTTGTTTACCCTTTTCCAACTATTGATTGCATGTGGTTCTCTGTTTCATTGTGTTTTGTACCCTATTATCGGTTGTATTTGTTACCTGGTTGGAAGTATTTGTACCGTGCGGCCTGCCTCAAGTGTTCCTGCTGGTGAATTGTCTATGGTGGAATTATTAAACTAGCCCGTTCTGTCTGAAATTTGTGACCTTGTCGTCATCCTGATGAAAATTTTGATCATATATGGAGGTTCTTGTATTTGGTAGTTCTCGGCATATCTGACTTGGTACCCTGTTGAAGTCATCATGTGTCTAGGTATACTTCTTCTGCAAAATTCATTTAACCTATCCTTATTTGCCTAGTTCCATTTCGAGTTGTGAGTTCTGTGAAACCCTTTACCTTATCTACTTATTGTTTTGGAGTTGAGTGATGCAGTAGGGTCATAACACCTGAGGACTGAGTTCCTTTTAGCCTGTAATGGTTTGGTCGTGATCCTGTGTTTGGAGGAAAGTGTACGGTACCGTAAGTTTGATTTTGGGATTTGCATATTGATTACTGAGCATGTTGTTGAGGATGGTGTATTCCTTTAATCCCTTTAAGGGCTAACACGTGGCTTGGGGTAGTCATTATGGTTTTACTATTATTATTGTAGTGTGTGTAATTGTGGTTATGGCATGTCAGGTATGGGCGATGTGTTGCCTTGATGTTTTACCTTGTGCCTTTGTAGATTTGGGAATAACCCGTCACATGGATTTATTTCTCGTTTGGAACTATCTTGCCTTGTTGTAACTTGCTGGTTTCGTGTTTCATGGTTTCTTCATTTCCTGTCTCCATGCATTTCTGGTTGATCTGATGTCATCGTATCTGTTTTTGGTTCTTCTGTAATGCTCATTTTAAATTTTATCTGCCACTCTATGGTGTTCTTCTCTCAGTGGTTTTTTGGTGTCTGTTGACATTGGTGTTGATCATCTTACCGTGCTTTGAGTTTCCTACTCTGGTATGGGACGGATTAGGATTCTCTTAGTCGGTACTGGAATCTTCCTGCTAATAGATTATGGGGTCTATTAGTTGAGAACTGCCTTCTTCATGCTTCTGTGAGCATTTTCCATGGACTTGCCTCGTATGCCGCCACTTATGTTTTATTTGCCTGCTCCCCTGGGAGATAGGGGGAGGCACCTGTTGGCTGTAGAGCGACAGTGTGATCGGAAAGTCACATATTTATAGACCAGGTAATGCTGAGACCCTATTGGGTAACCGGTAGTGTACGCTGTGTTGGTCAGTGCTCGTTATTTTCCTTTTGGGGTCTTCTGATCTGAGGTTTTAAATTTCCTTTTAATTTGATTGGGTGTCCCTTTGTGGAATGAATTGTGATTATGTTTCCATGCAGTAGGTTAGTTACCTGATTCCAGATTTTGTTCCCTCCTGAGTTTCTCCTGTCCCTATTTCTGTCCTGTTGCTTCCATGGAGCTAATTATGGTCCTGTGTTGTACTTAATTTTGATCTGTAAGTTTTGGTAGCTTGGTGTTTGTTGGTTGGTCTGTTGTTGATGACAAACTGAAACGCGTACCCTCCATCTAAATGATCTTTAGAGGTCTCCAACTGATCCTGCCTACTCTTCCCTTGCTATGAATTTGTTTACCTTTTTAGCCTTGGATTTTTCCATATTTTATGTTCTATTTTCGCTTACCCGAAACTTTGCTAATTGACTGTGTATTGGTTCCTTCTCCTTCTTCTTGTTCATCTTGGTTATGCATGGTGTATATGGAATGTTGAACCTCATTTGTTGGATATTCATTTGCATCTTTTCTGGTGTATTTGTGAAATTTGGAATTTTGCGAGCTCGCTGTGTTGAAGGTCAGCCTCTGTTCTGTTCTACTTGTTGGAGTTAGTTCTGGTTACCTTGGTTCTGCTTGTGTTATACATTATTTGGGGTATTTTGTGGTATACTCGGGTCCTAGTTCAATCGAGGGCAAGTTAAAAATTTAAATTAAAGCTAATACTTGGATCTTGGGTATCATGTAGTACTGCATACACCAATTTATGATCCTTTCTTGTTCCCTGTTCCTTGCTCCCTTGCGTCCCTTCCTTTTCGGGTGGTAATTTTCGTTTAATCTTGGTATTGAAACAAGAAGATTGCATTTCTTGGTAGGTAAATGGGAACTCGATATATAAAACTGATATTAAGTTTGAGAATATCTCTATTACTATCTCAAAAGGTTTAAAATTGATGTTTGGGAATTTTCCATTCGTTAACTGGAACATATTCTGGTATAGAGGTGATATAATTATGGTAACAGAAAATACCCAAGAACTTGCAAATTAATTTTCTTTTGAAGAAGATTATTCCGGGAGTTCATCGTAATCATGATGCATTTATCTACTGTATGTGAACTATGAATCAACATGTTGGTTATATGGCTGGTGTAGTACAACAGTCTTATTATTCTTGTGATATCTGAACTAAACAAGCATTGGGTTTAAAGGTACTAACTACAATTGGAAGGCATATACATTGGTATGTTGGAGTTCCTGAGGCATAATGCAATCGTGTTAAGGGAGTGCATGGAAGTGAACTTATCTCGGTGTGTCGTTTACTCATATGGACTCCTTCACCAAAATTTAGTATACTTCTGGACCACCGCAGTATGTGTAACATAAAGTACGAGTGTACGTGTGGTTTCTGGGCGGGAGGCTGAGACAGTATTAATACACTGTCTCCTTGTTTGACATTTTCGAGTTGGAGTCTATCTCCGTGGAAATTATTTCACTTTATCTCCCTGCGAGATATGAACTTAATCCTCATAGTAACTTAAATTAATGAACTGCTTCCTTCTCCTACGACTGTGGGTGAGTTACTATTTATTTGAAACTTGATTATACGCAACTACTCGAAGTTGCATCGGGTCTGTAAACTCTGTTGGTTAATATGCTCTACCGGGAGTCGTTTAATTTCCGTGGACTGTAACCTACTGCGCAACCTCTGGCGCATCCCGATCCTGGAGTAACGAAAGCCAACTTCCGCTTACCGTTGTAAGAGGAAGAGAGAGTGGTCTGCCGAGAACATGGAAGCCGAACAGACGTGCATATATAGCTCCGCTATGATGTTCAACTTCAAGATGGTGCCTGGTTGATCCAGTGCATTTTCGGGGTCACATTCCCCGATTTATGAGTTCCTGTACTCTGGACGAACTTTTGGAGCATCGCAGATGTTGTATTTTCTACTAGTTTTATTTGTTTGAACTTCGGCCTAATGTAAGTAACAGCGTTCTTCTTCAACGCCACCCGGAAGACTGTAAGTTTGAATCCTTTCTTCTAATGACATTTTGCTACTATTTCATCGAAGAGTTGGTGCTATTCAGTTGGTGACACATACTATGCCTCTCCTAGAAATACGACGTCGAACATTTACCAGAACTTGAATTTAATAATAATAATAACTTTTTCGGCGGCATGTTGTGATTAGATACCGGTTCCCGTGTTTGGTATGGTATTTCAAAATTAGAATTGTTCAAAATTGGAAACTCTTAAAAATGTGGTACAAAGATTGTAATATTTGTTCTGGAAACTCTTGGCATTTTCCTTTTAACAGGAAAGAGGTGATGTCTTGAGCTCGAGTTAGAGGAGACGTTTTTGCTTTGTGAAAGATACTAAGGGAGGCAGTTTTCGTAAGGTTTTCCGGTGGGAATTTTTCTTTTGCCTGTTATTTCCCCTTTTCTTTCGGCTTTTAATTTTCCTCCGAAATTCGTTTTTTTTAACTTTTCGTGCGGTTTGTTGATTGCATTGTTGTGATCTTAATTATTATTGGTCCTCTCCCTCGGGTCTGTACTTGTATTGTTGTTGTTGCCATGGGGATGGATATTATGATGATTGTGATGAAAATGTACTGGACGTTTGTGGGCTATTGCTTTAATTGATGATTTAAATGAAAATGGTATTTTTCGTGCTCCGGTGATGTCTGAAAAGTTATATGCTAAGCCCGTTGTCTTTATTTTGGGGCCGATTTGCTATATGTGATTTGACCCATTGGTTGGTATTACTGTTCGCCCGCGTGTTGTGATTTTCTTGATTTTTCCTTTTCCCTAGTTTTTTGGGTTTTTCTTGGTTTTCTTCGTTTCGCTCGAGGTATAGAAACCTTATACAAACTCCTCGCCTAGTATCTCCTTTGGTTGGTGTATTTTACAAGTAAAGAAAGATTAACTTAATTAATTAATTTTATGCAAGTAACTAAATTTATGACGCTGAAGGTTTTAAACTCAATCTAAGGTAATTAAACAGAAGCATAATTTATTTGTATTTTATAACTAAGAAGATAGGCTGGTTATGAAATTCATATTGGGTCCCAATGAACTAGGCCGGTTCGAACCGTAGGTTAGTTATGTTTTGATATTATTTCTCTGTTTAATTTTTTTTTTAAATTTCCTGTTGATGTTCTGAGTCCAGAGTTATCTTAAAATTATTTCCTTCTCTGATTAAATATATTTATTTACTTCAAAAGAACCTGGACGTGTTATTATTGTAGTATTTGAAACCATACAGTGATCGTTATCTTTTTTTCTTTCCATGGCCTCTGGTCGCTTGTCTTATTTGTGGTAAGTACCTTTTGTGTTGGTTTACCTTTGGATAATTTTGCTTCCACTTGTTTGTTCTTTTTAAACCTATATTTCTTGTCTTGTTGCTACCTGTGCGGACACTGTGGGGATGGGTGTTTGTGCGGGTCAGACCAACGGTTCGGTTCCTACTTAGGCCCTTTGGCATTCGCTCTGTTTTAGCTTGTATTGAAGCAAGTCTTCGTAACTGATCAGGTCTAGCTATGGTAGAGGGTATAACGTGCCGTACAGGTTCGATAATTAAATTTGGGTTTTAAATGCAAAATGTTAAATATCTCGAATACGGTGCACCGTAGAGCAAAACGGACAAAATGTTGCCACCTAATACCTAGGTTTGCAGTATCAGGAACATGATAGCATAAGAAAAACATAGTCTAATGATGAGATCGGCGGTTCGATTCCTACTTAGGCCCTTTGGCATTGGGAGCTATCTAATTCTACAAGATGGCGGCTATACATAGCTTCTTATGAGACAGCTTAAGAGCGCTTGCACAAGATGGCTGCTGCTCTTATGAGACTCCCTAGGGGTGCTTGCGCAAGGTAGCAGCGACAAGACGGTGACTATACACAGCTCCTTATGATACGGCCTAGAGGTGCTCACTCAAGATGGTGACTGCTCTGATGAAGAAAGCTAGCTTTGCATCGTGCAGGTATCTTTACAGCACTAAACCTCATACCTTTGAAATGTGGTGGCGGGTAATTTGAAAAATTCGACGTGCTTTTTTCTTAACAGCAGCTATCTTTAAACAATAGCGGCTATACATAAGCTGTTAAGGCCTCCTCTTATGTCAAGGCATAGCTCTATCGAACAAGTTTATACCTGCATCGGGATAGCTAGAGTAAGCACGTGCTGCAGTGATGACGTCATTATGCATGTTTAGACTTGCAAATCACTAAAGAAGCATAACAAGACTAGAATCGAACACTGCACTCTATGCCGTTAACTTTACCATGTGATCGGAACATTGTTGAAGTGTTTAGAACACTAAATAAGTGATCAAGACTAAAATAGTACACTGTACTCGATACAACATGTGTTTAGAACATGTCAGGGGATACCTTTGTTCTAAGAAGATTAGATTACCGCACATTCCTTGTAGGGCTAATAGGCTAAATGGCTAATTGGCAAAAGTGCGAATGGGCAAAAGGGCTAATGGGCTAAAGGGCTAGGGTGCCTCTCCTCTGTCTGTCCGGGCTTGAGACCGGCTCTACAACTAGAGGCGGAGTTAACACCCTAAGGAAGGGAGTCTAACCGGCACCACCCTCTAGGTCCCCGGTACAACCTAGGGATGATGGGTTAATAACCTTACCCACCAGAGTGAGAGGAGAAGAGAGAGGGAAAAAGAGCGAGAGAGAGAGAGAGATAGAGATAGATATATGTATAGAGAGAGAGGTAGAGACCCTGGTGAGAAGGTTGCTAGCGTGTCCGCCCCAAAATAGAAGTTTAAGCGAACACGAGGGAGAACAATGGGCACAAGAAAAGCGACAACAAGGTCCGAGCACAATAAAATAACATGAGACCATAGAAATTACCAAAGGATGAAGTTACCACACTTACCGAAAGCAGCGGAGGAAGACGACTTAAGGCCGTGGAAGCTAATACTCAAGAAAATCGGTGGCAGTGCTCCACCGAACGTGGCGAATGAAAACCAACACTTAAACGGAATTAAAGAACTTTAATTGAAAGGTAAATTGGAGGTAACTTATTAAATCTTTAAGCTGAGAAAACCTAGGTTTATTTTAAGAGGTAAAACCATAATCAGTAAATAAATCCAACGTAAAGTTGAAAAGGGTGAAAAGTAAATAACAATTAAAGATAATAAAATGAATCAGAAAATACCAGGTATAGTTTGGAAAAAATTAACTCATTAGTAATCAACAATTTAGGAAAATAAATATTCTTTAACAAATATTAAATTATAATTATTATGAAAACAACGAAAAAAAGAAAAGGTTGACCTCCGTACCCTAATGTGATTTGAAAACAACAGTAAACAAGTCGACCTCCTTACATAAATACTAGCTTGAATAAGGTTAAAATAATATGTGATCGATCACGGATAATTAATTAATTAAAAATACCATACTCAGTTAACAAGGTTTTCAGTTAAATTGATTGTCAACGCGGCCGCTTCTCATGATTACCATAATTAATTCGTTCAATTTCCACCGAGGACAGTTTCCAAGATATATAGAAATTTTACATAGAAATTACACAACCACCCGGACAAAGAAAAGGTAAAACAACATTAAAGGGTGGCCAAAATTAATAAATGAACCTTTAAAACAGTAAACGATACACTCAACACAGAAATATATGATTCAAGATCCACACAGGCTCCATGCGCCAGACTACATCAAAATCCCGGCAACAATCCTCACACAAAAACGTTGCCAAGGTAACAACCAAACAAAAGCAACGCCTCCAAAAAACAAGGAGGAAAACAGGCTAGAGAAATTAATTCACAGAAAACCCCAGGGGGGGGGAAGAAAACATACCCAACAAAGGGGAAAACAAATAACAGGAATGCAAACAGAAACCCCAAAGAATGTTAAGCCCGCTATCTTGGAGACTGTACCTTGGTTCACAAGGAAAATTACAATTTAAGGTGCAAAAAAAACTTTTATTTTAATTTTAAATTAAATATCCCAATTCAGTTCACTGTGGACCTTCCACGTTAATGTGATTAGTTGCCAAAACTGTTTTTCAGACTTTCATAACCGCACACGCCAATAAGTACCAATTTAACGACGAAGTTCAAATCATTATTATTATTAGTATCATATTTCCTGAAATCGCCGAAAATATCAAAATCCTCTTCTGGACGACGCTTAAGATGATTCAAACACTGGTACATACCTTTGGTGGTGAAGAAATTGTGAGAAATCCAAACCTGGCCATTGTTGAAAAAGAACGCCAGCACGAGGCCAGCAAACAAGACCTTGTTAGCAAGAATCCAGGAGAAATATAGTTGCAAAAATATAATCCAAGGAAATGGTAGGAGGTCTCCAACTAGTTCGACGGGGGTATATCCCCGTTAATCCTACATTCACGGTGGTTTTAAGATAATCCACCACTGCATGGCGTAACACACTCTCACACTCACGTTCATGATGGCTGCCCAAAGCGAACTGGAGGAGGCAAGTCTACTTGGTAGCAGACGTGCGCATGCGCAACCATACACGAGTCCAGGACAATGGTGCGCTGCATACAGTAACTTAAAAAGGTACATTGGCGAAAAGCCGATTGACACAAATTTTCCATGGCACAAGACCAGTCCAAAAAGGTTATAAAGGGAGGCTCGCACTACTTAATATTGTCTCAGGAGAATGTTAGGAAATAATCTATACGAATATAGCTACTCGATCGAGTATATACTACAGATGGATGACTTAGGTGAGGGTAAGCGCTTACTTAATAATACCTACACGACGTAATTCATGCTCTATTTCAAAAATATCTTCTTTGTACTGTGTGTAACCAGCATCATGATAGGCTCTTAGCAGTTGTAAACGTTTTACGATTACGTTGGGGTCTTTACAGTATCTTATATTTACATAGGGTAACAGAAGCTTGTTGTGAACTTTGAGTCTATATGCAGACAGTTGATGTGTAGGGACTTGTTTTGATATAATACGTGCTTCAGCAGTAGCGTTTCTATGTACAAACTTAACTTGTTTCGATAGCGATGAAGCGTTGAAATTTCCTTCTTTACCTTGCATCTCTTCTTGAGATGTTTGCACTGCGACAGAACGTGTAGTAGGCTTAGGAAATGAAGTAAAATTATCAAGCTGTAATGGCAATGAAACATTAAGATTTTCTTCTTCTTCTACCTTCCCTTTACTACTGTTTTGATCAACATCATTATCCTTATTATCATAATCATGATCTTGCCTCCCTTTATCTTGAAGTTTGTGCTTAGTAACAGAACTTGCAGCAGGCCTAGACAACAAGGGAGAATTAAAACTCTCTCGCAGAGGTGCTTGTATTTTGTTCTCGATGAAGCTACATTGCATGCGGCTTCATGACGTTGAGCGTTGTATGCGTTCTTGAACACTCTTCTACAATGTTTGCATTGAAAAATTGTCCTACATGATATCTCATGACGTCTCCTGTGATAGCTTCGGGAAAATGCTTTTCCACACTCTTTGCAAATATACCTAGAAATAGGTTTTTCCATGACGGACTTTTATCTTCTGCTAACAGATTCTTCTTTAAATCTACTTGACATTCGTTACTCTCTACTTCGATGATGCGAACAGCTTAGCGATTAACAGTAAACTAACACAAAAGCGTATAACCAAGGTAGCAACAGTAAGGTGTAAGCCCATGAAGATGGCAAGAGTGAGGTTAGCGACGTTCTGTTGTTGGATTTTAAATTCCGCGCTATAACATGCATAAGGTGGCAGCCTTGAGGTTTACCGCCGTAAAGATGGCAGCAGTGAGGTTAGCGACGTTCTATTGTCCTTCAATGTGAGGTTAGGGTCCGTCAAGAAGACAGTTGTCAAAAAAGCACGTGGCTTGGTTTACTAAACAAGAGCACGTGGCTGTGACGTCACGGTTACGCGGTAGGCTACGTCAGCATGCGAAGTTGAAAAATCCTAGCCTACGCAGTTAACACTCTGCTATGTTCACAAGATTCTTTTACACATAGTTATTCTTTATGCTTTATGTTCGTGCACATACGTTATGTTAAGATAACAGCACATGCACGCTCGCGTAGAAGTTGTTTAGTACGTTATCAAAAGGTGATATGTCCACGCTTTTAAACCTTGCTATTCTTACTGCTACTATGTTCGCAAGATTTTTAAACATCGCTATTCTTTGTGCTTTCAGTTCATGCGCATAGGTCATGCTAAAGTGGCAGCGCAAACACATGTGAACGTTGTACATTCTAGCGGAATGTGTTTAGTATAATAGTTGATGCATGCAAAATTGACAGGCGATGTGTACACGCTTTGAAACTTAACTATTCTTCGTGCTTTAAGTTCGTGCACATAGGTCATGCTATGATAGCAGCACACTCCAGCGGGATAAGTTTAGTACTCTAGTTGATGCATGTATAATCGATAGGCGATGTGTACACGCTTTGAAACTTAAATATTCTTCGTACTTTAAGTTCGTGCACATAGGTTATGCTATGATAGCAGCACACTCCAGCGGGATAAATTTAGTACTCTAGTTGATGCATGTATAATCGATAGGCAATGCGTACACGCTTTGAAACTTAACTATTCTTCGTGCTTTAAGTTCGTGCACATAGGTTATGCTAAAGTGGCAGCACAAACACATGTGAACGTTGTACATTCTAGCGGAATGTGTTTAGTATAATAGTTGATGCATGCAAAATCGATAGGCGATGTGTACACGCTTTGAAACTTAACTATTCTTCGTGCTTTAAGTTCACGCACATAGGTAGCAGAACACAATTGCGAACGTTGTACACTCTAGCGGAAGAAGTTTAGTACGATAGTTAATGCATGCAAAATTGACAGGTGATGTGTTCACGCTTTGAAACATAACTATTCTTTGTGCCTTTTCACGCACATAGGTAGCAGAACACAATTGCGAACGTTGTACATTCTAGCGGAAGAAGTTTAGTATGATAGTTAATGCATGCAAAATTGACTGGTGATGTGTTCACGCTTTGAAACATAATTATTCTTTGTGCTTTAAGTTCACGCACATAGATAGCAGAACACAATTGCGAACGTTGTACACCCTAGCGGAAGAAGTTTAGTACGATAGTTAATGCATGCAAAATCGATACGTGATGTGTACGCGCTTTAGACATAGCTCTTCTTTATGCTTTAAGTTTATACACATAGGTTAGCAATACACATATGCAATCGTTGTACACTCTGGCGGTAAAAAGTAGTCGATGCATGCAAAATCAGTAGGTGATGTGTACACGCTGTTAAACGTTATTCTTTATGCTTAAAGTTCACGCGAATTGGTTATGCTAAGATAGCAGTACAATCTAGCGGAGGAAGTTCAGGGTGATGTGTACACGCTTTGAAACATGGCTATTCTTTGCATTTTAAGTTCATGCACATAGGCTATGCTAAGATAGCAGCATAATCTAGCGGAAGAAGTTTTAGTACGAGAGTCGATGCATGCGAAATCGATAGGTGATGTGTACAAGCTTTAAAACATGGCTATTCTTTGCACTTTAAATTTATGGGTATAAGTTATGGTAAGATAGCAGCACAATCTAGCGGAAGAAGTTTAGTAAGAGATTCGATGCATGCAAAATCGATAGGTAATGTGTACACGCTTTGAAACATGGCTATTCTTTGTACTTTAAGGTCATGCGTATAGGTTATGCTAAGATAGCAGCACAATCTAGCGGAAGAAGTTTAGTACGAGATTCGTTGCATGCAAAACCGATAGGTAATGTGTACACGCTTTGAAACATGGCTATTCTTTGTACTTTAAGGTCATGCGTATAGGTTATGCTAAGATAGCAGCACAATCTAGTGGAAGAAGTTTAGTACGAGATTCGATGCATGTAAAATCGATAGGTGATGTGTACACGCTTTGAAACATGGCTATTTATACTGCTGCTCTGTTCCCAAGATTTTTAAACATAGCTAATCCTAATGCTGCTCTTAACGACGTAGAGCTAAGGATTGATTACGTGACCGTGACGTCACAGCCACGTGCTCTCGTTTAGTTTTGCTCTACCATGCACCTTTTTCGAGATATTTAACATTTTGCATTTAAGCCCCAAATTTAATGAATCGAACCAGCACGGTACGTTATACTCTCTACCATAGCTAGACCTAACCATGTTACGAAGACTCGCTTCAATACAAGCTAAAACAGAGCAAATCCCAAAGGACCTAAGTAGGAACCGAACCGTTGATCCTATCATTAGACTATGTTTTTCTTGTTAGTCATACTACGAACCTACGTACTAGGCGGAAAAATGTTGTCCGTTTTCCTCTATGATGCACCGTTTTCGAGATATTTATCATTTTGCATTTAAGCCCTAAATTTAATGAATCGATCTAGCACGACACGTTAGCCCCTAAGCTAGCTTTCTTCATAAGAGCAGCAGCCATCTTGCGCAAGCACCCTTAAGGCGTCTCGTAAGGAGTCGTGTATAGCAACCATCTTGTGTCCGCCATCTTGTGCAGGCATCCTTAGGGCGTCTCTAACCATCTTGTGCAAGGACCCTTAAGCCGCCTCATAAGAGCAACCGCCATCTTGCGCAAGCATCCCTAGGGCTTCTCATAAGGAGACTTTTATAACCGCCATCTTGCGCAAGCATCCCAAGGGCGTCTCATAAGCATCTATGTATAGCGGCCATCTTGCATAAGCAACTTTAAGGAGTCATGTATAGCAGCCATCTTGTGCAATTAGCGTCGAGTAATGGCTGCTGTAGAATTTTTGTTTTTAAATTATCCGCCACCATATTTCAAAGGTATGTACCTAAAGAGCGCAGCACTGAGGTTTGCGATGTAAGATGGCGGATGACAGCTGATAAAAAGCGCGTGAGTTTGTTTACTGAACAAGAGCACGTGGAATTTTTCAATTTGCCTCCACCACATTTCAAAGGTATCTAGCTAAAGAGGGCAGCACGGTGCTCTGTAGATTAAAGATGGTGGATGACAGCTGACGACATTGCCCGCATGATAGCAGCACGGTGCTCTATTGATTAAAGGTAGTGGATGACAGCTGTCAAAAAAGCACGTGGCTTTGTTTCCAAACAAGAGCACATAATTTTTCAAATTGCCGCCACCACATTTCAAAGGTATCTAGCAAAAGAGTGCAGCACTGAGGTTTGTGATGCAAGATGGCGGATGACAGCTGTCAGAAAAAAGCAAGAGAGTCTGTAAAGCACGTGGAATTTGCCAGCGCCACAAAGAGGGTAGCACGGTGCTCTCTTGATTAAAGATGGCTGCTGTTACGTGGAATTGCCTGCCACCACAGGTATCTAGCTGAAGAGGGCAGCACGGTGCTTTCTGGATTAAAGATGGCTGCTATCCAAAAGCATTTTTCAAATTATCCGCCACCACATTTCAGCTAAAGAGGGCAGCACTGTGCTCTATAGATTAAAGATGACGGATGGCAGCTGTCAAATAAGAATGTAGCATTGTTTCCAAACAAGAGCACGTGGAATTTTTCAAATTGCCGACACCACATTTCAACTAGAGAGTGTGGCACGATGCTCTCTTGATTAAAGATGGCGGATGTCAGCTGTCAAAAAGCACGTGGATGTGTTTACCGATTCAAATCTCGCGCTAGTTAGGTTAAGTTGGTACCACTAAGGTTTAGGCCCGTCAAGGTAGTAACGCTGAAGTTAGCGATGCGTTGTTGTCGATGGTAGCTGTCAAAAAGCACGTGGTTGTCAAAAAGCACGTGGCTTTGTTTACCGATTCAAATCTCGCGCTAGTGGGGTTAAGTTGGTACTACTGAGGTTTAGGCCCGTCAAGATGGCAGTACTGAGGTTAGTGATACGTTGTTGTCTGTCAAAAAGCACGTGGCTGTCAAAAAGCACGTGGCTTTGTTTACAAATACAAATCTCGCGCTAGTAAGGTTAAGTTGGTATCATTGAGGTTTAGGCCCGTTAAGATGGCAGCAGTGAGGTTAGCGATGTGTTGTTCTCGATGATAGCTGTCAGAAAGCACGTGGCTTTGTTTACCAATTCAAATTCCCGCGGGAGGCGGAGGAGGCCTCTGGGAAAGCCCCTCGGGAGGCGGAGGCGGAGGAGGCCTCTGGGAGGGCCCCCGTGAGGCGGAGGCGGAGGGGGCCTCTGGGAGGGCCTCCTGTGAGCGGAGGCGGATTGGCCCCTGGGAGCCCGGAGGAGGAGGTGGCCGCCGAATCCGCCTATTATACCACTCACCAACAGGGGAAACGAAAGGAAATGAGCGTAAATGAGCTCTAAACACCCAACACGTGTTACATCAAAAACCACGGAGCAATATCACTAGGGGCTGTCCACCATTTTATATCATGATCATCAAAAAACAATGATCATCACCAAGGATACTATAACTAATTGTTATACATAGCGAGAACCAATCCTGTAGGGGGACCAACAATGGTAGGGAAAATGGAGGCAAAAACAACAGGACATAACCCAAACACACGCCACAACCCAAATTAGACATTAAAAAAAATAAGAAATTAAGGAACAAGAAACGAACTTAGTACGAAAGGAAACCCACCATGATTATCCTTACTGGAACTCCCATGTATTAACCCAGATTTTAACAAAGATTATTTCGAACCAGAAGAACAGCAAAAGCTGGTAATAATAACAATAATATTTTCCTACTTTCCTTCTTTCCTTTACCATTTTGCCCAAAATACTTTTTAAATTCCATAATGTGATCGTTTTAAACACTACGTGTTTAAATAAGCCAAGGTAATACATTTTTAACCCGATAATAGTATTACAATATGTTCATTAAATTTTCACAAGAATGTTTCTTATTTTTTTACGCCACACACCACCTTTTTGATGATTTAAAGGGTTTCTTCGAAGAAGTCACTGAAGTATTTCACCGCGGATAAAAATAGCAATGTAAACTTACAGTTTGGTTGCTCCAGCAGTAGAAAAGTTTCAGACATGGCCTAGCCATGCTAGCTTACCAGACGAAGATCACAAATTTCACGAAACAACAAACGAGGATGAGAAAAGGAACTCCTGAAGGTGTGGAGCACAACCCTCCACCTCTTATACTGTTATCCGTAGTCCATGCCGCTACATAACACGGCGACAAATACACAAGCGTCTTCTCTCCATGATGGGACCTCGGCGAGTGCGAGACTTCGCTTCCCTTCCTGCCTGGCCGACACAAAGCGTTGATTGGCCAGAGCAAGACGAAAGGGGAGAGCACCAGATAGTTGCCACTACTGCCGTAAGGTGGCAGTAACAACCAGGATTTATAAGAGCTCGAAGAAGAAAACATAACTTAGCGAAGAACAAGAAATAATTGTGAGAACACAGTTTAGGTTGTAGAATAATTGACACAAATTTCTACGCCGTAACAGCCCATGCGAAAACGTAGGTGGAGGGGAGACTAATACGAAACCTCGGTTTCAGCCTCCCCCCTTTAGCTTTTCATATTTCCATACGTCACCCCTTTGAGGTAGTCCAGTGTTTAAAATTAAGCTAATTTTTTGGTGTTCCAGTCCACAACAAATAACAATCACTGGTACCGATTCCAACTTCGGATACCCATTGTATGCAGAAGTGAAGGCACTCCTAAATCGGCAATGTTCCTAGCTCACCACCAATCAATAGAACACAGGTTCCGAAGTTAACAGTTACTAGATAGAGGCAATAATGTAAATGGAAACTATCCACGAGAAAGACGACTTTGTTAAAATATTTCTGACAGATTTTGTGATATCAATGACGCCATAATTAATTAATTTCTTGAGAGAATGTGTATTTTTTCATGTGAGTGTAGATCTTATCATGAAAGTATAAAATAATCTAGGATAGCCTAGGGTGGCATAGGATCGTTTGCGAGCCATGAAATCTCAGCGACATTTAATTCCCTTACAACTTGTAAATAAGTTCACCATTATAAAGAGGAGATCCTCACAACATAATTTATTTCCTTTATTCAAGCCAGATGTAGGCTAATAACAATGTTTTTATACTTTTCAGATAAAATTCAGCTTCGAAAGATTTGGAGTACGATGGTGTTATATCTCAGGCAAGTTGCAGGGAAGAATTTTCGAGTAAAAGCCATCAAGATTTGATTGTTAAATTTGTGTTTGGAGTGCTAGTTTATAAATAAATATCAAGCCTGTTGTTTTTGTGATTGTCGTCAGTCCTTGTATCTTTCCTGCCTTTTAAAATCAAGCAAAGCCAGACAGCATTGAGCCTTCCGGGAATAAAGGGGCAATACATTACCTTCGCCCCTATTTGATCATTTTCCTAAACCGTAATTTGTTGCGTCACTGATTATTTGGTATAATCTTTTCCTAATTTTCATTCTTGTCCAGTCTGGTTGTGTATGGTGTATATGAGATGGGAGACCAAAACTAAACTGGAATTTATTAAATGCTTATGGTCGCAAAGCTTGTGATTTTGAAAAGTATTAAGATCACTGTTTTGTAGTTCTTCACCTCTAACGATCTAGACTTTTCACTGTAATTCTGGTTTCTTGAAACTATGTTAATATGTGTTTTAATCTATTTTGCAGTGCTCACTTGTTCTATGCTAGGTGTACTTGTAGTTGGTGTTCGTGTACTATAATTTGGGTACTTCTTCTTACCTGTTAAGTTAGTTGGGGTAAGACACCCGAAGTACACTTTGGGTCGGGGGGTGGGGCGAATGGGTGACATTTAAAAATATTCGAAAATAGTATCCAATCCATACTTTTCGGGGTTGCTGAGATGAATACTGACACTCCACAATTTTTAAAGGCCAAATTCAGCCCCTTTTATATTGGGGGAAAAAGTGGAGTGAGATATAATAATCGAAAATAGCGTCGAATCCATCATTTTCGGGGTCGCTGAGATGAATACTGACACTCCGGAATTCTCTGACAAACCGCGTAGGGGTAAAACACCACCATGTACCCATTGTGGCGGGGGGGGGGGCGAGGGGGAGACATATGAAATATTTGGAAATGTGTCGAATCCGTACTTTTCGTGGTCGCTGAGATGAATAGTGACACACTGGAGGATTTTAAAGTCCAAGTTCAGCACCCTTTGGTGTGGGGGAGAGGGGCGTAGTGATATTTAAAAATTATCGAAAATAGTGTCAATCCATACTTTTTTGGGTCGCCAAGATTAATAGTGTCACTGCGGATTTTTTAAAGTACATGTTCAGCCCCCTTTGGGGTGGGGCGAGGGTGGAGTGATATACCAAATTGACCGAAAATACCGTCGAATCCACCCTTTTCGGGGTCGCTGAGGTGAATAGTTACACTCCGGATTTGTTTTGACTAACCACTTAGGGGTAGGACGCCCCATGTACCAATTGGGGAGCGGGAGCGAGGAGGTGATACATAAAATATTCCAAAATAGTGTCGAATCCAGACTTTTCGTGGTTGTTGAGATGAATAGTGAGACTCCGGATTTTTTATATGTCCAAATTCAGCTCCCCTGCGGTGGAGCAGACGGGGTAATGATACATAAAAATTGTCGAAAATAATGTCAAATCCACATTTTTCGGGGTCACTGAGATGAATAGCGGCATTCCGAATTTTTAGTATCAGGAGAAAAACCACGTGAGAGTTAAACACCCCACCTACCCTTAGGGGTAGTGGGCGAGGGGGTGAGATACAGAAATCATCAAAAGTAGTGTAGAATCCATAATTTTCGCTGTCGCTGAGATGAATAGTGAGACGCCGGAAATGTTTTATGTCCAATTTTAGCCTCCTTCGGGGTGGGGGAACGATGGGGGAATGATATATAAAAATAATCGAAAATTGTGTCGAACCCATACATTTATATTTTTTGCTAATTTGTTTTATGTCGTACCGACACAGATATGTCTTACGGCGACGATGGGATAGGAAAGGCCTAGGAATTGGAAGGACAAGGTTTTACTCGAAAATTAAATCATCTAAAATTTGGAAATCAGATACATCTAAATAACTCTAAAACTACATAATAGGTCGTAATACCAACATCTCAAAAATAAGTCAATAAGCATCCACTTCACACTTAACTAACTCGTAATACAAATACTAAAGGTAAACATTCAAAAGCTACCCGGACAACGCCGGGTACTACAGCTAGTATATATATAAATGTCGTTGTATGTATGTATGTATGTATGTATGTATGTATGTATGTATGTATGTATGTATGTATGTATGTATGTATGTATGTATGTATGTATGTATGCATTACATCTCCTCCTAAACCACTGGAGCGATTTGCACCAAACTTGGTACATATACGACTTGGTATCAGGAGACAAACCGCGTGGGGGCAAGACATCCCATGTACCCTTAGGAGGGGGGCGAGGGGGTCACGTATAAAAATATACGAAAATACTGCCGAATCCATCGTTTTCGGATTCGCTGAGATGGATCGTGATACTCCGGAATTTTTCGAAGTCCAAATTCAGCCGTTTGTTGTGTGGGAGGTGGGGGGGATGATATATCAAGATAATAGAAAATAATGTCGAATCAATCTTTTTTCGGGGTCGCTGAGATGAATAGAGACACTCCAGATTTTTTTTGACAAAACGCGTTTGGTAAGAAACCCGTAGTACCCTTAGGGGCGTGGGGGCGAGGGGGGTGACATTTAAAAATATTCGAAAATAGTGTCGAATCCATACATTTCGGGGTCGCTGAGATGAATACTGACACTCCGGAATATTTTAAGTCCAATTCGCTTGGGGTAAGTCAACCCATGTACCTTCAGGGGTGGGGGTGCGAGGGGAGTCACATATAAAAAAGTACGAAAATAGTGTCGAATCCATCGTTTTCGGATTCGCTGAGATGAATAGTTACACTCCGGATTTGTTTTGACAAACCGCATGGGGGTAAGACACACCCATTGGGGATGGGGGGCGAGGGGGTGATATATAAAATATTAGAAAATAGTGTGGAATCCATACTTTTCCTGGTCGCTGAGATAAATAGTGACAATCTGGATATTTTTAAAGTCCATGTTCGGCCCCTTTGGAGTGGCGGCGGTGGAGTGTTATATAAAATTAATCGAAAATAGTGTCGAATATATAGTTTTCGGGGTCGCCAAGGTGAATTTTGGCACTCCGGATTTTTAGTATCAGGAGAAAAACTGCGTGGGTGTAAGGCACCCCAGGAACCGTCAGGGGCGGGATACAAATATCATCGAAAATAGTGTCGAATGCATACTTTTTTGGGTCGCTAAGGTTAATAGTGACATTCCAGAATGTTTTAATGTTTAATGTTTGTGTAAAAATAATCGAAAACAGTATCGAATCCATAATTTTCGGGGTCACCGAGATTATTATTATTATTATTATTATTATTATTATTACTATTATTATTATTATTATTATTATTATTATTATTATTATTATTATTATTATTATTATTATTATTATTATTATTATTATTATTATTATTGTGGATACATCTGTTTATAACTGCGGGAACGCTTGCCTACAGACAAACACAATCGGGTAAGGGGAGTTTTGAACAAAACTGCATGCTCCCTTGCCTTCTGCAAGTCAAATCGAGAAGTGAATTATTCATTACAATAGTAGGCCTGCCTTATTAATGCCAGTTACACAGGAATTGGAGAAGGACCACATTCCTACTGCCACAGTCAAGGTCGGTGTGGGGAGTACTGATTACAATAGCAGACACACCCTTTCTCGATCCCTACAAAATTGACATCAGTGATTATATATAGTTCGACATACGAAAGTATGTGCTTGTTTACAATATTGCAGACCTTTATTTACAGATTAACTGCTGCTAAACGGTACATCATATCGAGAAAGGATTGTACCATAAGACGCCGAATTTAGCGGCCTAAATTTCTGGTCTTATGATATCATATCTATTCATGGGTCAGATTGAGTTAGAAACGTGGAATAACGTAAAATTTGTGTAATTTATCTCACATTGCATTGCTTTTCGGATAATTAAGTGACAGCTACATACATAGCATTTGGGTCATATATGGCTACTGGGTGGCCCAATTTTCGTGTAGAGTTTGATGATTCTATCTTTCCTATAAGTGATGGAAGATATGAATTATGTAAGTGAAAAGTCCAAATTTACTTAACATCCAGAAATAGAGAAAAATCAAACGTAAAAGGGATAGCAATACGACAAAAAGTCGTAAGACCAAGGTTGTAGATCACTCCAAATTGAACGGGGATTGTGCCATCCGTTATGTGATAATGCTTCCCGAAGGTCTGCACCATCATTAAAATTGCCTCCATATTTCGATATTCTTCGGGATAAAAAGGGAAAAATTTAAAGATCTTGGAAGTTTTCCGTCCGTTACAGGCTAAAACGTATAATTTTGCCTAATTTCAATATCCTTCTTCGACTGGAAGATTATGCCGCAATCTCGGTTTTTGGTGGGAAGTGTAAAAATGAGGACTTTCAAGAAACTAAACCAAAAAATATGCAGATGGTAATTATTACCCCTTAAACGTGTAGCTGTATGAAAATTTCGCCAAAATAGTCAATGTACAGGCACACAGTCGTTACGATTTTATTTACATAGATAGATAAGGAACCTGCTCCACGTACAACACTTTTGGGCTATATCCGCTGGACTTAACCTGAAAAACGGACCGTTTATGATATCTCCCTTATTAATCCTCCTGTCGAAAAAATGCACTTGAAAAAAGTTTTAGAGATGGAATTCCATCACGTTTGGTCGATTTCCACCCAGGTTGGTCTTGTATTGTATATATTGTGTAAGAGTAAAATCACCATTTCGGTTACCTATAAACCGCCAGTCCATTCCGGGAACATGAAATGTTATTGACGATTAACACCTACCGTCGGACAGGTGGATGTTAATGTAGAGTTTGACTCAAATATCTTCAGTAGTTTTCAAGTTGTAAAATATACGCTTTACACGCACCCGCTCTTGAGTTAAGTCCGGTGGGACTTGTACCGGAAAACGGTCCGTTAATGATATCTCCCTTATTAATCCTCGTGTTGAAATGATGCACATAAGGAAAAGGCTTAGAAATTATTTTCCATTAAGGCAGGTAAATTTACATTAAGTTTGGTTGTGTATATTTTGTGGGAATGCAAAATCACGGTTTTGGTTTCGTATAAACCCCCAGTCAGTTTAGGGATTTAGAAACAATATTTGCCCTAAAACCTACCAAAGGACAGGTGGATTCTAAATATCATGTTTGTTAGAAATATATCCAGTAGTTTCCAAGTTATAGACAAACAGACAAACAGACAGACACCAAAACTGAATATATGCAGATGGTCATTATCACACCTGAAACGGATAACTGTACGGAAATTTCGCCAAAATTGTCAATGTACAGACACTCTAGAAGTGCAGACCTTTATTTCAATAGTTACTGCTTTGAAACTACGACGTATCCTCAAACGGACTTCACCATCAGACGCCCCTTTCAGTGCTCTACATGGTTGGTGCCATGACATCTTCTCGTATCTCCTATATTTATGGGTTAGATTGAGTTAGAGTAATTGAATGGGGTTAAATTTTGTACAGTTTTCACATACTAATTTATATTTTTGATACTCATGTGACAGCTAGAATCATAAAATTTGGCTATAACATGGCCAATGGTCATCTCAATGTGCGTGCCGAATGTCATGATTCTACCTTTCCTATAAGTGTGACAAATGATAACATATACGTGTAAAAGTACAAAATCAACTTGAAATCGAGAAATACAGCTGTATTTAACGTATTAGGGATAGAAATACGACGAAAAGTCATAGGACAATAGTTGTAGATCTCTCCAAAAGGAAACGCTATTTGCTTTCTGACTTGTGATACGACTTACTGATTAGCCACCAATTACCCCGAAACGAAGGTCTGCACCGTCGTTAGAATTGCATCCATATTTCGGAATTTTCCTGGGCCAAAAGTTATACATTTGCATAGCTTAGAATATTTCCTCAAAGAAAAGAGTGTCCAGCATTCGGGATTAGCACTCGCATACATATGTGGTAATTAAGGAAGAAAATAATACAGTTTAGCAAGTTGAAATTAATAGGAAATGGATTATAACTGAGGACATCCGGATGACGACAAACATGTAAATACAAAGTGAATGTATTGGAAAATCAAATGCTCCTCAATAAATTATGCCGGTGCGAGTTATTGATATAAGAAAGCGGTAATCGGAGAGAAATTTAGAGGCAGGGATTCTTAGGTAATCACATAAGAAGATGAATATTTGTGTTATTACTTAAGCTATTCGAGGACGGTTATAACCTCCAATGATATTCCGCCAATATCCCGCAGAATGGCCGATTGACGACTCTCTTGCTTTCTACCCAAGGAACAACCACGAATTTAAAGGAATGATGAGGAAAATGGCAATATGTTACTTCCCTGCTGGCAAGCAGTCAGAGACGTTGCCATGGTAACCCATATATTCGTTGTCGGTCTGTCGATCACTCAATGCAGAGGATGGTGTCGGCAGAAAATAGTAAATTTCTCCGTCATTTGAAGAGTAAGGTAAATTACGAACATAACGAAAGTTGTTTATACTGAAGAGACCTTTTACATACGGTCCACAGAGTTTACAGAAAATCAATAATATAAGAGAAAATGGAGGAAAACCCTTTGTGATTTTCCTATGAAACCAACGTCTTTTCAAAGATTTTAAAATGATATGCATATCGAAACCTTCCCCAGGATGAGTATACTCTAAATATGAAGTTTGGTTGAGATCTATCCAGACGTTTCGACGTGATGGTGGAACAGACAGACACGAAAAGTAAAAACCACCGATTCGGTCTTGAGTTGACCTAAAACGGATAAATATTTGAATATTTGGCAAAACAAAAGTAATTACTGACAGCGGAGCCCCTACAACTTTATTTATACGATGTCACAGTATACATGTATGTATGTATTACATCTCCTAAACCACTGGAGCGATTTACACCAAACTTAGTACACTTACGACATAGTATCAAGAGAGAAACCGCGTGGAGGTAAGACACCCCAAGTACCCTTAGCAGCGGGGGGAGCGATGGGTGTCACATATACAAATATACGAAAATAGTGTCGAATCCATAGTTTTCGGGGTCGCTGACATGAATAGTGACACTCCGGATTTTTTTGACAAACCGCGTTCGGGTAAGACACCCGAAGTACCCATAGGGGCGGGGGAGCGAGGGGGTTGACATTTAAAAATATTCGGAAATAGTGTCAAATCCATATTTTTGGTGGTCGCTTTGATGAAGTGTGATAAATCCGGATTTTTTTAAAGTCCCAGTTCAACCACCTTGGGGGGGGGTGAGGGAGGAATGAGATGTAGAAATAATCGAAAAAGCGGTCGGAGCCATACATTTCGGGGTCTCTGAGATGGATAGTGACATTGCGGAATTTTTGAAGTCCAAGAAAAATTATCGAAAATAGTGTCGAATTCATTGTGTCCGGGGTCGCTGATATAAATGGTGATATTCCGGATTTTTAAAAGTCCAAGTTTAGTTCCCTTTTGGGGTGGGGGGCCAGGGGCGGTGACATACGCCAGTAATCGAGAATAGAGTCGAATCCATAGTTTATGAGGTGAATGGTGACACTGCGCTCTCTGGGATGGGGGCGACGGAGCATTGACATATAAATAGTGTTGAATCCATACTTTTCGGGGTCGCTGACACTCCGGATTTTTATCCCTTTGGGATGGTGGGTGAGGGTGTGATAAAAAATCGAAAATTAGTGTCGAATCGATAGTTTCCCTGGTTGCTGAGGTGAATAGTGACAATCCAGAATTTTTTTAATTCCCAGTTCAGCCCCTTTGGTTTAGGGGTGAGGGCAGAGGGAGAAACAAAAATAATCGAAAATAGTGTAGATCCAAAGTTTTGGGGGTTGCTGAGATGAATGGTGACACTCCGGATGCCCCCTTTGGCATAGAGGAGAGAAATGGTGAAAAAATAAAATGCCCCTAATGAGATAGATTATGAATGTATGTGTGTTCCAATGTACCTATCAATCAAAATTGATAAAAGTATGACTTACCATTTGGAAAAAAGTACTGTGGGGGGTAAGAGACCCATACACCCCTGGGGTAGGGATGAAATGTAAACGACCGAGATTATGGATGACTGTGTCTATGTTCTAGGATAGATCTGAATAAAACTTCCTGCACAAATAAATTGAGCCCAAAGTATATTCTGCAGATATTACGGCACTCTTAACAATCCTAGCGGAAACAAAAAAATAATAGACAATGTCCGATATTAATATACAAACCGTATTTTTCGGGATAGCTGGCATGTTGTTCAAGTCGTGGTGAGAAGGAGTGAAAGAGATATTAATATTAATGTCGAATACATACTTTTTGCGGTCACTGACATGTATATTGACACACAGCATGAAGGTGAGAATGTGAACAGTTGGAATCGGGTACATCACATCTATAGCGCGACACATACTCCACATCTCCTCGCAAACCACGATAACCATCTACCGCTGCAATATAAATACGTACTCAATTTGCCCGTCTTTGTTCGTCCTTGGTGTGGCCGCTCATGTTCGTCTGCCAATGGAACTGTATATTAACATCGCTCTCTACTATGACTGTGCAGTCCACTACATGCTCGATGTGTATCCGAAGCAGCCATTTGATGCATATCGAGCAGGCAGTGATCTAACGTGTCACGCATCTGCCATACCGTTCATGGCTGTAATCCAGCTGGCTAGAGCGATGTATCAAGTCGGCCGTGAATTTGCCGTTGATTCTTCTTAAAAGTAAGATATCCAAGGCCTGGCATTTGTTCTTATTACTATCTTTATCGTCCTCTTACATCTAGACAAGCATTCATCAACGTGTGTAAACACACATGGCAGCTCATTCAAGTACACAGGAGCATATGTTAACATCGAAGAACGAAGTATAAACCTCAGTTGAAAGTGCATAATTTCAGATAGAAACCGTACAACACATTTCTTTCACAGTGAGTGAATTTAGATCATAGTGTTTAGTGGTAGTTTGGACACAAATATCCTTGAGAAGTGTATAAACTTTACCGTACTGATCTAACAATGCCTAAAAGGAAACGTACGTTAATCGGCCAAATTCAACACAGTGCAAAGAAAGCAAAGATTTTGCGAGCAGACGAAACATATGTTCAACAACAAAAACGGCTTCAGGCTATGCGGGAACGTGCCACAACATTGCGAGCGGCTGAATCCCAAGACCAACGTGAACGTCGTCTTCACGAAATGCGGGAGAAAACAACCGCATTGCGTGTGGCTGAATGGCATTCCAGCTCATTTCTTGAAGGTTTTCATTACGATCCTAGGAAAGACTACAGCAAACAAAAGAGTGTGTTAATTGGAGGAATGGACCAATTATGTAAGTACTGTTTTGCCAAAAAATATAAAGGCGAACGTCCGGGCATGTGCTGCTGCAACGGGAAAGCACTGGAAACGCCACCAGAGCCATTAGTGTCTTACATGTCTGGGACTACTTCGAGTCAAAACATTTCCTTAAAAGTATCAGGAGATACAATTCTGGTTTTCAGGTGACTTCATTCTGGACCTCATGCGATCTTCAACAAAGTCGATTTGAAACCACCTTCAAGATGCACGGTCAAATATACCATAGAGCAGGCTCACGTCTCCCACTTTCAAGTGAAAACGCAAAGTTTTTACAAATGTATTTCATGGGAGACAAAGAACTGGAAGTGGATCAACGGTGTAGCAACATAACAGGAATGAGACGTGGAATTGTATTTAATCTTCAACAAAATAATCACCTTATGAAACTATTTAAGACAGCTTTAGAGGATATGCCTTCGGATGAGTGCAAATTAGTCATCCGTGCCGATAAAAGACCAGTAGGGGAGCATGAGGGACGCTTCAACAGTCCCCAAATAAATGAGGTGACAATAATCATAGCAGAGAGTGACTGTCACCGAAGGGACATTGTCATTCAAAAACGAGTAATCCAGCTTAGGCAACTCATGGGCAGACATCTATTGATCGTCATGATTTATTAGCCAGGGTTTTTCGACAAAAACAAAAAAATAATCAATGTATTGACCAAGACCCACGTATTTGGAGAAACCAGCTGTTGGATATATTCTATTGAATGGCAGAAAACAGGTCTTCCGCATTCTCATAACTTAATCTGGCTGAAACATAAAATGCATCCGACCCAAATATACGATGTTATTTCTGCAGAGTTACCAAATCCTGAAGTGGACCAAGTTCTTTCCGATATGCTGGAAAAAAACATGATGCATGGACCATGTGGAAACATTAACCTGAACGCACCTTGCATGAAAGACGGCAGATGTAGCAAGAAATATCTTAGACAAATGATTAAGGAAACGCAAACAGGAGATGGTGGATACCCGAAGTATAGGAGAAGGTGTCCACAAGATGGTGGATACACAGCAAAATGAAGTATTCGAGGTGAGGAAATTGAGATCGTCAACATATTCCCCTCTCCTTTCTAAAATGTTCCAAGCTCATATAAATGTCGAATACTGCAAATCAATAAAGTGTATATTCAACAAGGGTAGTGATATGGCTGTTTTCGGTTTAGCGAAGGGAAATGAGCATGATGAGGTATCACATTAGTTTGGCGAGTACTAAGGTTCCCCATTCATGAGAGGCACCCTTTAGAGAACGGCCAAAGAGTCCATTTCACGAGAGGAAATGCACAAGCAGTTGCCGCTGAGCCTTCTTTCACTTATGTCAACATGATCCATTTGCAAGGACATTGTTATATTCGGAAGTTCCTCGCTACTACACCTGGGATTCAGGAAGGAACGTTTTTTCGAAAAGAAAAAAGGAGTAATTGTTTAGGGCAGTGATGATGTAGCTAGTGAGGTTATAGGACGTGTTTACACCGTTCATCCGAATAATGCCGAATGCTTTTTCCTAAGAATTTTGCTTCATACAATCAAAGGACCAACATCTTACGAAATGCTTAAAACTGTAAATGGTAATATGTGTAACACCTTCAGGGAAGCCTGTCAAAAACTTGGTTTACTGGAAGATGACGAACACTGGGACAAAACAATGTCCGAAGCAACGTTAACATCAGTTCCTCAGCAAATACGGAATTTATTTGCTGTTATACTGACTACATGTAATCCATCCAATCGCAGTATTTTATGCAATAAATTCCGTGAAAGTATGAGTGAAGGTATCCTTGCCAGATTTCGGCGAAACAACATCAATGATGATATGACAGAAGTATTTAACGAAGTTCTCATTATACTAGAAGACAAATGTAACAGTTGGGGCTTCAGGCTCCGGATATAATGCAGACCTTCTTCGCGAAAACAATTACAATACAACAGAGTTGGTAAAATTTGTTGAATTTAATAAACCATTGTTGATGGATGATGAAAGGAAGGCTTATGAATATATCATGCAATGCCTAAACAGAGAAAAAGGGGGTATACTCTTTCTAGACGCTCCGGGAGGAACTGGAAAAACCTTTCTAATCAATTTGATACTAGCCGAAATTCGATCAAAAAGTAATATAGCACTTGCAATGGCTTCCTCTGGGATAGCGGCTCTTCTCATGGATGGTGGATGGACCGCGCATTCGGCACTGAAGTTGCCTCTAAAAATAAATGTGGATGAATATCCCGTTTGCAGTATTAGCAAAACAAGTGGCCAGGCAATAGTGCTACAAACGTGCAAAATTATTGTGTGGGATGAATGCACAATGGCTCATAGGAAGCCCTTGTTAGGACACTCCGGGACCTGCTCACTTGATGGGAGGTTCTCTGCTGATTGTTGCTGGTGACTCCCAGTCATACCAAAATCGACTCCGGCGGATGAGCTCAATGCTTGCCTCTCCAGATGATTTCTACACTCAGGTTGTAACGGTTCAAGAACTGATCAACAAAATTTATCCACGCATGGCCGAAAATTACAAAAAACACGAATGGTTATGTGAAAGAGCCAGAAACGATGTTGTGCATGACATGATATGATACCAGGCTCCATTACTGAGTATAAATCTATAGACACAGTAGTGAACAACGGTAATGTAGTGAATTCTTGAACTCACTAAACCCTCCTGGAATGCCACCACATCAACTTCAGCTTAAAATCGGCTCTGTCATTATGCCTGTACGTAATTTATACCCACGAAAACTTTGCAACGGTACCAGGCTCAGTGTGAAAAGACTGTCAGCTAACATCATGGAAGCTACAGTATTAACAGGGAAAGACAAAGGTCAAGACGTTTTCATTCCTCAAATACCTTTAATCCCAACAGATTTACCATTCAGTTTCAAGCGATTGCAATTTCCTGTCAGACTTGCTTTTGTCATCAAAATTAACAAGGCCCAAGGACAATCAGTCAAGTGGTGTGGAATAAACCTAGAATCCCCCTGTTTTTCCCACGGACAGCTTTATGTTGCATGTTCCAGGATTGTCTCACCCAAGCACCTCTTTATCCTAGCACCAGGAGTAGAGACAAAAATATTGTTTACAAACAAGCATTGGAATAGTCTGTCATTGCAGCCTTGAACTCAGTTGTACTGCACTTAAATGAAACTCCATTTTCACTGGCAGTAGGTATCGGAGCCTGCCCGTATAATGAAACCTACGCAACTCAACTGTGACTGGCAGTTAGCAAGGGGGCCTGTCAATGGAATCAGCCCCAACTCGAATGTGACTGGGAGTAGGTAAGGGGCCCTGCCATTATACTGATGACTCCCTAACTCAGTCGTGACTGGCAGAAGGCAGGAGGGCCTGCCATCATAATGAAAACTCCCAAAATCGACAGTGAACGCCAGGTGGCGTGGGAGCCTTCCATTATAATGAAAACTCCCCAAATCGATTGTGACTGGCGGTAGGCCAGGGGGCCTGCCACAGCAATGAAAACTACCTAAACTATTGTCAATAGCAGTAGCCAACGGAGCCTGACACCATAATGAAACTCCCCATATTGATTAGACTGGCAGTAGGCAAGGGGCCTCTCATTGGAGTAAAAAATCTACGACTCGATTGTGACTGTCAGTTCGGAAGTCGGCCTGCCATTATAATGAAAACTTTCTACCTCGATTGCGACTGGCACTAGGCAAGGGGAGCTGCCACTATAAAGAATACTCCCCAAATCGACAGTGACTGGCACTAGGCATGGGGTCCTACTATCAAAACGAAAACTCCCCAATTCAACTGCGACAGGCAGTAGGCAAGGGAGGCATGCCATTACAATGAAAACTCCTTCTTTAACTGTGAGTGGCAGTAAGCAAGGGGGTCTGCCTTTACAACGAAAACTCCCCAAAACAATTGTCACTGGCGGTAGGCCAGGGGGCTGCCCCCTTAATGAAAACTCCCCAGATCGACAGTCACCGGCAGTACGCATGGGGGGCTGCCATTATAATAAAACATCTCCAAATCGATTGTGACTGGCAGTAGGCAAGGGGACCTGCCATTATAATGAAAACTTCCCAAATCGACAGTGACTGGCAGTAGGCATGGAGCCTGCCATTATAATGAAAACTTCCCAAATCGACAGTGACTGGCAGTAGGCAAGGGGACGTGCCATTATAATGAAAACTCCCCAAATCGATTGTGACTGGCAGTAGGCAAGGGGTCCTGTCATTTGAATAAAAACTCCCCGACTCGACTATGACTGGCAGTAGGCAAGGGGGCCTGCTATTATAATGTAAACTTTCTACTTCGATTGTGACTGGCAGTAGGCAAAGGGACCTGCCACAGTAATGAAAACTCCCCTAATTGGCAGTGACCGTTAGTATGCACAGGGGCCTACCAACATAATGAAAACTTACCAATTGAACTGTGACTGGCGGTAGGCCAGGGGCCTGCCACCATAATTAAAACTCCCCAAAACGATTGTGAATGGCAGTAGGCAAGGGGACCTGCCATTATAATGTAAACTTTCTACTTCGATTGTGACTGGCAGTAGGCAAGGGGACCTGCCACTATAATGAAAACTCCCCAAGTCGACAGTGACCGGCAGTAAACATGGCGCCTGCCATTAGAATAATAACTCGCCAACTCTATTCAACTGGCAGTAGGAAAATGTGTCTACCATTATAATGAGAGTTCCTCAATTCGATTGTGATTGGCAGTAAGCAAGCGCTACCATTATAATGAAAACCTGATTGTGGATTAGAATACGCAAGGTGTCTGCCATTATAATGAAATCGTCCCAACTGGTAGTAGGCAAGGGGGCCTGCCATTGTAATCAAAACTCCCTAACTCAATATGAATGCCAGTCGGCAAGTAAGCCTGCCGTTATAGTAAAATCTCCCAACGGGATTGCGAATTGCAGTTAGAAAGGGGACCTGTCATTATCATCACAACTCCGCAACTCGCACATTACATAGGAAACAACGTGTGTGGACCTCCCCGTGTGCTTCTCGGACAACGCTAAGAGACATACAATTTTAAAAATCTTATTCTATGCGTGTACAGTAATTGACATAGAAATCCGTATACAATGTAGAATAACAGAATTTTTAAATTCTAAGTTCAGTCACCTATGGGGTGGGAGGCATGGGGGTGTCTATATATACATAAATGTCATTGTACGTGGGTATGTACGTATGTATTACACTTCCTCCTGGAGTGATTTACCAAACTTGGTATACTTACGACTTAGTAACAGGAGACGAACCGCGTGGGGGGTGACGTATAAAAGTATTCGAAAGTAGTGTCGAATCTATACTTTTCTGATTCGCTGAGATTAGTAATAACACTCCGGAATTATTTAAATTCCAAATTCAGCCGACTTTGGGGTGGGAGGCGAGGGGGAGTGATATATCAAAATATTCGAAAATAGTGTCGAATTCATACTTTTCATGGTCGCTGAGATGAATAGTGACACTCCGGATTTTGGTTAAGTCCCCGCTGGTGGTAGGAAATCGGCGGGGTTGATATGCAAAAATAATGGAAAATAACCAATATTTACGTCGAATCCATTGTTGATGCTCTGGATACCGTCTAGGTCCACGTTCAGCCTCCATTGAGAGAGGGGCTTGAAAGAAAATGGTCTAAAAAAACAGAGATCAGTGCTTTTGGGGTCGCAAGCCTGGTTGGTGACAGTGTACATGATATCTGTAGCGCGACTGGTAAATGCATATATAGTTCCGTTTTTATGAGTTTCGACTTGACAGTTAGCCGGAAGTCAGCCGGTGGTGCCAAACTGCCACGAATACAAACAGTGATTTAAGACACACAACACGAACAGAAATGTAAATACTGGAATATAAGTCCATAATCGGTTATTCTTTGTAGCAACATACATGATTCACGTAAGATCAATAATGCACAACACATTTAGGATAAGGCTACAAGATAAAAATATGTCAATGCTCGAACAGATAAACCGTGAGAAAATTAAATTAAATTTCTCCTCACCATGTAGAAGAGCTCGCGTTGCTCTTAGATTCAGTTTCCCGTAACGAAGGAAATAATCCTACAAAACGAATATACCACTCATTTCTCAGTCACTATCGGTATTGTGATCGTCTGTTGAGGTTTCACTCTCGCTTGACCCTAAAGAGATAATAAAGTCTTCAGCATAATCGTCTGAACTACTTCATGCCCGTTCCTTCTGGCTATCCACCACATAAACTGGGTACTGGGGCTTGTCTTGTTTCAAGAGATGCATAAGATCTCCCTTCCCCATGTCATCGCGAACCGAAATATTGTGCTCCTTCAACCACTTAATCAACTCATTCTTTCTAGCCGCCATTGTTGGTGCTTTGTCAAGAATGACTCTCTAACATTACAAACAATTTCCCGGGCCCGGCTCCTTAGTGGAGTACCGCGTTCTTCTCTTGGGAGCTTCATTCTTAAACGTAGGCGTCGACATGACAGAACATCAAATTCACACACGGGCCTAAAATTAACCTACTATATAACTACCGAACGAAATGTTAAACTAAGCTACTATATAAACTAGATCACCTGTAACACACTATTTACTACAATATAACGCGCTATACTATTAAAAATACTAAACAATACATTTATAAACTCTACACTGCGAAATATAAACGAACAACAACTTAGCACAAAGACATACTAAGATCGCGAAAAAAGCTGAGCACAATACAACACACAGCTGATAGCACGTGGTTACAGTAAACAACAAATCGACAACACTGCTAAACGCAACTGGAGTCTAACGCACCCTATCGGAGCGATCGGCTGTCTATGATTGGCTGTTGATTAATTCACTTACCCTCCGCCAAAAGGCAGCGCTCAAACGTCAAGTCGAAACTCATAATAACTGAACTATAGCTATCGCTATTTTCTTTTTGAAAGGATCAAATACCTCCCAGTCAATTCGAGCTTCCACAAGGACAAAGTTTTACTCAATAATTATATGATCTAAAACTTCAAATAAAACAAATCTAAATAACTCTAAAACTACATAATAGATCGTAAAATATCAATCAACATTTCAAAGGAACCCACTTCCCACATAACTAACGCCGGGTACTACAGCTAGTGTATGTGTGTATGTATTACATCTCCTCCTAAACCACTGCAGCGATTTCAACCAAACTTGGCACACTTACGACTTAGTATCAGGAGACAAGCAGCGTGGGGGTAAGACACCCCAAGTACCGTTAGGGGCGGGGGGCGAGGGGGTGACAAATAAAAAATTCGAAAATAGTGCCGAGTCCATACTTTTCGTGGTCGTTGAGATGAATAGTGACAATCCGGTATTTTAAGTCCAAGTTCAGCCCCCTTCGGAGAGGAGGGGAGTAATATATGAATATAATAAAAAATAGTGTCGAATCCATACTTTTCAGGGTCGCTGAGGTGAATAGTGACACTCCGGAAATTTTTAAAGTCCACGTTCAGCCCCCTTTGGGGTCGCGGCGAAGGGGGATGTGCTATATAAAAGGAATCGTAACTAATGCTGAATCCATATTTTTGGGGTGGCTGAGATGAATAGTGACATAACTAAATTTTTGTTAAGTCCATGTTCTGTCTCCTTTGGGATAGGGGCAAGGGGGGAGTATTATATCAATATAATCGAAAATAGTGTCGAATACATACATTTCGAGATCGTTGAGATGAATAGTGACACTCCGGCAGGTCACTGTGTTGAACTGTCACACTCTGTTAAGTCACGAATACATTGTTTACAAGGTCACTGTGTTGAACTGTCACACTCTGTTAAGTCACGAACACATTGTTTACAAGGTCACTGAGTTGAACTGTCACACTCTGTTAAGTACCAATACATTGTTTACGAGGTCACTGAGTTGAACTGTCACACTCTGTTAAGTCACGAATACATTGTTTACAAGGTCACTGAGTTGAACTGTCACACTCTGTTAAGTACCAATACATTGTTTACGAGGTCACTGTATTGAACTGTCACACTCTGTTAAGTCACGAATACATTGTTTACGAGGTCACTGTGTTGAACTGTCACACTCTGTTAAGTACCAATACATTGTTTAATTGTTTACAAGGTCACTGTGTTGAACTGTCACACTCTGTTAAGTCACGAACACATTATTTAATTGTTTACAAGGTCACTGTGTTGAACTGTCACAGGCTGTTAAGTCACGAATACATTGTTTACAAGGTCACTGTGTTGAACTGTCACACTCTGTTAAGTCACGAATACATTGTTTACGAGGTCACTGTGTTGAACTGTCACACTCTGTTAAGTACCAATACATTGTTTACAAGGTCACTGAGTTGAACTGTCACACTCTGTTAAGTCACGAATACATTGTTTACAAGGTCACTGTGTTGAACTGTCACACTCTGTTAAGTCACGAATACATTGTTTACAAGGTCACTGAGTTGAACTGTCACACTCTGTTAAGTACCAATACATTGTTTACAAGGTCACTGAGTAGAACTGTGACACTCTGTTAAGTCACGAATACATTGTTTACAAGGTCACTGTGTTGAACTGTCAGACTCTGTTAAGTCACGAATACATTGTTTACAAGGTCACTGTGTTGAACTGTCACACTCTGTTAAGTCACGAATACATTGTTTACGAGGTCACTGTGTTGAACTGTGACACTCTGTTAAGTCACGAATACATTGTTTACAAGGTCACTGTGTTGAACTGTGACACTCTGTTAAGTCACGAATACATTGTTTACGAGGTCACTGTGTTGAACTGTGACACTCTGTTAAGTCACGAATACATTGTTTACAAGGTCACTGAGTTGAACTGTCACACTCTGTTAAGTACCAATACATTGTTTACAAGGTCACTGAGTTGAACTGTCACACTCTGTTAAGTCACGAATACATTGTTTAATTGTTTACAAGGTCACTGTGTTGAACTGTGACACTCTGTTAAGTACCAATACATTGTTTACAAGGTCACTGTGTTGAACTGTCACACTCTGTTAAGTCACGAATACATTGTTTAATTGTTTACAAGGTCACTGTGTTGAACTGTCACACTCTGTTAAGTCACGAATACATTGTTTACGAGGTCACTGTGTTGAACTGTCACACTCTGTTAAGTCACGAATACATTGTTTACAAGGTCACTGTGTTGAACTATCACACTCTGTTAAGTCACGAATACATTGTTTACAAGGTCACTGTGCTGAACTGTCACACTCAGTTAAGTCACGAACACATTATTTAATTGTTTACAAGGTCACTGTGTTGAACTGTCACACTCTGTTAAGTCACGAATACATTGTTTAATTGTTTACAAGGTCACTGTGTTGAACTGTCACACTCTGTTAAGTCACGAATACATTGTTTACGAGGTCACTGTGTTGAACTGTCACAATCTGTTAAGTCACGAACACATTGTTTACAAGGTCACTGTGTTGAACTGTCACACTCTGTTAAGTCACGAATACATTGTTTACGAGGTCACTGAGTTGAACTGTCACACTCTGTTAAGTCACGAATACATTGTTTACAAGGTCACTGTGTTGAACTGTCACACTCTGTTAAGTCACGAATATATTGTTTACAAGGTCACTGTGTTGAACTGTCACACTCTGTTAAGTCACGAACACATTATTTAATTGTTTACAAGGTCACTGTGTTGAACTGTCACACTCTGTTAAGTCACGAATACATTGTTTACAAGGTCACTGTGTTGAACTGTCACACTCTGTTAAGTCACGAATACATTGTTTACAAGGTCACTGTGTTGAACTGTCACACTCTGTTAAGTCACGAATACATTGTTTACAAGGTCACTGTGTTGAACTGTCACACTCTGTTAAGTCACGAATACATTGTTTACAAGGTCACTGTGTTGAACTATCACACTCTGTTAAGTCACGAATACATTGTTTACAAGGTCACTGTGTTGAACTGTCACACTCTGTTACGTCACGAATACATTGTTTACGAGGTCGCTGAGTTGAACTGTCACACTCTGTTAAGTCACGAATACATTGTTTACAAGGTCGCTGCGTTGAACTGTCACACTCTGTTAAGTCACGAATACATTGTTTACAAGGTCACTGTGTTGAACTGTCACACTCTGTTAAGTCACGAATACATTGTTTACGCGGTCGCTGAGTTGAACTGTCACACTCTGTTAAGTCACGAACACATTATTTAATTGTTTACAAGGTCACTGAGTTGAACTGTCACACTCTGTTAAGTACCAATATATTGTTTACAAGGTCACTGTGTTGAACTGTCACACTCTGTTAAGTCACGAACACATTATTTAATTGTTTACAAGGTCACTGTGTTGAACTGTCACGCTCTGTTAAGTCACGAATACATTGTTTACGAGATCGCTGAGTTGAACTGTCACACTCTGTTAAGTCACGAATACATTGTTTACAAGGTCACTGTGTTGAACTATCACACTCTGTTAAGTCACGAATACATTGTTTACGAGGTCGCTGAGTTGAACTGTGACCTCTGTTAAGTCACGAATACATTGTTTACAAGGTCACTGTGTTGAACTGTCACACTCTGTTAAGTCACGAATACATTGTTTACAAGGTCACTGTGTTGAACTATCACACTCTGTTAAGTCACGAATACATTGTTTAGAAGGTCACTCGTTTGAACCGTCACATCAGTTAAGTCACGAATACATTGTTTACAAGGTCACTGAGTTGAACTATCACACTCTGTTAAGTCACGAATACATTGTTTACAAGGTCACTGTGTTGAACTATCACACTCTGTTAAGTCACGAATACATTGTTTACGAGGTCGCTGAGTTGAACTGTCACACTCTGTTAAGTCACGAATACATTATTTAATTGTTTACAAGGTCACTGAGTTGAACTGTCACACTCTGTTAAGTCACGAATACATTGTTTAGAAGGTCGCTGAGTTGAACTGTCACACTCTGTTAAGTCACGAATACATTGTTTAGAAGGTCACTCGTTTGAACCGTCACATCAGTTAAGTCACGAATACATTGTTTACAAGGTCGCTGAGTTGAACTGTCACACTCTGTTAAGTCACGAACACATTGTTTACGAGGTCACTGTGTTGAACTGTCACACTCTGTTAAGTCACGAATACATTGTTTACAAGGTCACTGTGTTGAACTGTCACACTCTGTTAAGTCACGAATACATTGTTTACAAGGTCACTGTGTTGAACTGTCACACTCTGTTAAGTCACGAATACATTGTTTACAAGGTCACTGTGTTGAACTGTCACACTCTGTTAAGTCACGAATACATTGTTTACAAGGTCACTGTGTTGAACTGTCACACTCTGTTAAGTCACGAATACATTGTTTACAAGGTCACTGTGTTGAACTGTCACACTCTGTTAAGTACCAATACATTGTTTACAAGGTCACTGTGTTGAACTGTCACACTCTGTTAAGTCACGAATACATTGTTTACAAGGTCACTGTGTTGAACTGTCACACTCTGTTAAGTCACGAATACATTGTTTACGAGATCGCTGAGTTGAACTGTCACACTCTGTTAAGTCACGAATACATTGTTTGCGAGGTCACTGAGTAGAACTGTCACACTCTGTTAAGTCACGAATACATTGTTTACAAGGTCACTGTGTTGAACTGTCACACTCTGTTAAGTCACGAATATATTGTTTACAAGGTCACTGTGTTGAACTGTCACACTCTGTGAAGTCACGAATACATTGTTTACAAGGTCACTGTGTTCAACTGTCACACTCTGTTAAGTCACGAATACATTGTTTACAAGGTCACTGTGTTCAACTGTCACACTCTGTTAAGTCACGAATACATTGTTTACAAGGTCGCTGAGTTGAACTGTCACACTCTGTTAAGTCACGAATACATTGTTTACAAGGTCACTGAGTTGAACTGTCACACTCTGTTAAGTCACGAATACATTGTTTACAAGGTCACTGTGTTGAACTGTCACACTCTGTTAAGTCACGAATACATTGTTTACAAGGTCACTGTGTTGAACTGTGACACTCTGTTAAGTCACGAATACATTGTTTACGAGGTCGCTGAGTTGAACTGTCACATTATGCATGGTTAAGTCATACTTAAGCCGCAATCAGTAGTAGTATAATGGGAGAGTCCGGCCGCCTCCTCCCGCGGGAAATTTGAATTCTGGCGGGAAATTTGAATTTTTGGCGGGAAATTTGAATTTTGGCGGGAGATTTGATTTCGTAAACAAAGCCACGTGCTTTTTGACAGCTGTCATCGACAACACCGCATCGCTAACCTCACTGCTGCCATCTTGACGGGCCTAAACCTCAGTGGTACCAACTTAACCTAACTAGCGTGAGGTAAACAAAGCCACGTGTTTTTTGACAGCCACGTGCTTTTTGACAGACAACAACGCATCGCTAACCTCAGTACTGCCATCTTGACGGGCCTAAACCTCAGTAGTACCAACTTAACCTAACTAGCGCGAGGTAAACAAAGCCACGTGCTTTTTGACAGCCACGTGCTTTTTTGACAGATGTCATCCGCCATCTTTAAACCACAGAGCACTGTGAAGCCCTCTTTATCGTGGTAGATGTAAAATTCGTCACCTGTCATCGGCAGTGCTGCCATCTTCGCGGGCCTAAACCTTAGTGCTACCAACTTAACCTCACTAGCGTGAGATAAACAAATCCACGTGCAGGTGTCATCCGCCATCTTCAATCCAGAGAGCACCGTGCTGCCCTCTTTAGCTACTTACCTTTGAAATGTGGTACGTCACAGCTGTCATCCGCCATCTTGCATCGCAAACCTCAGTGCTGCACTCTTTAGTTTGAAATGTAGTGGCGGCAAATTCCACGTGCTCTTGTTTGGAAACAAACCTATGCGCTTTTTTGTCAGCTATCATCCGCCATCTTTAATCTAGAGAGCACCGTGCTGCCCTCTATGTGGTGGTGGTAAATTCTACACGCTCTTGTTTGGGAACAAACCCATGTGCTTTTCTGACAGCTGTCAACCGCCAGAGAGCACCGTGCTGCCCTCTTTATGCCGGTGGCAAATTCTACGTGCTTTTTGACAGCTGTCATCCGCAAGAGAGCACCGTGCTGCCATCTTTAGCTAGATACCTTTGAAATATGGTGGCAGCAAATTCCACGTGCTCTTGTTTAGTAAACAAAGCCACGTGCTTTTTTGACAGCTGTCGTCCGCCATCTTTAATCAATAGAGCACTGTGCTGCGGGTAATTTCGTCAGCTGTCATCCGCCATCTATGATCTACAGAACACCGTGCTGCTCTCTGTAGTAGCGGGCAATTTGAAAAGTTCTGTTAGCTATCATCCGCCATCTTTAATCAAGGGAGCACCGTGCTGCCCTCTTTAGCTAGATACCTTTGAACTGTGGTGGCGGCAAATTCCACGTGCTCTTGTTTAGTAAGCAAAGCCACGTGCTTTTTTGACAGCTGTCATCCGCCATCTTTAATCAACAGAGCACCATGCTGCTATCATGCGGGCAATTTCGTCAGCTGTCATCCGCCATCTTTAATCTACAGAACACCGTGCTGCCCTCTTTATGGCTACTACCTTAAGCACGTAGTAGCGGGCAATTTGAAAAGTTCTGTTAGCTATCATCCGCCATCTTTAATCAAGAGAGCACCGTGCTGCCCTCTTTAGCTAGATACCTTTGAAATGTGGTGGCGGCAAATTGAAAAATTCCACGCGCTCTTGTTTGGAAACAAACTCACGTGCTTTTTTGACAGCTGCCATCCGCCCTGCTCTCTGTAGTAGCGGATAATTTGAAGAGTTCTGTTAGCTGTCATACGCCATCTTTAATCAAGAGAGCACCGTGCTGCCATCTATGTGGTGGCGGCAAATTCCACGTGCTCTTGTTTAGTAAAGAAACTCACGCGCTTTTTGTCAGCTGTCATCCGCCATCTTACATCGCTAACCTCAGTGCTACACTCTTTATTTGAAAAATGGTGGTGGATAATTTAAAAAGAAAAATTCTACAGCAGCCATCTCTCGACGCTAATTGCACAACATGGTGGCTATACATGACTCCTTAAAGGTGCTTATGCAAGATGATCGCTATACATAGTTTCTTATGAGACTCCCTTGGGATGCTTGCGCAAGATGGCGGTTATACAAGGCTCCTTATGAGACACCCTAGGGATGCTTGCGCGAGATGGTGGTTGCTCTTATGAGGCGGCTTAAGGATCCTTGCACAAGATGGCTAGAGACGCCCTAAGGATGCTTGCGCAAGATGGTGGATGCAAGATGGCGGCTATACATAGCTCCTTATGAGACAGCCAGTACTCGATACAACATGTGATCAGAACATTGATTGATGTGTTCAGAACACAAAATAAGTAGAATCGAACACTGTACTCGATGTCGTTAACTTCAACATGTGATTAAAACATTGTCTGGTGTGTTCAGAACACTACATAAGTAGAATCGAACGCTGTACAACATGTTAGGGGATACCTTTGTTCTAAGAAGATCAGATTGAAACATAACAAGACTAGAATAGAACACTGCACTCGATGTCGTTACATGTGATCAGAACAATGATTGATGTGTTCAGATCACTAAACAAGTAGAACCGAACACTGTACAACATGTTAGGGGATACCTTTGTTCTAAGAAGATCAGATTGAAACATAACAAGACTAGAATTGAACACAGCACTCGATACAACATGTAATCAGAACATTGATTGATGTGTTCAGATCACTGAACAAGTAGAACCGAACACTGTACAACATGTTAGGGGATACCTTTGTTCTGAGAAGATCAGATTGAAACATAACAAGACTAGAGTTGAACACTGCACTCGATACAACATGTAATCAGAACATTGAATGATGTGTTCAGATCACTAAACAAGTAGAACCGAACACTGTACAACATGTTAGGGGATCCCTTTGTTCTAAGAAAATTAAATTGAAACTAACAAGACTAGAATCGAACACTGCACTCGATGTCGTTAACCTTAACATTTTTTTTGCTAGGGGCTTTACGTCGCACCGACACAGATAGGTCTTATGGCGACGATGGGATAGGAAAAGCTTGGGAGTTGGAAGGAAGCGGCCGTGGCCTTAATTAAGGTACAGCCCCAGCATTTGCCTGGTGTGAAAATGGGAAACCACGGAAAACCATTTTCAGGGCTGCCGATAGTGGGATTCGAACCTACTATCTCCCGGATGCAAGCTCACAGCCGCGCGCCTCTACGCGCACGGCCAACTCGCCCGGTACCTTAACATGTGATCCGATACAACATGTTAGGGGATACCTTTGTCGTAAGAACCGAACACTGTACAACATGTTAGGGGATACCTTTGTTCTAAGAAGATCAGATTGAAACATAACAAGACTAGAATCGAACACTGCACTCGATGTCGTTAACCTTAACATGTGATCCGATACAACATGTTAGGGGATACATTTGTTCTAAGAAAATAAATTGAAACATAGCAAGACTAGAATCGAACACTGTAAGGACATTGTTTGATGTGTTCAGTACAACTTCAATGATTTGCCTAGTGTAAAACACACACTGTGCACATATCGCATAGCTATCTCGCCTATCAGTTGCCTAGTATGAAAATGTAAAAAAACACACTGTGCACATATCGCATAGCTAATACTTCAAGTGATTTGCTTAGTACGAAAAAAAATCTATACCGCGTAGCTAACTCGTTCATCGCACTGGTAAGACGCTTAGTAATTGCGAATACACTGATATACCTCATACGGAAATGAAGAAAGCACACCGCGTAGCCAACTCGCTCGGGTCACTCGCTTAGTAATTGCAACACGACTAGAACACTGATACACACACGGATAAGTATGTTGCGAGATACTACATACTTACATGTTAAAAGAAATATTGGGGGTGAAAGATCATAAATTATATGTACACATGTTGTCTCCTCCAAGTTGTAGGATGAAATAGACGCAGTACTGCGAGTTTCCGCTCTAGCTAGCGAACGGAAGTAGCATGATATCTCAGCAAAAAAAATACTCGTGAGCTTGCAAGTCAGACACAATGATGGATACCGCGATTCAAATCCTGGCAACTTATGCCGTCAGGAAGGGCATCCGGCGAGCATCTAGCTGTAAATCCTCGATTCTCATGTTAGAAAGGGTCGATTTAAAATCTTAGTTTTGCGTCAGGAAGGGCATCCGGCTGTAAAACAATAGTTCGCGATACAGCGATTTAAAATCTAAGAAGAGCATCTATCTGTAAATCCCTGATTCTCGTGTTAGAAGTTGTAAAACAGATTCTTAATCCGAGTTCTTTGACGTCAGGAAGGGCAACCGGTCGAAAACAATAGTGTATGATGTAAGAGGCTAGATACTGCTAGTTTTGCGTCAGGAAGGGCAACTAGTTTTAAAGAAATTCTGGCGATTAAAAATCTTCGTTTTGTGTCAGGAAGGGCATCCGGCTGTAAAACAATAGTTCGTGATACAGCGATTTAAAATCTAAGAAGAGCATCTAGCTGTAAATCCCCGATTCTCGTGTTAGAAGTTGTAAAACAGATTCTTAATCCGAGTTCTTTGACGTCAGGAAGGGCAACCGGTCGAAAACAATAGTGTATGATGTAAGAGGATAGATACTGCGAGTTTTGCGTCAGGAAGGGCAACTAATCTTAAAACAAATTCTTGTGATTTAAAATCTTAGTTTTGCGTCAGGAAGGGCATCCGGCTGTAAAACAATAGTTCGTGATACAGCGATTTAAAATCTAAGTAGAGCATCTAGCTGTAAATCCCCGATTCTCGTGTTAGAAGTTGTAAAACAGATTCTTAATCCCAGGTCTTTGACGTCAGGAAGGGCAACCGGTCGAAAACAATAGCGTATGATGTAAGAGGCTAGATACTGATATTTAAAATCCTAGAAGGGCATCCTGTTGTAAAAGAGATTCTTGTGATTTAAAATCTCGCGTCAGGAAGGGTAACCGGACGTAAAACAGATACTTACGATTTAAATCTCATGTTATGGAAGGGGGTACTCGGCTGTAAAACATATTTTTTAACCCGGTCCTGTTACGTTAGGAACTACATCTAGCTGTAAAACAGGAGCTCCAAACATTTACAGTGTTAAGCTTTAGTAGCATGCTATGGGTTACATTTTTTATTCTACCGCATAGAACCATATCTTTGAAGTTGTATCGGCGCAGTCATTCAGAGCGAGGTGCGGAATGCATGTGTTGACTGAAATTGTACACGCATCTTCCGGCTGCACTAACCTTGAACGGGGACACTGCGTGCTGATAAGTCACTTGTAACTCACAGAACGTCTTCTTAGCTGTTTGTAGCATTCAGCTGGTGTAAGCTCCTAACATAAAATATTATGGTTGTACGGAGAGGTTAAAACACAGTACCAGCATATAGCCTACCTCCATCGAAAGAGCCTGCACGGTGCAGGCATATAGGCTACTCCTGTTGAAGGAGCCTGTACAAGGTTTAACACCTGCCATCAACAACCCTTACTTAATGCTGGCTTTTTTGCACGCCCTCGAAACTGCCTAAGATTGTAATATACTACCGTAGGGACAGGGTAAAACCCAGTGCCGGCACATAGCCTACTCCTACCGAAGAAGCCTACACACAGCTTAACGCCTCCATCCGACAGATGAATCGCCATCAACATCTTATACTCATAATCATTTTCGAAGGAGTCTGCACAAGGTTTAACGCCCCCCATCAACAGCCCTTACTTAATGCTGGCTTTTTGCACGCCCTCAGCCTGCACACAGCTTATCACCTCCTTTCGACAGATGAATCACTATCATGATCTTGTACTCACAATCATTTTCGAAGGTGTCTGCACAAGGTTTAACGTCCCCATCAACAGCCCTTACTTAATGCTGGCCGGCTCTTTGCACGCCCTAGAAACTACCTGAGAATGTAATATGCAACAGTAGGATCACCCCCATCCGACAAATGAATCACCCTCAACACGGGTTTTACAGCTAGATGCTCTTCTTAGGTTTTAAATCGCTGTATCACGAACTATTCTTTTACAGCCGGATGCCCTTCCTGACGCAAAACTAAGATTTTAAATCGCAAGAATTTGTTTTAAGACTAGTTGCCCTTCCTGACGCAAAACTCGCAGTATCTAACCTCTTACATCATACACTATTGTTTTCGACCGGTTGCCCTTCCTGACGTCAAAGAACTGGGATTAAGAATCTGTTTTACAACTTCTAACACGCGAATCGGGATTTTACAGATAGATGCTCTTCTTAGATTTTAAATCACTGTATCATGAACTATTGTTTTACAGCCGGATGCCCTTCCTGACGCAAAACTAAGATTTTAAATCGCAAGAATTTGTTTTAAGACTAGTTGCCCTTCCTGACGCAAAACTCGCAGTATCTAACCTCTTACATCATACACTATTGTTTTCGACCGGTTGCACTTTCTGACGTCAAAGAACTCGGATTAAGAATCTGTTTTACAACTTCTAACACGAGAATCGGGGTTTTACAGATAGATGCTCTTCTTAGATTTTAAAACACTGTATCATGAACTATTGTTTTACAGCCGGATGCCCTTCCTGACGCAAAACTAAGATTTTAAATCGACCCTTTCTAACATGAGAATCGGGGATTTACAGCTAGATGCTCGCCGGATGCCCTTCCTGACGGCATAAGTTGCCAGGATTTGAATCGCGGTATCCATCATTGTGTCTGACTTGCAAGCTCACGCGTATTTTTTTTTTGCTGAGATATCATGCTACTTCCGTTCGCTAGCTAGAGCCGCAACTCGCAGTACTGCGTCTATTTCATCTTATAACTTGGAGGAGACAACATGTGTACATATAATTTATGATCTTTCACCCCCAATATTTTTTTTAACATGTAAGTATGTAGTATCTCGCAACATTCTTATACGTGTGTGTATCAGTGTTCTAGTCGTGTTGCAGTTACTAAGCGAGTCACCCGAGCGAGTTGGCTACGCAGTGTGCTTTCTTGATTTTCGTATGAGATATATCAGTGTATTCGCAATTACTAAGCGTCTTACCAGTGCGATGAACGAGTTAGCTACGCGGTATAGATTTTTTTATTTTCGTACTAAGCAAATCATTTGAAGTGTTAGCTATGCGATATGTGCACAGTGTGTTTTTTGATTTTCATACTAGGCAACTGATAGGCGAGATAGCTATGCGATATGTGCACAGTGTGTGTTTTACACTAGGTAAATCATTGAACTTGTACTGAACACATCAAACAATGTTCTTACAGTGTTCGATTCTAGTCTTGCTATGTTTCAATCTAATTTTCTTAGAACAAAGGTATCCCCTAACATGTTGTATCGGATCACATGTTAAGGTTAACGACATCGAGTGCAGTGTTCGATTCTAGTCTTGTTATGTTTCAATCTGATCTTCTTAGAACAAAGGTATCCCCTAACATGTTGTACAGTGTTCGGTTCTTAGGACAAAGGTATCCCCTAACATGTTGTATCGGATCACATGTTAAGGTTAACGACATCGAGTGCAGTGTTCGATTCTAGTCTTGTTAGTTTCAATCTAATTTTCTTAGAACAAAGGTATCCCCTAACATGTTGTACAGTGTTCGGTTCTACTTGTTTAGTGATCTGAACACATCAATCAATGTTCTGATTACATGTTGTATCGAGTGCAGTGTTCAATTCTAGTCTTGTTATGTTTCAATCTGATCTTCTTAGAACAAAGGTATCCCCTAACATGTTGTACAGTGTTCGGTTCTACTTGTTTAGTGATCTGAACACATCAATCATTGTTCTGATCACATGTAACGACATCGAGTGCAGTGTTCAATTCTAGTCTTGTTATGTTTCAATCTGATCTTCTTAGAACAAAGGTATCCCCTAACATGTTGTACAGCGTTCGATTCTACTTATGTAGTGTTCTGAACACACCAGACAATGTTTTAATCACATGTTGAAGTTAACGACATCGAGTACAGTGTTCGATTCTACTTATTTTGTGTTCTGAACACATCAATCAATGTTCTGATCACATGTTGTATCGAGTACTGGCTGTCTCATAAGGAGCTATGTATAGCCGCCATCTTGCATCCGCCATCTTGCGCAAGCATTCTTAGGGCGTCTCTAGCCATCTTGTGCAAGGATCCTTAAGCCGCCTCATAAGAGCAACCACCATCTCGCGCAAGCATCCCTAGGGCGTCTCATAAGGAGCCTTGTATAACCGCCATCTTGCGCAAGCATCCCAAGGGCGTCTCATAAGAAACTATGTATAGCGATCATCTTGCATAAGCACCTTTAAGGAGTCATGTATAGCCACCATGTTGTGCAATTAGCGTCGAGAGATGGCTGCTGTAGAATTTTTCTTTTTAAATTATCCACCACCATTTTTCAAATAAAGAGTGTAGCACTGAGGTTAGCGATGTAAGATGGCGGATGACAGCTGACAAAAAGCGCGTGAGTTTCTTTACTAAACAAGAGCACGTGGAATTTGCCGCCACCACATAGATGGCAGCACGGTGCTCTCTTGATTAAAGATGGCGTATGACAGCTAACAGAACTTTTCAAATTACCCGCTACTACAGAGAGCAGGGCGGATGGTAGCTGTCAAAAAATCACGTGAGTTTGTTTGCAAACAAGAGCGCGTGGAATTTTTCAATTTGCCGCCACCACATTTCAAAGGTATCTAGCTAAATAGGGCAGCACGGTGCTCTCTTGATTAAAGATGGCGGATGATAGCTAACAGAACTTTTCAAATTGCCCGCTACTACGTGCTTAAGGTAGTAGCCATAAAGAGGGCAGCACGGTGTTCTGTAGATTAAAGATGGCGGATGACAGCTGACGAAATTGCCCGCATGATAGCAGCACGGTGCTCTGTTGATTAAAGATGGCGGATGACAGCTGTCAAAAAAGCACGTGGCTTTGTTTACTAAACAAGAGCACGTGGAATTTGCCGCCAGCACATTTCAAAGGTATCTAGCTAAAGAGGGCAGCACGGTGCTCTCTTGATTAAAGATGGCGGATGATAGCTAACAGAACTTTTCAAATTGCCCGCTACTACAGAGAGCAGCACGGTGTTCTGTAGATCATAGATGGCGGATGACAGCTGACGAAATTACCCGCAGCACAGTGCTCTATTGATTAAAGATGGCGGACGACAGCTGTCAAAAAAGCACGTGGCTATGTTTACTAAACAAGAGCACGTCGAATTTGCCGCCACCACATTTCAAAGGTATCTAGCTAAAGATGGCAGCACGGTGCTCTCTTGCGGATGACAGCTGTCAAAAAGCACGTAGAATTTGCCACCGGCATAAAGAGGGCAGCACGGTGCTCTCTAGATTAAAGATGGCGGATGACAGCTGACAAAAAAGCGCATAGGTTTGTTTCCAAACAAGAGCACGTGGAATTTGCCGCCACTACATTTCAAACTAAAGAGTGCAGCACTGAGGTTTGCGATGGAAGATGGCGGATGACAGCTGTGACGTACCACATTTCAAAGGTAAGTAGCTAAAGAGGGCAGCACGGTGCTCTCTGGATTAAAGATGGCGGATGACAGCTGCACGTGGCTTTGTTTCCAAACAAGGGCACGTGGAATTTGCCGCCACTACATTTCAAACTAAAGAGTGCAGCACTGAGGTTTGCGATGCAAGATGGCGTATGACACCTGCACGTGGATTTGTTTATCTCACGCTAGTGAGGTTAAGTTGGTAGCACTAAGGTTTAGGCCCGCGAAGATGGCAGCACTGCCGATGACAGGTGACGAATTTTACATCTACCACGATAAAGAGGGCATCACAGTGCTCTGTGGTTTAAAGATGGCGGATGACATCTGTCAAAAAAGCACGTGGCTGTCAAAAAGCACGTGGCTTTGTTTACCTCGCGCTAGTTAGGTTAAGTTGGTACTACTGAGGTATAGGCCCGTCAAGATGGCAGTACTGAGATTAGCGATGCGTTGTTGTCGATGACAGCTGTCAAAAAGCACGTGGCTGTCAAAAAACACGTGGCTTTGTTTACCTCACGCTAGTAATTTTAAGTTGGTACCACTGAGGTTTAGGCCCGTCAAGATGGCAGCAGTGAGGTTAGCGATGCGTTGTTGTCGATGACAAGTGTCAAAAAGCATGTGGCTTTGTTTACAAATTCAAATCTCCCGCCAGAATTCAAATTTCCCGCGGGAGGAGGCGGGCGAACTCTCCCATTATACTACTATCAGTATGGAGGTTGAGAAGGGGTGGAAATGAATGTAAAAATAACCAAGATTTTGGATGGATGTGGGAATGTTCGAGAATAGCTCTCAACGATTCTCGGTTGGCCTACACATTATGTCTGACCATCTGAAAAAGTAATACTATGCGTATGAAACTTCACAGCCCACGCTGGGGGTGGGAAATGGGAGGGTATGACGTGTAAGAAATGGAAAATAACCGATATTTACGTCGAATAAATTGTTTATGTGCCGCTGATAAGAATTTTGATGCTCTGGATACCGTCCAGGTCCACGATTGGCCTCCATTGAGAGAGGGGCTTGAAAGAAAATAGTCTAAAATGACCAAGGTCAGTGCTTTTGGGGTCGCAAGGCTGATTGGTGACAGTTGGAATCGTGTACGTGACATCTGTAGCGCGACGGGTAAATGCATATAGTTATTACTACTTTCCTTTTGAAAGGATCGAATACTTCCCAGTTTATTCGTGCTTCTACAAGGAAAAAGTTTTACTTAAAAATTAAATAATCTAAAACTTGAAATAAAACTCTAATACTACGCAATAGATGGTAAAATATCAATCAACAGTTCAAAGGCCACATAACTAACGCCGGGTACTGCAGCTGGTCATTGAAATAAAACCAGCAACGTCGTAATGCAAAATTACATGTTACGTTTTTATAGTGACATTTATAAACTAGACATTCTTATTAAAGAAAATCACAATATCATGTCCTTATTTAGACAACATAACAAGTACAATTGTTTTACTTCATCGATTTACAAAGGTGGTTATGGAATAGGCAAGTTGGTGTTAAAAGACCTGGCGGGAGCAGCTCTACAGTTTGCTTTGAGCGATCCCCTCTTAAATACTACCGCTGAGTCAAGAGCGCGCCACGTGCCACGTTCTCAAGTGTGACTGGTGCTGCCTCTCTGTGGTCGAACGAAGAATTGCTGTCAAGTGATGTCTTCGCGGTCTGGGTCCACAGCCTATCGGAAAAGTTGGGCACGCATGCGCAAAAGGCAGAGTTCCTGCTTTCTGGCAAATAGCTTAGAAATTCTCGCTGAGCTGTGATCGCGTAGAGCACACGAGAGTTGAATACATTCCTATTCTTTGGCTGACGTCTTTTTCAATGCACTGTATTTCATTGCAGATAATATTTTAAAAGTAATTTATTTTTCAAGTAGACAGTGTGCAGATACGGTACGGGTGGTAGTGATTTTTGTTTTAAGAGGGCAACCCTCCTGTATTAAAACTAATTAGGAGGAAACATTGAAGGGATACGACCCTCCGAAAAATGTCGGTTTGAAATTATACTTTCTCAGATAACGAAAATACCAATAAATGAAATAGTCGATCCTAATCTTGAAACAACATATCTGGGTAATCAGAGTAGCGACGTGGCATACCCGCTAATCCTAAAAAGTGTTGCGGGAAGAAAGTTAAGTTTATCCCCACAAATATAGTTGTAAATTGAATTTTTAATCATTTAGGATTTAATGTTAATCCTGTAAATAAAGGATATCATTGCATAATTCCAGCTAAGTAGTATAATTGGATGGTTCGGGCGCCATCGCCACCGCGGGCTCCCAGAGGCCACCTCCACCGCCACCGCACTGAGGGGCCTCCCAGGGGCCTCCTCCACCGCCACCGCAGCCAGAGGCCTCCCAGAGGTCTCCTCCACCACCCGCGGGAAATTTGAATTGGTAAACAAAGCCCCGTGCTTTTTGACAGCTGTCATCGACAACAACGCATCGCTAACCTCAGTACTGCCATCTTGACGGGCCTAAACCTCAGTGGTACAAACTTAACCTAACTAGCGCGAGATTTGAATTGGTAAACAAATCCACGTGCTTTTTGACAGCCACGTGCTTTTTGACAGACAACAACGCATCGCTAACCTCAGTACTGCCATCTTGACGGGCCTAAACCTCAGTAGTACCAACTTAACCTAACTAGCGTGAGATAAACAAATCCACGTGTTTTTTGACAGCCACGTGCTTTTTTGACAGCTGTCATCCGCCATCCTTAAACCACAGAGCACTGTGCTGCCCTCTTTATCGCAGTAGCTGCAAATTCGTCACCTGTCATCGGCAGTGCTGCCATCATGACGGGCCTAAACCTTAGTGCTACCAACTTAACCTCACTAGCGTGAGATAAACAAATCCACGTGCAGCTGTCATCCGCCATCTTTAATCTATAGAACACAGTGCTGCCCTCTTTAGCTACTTACCTTTGAAATGTGGTGGCGGATAATTTGAAAAATGCTTTTTGACAGCAGCCATCTTGCATCGCAAACCTCAGTGCTGCCCTCATTATCTAGATACCTTTGAAATGTGGTGGTAGACAATTCCACGTGACAGCAGCCACATTTGAGCACAGTGCTGCCCTCTTTGTAGTGGCGGCAAATTCCACGTACTCTACAAACTCACGTGCCTTTTTTCTGACAGCTGTCATCCGCCATCTTGCATCACAAACCTCAGTGCTGCACTCTTTAGCTAGATACCTTTGAAATGTGGTGGCGGCAGTTTGAAAAATTCTACACTCTCTTGTTTGGAAACAAACCTATGCGCTGTCATCCACCATCTTTAAACCACAGAACACCGTGCTGCCCTCTTGCGTCACCTGTCATCCGCCATCTTTAAACTACAGAGCACCGTGCCGCACTCTTGCGTCAGCTGTCATCCGCCATCTTTAAACTACAGAGCACCGTACCGCACTCTTGCGGGCAATTCCGTCAGCTGTCATCCGCCATCTTTAATCAAGAGAGCGCAGTGCCGCACTCTATGTGGTGGTGACAAATTCCACATTCGCCATCTTTAATCTACAGAGCGCCGCGCTGCACTCTGTGGTGGCGGACAATTTGAAAAGCTGCCAAGAGAGCATCGTGCTGGTATCTTTATTCTTTGACATGTGGGCAGTAGCTGCAAATTCCTCACCTGTCATCCACAGTGCTGCCATCTTAACGGGCCTAAACCTTAGTGCTACAAACTTAACCTCACTAGCGTGAGATAAACAAAGCCACGTGCAGCTGTTACCAGCCATTTTTAATCTATAGAGCGCAGTGCTGTCCTCTTTAGTGGCGGTTAATTCCACGTGCTTTACAAACCTATATGCTTTTCTGACAGCTGTCATCCGCCATCTTTAATCTAGAGAGAACAGTGCTGCAATCTTTAGTTTGAAATGTGGTGGCGGCAAATTCCACGTGCTCTTGTTTGGAAGCAAATCAACATGCTTTTTTGACAGCTGTCATCCGCCATCTTTAATCACCGTGCTGCCCTCTTTAGCTACTTACCTTTGAAATGTGGTGGTGGTAAATTCCACGTGCTTTACAAACCTATATGCTTTTCTGACAGCTATCATCCGCCATCTTTAATCTAGAGAGAACAGTGCATCAATCTTTAGTTTGAAATGTGGTGGCGGCAAATTCTACGTGCTCTTGTTTGGAAACAAATCAACATGCTTTTTTGACACAGATTCTTGCGATTTAAATTCTTGAGTCAGGAGGGGGCACTCGGCTGTAAAACATATTTTTAATCCCAAGAGAATAGAACCCGAGACTGCTGGGTGAGAGGTAAGCACACTAAACCAAACCGTAGGAGCCGGCAATTGTCTTTCTATATAATAATTTCGTGTGGCTATTTCTAGTCAAGTGCAGTCTAAAAATAAATCCTAGAGTTGTTGTATCAGGAAGGGTAACTGGCTAAATCCTGGTCTTTCAGCGTCAGGAAGGGCAACCGGCCGTAAAACAGATTCTTGCGATTTAAACTCTTGTGTCAGGAGGGGAGGGCACTCGGCTGTAAAACATATTTTAAATCCTAAGAGAATCGAACCCGAGACTGTCGGGTGAGAGGCAAGCACACTAAACCAAACTGTAGAAGCCGGTAATTCTCTTTCTATATAATAATTTCGTGTGGCTATTTCTAGCCAAGTGCAGTCTAAAAAATAAATCCTAGTCTTGTTACATCAGGAAAGGTTACTGGCTAAATCCTGGTCTTTCAGCGTCAGGAAGGGCAACCGGCTGTAAAACAGATTCTCGCGTCAGGAAGGGCATCTGTCCGTAAAATAGGTTCTTACAATTTAAAATCTCATGTAAAAACAGGAGGAGAGCAGCGGCTAGCTGCTTCCTAGTGCATTTCAGGTGTTATGCCTTACGAGTAGCTATGTACTAGCACCGGATTTAGAATAAGCAGACTCTAGAACGAGAAAAAATATCTGGGATGTGTTTTTGAAGCATGCCTACACACACGCGCGCACGCAAGCTGCATCGGGCTAGCCAGCTCCTACCTGGAATGCGTTTGCCTCAGCAAAGTGTAAAGTCTGCTGCATGCGTACAGTTCGCATTAAAATTATTAGCAGCTTCTCGAGCTGAGCTCAAACCTTCCCGTTTAATCATAGTACAAATACGCCTGCTTGTAGAACTTGTATATTTCGGTACCTCAGCGTTTCGTGTAGTTGCTAACAGGTAGGGGGGTGTACTATGAATGTAGGCTTAGCTGAGTAAAACGCATGGCAATGTCTGACCTCTGTAGGTCGAAACTTGGTTTCTTCCGAACATTGCAACTTTAGTCTATTGATGAATAGTTGTTCTCTTCAATCCTCATGCTATCGAAGATGTCAATCTTATAATTTCAAAATTACAACTATGACTGATCTCTATATGTTGAAACTTAGTTTTTCCCCTAAACATTGCAATCGCGCGCTAATTTTCCAAGGCTCGATCCGCTGCAGAACTCTTAAATTCTGACACCTCGGCATGAACAGCAGGTTCGATACCGGCTTAAATATATCAGCCTGCGGATCTCAGCGTAAGACCCTCAGAAGAGCTCTTGTTGCAAAACATTTCGTTCCGACTGTACCGCAAACGTCTGCAATTCTAGATACCCGCTTGGTAACAAGGAGCATATTTACTCACTGCAGTCTGCGTGAAGCGCTCACAGTTCTCTGTATGCGTTTATTACGTACACATCTCCCGTCTAAGTACTGTCTGCTGTGAATATTATTCTTCAGCCTTTATCTTAAGGTAAGCCAGAACTGTTAGTTACTGTTTGCAAAGCAACTTCTACGCTAGGTAATAGACATCTACATTCATATATGTTTGTTCTTTTCTTTTTAGGTACAACTAGAATATTATCATTCGAGTTACAGGCTTGAAAGTATGCATTTTATTCATCCGAGTAACAGTCTGCAGCACGTGCATTTTTAAGGTATGTTTTCGAACTTTGAGTTGTAAAGATAGCTAGGCTAGCTGATGTACCCTACACTACATTAATATATGTTTCTTCTTTTTTAGGTACGACAAGAATACTATCATTCGAGTTTCAGGCTTGAACGCAGGCATTTTATTCATCGGAGTAACAGTTTGCAGCGCGAAGATTTTAAAGTATGTCTGACCTCAACAGGCTGAAACTTGGTTTCTTCTAAAACATCGGAACTTTAAGCTAATCATAAATAGTTGTTCTCTTCAATCCTCATGCTATAGACGAGGTTAATTTTATAAAATCAAACACACATATCTATGTCTGACCTCAACGGGCTGAAACTTGGTTTCTTCTAAAACATCGTAACTTTAGTCTATTGATAAATAGTCGTTCTCTTCAATCCTCATGCTATAGACGAGGTTAATTTTATAATTTCAAACTCACACACATAGCTGTGTCTGACTTCAACAGGCTGAAACTTGGTTTCTTCTAAAACATCATAACTTTAGTCTATTGATAAATAGTCGTTCTCTTCAATCCTCATGCTATAGACGAGGTTAATTTTATAATTTCAAACACACACATAGCTATGTCTGACCTCAACAGGCTGAAACTTGGTTTCTTCCGAACATCGTAACCTTAGTCTATTGATAAATAGTCGTTCTCTTCAATCCTCATGCTATAGACGAGGTTAATCTTATAATTTCAAACTTACAGTCATGTCCGACAACAACAGGCTGAAACTTGGTTTCTTCTAAAACATCGTAACTTTAGTCTATTGATAAATAGTCGTTCTCTTCAATCCTCATGCTATAGACGAGGTTAATCGTATAATTTCAAACTCACAGTCATGTCCGACCTCTATAGGTTGAACATCGCAACTTTAGGCTAATCTCTATTGGTTGTTCTCTTTCCAGATGTTTCTCTGCTCGCAGTGCGATGTAACTTTTACAAGACGAGATGCCCTTACGCGTCATGTAAAATCGAAACATCGTGAGGCGTCTGATACGTTCTCCTGCGAGCAGTGTGAGGCGACGTTTACGAGGGTAGATACCCTTACGCGTCATGTTAAATCAAAACACCCTAGCATAACATCCGCTTTATGTGATGTTTGCGGGCTGTATTTCGCTAATGTAGAGCAATATCAGGCTCACTTATCAGAGGTACATCAAATATCTAGTTGCCCTCAGGTAGTAGGGAAAAAGCGTGCAGCTACTAATGTAGCTGTAGAAAGTACTAGTAGTAAAAAACCTAGGAAAAATGAACTTCAAACTATTCACTGCGAGCACTGTAACACTGATGTACCATCTTCGCATTTTCAGGGACACTTACGGAGTAATGCACATAAAATTAATGCGTGTAGAATTGGTAGTAACGCAAATATCGAGGAAATTAATACTGCATTTAAAAGTAGGATTGCTAGTTATAGAATTCGCACCAGTCAAAAGTTTCAGAGCACTTCAAACTTTTTAAATTGTGTTCAACCGGATGTACAACATCTTCTTGCTAAATCTTTGTCCAATCATAATTTATTTAAAGTTAATTTTGAACTTTTCGCCTTGTACATTAAAAGCACGGATGAATCGGAAATAACGGACATTGAATCATTTAATCCGAAGAATTTTGTCATAAGTGAGTCGACTAATTTTGGTGATGTACTTAGGGATGTCTCTAACATTATTTCAACTAAGAGCGAGGAATTTCAGGGAAAGGAATCAGGGTGGGCTTTTGTTGAAATAATGTATCTAGAAGTTAACATCAATAAGTACAATCCCATGCGAGGTTCATCGTACATCGAGCTGCCGACATGGATTCAGCGAAAAGAAGCTGTTGTAAACATCCAAAACAATGACGAGGCATGTTTTGCATGGGCGGTGATGTCGGCTTTAAATCCTGTGAAACGGAATGTAGCGAATAGAACATCATCGTATCCACACTATTCAACACAACTAAATTTAGATGGTATAGAATCTTCCTGTGCAGATAAAGGATATTAAGCGCTTTGAGGAACTAAATAACATTAGCATTAATGTGTATAGTGTAGAGAAAAGTCTGTAGTAGGTCCTCTGTATTATACATGTCATAAGAAGAGTACTCATGTTAACTTACTCTATATCGAAAACAGCGAAAATAGCCACTTTTGCTGGATTAAAAATCTGAATAGACTTGTTGGTAGTCAGTTGTGAAACAGGTGTAACAAAAAGTGGCTATGTGGTGGATGCTTGCAGTATTTTAGAACTGAAGATCAGTTAACGAAGCATTCCAAGAATGACTGCAATCATGTACGTACAGAGATACCTACTACGGGCAATAATGTTTTGAAATTTACAAATTTTCACAAGCAGATTTGGGTACCGTTCGTGATTTATGCAGACTTTGAAGCCATCCTCACGCCATGCAACACATGCTTACCTAATCCTGACAACTCTTTCACTAATACTACGCACATGCATGTCCCGTATAGCTTCGCGTATTACATCAAGTGTAGTTTTGATAGTACGCTTAACAAGTTAGAGCTGTATCGAGGACATGATGCTGCTAAAGTATTTTTAGAAAGACTTGAAAGTGATGCAGTTCGTCTTGGTCGTATTCTAAATAGTAATATTCCTATGAAGCCACTCACCGAAATTCAGTTAAATGATCATGAACGTGCTACAAAGTGTAGCATTTGTGATGGGGAATTTTCCGAAAATGACCCTAAAGTTTTTGATCATGATCATTTAACTGGTTTCTACAGATGTGCCGCTCATTATAGCTGTAATCTTAAGTATAGAGTTCCTAAATTTATCCCTGTAATTTTTCATAACTTATCTGGTTACGACTCTCATTTCATCATTTCACAATTTGGAACTTCAGATGAAAAAGTAGATATAATCCCTCAGAATAAAGAGCGGTACATTGCGTTTGCAAAGTCTGTAAAAGTAGATGCTGAGCATTCTATAAAACTGAGATTCCTTGACTCGTTTCGCTTTATGGCGAGTAGCCACGATAAACTTTCTAGTTATTTACAGCCAGAACAATTTACGGAAATTCGACGGGTTTCTCCCGAAGAAGCGCAGTTTAATTTACTTCGGCGTAAGGGTGTTTTTTGTTATGAATATCTTGATTGCTTAGAACGCCTCGAAGAACGTGCCTTACCATCGAAACAATCCTTTTACAGCTCGCTGAATTCAGCAGATATTAGTGATGATGAATATTTACATGCACAACATATCTGGGAGCAGTTCCACATTCAAACGCTGGGTGAATACTCCGATTTATATTTAAAAACGGATGTACTTTTGTTAGCTGATGTTTTTGAAAATTTTCGCTGTGTTTGCAAGAAAACCTACAGCCTTGACCCATGTCAGTATTTTACTGCGCCTGGGTTAAGTTGGGATGCGATGTTAAAATACACGCAGGTGAATTTGGAACTGCTAACTGATATTGATATTGTGCACTTTATAAAATCATCTATTCGAGGCGGTCTAAGTCAGTGCAGCGGACGGTATTCCAAGGCAAATAATAAGTACATGCCGAGTTTCGATTCTAGTCAGGAATCTCAGTATATCGTTTATCTCGATGCTAATAATCAGTATGGGTGGGCGATGAGTCAGCATCTACCGGTGAGTGGTTTCCGCTGGCTAACGCAGTGCGAAATTGATGCTTTACAGCTGCACGCCCTAGGCGATGAAGCTGATAAAGGCTATTTCCTCGAAGTTGACTTACAGTATCCTAAAGAGTTACACACTTCTCATAATGACTTACCTTTCTGCCCTAAAAATGTGAAGTCCCCGTACATCGCATCAACGACGAAAATGCTAATTTCAAATTTGTGTGATAAATCTAAGTATATCATTCATTACCGAAATTTAAAACAGTGTTTGCAGCATGGTTTGAAGTTATCCAAAATTCATCGCGTACTAGAATTTAATCAGTCACCGTGGCTAAAGCCATATATCGATCTGAACAATAATTTAAGAACGAATGCGGTTAACGAATTTGAAAAAGATTTCTACAAGCTCATGAATAACAGTGTGTTTGGTAAGACTATGGAAAATGTTGACAAACGCGTTGATGTAAAATTGATTACAAACTTGGAAAATATTAAGAAAAGGTATGGTGCTAACTATTTAATAAGTAAACCAAATTTCCACAGCTGCACCATCATATATGAGAATTTAGTTATTATACAGATGAATCGTGTTAAGGTTAAGTATGACAAACTTACCTACGTCGGCTTTGCAGTACTTGAATTGGCTAAAACATTCATGTATGAATTCCATTACGATTATATGATGAAGAAGTACGCGCATAATGCGCAATTGCTCTACACAGATACCGATTCGTTTATTTATCAAATCAAAACTGATGGCTATTACAATGATAAGCCAGACTTGGGTAGGTTTGATACAAGTAACTATCCTGCAAATAATCAATATCATCTACCGCTAGCGAACAAAAAGATTCTAGGTAAAATGAAAGATGAATGTGCTGGGAATATTATCGATTCATTTGTAGGTACTAAGTCCAAGTCATATTGCATAAAACTCTTAAATGAATTACAAATAAAGAGATTGAAGGGGGTTAAAAAGAATGTCGTTCAGAATCAGCTAAGTTTTGAAAACTATAACAATTGCATTAAAAGTAATCCACCTGTTTTGCATAAGCAAATGTCTGTCATTAGAAGCAAGAAGCACCAGTTGTACACTCATTTAATTAGTAAGGTAGCCCTTAATAGCGATGATTGCAAACGGTTTGTCATTCCAAATTCTACCAACACTCTAGCCTGGGGGCATAGTAGTGTTGATCGGTACTACTTTACATAAAGCAGATGCATGTGTGTGTGTGTTTGTGTGTGTGTGTGTGTGTGTGTAAACATTATGCTAGAGGTGTGTACTTTGTAAAATATATACGTTAAGCTGCCTTACATCACAATTCACTGTACATATTGTATAAAGATAATAAGAAGTACGCTGAGAGTATAGAGCAGCAAATAATTCAATTTTAAACTTGTACATATGAGAATTGTGTTGAGAAGGGGGAAGTACGCAAACATCACTACCGTAAAACGATTCGAGATAAATTTGTACATACAAGATGTAAATAAATAATGTAGAATTAGCATATTCTTTTATTTTAGATTAGGTATTACCTTCCTCCCGCTCCTTATTTGCAAGATAGAGTTTTTGTTTATTACTCATAGAAGAAAAGCAAGAAAGAAGGTGTTGAGCAGATTCGTAAGTATAGTATCGTCTAGTTCGGTAAGTATGTCGGGAACAGAATTTTTTTCCTCAAAAGTGTTTGATTCTAGTCTTGCAATGCAGTGTTCTACAACATCGAACTATGAACAGCAGTATGTGTTAGTAGTATAATTGGACAGTTCGGCCGCCTCCTCCTCCTCCCGCCGCCTCCTCCACCGCCGCCGCCGCCCGCGGGAAATTTGAATTTTGGCGGGAAAATTGAATTTTGGCGGGAGATTTGAATTTGTAAACAAAGCCACGTGCTTTTTGACAGCTGTCATCAACAACAACAACGCATCGCTAACCTCACTGCTGCCATCTTGACGGGCCTAAACCTCACTAGTGCCAACTTAACCTAAGTAGAATGAGGTAAACAAAGCCACGTGCTTTTTGACAGCCACGTGCTTTTTGACAGACAACAACGCATCGCTAACCTCAGTACTGCCATCTTGACGGACCTAAACTTCAGTAGTGCCAACTTAACCTCACTAGCGCGAGGTAAACAAATCCACGTGTTTTTTGACAGCCACGTGCTTTTGACAGATTTGTAAACAAAGCCACGTGCTTTTTGACAGACAACAACGCATCGCTAACCTCAGTACTGCCATCTTGACGGACCTAAACCTTAGTGGTACCAACTTAACCTCACTAGCGCGAGGTAAACAAATCCACGTGTTTTTTGACAGCCACGTGCTTTTGACAGATTTGTAAACAAAGCCACGTGCTTTTTGACAGACAACAACGCATCGCTAACCTCAGTACTGCCATCTTGACGGGCCTAAACCTTAGTGGTACCAACTTAACCTCACTAGCGCGAGGTAAACAAAGCCACGTGCTTTTTGACAGCCACGTGCTTTTGAGAGATTTGTAAACAAAGCCACGTGCTTTTTGACAGGCAACAACGCATCGCTAACCTCAGTACTGCCATCTTGACGGGCCTAAACCTTAGTGGTACCAACTTAACCTAACTAGCATGAGGTAAACAAAGCCACGTGATTTTTGACAGCTGTCATTCGCCATCTTTAATCCAGAGAGCACAGTGCTGCCCTCTTTAGCTACTTACCTTTGACAGCTGTCATCCGCCATCTTTGAGCGCAGTGCTGCCCTCTTTAGCTACTTACCTTTGACAGCTGTCATCCGCCATCTTTAATCCAGAGAGAACAGTGCTGCAATCTATGTGGTGGCGGTAAATTCCACGTGCTTTACAAACCTATATGTTTTTCTGACAGCTGTCATCCGCCATCTTTAATCCGGAGAGAACAGTGCTACCCCCTATGTGGTGGTAAATTCCACGTGCTCTTGTTTGGAAACAAACTCACGCGCTTTTTTGACAGCCGTCATCCGCCATCTTTAATCACAGTGCTGCACTCTATGTGGTGGTGGCAAATTCCACGTGCTCTTGTTGGGAAACAAAGCCACGTGCTTTTTTGACAGCTGTCATCCGCCATCTTTAACCAACAGAGCACTATGCTGCGGGTAATTTTGTCAGCTGTCATCCGCCAACTTAGAGAACAGTGCTGCACTCTATGTGGTGGCGGTAAATTCCACGTGCTTTACAAACCTATATGCTTTTCTGACAGCTGTCATCCGCCATCTTTAATCACAGTGCCGCCCTCTATGTGGTGACGGCAAATTCCACGTGGAAACAAAGCCATGTGTAGCTGTCATCCGCCATCTTTAATCACCGTGCTGCCCGGTGACGGCAAATTCCACGTGCTCTTGTTTGGAAACAAAGCCATGTGCTTTTTTGACAGCTGTCATCCGCCATCTTGCATCACAAACCTCGGTGCTACACTCTATGTGGTGGCGGCAAATTCTAAATGCTTCACAAACCCATGTGCTTTTCTGACAGCTGTCATCCGCCATCTTTAATCACCGTGCTGCCGGGTGGCGGTAAATTCCACGTGCTCTTGTTTGGAAACAAAGCTTTTAATCCAGAGAGAACAATGCTGCCCCGGTGGCGGCAAATTCTACGTGCTTTACAAACCCATATGCTTTTTTGACAAAAAAAAAATTCTGCTCTCGAGATACTTACCGAACTATACTTACGAAACTGCTCATCACCTTCTTTCTTCTTCTATGAGTAATAAACAAAAACTCTATCTTGCAAATAAGGAGCGGGAGGAAGGTAATACCTAACCTAAAATAAAAGAATATGCTAATTCTACATTATTTATTTACATCTTGTATGTACAAGTTTTATCTTGAATCATTTTACCCTAGTGATGTTTTGCATACTTCTCGATGCAATTCTTGAATGTACAAGTTTAAACTTGCCGTACTACACTCTCAGCGTACCTCTCCCGAATTGTGATGTAAGACAGCGTAACGTAAGTACACACACCTCTAGCATAATGTTTATGTAAAGTAGTATCTATCAATACTACTATGCCCCCAGGCTAGCGTGTTGGTAGAATTTGGAATGACAAACCGTTTACAATCATCGCTATTAAGGGCTACCTTACTAATTAAATGAGTGTACAACTGGTGCTTCTTGCTTCTAATGACAGACATTTGCTTATGCAAAACAGGTGGATTACTTTTAGTGCAATTGTTATAGTTTTCAAAACTTAGCTGATTCTGAACGACATTCTTTTTAACCCCCTTCAATCTCTTTATTTGTAATTCATTTAAGAGTTTTATGCAATATGACTTAGATTTAGTACCTACAAATGAATCGATAATATTCCCAGCACATTCATCTTTCATTTTACCTAGAAACTTTTTGTTCACTAGCGGTAGATGATATTGATTATCTGCAGGATAGTTACTCGTATCAAACCTACCCAAGTCTGGCTTTATATCATTGTAATAGTCATCAGTTTTGATTTGATAAATAAACGAATCGGTATCTGTGTAGAGCAATTGCGCATTATGCGCGTACTTCTTCATCATATAATCGTAATGGAATTCATACATGAGTGTTTTAGCCAATTCAAGTACTGTGAAGCCGACGTAGGTAGGTTTGTCATACTTAACCTTGACACGAATCATCTGTATAATAACTAAATTCTCGTGTATGATGGTGCAGCTGTGGAAATTTGGTTTACTTATTAAATAGTTAGCACCATACCTTTTCTTAATATTATCCCAGTTTGTAATCAATTTTACATCAACGCGTTTGTCAACATTCTCCATAGTCTTACCAAACACACTGTTATTCATGAGCTTGTAGAAATCTTTTTCAAACTCGTTAACCGCATTCGTTCTTAAATTATTGTTCAGATCGATATATGGCTTTAGCCACGGTGACTGATTAAATTCTAGTACGCGATGAATTTTGGATAACTTCAAACCATGCTGCAAACACTGTTTTAAATTTCGGTAATGAATGATATACTTAGATTTATCGCATAAATTAGCAATGAGCATTTTCGTCGTTGATGCAATGTACGGGGGCTTCATATTTTCAGGGCAGAACGGTAGGTCATTATGAGAAGTGTGTAACTCTTTAGGATACTGTAAGTCAACTTCGAGGAAATAACCTTTATCAGCTTCATCACCTAGGGTGTGTAGCTGTAAAGCATCAATTTCGCACTGCGTCAGCCAGCGGAAACCACTCACCGGTAGATGCTGACTCATCGCCCACCCATACTGATTATTAGCATCGAGGTAAACGATATACCGAGATTCCTGACTAGAATCGAAACTCGGCATGTACTTATTATTAGCCCTCGAATACCGGCCGCTGCACTGACTCAGACCGCCTCGAATGGATGCTTTTATAAAGTGCACCATATCAATATCAGTTAGCAGCTCCAAATTCACACGCGTATGTTTCAACATCGCGTCCCAACTTAACCCAGGTGCAGTAAAATACTGACATGGGTCAAGGCTGTAGGTGTTCATGCAAACACAGCGAAAATTTTCAAAAACATCAGCTAACAAAAGTACATCTGTCTTTAAATATAAATCGGGGTATTCACCCAGCGTTTGAATGTGGAACTGCTCGCAGATATGTTGTGCATGTAAATAGTCATCATCACTAATATCTGCTGAATTCAGCGAGCTGTAAAAGGATTGTTTCGATGGTAAGGCACGTTCTTCGAGGCGGTCTAAGCAGTCGAGATATTCGTAAAAAAAAAACACCCTTACGCCGAAGTAAATTAAACTGCGCTTCTTCAGGGAAAACGCGTCGAATTTCTGTAAATTGTTCAGGCTGTAAATGACTAGAAAGTTTATCGAGGCTACTCGCCATAAAGCGAAACGAGTCAAGGAATCTCAGTTTTATAGAATGCTCAGCATCTACTTTTACAGACTTTGCAAACGCAATGTACCGCTCTTTATTCTGAGGGATTATATCTACTTTTGCATCCGAAGCTCCAAATTGTGAAATGATGAAATGAGAGTCGTAACCAGATAAGTTATGAAAAATTACAGGGATAAATTTAGGAACTCTATACTTAAGATTACAGCTATAATGAGCGGCACATCTGTAGAAACCAGTTAAATGATCATGATCAAAAACTTTAGGGTCATTTTCGGAAAATTCCCCATCACAAATGCTACACTTTGTAGCACGTTCATGATCATTTAACTGAATTTCGGTGAGTGGCTTCATAGGAATATTACTATTCAGAATACGACCGAGACGAACTGCATCACTTTCAAGTCTTTCTAAAAATACTTTAGCAGCATCATGTCCTCGATACAGCTCTAACTTGTTAAGCGTACTATCGTAACTACACTTGATGTAATACGCGAAGCTATACGGGACATGCATGTGCGTAGTATTAGTGAAAGAGTTGTCAGGATTAGGTGAGCATGTGTTGCATGGCTTCAAAGTCTGCATAAATCACGAACGGTACCCACATCTGCTTGTGAAAATTTGTAAATTTTAAAACATTATTGCCTGTAGTAGGTATCTCTGTACGTACATGATTGCAGTCATTCTTGGAATGCTTCGTTAACTGATCTTCATTTCTGAAATACTGCAAGCATCCATCACATAGCCACTTTTTACCATCATGTTTTGACAACTGACTGCCAACAAGTCTACTCAGATTTTTAATCCAGCAAAAGTGGCTATTCACACTGTTTTCAATATAGAGTAAATTAACGTGAGTACTCTTCTTATGACATGTATAATACAGAGGACCTACTACAGACTTTTTCTCTACACCATACACATTAATACTAATGTTATTTAGTTCCTCAAAGCGCTTAATATCCTTTATCTGCACAGGAAATTCTATACTATCGAAATTTAGCTGCGTTGAATAGTGTGGATACGATGATGTTCTATACGCTACATTCGATTTAGCAGGATTTAAAACTGACATCACCGCCCAAGCAAAACATGCTTCGTCATTGTTTTGGATGTTTACAACAGCTTCTTTTCGCTGAATCCATGTCGGCAGCTCAATGTGCGAAGATCCACGCATAGGATTTTACTTATTGATGTTAACTTCTAGATACATTATTTCAACTAAAGCCCACCCTGATTCCTTTTCCTGAAATTCCTCGCTCTTAGTTGAAATAATGTTAGAGACATCCCTAAGTACATCACCAAAATTAGTCGACTGACTTATGATAAAATTCTTCGTATTAAATGATTTAATGTCCGTTATTTCGGATTCATCCGTGCTTTTAATGTACAAGGCGAAAAGTTCAAAATTAACTTTAAATAAATTATGATTGGACAAAGATTTAGCAAGAAGCTGTTGTACATCCGGTTGAACGCAATTTAAAAAGTTTGAAGTGCTCTGAAACTTTTGACTGGTGCGAATTCGGTAACTAGCAATCCTACTTTTAAATGCTGTATTAATTTCCTCGATGTTTGCGTTACTACCACTTCTACACGCATTATTTTTATGCGCATTACTCCGTAAGTGTCCCTGAAAATGTGAAGATGGTACATCAGTGTTACAGTGCTCGCAGTGAATAGTTTGAAGTTCATGATTTTTTCTAGGTTTTTTACTACTAGTACTTTCTACAGCTACATCAGTAGCTGCACGCTTTCCCCCTACTTCTACCTGAGGGCAAGTAGATATTTGATGTACCTCTGCTAAGTGATCCTCATATCGCTCTACGTTAGCGAAATACACACTACAATCTTTACATAAAGCTGATGTTATGCTAGGGTGTTTTGATTTCATATGGCGCATGAAGTTATCACGCCTTGAAAACGTTACATTACATTCCTCGCAGCAGGGGAACATCTGTTCATGATTTTTTCTAGGTTTTTTACTACTAGTACTTTCTACGGCTACATCAGTAGCTGCACGCGTTTTCCCTACTACTACCTGAGGGCGAGTAGATATTTGATGTTCCTCTGCTAAGTGATCCTCATATCGGTCTACGTTAGCGAAATACACACTACAAACTTTACATAAAGCAGATGTTATGCTAGGGTGTTTTGATTTCATATGGCGCATGAAGTTATCACGCCTTGCAAACGTTACATTACATTCCTCGCAGCAGGGGAACATCTGAAAAGAGAACGACCGATAGAGATTAGGTGAAAGTTACGGAAGAAACCAAGTTTCAACGTATAGAGGTTGGACATGACTGTGAGTTAGGCCTATAGCATGAGGATTGAAGAGAACGACTAAAGTTACGATGTTCGGAAGAAACCAAGTTTCAGCCCGTTGAGGACAGACATAGCTACGTGTGCGTGTTTGAAATTATACCACGTCTATAGTATGAGGATTAAAGAGAACAACTATTTATGATTAGCTTAAAGTTACGATGTTCGGAAGAAACCAACTTTCAACCTGTTGAGGGCAGACATAGCTATGTGTGCGTGTTTGAAATTATACCTCGTCTATAGTATGTAGATTAAAGAGAACAACTATTTATGATTAGCTTAAAGTTACAGAAGAAACCAAGTTTAAGCCTGTTGAGGACGGACATAGCTATGTGTGCGTGTTTGAAATTATACCACGTCTATAGTATGTAGATTAAAGAGAACAACTATTTATGATTAGCTTAAAGTTACAGAAGAAACCAAGTTTCAGCCCGTTGAGGGCAGACATAGCTATGTGTACGTGTTTGAAATCATACCACGTCTATAGTATGTTGATTAAAGGGAACAACTATTTATGATTAGCTTAAAGTTACGATGTTCGGAAGAAACCAACTTTCAACCTGTTGAGGGCAGACATAGCTATGTGTGCGTGTTTGAAATTATACTACGTCTATAGTATGTTGATTAAAGAGAACAACTATTTATCAATAGACTAAAAATACGATGTTCGGAAGAAACCAAGTTTAAGCCTGTTGAGGACGGACATAGCTATGTGTGCGTGTTTGAAATTATACCACGTCTATAGTATGTAGGTTGAAGAGAACAACTATTTATGAATAGCTTAAAGTTACGGAAGAAACCAAGTTTCAGCCTGTTGAGGGCAGACATAGCTATGTACGCACCTCGTCTATAGCGTGAGGATTAAAGAGAACAACTATTTATCAATAGACTAAAGTTACGATGTTTTAGAAGAAACCAAGTTTCAGCCTGCTGAGGTCAGACATAGCTATGCGTGCGTGTTTGAAATTATAAGATTAACCTCTTCTATGACATGCAGATTAAAGAAAATAACTATTTGTCAATAGACTGAAGTTACGATGTTTTAGAAGAAACCAAGTTTCAGCCTGCTGAGGTCAGACACAGCTATGCGTGCGTGTTTGAAATTATAAGATTAACCTCTTCTATGACATGCAGATTAAAGAAAATAACTATTTGTCAATAGACTAAAGTTACGATGTTCGGAAGAAACCAAGTTTCAACCCGTTGAGGTCAGACATAGCTATGTGTGCGTGTTTGAAATTATACCACGTCTATAGCGTGAGGATTAAAGAGAACAACTATTTATGATTAGCTTAAAGTTACGATGTTCGGAAGAAACCAAGTTTCAACCTGTTGAGGGCAGACATAGCTATGTGTACGTGTTTGAAATTATACCACGTCTATAGTATGTTGATTAAAGAGAACAACTATTTATTAATAGACTAAAGTTACGATGTTCGGAAGAAACCAAGTTTAAGCCTGTTGAGGACGGACATAGCTATGTGTGCGTGTTTGAAATTATACCACGTCTATAGTATGTAGGTTGAAGAGAACAATTATTTATGAATAGCTTAAAGTTACGGAAGAAACCAAGTTTCAGCCTGTTGAGGGCAGACATAGCTATGTACGCACCTCGTCTATAGCGTGAGGATTAAAGAGAACAACTATTTATCAATAGACTAAAGTTACGATGTTTTAGAAGAAACCAAGTTTCAACGAATAGAGGTCAGACATACCTTAAAATCTTCGCGCTGCAAACTATTACTCGGATGTATAAAATGCGTGCGTTCAAGCCTGAAACTCGAATGATAATATTCTGGTCGTACCTAAAAAAAGAAGAAACATATATGAATGTAGTGTAGGGTACATCATCTAACCTAATTATCTTTACAACTCAAAGTTCGAAAACATACCTTTAAAAAAATGCACGTGCTGCAGGCTGTTACTGGGATGAATAAAATTGCGTACTTTCGAACGGTACCTAAAAAAGAACAAACATATATGAATGTAGATGTCCAGCGTAGAAGTTGCTTTGCAGACAGTAACTAACAGTTCTACCTTACCTTAAGATAAAGGCTGAAGAATAATATTCACAGCAGACGGGAGATGTGTGTACGTACGTAATAAACGCATACAGAGAACTGTGAGCGCTTCGCGCAGACTGCAGCGGTTAAATATTCTGCTTGTTACCAACCGGATGTGAAAAAATCGCTGACAAACTGCGAGTACAGTCGGAACGAATGCAACAAGAGCTCCCACCTATAGTCCCGCAGGCTGATGTATTCGAACCTCCTGTTGATGCCGAGGTGTTAGAATTTAAGAGTTCGATCCTTGGAAAGTTAGCGTGTGATCCTCGAATTCTCGAGGGTACATCCGCGGTATTCCTTACCTGTAGGTATTGAGCTAAAGCTAGATCATGTAATGATGATCGCGCAGGTCCCTCGCCTAGCATTTACGGCTTCTAGTTCGAACCCGCTATCTTCCGAAGTAGTGAGAATGATTGAAGAGTGTTTGAGGGTGATTCATTTGTTGGATGGAGTTGTTAAGCTGGCTTCTTCAGCGGGAGTAGGCTATGTCGGGATATCGATTTAAAATCCTAGTCAGGAAGGGCAGCCGGTCGTAAAACTATGGTGTGAGGCGGGGTGTGCAAAAAAGCTAGCTATAAGTAAGGGCTGTTGATGGGGACGTTAAACCTTGTGCAGACTCCTTCGAAAATGATTTTTTGAGTACAAGACTTGACAGTGATTCATTTGTCGGATGGAGGCAATAAGCCTTGTGCAGGCTTCTTCAGCGGGAGTAGGCTATGTGTCGGTACCGGGATATCTAGTTATAAAACCCGCTACAACAAATTTATCACGTATACTGCGATTTAAAATCCTAGTCAGGAAGGGCAGCCGGTCGTAAAACTATGGTGTGAGGCGGGGTGTGCAAGAAAGCCAGCATTAAGTAAGGGTTGTTGATGGGGACGTTAAACCTTGTGCAGACTCCTTCGAAAATGATTTTTTGAGTACAAGACTTGACAGTGATTCATTTGTCGGATGGAGGCAATAAGCCTTGTGCAGGCTTCTTCAGCGGGAGTAGGCTATGTGTCGGTACCGGGATATCTAGTTATAAAACCCGCTACAACAAATTTATCACGTATACTGCGATTTAAAATCCTAGTCAGGAAGGGCAGCCGGTCGTAAAACTATGGTGTGAGGCGGGGTGTGCGAGAAAGCTAGCAGCGTTAAACCTTGTGCAGACTCCTTCGAAAATGATTTTTTGAGTACAAGACTTGACGGCGATTCATTTGTCGGATGGAGGCAATAAGCCTTGTGCAGGCTTCTTCAGCGGGAGTAGGCTATGTGTTGGTACTGGGATATCTAGTTATAAAACCCGCTACAACAAATTTATCGCGTATACTGCGATTTAAAATCCTAGTCAGGAAGGGCAGCCGGTCGTAAAACTATGATGTGAGGCGGGGTGTGCAAGAAAGCTAGCAATAAGTAAGGGCTGTTGATGTGTTTTAACCTCTCCGTACAATCATGATATTTTACGTTAGGAACTTACATAGGCTAAATGCTACACATTCCGTGGCAGAGCCAGGAATCGAACTCGGACCTCCGAGGGTAGCAGCTAATCACACTAACTACTGCACTACAGAGGAGGACTATTTCAGAATATTTTACAACCTTAATTAGTACTGTGTTTTAAGAGCTTACATGCTACTCGGCTAAGAAGACGTTCGCGAGTTACAAGCCGCTGATCAGCATGCCGTGTCCTCGTTCAAGGTCGAGCCGGAAGATACGTGTACAATTTCAGCTAACACACGCATTCCACACAACTCGCTCAGAATGACTGTGCCGATACTTCGAGGACTGTAGAACAAATCTATAGCCTACAGTATGCATGTCTCTCACCCGGTAGTCTCGGGTTCGATTCTCTTGGGGATAAAAATGTGTTTAAATCACATGAATGTGTTGAGTTGTCCTTCCTGATGCAAAACTAGCAGTATCTAACCTCATACACCATAGTTTTACGACCGGTTGCCCTTCCTGACAACTCGGATTAAGAATCTGTTTTACAACGTCTAACACGGGGAATCGGGGATTTACAGCTAGATCCACTTCTTAGATTTTAAATCACGAACTATTGTTTTACGGCCGGATGCCCTTCCTGACGCAAAACTAAGATTTTAAATCGCAAGAATTTGTTTTAAGACTAGTCGCCCTTCCTGATGCAGAACTGGCAGTATCTAGCCTCATACACTATGGTTTTCGACCGGTTGCCCTTCCTGACGTCAAAGAACTCGGATTAAGAATCTGTTTTACAACTTCTAACATGAGAATCGGGGATTTACAGCTTAAAGATGGTGGATGACAGCTGTCAGAAAAGTATATAGGTTTGTAAAGCACGTAGAATTTGCCGCCACCGGGGCAGCATTGTTCTCTCTGGATTAAAAGCTTTGTTTTCAAACAAGAGCACGTGGAATTTACCGCCACCCGGCAGCACGGTGATTAAAGATGGCGGATGACAGCTGTCAGAAAAGCACATGGGTTTGTGAAGCATTTAGAATTTGCCGCCACCACATAGAGTGTAGCACCGAGGTTTGTGATGCAAGATGGCGGATGACAGCTGTCAAAAAAGCACATGGCTTTGTTTCCAAACAAGAGCACGTGGAATTTGCCGTCACCGGGCAGCACAACCGAAGATACATCCAAGAACTGAATGAGGCCCGAAATGATAAAATTAAATGGGAAAAGGCTATCAGAGATCAGGACGTAAATACTGACGTGGAAGGAGCTGAGAGTCTTGAATTACAAAGATTCAAGAAGCGAAGACAAGAAGAACAGGCGCTCAATCCCAACACAAAAGAATTTGAATATAGGGGAGAGAGTGAAAGGCCAACAAGCAAAAAAAAAAACGCCGATTTCGAATTAGAAGGTGAAATTGAAAATGTAGAAAACGCGGGGAATTTCAAAAGTAATAGTTATTTTGTAACGCAGGTAGATTCGTGGGAGATTGATTCTGAAGAATTGGTTAAGGACTTAACACAGCATCACATCAAGAAAAGATATAATTTACCTATTATAGTCGCAAGAATAGGAGAACTTAAAGTACATTGCCTTGTGGATTCTGGAGCCAGTATCAGTGTGTTATCCAAAGAGCTTTTCCAAGACATGAATAAAAGAATGAAACTGCTTACGATCCCAGTGTCAAAAATTAAGATACGGGGTATTGTACCTGACAAGACAGTGGAGTGTGATATACAAACATATTTGGAGATTAATATAGGAAACAGAAATTTTGAACACCCATTTGTAGTCATGAACCGGATCAAGTATAACGTCATACTAGGAATAGATTTTATGACAGTCACAGGAATGACCATTGACATGGAGAAACAAGAGATAAGATTTCCTATTTGCGATGGGAATACCGAAGAAAAACAGGAAAGAATTAAGATCAATAAGGACGACGGTGTAGTCAATAATGTGAAAGTCGAGGAAGAAGGAGAGGACTTACACTCAGAAAGGGATTCGAAATTGCAAATAGACGGGAATGAAATATCAATACCATGTGAGAATATGCTAGAAATTATTGAGAAGGTCATGATTACAGTGGAAGAAGAAAATACACCAAACATCTCAGAGGCGGTTGCAAATGCTAAAATTTCATCACTCGAAAAATCCAGACTTCACGGAATCTTGCAGGAATATTCAGATTTATTCAGGAACAAGCCAGGACAGATTCCTAATTTTAGATATAAGTTGTTGGTAAATGATTGGACACCTTTTAAAGGAAAATTGTATGGGGTACCAGAGAAATATTTCTCAGAAGTAAAGGAAATTATAAAAGGCATGGAGGATGATGGAATTATCATGAAAACATCTAGTCCATATTTGAACCCGTTAGTAATAGTTGTGAAAAGCAACGGGAAACTGAGAATTTGCCTAGATGCGAGATCCTTAAATACCCGATTAATTCCTGAATATAATACTGTACCGAAGATTAAGGACATTGTACAAAAATTCCGAGACATGAGGTATTTTTCGACGATGGACTTCACGTCTTCCTACCATCATATTGTCCTTGAAGAAAAATCTCGACTGCTAACGGGATTCATGTTTGACAGTCAGACTTATTGCTACTGTCGATTGCCTTTCGGACTGAAAAACAGTTGTGCCGTTTTGGTGAGAGCCCTGGATAGGAACTTAACTCCAGAGGTGAAGGAATTTCTAACTTGTTATGTAGACGACCTCATCTTGGCAACCAAGACATTCGAGGATCATTGTGATAAGCTAGAGAAGTTATTTCAGAATCTAAGGACCGCTGGATTCAAAATCAACATAGCCAAATCCAAGTTCTGTCAGGAAGAAGTATTATTTGTCGGTCACATGATAGATGGCACAGGGGTACGACCAAACCCGGTAAAAATCCAGGCGATATGCGACTTTCCGCGACCAAAACGCATTAAACATGTACGACAATTCCTCGGGATGGCCCAGTTCTTTTCTAACCACTGTAAAGGTTACACTCAAACTGCAGCACCTCTACAGGATCTTTTGAAAACAAATAACAGATGGAAGTGGGATGAAAAAGCAGAAAGGGCATTCCAAGAATTAAAAACTTTGCTGACCAAAAGTATAAAGCTAGGCTATCCTAATTACGAAAAGGAATTTGTTATTCAGTCAGATGCCTCAAATGTCGGTATAGGCGCATGTTTATACCAAGAAGAAGAGGGAACACCCCCTAAAAGAATATATTTAGCTTTCACCAGTCGAAAGTTGAGGAGTCATGAAATTCATTACACCACCACGGAACAAGAGCTACTAGCAATAGTCTATGCTTTACAGCAGTGGAAGAAAACTATCTATGGATATCCGATAACTGTCAGGTCTGATCACAAAGCGTTGACTTTCGGACTTAAAGCAGCAATGACAAACGAAAGAATAACAAGATGGATGTTGTTCACTCAACAGTTCCAAATAAAGATAGAATACTGCAGTGGAAAGGAAAATATCCTAGCCGATGCTTTGAGTCGAAATCCCATGGACAACATGGAGGAAGTCCATAAAATAGAGCTAATTCCGGAAGATGAAGATATTCTAGAAAAATTACGGAATATTGTACAGTTGCAACGTCAGGATGAGAAGTTGAAGGATATCATAGATAAGTTAGAAAGTAGAGATTGCGATTCTGAGGCAAGGTCGAAAATATCAAGAGTATACAGCATCGAACAGGGTATGCTCATGGCTAAAACAGGCAAAGATCAAGAGAAAGTACGCATCGTATTACCTTCAGTATTATATAGAGAAGTGATCTGGCACGTACATCGAATCACAGGACATGGCGGTACGGAGAAAGTGACTCAAGTCATCTTAGAAAAATTTACTTGGAAAGGAAATAGAAGAACTATAAGGAGTATTGTAAGAACTTGTGATATTTGCCAGAAAGTGAAACAAGGTAATTGTCTGATAAGGCATGAACCAAGGGCCATAATACCACACAAAGCCAGAGAGCTATATGCTATCGACATATTTGGCAAGCTTCCTACCGCTAAGAAAGGAAATAAATTCATCGTGGTAGTTATGGACGTTTTCTCAAAGTATGTATCACTTCAACCAATACAGCGTGCTAATTCGAAACAAGTAATACGACGTCTAGTTAAACATATCTTGCCTAACATGGGAAAACCCGAGAGACTGTTGTCCGACAGAGGAACTCAATTTACATCACTTAAATTTAAAGAGGCTATGGAAGAGATGGGAATTAAACATGTTCTATGTTCAATAAGACATCCAGCATCCAACCCAGTCGAAAGATATATGAAAGAAATAACCAAATTTTGCCGGATATACTGTTCCAAGCAACACTGGAAGTGGATAGATGTCCTTGAGAAAATTGAAGAAAGTATTAATAACACTGTCCACGAATCCAGCGGCCAAATTCCAAAGGTTATTCATTACAACATTAAACCTGAGAGACCATGGGACAAAATAATCCAGTTACCTACCGAACCAAGCTTAGACCAAGATAAGCTGGACCAACTAGTTCGAGAGAGGTTATATAAACAATCCCAAAGGAGACTGAGGAGGATACAACACAAGAAGTTCCATCCTGAATTGAGGAAAGGCGACCTTATATTAGTAAAGAAGCCAGCAATCTCAAACGTATCCACTAAAATATTTGCAAAGTTCATACATTTATTCGATGGACCATTTGTTATACATCGGTCATTTGGAAACAACGCTTATGAAGTTCACGATCTGAATGGTAGAAGTAAAGGAATACACAATGCGGCAAATATTAAGTTATATTACAAGGAACAAAGGAATTAGGATCCATCAAATGACGTAGTTAAATAAGGAATGAGAAGTGGAATGGCTTATGAGAAGAACGAACTAATCCAATTTAAAAAAAAACACTTACAGTAATGCTCTCAAAATATTAACTATGAACAGTGAAAAGTCCCATTTATGATCTTAGAAATATATAGGATAAATATATAGCAAGCCATATATTTAAGTCAACGTGGGAGGAGTAAATGTGCCATTTCACCGTTCTATAGTTACTATATTTGGAACAAAAATGGCGCTTCGGCTATTAGCGGGTCAGAATAAAAACAATTAACAGCTGTATGAACTGAAGAGATGATAAATTCAACCGGCAATCACAGAAGGAATTTTTTTTTAGAAGGCAGTGCGAAAGAATGACGAGAGTGGATTATTTAAATCGATTATTGAAAAAAAAGTCTTCCATTAGAGAAAGGATTCTTAATTGAGCACTACACCAAGAAAGACGGAATCGCGTAAAGAAACCCAGTAATAATTGGAGATTTTAGTCTACTGTTAGAGATAAGATCAAGTCCACGATAACCCGACGAACACCAGCTGTATTTGACATATACGTGAGATAAAAGACCAGCTGATAAGAAACGTCAAGTTGGAGCTTTACTACGTCACGATTGGGCTCGGAACATTTTATTTGCCCGATACTGCATAACATCAAGAGAGCTGAAGTAAACCGAACAGAGTGCAATCTTTAAAGCACGTAATATTCATAACGTTTCGGCGAGCAAGGCAATTTGAAACAAGACGATATTTAGAGTCTTTAGGCAATTTAATCGGACCAGAAACAAGTATACTGACCACATTAGCATTACTAAGCAGATTACCATGTATAAATCCACTAATGCCTTGTATTATTCTGTCCTTGATGCAATGGAGGCCGTCATGATGTTCTAAGAAGCTGAGGCGAGGACTACTCTGGCTATGGTAACGCTTGACGAGATGAATGATCCAGGAGGATAGTAGTCAGCTGTGATGACGAGATGATTCCTTGTTACTTAAGCCGAACCAGGGAGCAAGACCTACCATCCCATGTCGATCAACAGCGAGGTGGAAGCCAGATCCAATAAGCAAAGATAAGTCCCCATTTAAGTCGTATCGTAAGTAGAAAACCTTATTCTTTGGGTTAATGTATAATATATGTAGTAACATTTTGTGTGCGTAATTAATATACGTGGGTGTGTTCACAAGGAAATAGGTATTCATCCAAAGTTACCGTAAATTCCAAACATAGGCGTTAAAGTACCAGTGAAATGCCGTTCGTAAATTTGTCAATATGATAGTGGAGAAGTGATTGATATTTTTTATAATTTGTTGTCAGTGAAATATTAGAGTATTATGAGGAACCTAATATTTATATGCATGATGGTTTTGACTAAGAGCAAGCGTAAAGATCGTATTTAGGGAATATTACAAGGAAATTTGATGGCACAATTTTAAGGTTACAGTGTACTATTTATTTGATACTATGACAGTAATGGTAATGAATATATATATGTGCAGGTGATAGTACATATGTTGTGTTTTGATGGAATGAGTGCTTCAATTATAAATGCTACGCGATAATGGAAGTGTTAAATAATGAATATAGTTAGCATATGAGTTGCTAGTGTATTTGATGGTGATAGTTACTGTTATTTAAGGTGTCGGTCATAGTATTTCTTCGAGAAATGGTAGTATGTGTGGGTTGCACATGCTAAGGTGTCGGTAGTGAAATGTACTGTTTCTGATTGCTATTTATTTCCCTAATATATATATGATACGGTTTAGGATACGATCTTAATGCCATCACTAAAGAATTAATTGAATAAGTAGGATCTTCGAAGAGCCGAGAGATCACTTACGTAAACATTTAGACCTTCACTGACATAACTACGAATGTTTTCATATATTCTCACTTACGACAAGTCAGCTTACGATTTATTTATTTCTTTTGGAGCAATATTAGATGTCACTGGTAACTTAGACTTTCATATGTGGATTTTAGATGAGGATAGAGTCTTCCTATGTGTCAGTTTTTCCACACATGGTATTTCGTTGGAATAGTAATCGTAATGTACTTGGAAATGTTATGGTAAGTCATATACGCACTTTAACTGAAATTTCACCATGAATTAAAGGAATAATTGAATAATTTAGCAATGTAATCCTTACGATGGAAGTAATTTGAAAATGCTTACGACTTAAAGTGGACTTAGTTTTGCTTATATGGAGGCTAGTTGATACAAAATATGAAACATTGAACAAATTGAAACTTCAAATAGAGTAAATACCTAAGGATCAGACAGTAATCTTTTCACACGATTTTTCTATTGTGCGTGGACATTGAGATGAACTGTTTTCAACCGAGTGATATACATTTCTCTAATTGTATGTGAATTTAATTCAGGCAATTGAATCTTGATGATTTCGAGAAGCAACTTAGCTAAATACTCAGAGATTCCAGATCTTAATTAATTAATTAATTAATTGAGTGATTAATTATTGGCCATTTTCCTTGCGTTTTCCCCATTTTCCAATTGAACTTTAATTTGAATTGTATATAGTAGGAATATAATTTATTTTACTTAGAACTTTCGGATGCATCCAAATAATTCTTTCATTACAAACATTATAATAATTATAGTTATTGCAATTATCCAACTTTTACAATTGTGATGAGTAATTTTACTTATTATATAATTTAATTATTTTTCTTTTCATTTGAGTCCCTTGGTAACTACTTAGTTATATTACAATTTTTCGATAGGCTAAGATTATGAGTCAGATGAATAAGGCCTAAGTTCATTTATTTGTTTATTTATCAGAGGTTTTCCCAAACCTATTTCTTCAAGACAACATCAATTTATATTATTGAGAAACTGATTGAATAGGAAACCTGCTATACTGTATAAATGATTTTTTTCAAGGTAATCAACGTTTATTCCAATTCATCCATAAATCAATTTATGAATAAAAGCTGAGTAGAGTAATATTGAATTCTTTCAATGTCTGCTTAGAATAAGTACTAGATATAAGCTTGGAATGATTAATTTTCATTGCGATCATGATGATATCATGTACGGTGTTCTTGGCAAACCACGATAATTTGATTTTTGCGATAAATTTTGGTATCAAAAATATACGGTAACCGACTAATAGCGTGTTGAAGACGTTCATCTACGTAGGTTGGTATTTACCGTAGGCCGTCGGTGTTTCTTTCTCACGCGGAACTCACAACCCAGGAATATTCGGCAGATGAAAGTATTATCAAGAGCTAGTCTGGAAACTCGTGTAGTCAACCTGGACGCGGGATGGTGCATGTAGTTATTTGTCGCCCATACGTGGGGCAATTCGAGAAAAACACCATGGTCAAGAACCGTTGGTCGCCAAAAACATGTAGTTAATTGGCTGCCCAACTGCGGGGCAATTCAAGAGAAAGACACCGTGGCAGTAAAGGGTCGCCAAAACTTGTAGTTAAATTGGTGCCATGCGAAATGAGGAAAAGGTGTACACGAATGGTCGCCAATTGTAGTTAAATTGTCGCCCATATGTGTAGCAAATAGAGAAAGACACCGTGGGAGTAATCTGTGGCAAATATAGGAGGACACTGTGGAGCAAAATGTTGCTAAAACATGTAGTAATTGATGCCGCAATAGTGGAATTATTCAAGAGAAAAACACCGTGGGAGAGAGATGTTGGTTATCAAACTATATTCATATGATGTTACGTCATATTCAGAATGAAGAGAAAGATATTAAGGTCAAGAAGTGGAGTTGTTGAGTATTGTAGAATTACACAAACATGTGGCAGTTTCAAATTTTACTGAAAGAGCCTTGATGAGAAGGAAAGGTATATTTTAGGAGTTGATTCACAGAAGATTTTGAATGTATGGACCAGATGATGGAGTGAAAATGGAGGTATCATGCAAAATTTAGTCATATCTGATAAAAAAAATTGTCGTTTGACCAGGTATTATATTGGGATCGAAGAAAGCACAGCAGAACAGTGGACTGTGAAATCGAATAGATGCCCAGTAATAATAATAATCAGAAGTAAAAGGGGAGAGAAACGGATGGATGAGAGGAAGAAAATATTTCAGGATGGCTGGAAATAATCGAATTTCTGTCCAGAGGAAGCTGAAGTAGAATATGAGGACTTTATAATTGTAAATATAAAACATTGTAAGTGAATGTAAGGGATGTTACTAACATGTTGGTCACCATTTATTATGAAATAACTTAGATATAGGAAGTAGATGATAAGTTGAGTTATTTGAACCTTTTTAATTATTTAGGCCATAATTAGGATTTGGAATCTTAGTCATTAAGGTAAATGTTTCATATTTTGTGGAGTAATTGGGTCATCCTCGTAAGCAAAGCCTAGTCAGAGTAGTTAAGCCTATATTTAAGCATTGTATCAGTACAGTTGAGTGAGTAAGGATAAGAATATTTGTGAATATTGAACTATAGAGGAATTAGGGCAGAATTAGAGTATTTTCTGAAATAATAGAGAATTCGGAGATAATACGTAAAAGTAAAGATGTCAACATTGAGTCAATTAAAAGCACAATTTGAAGAATACCAGAGAATACAGAAGGAGGAACAGGAAGAAAAGGAGAAGAGACAGGAAGAAAAGGAGAAGAGACAGGAAGAAAAGGAGAAGAGACAGGAAGAGAAGGAGAGGAGACAGAAAGAAGAACAACAGGGAATGTTCGAAATCTTAAGAGGAATGATGGAAAAGCAACAGCGAATGATGGAAGAAAACCGAAAGCGCGATAAGGAGGAACAGGAAGAGAAGGAGAGAAAACAGAAGGAGGAACAGGAAGAGAAGGAGAGAAAACAGAAGGAGGAACAGGAAGGAGAGAAAACAGAAGGAGGAACAGGAAGAAAAGGAGAAGAGGCAGGAAGAGAAGGAGAGAAAACAGAAGGAGGAACAGGAAGAGAAGGAGAGAAAACAGAAGGAGGAACAGGAAGAGAAGGAGAGGAAGCAAGAAGAAAAACATAAACAAATGATGGAAGAAATTATTAATAAACAGGAAGAAAAGGAGAAGAAGCAAGAAGAGAAGCAGAAGCAGATGATGGAGGAGATGAAGCGGATGAAGGAGGAGATGAAGGAAGAGATGAAGAAAGGTCATCAAGAACAGAAGGAAGAATTGATCAAATATCAGAAGAAGATGGAAGAGGTAACTAGGTAGCAAGAAGAAAGACGCGAAATAATAATGACGGAAATGAAAGAAGAGATCTTAAAAATAGGATCAGAAATGGGCAAGATCAAGAGCCACATGGAGGAATGGAAAGCAGAGATCAGTGGAAAAGTGGAAGAGAAAAACCAGAAAATACAAGATGAAATAAATGACATCAAGAAAGAGATGATAGGGAACAATAACTATTTACAATCTTTGAAGGAGAATGAGATAAAGAGCATAACAGACAACATAGAGAAATTGCAGATAGATTCCCAAGAGAAATGGAAACAATGTGAGGAGAAGATTGGGGAATTAAGCAGCGAAATACAGACAACGAATGCTGATTTGGAAAGGAAATACGAACAAGCTGCAGATCAGATCGGAAATAAAATAGCGGAAATAAAAGACGAGATCGAGCACAACAAAGAAGAGCTAAATCAGAGAATAAGTAAATCTGAGGAAGGATTTCGGCTGATACAAGCTCAAATACAAGAGATCAGGGATGAAGAACATGGGAGGACCGTTCCATCATCCAATGACGAAGGTCGTAAGAATGTGGAATTTCAGATGAATGAGAGGGAAAATGCAGGTATACCGGTTACACGTTCGAATCATAGTATTGCGGAAAGGAATACAGAGAGTGGAAGTAGTGGGAGCCCTACTATAATAAATGTAATAAAGACATTTGATGATAGGCCTAAACATTTTAATAACACCACGAGTATGTCACCGAAACGTTTCCTTCGGGAGATGGATGATTATTTTAGAGAGCATGGTATCCCAGAGGAGAAGAAACTAAAAATAGTAGAAAAACACTTGGACGCAAATCCTAGTTTGTGGTTCCAAGCATTCAAATATACTTTCCACGAGTACAGCGATTTTAAAACAGCATTCTTGCAACGCTTCTGGAATCCAGACATTCAGCACAACTTACGCTTAGAACTCTATTCTCGTAAATATGCTTCAAATGGTCAAACAGGGTTCAGCGATTTCTTTGCCCACCAATTTTATCGTTTTCAGGACCTGGATTCACCACCCAGCGAACTCGAAGCAATTAAAATTATACAACGTCAATTTCCGTTAGATGTTCAACGGTTACTAGCTACTGCTAACCCGGTAACAGCTGTACAAATGGAGACAACACTAAGACAGATTGACATGACTACGGTACCACATCCTCACAGGATAGCTAAGAATGGTTACAGTGAAGAAACTGTTAACATACTTACGCAAGATGACACAAGTAGAAATACCCTAGAGGAACACAGAAATATAAATAGAAAAAGACAATGGGGCAATCCAGAAAATGGAAGAAAGGAAGAAGAAAAATGTCATTGCAGGAGAGGAACCTATGGTCAAGGGACATATATGGGAAATAGAAGGTATAAGCCCAATATGCGACCGAGGAACCAGTATCGAGATGGCAGAGGAAGAAATAATTTCAGAGAGAGACCCCGATATGAAAGGAGGAATGTTAGGGATACTCAAGAAAAGCAAAGTTACAACCGAAGATACATCCAAGAACTGAATGAGGCCCGAAATGATAAAATTAAATGGGAAAAGGCTATCAGAGATCAGGACGTAAATACTGACGTGGAAGGAGCTGAGAGTCTTGAATTACAAAGATTCAAGAAGCGAAGACAAGAAGAACAGGCGCTCAATCCCAACACAAAAGAATTTGAATATAGGGGAGAGAGTGAAAGGCCAACAAGCAAAAAAAAAACGCCGATTTCGAATTAGAAGGTGAAATTGAAAATGTAGAAAACGCGGGGAATTTCAAAAGTAATAGTTATTTTGTAACGCAGGTAGATTCGTGGGAGATTGATTCTGAAGAATTGGTTAAGGACTTAACACAGCATCACATCAAGAAAAGATATAATTTACCTATTATAGTCGCAAGAATAGGAGAACTTAAAGTACATTGCCTTGTGGATTCTGGAGCCAGTATCAGTGTGTTATCCAAAGAGCTTTTCCAAGACATGAATAAAAGAATGAAACTGCTTACGATCCCAGTGTCAAAAATTAAGATACGGGGTATTGTACCTGACAAGACAGTGGAGTGTGATATACAAACATATTTGGAGATTAATATAGGAAACAGAAATTTTGAACACCCATTTGTAGTCATGAACCGGATCAAGTATAACGTCATACTAGGAATAGATTTTATGACAGTCACAGGAATGACCATTGACATGGAGAAACAAGAGATAAGATTTCCTATTTGCGATGGGAATACCGAAGAAAAACAGGAAAGAATTAAGATCAATAAGGACGACGGTGTAGTCAATAATGTGAAAGTCGAGGAAGAAGGAGAGGACTTACACTCAGAAAGGGATTCGAAATTGCAAATAGACGGGAATGAAATATCAATACCATGTGAGAATATGCTAGAAATTATTGAGAAGGTCATGATTACAGTGGAAGAAGAAAATACACCAAACATCTCAGAGGCGGTTGCAAATGCTAAAATTTCATCACTCGAAAAATCCAGACTTCACGGAATCTTGCAGGAATATTCAGATTTATTCAGGAACAAGCCAGGACAGATTCCTAATTTTAGATATAAGTTGTTGGTAAATGATTGGACACCTTTTAAAGGAAAATTGTATGGGGTACCAGAGAAATATTTCTCAGAAGTAAAGGAAATTATAAAAGGCATGGAGGATGATGGAATTATCATGAAAACATCTAGTCCATATTTGAACCCGTTAGTAATAGTTGTGAAAAGCAACGGGAAACTGAGAATTTGCCTAGATGCGAGATCCTTAAATACCCGATTAATTCCTGAATATAATACTGTACCGAAGATTAAGGACATTGTACAAAAATTCCGAGACATGAGGTATTTTTCGACGATGGACTTCACGTCTTCCTACCATCATATTGTCCTTGAAGAAAAATCTCGACTGCTAACGGGATTCATGTTTGACAGTCAGACTTATTGCTACTGTCGATTGCCTTTCGGACTGAAAAACAGTTGTGCCGTTTTGGTGAGAGCCCTGGATAGGAACTTAACTCCAGAGGTGAAGGAATTTCTAACTTGTTATGTAGACGACCTCATCTTGGCAACCAAGACATTCGAGGATCATTGTGATAAGCTAGAGAAGTTATTTCAGAATCTAAGGACCGCTGGATTCAAAATCAACATAGCCAAATCCAAGTTCTGTCAGGAAGAAGTATTATTTGTCGGTCACATGATAGATGGCACAGGGGTACGACCAAACCCGGTAAAAATCCAGGCGATATGCGACTTTCCGCGACCAAAACGCATTAAACATGTACGACAATTCCTCGGGATGGCCCAGTTCTTTTCTAACCACTGTAAAGGTTACACTCAAACTGCAGCACCTCTACAGGATCTTTTGAAAACAAATAACAGATGGAAGTGGGATGAAAAAGCAGAAAGGGCATTCCAAGAATTAAAAACTTTGCTGACCAAAAGTATAAAGCTAGGCTATCCTAATTACGAAAAGGAATTTGTTATTCAGTCAGATGCCTCAAATGTCGGTATAGGCGCATGTTTATACCAAGAAGAAGAGGGAACACCCCCTAAAAGAATATATTTAGCTTTCACCAGTCGAAAGTTGAGGAGTCATGAAATTCATTACACCACCACGGAACAAGAGCTACTAGCAATAGTCTATGCTTTACAGCAGTGGAAGAAAACTATCTATGGATATCCGATAACTGTCAGGTCTGATCACAAAGCGTTGACTTTCGGACTTAAAGCAGCAATGACAAACGAAAGAATAACAAGATGGATGTTGTTCACTCAACAGTTCCAAATAAAGATAGAATACTGCAGTGGAAAGGAAAATATCCTAGCCGATGCTTTGAGTCGAAATCCCATGGACAACATGGAGGAAGTCCATAAAATAGAGCTAATTCCGGAAGATGAAGATATTCTAGAAAAATTACGGAATATTGTACAGTTGCAACGTCAGGATGAGAAGTTGAAGGATATCATAGATAAGTTAGAAAGTAGAGATTGCGATTCTGAGGCAAGGTCGAAAATATCAAGAGTATACAGCATCGAACAGGGTATGCTCATGGCTAAAACAGGCAAAGATCAAGAGAAAGTACGCATCGTATTACCTTCAGTATTATATAGAGAAGTGATCTGGCACGTACATCGAATCACAGGACATGGCGGTACGGAGAAAGTGACTCAAGTCATCTTAGAAAAATTTACTTGGAAAGGAAATAGAAGAACTATAAGGAGTATTGTAAGAACTTGTGATATTTGCCAGAAAGTGAAACAAGGTAATTGTCTGATAAGGCATGAACCAAGGGCCATAATACCACACAAAGCCAGAGAGCTATATGCTATCGACATATTTGGCAAGCTTCCTACCGCTAAGAAAGGAAATAAATTCATCGTGGTAGTTATGGACGTTTTCTCAAAGTATGTATCACTTCAACCAATACAGCGTGCTAATTCGAAACAAGTAATACGACGTCTAGTTAAACATATCTTGCCTAACATGGGAAAACCCGAGAGACTGTTGTCCGACAGAGGAACTCAATTTACATCACTTAAATTTAAAGAGGCTATGGAAGAGATGGGAATTAAACATGTTCTATGTTCAATAAGACATCCAGCATCCAACCCAGTCGAAAGATATATGAAAGAAATAACCAAATTTTGCCGGATATACTGTTCCAAGCAACACTGGAAGTGGATAGATGTCCTTGAGAAAATTGAAGAAAGTATTAATAACACTGTCCACGAATCCAGCGGCCAAATTCCAAAGGTTATTCATTACAACATTAAACCTGAGAGACCATGGGACAAAATAATCCAGTTACCTACCGAACCAAGCTTAGACCAAGATAAGCTGGACCAACTAGTTCGAGAGAGGTTATATAAACAATCCCAAAGGAGACTGAGGAGGATACAACACAAGAAGTTCCATCCTGAATTGAGGAAAGGCGACCTTATATTAGTAAAGAAGCCAGCAATCTCAAACGTATCCACTAAAATATTTGTAAAGTTCATACATTTATTCGATGGACCATTTGTTATACATCGGTCATTTGGAAACAACGCTTATGAAGTTCACGATCTGAATGGTAGAAGTAAAGGAATACACAATGCGGCAAATATTAAGTTATATTACAAGGAACAAAGGAATTAGGATCCATCAAATGACGTAGTTAAATAAGGAATGAGAAGTGGAATGGCTTATGAGAAGAACGAACTAATCCAATTTAAAAAAAAACACTTACAGTAATGCTCTCAAAATATTAACTATGAACAGTGAAAAGTCCCATTTATGATCTTAGAAATATATAGGATAAATATATAGCAAGCCATATATTTAAGTCAACGTGGGAGGAGTAAATGTGCCATTTCACCGTTCTATAGTTACTATATTTGGAACAAAAATGGCGCTTCGGCTATTAGCGGGTCAGAATAAAAACAATTAACAGCTGTATGAACTGAAGAGATGATAAATTCAACCGGCAATCACAGAAGGAATTTTTTTTTAGAAGGCAGTGCGAAAGAATGACGAGAGTGGATTATTTAAATCGATTATTGAAAAAAAAGTCTTCCATTAGAGAAAGGATTCTTAATTGAGCACTACACCAAGAAAGACGGAATCGCGTAAAGAAACCCAGTAATAATTGGAGATTTTAGTCTACTGTTAGAGATAAGATCAAGTCCACGATAACCCGACGAACACCAGCTGTATTTGACATATACGTGAGATAAAAGACCAGCTGATAAGAAACGTCAAGTTGGAGCTTTACTACGTCACGATTGGGCTCGGAACATTTTATTTGCCCGATACTGCATAACATCAAGAGAGCTGAAGTAAACCGAACAGAGTGCAATCTTTAAAGCACGTAATATTCATAACGTTTCGGCGAGCAAGGCAATTTGAAACAAGACGATATTTAGAGTCTTTAGGCAATTTAATCGGACCAGAAACAAGTATACTGACCACATTAGCATTACTAAGCAGATTACCATGTATAAATCCACTAATGCCTTGTATTATTCTGTCCTTGATGCAATGGAGGCCGTCATGATGTTCTAAGAAGCTGAGGCGAGGACTACTCTGGCTATGGTAACGCTTGACGAGATGAATGATCCAGGAGGATAGTAGTCAGCTGTGATGACGAGATGATTCCTTGTTACTTAAGCCGAACCAGGGAGCAAGACCTACCATCCCATGTCGATCAACAGCGAGGTGGAAGCCAGATCCAATAAGCAAAGATAAGTCCCCATTTAAGTCGTATCGTAAGTAGAAAACCTTATTCTTTGGGTTAATGTATAATATATGTAGTAACATTTTGTGTGCGTAATTAATATACGTGGGTGTGTTCACAAGGAAATAGGTATTCATCCAAAGTTACCGTAAATTCCAAACATAGGCGTTAAAGTACCAGTGAAATGCCGTTCGTAAATTTGTCAATATGATAGTGGAGAAGTGATTGATATTTTTTATAATTTGTTGTCAGTGAAATATTAGAGTATTATGAGGAACCTAATATTTATATGCATGATGGTTTTGACTAAGAGCAAGCGTAAAGATCGTATTTAGGGAATATTACAAGGAAATTTGATGGCACAATTTTAAGGTTACAGTGTACTATTTATTTGATACTATGACAGTAATGGTAATGAATATATATATGTGCAGGTGATAGTACATATGTTGTGTTTTGATGGAATGAGTGCTTCAATTATAAATGCTACGCGATAATGGAAGTGTTAAATAATGAATATAGTTAGCATATGAGTTGCTAGTGTATTTGATGGTGATAGTTACTGTTATTTAAGGTGTCGGTCATAGTATTTCTTCGAGAAATGGTAGTATGTGTGGGTTGCACATGCTAAGGTGTCGGTAGTGAAATGTACTGTTTCTGATTGCTATTTATTTCCCTAATATATATATGATACGGTTTAGGATACGATCTTAATGCCATCACTAAAGAATTAATTGAATAAGTAGGATCTTCGAAGAGCCGAGAGATCACTTACGTAAACATTTAGACCTTCACTGACATAACTACGAATGTTTTCATATATTCTCACTTACGACAAGTCAGCTTACGATTTATTTATTTCTTTTGGAGCAATATTAGATGTCACTGGTAACTTAGACTTTCATATGTGGATTTTAGATGAGGATAGAGTCTTCCTATGTGTCAGTTTTTCCACACATGGTATTTCGTTGGAATAGTAATCGTAATGTACTTGGAAATGTTATGGTAAGTCATATACGCACTTTAACTGAAATTTCACCATGAATTAAAGGAATAATTGAATAATTTAGCAATGTAATCCTTACGATGGAAGTAATTTGAAAATGCTTACGACTTAAAGTGGACTTAGTTTTGCTTATATGGAGGCTAGTTGATACAAAATATGAAACATTGAACAAATTGAAACTTCAAATAGAGTAAATACCTAAGGATCAGACAGTAATCTTTTCACACGATTTTTCTATTGTGCGTGGACATTGAGATGAACTGTTTTCAACCGAGTGATATACATTTCTCTAATTGTATGTGAATTTAATTCAGGCAATTGAATCTTGATGATTTCGAGAAGCAACTTAGCTAAATACTCAGAGATTCCAGATCTTAATTAATTAATTAATTAATTGAGTGATTAATTATTGGCCATTTTCCTTGCGTTTTCCCCATTTTCCAATTGAACTTTAATTTGAATTGTATATAGTAGGAATATAATTTATTTTACTTAGAACTTTCGGATGCATCCAAATAATTCTTTCATTACAAACATTATAATAATTATAGTTATTGCAATTATCCAACTTTTACAATTGTGATGAGTAATTTTACTTATTATATAATTTAATTATTTTTCTTTTCATTTGAGTCCCTTGGTAACTACTTAGTTATATTACAATTTTTCGATAGGCTAAGATTATGAGTCAGATGAATAAGGCCTAAGTTCATTTATTTGTTTATTTATCAGAGGTTTTCCCAAACCTATTTCTTCAAGACAACATCAATTTATATTATTGAGAAACTGATTGAATAGGAAACCTGCTATACTGTATAAATGATTTTTTTCAAGGTAATCAACGTTTATTCCAATTCATCCATAAATCAATTTATGAATAAAAGCTGAGTAGAGTAATATTGAATTCTTTCAATGTCTGCTTAGAATAAGTACTAGATATAAGCTTGGAATGATTAATTTTCATTGCGATCATGATGATATCATGTACGGTGTTCTTGGCAAACCACGATAATTTGATTTTTGCGATAAATTTTGGTATCAAAAATATACGGTAACCGACTAATAGCGTGTTGAAGACGTTCATCTACGTAGGTTGGTATTTACCGTAGGCCGTCGGTGTTTCTTTCTCACGCGGAACTCACAACCCAGGAATATTCGGCAGATGAAAGTATTATCAAGAGCTAGTCTGGAAACTCGTGTAGTCAACCTGGACGCGGGATGGTGCATGTAGTTATTTGTCGCCCATACGTGGGGCAATTCGAGAAAAACACCATGGTCAAGAACCGTTGGTCGCCAAAAACATGTAGTTAATTGGCTGCCCAACTGCGGGGCAATTCAAGAGAAAGACACCGTGGCAGTAAAGGGTCGCCAAAACTTGTAGTTAAATTGGTGCCATGCGAAATGAGGAAAAGGTGTACACGAATGGTCGCCAATTGTAGTTAAATTGTCGCCCATATGTGTAGCAAATAGAGAAAGACACCGTGGGAGTAATCTGTGGCAAATATAGGAGGACACTGTGGAGCAAAATGTTGCTAAAACATGTAGTAATTGATGCCGCAATAGTGGAATTATTCAAGAGAAAAACACCGTGGGAGAGAGATGTTGGTTATCAAACTATATTCATATGATGTTACGTCATATTCAGAATGAAGAGAAAGATATTAAGGTCAAGAAGTGGAGTTGTTGAGTATTGTAGAATTACACAAACATGTGGCAGTTTCAAATTTTACTGAAAGAGCCTTGATGAGAAGGAAAGGTATATTTTAGGAGTTGATTCACAGAAGATTTTGAATGTATGGACCAGATGATGGAGTGAAAATGGAGGTATCATGCAAAATTTAGTCATATCTGATAAAAAAAATTGTCGTTTGACCAGGTATTATATTGGGATCGAAGAAAGCACAGCAGAACAGTGGACTGTGAAATCGAATAGATGCCCAGTAATAATAATAATCAGAAGTAAAAGGGGAGAGAAACGGATGGATGAGAGGAAGAAAATATTTCAGGATGGCTGGAAATAATCGAATTTCTGTCCAGAGGAAGCTGAAGTAGAATATGAGGACTTTATAATTGTAAATATAAAACATTGTAAGTGAATGTAAGGGATGTTACTAACATGTTGGTCACCATTTATTATGAAATAACTTAGATATAGGAAGTAGATGATAAGTTGAGTTATTTGAACCTTTTTAATTATTTAGGCCATAATTAGGATTTGGAATCTTAGTCATTAAGGTAAATGTTTCATATTTTGTGGAGTAATTGGGTCATCCTCGTAAGCAAAGCCTAGTCAGAGTAGTTAAGCCTATATTTAAGCATTGTATCAGTACAGTTGAGTGAGTAAGGATAAGAATATTTGTGAATATTGAACTATAGAGGAATTAGGGCAGAATTAGAGTATTTTCTGAAATAATAGAGAATTCGGAGATAATACGTAAAAGTAAAGATGTCAACATTGAGTCAATTAAAAGCACAATTTGAAGAATACCAGAGAATACAGAAGGAGGAACAGGAAGAAAAGGAGAAGAGACAGGAAGAAAAGGAGAAGAGACAGGAAGAAAAGGAGAAGAGACAGGAAGAGAAGGAGAGGAGACAGAAAGAAGAACAACAGGGAATGTTCGAAATCTTAAGAGGAATGATGGAAAAGCAACAGCGAATGATGGAAGAAAACCGAAAGCGCGATAAGGAGGAACAGGAAGAGAAGGAGAGAAAACAGAAGGAGGAACAGGAAGAGAAGGAGAGAAAACAGAAGGAGGAACAGGAAGGAGAGAAAACAGAAGGAGGAACAGGAAGAAAAGGAGAAGAGGCAGGAAGAGAAGGAGAGAAAACAGAAGGAGGAACAGGAAGAGAAGGAGAGAAAACAGAAGGAGGAACAGGAAGAGAAGGAGAGGAAGCAAGAAGAAAAACATAAACAAATGATGGAAGAAATTATTAATAAACAGGAAGAAAAGGAGAAGAAGCAAGAAGAGAAGCAGAAGCAGATGATGGAGGAGATGAAGCGGATGAAGGAGGAGATGAAGGAAGAGATGAAGAAAGGTCATCAAGAACAGAAGGAAGAATTGATCAAATATCAGAAGAAGATGGAAGAGGTAACTAGGTAGCAAGAAGAAAGACGCGAAATAATAATGACGGAAATGAAAGAAGAGATCTTAAAAATAGGATCAGAAATGGGCAAGATCAAGAGCCACATGGAGGAATGGAAAGCAGAGATCAGTGGAAAAGTGGAAGAGAAAAACCAGAAAATACAAGATGAAATAAATGACATCAAGAAAGAGATGATAGGGAACAATAACTATTTACAATCTTTGAAGGAGAATGAGATAAAGAGCATAACAGACAACATAGAGAAATTGCAGATAGATTCCCAAGAGAAATGGAAACAATGTGAGGAGAAGATTGGGGAATTAAGCAGCGAAATACAGACAACGAATGCTGATTTGGAAAGGAAATACGAACAAGCTGCAGATCAGATCGGAAATAAAATAGCGGAAATAAAAGACGAGATCGAGCACAACAAAGAAGAGCTAAATCAGAGAATAAGTAAATCTGAGGAAGGATTTCGGCTGATACAAGCTCAAATACAAGAGATCAGGGATGAAGAACATGGGAGGACCGTTCCATCATCCAATGACGAAGGTCGTAAGAATGTGGAATTTCAGATGAATGAGAGGGAAAATGCAGGTATACCGGTTACACGTTCGAATCATAGTATTGCGGAAAGGAATACAGAGAGTGGAAGTAGTGGGAGCCCTACTATAATAAATGTAATAAAGACATTTGATGATAGGCCTAAACATTTTAATAACACCACGAGTATGTCACCGAAACGTTTCCTTCGGGAGATGGATGATTATTTTAGAGAGCATGGTATCCCAGAGGAGAAGAAACTAAAAATAGTAGAAAAACACTTGGACGCAAATCCTAGTTTGTGGTTCCAAGCATTCAAATATACTTTCCACGAGTACAGCGATTTTAAAACAGCATTCTTGCAACGCTTCTGGAATCCAGACATTCAGCACAACTTACGCTTAGAACTCTATTCTCGTAAATATGCTTCAAATGGTCAAACAGGGTTCAGCGATTTCTTTGCCCACCAATTTTATCGTTTTCAGGACCTGGATTCACCACCCAGCGAACTCGAAGCAATTAAAATTATACAACGTCAATTTCCGTTAGATGTTCAACGGTTACTAGCTACTGCTAACCCGGTAACAGCTGTACAAATGGAGACAACACTAAGACAGATTGACATGACTACGGTACCACATCCTCACAGGATAGCTAAGAATGGTTACAGTGAAGAAACTGTTAACATACTTACGCAAGATGACACAAGTAGAAATACCCTAGAGGAACACAGAAATATAAATAGAAAAAGACAATGGGGCAATCCAGAAAATGGAAGAAAGGAAGAAGAAAAATGTCATTGCAGGAGAGGAACCTATGGTCAAGGGACATATATGGGAAATAGAAGGTATAAGCCCAATATGCGACCGAGGAACCAGTATCGAGATGGCAGAGGAAGAAATAATTTCAGAGAGAGACCCCGATATGAAAGGAGGAATGTTAGGGATACTCAAGAAAAGCAAAGTTACAACCGAAGATACATCCAAGAACTGAATGAGGCCCGAAATGATAAAATTAAATGGGAAAAGGCTATCAGAGATCAGGACGTAAATACTGACGTGGAAGGAGCTGAGAGTCTTGAATTACAAAGATTCAAGAAGCGAAGACAAGAAGAACAGGCGCTCAATCCCAACACAAAAGAATTTGAATATAGGGGAGAGAGTGAAAGGCCAACAAGCAAAAAAAAAACGCCGATTTCGAATTAGAAGGTGAAATTGAAAATGTAGAAAACGCGGGGAATTTCAAAAGTAATAGTTATTTTGTAACGCAGGTAGATTCGTGGGAGATTGATTCTGAAGAATTGGTTAAGGACTTAACACAGCATCACATCAAGAAAAGATATAATTTACCTATTATAGTCGCAAGAATAGGAGAACTTAAAGTACATTGCCTTGTGGATTCTGGAGCCAGTATCAGTGTGTTATCCAAAGAGCTTTTCCAAGACATGAATAAAAGAATGAAACTGCTTACGATCCCAGTGTCAAAAATTAAGATACGGGGTATTGTACCTGACAAGACAGTGGAGTGTGATATACAAACATATTTGGAGATTAATATAGGAAACAGAAATTTTGAACACCCATTTGTAGTCATGAACCGGATCAAGTATAACGTCATACTAGGAATAGATTTTATGACAGTCACAGGAATGACCATTGACATGGAGAAACAAGAGATAAGATTTCCTATTTGCGATGGGAATACCGAAGAAAAACAGGAAAGAATTAAGATCAATAAGGACGACGGTGTAGTCAATAATGTGAAAGTCGAGGAAGAAGGAGAGGACTTACACTCAGAAAGGGATTCGAAATTGCAAATAGACGGGAATGAAATATCAATACCATGTGAGAATATGCTAGAAATTATTGAGAAGGTCATGATTACAGTGGAAGAAGAAAATACACCAAACATCTCAGAGGCGGTTGCAAATGCTAAAATTTCATCACTCGAAAAATCCAGACTTCACGGAATCTTGCAGGAATATTCAGATTTATTCAGGAACAAGCCAGGACAGATTCCTAATTTTAGATATAAGTTGTTGGTAAATGATTGGACACCTTTTAAAGGAAAATTGTATGGGGTACCAGAGAAATATTTCTCAGAAGTAAAGGAAATTATAAAAGGCATGGAGGATGATGGAATTATCATGAAAACATCTAGTCCATATTTGAACCCGTTAGTAATAGTTGTGAAAAGCAACGGGAAACTGAGAATTTGCCTAGATGCGAGATCCTTAAATACCCGATTAATTCCTGAATATAATACTGTACCGAAGATTAAGGACATTGTACAAAAATTCCGAGACATGAGGTATTTTTCGACGATGGACTTCACGTCTTCCTACCATCATATTGTCCTTGAAGAAAAATCTCGACTGCTAACGGGATTCATGTTTGACAGTCAGACTTATTGCTACTGTCGATTGCCTTTCGGACTGAAAAACAGTTGTGCCGTTTTGGTGAGAGCCCTGGATAGGAACTTAACTCCAGAGGTGAAGGAATTTCTAACTTGTTATGTAGACGACCTCATCTTGGCAACCAAGACATTCGAGGATCATTGTGATAAGCTAGAGAAGTTATTTCAGAATCTAAGGACCGCTGGATTCAAAATCAACATAGCCAAATCCAAGTTCTGTCAGGAAGAAGTATTATTTGTCGGTCACATGATAGATGGCACAGGGGTACGACCAAACCCGGTAAAAATCCAGGCGATATGCGACTTTCCGCGACCAAAACGCATTAAACATGTACGACAATTCCTCGGGATGGCCCAGTTCTTTTCTAACCACTGTAAAGGTTACACTCAAACTGCAGCACCTCTACAGGATCTTTTGAAAACAAATAACAGATGGAAGTGGGATGAAAAAGCAGAAAGGGCATTCCAAGAATTAAAAACTTTGCTGACCAAAAGTATAAAGCTAGGCTATCCTAATTACGAAAAGGAATTTGTTATTCAGTCAGATGCCTCAAATGTCGGTATAGGCGCATGTTTATACCAAGAAGAAGAGGGAACACCCCCTAAAAGAATATATTTAGCTTTCACCAGTCGAAAGTTGAGGAGTCATGAAATTCATTACACCACCACGGAACAAGAGCTACTAGCAATAGTCTATGCTTTACAGCAGTGGAAGAAAACTATCTATGGATATCCGATAACTGTCAGGTCTGATCACAAAGCGTTGACTTTCGGACTTAAAGCAGCAATGACAAACGAAAGAATAACAAGATGGATGTTGTTCACTCAACAGTTCCAAATAAAGATAGAATACTGCAGTGGAAAGGAAAATATCCTAGCCGATGCTTTGAGTCGAAATCCCATGGACAACATGGAGGAAGTCCATAAAATAGAGCTAATTCCGGAAGATGAAGATATTCTAGAAAAATTACGGAATATTGTACAGTTGCAACGTCAGGATGAGAAGTTGAAGGATATCATAGATAAGTTAGAAAGTAGAGATTGCGATTCTGAGGCAAGGTCGAAAATATCAAGAGTATACAGCATCGAACAGGGTATGCTCATGGCTAAAACAGGCAAAGATCAAGAGAAAGTACGCATCGTATTACCTTCAGTATTATATAGAGAAGTGATCTGGCACGTACATCGAATCACAGGACATGGCGGTACGGAGAAAGTGACTCAAGTCATCTTAGAAAAATTTACTTGGAAAGGAAATAGAAGAACTATAAGGAGTATTGTAAGAACTTGTGATATTTGCCAGAAAGTGAAACAAGGTAATTGTCTGATAAGGCATGAACCAAGGGCCATAATACCACACAAAGCCAGAGAGCTATATGCTATCGACATATTTGGCAAGCTTCCTACCGCTAAGAAAGGAAATAAATTCATCGTGGTAGTTATGGACGTTTTCTCAAAGTATGTATCACTTCAACCAATACAGCGTGCTAATTCGAAACAAGTAATACGACGTCTAGTTAAACATATCTTGCCTAACATGGGAAAACCCGAGAGACTGTTGTCCGACAGAGGAACTCAATTTACATCACTTAAATTTAAAGAGGCTATGGAAGAGATGGGAATTAAACATGTTCTATGTTCAATAAGACATCCAGCATCCAACCCAGTCGAAAGATATATGAAAGAAATAACCAAATTTTGCCGGATATACTGTTCCAAGCAACACTGGAAGTGGATAGATGTCCTTGAGAAAATTGAAGAAAGTATTAATAACACTGTCCACGAATCCAGCGGCCAAATTCCAAAGGTTATTCATTACAACATTAAACCTGAGAGACCATGGGACAAAATAATCCAGTTACCTACCGAACCAAGCTTAGACCAAGATAAGCTGGACCAACTAGTTCGAGAGAGGTTATATAAACAATCCCAAAGGAGACTGAGGAGGATACAACACAAGAAGTTCCATCCTGAATTGAGGAAAGGCGACCTTATATTAGTAAAGAAGCCAGCAATCTCAAACGTATCCACTAAAATATTTGCAAAGTTCATACATTTATTCGATGGACCATTTGTTATACATCGGTCATTTGGAAACAACGCTTATGAAGTTCACGATCTGAATGGTAGAAGTAAAGGAATACACAATGCGGCAAATATTAAGTTATATTACAAGGAACAAAGGAATTAGGATCCATCAAATGACGTAGTTAAATAAGGAATGAGAAGTGGAATGGCTTATGAGAAGAACGAACTAATCCAATTTAAAAAAAAACTTACAGTAATGCTCTCAAAATATTAACTATGAACAGTGAAAAGTCCCATTTATGATCTTAGAAATATATAGGATAAATATATAGCAAGCCATATATTTAAGTCAACGTGGGAGGAGTAAATGTGCCATTTCACCGTTCTATAGTTACTATATTTGGAACAAAAATGGCGCTTCGGCTATTAGCGGGTCAGAATAAAAACAATTAACAGCTGTATGAACTGAAGAGATGATAAATTCAACCGGCAATCACAGAAGGAATTTTTTTTTTAGAAGGCAGTGCGAAAGAATGACGAGAGTGGATTATTTAAATCGATTATTGAAAAAAAAGTCTTCCATTAGAGAAAGGATTCTTAATTGAGCACTACACCAAGAAAGACGGAATCGCGTAAAGAAACCCAGTAATAATTGGAGATTTTAGTCTACTGTTAGAGATAAGATCAAGTCCACGATAACCCGACGAACACCAGCTGTATTTGACATATACGTGAGATAAAAGACCAGCTGATAAGAAACGTCAAGTTGGAGCTTTACTACGTCACGATTGGGCTCGGAACATTTTATTTGCCCGATACTGCATAACATCAAGAGAGCTGAAGTAAACCGAACAGAGTGCAATCTTTAAAGCACGTAATATTCATAACGTTTCGGCGAGCAAGGCAATTTGAAACAAGACGATATTTAGAGTCTTTAGGCAATTTAATCGGACCAGAAACAAGTATACTGACCACATTAGCATTACTAAGCAGATTACCATGTATAAATCCACTAATGCCTTGTATTATTCTGTCCTTGATGCAATGGAGGCCGTCATGATGTTCTAAGAAGCTGAGGCGAGGACTACTCTGGCTATGGTAACGCTTGACGAGATGAATGATCCAGGAGGATAGTAGTCAGCTGTGATGACGAGATGATTCCTTGTTACTTAAGCCGAACCAGGGAGCAAGACCTACCATCCCATGTCGATCAACAGCGAGGTGGAAGCCAGATCCAATAAGCAAAGATAAGTCCCCATTTAAGTCGTATCATAAGTAGAAAACCTTATTCTTTGGGTTAATGTATAATATATGTAGTAACATTTTGTGTGCGTAATTAATATACGTGGGTGTGTTCACAAGGAAATAGGTATTCATCCAAAGTTACCGTAAATTCCAAACATAGGCGTTAAAGTACCAGTGAAATGCCGTTCGTAAATTTGTCAATATGATAGTGGAGAAGTGATTGATATTTTTTATAATTTGTTGTCAGTGAAATATTAGAGTATTATGAGGAACCTAATATTTATATGCATGATGGTTTTGACTAAGAGCAAGCGTAAAGATCGTATTTAGGGAATATTACAAGGAAATTTGATGGCACAATTTTAAGGTTACAGTGTACTATTTATTTGATACTATGACAGTAATGGTAATGAATATATATATGTGCAGGTGATAGTACATATGTTGTGTTTTGATGGAATGAGTGCTTCAATTATAAATGCTACGCGATAATGGAAGTGTTAAATAATGAATATAGTTAGCATATGAGTTGCTAGTGTATTTGATGGTGATAGTTACTGTTATTTAAGGTGTCGGTCATAGTATTTCTTCGAGAAATGGTAGTATGTGTGGGTTGCACATGCTAAGGTGTCGGTAGTGAAATGTACTGTTTCTGATTGCTATTTATTTCCCTAATATATATATGATACGGTTTAGGATACGATCTTAATGCCATCACTAAAGAATTAATTGAATAAGTAGGATCTTCGAAGAGCCGAGAGATCACTTACGTAAACATTTAGACCTTCACTGACATAACTACGAATGTTTTCATATATTCTCACTTACGACAAGTCAGCTTACGATTTATTTATTTCTTTTGGAGCAATATTAGATGTCACTGGTAACTTAGACTTTCATATGTGGATTTTAGATGAGGATAGAGTCTTCCTATGTGTCAGTTTTTCCACACATGGTATTTCGTTGGAATAGTAATCGTAATGTACTTGGAAATGTTATGGTAAGTCATATACGCACTTTAACTGAAATTTCACCATGAATTAAAGGAATAATTGAATAATTTAGCAATGTAATCCTTACGATGGAAGTAATTTGAAAATGCTTACGACTTAAAGTGGACTTAGTTTTGCTTATATGGAGGCTAGTTGATACAAAATATGAAACATTGAACAAATTGAAACTTCAAATAGAGTAAATACCTAAGGATCAGACAGTAATCTTTTCACACGATTTTTCTATTGTGCGTGGACATTGAGATGAACTGTTTTCAACCGAGTGATATACATTTCTCTAATTGTATGTGAATTTAATTCAGGCAATTGAATCTTGATGATTTCGAGAAGCAACTTAGCTAAATACTCAGAGATTCCAGATCTTAATTAATTAATTAATTAATTGAGTGATTAATTATTGGCCATTTTCCTTGCGTTTTCCCCATTTTCCACTTGAACTTTAATTTGAATTGTATATAGTAGGAATATAATTTATTTTACTTAGAACTTTCGGATGCATCCAAATAATTCTTTCATTACAAACATTATAATAATTATAGTTATTGCAATTATCCAACTTTTACAATTGTGATGAGTAATTTTACTTATTATATAATTTAATTATTTTTCTTTTCATTTGAGTCCCTTGGTAACTACTTAGTTATATTACAATTTTTCGATAGGCTAAGATTATGAGTCAGATGAATAAGGCCTAAGTTCATTTATTTGTTTATTTATCAGAGGTTTTCCCAAACCTATTTCTTCAAGACAACATCAATTTATATTATTGAGAAACTGATTGAATAGGAAACCTGCTATACTGTATAAATGATTTTTTTCAAGGTAATCAACGTTTATTCCAATTCATCCATAAATCAATTTATGAATAAAAGCTGAGTAGAGTAATATTGAATTCTTTCAATGTCTGCTTAGAATAAGTACTAGATATAAGCTTGGAATGATTAATTTTCATTGCGATCATGATGATATCATGTATGGTGTTCTTGGCAAACCACGATAATTTGATTTTTGCGATAAATTTTGGTATCAAAAATATACGGTAACCGACTAATAGCGTGTTGAAGACGTTCATCTACGTAGGTTGGTATTTACCGTAGGCCGTCGGTGTTTCTTTCTCACGCGGAACTCACAACCCAGGAATATTCGGCAGATGAAAGTATTATCAAGAGCTAGTCTGGAAACTCGTGTAGTCAACCTGGACGCGGGATGGTGCACAAATGTTGTGGCTGTACCTTAATTAAGGCCGCGGCCGCTTCCTTCCAACTCCTAGGCCTTTCCTATCCCATCGTCGCCATAAGGCCTATCTGTGTCGGTGCGACGTAAAACCACTAGCAAAAAATATTAACATTCATCGACATTATTCTTTAAAACACGCCGAAGAATATGACAAATATGTTGGTGAAGAACACCATGAAATTGCGAATGAACTTAAGACAGCTGCCTTATCTGAGGTAGATGTTACCTGACTTTAATGAATTGTCTTTGTTATATTAGTGACGCAATGATGCTTACTATTCAAAACAAGACAATTAACTTATTTTTATTGGTAAGTGTAGGTCGGAGGTGAATCGTCAGTTCGAATAAGCTACAACATATCTTACTAAAAGAATGGCTGAATGGCGTAACGTTACAGAAAGAGATGCAGTAATGGTTGAGAACCCTCATACTGAATAAGAATAAATTGCTATAAATATATGTTGTTCCTCTTTCAGTTGTAGCCTATTACAATATGGGCAGTGGCGGTTCTAGATACTTAAAAACCGAGCTCGATAGCTGCAGTCGCTTAAGTGCGGCCAGTATTCAGTATTCGGGAAATAGTAGGTTCGAACCCCACTGTCGGCAGCCCTGAAGATGGTTTTCTGTGGTTTCCTATTTTCACACCAGGCAAATGCCGGGGCTGTACCTTAATTAAGGCCACGGCCGCTTCCTTCCCACTCCTAGCCCTTCCCTCTCCCATCGTCGCCATAAGACCTGTCTGTGTCGGTGCGACGTAAAGCGACTAGCAAAAAAAATTAAATGGGCGGGGGGCTGTTTGGAATTGAAAGTCTTGGTAACGGAATTCAAAAGAAAAGTAACCATGTTTATGAAAATGCAATGGGCAACATTAGCACAACCATTAACATGTTTATTTCAAATACGTTATATCTGTAAATTATAAATTTCTTTATTAATCAAGGAATTTTAAAATAATTAATTCACTAAAACCGAGCCCCCAGCCCCGCCAGGGCTAGAATCGCCAGTGGATATGGGTTTAAATCTACGTTTGTTACTAGTGTGCACGGAACCTCACCGCTGCACTGCTTCCCTTGCTCTCGATACGAGGCTTGCAGGCGGACCTCCCCTGTTTCTGCATAACAACCCTCCTTGAGGCTCCGTGCATGTGTCACTGTTTATAATACCCACTACAACTGGGACAGATAGAACGCAACCGTTTCGGGAACACAACCGTTGTTGAATGAAACAATTACAAGAATATAACCGTTTTTCAGTTGCAGTGCGGTGGTGGTGATTATTGTTTGGTTTTTGCTAGGGGCTTTACGTCGCGATTATTGTTTTAAGAGGAAGTACAACTAGGCAACCATCCGCTATATAACTCTAATCAGAGAGAAAAAATGGAAGGGATCCTACACCTCGAAAAATGAAGGTATCGGCCTAGGAAAGACAAGGGCCACGAAGGGCGTGAAAATGAAAGACTCCATAGGCCTCCTTACGTAATACCGTCGGGGTCGGAAAAGAACAAGAGTTGACTAAATGTGGTCGGATAGGATAGATGAGAGAAGAGAATATCGTCTACTGCAGCTGGTTATTCAAGGGAAGACACAAGGTAAAAGAAGACCAGGAAGAAGGCGCATTCCTTGGATTGATAATTTGAAAACTTGGTTGAACTGTTCCACTACTGAGCAACATCCAAAGCAAGAATCTCTATTATGGTAGCCGATCTTCTGAAAGGAGATGAACCGAGCTCGATAGCTCCAGTCGCTTAAGTGCGGCCAGTATCCAGTATTCGGGAGGTAGTAGGTTCGAACCCCACTGTCGCCCCCTGTGGGTGGGGGTAGTAGAACAACACCCACGGTATCCCCTGCCTGTCGTAAGAGGCGACTAATAGGGGGCCCAGTGGCTCTGTACTTTGGAGCGTTGGCTAGCGACCACGGGGCCCTTAGCTGAGTCCTGGCATTGCTTCCACTTACTTGTGCCAGGCTCCTCACGTTCATCTATCCTATCCGACCTCCCTTTGGTCTACTCTTGTTCTCTTCCGACCCCCACGCTATTGGGTATGCGAGGGCTAGGGAGTTCTTCATTTTCGCGCCCTTCGTGGCCCTTGTCTTCCTTTGATCGATATCTTCATTTTTCGAAGTGTCGGATTCCTTCAATTTTCTCTCTCTGATTAGTGTTAATAGATGATGGTTGGCTAGTTGTACATTTCTCTTAAAACAATAATCACCACCACCACCTGAGTCATATGATGAGCACACAAGTACAATGTAGTGCAAACTGATTGATATCTGTCAAGTATATGCGTCCAGATGAATACAATAATCACCACCCCATTGTCGGCAGCCCTGAAAATGGTTTTCCGTGGTTTCCCATTTCACACCAGGCAAATGCTGGGGCTGTACCTTAATTGAATCGATTATTTCAGAAACCAGTCAAGCGCCAAGTCTGTTATTTTTTGGAAAATGAAAAAAGCTGTCTAGCATCAGACAAAATGTAATGGTAGGGGTTTTAATATTTTAAACGAAAGTATTATATCTCTTAATAATTTCTATCTAAGGAAAATATTTTGTGCTTATTAACTTTGCTATAAAAACCGGAAAATATTTCCACTGAACTGGTCGCTGAAATAAACGAGTGTTGCAAACATATTTTTATGGGATAATTCTTGAGTTTTGAAGGGATTTTGTCATAAACCCCATATTTTTTAAAAAGAAACATATTTTAATAGGTTGTATTGCTGATACAAAAGGATGAAATCAGCAATGCCTGCTCATCATGACAAGAGGTAATCAGTCCTCATAAACAAACTCCACAGCACATTCTGTCTCTGTATTAGGCCATTGTAAAATGTTGTCATAAAAGTGTTCATATTCCATCAGGTAAGGCTTTAAGGCATTTAATTCACGTACCTTCTTGATATTGGTGGGCACCTAAAACAAACAGTAACAAAGAATAATGTAGGGCTCAGACCAGGTACTTCCTTGCCTGAGTAGAAAATGTAACCTTCTCCTTTTACCCTTGCATTCCGAATAATATTACGCGTGTGAGTTTGTTTGTCTACCACTCCTCGTTTCCTTTTTAGATACAGGTTCGTCTTCTGAATTTTTTTTTTTTTTTTGCTGGTGGCTTTACGTCGCACCGACACAGATAGGTCTTATGGCGACGACGGCATAGGAAAGGCCTAGGAGTTGGAAGGAAGCGTCCGTGGCCTTAATTAAGTTACAGCCTGGTGTGAAAATGGGAAACCACGGAAAACCATCTTCAGGGCTGCCGACAGTGGGATTCGAACCCGCTTCTGAATTTTCAGACATATCACTAAGAATATAAAAAAACAATTCACTAAACAAAAGAAACATTTTTTGAATCATTTGTTCACAAAACTAGGAACATGCGATTCCAGAAACACAACAATGACAACAAAAACAGATGAACAGCTGGTTATTCTGAGTAGTATAATGGGACAGTTCTGCGGCCTCCTCCTCCTCACGCGGCGCGGGAAATTTGAATTCTGGCGGGAAATTTGAATTTTGGCGCGAGATTTGAATTTGTAAACAAAGCAACGTGCTTTTTGACAGCTGTCATCGACAACAACGCATCACTAACCTCACTGCTGCCATCTTGACGGGCCTAAACCTCAGTAGTGCCAACTTAACCTAACTAGCATGAGGTAAACAAAGCCACGTGTTTTTTGACAGCCACGTGCTTTTTGACAGACAACAGCGCATCGCTAACCTCAGTACTGCCATCTTGACGGGCCTAAACCTTAGTAGTGCCAACTTAACCTAACTAGCATGAGGTAAAGAAAGACACGTGTTTTTTGACAGCCACGTGCTTTTTGACAGCTGTCATCGACAACAACGCATCGCTAACCTCAGTACTGCCATCTTGACAGGCCTAAACCTCAGTAGTGCCAACTTAACCTAACTAGCGCGTGGTAAACAAAGCCACGTGCTTTTTTGACAGCCACGTGCTTTTTGACAGCTGTCATCCGCCATCTTTAAACTACAGAGCACTGTGCTGCCCTCTTTATCGTAGTAGATGTAAAATTCGTCACCTGTCATCGGCAGTGCTGCCATCTTGGCGGGCCTAAACCTTAGTGCTACCAACTTAACCTCACTAGCGTGAGATAAACAAATCTACGTGCAGCTGTCATCCGCCATCTTTAATCTATAGAGCACAGTGCTGCCCTCTTTAGCTACTTACCTTTGAAATGTGGTGGCGGATAATTTGAAAAATGCTTTTTGACAGCAGCCATCTTTGAGCACCGTGCTGCCCTCTTTAGCTACTTACCTTTGAAATGTGGTGGCAGGCAATTCCACATGACAGCAGCCATCTTTAATCAAGAGAGCACCGTGCTGCCCTCTATGTGGTGGCGGCAAATTGAAAAATTCCACGTGCTCTTGTTTGGAAACAAACTCACGTGCTTTTTTGAGAGCTGTCATCTGCCATCTTTAATCTATAGAGCACAGTGCTGCCCTCTATGTGGTGGCGGCAAATTCCACGAGCTCTTGTTTGGAAACAAAGCCATGTGCTTTTTTGACAGCTGTCATCCGCCATCTTTAATCAACAGAGCACCGTGCTGCTATCATGCGGGCTATTTCATCACCTGTCATCCGCCATCTTTAATCCACAGAACACCGTGCTGCCCTCTTTATGGCTACTACCTTAAGCACGTAGTAGCGGGCAATTTGAAAAGTTCTGTTAGCTATCATCCACCATCTTTAATCAAGAGAGCACCGTGCTGCCATCTTTAGCTAGATACCTTTGAAATGTGGTGGCGGTAAATTGAAAAATTCCACGTGCTCTTGTTTGGAAACAAACTCACGTGCTTTTTTGACAGCTACCATCCGCCATCTTTAATCAACAGAGCATAGTGCTGCCCTCTTTAGTTTGAAATGTGGTGGTGGCAATTTCCACGTGCTCTTGTTTGGTAAACATAGCCACGTGCTTTTTTGACAGCTGTCTCCCGCCATCTTTAATCCAGAGAGCACCGTGCTGCCCTCTTTATCGTAGTAGATGTAAATTCCTCACCTGTCATACGCAGTGCTGCTATCTTTAGCTAGATACCTTTGAAATGTGGTGGTGGATAATTTAAAAAGAAAAATTCTACAGCAGTCCTCTCTCGACGCTAATTGCATAAGATGGCGGCTATACATGACTCCTTAAGGGTGCTTACGCAAGATGGCTGCTATACACAGGTCCTTATGAGACGCCCTTGGGATGCTTGCGCAAGATGGCGGTTATACAATGCTCCTTATGAGTCGCCCTAGTGATGCTTGCGCAAGATGGTGGTTGCTCTTATGAGGCGGCTTAAGGATCCTTGCACAAGAAGGCTAGAGACGCCCTAAGGATGCTTGCGCAAGATGGCGGACGCAAGATGGCGGCTATACATGTCTCCTTATGAGACGCCTTAAGGGTGCTTGCGCAAGATGGCTGCTGCTCTTGGCTTAGAGGCTAACGCGCCGTGCTAGTTCGATTCATTAAATTTGGGGCTTAAATGCAAAATGTTAGATATCTCGAAAGCGATGCATCGTAGAGCAAAACGGACAAAACATTTTCTGCCCAGTACCTCGGTTCGCAGTACGAGGAACAAGAAAAACATAGTCTAATGATGAGATCAACGGTTCGGTTCCTACTTAGGCCCTTTAGCATTCGCTCTGTTTTAGCTTGTATTGAAGCAGGTCTTCGTAACATGATCAGGTTTAGCTATGGTAGAGAGTATAACGTGCCGTGCAGGTTCGATTCATTAAATTTGGGGCTTAAATGTAAAATGTTATATATCTCGAAAACGGACAAAATTTTTCTACCTGATACCTAGGTTTGCAGTATCAGGAAGATGATAGCATAAGAAAAACATAGTCTAATGATGAGATCGACGGTTCGATTCCTACTTAGGCCCTTTGGCATTGGCAGCTATCTATTTCTACAAGATGGTGGCTATACATAGCTTCTTATGAGACAGCTTAAGAGCGCTTGCACAAGATGGCTGCTGCTCTTATGAGACGCCCTAGGGGTGCTTGCGGGAGGTAGCAGCGACAAGACGGTGACTATACACAGCTCCTTATGATACGGCCTAGAGGTGCTTACACAAGATGGTGGCTGCTCTGTTGAAGAAAGCTAGCTTTGCATCGTGCAGGTATCTTTACAGCACTAAACCTCATACCTTTGAAATGTGGTGGCGGGCAATTTGAAAAATTCGACGTGCTTTTTCTTCACAGCAGCTATCTTTAAACGATAGCGGCTATACATAAGCTGTTAAGGCCTCCTCTTATGTCAAGGCATAGCTCTATCGAACAAGTTTAAACCTGCATCGGGATAGCTAGAGTAAGCACGCGCTGCAGTGAAGACGTCATTATGCATGTTTAGACTTGCATATCACTAAAGAAACATAACAAGACTAGAATCGAACACCGCACTCTATGCCGTTAACTTTATCATGTGATCGGAACATTGATTGAAGTGTTTAGAACACTAAATAAGTGATCAAGACTATAATAGAACACTGTACTCGATACAACATGTGTTTAGAACATGTCAGGGGATACCTTTGTTCTAAGAAGATTAGATTACCGCACATTCCTTGTAGGGTTAATAGGCTAAAGGGCTAATGGGCTAAAGGGCTAATGGTCTAAAGGGCTAAAGAGCTAAAGGGCTAATGGGCTAATGGGCTAATGGGCTAAAGGGCTAGGGCGCCTCTCCTCTCTTTATCCGGGCTTGAGACCGGCTCTACAACTAGAGGCGGAGTTAACACCCTAAGGAAGGGAGAATGTTGGGAAATAATCTATACGAATATAGCTACTCGATCGACTATATACTACAGATGGATGACTTAGGTGAGGGTAAGCGCTTACTTAATAATACCTACACGACGTAATTCATACTCTATTTCAAAAATATCTTGTTTGTACTGTGTGTAACCAGCATCATGATAGGCTCTTAGCAGTTGTAAACGTTTTACGAGTACGTTGGGGTCTTTACAGTAGCTTATATCTACATAGGGTAACAGAGGCTTGTTGTGAACTTTGAGTCTATATGCAGACAGTTGATGTGCAGGGACTTGTTTTGATGTAATACGTGCTTCAGCAGTAGCGTTTCTAGGTACAAACATAACTTGTTTCGATAGCGATGAAGCGTAAAATTTCCTTCTTCTTTACCTTGCATCTCTTCCTGAGATGTTTGCACTTCGACAGAACGTGTAGTAGGCTTAGGAAATGAAGTAAAATCATCAAGCTGTAATGGCAATGAAACATTAAGATTTTCTTCTTCTACTTTCCCTTTACTACTGTTTTGATCAACATCATTATCCTTATTATCATAATCATGATCTTGCCTCTCTTTATCTTGAAGTTTGTGCTCAGTAACAGAACTTGCAGCAGGCCTAGACAACAAGGGAGAATTAAAAATCTCTCGCAGAGGTGTACTTTTTAAACATAAATCAGTGTTCGCTGGAATATGGTTGAGCTCTTTGTATTTTGTTCCCGATGAAGCTACATTACACGCGGCTTCATGACGTTGAGCGTTGTATGCGTTCTTGAACTCTTTTCTACAATGTTTGCATTGAAAAATCGTCCTACATGATATCTCATGACGTCTCCTGTGATAGCTTCGGGAAAATGCTTTTCCACACTCTTCGCAAATATACCTAGAAATAGGTTTTTCCATGACGGACTTTTATCTTCTGCTAACAGATTCTTCTTTAAATCTACTCGACATTAGTTACTCTCTACTTCGATGATGCGAACAGCTTAGCGATTAACAGTAAACTAACACAAAAGCGTATAACCAAGGTAGCAACAGTAAGGTGTAAGCCCATCAAGATGGCAAGAGTGAGGTTAGCGACGTTCTGCTGTTGGATTTTAAATTCCGCTTTCTTCCTGCCAAATCTCTTAATGGAATACATGCTGTGCTTTAAAATGTCAGTGTCAGCTTTTCACCACTGTCCAACATAGAATGTACTATGGAATGATAGAGGCCTGACACCCTGTTTGCTACATCACAGACCAATGGTTTTGTCGCCAACAGTAGCCCAACCAATCCAGACCAGTAGTTTTGTCGCTAGCCAGACCTAACCAATCCAGACCAATGATAAATGAATTCACCTTCTCACCGGTGTTCAGCAATGAATGCGCTACTGTACGATCGGTTCTCAAGTTCAAAATTTGGCACTGCGCTGAAACAAAGGCCACATTAACTGAACATATGCCCTGCCAACAATTGATGAAATGAATGCGCTACTGTACGATCGGTTCTCAAGTTCAAAATTTGGCACTGCGCTGAAACAAAGGCCACATTAACTGAACATATGCCCTGCCAACAATTGATGATACTCCCTGTGTGACCCATAAGTTGCTCCAGACTGTAGTGCTTTAATGTAACCCGGCACTCACAGCAATTTTGTCATTAATTAATCCAACCCTCCCTATCAGTAATTTTGATACTGACATTATTGAGTAGGGTACATTGCTGCACGACCTAAACAAACACAGTCATTAAGTGATTTCCGATGAACCGGAATCTCTCCTGTCACAACCAGTTACCGTGGGAGACCTACGGCCACCTAGAAGACCTTGTGCATAACAGTAATATTTGACTACACCATGGTTAGCGCTCTTTGCACTTGGTTATACTGCCAACCATGTTGAACCACTGTCAGTTAACACCCTGAGTGAAAAACGGTACAGTGGGAAGACAGTGTGACATCACTATCATTATGACAATACCCTACTCTTAAATTAATATTACGCAAACTATCTGGGCTAATTAACATGAATTTCGTGTTAGAAATAGAAAAATTCTATTAAGTTTCGAAGCTTTATATATATGCTGTGCAATACTGGCTATGGGGAGAAGGAAGCGAAGCTGCATTGGACATCTGGATGAACAAGGCTATTTATTTCTCTGTTATAATGTTACATTTCTAGTGTTTTCGCACATCTATTCCCTCCTTGTACCCTAATGAATAAGTCTTAATAGGATTTGACGGTGCCTACAAGTGAACTGGCGATGTTCGGCTTGTGTACCGTAACCAAGATTCAAGGACAGTTGTCATGAAGGAAGGAGGCCAACGATGAGAGAAATACTGTAACTCATACTTACATTCATCTTCATTATTGACCTATGCATTCGGGAGATAGTGGGTTCACATCCCACTGTCGGCAGCCCTGAAGATGGTTCTCCGTGGTTTCCCATTTTAACATAAGGCAAATGCTGGGCTGTACCTTAATTAAAGCCGCTTCCTTCCTTTCGTATCAAATCGTCGCCATAAGACCTATCTGTGTCGGTGTGACGTAAAGCCACTAACAAAAAAGGACTGTTATGCCTTTCAGTGCTCATCCTGCAAGCCTTAGTTAATTTAAAACATCTCCACAATCCTCTATTTGTGGTCTTGTTTACTGCCATGCATCTTATCTTTAGATCATTACAAACTGACTGCACCAGGCGAATTGGCCATGGGGTTAGAGGCGTGCAGCTGTGAACTTGCATCTGGAAGACAGTGGGTTCGAATCCCACTGTCGGCAACCCTGAATATAGTTTTCCGTGTTTTCCCATTTTCACACCAGGCAAATACTGGGGCTGTACCCGAATTAATGCCACGGCTGATCCCTTCCAAATCTCAGGCCTTTCCTATCCTAATCGTCGCCAAGAGACCTATCTGTGTCGGTGCGACGTAAAGCAGCTAGCAAAAAAAGCTGACTGTAACAATAATCGTCTTGTTCTTCCTCTATTTCCTGTACTCTCCACGCCAAAGAAAATTATTCTTTTGTGTAACCTATCCTCCATTCGCCTCACATGACTCCATCACCGAAGCCAGTTTATCTAACTTACTCTCAACCATTGATTGCACCTTCGCTTCCAAAATGCCAGTGAAAATCTTACTGGGTGTAATGATCCTAAACCTTCTTACTGTCTATTGCTTGGAAAGTTTCTTAATTATATCCGAGTTCATCTGTTTTACTTTGTTGACAGGGAGATTCTGTGCTCTTATTTTTCTCCAGACCAGAGGTCACTTTCTCTATAATATGGCTGTCCTAGGTGTCCAGATGCTTAGGTCACTACAGGTCAGATAGTGGTGTGTATATCATCAAAAAATTCTAAGCAGAATAACCAAAGGATCATCCATGAACTAACATTTCTAGGCTCACTTTATGACTACGAAATGAATGCATGTATTTTTTTTATTGAGCACTTTTCTTTTGGGTTGGTACACTCAACATTAATTCTTATACCTTGGTTTCCATTACAGATGATAAAGTCAAGAGAACGGATGAAGCGGAAAAAGGTCTCGCCAGTGCTGCAGAATTAATATGAATACAATTATGTAATGGTTCCAGCTTTTCAATACATGTAAGCTTAGTAATGTAAGGTTACATCACTAGTTGATCATAAACGGTACCTCTTTCGACCCAAATTTCGGGTCATAATCAGCCCATCACTTAAAACAGAAACAACAACGCACAGGTAAATAACCAATAATGTATATATGTTTCACCAGAGGTAAGTTCAGGTGGAGCAGTATAACATATGTGACTGTGGCACTGTGTTTTAAAAGTTTCTATAATCTTGAAGAGAAGATTAAATATCTCCAGGAAACAATCTGGGAATCGTTACCAGACGTAAGTTCGTGTGGAGGAGTTGTGACTGTATGTTTTAAAAGCTTTTAAAATTTTGAAGAGAAGAAAGATAAATAGCTCGAGGATCAGTGTTGTAGTTGTGTGCTTGCCGTATGAAGATGTTGTTGATTAGTCGTGTGTCACCTGGAGTGTGGTTATTGATACAGGGCGAGCTCCAGAATTTTTCACGACAGTCAAGTGGAAGGAGATGGTCTTCTCAACAGAAAATTTTCGATTTGCTGACATGATGTTTATGAATTATGTCACATACTTCCACACACTACTTAAAACACCATATAACATTCCACGAAAAATTCAGGTCTTAGCGTGTGTTCCAGTATTTGGCAACTCGATGGAGGTTAGGTACTGTATACTTTCAGTTTTGAAGTATCATTTCATTGATCCCGTTTGTTGTGCCTTCTAATTTGTTCGTAGAGTGCAAACATTTGCTATTGGTGCTGTTATATATATTTTGAGTTATTTTTGTGATTTTATGTGATGTGAGTAGCCTGCTTGTGCAAGACGAATTTCTTTCATTCCAGGTTTAGTTCTTCAAGTTTTACTTGTTTTTTGAGAGTATGGAGTGAAATTAGAATCATACGCGTTCTTATTGTGAAGAAATATTATGATCATGAACTTACCTCACATTGAACTACCTAGCTGTTGCGAGTTTTAGGTAGTATGGGCGTTTTGGGGTTTTATATGAATTGCATTAACATTTTCAGTAATGAATGTTGCATTTATTATTGAATAGATGTAAATTTACATTGAAATGCGAACGGTGAACCAGCGATAAAAGCTAGCGTAATAAAAGGATTGCCAACATAAAAAATAAGGTAGTAGCAATTTACTTTTCAAGTAATAGACACGATAAAACCTTGTGATACAACTATCCTACGGATATGCAATCATTATCCATATCACAATTAAAAATTTAACGAAGTAACAGCTATCATTATCAAGTTTATTGCGAGGTACCATAGTGGTATTTATTTCCATACGTTGGCGGAGAAAGAGGGGCCACTATAGCTTCCATGACCTATTTTCTCAACGTATTTTATTATACAGGAGTGACGGGTCTATTTCTCTTACATGATTCTTGGGCCAGGCCGTTGCCTACGAGATACACAAGGCCGGGAAATACAGCACACTAGACTCATCCTCGAGATACTTCCGGGAAGTGCCGCTAGAGTTCTCTTTACTGATCTGTCTCGCCCGCTCATTGCAACACGTTCGAATATGAAAAACTATAAAAATTCATTAAAACTAGTAATTTCAGAAGGCAGCAAACAGATATGAGATAAAAGACCAAGAGCAATTGTTTGACTTATTTTCTACAACGTATTTTTTACAATATGCTTAAACAAAATAAGTAACTCACGAAAGAAGCAGAGAAATGTGATAGCGAGTTTGTCACTTCTTACCGATTCCTTTAATTGTGCCTCAGAGTATCCGATAAGCGGATCGAGATTGCGGTCATAAATAACTTTGGGTTTAATCGCTCTTTCACCAATTATCAGCGATCCAATATTTTCCTCCGCACATCTGATATTTTGACATTTGTATTGAAGCCGGTGTTTGGTGAGCGATGTTATGCCCGTTACGCAAATATTTAGCGTCGTTTCACCGTATTTATCTTTTTTCTTCCCGTAAAATTCAGTTAGTGTTCGCCTCTGTGGTGTAGTGGTTAGTGTGATTAGCTGTCACCCTCGGAGGTCCGTGTTCGATTCCCAGCCCTGCCACGAATTTTGAAAAGTGGTACGATGGGCTGGAACGGGGTCCACTCAGCCTCGGGAGGTCAACTGAGAAGAGGTTGATTCGATTCCCACCTCAGCCATCCTCTAAGTGGTTTTCCGTGGTTTCCCACTTCTCCTCCAGTCAAATGCCGGGATGGTACCTAACTTAAGGCCACGTCCGCTTCCTTCCCTCTTCCCTGCCTGTCCTTTCCAATCTTCCCATCCCTCCACAAGGCCCCTGTTCAGCAAAGCAGGTGAGGCTGCCTGGGCGAGGTACTGGTCATCCTCCCCAGTTGTATCCAAGACCCAGAATCTGAAGCTCCACGACACTACCCTTGAGGCGGTAGAGGTGGGATCCATCGCTGAGTCCGAGGGAGAAACCGAACCGGGAGGGTAAAGGGATGAAGAAAGAAGAAGAAAATTTCGTTCTAACAGGAATAAAGCTCCTAAATGAACAATTTTAACATGCTTTTCAATTTGGTTTGCTTTTTGGTCAAGTTCAGATACCGTAAAACTTATTTTCTGATTTCATTACCCGTATCCTACTTCTCAATTTACAGATTGTTTTCTGTAATCTGGTATTTAATTTCCTCATCCGTATACTTTTTAGATTTAACAGAGATACTCGTAGAATTTCCCTGATATAGAAACGAGACTTGTACTCCTTTTTCGTTTGTGGCTGACGTATGAAGATATGGTACGTTTATCGTTATCCGAATCGGAACTTTGATGGCAATACATCATATTTGGGAGCTGGACGCTTCCTGCGTGTGACATTTTCCTGTTTGAAACCAGAAGGAATTTGATTGATGTGCTTAAACTGAAATCTGTTTTATGAGAAGAATTGCTAGGTACCTAAAGAGATCCTACTATATCACCTTGCCTAAACATAGTTTGCATCAATTTCTCCCTTAAAACGCCCTCGGAAGAGAAAATATGGAAGTAGTATAATTGGATGGTTCTGGCGCCACCGCCACCGCGGGCTCCCAGAGGCCACCTCCACCGCCACCGCACTGGGGGGCCTCCTCCACCGCCACCGCAGCCAGAGACCTCCCAGAGGTCTCCTCCACCACCCGCGGGAAATTTGAATTTGTAAACAAAGCCACGTGCTTTTTGGCAGCTGTCATCGACAACAACGTATCGCTAACCTCAGTACTGCCATCTTGACGGGCCTAAACCTCAGTAGTGCCAACTTAACCTAACTAGCGCGAGGTAAACAAAGCCACGTGTTTTTTGACAGCCACGTGCTTTTTGACAGACAACAACGCATCGCTAACCTCAGTACTGCCATCTTGACGGGCCTAAACCTCAGTAGTACCAACTTAACCTAACTAGCGCGAGATAAACAAAGCCACGTGCTTTTTTGACAGCTGTCATCCACCATCTTTAAACTACAGAGCACTGTGCTGCCCTCTTTATCGCAGTAGCTGCAAATTCGTCACCTGTCATCGGCAGTGCAGCCATCTTTGCGGGCCTAAAACTTAGTGCTACCAGCTTAACCCCACTAGCGCGAGATAAACAAATCCACGTGCAGCTGACATCCACCATCTTTAATCTATAGAGCACAGTGCTGCCCTCTTTAGCTACTTACCTTTGAAATGTGGTGGCGGATAGTTTGAAAAATGCTTTTTGACAGCAGCCATCTTTGAGCACCGTGCTGCCCTCTTTAGCTAGATACCTTTGAAATGTGGTGGCAGACAATTCCACGTGACAGCAGCCATCTTTAATCAAGAGAGCACCGTGCTGCCCTCTATGTGGTGGCGGCAAATTCTACATGCTCTTGTTTGGAAACAAACTCACGCGCTTTTTTGACAGCCGTCATCCGCCATCTTCAATCAACAGAGCACAGTGCTGCCCTCTTTAGCTAGATACATTTGAAATGTGGTGGCGGCAAATTCCACGTGCCCTTGTTTGGAAACAAAGCCATGTGCTTTTTTGACAGCTGTCATCCATCATCTTTAATCAACAGAGCACCGTGCTGCTATCATGCGGGCAATTTCGTCAGCTGTCATCCGCCATCTTTAATCCACAGAACACCGTGCTGCCCTCTTTAGCTAGATACCTTTGAAATGTGGTGGTAGACAATTCCACGTGACAGCAGTCATCTTTGAGCACAGTGCTGCCCTCTTTGTGGTGGCGGTAAATTCTACGTACTCTACAAACTCACGTGCTTTTTTCTGACAGCTATCATCCGCCATCTTGCATCACAAACCTCAGTGCTGCAGTCTTTAGCTAGATACCTTTGAAATGTGGCGGCGGCAATTTGAAAAATTCTACATTCTCTTGTTTGGAAACAAACCTATGCGCTGTCATCCACCAACTTTAAACCACAGAACACCGTGCTGCCCTCTTGCGTCAGCTGTCATCCGCCATCTTTAAACTACAGAGCACCGTGCCGCACTCTTGCGTCAGCTGTCATCCGCCCAGCAATTCTCTTTCTATATAATAATTTCGTGTGGCTATTTCTAGCTAAGTGCAGTCTAAAAAATAAATCCTAGTCTTGTTACAACAGGAAGGGTAACTGGCTAAATCCTGGTCTTTCAGCGTCAGGAAGGGCAACCGGCCATACCGTGAAGCAATAGTGTATGATGTAAGAGGCTAGATACTGCTTTGAGCATCTAGCTGTAAAACCGCGATTCTCGTGTTAGAAAGGGCAACTAGTTGTAAAACAGATTCTTAATCCCAGTTCTTTGACGTCAGGAAGGGCAACCGGTCGAAAACAATAGTGTATGATGTAAGAGGCTAGATAGTGCCAGTTTTGGGTCAGGAAGGGCAACCAGTAGTAAAACAGATTCTTGTGATTTAAAATCTCGCGTCAGGAAGGGCAACCGGCCATACCGTGAAACAATAGTGTATCATGTAAGAGGCTAGATACTGCTTTGAGCATCTAGCTGTAAAACCCCGATTCTCGTGTTAGAAGGAGCAACTAGTTGTAAAACAGATTCTTAATCCCAGTTCTTTGACGTCAGGAAGGGCAACCGACCGTAAAACAAGAGTGTATGATGTAAGAGGCTAGATACTGCTAGATTGTATTTTCATTTGTGTGTCTATTGTCCATGATTATGAATACATCATCGACAAACCTGCACCAAAGAATGATATTTTCTATTTTTTGGATTTCTTGATGTTCTAAATGGTCCATATATATATCAGCTATTATGCCTGATATTGGTGATCCCATGGGTAATCCTTTCTGTTGGTAGATGGTGTCATGGAACCTAAAGTAATTGTTATTAATGGCGAAGTGTAATAGTTTTATAAATTCATTTATTTCCAATTTGCTTAGCTTGCTGTATTTGTAGAGGTTTGATTCTATGATAGTTATAGTTTTCTGTGTAGGTATGTTAGGATACATGTTTGTTATGTCATATGTTGCTAGTTTGTAGTATTGTTCTATTCTCATGTTTTTAGTAGTGTTGCAAAATTCTATAGAGTTTTTTATGGTTTTATTTGCCTGAAAAACATAATGTTTTTTTAGAAATTTTTGTATGAATTTTGACAGTTTGTAGGTGGGACTAGATCTGTAGTTGATGATAGGTCTCACCGGACGTCTCCATCTCCGCCAAGTTGCCGTGTTTGGTCCGCAAGAGTTATTATATTCCGCTCAAGTCTGCTGGCACGGCGGTGGGGACCCCGTATCCATCACCTGGGACACGCCACGTACTACGGCAGTGTAACTGGTTCTTGGAGAATATTCATCAATACAAAACGAAATACCATTTTACTGGAAAACTAAGTGAGAACCTGCTAAATCACTTCTAACAGAAATCACATAATAACATAAAGAAGAATTGCCACAGTCTAATGCAACTTTGCTTAGCATGATATGCCACGAAACGTATGGTATACAAGCAAGTGTCCTATTTTCTGCTGTCTGTTGTTTTGTGGTGGCAATATCAATATCTTATTTGGTGATCAAGTGGTCTAGCCTGTCGTATCTCGAATCAATATCTCCGTTTTTTATCCACTCATTTAGTGCCAAGAGTGCACTAACAACACGGTGTCGAGCCACCCACTACTTCAATTGTGAGGAAGTCATGCATTCCACCGGGCCATGTGTATTCAGTGCATACAGCATCGATAGGCAATTACCACATCATATTATGATGTATTTTTCCCTACTTGATCGAGTTTTCCGATGCTCCTATTGCAAGCGAATCTCACCTTTAACCATGAAATTTGTATTTCTCAGTCGTCTTTCCTAGTATCTAGAATCACCTTGCGGTGGGACGACAGGCACAGACTTCAATGATATCCAACAATGTTATCATATCCCTAAACATTATCACATGCTCCTTGAAGTTTTGTAATAAACGTTATCTCATTTCTTCCTTCATATAGCAGCAAAGTCCGCTACAGTGCGTTTGAATCTCCTGTTATGTTGAATTTTCGCTCAAGCTTTGATTTTCATGCTCCCTTTTGCTGTAGTGTTAAAGGAACACTTGTACGAATATTCAAGAACGTGATAGCTTGCATTTCGGTTCAGATATTTCAGGTTTTCAAAACATAGTAATGAAACATTACAACCTGAACCACACCCACCCCATCTATCACTACATAAATCAGTGATCCAAGCAATACCTTAGTGATATATTCATGGGGAATAATATTTGAGGCCCGGATCGTGTCGACTGGGCAAGGCACATACATAACCCTGAGCTGAAAACCCCCCTTGTAATCAGGTAACAAGGGCAAGACTACATCTATTTGAAATAAAAGAAGAAATGGTTTAAACCAGGGTATTTATTAAATAAATATGAGAGAAAAATTTAAACCAAGAGAAGCAAATCACACAAAATAAATAAGGAAATCAATCGTAATACTCATGGACATACCTTGATACATAATTTAAAATGCTCACTGCCCCTCGACACATCGCTATAACATTACCAGCAGCTTCCTTTCATCATAAACTATTCAACCACGTCGCCCGTTTTACCAGGATTCACATATCCAAGGCACTGCACCACATATTACCTCAGGCAACTAACAATGTGAAACGTTAGCACAACAATAAGCCGCGCTGAAGAACAAAAAGCAGATAAGAATAACGACAGATGAGACTGAGCACAGCCTCCATGGACAAATCAAAGCCAAGACAGATCAAAGAATACAATAGGTACGCCCATGCCCAAATATGAAACCAACATGGCGGGTACTCAAGCTGAGCATTAGCCATGAATAATAAATAAAATATATAGCTCTGCGCTGAGAACAAACAAGGCGCAGAATTAGAAAGATAAATACAACAGGTCGATCGACATATCATCCTTTTCTCCCCCACACATACAAAGTCACATGCATACCACATTCACGCTCACACATTGAGGGTATCGGGAAAATAAAACAAGAACGGCCGTTCAGATTTCGTAGTCAAATACAAACCATAAATTATGACTCCACGGTCATTATCAGCGGGTCTCACGTACTCAAATGTTCGCGTGCGGCATGCAATTACACATAAGGTCAGAACTGAACATCACTTTATTCACATCACTGGCATGTTGCGCCTTGTACAACCTGGATTGGTATCTTCTGCGGTCGAGGCAAGGGGCACATCATGAGGATCACGCAGTATTAAAGCACGCAGTGCACCAAATCATAACCAGAGAGACCCTTTTTCAATTATCACAACAAGACCACAAACACATTCATTCAAACCACATCGTACGACGGAGCGGAAAGATGTATGCCGTCGACCGTAACATACGGGAATAACTCGTCACCAAATCCAAATATAAACCGAACTATCACATACCTGTGATAATCAATGGTAAAATCGAATAGCAGTTAGCGTGAAAGGTCCAGGCTTGAACACATTGAATGAATATTTAAAGCATAAAAATGCCACACCAAACATAGCGGCAGCCATTGTTAGTATCCGCCACGCGTAGAACAGAAGAAGAACTCCACAGAGTAAAAATTATCTCTCCAGCAAAACGATCGACCTCACAGATAAAAACATAGCGTGTGCTGCTCCGTACTGGACGTCATTAGACTGACACATGTAAACATTGAAAGTCAAAGCTGAAGGAAGACATTTGCATAATTAAATGACAAATCGTGAAACATGCGATAAGCATGATTCAAAACAAGCCATATTATTTGTCGCCATCATAATGTCTATGACATCAGTATTTGGAGGTGAAATGAATGCGTCTATGATATGGAAAGTGCCGTCATCTGTATGCTCTCTTTTAGCTTTTCGAAGGTATGATCAGGATTAGTGGCTTCTGTGTTGCATACGGCCTCTGTTAAACACAGCAAATAAGACGTAGACTGATGTATTACATGGTAGTATGGATCAACTTCCTTGTATGAACCTACCGTCCTATATATAGGTCGGCTCTGTTTTATTCCACATCAAAGGTACGAAATTATAAATAACCAAACTGTGACGTAATAGAATTCCACACTGAAATGATAACAAATTACAAATACAATACGTATGTTTGTGCGACTGTATTGAATATTTATAAACGAGTTCCCATTGTTCAGCATATCTCGCTGACTGTCGGGAAGCAATGTTCTCAACTTTATTAATATCTACTAGACTGAGATTCTCTCAGAACAACCTCAACAACATGGGCTTTTACAAAGAATATTACTCGTCTGCCTGAAACTGGAGAGTGGTTGAACAAGATCAGATCTCCAAATCATATGCCGTCCTTGACGTAGGAGAACAGACCTATAAGGTTTTAATAGATGTTTGCCGGATTAAATAGCCTGTATTTCAACTTTTAGGTTGGACCACTTCTCATGCATTATTTAAATGAAGTTATCTGTGAGCTCGCACGTTCCTAAATCGTCAGAGGTTTCTAGCACGTGATATCGTGATCAGTGGGAAAGGGCAACATCCACGTAACAAGTGACAGCTTTTCAAATGTATGACTACACTGAATTTGACATGAGGTCTTCTTTACGCCCATCAGTACGTTGATGTGTAATGAGCTTTGTGCATGGGATATCTGTTAGTGGAATGTTCAGTTTCATTTCCAGTCTGTGACAGTAATAGTGGAGTTGAATGTTGAACTATTGGTTACATCGTTTTAATTTGTTACTGTAGATCGAGACCAGGCGTGAGCTACGTGGATCATCGACCTCCAGATGGCGGAGCACCTTGTTTCAGATGCGATGTCTGTGCCAAATACTTCAGCCAGAAAGGCAATCTAGGACGCCACATGCGTACTCACACGGGCGAGAAGCCGTATTGTTGCATTGTGTGTGGCAAATTCTTCAGCTATAAAAGCCATCTTACAATTCATATGCATATTCACACAGGGGTGACGCCATACTGTTGCAATGTGTGTGGCAAGTCGTTTAGGCGGAAATGCCATCTTACAGAACATATGCTTACCCACAATGGCGTGACGCCATACTGTTGCGATGTCTGTCGCAAATCCTTCGGCCAAAAATGCCGTCTGACAGTTCACATGCGGGCCCACACAGGCGAGAAGCCATACGGCTGCCATGTCTGTCGCAAATCCTTCGGGAAAAAAGGCAATCTTACAGTTCACATGTTTACTCACACAGGAGAAAACCCATACAGGTGCCATGTCTGTGGGAAATCCTACAGCCACAAAGGCAATCTTCAAGTTCACATGCTTACTCACACAGAAGAGAAGCCATTCATCTGCCATGTCTGTGGGAAATCCTTCAGCCATACAGGCAATCTTAAAGTTCATAGGCGGATTCACACAGGCGTGGAGCCACTATTGTGCAGCGTCTGTGGCAAATCCTTCCGGCTAAAAGGCGATCTTTCAGTTCACATGCTTACTCACACAGGAGAGAAGCCAAACAGCTGCCATGTCTGTGGGAAATCCTTCAGCTGTACAAGCATTCTTAAAGTACATAGGCGGATTCACACAGGTGAGAATCCGCTATTGTGCAACGATTGCGGCAAATCCTTCGGCCAAAAATGCCATCTTAAAGTTCACATGCGTACTCACACTGGAGAGAAGCCATACAGCTGCCACGTCTGTGGGAAATCCTTCAGCCGTACAGGCTTTCTTAAAGTACATAGGCGGATTCACACAGGCGAGAAACTTCAGCTGGAGAGGACACTGGGAGATCACTTGCGCACTCACAAAGGCGAGAAGCCAGCACAAAATCGCACTTAGTACGCCACGTACGGAATCACACGTGCGGCAAGCAGCACTGTGCATTGTCTGTGGCAAATCCTTCATCAAGAAAGGCTTCCTAGCAGGTCAAATGTGGACTCACATGGGTAATTATCTGTAGTAAGCACTTCTGCGGGAGAATTCTACTCTCGAAACACATGCAGAAGAGATGCCATACTGCTGACATATCTGTGGCAAATCTAAAGCTAGATAGTTAGTCTAACAGAGCACTACCGAACGCACATGCGTGTGATGGTAAACGAGGGCTCAGTAACATGGCAAAATGTTCAAAACATCATGTAACATAACCATGCACGTATGAACCACAATGGAGGGATGCCGCACTGCTGCGTGTTTGGTGACAAATCGTTTGACCGCAGCACCTCCCTGTCGGTGCGCACAACCGTCACGTCATGCCAGGCTGAAGCCGCACGCGATGTAATAATGTTACTTTTCTTTTATATCCCACTAACTACTATACGAGGGTTTCGAGTCCCACAAGACCTCAAATTCTGGAGATGTAGCCAGGTACATGCGATCGCACACAGCATAGTAGTATTTCGTTTTTCAGCCAGAGCAGCAACTTCTCGTCACACCTCATGATGTACACCTTAGAACGGTCCCTATGAGGCATTTTCTCTGAGGTAGAATCTTCAGACAGAAAAAAAGCGTGGTCCGTGTTGTGAAAAGTGCAAAGGACATTTGTTGAGTTTTCTCCGGATCAATCCCAGATCATGTACATCCACTTCTTCTCAGCCTAGGACGACCCCTTTTCTGCTGCCAGACATCAGTAGAAGTTTGGTCAGTAACACTCATTGAGGAGCCGTCTAGATGCGAGGGTAAAATGTAAGCCGGATGTACACAGAGAAATCATACGACAAAGATGAATGTAAGTGGTACAAGACTAGAAGCGCAGTAGAAAAATAAACAATTCAAGCGAATAAGTAAGTGCCGAATTAAGTCATAATAAATTGTTGCTGAAGACTTAACACACCTGTGCTCCCCCTTAGTACATTTCACTAGTGTGTTCCTTTAATTATAAGTAGACCAGTACCTCAAAACTGTACCTTCGCCTCCGGCTCTTGTACGAGAATATTGTGTCTGTCGACTTGTTCTGAATGCAAATTTGAAGTTCAATTTCAGTGCTCGTAGGTTCTCATGAAGGTCACGTCACTGGAAGTGAACTGAATTTTCACGAGATCGTTGTGTCTGGCAACGATTAACTTCGCAGCGGTGCCTTACTCGGAAGATAAAACAAGTCCTGTTGCAAAGGGGTTACACGTACCAGGAGTCCACAACCATCATTGGAAGACTTTGTGGGTAGCGACCACGTTTCCGTTAGCTGAGACTGCAACCTACTCACAGTGTCCGGTTTGTGAAACCTCGGGTGTTTTGCCGACATCTTCATTCTTGGAAGTGGTTGACCTTTACCCCCACCACCAGTCCCATACGTCAGAGAGAAAGGATCCTCTGTGGGACAAAATCCCGACATCTCGGCGAACATAGTGAAGGTTGGGTAGGAAAGCTGCCACAAGCTAACTACCCTTTTAGTGGTCTTGTACGACAGGCACAGTTCACCACCACCCTTCTTGATAAGAGTGCAAGTAATTGCACATCCTTAGGCTATATTTTGACATACCGTTATTTCTTTTGTTCAGTCACAAGCTATGAATTTTGTGTGGATTTTATTACCAGATTTCATACCTCTGTGCGAATGGGCGATAGAATAACACCAACGGTATCCCCTGCCTGTTGTATAAAAGCGATTAAAGGGGCCCAGATGCTCGAAACTTGGGAGCATGGGTTGGCAGACACAGGATCCTGATTTGAGTCCTGGTATTGCTTCCACTCACTTGTGCCAGGCTCCTCACTTTCATTTATCTTATCCGACCTCCCTTGGTCAATTCTTGTTATTCTACAAGCGTGACGTATTAGAGCACTCGAGGCCTATGAATTCTTTCATTTTCATGCCCTTCTTGACCCTTGCCTTTCATTGGCCGATGTCTTTGTTTTTGTTATGTTGGATACCTTCCACATTTCCCCTCTGATTAGTGTTATATATAGGATGGTTGCGTAGTTGTACTTCCACTTAAATCAACAATCACCACCACCTCATACCAGATGTAAAGATTGGTTTCCAGAAATTTGATAAGTATTAGTTCTAAGAAACAGTGGGCCTATTATTATTACAATAATCCATGGCGTTGGACGAACCGACCCTAGGTGAGCTCAGGAGTGAAGGATAGAGGGATAGAAGAAGAAAAATCCCAAAACCATCCATGATATCGTTCCGTAAATACCTCACTGTTTTTCAGGTATGAAAGAGGTTAGTGTCATCTTACATCCTGGATCTAATTATCCTATAGAATTAGTATAGGTCCAGAAGAGATTCCTGGGACACTCCTAGCTTTATAGTTTTTATAGATGTACATATTGTGCCCTATGTTTTAAAAACCATCTTACAGGTGTTCCACATATACCAATTTTGATTAGTTATGCCTTTAGCAACTCCTGGTTCACTGTATCAAGCTTTTTGTGAGTAAGCCTATGGCTAGATAATCTTTATTTAAGGCATCTTGCAGCTGAATCAAAATATCAACCATTGCATTCATAATATTTTTATTATATAGGAAACCGCATTGGTAGTCATAAAATAATGCTTAGAAATTAAATTTTAGCCACTCAATGATCACTGGTTACCAGATAATGACATGCAGGTCAAATCAAAAGGACCTGCATCTGGCTAGCTGAACTTGTCCTCGGATACTACCGGCACTAAAAGCCATACACCATTACTATTATTAGATAAAGACAAATGTTGAATGAAAAACCCTCATTGTACCTGTTAGATTTTGCAATTGCAGCGCATACATAAATCATGTATAATGGCGATGATTACTCCAAAGCTGAGTTTTGTGCGAGTGGCCATACTGGGAAGATCACCAGTGCCATTTACTTCCTACAAGATCATCCATTTCAGTGTTGTTTTCACAAAAGTGACAGAATAGAAGGGCATCTTAATTGTAAAGATACGCACTTGAGAGAGTTAAAAATAACATAATAAATTCACAAAGCCATACAGAACCACATTGTGAACATATTGATTTTAGTATACATATAATTGATGTTAGTATACATATATTATAACAGACAACAAAAATACACATGATAGGACTACTTATAAGTAAGAAAATTACATGGCCAATGTAATTGTAACACTAGATCTGGCCCTTCCCTTGCTTTTCCCATCAACCACTCTTCAAATATAACAGATCCTTTGTTGTGGCTGGGTCACGACTTTGGAATTCACTCCCAGCTGCACTCAGAAACTCAATTTCAATATCAAAATTTAAGACTGCATGTAGAGATTACCTGTTGAATATCTCTGATTGTTTCCTGTGTATGATGACGTATGATAGGTTGTGTGATTGTTATTATTATCACTATTTTATTATAGTGTAAAGTACATAATATTTAGCTTCTTACTCATGTACATAGTTCACTTTAATGGCAGTACTTATATTTCCATTTACTTTATTACTTATTGTGTTCTCTTTATGCTTTGCTTATTTTTTCCAGTTTGTATCTTACTTTCTCATTATGACTTTGTCTCTTTCTTATTATCTATATGCTCCAAATTTTATTCTATTCTATTTGTTGAACTATGCTTTCTTTCTTCATTATATGCTGTCCAAATCTGTAATTTTTAGCTTATCTTTGATTTTATGATAGAATAGTACATTTCATTTTTATATGTATTATCTGTAGATTAATTATGTGATTAAGTGTAAGAGAGAGCCACGAGCCCTAACTTCGCCACTGCTAAAGTCAATAAATAAATAAATAAATAAATAACCGCACTAACCCTACCTAATTATTATGAAACTTGTAAGCATATTCCAAGTAAATATAAAATCGGGAGATATTTAGACATCAGCACATTGCCCAGGCCCATGGTTGAATGGTTGTCCTTCAGTCCTTGGGGCTCCAGGATGGAATCCTGGCCGCGTCGAGGCTAACGTATAATTTCCTTGCTTCAGGGACTCTGATATTATGCTATACTCAACATCCCTGCTTCCCCTGTGGGTGGGGGCAGTAGAATGACACCCACGGTTTTCCCTACCTGTTGTAAGAGGTAACTAAAATGGGCCCCAGGGCTCTGTGCTTTGGAGCGTGGGTTGGCGACGACGGGTCCCTTAGCTGATTCACGGCATTGCTTCCACTTGTGCAAGGCTCCTCACCTTCATCTATCACATCTGACCTCCCTTGGATAACTCTTGTTCTTTTCCGACCCCGACGGTATTAGAGCACTAGAGTCATAGGGTGTCTTTCATTTTCATGCCCTTCATCGCCCTCATCTTCCTTTGGCCAATACATTCATTTTTCGAAATGTCAGATCTCTTCCATTTTTTTCTCTCTGAATAGTGTATAATGAGGATGGTTGCCTAGTTGTACTTCCCCTTAAAACAATCATCACCATGGCCACCACCACTGAACATCCCTGCACGCAGTATCCTATACATGGCAGACAACGCCCACCCTAAATGGAAGGTCTGCTTTCAAGCGTTGCACCTACACGAAACTGTTATTAAATAAATTAATGATCTTACTGGTTAATTTCTAATAGAATGAAATGAAACTGTCGAATGTGTATGTCACAAATGAATAGGCCCTACTGGTATTTCTTTGGAGAAAGGAAATTAATATAAACAGCTAATGATCTCAACTTATTGTCATATAGCTTTTGCAGTTTGTTATGTGAATTCTTAACTTACTGTCGTTTATACAGGCGCAATGATGAAGGGTAAAAATTGAATGGGTTAGTTGAGGTAACCAGGAGTCACGTGTGAAACTTCTGATGTTCAGAATTCCCAGTAGTCGTGCAAGAACTAGGTGCAGTAACGGGCTCTCTCATACTTATCAGGTTCCTGCAACTCTTGAATGGATTCATCGTGTATAGACGCAGTTCCTTTACCTCGGTCCCTCTTTGACAATTCGAATACCAATATGCCACCTCCTGAAACAAACGTCGTAATGATTTCCTAGGAAACGGAAGCAAAGGAGTGAACATTCCCTGCCAAATCAGATGAGCGATGCTTGCCAGCCTCCATCTTTGTCACTTTAGCCAGTTTCGTGTCTCTTTCCTGATCGCCCTTTGCGTGGATACAATGGACTTGGTAATCCAATAACTTTTCACTAAGAACACGTGCCGATGCCTTGTGCACTGGATCTTCAATTAATGTACAAACAACAGGCAAGCCGCCTAACAAGGTGCGCATTGATTTTAAATATTGGTAACTGAATCTCACAGAAAGCAATCGCATCTTCCTCTCTGTTATCTGACGGAAATGAGGCCGTTTCTATAAATTACCCTGTATTTGTTTACAACCTCCGATGCTTTGATGCACACAATATGTCCGCTGGCTTCAACTCAGGCACCATATTGACGGCATTCTGTACTCGATATCCCCTCGTCACTTCCGACTCATGCTGGAGCACGGTTGAGATGCTGATAGTTCCACGTGCAGTGCTCACATCGAGCGGTTGCTGATTCTCCAATCCCGGAACCACGGCCTTTATTTATTGGTCTGCGCACAGCTTGACTAGGGACAGAAAACCATTGGTCTGTTTAGCAGATCGTGGTTGTGTTAGTTGTTTTAAGTTTAAATACAACCATCCTCCATTTACATTAATCTGAGGGTATAATAGAGGAGATCTGACTTTTGGAAAGATGAAGGTATCGGCTAAAGAAAAACAAGAGCCACGAAGGGCGTAAAAGTGAAAGACTCCCTAGGTCTCGATACCTAATACTGTCCGGGTCGGGAAAGAACAAGAGTTGACGAAGTGAGGTCGGGTAGGGTAGATGAAAGTGAAGAACCTGGTACAAGGGGAAGCGATGCCAGAATTCACGTGAGGGCCCTGTGGTTGCCAACCCACTCTCTTACGTCATGAAGGGGGTGCGCTGGGTGCTACTCTATCGCCCCCACCCACAGACGGATGTTTAGCGGTGCTGCCCCCTCCTCCTCTTTAGCCACTGGCCCAGATTGTTTAGATTTTTTCTGCGGTATTTGGTAACTATATCTGACTCTGTTTTTCCTGGCTCTTACGTCATACTGCATGAACCAATGGCTGTGGTAGTAGCCATAGGAAAGAAGTAGGACGATGTGCTTACGTGCTTGCCTGTTTTGGTTGGAACATAGGCCATGTCATCAGGATTGAAACAGTAATTTGTTAGCGTATCTCTGTGTTTGTGTCAACACGGTTACTTGCGGAGATCCTACATTTAGCGTATCTCTGTATTTGTGTACTTTTGTGTCAACACGGTTACTTGCGGAGATCCTACATTTATCGTATTCAATTTTCCTTTGTTTGAGTTTATACAATCATGACGTTTTGCTATAGAAACGATATAGAAGCTGCAAAGTACTTGGGTTAGTTCTGCGTCATAACTGTGTTCATAGGAGACTTCAGTATGCTAAAGGCCCTCGAAAAAGCCTTTTATTTTTTACTTCATACTTCATGGCAACCTTTATTTTTCCTAGTGATTACAAAGAATGTTGAAGAAACGCAGTGTTGAGCACATTTAATTATGGATGTCCTTATATGAAAGACTACGCAGAACCGTAGTGTGCGCCGCTATCTGATGACGTCCTGGGCTATACTGAGAGTCTACTCAAGACCTAAGCGGTCTTCCTTTGATATTAGCCAGACTTCTGGTCGGTGAAGAAGTTTCCGCAACGGTAAATCGTTCGTATGTTTGTTGCTTGTTGCTGCAGTCAGAAGCTTCCCTCAATGTGGTTAGATATTCTGGTGAACTGACTTGACCAATTAAAAATGTGCGCTTTAAATATATAAAACGTATTTCACAAGTTGTATGTTATTCGGGTTCGTTAGCAGCTCTTATATTTCATAGGTAGATGGCTGTGAATAGTTATTTTTCTCGATAGTGTATGTAACAAAATAAATAATTATTTAACATGAGTTTGATATCATATTGCAATGTGTACTTTTAAGCTTTGCTCTAGTTCATTCCATTGCTGTATAGTTCGCATAATTTATACGGCGTTGAACGTGGATCCAAGAGAGCTGTTGGCAGTACTGGCTGCAATCGCATACTCAATATTCATAATGGCTGCCCGCCGTGAGCAACACATGGGTGAAGCTGTGGCGCTTTAGTCGCGAGTTAAATACTTTAAAGCTAATAAAAAGAGGGGGGTAATAAGGAGGAAGTCTAAACAAATTGTTATGAACGCTTACAGTAGCGTACAAGATTAGAATCCGCTGTGGACTGTGGAGGAATTGGTAAAAACGACCGCGCTGCTCACCGGCGTTTCTACGTACAGTAGTAGAGGAAGAGTGGGCGTTCTGAACCCTCCTCCTCCTCAGGCCCTTGGGAGAGGCCCTCCTCCTCAGGCCCTCGGGAAAGGCCTCCTCCGCCACCTCCACACGCTCTCGGAAGATGACTCCTCCTCCCGTGGGAAATTTGAATTTTGGCGCGAGTTTTGAATTTGTAAACAAAGCCACGTGCTTCTTGACAGCTGTCATCGACAACAACGCATCGCTAACCTCACTGTGTCCATCTTGACGGGCCTAAACCACACTGCTGGCAACTAAACTTCACTAGCGCGAGACAATTTAGTTAACACAGGCGTATCTAGTACCCATGCTACCGGGCCTTCGTGAAAATGAAGAACAGGTTAAATTACTGGCCCAAACTCAAAAATGTATGGATGCGACACTTGCGCTCCTGGAAAACCAAGATTTAAAACGCTACTTGGGCTTATTACCGACGTAATAATTTATACCCTCTCCGTAAATACTTTAGTACTGGCTGCATGGCTATTGAAATTTGTGTCCTTAAATTGGTTTGCCGCTACGTTATTCGTCAAGTGATTCATGGTCTCAGATACCATGGTTTTCAGTACTCATAAACATGAATTTCCGCCGGCTTTAATGGCAATTAATGTGCCCGTCTGTGGCGTATGTCCAGACGGTGCCTTTTTCCAGTATTCTCCTGCACTCTAGTTTCGTCCGTATGAACTACCTCGCCACTCGCTCCCCTCCACTGGGCATGTATGCGCACGTGATCATTGCGGTTGTGGATTGTCTTGCAGGCTTCTGGGTAGTCGCCATTATCGTTCTGAGAGTGAGGCGAGATGGAAGGGCGGCGTGCTTCTCTGCTTGGCGGGATGGATAGTGTAATTATCATGGACCCAGGGTGAATTTGTTTGACAGGGCTTATGCCCTCGTGAACTTCGAAAGTTTTCTTTAAATTTTAATTATAATTTCATCTTCATCGCCTGGAAATGTTGACTGCCTTCTAAGGATTTCCTCTAGCATACGTAAGTAAGGATATGAAGCTGAAGCTACTTCTCGACTACGGCAAGATGGTACACTGTAAGTCTTTTTCCAACTCTCCTTTTACTGATTCCGTGTGGTGAACTGAATGTTTCGAAAGGTGAAGTGCGTACCCAGACATAATGTAGCTTTGTCTTTAGTAATGTGGTTTTCGAACATTTTTCCGGTTATAAAAAGAGGAATATGTAAACCACCTTTGTTTACTGTAAATTAATATTAATTCTTTTTCTTGGAAATTGTATATTTAATACTTAATGCTTGGTTGTGGCCTGCTAGGCCTAATAGGTAAGGGTTAACACAATGTTTTGGCAAGGTTACTAACCAAGCGAGTTGCCACAAGGGTGTGGGGTTTACGTTCGTATTCCATTTCAATTTTAAGTTCATTTCCTTCTTCTTAATTATATTTGAAAATTTATGTGCTTAGTGTTTTCGTGGTAATTCGGCGTTCTGTTTTGTTTTGTATTTGCGTATTGTTGATTGGCTCTTTCCCTTGACTGACCGAGTGGCCATGGGAATGCTAATGTTGATTGGCGGTGATGCTGATTGTTGATGTAATTTAGTACTGTGGCTGGTTTAACCTGCTTTTCTTTTAATTCAATTTGGCATTTTTCCTCTCCCTGATGGCACGTTTTCCTACCCGTGTCGCGGACCTGGTTATTATCATTTTGGGGTAAACTTTTCTTGAAACTTCATCGCGATATTCCACCCTTCTGGTAGAAGCTCCTTGGAATATACTCCAAATAACATTTCAGAAAAAAAAAAGCAATTAAGTGAAAATTGTTTCTAGGTCTGATAAGGTATATGATGGTGGTATGAACCTTGCCATGAAATCTATTGGTATTTAAAGAATATTTAAAGGTTGAGGAGATATTACAGAATTTCGTGTAGTCTTTGTTAATTAATTAAATTATTTTCTAATGAAACGGTCGATCGTAGTTTTTTAAATCTTTGAGCACTAAGATTTTTTGGTATATTTCCAGTGAGGATTATTTTATTAAAATTGTAAGCTTCTTAAAGTCTATTATTAAATCTGTCTTTGTTTCCAAGTAAGTGGTTGTTGTTTTTGAAAGTGAGTAAACATTTTAAAATGATGACCAATTCTCCATTTTATCGCCCCTCTTGTGTCATCGGTTTACTTAATGGTGAGTATTTGTTAATTTCCCTTATCTGATATTTGTTTGGACTCACACGTTTCCACAACTCTGATCTGTATTTATATTTTTCATGTATGGTCAGAGCATTTGTGCTGTCACTTGGGGTAATTATGTAATTAATTGCGCTAAGTACAGCTTGTGGCCCGATCATGCCGAGGCTAATCCCACATTACTGAGGTGACTAGAAAGAAAGGTTAATTAATGCTTTACAGGAAGAGAAACAGTTACAAAATCGTAGTCGCCTCAAGTTAAATTGAAGGGGAACTCGAGAGGGTAACGCACTCTCTATCCCAGTTTTACAGTTCAACCCTTTATTAAATGTTACATTAGCAAGAAAAAGGTTACATTTTAGGAACCAGAAGGTTACATAGTTAAAAATTAGAACCTTCCCCTCGGGGCAATTTGCAGAGATAGCTACAGAGATAGAAAATTGTTGGCCATTACCTGGGCTGATGTTCTGCCTGCCGAAGAATGAGGCACCCCGCCTCCTGTCTTAACACACACACACTCAGATATTCGAAGATCAATAAGACAAGGTAACATGAAAAGCCGCAGCTTATATTCACGAGACGAGGGTTCGCAGAGGCTCTGGATTAAATCCGGACACACTCTCTCATTTTTATTGGCTGAACAAGAAGCTACAAGAAGCTTACGATTGGCTGAAAAATAATTACAGATAATTTTTAATGGCCAGACTCATAAGCTGGCGGGATGGGAAGGAATTGTTGCAAACCTGGAAGTACCAAAATAAATGAAAGTTAATTTAGTTGAGAAAACCTATAAACACAAAACATCTTTAAATCACTAATTCATCCACCTTGAACCAGATTGCATGACCTCAGTTTTTATAGAGACATCTATGGAGAAAAGTTCAAACTTCTTGATGTACACTAAATCAAGACAAATAAATCCAATCAGTTTAAGAAACTTTACAATAACCTATTACTCAGTTTTTCAGTAGTAACATTTTCTTGGCATTAGCAGTTTCACGTTTTGTTCGGTAGATAGCGTTCTTTAAGGCGCTTCTTTTAAATGTGCGGTGTAGAGGGCGGACCTCCCGGTACAGACTTCCTCATAAGGTTATTCCCAGCTGTAAAACAGCAGAACTTTGAAAGGAAGGAATGTCGGAATTTCACAGATCAGAAATTACTCCCTGAAGGTCCATTTTTAGAAAAATAACTTGTAAAACTAGTTTGAAGCCTTCTTGCAGTCGTAGAAGTTTGACAGACACAGTTCAAATCTGACCGCAAGTGCAGCCGCCGCTGCCGATACCCAGGTGATGTCCCCCGGATCACCCAAGAACCCTCAGATACACCTCTCCCGCTACTATGAAAGGGGCAGTCGTGAGTAGTATAATACAGGGATTCTGCGGCCTCTTCCTCCTCCTCCCGAGGGGCCTTCCCAGGGGCCCACTCCTCCTCCTCCTCCTCCTGAGGGCCTTCCCAGGGGCCGGTGCCTCCTCCTGAGGGCCTTCCCAGGGGCCCACTCCTCCTCCTCCTCCTCCTCCTCCTCCTCCTCCTCCTCCTCCTCCTGAGGGCCTTCCCAGGGGCATGCTTCTCTTCCCGCGGGAAATTTGAATTGGTAAACAAAGCCACGTGCTTTTTGACAGCTATCATCGACAACAACGCATCGCTAACATCAGTACTACCATCTTAACGGGCCTAAACCTCAGTGGTACCAACTTAAGCAAACTAGTGCGAGATTTGAATCGGTAAACAATTCCACGTGCTTTTTGACAGCCACGTGCTTTTTGACAGACAACAACGTATCGCAAACCTCAGTGCAGCCATCCTGACGGGCCCAAACCTTAGTGCTACCAACTTAACCCCACTAGCGCGAGATTTGAATCGGTAAACAACTCCACGTGCTTCTTGACAGCTGTTATCCGCCATCTTTAATCCACAGAACACTGTGAAGCCCCCTTTATGACATGTAGTAGCGGGCAATTTGAAAAGTTCTGTTAGCTGTCATCCGCCATCCTTAATCAAGAGAGCACCGTGCTGCCATCTTTAGCTAGATGCCTTTGAAATGTGGTGGCGGCAAATTGAAAAATTCCACGTGCTCTTATTTAGTAAACAAATTCACGCGCTTTTTGTCAGCTGTCATCCGCCATCCTACATCGCAAACCTCAGTGCTACACTCTTTAGGTACATACCTTTGAAATATGTAGGCCGATAATTTAAAAAGAAAAATTCTAGAGCAGCAGTAGTATAATTGGATGTTTCTGGCGCCGCCACCGCCACCGGCTCCCAGAGGCCACCTCCACCACCACCACAGCCAGAGGCCTCCCAGATGCCTCCTCCACCACCACCACAGCCAGAGGCTTCCTAGAGGCCTCCTCCACCACCACCACAGCCAGAGGCCTCCCAGAGGTCTCCTCCACCACCCGCGGGAAATTTGAAAATGTAAACAAAGCCACGTGCTTTTTGACAGCTGTCATCGACAACAACGCATCGCTAACCTCAGTACTGCCATCTTGACGGGCCTAAACCTCAGTAGTACCAACTTAACCTAACTAGCGCGAGGTAAACAAAGCCACGTGCTTTTTGACAGACAACAACGCATCGCCAACCTCAGTACTGCCATCTTGACGGGCCTAAACCTCAGTAGTACCAACATAACCTAACTAGCGCGAGATTTGAATAGGTAAACAAATCCACGTGCTTTTTGACAGCTGTCATCCGATATCTTTAAACCACAGAGCACTGTGCTGCCCTCTTTATCGTAGTAGATGTAAATTCGTCACCTGTCATCGGCAGTGCTGCCATCTTAACGGGCCTAAACCTTAGTGCTACCAACTTAACCTCACTAGCGCGAGATAAACAAATCCACGTGATTTTTTGACAGCTGTCATCCGCCATCTTTAATCTATAGAGCACAGTGCTGCCCTCTTTAGCTACTTACCTTTGAAATGTGGTGGCGGATAATTTGAAAAATGCTTTTTGACAGCAGCAATCTTTAATCTAGAGAGCACCGTGCTGCCCTCTTAAACAAACTCACGTGCTTTTTTCTGACAGCTATCATCCGCCATCTTGCATCACAAACCTCAGTGCTGCACTCTTTAGCTAGATACTTTTGAAATGTGGTGGCGGCAATTTGAAAAATTCTACATTCTCATGTTTGGAAACAAACCCATGCGCTTTTTTGAGAGCTATCATCCGCCATCTTTAATCCTGAGAGCACCGTGCTGACCTCTTTAGCTACTTACCTTTGAAATGTGGTGGCGGCAAATTCCACGTGCTCTTGTTTGGAAACAAATTCCACGTCCTCTTGTTTGGAAACAAGCTCACATGCTTTTTTCTGATAGCTGTCATCCGCCATCTTGCATCACAAACCTCAGTGCTGCAGTCTTTAGCTAGATACCTTTGAAATGTCGTGGCGGCAATTTGAAAAATTCTATGTGCTCTTGCTTGCAAACAAAGCCACGTGCTTTTTTGACAACTGTTATCCGCCATCTTTAATTAATAGAGCACTGTGCTGCTATCATGCGGGCAATTTCGTCAGCTGTCATCCGCAATCTTTCATCCACAGAACACCGTGCTGCCCTCTTTATGACATGTAGTAGCGGGCAATTTGAATAGTTCTGTTAGCTGTCATCCGCCATCTTTAATCAAGAGAGCCCCGTGCTGCCATCTTTAGCTAGATACCTTTGAAATGTGGGGGCGGCAAATTGAAAAATTCCACGTGCTCTTGTTTAGCAAACAAACTCACGCACTTTTTGTCAGCTGTCATCCGCCATCTTACTTCGCAAACCTCAGTGCTACACTCTTTAGGTACATACCTTTGAAATATGGTGGCGGATAATTTAAAAAGAAAAATTCTACAGCAGCCATCTCCCGACGCTAATTGCATAAGGTGGTGGCTATACATGACTCCTTAGGGGTGCTTACGCAAGATGGCTGCTATACACAGGTTCTTATGAGACGCCCTAGAGATGCTTGCGCAAGATGGCGGTTGCTCTTATGAGGCGGCTTAAGGGTCCTTGCACAAGATGGCTAGAGATGCCCTAAGGATGCTTGCGCAAGATGGCGGACGCAAGATGGCGGCTATACACGACTCCTTATGAGACGCCTTAAGGGTGCTTGCGCAAGATGGCTGCTGCTCTTATGAAGAAAGCTAGCTTAGAGGCTAACGTGTCGTGCCAGTTCGATTCATTAAATTTGGGGCTTAAATGCAAAATGATAAATATCTCGAAAACGGTGCACCGTAGAGCAAAACGGATAAAAGTTTTCCACCTGATACCTAGGTTTGCAGTATCAGGAACAAGAAAAAACATAGTCTAATGATGAGATCGACGGTTCGATCCCTACTTAGGCCCTTTGGCATTGGCAGCTATCTAATTCTACAAGATGGCGGCTATACATAGCTTCTTATGTGGCAGCTTAAGAGCGTTTGCACAAGATGGCTGCTGCTCTTATGAGACGCCCTAGGGGTGCTTGCGCAAGGTAGCAGCGACAAGACGGCGACTATACACAGCTCTTTATGATACGGCCTAGAGGTGCTCACACAAGATAGTGGCTGCTCTGATGAAGAAAGCTAGCTTTGCATCGTGCAGGTATCTTTACAGCACTAAACCTCATACCTTTGAAATGTTTTGGCAGGTAATTTGAAAAATTCGACGTGCTTTTTCTTAACAGCAGCTATCTTTAAACAATAGCGGCTATACATAAGCTGTTAAGGCCTCCTCTTATGTCAAGGCATAGCTCCATCGAACAAGTTTAAACCTGCATCGGGATAGCTAGAGTGAGCACGTGCTGCAGTGATGACGTCATTATGCATGTTTGGACTTGCAAATTACTAAAGAAACATAACAAGACTAGAATCGAACACTGCACTCTATACCGTGATCATGTGATCGGAACATTGATTGAAGTGTTTAGAACACTAAATAAGTGATCAAGACTAAAATAGAACACTGTACTCGATACAACGTATGTTTAGAACATGTCAGGGGATACCTTTGTTCTAAGAAGATTAGATTACCACACATTCCTTGTAGGGCTAATAGGCTAAAGGGCTAATGGGCTAATGGGCTAAAGGGCTAAAGGGCTAGGGTGCCTCTCCTCTCTTTATCCGGGCTTCAGACCGGCTCTACAACTAGAGGCGGAGTTAACACCCTAAGGAAGGGAGAATGTTGGGAAATAATATATACGAATATAGCTACTCGATCGACTATATACTACAGATGGTTGACTTAGGTGAGGGTAAGCGCTTACTTAATAATACCTACACGACGTAATTCATGCTCTATTTCAAAAATATCTTCTTTGTACTGTGTGTAACCAGCATCATGATAGGCTCTTAGCAGTTGTAAACGTTTTACCAGTACGTTGGGGTCTTTACAGTAGCTTATATCTACATAGGGTAACAGAGGCTCGTTGTGAACTTTGAGTCTATATGCAGACAGTTGATGTGTAGGGACTTGTTTTGATGTAATACGTGCTTCAGCAGTAGCGTTTCTAGGTACAAACTTAACTTGTTTCGATAGCGATGAAGCGTTGAAATTTCCTTCTTCTTTACCTTGCATCTCTTCTTGAGATGTTTGCACTGCGACAGAACGTGTAGTAGGCTTAGGAAATGAAGTAAAATCATCAAGCTGTAATGGCAACGAAACATTCAGATTTTCATCTTCTACTTTCCCTTTACTACTGTTATGATCAACATCATTATCCTTATTATCATAATCATGATCTTGCCTCTCTTTATCTTGAAGTTTGTGCTTAGTAACAGAACTCGCAGCAGGTCTAGACAACAAGGGAGAATTAAAAATCTCTCGCTGAGGTGTACTTTTTAAACATAAATCAGTGTTCGCTGGAATATGGTTGAGCTCTTTGTATTTTGTTCCCGATGAAGCTACATTACACGCGGCTTCATGACGTTGAGCGTTGTATGCGTTCTTGAACTCTCTTCTACAATGTTTGCATTGAAAAATTGTCCTACATGATATCTCATGACGTCTCCTGTGATAGCTTCGGGAAAATGCTTTTCCACACTCTTCGCAAATATACCTAGAAATAGGTTTTCCCATGACGGACTTTTACCTTCTGCTAACAGATTCTTCTTTAAATCTACTTGACATTTGTTATTCTCTACTTCGATGATGCGAACAGCTTAGCGATTAACAGTAAACTAACACAAAAGCGTATAACCAAGGTAGCAACAGTAAGGTTTAAGCCCATCAAGATGGCAAGAGTGAGGTTAGCGACGTTCTGTTGTTGGATTTTAAATTCCGCGCTATAACATGCATAAGGTGGCAGCCTTGAAGTTTACCGCCGTAAAGATGGCAGCAGTGAGGTTAGCGACGCTCTATTGTCCTCCAATGTGAGGTTAGGGTCCGTCAAGAAGACAGCTGTCAAAAAAGCACGTGGCTTGGTTTACTAAACAAGAGCACGTGGCTGTGACGTCACGGTCACGTAATCAATCCTTAGCTCGACGTCGTTAAGAGCAGCATTAGGATTAGCTATGCTTAAAAGTCTTGGGAACAGAGCAGCAGTATGAATTGCCATGTTTCAAAGTGTGTACACATCACCTATCGATTTTACATGCATCGACCATCGAACTAAACTTCATCCGCTAGATCATGCTGCTATCTTAGCATAACCTATACTTTGTTAAGTGTAGGGACAAGTGGCAAGATGCACTGGGAGGTCCAGCACAGGATATCAGATTCTTTGTAGTAAAATACCCAAAGGGAAAGGAAAACCCCCACAACACCAACAGGGGAAACGAAAGGAAATGAGATCCAAACACCCAACACGGGTTACATCAGAAACCACGGAGCAATATCACAAGGGGTTGTCCACCATTTTAAATCATGATCATCACCAAGGATACGATAACTAATTGTTATACATGGCGAGAACCAATCCCGCAGGGGGGCCAACAATGGTAGGGAAAATGGAGGCAAAAACAAGAGGACATAACCGAAACACACGCCACAACCCAAATAAGAAATTTTAAAAAATAAGAAATTTAAGGAACAAGAAACAAACTTAGTACGAAAGGAATCCCACCATGATTATCCTTACTGGAACTCCCATGTATTAACCCAGTTTTTTAACAAAGATTATTTCGAACCAGAAGAACAGCAAAAGCTGGTAATAATAACAATAATATTTTCCTACTTTCCTTCTTTTCTTTACCATTTTGCCCAAAAAACTTTTTAAATTCCATAATGTGATCGTTTTAAACACTACGTGTTTAAATAAGCCAAGCTAATACATTTTAACCCGATAATAGTATTACAATATGTTCATTAAATTTTCACAAGAATGTTTGTCATAATTTTACGCCACGCACCACCTTTTTGATGATTTAAAGGGTTTCTTCGAAGAAGTCACTGAAGTATTTCACCGCGGATAAAAATAGCAATGTAAACTTACAGTTTGGTTGCTCCAGCAGTAGAAAAGTTTCAGACATGGCCTAGCCATGCTAGCTTACCAGACGAAGATCACAAATTGCAGGAAAACAACAAACGAGGATGAGAAAAGGAACTCCTGAAGGTGTGGAGCACAACCCTCCACCTCTTATACTGTTATCCGTAGTCCATGCCGCTACATAACACGGCGACAAATACACAAGCGTCTTCTGTCCATGATGGGACCTCGGCGAGTGCGAGACTTCGCTTCCCTTCCTGCCTGGCCGACACAAAGCGTTGATTGGCCAGAGCAAGACGAAAGGGGAGAGCACCAGATAGTTGCCACTACTGCCGTAAGGTGGCAGTAACAACCAGGACTTATAAGAGCTCGAAGAAGAAAACATAACTTAGCGAAGAACAAGAAATAATTGTGAGAACACAGTTTAGGTTGTAGAATAATTGACACAAATTTCTACGCCGTAACAGCCCATGCGAAAACGTAGGTGGAGGGGAGACTAATACAAAAGCTCGGTTTTCAGCCTCCCCCCCTTTAGCTTTTCATATTTCCATACGTCACCCCTTTGAGGTAGTCCAGTGTTTAAAATTAAGCTAATTTTTTGGTGTTCCAGTCCACAACAAATAACAATCACTGGTACCGATTCCAACTTCGGATACCCGTTGTATGCAGAAGTGAAGGCAATGTTCCTAACTCGCCACCAATCAATAGAACACAGTTCAAGGTCCCGAAGTTAACAGTTACCTTTAAACTTACACTGTGCCGCTACACTGATTATTTTTGAAATCCACTTTTCAGAAACATTTGAGGTTTCAATTTTCCTACATGTTTTACACTAAGTTCGCTTTAAATTTACTTTTTACATACAGTTTCGTAGTAGAACACATTACCTTTACCAGTCCCCGAGTTCATCTGGAGTTTGAAAGTATTTTAAATTTTTCACATAACGTGAAGAAATGTTTTTCGCTTGCTGACTTCAATCACCTAACACACTCTCGGATATAAGACAGTTCATATGACCATTTAAGATCAGTTGTTTAAGTCCACTACAGTTCAGGATTGACCACCTAACTCTTCTTACAATACATTTCCAACCTGTAAAATTTTTACTAATCATCGGGTTGTTAATAAAGAAACGCACCATCAAGATTGTTTCTTTGCAGCCAAATGGGCCTCAAGCGCGTTTAGGGGGAAGGAAAAATGAAAAATTAGTGAGTGATAACTACTTAAATAATAAAATCCAAAAATATACACCTCACATCTTTAATAAGGTTGGCACTAGAGTTTACCATTGGCTTAAAAAATACCAAGAGGAGAAGATGCAAGCGTCCAAAACAAGACGAAGCAAACATTTAACAGAATCAATAAGACAGAACGTAACACCCGAAGAACATCAATTACACGAGGTAGAAAGGAGCTACACAGGGAAGTGCCCAAGAGCAGTAGAATAAATAAATTAAAGATAAGGGATGGAACTTTACCTAACAGAAAATTTTCCCTTTTCAAAATTATGCTCCAATATTACAAGAAATAGAGATTTCACATGCACACCACCATACAGCAATACAAGATCAAGCTTTCCAATAACACATGGGAAACACAGAAAATTAAAGAAATAAATATTTACACCAATTAATTAATGAGAAACGAAGGGGCCCACTAGTACAAATGTAGTTCGGCTACGCACAAACACCTTAGGAATGGACGCCAATTACTCACATAAGAGAGTTCAACTACGTGTCTAGAAGGAAGGTACATGTTCGCACGAGCGGAAGGGTGTTGATCAGGTTATAGACAAAATTTTTGATAAAATGCCACAGAACTACCAATGTTTGAGCCAGCCAATGGCCAACTTACCAAATACACTACAGAAACCATTGTAACTATCCAGGATTACAATGCCACACACATAACCTAGAAGATGAGGAATGAAAATATGAAACGGTAACACTGAACTGATTAGAGGCAAGATCAACAATAATCAAATCAATGTGATATCGAGAATGGTAGTAAGCTATCAGGTGTAAGAACGACCTCCAATTACTAGACGATATAATGACACACCCACCTGGTAAATGCTTACATACTCGTGTTATACGAAGCAACGCTCTGTTATACTCTGATATTTGTACACTTTAATACGCAGATACTTTGATTATACGATATTCTAATTCTGATATTCTCCGACATTTTAGTATTCGACGAGTGAAAGCAGATTTGAGGGCTAAGTTACGTACTGTTCTTCAATAAATTCAACGTGGTTGTGTGTGTGGTACACAGACTAAATTTTTTTGTTAGTTTCAGCTTTCACCTCTCCAAGACAGAAGAGGACCGTAACATGTTCTGTAAACTTCGCCAGGATGTTTCAACCACCATCTGAAGGATTTCTGATCTGGACTTGGCTGTCATCATGATGAATTAAAATGTAGGCACTCTCTAACATGGGGAGGTAGCGATTGGAGCAGATCACCTACAACATGTGATCGAGCAGTTCCAGAACATCGACGAAGATCCACGTCCATCGGACATTTAAGTACCAATTTATAATATTTTCCTGTTCATCTTTGTAGAAATAATACTCACTTATTCATTAGTGGCATTATTTCTCTTAGATTTGTAAATTTTGATTATATTTCCATCCTTATTGCACAAGGGTAATGGTAGAGTTGTTACGTTGTGAGTGGTTTATTTTGTTATGGCAGGGGAAAATCTTTTAAAGACACCACTCTGTGTGGGAGTTGGATTTCCACCAACTAAAGACCCCTGCCCTCTTCACTCAGACCATTCTGGAACTGCTTGTCGGCATGACATCAGAATGGAGTGATGTATATTATTAAGTTCTTCCTTTCTCTTCTTTCTCCTTCATCCCCATAATGCTTGTCGCCATTGCCTTTACTGTGTTCCAGGCAAACGGGCTCTCTAACATAATCTGAACCAGATACCCTGGCGTGAGTCGTCGGCCAAGTTGTTGGCAGGCTTTCCTTCGTTCTTCTTCCCATCGAACACAGTAGAAAAAAGTGTGTTCTACTGTATCCCTTTCTGAACAGTACTGACAACCATCTCCCTGCGTCTTTCCCATCTTCATGGCGTATACGCCGAATCTTCCATGTCCTGTCAGGATCTGCGACATATAGTAATCTACCTGCCGATGTCTAAATTTAAGCCAGTTTCCTATGTTGGGTATTAGCTTGTTTGTCCATTGGCCAACATCGGTTGTGCCATCCCATCGGTCTTGCCAGTCTAGTAAGAGTTGGTTCCTCGAGGCTTTCTTTTCTTCAGCAGATATAGTTGCACCCCTTTCATGCCAAAGTTTTCTCCCTACAACGAGGAGGTCAATGGGAATACTGGCAGCTACAACTTGTAAAGCTGCTGTCGAAACAGTTCGATATGCACAGGTAACTCTGAGCAGCATTTTCCTCTGTACTCTTTCCATAGCTCTTCGGTGAATCTTCCTCCTGAGTGCATTGTGCCAGATAGGTGCAGCATAAAGTAAAATGGAATATACTGCAGAGCACATAATCTGTCCCTTAACTGTTCTTGGTCCCCCGATGTTAGGCATAAGTCTGGCTAATGCCGATGCCTTCTTCTCTGACTTTTGGGTTACTGCCTTCACATGTGCACCAAATGTGCAATTCCTGTCAATAATAACCCCAAGGTATCGTACAGACTTTCCTGGGATAATCACTGTATCATTTAATAAGAAACGGACATTTTTTCAATTCCTGGAACCTTTCAAAATTACAGCCTCAGTCTTATGTGGAGCCAATCTCAACTTATTATTTACCATCCAAAGGTTAACTCTTCTCAGTGATTCATTTACTCGGAAGGTCAGTTCTTCTACATTCTCTGCTATTACCACTATTGCAAGGTCATCTGGATAACCAATAGATGTTGTCCCTTTTGTCAGCTGCAGGCGTAAGACACCATCATATAGAATGTTCCACAAGGTGGGTCCTAGGACAGATCCCTGTGGAACGCCAGCACTCATTTCAAGATCTTATAAATCATGAAATCGTATTCTTCGTCCTTTGAAGTACTTAACGATTATTTGTTGTAGATACTGAGAAATGTTCATCCTACGAAGTTCTCACAAAATAATGCTCCAAGAAGCAGTGTTAAAAGCATTGTTGTTATCTAGCGTTATCAAGGCAGTCCATTTATCACTGCTTTCTGCCTGTATTTGAATCACCCTCTCAATAGCTTGGGTTGTGGTTCTACCCTTTCTAAATCCAAACTGGTTCGAAGAAAGTCCTCCCTGTTGTTCAAGTTCTTTCTCCAGTCTAGTTTTAATCAATCCTTCGTAAAGTTTGCTCAAGGTGTTTAATAAGCAAAGTGGCCTGTACGCTGATGGATCTAATGATAGTTTCCCTGCCTTCAATAACAGCACTAGCTTGGCTACTTTCCACTCAAGGGGGAATTCACGCTTTTTTAATAAATCATAGAAGACTGATAAGATCCAACCAGGTGAGTGTATGAGATATTGGATTCTATTAGACTAGTTAGACTGTGTGTGTCTTCCAATATTGTTCTAAATGTCCCAACCAACAGCTTAGTGTGCTAATTAAAAGTCATTGACCTCACCGATAAATGATAATTATTTTTGAGAAAATTTTCAAATGTTGAGCTCGTGTGGGACAAATTTACGGCATATTTAATATGTTGAATTTCAGTGTAAATTTCATCTCACCTATTTCGTTGGATTTTATGCGAGTTAGTATCATCTGATCTATTGTCAAACTCAGATTTATGTGGAAATAATATCCCGTACTACTACTACTACTACTAACTCGGGTTAAACTAAAGTTTAAGGGTCACGAGTTTAAATGTTACGTGTTCTTATTGTGAAATATTGATATGTGCTCAATTAAGTGGAATATGAGCCTGAAATACGGCGGAATCCTGAGGGATCAATTATTGAATTTATTTGGGAAGTATATGTTGGGTGAACCATGACTTCTTCAAATGTTGGAAAACGTGTTAAATGGTGTGGGTAAGATTTAAAGTAATAATAATTTTACCGTGACTCATGAACCACGGGTTCGAGGTGTTGATGTTTGACCTGTATTATGTGCGTGTTTGTAGTCGACAATTCTTCTAAATATCAAACCGCTGATATTCTTATGACCAACGTTGTGAGAACTTTATTACCTCTGAATAAGTGATCGCATATATTTTATCACATTTCATTGAGGGTCGTAAGTTGCTTATTTGACCGGTACCGTCATCTTAAGATTCCGTGATTAGATAATAATAATAATCAAAACATAATATTCAAATTCTAGAATCCGCTTGTAATATATATGAATAATATTCGTGTGTCATTTGTGTGAGTGTGGAGTGAGTGTTGTAGTGATTAACATTGTTCTGTGATTTATTGAAATGTGGTTCTGACCTGCCCACATGTTCACCATGTTGGGCCCTGGTTATTGTCAGCGTTGTTTAGGATGACTTAAGTTGTGTGAATTTAAACATTTATTGAATTGTATTTGAATGTTACCTTGGGGCAACATTAAGGTACCAGGCACAAATGCATAAGTGTTCGTTATTTCACAAGTGAGGGTAAAGATTCCCATACATGTAAGTATTGTAAGGTTCATTTTTAAGGCGTCAGATAAAAAGAATTAATTATTATCATGTGGTATTCAGTGAAATATTGTAGGAGTTTCGTGGAAATAATAATTATGAGAATGTAATTTAATAGTGATAAATCTGAAATTGACATGCTTTAATTAAAATTTTTATAATACATATTTTCGAAGCATAGTTCAGTGGAACTCACACTAAATAGTGGCAATAATGTAAATGGAAACTATCCACGAGAAAGACGACTTTGTTAAAATATTTCTGACAGATTTTGTGATATCAATGACGACATAACTAATTAATTTCTTGAGAGAATGTGTATTTTTTCATGTGAGTGTAGATCTTATCATGAAAGTATAAAATAATCTAGGATAGCCTAGGGTGGCATAGGATCGTTTGCGAGCCATGAAATCTCACTGACATTTAATTCCCTTACAACTTGTAAATAAGTTCACCATTATAAAGAGGAGATCCTCACAACATAATTTATTTCCTTTATTCAAGCCACATGTAGGCTAATAACAATGTTTTTATACTTTTCAGATAAAATTCAGCTTCGAAAGATTTGGAGTACGATGGTGTTATATCTCAGGCAACTTGCACAGAAGAATTTTCGAGTAAAAGCCATCAAGATTTGATTGTTAAATTTTGTTAAAATTTGTGTTTGGAGTGCTAGTTTATAAATAAATATCAAGCCTGTTGTTTTTGTGATTGTCGTCAGTCCTTGTATCGTTCCTGCCTTTTAAAAGCAAGCAAAGCCAGACAGCATTGAGCCTTCCGGGAATAAAGGGGCAATACATTACCTTCGCCCCTATTTGATCATTTTCCTAAACCGTAATTTGTTGCATCACTGATTATTTAGTATAATCTTTTCCTAATTTTCATTCTTGTCCAGTCTGGTTGTGTATGGTGTACATGAGATGGGGGACCAGAACTAAACTGGAATTTATTAAATGCTTATGGTCGCAAAGCTTGTGATTTTGATAAGTATTAAGATCACTGTTTTGTAGTTCTTCACCTCTAACGATCTAGACTTTTCACTGTAATTCTGGTTTCTTGAAACTATGTTAATATTATGTGTTTTAATCTATTTTGCAGTGCTCACTTGTTCTATGCTAGGTGTACTTGTATTTGGTGTTCGTGTACTATAATTTGGGTTCTTCTCCTTACCTGTTAAGCTAGTGTATCACTGTGCTGTGAATGAGCATTCTAATGTATGGAGAGTATTTTCCTGCTTATGTGAACTGTTCCTGAATGATTTGCTCTATTGTATCATTTCTGTTTGAAGTTGTTAAATGAAGATTTTGGGGATGCCTTACCTTTACCTTGACTCTGTGCATGATTTCCTAAGTGTTTCTTAGTTCTGTGAGTGAGTGTTGTGGCGATGAGTCGATTGATTGTCAATTGATTACTGCGTAAAGTTATGTTAAAACTAATTTATTGTAATTGATGTCATGTTGTTGCTCATTTGCCTATTTCGTGACTTCCTTGTTCTCCTTTGCCGCCTTGCGTTATTTCTTTTCGGTCATGTTAATTTGATGTTTGGGGTAAAGCATGAATTTGAACTACTTCACCGTTGAAAACAAAATACTTACGACTAAAGCTAAGATTGTAATTTACTATTTTACAAGAGACCGATTTGATCAAGAATCAGAAGGTAGGGAGAAATTAAATTAATTATCTTGGATAAAGTTTTGCAAGTATATGAAGAATATGTTTGTTGTTAAGGGCAGATATGTTATGTGAACTACAGGAACTCATTGGTTAATGGTGAAACTTATCAAATAACCACTGGTTATGTTCGATCATTACCAAAGTAACTACACGTGTGGAATCTAACCTATTTTTCAAACTGCGTGATTTAATGTGCATTGGGTTCAAGGAAATTATATATCTATATCTATATGTATATAAATGTCATTGTATTCTTGTATGTATGTATGTATGTATGTATGTATGTATGTATGTATGTATGTATGTATGTATGTATGTATTACATCTCCTCCTAAACCACTGAAGCGATTTACACCAAACTTGGTACACTTAAGACTTAGTATCAGGAGACAAACCGCCTGGGAGTAAAACACTCCAAGTACCCTTAGGGGCGGGTGGGGGGCGAGGGGGTCTCATCTAAAAATATTCGAAAATGGTGTCGAATACATACTTTTGGGGTCACTGCGATGAATAGTGCCACTCCGGAATTTTTCGAAGTCCAAATTCAGCCCCCATTGGGGAGGGGGGCGAGGGGGAGTGATATATCAAAATAATCGAAAATAGTGTCGAATCCATCCTTTTCGGGGTCGCTGAGGTGAATAGTGACACTCTGGATTTTTTTGACAAACCGCGTTGGGGTAAGACACCCGAAGTTCCCTTATGGCCGGGGGGAAGGCGAGGGAGTCACATTTAAAAATATTCGAAAATGGTGTCGAATCCACAATTTTCAGGGTCATTGGGATGAATAGTGACACACCAGAATATTTCAAAGTCCAAATTCAGCCCCCTTTGGGGTGGGGGCGAGGGTAGTTATATATCAAAATAATCGAAAATATTGTCGAATCCATCCTTTTTGGGGTCGCTGAGATGAATAGTGACACTCCTGATTTTTTTGACAAACCGCGTTGGGGCAAGGCACCCGAAGTACCCTTAGGGTCGGGCGGGGGCGAGGGGGTGACATTTAAAAATATTCGAAAATAGTGTTGTGACATTTCACTTTCTGTATCTGCATAAATAGGAACAAAAATGGAGTTCAAGCTAGTAAAACGTCGATCTAGAAAGGAATAACGCCGATATACCGAAATGATATATCTTTTCAACAGGCAATTACCGAAAGAACCACGTTTAGAAGGCGGTAAGAAAAGAATGACAAATGCAGATTATTCAAGTCTATTATTAATGAAAAGAGGAACCTCCATTAAAAAAAAATTTCGTCAATCTACATTACTAAACTTAACTGGCACGAGCAAGAGAAGAAAGAAGCAGCTTTTTATTTCGAAAGCAACATATTTGTTGGCTATAGAGTTCGAAATACCAAGTAATATACGTCGCTTTACTAATTGAAGCAATAAGGAAACACCAGAAGAGTGTAATAGCAATTACGTGACGACTCGACTCAGCGGACGGATATTTTGCACGATACTGCTTGTTCTGTAGTTACTACGCATTCTTCGATAAGGGAACCAGAAAAACGTATTTACCCGATTACCAAATTTATTATCCTCAACAGTTAGCAGTTTTGAAACGATACTAAAACTGATTATTCCAAACAGAATCATTTTTAATATTGCAAGTATTATAGAGATAAAACCCTAACCATAAGATGACGACACTAAACCCTGTATTGCAATTTTCTTTTCCGAGAGTTCAACACGTTACCATGATGGTGTGAGCAGCTGAGAGGCACGACTACTTAGACTTGGCGGAGCTATGCTGTGACGACCCAATACGGATGAAAGTCAGCTGAGAGAGGAACACATGGACCCGTTGACCTAAACAAAACCGAGGAGCCAGACCTACTAGTTCCGATGACGAGGGAGAACAACAGGAAGAGTCCAAATAAGCAAGTGCGTGCGTGTTAACGTAATGAAATATGGTTATGTGGACACAGGTATTCATCTGTAATCAGTGTTAATTCCATATGTAGGCGCAACTCACCAGTGAAACTCGTTCGCAATATTATCCAATGCGGTGTTTAAAAGGCAATAAGCATGTTTATTTTGTTATCAGTGAAGTGCTAAGGTGCGAGTAGTAATGTTTATATTATGTGTGATGGCTTTATTCATAATATCAGATAAAGAGATCATATGTAGGGAATGTATATGACAAGATATGAAATAGCACAGCTTAGGATTGCGATATATTATGATTTAATACTATGACAGAAGGAAAGACTGCAAAGATGAGAAGGTTATGGTAGATATGCTATGTATTTATGGAAATGGAGTGCCTAATGAGTTTTGATACGATTGCTACACGAAATATAGAAGGTTAATAGTTGAATAGTAGTAATGACAGGCACGTGTTAGTAAATGATGATGATGATTATTTTATTTAAAAGATTGGTCATAATAGTCTTCTGTGCGATGTTATTATGTGTTGGATATGCATTATGCGGTATATATGAAGCGTACCGTTTTCAAATGATTTTTTTTATCCCATTGATATGTAGAGTAGCTTAGGATACGATCTCGAAGCCATCAGTATAACCTGGTTTTGGAGTACTTAAGGTCATCTAAAGTGCCATGAAGCTAGTTATGCTAATAAATAGGCCTTCAATGAAATATATTTAAACACATTAGAGAATTCTCGCACATAATAAGTTAATTGCCGAATTTATAAGAACAAATTGGTATACCACTGGTGAATTAGTCATTCATATTTGAGTTTCTAAGTGAGGGTAGAGTCTTCTAACATAGAGATTTTTCTGCCTATGGATAAATTTGTTAAAAATTGGATGAAATACATATGGAAACGTAATATTCAGCCAGAAGCACACTTAAATTGAATCTTTAACCTAATACTGAGATGCTAATTTTTCATATTATCCGTATTAGCCATACGAATGTTATGATATAAACCATTACGACATACAGCGGACTTAATGTTGCTTGTTTTGAGACCAAGTAAGATGAAACATGAAGATCTGAAGGACAAAGTAAAATGAAATTGTAATTGATAATGAGAACACCTTTTAATCTTATTGAATAAGTTGTTTTTCTGAGTGAGGTAAATCGTTTCCCACATTTTCACTGTGTATACTGACACAGATACTAAATTTAGGACAAGGTGACGTTCATTTCATTAGTCACATTTGAGCTTGTAATTAAAGCATTGGACTTTGAATTATTTTAAGGAAGCATTATAGCTACAGAGAAAGAGATTCCAAAACTTAATCAAATATTTATCTGAACACACTTTGCGTTTTTCAATCTGATATGATGTGACACTGTATGATAGTAAATGTAATTCTACTTTTATTCATAATCGATTAGATGCATCTAATACCTTTAACTCTAGTGAATTTATATTTTTTCTTTATTAACATTTCTACTCATTTCAACCAATTATTTTAATTTTACTTAATATTAATTGAATTACCAACGAGGCCAAAGCACTAATATGGACATTCATGGCCAGGATTTTGTCATTATTGGCAAGTTCTTAAGAGGAATACTTTTATTTTCTTTACTTTCATTTCAATGGCGAGGGGAGGAACCCATATGGTTATATAATGCCAACAAGACAATGTGGAACATCCCAATGTGATCATGGCGAATTAATTCATTTATTATTCAGAGTAATTATTTAATAAATAAAAAAATTAACAATTTTTTCTATGTCTACTTAGCATAAGAGCTAGATGTAAGAATATTTTAAGCTTTTTATTCTACTTGCGAATGCGATAGCGACTTGTAAGAACCAATCATGGTACTACATTGGCAATATTCATTTGCGATTATTTCGGCAACAAAAAAGGTACTTAGAAATTCAACTGAGAGCGTGTAGGAGACGATCTTCAGCCTGGGTTGATTTGAACTTTAACCCGTCGGCACACTTTCTCAAGCGGAACTCACACCCGAATTGTTACAGAGGCCAGACCGTTTACACTTCAGAGCTAGTCAGGAAACTAATGTATCCCCACCTGGACGCGGGAGCGGTGCAGTGTCCAATCCTTACTTTTCGGGGTTGCTGAGATGAATACTGACACTCCACAATTTTTTAAAGGCCAAGTTTAACCCCTTTTGTGGTGGGGGGGAAAAGTGGAGTGAGATATCATAATAATCGAAAATAGTGTCGAATCCATCCTTTTCGGGGTCGCTGAGACGAATAGTAACACTCCGGATTTCTTTTGACAAACCGCGTGGGGTATGACACGCCACGTACCCATAAGGGCGTGGGGGAGGGAGGGGGTGACATAAAATATTCGACAATAGTGTCCAATCCATACTTTTCGTGGTCGCTGAGATCAATAGTGATACTCCGGAATTTTTCCACGTCCAAATTCGGCCGCTTTTTGGGTGGGGGCGAGGGGGGAGTGATATATCAAAGTAATAGGAAATAGTGGCGGGGTGGGGGGGGCGAGGGGGTCACATATAAAAATATACGAAAATAGTGTCGAATACATCGTTTTCTGATTCGCTGAGATGAATAGTGATACTCCGGAGTTTTTCGAAGTACAAATTCAGCCCCCTTTTGGGTGGGGGCAAGGGGCAGAGATACATCAAAGATATAGGAAATAGAATCGAATCCATCCTTTTCGGGGTCGCTGAGATGAATAGCGACGCTCCGGACTTCTTTTGACAAAACGCGTGGGGGCACACCATGTACCCATAGGGGTGGGGGCCAAGGGGGTGACATATAAAATATTCGAAAATAGTGTCGAATCCATACTTTTTACGGTCACTGAGATGAATAGGGACATTCCGGAACTTGTAAAGTCAAAGTTCTGCCCCCTTTGTGGGGGGGCGAGGGGGCAGTGATAAATCAAAATAACCGAAAATGGGGTCGAATCCATCCTTTACGGGGTCGCTGAGATGAATATTGACAATCCGCGTAGGGGTAAAACACCACCATGAACCCATTTGGCGGGGGGGGGGCGAGGGGGAGACATATAAAATATTTGGGAAAGTGTAGAATCCATACTTTTCGTGGTCGCTGAGATGAATAGTGACACTCTGGAAGATTTTAAAGTCCAAGTTTATCACCCTTTATGGGTGGGGGCGAGGGGGGGAGTGATACGAGAAAATTATCGAATATCGTGTCAATGCATACTTTTTGGGGTCGCCAAGATTAATAGTGTCACTGCGGATTTTTTAAAGTACATGTTCAAGCCCCCTTTGGGGTGGGGCGAGGGTGGAGTGATATATCAAATTGACCGAAAATACCGTCGAATACACCCTTTTCGTGGTCGCTTAGGTGAATGGTTACACTCCGGATTTGTTTTGACTAACCACTTGGGGGTAGGACGCCCCATGTACTCATTGGGAGCGGGAGCGAGGGGGTGATATATAAAATATTCCAAAATAGTGTCGAATCCATACGTTTCGTGGTCGCTGAGATGAATAGTGACAATCTGAATATTTTTAAAGTCCATGTTCAACCACCTTTGGGGTGGGGGTGGGGATTTTTATATAAAATTAATCGAAAATAGTGTCGAATACATCGTTTTCGGGGTCGCCAAGGTGAATTTTGGCACTCCGGAATTTTTTAAAATCCATGTTCAGCGCCTTGTGGGGTGGACGGCGAGGGCGGAGTGATATATACAAATGACCGAAAATAAGAGTCGAATCCAGACTTTTCGTGGTTGTTGAGATGAATAGTGAGACTCCGGATTTTTTATAAGTCCAAATTCAGCTCCCCTGTGGAGGGGCAGAGGGGATAATGATACATAAAAATTGTCGAAAATAATGTCGAATCCACCATTTTTCGGGGTCACTGAGATGAATAGCAGCACTCCGAATTTTAGTATCAGGAGACAAACCACGTGAGAGTTAGACACCCCACCTACGATTAGGGGCAGGGGGCGAGGGGGTGAGATACAAAAATCATCAAAAGTAGTGTTGAATCCATTATTTTCGCTGTCGCTGAGATGAATAGTGAGACGCCGGAATTTTTTTGTCCAATTTTAGCCTCTTTCGGGGTGGGGGAACGATGGGGGAATGATATATAAAAATAATCGAAAATTGTGTCGAACCCATACATTTCTATTTTTCGCTAATTTGTTTTACGTCGTATCGACATAGATGTGTCTTACGGCGACGATGGGATGGGAAAGGCCTAGGAATTGGAAGGACAAGGTTTTACTCGAAAATTAAATCATCTAAAACTTGAAATCAGATACATCTAAATAACTCTAAAACTACATAATAGGTCGTAAAATCAATATCTCAAAAATAAATCATTAAGCATTCATTTCACACTTAACTAACTGGTGATACAAATACTAAAGGTAAGCATTCAAAAGTTACCCGGACAACGCCGGGTACTACAGCTACTATATATATAAATGTATGTATGTATGTATGTATGTATGTATTACATCTCCTCCTAAACCACTGGAGCGATTTGCACCAAACTTGGGACATTTACGACTTAGTATCAAGAGACAAACCGCGTGGGGTAAAGACACCCCATGTACCCTTAGGAGGGGGGCGAGGAGGTCACATATAAAAATATACGAAAATAGTGCCGAATCCATCGTTTTCGGATTCGCTGAGATGGATCGTGATACTCGGGAATTTTCCAAAGTCCAAATTCAGCCCCCTGTTGGGTGGGGGTGGGGGATGATATATCAAGATTATAGAAAATAATGTCGAATCCATTCTTTTCGGGGTCGCTGAGATGAATAGTGTCACTCCGGATTTTTTTGACAAACCGCGTTGGGGCAAGACACCCGAAGTACCCTTAGGGTCGGTGGGGGAGGCGAGGGGGTGACGTTTAAAAATATTCGAAAATAGTATCCCATCCTAACTTTTCGGGGTTGCTGAGATGAATACTGACACTCCACAATTTTTTAAAGGCAAAGATCAGCCCCTTTTGTGGTGGGGGGCAAAGTGGAGTGAGATATCATAATAATCGAAAAAAGTGTCGAATCCATCCTTTTCGCGGTCGCTGAGATGAATAGCGACACTCCGGATTTATTTTTACAAACCGCATAGGGGTAAGTCACCCCATGGACCCATAGGGACGGGGGGCGCAAGGCGGGTGACATATAAAATATTCGAAAATAGTGTCGAATCAGTAATTTTTTCGGTCACTGAGGTGAATAGTGATATTCTGGAAAATTTTAATGTCGAAGTTCTGCCCCCTTTGTGGTGGGGGACGAGGGGGAGTGATAAATCTAAATAACCGAAACTGGGGTCGAATCTATCCTTCACGGGGTCCCTGAAATGAATATTGACACTCCGGATTTCTTTTGACAAACCGCGTGGAGGTAAGACACCACCACGTACCCTTTGAGGCGGCCGGGGAGGGGTGAAAGGGGGACATATAAAATATTTGAAAAACTGTCGAATCCATACTTTTCGTGGTCGCAGAGATGAATAGTGACACTCTGGAAGATTTTAAAGTCCAAGTTTATCACCCTTTGGGGTGGGGGCGAGAGGGGGAGTGATATAAGAAAATTATCGAATATAGTGTCAATCCGTACTTTTTGGAGTCGCCAAGATTAATAGTGTCACTGCGGATTATTTAAAGTGCATGTTCAGCCCCCTTTGGTGTGGGGCGAGGGTGGAGTGATGTATCAAATTGACCGAAAATACCGTCGAATACACCCCTTTCTAGGTCGCTTAGGTGAATGGTTACACTCCGGGTTTGTTTTGACTAACCACTTGGGGATAGGATGCCCCATGTACTCATTGGGGACCGGGAGCGAGGGGGTGATATATAAAATATTCCAAAATAGTGTCGAATCCATACTTTTCGTGGTCGCTGAGATGAACAGTTACAATTAGAGGATTTTTTAAGTCCATGTTCAACCATCTTTGGGGTGGAGGCGGGGCGAGTGTTATAGAAAATTAATCGAAAATAGTGTCGAATACATAGTTTTCGGGGTCGCCAAGGTGAATATTGGCACTCCGGAATTTTTAAAATCCAAGTTCAGCCCCCTCTTTGGTGGGGGGCGAAGGGTGAGTGATATATACAAATGGCCGAAAATAGTCTCGAATCCATACTTTTCGTGGTTGTTGAGATGAATAGTGAGACTCGGGATTTTTTATAAGTCCAAATTCAGCTCCCGTGGGGTGGGGCAGAGTGATACATAAAAAATTGTCGAAAATAATGTCGAATCCATATTTTTCGGGGTCACTGAGATGAATAGCGGCACTCTGAATTTTTAGTATCAGGGGACAAACCACGTGAGAGTTAGACACCCCACCTACCTTTAGGGCTAGGCGGCGAGGGGGTGAGATACAAAAATCATCAAAAGTAGTGTTGAATCCATTATTTTCGCTGTCGATGGGATGAATAGTGAGACGCCGGAAACTTTTAATGTCCAATTTTAGCCTCCTTCGGGGTGGGGGAACGATGGGGAAATGATATATAAAAATAATCGAAAATTGTGTCGAACCCATACGTTTCTATTTTTTGCTAATTTGTTTTACGTCGTACCGACACAGATATGTCTTACGGCGACGATGGGATAGGAAAGGCCTAGGAATTGGAAGGAAGCGGCCGTGGCCTTAATTAAGGTACAGCCATACTTTTTCACGTCGCTGAGATGAATAATCGCACTCCGGTTGTCGTTGTTCAGCATGGATATTAGAAGGGGTGGAAAGGAAGATGTTCAAAATGACCAAAAATACGGATGTACTTTTCATCCAGCATAGCCCTCATATAAAATTGGTACACGTATGACTTGCTATCTGAAAAAAAAATACTGTTGGGGTAAAACACCTCTAGCACACCTACGGGAAATGGTGAAATATAGAAATATACGATTTTTTACTGATATTAATATCGAATACGTTTTTACGATGTCACTCTGGATGGTTAAGTCATACTTCAACTGCAATCACTTGAGAGAGGGTGAAAATGAATGTAAATATAACGGATATTATGGATGTGCTGTATGTGGGTATGTTCCAGAATTGCTCTCAACGACACTTGGTACACATATGACTTACCATCTTAGAAAAAATACTATGGAGATGAAGGATCACAACCTCCGCTTGGGGTGGGGAATGAGAGGGGCTGACGTGTAAAAATGATGCAAAATAACCTATATAAATGTCGAAATCCATTGTTTATGTGTCTCTGATACGAACTGTGACGCTCTTGATACCGTTTAAGTCCACGTTCTGTATCCATTGAGACAGGAGCTGAGAAGGGCTTAAAAGTATAGAGTATAAAATGACCGAGATTAATGTTGAATACACTGTTTGGGGGTCACTAGGCTGATTGTGACAGTCTCAATGACGGTGCGACTGGTAAATACATATAATTATTACTTTTATTTTTTGGAAAGAATCAAATACATCCCACTCAATTCTACCTCCCACAAGGATCATATTAAATTTGAAATCAGATACATCTAAATAACTCTAAAACTACATAATAGGTCGTAAAATCAAACCTCAAAAATAAATCATTAAGCATCCACTTCACACTTAACTAACTGGTGATACAAATACTGAAGGTAAACATTCAAAAGCTACCCGGACAACGCCGGTTACTACAACTAGTATATATATAAACTAGCAAATGTACTCGTGCTTCGCTACGGTATTCTGCATTATATACGAATATTGAAGTAAATACTGTACATGCAGTAAATAAGATCTTTTTAAAATAGACACGAAAAGTAAAAGCCACCGATTCGGTCTTGAGTTGACCTAAAACGGATAAATATTTGAATATTTGGCAAAACAAAAGGAATTACTGACAGCGGAGCCCCTACCACATTATTTATAAGATGTCATAGTATATATGTATGTATGTATTACATCTCCTCCTAAACCACTGGAGCGATTTTCACCAAACTTAGTACACTTACGACTTAGTATCAAGAGACAAACCGCGTGGGGGTAAGACACCCCAAGTACCCTTAGCGGCTGGGGGGCGAGGGGTGTCACATATACAAATATACGAAAATAGTGTCGAATCCATCGTTTTCGAATTCGCTGAGATGAATAGTGATACTCCGGAATTTTTCCAAGTCCAAATTCAGCCCTTTTTTGGGTGGGTGTGATATATCAAAATAATAGGAAAAAGTGTCGATTCCATACTTTTCGTGGTCGCTGAGATGAATAGTGACAATCAGAATATTTTTTAAGTCAATGTTCAACCATCTTGCGGTGGAGGCGGGGGGAGTGTTATAAAAAATTAATCGAAAATAGTGTCCAATAGATAGTTTTCGGGGTCGCTGAGATGAATACCGACACTCCGCAAGTTTTTAAAGTCCAAATATAGCCCCCTTTTGCGACGGGAGCGAAGGGGGGTGAGATATCAAAATTTATCGAAAATCGTGTCGAATCCATCCTTTTCGGGGTCGCTAGGATGAGTAGTGACACTCCGGCTTTCCTTTGACAAACAGCGTGGGGTAGGACACCCCCATGTAGCCATAGTGGCGTGAGGGGCGAGGGGGTGACATATAAAATATTCGATAAGAGTGTCGTATCCATACTTTCGTGGTCGCTGAGATGAATAGTGACACTCCAGAATTTTTTTAAGTCCAAGTTCAGCCCCCTTTGGGTGGGGGGCGAGGGGGAGTGATATATCAAAATAATCGAAAATAGTGTTGAATCCATCCTTTTCAGGGTCGCTGAGATGAAAAGTGACACTCCGGGTTGTTTAAAAGTCCAAGTTCAGCTCCCTTTGAGGGTGGGGTGGGGGTGTAATATTTAAAAATCGAAAATAGTGTCGAATCCATACTTTCCGGGGTCCCTGAGTTGAATAGTGTCACTCCGGATTTTTGTTTTAAGTCCAAGTTCAGTCGTCTTTTGGTGGGCATTTTTAAAGCCCAAGTTCAGTCCATTTGGGTGGGGGTGATATATAAAATAATTGAAAATACTGTCGAGACCATACGCTTCGGGGTCGCATATATATATATATTGACAATCCGGATTTCTTGGTCGATGAGATATGTATTAATAATCCGCATTTTTATAGTCTAAGTTGAGCCATCTCCAGGAGGGGGCAACGGTGGAAGGAAATATAAAAATAATTTTAAATGGGGTCGAATACATACTATTCGGGGACGCTGAGATGAATAGTGAAAATCCGGATTTTTTAATAGAAAATAATCGAAAATAGTGTCGAATCCATAGTTTTCGTGGTCGCTTTGATGAAGATTGATAAATCCGGATTTTTTAAAGTCCAAGTTCAACCACCTTGGTGGGGGGTGAGGGAGGAATAAGTTCTAGAAATAATCGGAAAAGCGGTCGGAGCCATACAGTAGTATAATAGGCGGATTCGGCCGCCACCTCCCCCTCTGGCTCCCAGAGGCCTCCTCCACCTCCTCCACCCGAGGGGCCTTCCCAGGGGCCTCCTCCACCTCCTCCTCCCGGGAGCCTTCCTAGGTGCCTCCTCCTCCCGCGGGAAATTTGAATTTGTAAACAAAGCCACGTGCTTTTTGACAGCTGTCATCGACAACAACGCATCGCTAACCTCACTGCTGCCATCTTAACGGGCCTAAACCTCAGTGGTACCAACTAAACCTCACAAGCGCGAGATTTGAATTGGTAAACAAAGGCACGTGTTTTTCGACAGCCACGTGCTTTTTCACAGAAAACAACGCATCGCTAACCTCACTGCTGCCATCTTGACGGTCCTAAACCTCAGTGGTACCAACTTAACCTCACAAGCGCGAGATTTGAATTTGTAAACAAATCCACGTGCTTTTTGACAGCCACGTGCTTTTTGACAGACAACAACGTATCGCTAACCTCAGTACTACCATCTTGACGGGCCTAAACCTTAGTGCTGCCAACTTAACCTAACTAGCGCGAGATTTGAATCGGAAAACAAATCCACGTGCTTTTTTGACAGGGTAAACAAATCCATGTGCTTTTTGACAGCCATGTGCTTTTTGACAGACAACAACTTATCGCAAACCTCAGTACTGCCAACTTGACGGGCCTAAACCTTAGTGCTACCAACTTAACCTCACTAGCGCGAGATTTGAATCGGTAAACAAATCCACGTGCTTTTTTGACAGCTGTCATCCGCCATCTTTAATCCATAGAGCACAGTGCTGCCCTCTTTAGCTACATACCTTTGAAATGTGGTGGCGGATAATTTGAAAAATGCTTTTTGACAGCAGCCATCTTTGATCACCGTGCTGCCGTCTTTAGCTAGATACCTTTGAAATGTGGTGGCAGGCAATTCCACGTGATAGCAGCCATCTTTAATCAAGAGAGCATCGTGCTGCCCTCTTTGTGGCGGTGGCAAATTCCACGTGCTCTTGTTTGGAAACAAACTCACGTGCTTTTTTCTGACAGCTGTCATCCGCCATCTTGCATCACAAACCTCAGTGCTGCACTCTTTACCTGGATACCTTTGAAATGTGGTGGTGGCAAATTCCACGTGCTCTTGTTGGGAAACAAAGCCACGTGCTTTTTCGACAGCTGTCATCCGCCATCTTTAATCAACAGAGCACCGTGCTGTTATCATGCGGGCAATTTCGTCAGCTGTTATCCGCCATCTTTAATCCACAGAACACCGTGCTGCCCTCTTTACAACATGTAGTAGCGGGCAATTTGAAAAGTTCTGTTAGCTGTCATCCGCCATCTTTAATCAAGAGAGCACCGTTCTGCCATCTTTAACTAGATACCTTTGAAATGTGGTGGCGGCAAATTGAAAAATTTCACATGCTCTTGTTTAGTAAACAAACTCACGCGCTTTTCGTCAGCTGTCATCCGCCATCTTACATCGCAAACCTCAGTGCTACACTCTTTAGGTACATACCTTTGAAATATGGTGGCGGATAATTTAAAAAGAAAAATCTACAGCAGCCATCTCCCGACGCTAATTGCACAAGGTGGTGGCTATACATGACTCCTTAAAGGTGGTTATGCAAGATGGCTTCTATACATAGGTTATTATGAGACTCCCTTGGGATGCTTGCGCAAGACGGCGGTTACACAAGGCTCCTTATGAGACTCCCTAGGGATGCTTGCGCAAGATGGCGGTTGCTCTTATGAGGCGGCTTAAGGGTCCTTGCACAAGATGGCTACAGACGCCCTAAGGATGCTTGCGCAAGATGGCGGACGCAAGATGGCGGCTATACACGATTCCTTATGAGACGCTTTAAGGGTGCTTGCGCAAGATGGCTGCCGCTCTTATGAAGAAAGCTAGCTTAGAGGCTAATGTGTCTTGCTAGTTCGATTCATTAAATTTAGGGCTTAAATGCAAAATGTTAAATATCTCGAAAACGGTGCACCGTAGAGCAAAACGGACAAAATTTTTCTATCCAATACCCAGGCTCGCAGTATAAGGAACAAGAAAAGCATGGTCTAATGATGAGATCAACGGTTCGGTTCCTACTTAGGCCCTTTGGCATTTGCTCTGTTTTAGCTTGTATTGAAGCGAGACTTCGTCAACATGATCAGGTCTAGCTATGGTAGAGAGCATAACGTTCCGTGCTGGTTCGATTCATTAAATTTGGGGCTTAAATGCAAAATGTTAAATATCTCGAAAACGGTGCATCGTAGAGCAAAACGGATAAAATTTTTCCGCCTAATACTTACGTTCGCAGAATTGGGAACAAGAAAAACATAGTCTAATGATGAAATCAACGGTTCGATTCCTACTTAAGCCCTTTGGCATTGGCAGCTATCTAATTCTACAAGATGGTGGCTGCTCTTATGAGACACAAGATGGCTTAGACGTCCTAGGGATGCTTACGCAAGATGGCGGACACAAAATGGTGGCTATTCATAGCCCCTTATGAGACAGCCTAGGGGTGCTCGCACAAGATGGCGGCTACTCTTATGAAGACAGCTAGCTTAGAGGCTACTGCGCAAGATAACAGCTGCTGTTATGCATGCGGTGGAGAGCAATTTGAAATTCTATGTGCTTAATCAACAGAGCACCCTGCTGGCCTCTTTAGCTGAAATGTGGTGGAGGATAATTTGAAAAATTATTTTGACAGCTGTCATCTTTAAACAATGGCGACTATACATAGGCTGTTAAGGCCTTATCATTCTTCTCCTCCTCCGCCTCTTATATCAAGGCATAGCTTTATATCGAACAAGTTTAAACCTGCATCGCGAAGGCAAGCGTGTGCAGCGATAACATTATTGTGCATGTTTAGACTTGCGAAATATAAGAAGAGTAGAATCAAACGCTGTACTCAATACAACATGTGATCAGAACATTGTTTGATGTGTTCATAACACAAAATAAGTGATCAAGACTAGAATCGAACACTGTACTCAATACATCATGTGTTTAGAACATGTCAGTTCTAAGAAGATCAGATTGAAACATAACAAGACTAGAATCGAACACTGTTGATTAAGCACATAGAATTTCAAATTACCCTCCACCGCATGCATAACAGCAGCTGTTATCTTGCGCAGTAGCCTCTAAGCTAGTTTTCTTCATAAGAGTAGCCGCCATCTTGTGCGAGCACCCCTAGGCTGTCTCATAAGGAGCTATGTATAGTCACCATTTTGTGTCCGCCAATTTGCGTAAGCATCCCTAGAACGTCTCAAGTCATCTTGTGTCTCATAAGAGCAGCCACCATCTTGTAGAATTAGATAGCTGCCAATGCCAAAGGGCTTAAGTAGGAATCGAACCGTTGATCTCATCATTGGACTATGTTTTTCTTGTTGCCGATACTGCGAATCTAAGTATTAGAAGGAAAAATTTTATCCGTTTTGCTCTACGATGCACCGTTTTCGAGATATTTAACATTTTGCATTTAAGCCCCAAATTTAATGAATGGAACCAGCACGGAACGTTATACTCTCTACCATAGCTAGACCTGATCATGTTGACGAAGTCTCGCTTCAATACAAGCTAAAACAGAGCAAATACCAAAGGGCCTAAGTAGGAACCGAACCGTTGATCCCATCATTAGACTATGTTTTACTTGTTCCTTATACTGCGAGATTGGGTATTGGGTAGAAAAATTTTGTCCGATTTGCTCTTCGGTAGACCGTTTTCGAGATATTTTGCATTTAAGACCTAAATTTAATGAATCGAACTACCACGACACGTTAGCCTCTAAGCTAGTTTTCTTCATAAGAGCAACCGCCATCTTGCGCAAGAATCCCTAGGGAGTCTTATAAGGAGCCTTGTATAACCGCCATCTTGCGCAAGCATCCCAAGGGCGTCTCATAAAAACCTATGTATAGCAGCCATGATGCATAAGCACCTTTAAGGAGTCATGTATAGCCACCACCTTGTGCAATTAGCGTCGAGAGGTGGCTGCTGTAGATTTTTCTTTTTAAATTATCCGCCACCATTTTTCAACTAACGAGTGTAGCACTGAGGTTTGCGATGTAAGATGGCGGATGACAGCTGACGAAAAGCGCGTGAGTTTGTTTACTAAACAAGAGCATGTGAAATTTTTCAATTTGCCGATACCACATTTCAAATTTATCTAGCTAAAGATGGCAGCACGGTGCTCTCTTGACTAAAGATTTCGGATGACAGCTAACAGAACTTTTCAAATTGCCCGCTACTACATGTCGTAAAGAGGGCAGCACGGTGTTCTGTGGATTAAAGATGGCGGATAACAGCTGACGAAATTGCCCGCATGATAGCAGCACGGTGCTCTGTTGATGTAAGATGGCGGATGACAGCTGTCAAAAAAGCACGTGGCTTTGTTTCCCAACAAGAGCACGTGGAATTTGCCGCCACCACATAGAGGGCAGCACGATGCTCTCTTGATTAAAGATGGCTGCTGTCACGTGGAATTCCTGCCACCACATTTCAAAGGTATCTAGCTAAAGAGTGCAGCATTGAGGTTTGTGATGCAAGATGTTGGATGACTGCACGTGGTTTTGTTTCCAAACAAGAGCAGGTGGAATTTGCCACCGCCACAAAGAGGGCAGCACGATGCTCTCTTGATTAAAGATGGCTGCTGTCACGTGGAATTGCCTGCCACCACATTTCAAAGGTATCTAGCTAAAGAGGGCAGCACGGTGATCAAAGATGGCTGCTGTCAAAAAGGATTTTTCAAATTATCCGCCACCACATTTCAAAGGTAAGTAGCTAAAGAGTGCAGCACTGTGCTCTATGGATTAAAGATGGCGGATGACAGCTGTCAAAAAAGCACGTGGATTTGTTTACCGATTCAAATCTCGCGCTGGTGAGGTTAAGTTGGTAGCAATAAGGTTTAGACCCGTTCAGATGGCAGCACTGCGGATGACAGGTGACGAATTTGCAGCTACTGCGATAAAGAGGGCAGCACGGTGCTCTCTTGATTAAAGATGGCGGATGACAGCTGCACGTGGCTTTGTTTACCGATTCAAATCTCGCGCTAGTGAGGTGAAGTTGGTAGCACTAAGGTTTAGGCCCGTCAAGATGGCAGTACTGAGGTTTGCGATACGTTGTTGTCTGTCAAAAAGCACGTGGCTGTCGAAAAGCACATGGATTTGTTTACCCTGTCAAAAAAGCACGTGGATTTGTTTACCGATTCAAATCTCGCGCTAGTGAGGTGAAGTTGGTAGCACTAAGGTTTAGGCCCGTCAAGATGGCAGTACTGAGGTTTGCGATACGTTGTTGTCTGTCAAAAAGCACGTGGCTATCAAAAAGCACGTGGATTTGTTTACGAATGCAAATCTCGCGCTTGTGAGGTAAAGTTGGTACCACTGAGGTTTAGGCCCGTCAAGATGGCAGCAGTGAGGTTAGCGATGCGTTGTTGTCTGTGAAAAAGCACGTGGCTGTCAAAAAACACGTGGCTTTGTTTACCTCGCGCTACAGCCGGATGCCCTACCTGACGCAAAACTAAGATTTTAAATCGCAAGAATTTGTTTTAAGACTAGTTGCCCTTCCTGACGCAAAACTGGCAGTATCTAGCCTCTTACATCATACACTATTGTTTTCGACCGGTTGCCCTTAATGACGTCAAAGAACTCGGATTAAGAATCTCTTTTACAACTTCTAACACGAAAATCGGGGTTTTACAGCTAGATGCACTTCTTAGATTTTAAATCGCTGTATCACGAACTATGGTTTTACAGCCGGATACTCTACCTGGCGCAAAACTAAGATTTTAAATCGCAAGAATTTGTTTTAAGACTAGTTGCCCTTCCTGACGCAAAACTAGCAGTATCTAGCCTCTTACATCATACACTGTTGTTTTCGACCGGTTGCCCTTCCTGACGTTAAAGAACTGGGATTAAGAATGTTTTACAACAAGTTGTTCTCTCTAACATGAGAATCGGGGATTTACAGCTAGATGCTCGCCGGATGCCCTTTCTGACGGCATAAGTTGCCAGGATTTGAATCGCGGTATCCATCATTGTGTCTGACTTGCAAGCTCACGCGTATTTTTTTTTTTTTGTTTGCTGAGATATCATGCTACTTCCGTTCGCCAGCTATAGCGGAAACTCGCAGTACTGCGTCTATTTCGTCTTACAACTTGGAGGAGACAACATGTGTACATATAATTTATGATCTTTCACTCCCAATATTTTTTTAACATGTAAGTATGTAGTATCTCGCAACTTTCTTATCCGTGTGTGTATCAGTGTTCTAGTCGTGTTGCAATTACTAAGCGAGTAACCCGGGCGAGTTGGCTACGCAGTGTGCTTTCTTGATTTTCGTATGACATATATCAGTGTATTTGCAATTACTAAGCGTCTTAGCAGTGCGATGAACGTGTTAGCTACGCGGTATAGATTTTTTTTATTTTCGTACTAAGCAAATCATTTGAAGTGTTGCCGAGTTAGCTATGCGAAATGTGCACAGTGTGGTTTTTATTTTCATACTAGGCAAGTGATAGGCGAGATAGCCATGCGATATGTGCACAGTGTGTGTTTTACACTAGGTAAATCATTGAAGTTGTACTTTTGCTCTGAACACATCATACAATGTTCTTACTGTGTTCGATTCTAGTCTTGCTATGCTTCAATCTAATTTTCTTAGAACAAAGGTATCCCCTAACATGTTGTATCGGATCACATATTAAGGTTAACGACATCGAGTGCAGTGTTCGATTCTAGTTTTGTTATGTTTCAATCTAATTTTCTTAGAACAAAGGTATCCCCTAACCTGTTGTACAGAGTTCGGTTCTACTTGTTTAGTGATCTGAACACATCAATCAATGTTCTGATCACATGTTGCATCGAGTGCAGTGTTCAATTCTAGTCTTGTTATGTTTCAATCTGATCTTCTTAGAACAAAGGTATCCCCTAACATGTTGTACAATGTTCGGTTCTACTTGTTTAGTGATCTGAACACATCAATCAATGTTCTGATCACATGTTAAGGTTAACGATATCGAGTGCTGTGTTCAATTCTAGTCTTGTTATGTTTCAATCTGATCTTCTTAGAACAAAGGTATCCCCTAACATGTCGTACAGTGTTCGGTTCTACTTGTTTAGTGATCTGAACACAAAAATCAATGTTCTGATCACATGTTAAGGTTAACGACATCGAGTGTAGTGTTCGATTCTAGTCTTGTTATGTTTCAATCTAATTTTCTTAGAACAAAGGTATCCCCTAACATGTTGTACAGTGTTCGGTTATACTTGTTTAGTGATCTGAACACATCAATCAATGTTCTGTTCACATGTTAAGGTTAACGACATCGAGTGCAGTGTTCAATTCAAGTCTTGTTATGTTTCAATCTGATCTTCTTAGAACAAAGGTACCCCCTAACATGTTGTACAGCGTTCGATTCTACTTATGTAGTGTTCTGAACACACCGAACAATGTTTTAATCACATGTTGAAGTTAACGACATCGAGTACAGTGTTCGATTCTAGTCTTGATCACTTATTTTGTGTTCTGAACACATCAATCAATGTTCTGATCACATGTTGTATCGAGTACTGGCTTTCTCATAAGGAGCTATGTATAACCGCCATCTTGCGTCCGCCATCTTGCGCAAGCATCCTCAGGGTGTCTCTAGCCATCTTATGCAAGGATCCTTAAGCCGCCTCATAAGAGCAACCACCATCTTGCGCAAGCATCCCTAGGGTGTCTCATAAGGAGCCTTGTATAACCGCCATCTTGCGCAAGCATCCCAAGGGCGTCTCATAAAAACTATGTATAGCGATCATCTCGCATAAGCACCTTTAAGGAGTCATGTATAGCCACCATCTTGTGCAATTAGCGTCGAGAGATGGCTGCTGTAGAGCGAGCGGATGACAGCTGACGAAATTGCCCCGCATAGGGCAGCACGGTGCTCTGTTCTTTAAAAGATGGCGGATGACAGCTAACGAAATTGCCCGCATGATAGCAGCATAGTGCTCTGTTGGTTAAAGATGGCAGATGACACCTGTCAAAAAAAAAGCACATGGCTTTGTTTCCAAACAAGAGCACATGGAATTTACCGCCACAACAAGGAGGGCAGCACTGTACTCTGTTGCTTAAAGATGGCGGATGATGGCTGTCAAAAAAGCACGTGAGTTTTTTTCCAAACAAGAGCGCGTGAAATTTTTCAATTTGCCACCACCACATTTCAAAGTTATCTAGCTAAAGAGGGCAGCACGGTGCTCTCTTGATTAAAGATGGCGGATGATAGCTAACAGAACTTTTCAAATTGCCCGCTACTACGTGCATAATGTAGTAGCTATTAAGAGGGCAGCACGGTGTTCTGTGGATTAAATATGGTGGATGACAGCTGACGAAATTGCCCGCATGATAGCAGCATGGTGCTCTGTTGATTAAAGATGGCGGATGACAGCTGTCAGAAAAGCACATAGCTTTGTTTCCAAACAAGAGCACGTGGAATTTGCTGCCACCACTTTTCAAACTAAAGATTGAAGCACTGTTCTCTCTGGATTAAAGATGCTAAAGAGGGCAGCACGGTGCTCTCTTGATTAAAGATGGCGGATGATAGCTAACAGAACTTTTCAAATTGCCCGCTACTACGCGCTTAAGGTAGTAGCCATAAAGAGGACAGCACGGTGTTCTTGGATTAAAGATGGCGGATGACAGCTGACGAAATTGCCCGCATGATAGCAGCATGGTGCTCTGTTGATTAAAGATGGCGGATGACAGCTGTCAAAAAAGCACATGGCTTTGTTTCCAAACAAGAGCACGTGGAATTTGCCGCCACCGCATTTCAAACTAAAGATTGCAGCACTGTTCTCTCTGGATTAAAGATGGCGGATGACAGCTGTCAGAAAAGCATATAGGTTTGTAAAGCACGTGGAATTTACCGCCACCACATTTCAAAGGTAAGTAGCTAAAGAGGGCAGCACGGTGATTAACGATGGCGGATGACAGCTGTCAACAAAGCATGTTGATTTGTTTCCAAACAAGAGCACGTGGAATTTGCCGCCACCGCATTTCAAACTAAAGATTGCAGCACTGTTCTCTCTGGATTAAAGATGGCGGATGACAGCTGTCAGAAAAGCATATAGGTTTGTAAAGCACGTGGAATTTACCGCCACCACATTTCAAAGGTAAGTAGCTAAAGAGGGCAGCACGGTGCTCAAAGATGGTTGCTGTCAAAAAGCATTTTTCAAATTATCCGCTACCACAAAGAGGGTAGCACTGTGCTCTATGGATTAAAGATGGCGGATGACAGCTGCACGTGGATTTGTTTATCTCACGCTAGTGAGGTTAAGTTGGTAGCACTAAGGTTTAGGCCCGCCAAGATGGCAGCACTGCCGATGACAGGTGACGAATTTTACATCTACTACGATAAAGAGGGCAGCACAGTGCTCTGTGGTTTTAAGATGGCGGATGACAGCTGTCAAAAAAGCACGTGGCTTTGTTCACCACACGCTAGTTAGGTTAAGTTGGTACCACTAAGCTTTAGGCCCGTCAAGATGGCAGTACTGAGGTTAGCGATGCGTTGTTGTCTGTCAAAAAGCACGTGGCTGTCAAAAAACACGTGGCTTTGTTTACCTCGCGCTGGTTAGGTTAAGTTGGCACTACTGAGGTTTAGGCCCGTCAAGATGGCAGTACTGAGGTTAGCGATGCGTTGTTGTCTGTCAAAAAGCACGTGGCTGTCAAAAAACACGTGGCTTTGTTTACCTCGCGCTAGTTAGCTTAAGTTGGTACCACTGAGGTTTAGGCCCGTCTAGATGGCAGCAGTGAGGTTAGCGATGCGTTGTTGTCGATGACGGCTGTCAAAATGCACGTGGTTTTGTTTACAAATTCAAATTTCCCGCCAAAATTCAAATTTCCCGCCAGAATTAAAATTTCCCGCCGGAATTCAAATTTCCTGCCAAAATTCAAATTACACGCGGGAGGAGGCCGCCGAACTCTACCATTATACTACTAGCCTCCATTGTGAGAGGGGCTTGAAAGAAATTAGTCTAAAATGACAGAGATTATTGCTTTTGGGGTCGCAAGCCTGGTTGGTGACAGTGTACATGATATCTGTAGCGCGACGGGTAAATGCATATATAGTTCCGTTTTTATGAGTTTCGACTTGGCAGTTAGCCGGAAGTCAGCCGGTGGTGCCAAACTGCCACGAATACAAACAGCTGATTTAAGACACACAACACGAACAGAAATGTAAATACTGGAATATATGTCCATAATCGGTTATTCTTTGTAGCAACATACATGATTCACGTAAGATCAATGATGCAAAACACATTTAGGATAAGTCTACAAGATAAAAATATGTCAATGCTCGATCAGATAAACCGTGAGAAAATTAAATTAAATTTCTATTCACCATGTAGAAGAGCTCGCGTTGCTCTTAGATTCAGTTTCCCGTAACGAAGGAAATAATCCTACAAAACGAATATACCACTCATTTCTCAGTCACTATCGGTATTGTGATCGTCTGTTGAGGTTTCACTCTCGCTTGACCCTAAAGAGATAATCAAGTCTTCAGCATAATCGTCTGAACTAATTTATGCCCGTTCCTTCTGGCTATCCACCACATAAACTGAGTACTGGGGCTTGTCTTGTTTCAAGAGATGCATAAGATCCACCTTCCCCATGTCATCGTGAACCGAAATATTGTGCTCCTTCAACCACTTAATCAACTCATTCTTTCTAGCCGCCATTGTTGGTGCTTTGTCAAGAATGACTCTCTAACATTACAAACAATTTTCCGGGCCCGGCTCCTTAGTGGAGTACCGCGTCCGAAGGGCTTTCTTCTCTTGGGAGCTTCATACTTAGACGTAGGCGTCGATACGACAGAACATCAAATTCACACACGGGCCTAAAATTAACCTACTATATAACTACCGAACGAAATGTTAAACTAAGCTACTATATAAACTAGATCACCTCTAACACACTATTTACTACAATATAACGCGCTATACTATTAAAAATACTAAACAATACATTTATAAACTCTACACTGCGAAATATAAACGAACAACAACTTAGCACAAAGACACACTAAGATCGCGAAAAGAACTGAGCACAATACACACACAGCTGATAGCACGTGGTTACAGTAAACAACAAATCGACAACACTGCTAAACGCAACGGAGTCTAACGCACTCTATCGGAGCGATCGGCTGTCTATGATTGGCTGTTGATTAATTCACTTACCCTCCGCCAAAAGGCAGCGCTCAAACGTCAAGTCGAAACTGATAATAACTGAACTATAGCTATCGCTATTTTCTTTTTGAAAGGATCAAATACCTCCCAGTCAATTCGAGCTTCCACAAGGACAACGTTTTACTCAATAATTATATAATCTAAAACTGCAAATAAAACACATCTAAATAACTCTAAATAGATCGTAAAATATCAATCAACATTTCAAAGGAACTCACTTCGCACATAACTAACTGGTAAATATCCGAGCAACGCCGGGTACTACAGCTAGTGTATGTGTGTATGTATTACATCTCCTCCTAAACCACTGCAGCGATTTCAACCAAACTTGGCACACTTACGACTTAGTATCAGGAGACAAGCGGCGTGGGGGTAAGACACCCCGAGTACCGTTAGGGGCGGGGGGCGAGGGGGTGACAAATAAAAAATTCGAAAATAATGTCGAATCCATACTTTTCGGATGCGCTGATGAATAGTGATTGTTCGGATTTTTTAAAGTCCAAATTCGGCCCCTTTTTGGGTTGGGGCGAGGAGGGAGTGATAGACCAAAATATTAGAAAATAGTGTCGATTTCATCCTTTACGGGGTCGCTGAGATGAATAGTGACACTCCGGATTTCTTTTGAAAAACCGCTTGGGGGTTAGACACCCCATGCACCCGTTGCGGCGGGGTGCGGGGTCGACATATAGTGTTCAAAAATAGTGTCGAATCCATACTTTTCGTGGTCACGGAGATGAATAGTGACACTGGAAATTTTTAAAGCCCAAGCTCATCCCTTTTTGGGGTGGGGGCGATGTGGGTGTGATATATCAAAATAACCGAAAATGCTGTCCAATCCATGCTTTTCGGGGTCACTGAGATGAATAGTGGCACTGCGGATTTCCTTTGACAAACCGCGTGGGGCCAAGACACCCCATGTACCCATAGGGGCGGGGCGAGCGAGGTGACATACAAAATATTCCAAAATAGTGCCGAATCCATACTTTTAGTGGTCGTTGAGATGAATAGTGACACTCCGGTATTTTTAAGTCCAAGTTCAGCCCCTTCGGAGAGGAGGCGAGGGGGGAGTAATATATGAATATAATGGAAAATAGTGTCGAATCCATACTTTTCAGGGTCGCTGAGGTGAATAGTGACACTCCGGAAATTTTTAAAGTCCACGTTCAGCCCCCTTTGGGGTGGTGGCGAAGGGGGATGTGGTATATAAAAGGAATCGAAACTAATGCCGAATCCATATTTTTGGGGTGGCTGAGATGAATAGTGACATTCCGAAATTTTTGTTAAGTCCATGTTCTGTCTCCTTTGGGATAGGGGCAAGGGGGGAGTATTATATCAATATAATCGAAAATAGTGTCGAATACATACATTTCGAGATCGTTGAGATGAATAGTGACACTCCGGCAGGTCACTGTGTTGAATTGTCACACTCTGTTAAGTCACCAATACATTGTTTACGAGGTCGCTGAGTTGAACTATCACACTCTGTTAAGTCACGAATACATTGTTTACGAGGTCGCCGAGTTGAATTGTCACACTCTGTTAAGTCACGAATACATTGTTTACGAGGTCGCTGAGTTGAACTGTCACACTCTGTTAAGTACCAATACATTGTTTACAAGGTCACTGTGCTGAACTGTCACACTCTGTTAAGTCACGAATACATTGTTTACGAGGTCACTGTGTTGAACTGTCACACTCTGTTAAGTCACGAATACATTGTTTACGAGGTCACTGTGTTGAACTGTCACACTCTGTTAAGTCACGAATACATTGTTTACGAGGTCACTGTGTTGAACTGTCACACTCTGTTAAGTCACGAATACATTGTTTACGAGGTCACTGTGTTGAACTGTCACACTCTGTTAAGTCACGAATACATTGTTTAATTGTTTACGAGGTCACTGAGTTGAACTGTCACACTCTGTTAAGTCACGAACACATTGTTTTCAAGGTCACTGTGTACGTGATATCGGTAGCGCGACGGGTAAATGCATATAGTTATCACTACTTTCTTTTTTAAAGGATCAAATACTTCCCAGTCAATTCGAGCTTCCACAAGGAAAATAATCTAAAACTTGAAATAAAACTCTAAAACTACGTAATAGATGGTAAAATATCAATCAACAGTTCAAAGGCCACATAACTAACGCCGGGTACTGCAGCTAGTCATTGAAATAAAACCAGCAACGTCGTAATGCAAAATTACATGTTATGTTTTTATAGTGACATTTATAAACTAGACATTCTTATTAAAGAAAATCACAATATCATGTCCTTATTTAGACAACATAAAAAGTACAATTTTTTTAGTTCATCGATTTACAAAGGTGGTTATGGAATAGGCAAGTTGGTGTTACAAGACCTGGCGGGAGCAGCTCTACAGTTTGCTTTGAGCGATCCCCTCTTAATTACCACCGCTGAGTCAAGAGGGCGCCACCTGCCACGTTCTCAAGTGTGACTAGTGCTGCCTCTCTGTGGTCGAACGAAGAATTGCTGTCAAGTGATGTCTTCGCGGTCTGGGTCCACAGCCTATTGGAAAAGTTGGGCACGCATGTGCAAAAGGCAGAGTTCCTGCTTTGTGGTAGAAATTCTCGCTGAGCTGTGATCGCAGCCACCCTGCGTGGAGTTACCTGGTTGTGAGCAGAGTTGAATACATTCCTATTCTTTGGCTGACGTCTTTTTCAATGCACTGTATTTCATTGCACATAATATTTTTAAAGTAATTTATTTTTCAAGTAGACAGTGTGCACATACGGTACGGGTGGTATTAAAACTAATTAGGAGGAAAAATGTCGGTTTAAAATTATACTTTCTCAGATAATGAAAATACCAATAAATGAAATAGTCGATCCTAATCTTGAAACAACATATCTGGGTAATCAGAGTAGCGACGTGGTATACCCGCTGATCCTGAAAAGTGTTGGGGGAAGAAAGTTAAGTTTACCCCCACAAATATAGTTGTAAATTGAATTTTTAATCATTTAGGATTTAATGTTAATCCTGTAAATAAAGGATATCATTGGATAATTCCAGCTATGATTGCAAATACTGCTCCTAAAGATAAAACATAATGCAAGTGGGCAACAACATAATATGTATCTTGTAACATAATATCGATTGAGGAGTTGGCTAATACAACTCCTGTTAATCCTCCAACGGTGAAGAGGAAAACAAACCCTAATACTCAAAGTAAGGCTGGTCTGTAGGTTAGTTGGGTCCCATGTAGGGTGGCAAGTCAACTGAAAATTTTAATTCCTGTAGGGACAGCAATAATCATAGTGGCAGAAGTAAAATAAGCTTGTGTATCTACGTCTATTCCTACAGTAAATATATGATGTGCTCATAGAACAAAACCTAAAAGACCAATTGCTATTATTGCATAAATTATACCTAAAGTTCCGAAGGCTCCTTTCTTTCCTCTTTCCTGACTAATAATGTGTGAGACCATCCCAAATCTTGGAAGAATAAAAATATATACTTCAGGGTGCCCAAAGAATCAAAACAGGTGTTGATAGAGAATAAGATCTCCCCTCCTGCAGGGTCAAAAATTGAGGTATTTAAGTTTCGGTCAGTAAGTAGTGTGGTGATGGCACCTGCCAATACTGGTAAAGAGAGAAGAAGAAGAAGGGCGGTAATAGCTACGGCTCATACGAATAAAGGTGTTTGATCTAGTGATATTCCAGGGCTCGTATATTAACGGTTGTAGTGATAAAGTTAAGGGTATACGGAAAGCCCTATCTTCACAATGTTAATTTACGTCACCTTTAAGGAACATTTTCTCAGAAACTGTTTGACGCAGACTCTTGAAAATTTTATATATTATAAACAGGCATATTAGCTGTGTACTGATGCTAAGATCATTAAAATAAAGATCATTTTTTGGAAAAAATATATATTTTTAATAATGCAAAATTTTTTGCTAATTTTCTCCTGAATTTTTTCCAGCCTACCTCAGAAATTTTGCAATATGTTTGTTTATATTGCTTCAGAATATATGGCATACTCTTACAAAGGAGTACTGAAAATTTCATAGTGATATCTGTAATAGTTTTTGAGATAATGTTCCTTTTGCAGGAAAAAAGTAACTTTGTGGGAAATCGCTTCCAAAGTTTCAACATCAATGCATGCCTGGTGCATGGCTGAGATAATCAGTATCCTCTTGCAATTCATCAAGAAGCTTCTTCTTGGTTGCTCTCCTGTTTCTTACACAGTTCCTGATGTACTTGGTAGCATTTTCAGATGATCTTAGTCTCTCCATGTCTATAGAATACATAATATTTGCTGTTCGGGAGCCCACCTGCTGCTCTGCCATTCCCTAATGACCGAGTGCCATAAACTAATCTAATATTTATAGTGTAAAGGCTCTTGTCTTGTTGTAAACTATTTACAGCTGAGGAATTGAAAAACTTGACACTGTATTAACAACAAGCACAGAAAAGTTCTAAGTCAGTAGCAAGGCCAATATGTCTCTCTGTTTTCAAGGAAATTCCATACTTTCCACACTCTTTGCAACATAATTTATGCTTTAATATATCAGATAAAATCGATATATCTATCACTTCGTTAATTTGACGTCCAGTACGAAAGTTATCGTATTTCTGTTGGACACCATTCAGTTTTCTATTAGATGAGCGCTCAGTCCCAGCATCCGTCTTATCAGACGGGGTTTCAGAAATATTTTCACTCACGTTTATTAGGTTAGGTGTATTCGGCCCTGCTTCACATCGTGGAGGTTCTAAACAATGGGTTTTGGCAGAGTTGAAGAAGGACATTTCATCTTTCGCCACACGTTTCCTGAACATTTTGTTCGAAAATCGTGGCATAACTTCCACAAACTTTACATAAACTCACAGAAAGATCTTGCGAAAAAACGTGGCCCAACCTGTTGCTAAACAGCAAACAAAGGACTATCAATAATGTAAGCTGTTACAATATGACTAACATACAATAATCTAAGACAACGCTACTTTCAAACAAAGAAATAATTCCTAGATCAGCACGATATGCACAAAAATAATGAAACGTCAAAATGTTGACAATAAGTCATCCGCCATGCCATGGCAGAATACTCGCCGTGCGTAAGACAATAAATTTTTAAAAAATCATTTAAAATGCTTCTATACATTATTTGTTCAAGATTTATATGTCATTTTAAAGAGGAAATTCCAAAGTTTAATAACAACCAAAAAACCTTTTTTTTGATTTTTCCCTCCAAAATTGCTTTCCGTATACCCTTAACAGCTCCTGCTAAATGAAGAGAGAAAATTGCTAAATCAACAGCATGGGCAATTCCTGAAGAGAGAGGAGGGTACACGTTCCAACCAGTACGTGCACCGCTTTCCACTAAACTTCTTCTATGTAATAAGGTTAATGAGGGTGGTAGTAATCAAAACCTTATATATCAGGAGCTCCTAACATTAGTGGAACTAATCAATTTCCGAAATCCCCAAGTTTAATAGGCATTACCATAAAGAAAATTATTACAAATGCGTGAGCAGTGACGGTTACATTATAAATCTGGTCATCACCAATTAAGTAACCGGGTTGTCTGCTCGAATCAATAAGCTGAGAGATGTACCTCCTATTCCTGCTCAAGCGCCAAAAATGAAGTATAATGTTCCAATATCCTTACGATTAATTGAAAAAGTCAAGGGTGGCTGAGATTATAGGCGGTAAACTGTAAATTTATTTAGGAGAATATTCTCCCCTACCAGGCTGTAATGACATTAGACTGCATTCTAAAGGAGTAGGCTTAAACATTTTGTCTTTATTTATAGCTTTGAAGGCTATTAGTTTTATCAACTTAAAGCCTTAAAGCATAAAATAGATGATGGATCTAAAAGGTAAACCTAACTTTGAGATTCTGGTCAGGGTGAGTACAATTGGGAAAAAACTGCGATTAAAAGAGTTAATTAAAGTTAGCTATAATTCAGTATAGGAGAATAGAAATGCGAGGAAGGTCAGTCGGAGTAATAAAATAGTGTAACGAGAGTTATGATTACCATCGTGATTACAATAAATTGATAATTTAAACCAGTTAAGGTTTGAATAATCAGTCATTTAGGAAAGAATCCTAGAAAAGGAGGTAACCTACCGAGAGACAATAAAAGGAGAAATAAACAGGATTTTACAATTCAGTCGCTGTTTATTGTCAGTAAGTTTTGGTTGAAATGGTAAATACGATGTGTGTTAAATACTAGAATGATAGATAAACTAAGAAATGGATAAACAGTGAAATATAGTTCTCATAAGTTTTCTCCTACTACTATAGTAGCAATTATTCAACCAATATGGTTAATGGAAGAATAAGCTATTAATTTTCGTAAAGAGTTTTGATTTAATCCCCCTAAAGATCCAATTAAGACTGAAGAGAGAATAATTATTCTAACGAAAATATATATTTCGATAATGAAGGATAAGTATTAAAGGGGCAATTTTTTGCCAAGTTATTAAGATAAAGCAATTCCTTCATCTTAATCCTTCTATTATTGCTGGAAACAAAAAATGGATGGGGGCGGCTCCCATTTTTAGTAACAATGCTGAACATATTAGGGTTGAAAATATTTCGGAACTTATAATAAAACGGTTGTGAGAAAATGCAAATATTAAGATAATGGAAAAAATAATGCAGCGGAAGCCAGGGTTTGTACTAAAAAGTACTTTAAGGAGGCTTCTGCTGATATAAGATTTTTGTATCAGTTATTAAGGGAATGAAAGATAAAAGATTGATTTCCAATCCCATTCAAACCTCTAATCACGAAGTGGATGTAGTAGCAATAAGTGTTCCTAATATTAAAGTTGTGGAAAATAAGAGCTTCGCAGGAGTGGTGAAGATTAAAAAGGAGTACGATCCTATTTACGGAGTACGAACCTATTAGCTTATATTCAGCTTACCTTTTTGTAAGGATTATTGGTATATCTAGGTGTATGAAGCACGAAAGTTTTTGATACTTTAGGGAATAGTTTAAATCTATTAGATGTAATGAAGGTAAATAATTACATGATTTACTCTATCACAGTAATCCTTTTTATCAGGCACTTCATTGTAAAAACTTGTATGTATAAACGATATGGACTGGTGCAAGGTAGTTATTAGTGTTATAATGGTTCAGTAAAAAGGATTGGCCTTCAAGGGGGTAGAATGTTTTGAAAAAAGGTGCACATTTTTGAATTTTTGGTTAGCAGCAGATTTTGGAAAATTTGAAATTATAAAAAAATGATTGAAATAGGTATAGACCATAGAAATTGGTAACTTTTTTAAAATTACCTGAAATTTAAAAATGTTTGAATAAAGGACGTAGTTGAGATTTATTTTAGATTGGTTGATAATTTTAGTAACATTTTTTGGTCAAGTCCAATAATTAAATATACATATAAATATAATATTAATTACATATAGAAACGGTATATAAATTAATAAAAATTTATTAATATACAAACCCCCGATAATGTTAAAAACAAATATACTTGAGAGACAAAAAGAGGATCTTATAGATATTTCTATCATTGTAGGGGGTATATGTCTACATATACATTATATATAAATGTATATATTAATAAATGTTTAAATAATATATATCTGAGATATTGGGATAAATATATAATAACCTATATTCATTATCTATTTAGTTTTTAACAATATATTAAAGTATTTATTATTATTTATGCATTTATATTAAATATACCCATTTAAGTATATATTTCAAGAATTATATATAAAAATGTACTATGATTTGTTATTTAATTAAATATTTATTACGCTCTCCCGAAGGCTTGCTTTTTTAATTTCTATTTAAAAGTGAAATTTTTAGTGTATAGTAAATGTGCTCCATATGTTATTATGTGAGTAAGTGAATATTTTCTCGTGTAAGGGGCGAAAATACGCGATGAAAATCCTACGCCAGGAAATACTCAAAACGGGTTCATTATGTTGTATCTAATTAATTATCTGATGTTATTTTTATTAGTAATAATATTTTTTGACCCATTGTTTAATTATGGGTTTTAAAAGTTTTATTCATGCTTAGTTGTTTACTTTTTGTATGTTTTACATGTGAATTTTTGATTAAATAGATTTATAATATTTATATAGTAGAATGTATTTGCAGTATTTAATAGTATTTATCAAGGTGACTTGGAATTAGTAATATAATATGTAGCCGGCTAAAGTCATGAGAGCCGCCGCGAGTAGTATAATTGCATGGTTCTGCGGCCTCCTTACGCGGGAAATTTGAATTCTGGCGGGAAATTTGAATTTTTGGCGGGAGATTTAAATTTTGGCGGGAGATTTGAATTTGTAAACAAAGCCACGTGCTTTTTGACAGCTGTCATCGACAACAACGCATCGCTAACCTCACTGCTGCCATCTTGACGGGCCTAAACCTCAGTGGTACCAACTTAACATAACTAGCGCGAGGTAAACAAAGCCACGTGTTTTTTGACAGCCACGTGCTTTTTGACAGACAACAAAGCATCGCTAACCTCAGTACTGCCATCTTGACGGGCCTAAACCTCAGTGGTACCAACTTAACCCAACTAGCGCGAGATAAACAAAGCCACGTGTTTTTTGACAGCCACGTGCTTTTTGACAGACAACAACGCATCGCTAACCTCAGTACTGCCATCTTGACGGGCTTAAACCTCAGTGGTACCAACTTAACCTAACTAGCGCGAGATAAACAAAGCCACGTGCTTTTTGACAGCCACGTGCTATTTTGACAGCTGTCATCCGCCATCTTTAAACTACAGAGCACCGTGCTGCCCTCTTTATCGCAGTAGCTGCAAATTCGTCACCTGTCATCGGCAGTGCTGCCATCTTGGCGGGCCTAAACCTTAGTGCTACCAACTTAACCTCACTAGCGCGAGATAAACAAATCCACGTGCTTTTTTGACAGCTGTCGAATTTGTAAACAAATCCACGTGCTTTTTTGACAGCTGTCATCCGCCATCTTTAAACTACAGAGCAATGTGCTGCCCTCTTTATCGCAGTAGCTGTAAATTCGCCACCTGTCATCCGCAGTGCTGCCATCTTGGCGGACCTAAACCTTAGTGCTACCAACTTAACCTCACTAGCGCGAGATAAACAAATCCACGTGCTTTTTTGACAGCTGTCATCCGCCATCTTTAATCTATAGAACACAGTGGTGCCCTCTTTAGCTACTTACCTTTGAAATGTGGTGGCGGATAATTTGAAAAATGCTTTTTGACAGCAGCCATCTTTGAGCACCGTGCTGCCCTCTTTAGCTAGATACCTGTGGTGGCAGACAATTCTACGTGACAGCAGCCATCTTTGAGCACAGTGCTGCCCTCTTCGTGGTGGCGGGAAATTCCACGTGCTCTTGTTTGGAAACAAACTCTCGTGCTTTTTTCTGACAGCTGTCATCCGCCATCTTGCGTCACAAACCTCAGTGCTGCACTCTTTAGCTAGATACCTTTGAAATGTGGTGGCGGCAATTTGAAAAATAATATGTGCTCTTGTTTGGAAACAAAGCCACGTGCTTTTTGGACAGTTGTCATCCGCCATCTTTAATCAATAGAGCACTGTGCTGCTATCATGCGGGCAATTTCGTCAGCTGTCATCCGCCATCTTTAATCCACAGAGCACCGTGCTGCCCTCTTTATGACATGTAGCAGCGGGCAATTTGAAAAGTTCTGTTAGCTGTCATTCGCCATCTTTAATCAAGAGAGCACCGTGCTGCCATCTTTAGCTAGATACCTTTGAAATGTGGTGGCGGCAAATTGAAAAATTCCACGTGCTCTTGTTTAGTAAACAAACTCACGCGCTTTTTGTCAGCTGTCATCCACCATCTTACATCGCAAACCTCAGTGCTACACTCTTTAGGTACATACCTTTGAAATATGGTGGCGGATAATTTAAAAAGAAAAATTCTACGGTAGCCACCTCTCGACGCTAATTGCACAAGATGGTGGCTATACATGACTCTTTAAGGGTGCTTACGCAAGATGGCCGCTATACATAGGTTCTTATGAGACGCCCTTGGGTTGGTTGCGCAAGATGGCGGTTGCTCTTATGAGGTGGCTTAAGGGTCCTTGCACAAGATGACTAGAGACGCCCTAAGGATGCTTGCGCAAGATGGCGGACGCAAGATGGCGGCTATACACGGCTCGTTATGAGACTCCTTAAGGGTTCTTGCGCAAGATGGCTGCTGCTCTTATGAAGAAAGCTAGCTTAGAGGCTAACGTGTCATGCTAGTTCGATTCATTAAATTTGGGGGCTTAAATGCAAAATGTTAAATATCTCGAAAACGGTGCATCGTAGAGCAAAACGGACAAAACCGTTTCTGCCCAATACCTCGGTTCGCAGTACGAGGAACAAGAAAAACATAGTCTAATGATGAGATCAACGGTTCGGTTCCTACTTAGGCCCTTTGGCATTCGCTCTGTTTTAGTTTGTATTGAAGCAAGTCTTCGTAACATGATCAGGTCTAGCTATGGTAGAGAGTATAACGTGCCGTGCAGGTTCGATTCATTAAATTTGGGGCTTAAATGCAAAATGTCAATATCTCGAAAACGGTGCATCGTAGAGTAAAACGGATAAAATTTTTCCACCTGATACCTAGGTTTGCAGTATCAGGAACAAGAAAAACATACTGTAATGATGAGATCGACGGTTCGATCCCTACTTAGGCCCTTTGGCATTGGCAGCTATCTAATTCTACAAGATGACGGGTATACATAGCTTCTTATGAGACAGCTTAAGAGCGCTTGCACAAGATGGCTGCTGCTCTTATGAGACTCCCTAGGGGTGCTTGCGCAAGGTAGCAGCGACAAGACGGCGACTATACACAGCTCCTTATGATACGGCCTAGAGGTGCTCACACAAGATGGTGGCTGTTCTGATGAAGAAAGCTAGCTTTGCATCGTGCAGGTATCTTTACAGCACTAAACCTCATACCTTTGAAATGTGGTGGCGGGTAATTTGAAAAATTCTACGTGCTTTTTCTTAACAGCAGCTATCTTTAAACAATAGCGGCTATACATAAGCTGTTAAGGCCTCCTCTTATGTCAAGGCATAGCTCTATCGAACAATTTTAAACCTGCATCGGGATAGCTAGAGTAGGCACGTGCTGCAGTGATGACGTCATTATGCATGTTTAGACTTGCAAATCACTAAAGAAACATAACAAGACTAGAACCGAACACTGCACTCTATACCGTTAACTTTATCATGTGATCGGAACATTGATTGAAGTGTTTAGAACACTAAATAAGTGATCAAGACTAAAATAGAACACTGTACTCGATACAACATGTGTTTAGAACATGTCAGGGGATACCTTTGTTCTAAGAAGATTAGATTACCGCACATTCCTTGTAGGGCTAATAGACTAAAGGGCTAATGGGCAAAAGGGCTAATGGGCAAAAAGGGCTAAAGGGCTTATGGGCTAAAGGGCTAAAGGGCTAGGGTGCCTCTCCTCTCTTTATCCGGGCTTGAGACCGGCTCTACAACTAGAGGCGGAGTTAACACCCTAAGGAAGGGAGAATGTTGGGAAATAATCTATACGAACATAGCTACTCGATCGACTATATACTACAGATGGATGACTTAGGTGAGGGTAAGCGCTTACTTAATAATACCTACACGACGTAATTCATGCTCTATTTCAAAAATATCTTCTTTGTACTGTGTGTAACCAGCATCATGATAGGCTCTTAGCAGCTGCAAACGTTTTACCAGTACGTTGGGGTCTTTACAGTAGCTTATATCTACATAGGGTAACAGAGGCTCGTTGTGAACTTTGAGTCTATATGCAGACAGTTGATGTGTAGGGACTTGTTTTGATGTAATACGTGCTTCAGCAGTAGCGTTTCTAGGTACAAACTTAACTTGTTTCGATAGCGATGAAGCGTTGAAATTTCCTTCTTCTTTACCTTGCATCTCTTCTTGAGATGTTTGCACTGCGACAGAACGTGTAGTAGGCTTAGTAAAATCATCAAGCTGTAATGGCAATGACCATCGCTTGCACGTGTGCTGCTATCTTAACATAACCTATGTGCACGAACTTAAAACATAAAGAATAGTTATGTGTAAAAATTTGTGAACATAGCAGAGTCTACGTAGGTGTAGACATTGAACTTTGCACGCTGAAGCAGCATACTAAGTGACCGTGACGTCACAGCCACATGCTCTTCTTTAGTAAACAAAGCCACGTGCTTTTTTGACAGCTGTCTTCTTGACGGACCCTAACCTCACATTGAAGGACAATAGAGCGTCACTAACCTCACTGCTGCCATCTTTACGGCGGTAAACCTCAAGGCTGCCACCTTATGCATGTTATAGCGCGGAATTTAAAATCCAACAATAGAACGTCGCTAACCTCACTCTTGCCATCTTGATGGGCTTAACCTTACTGTTGCTACCTTGGTTATACGCTTTTGTGTTAGTTTACTGTTAATCGCTAAGCTGTTCGCATCATCGAAGTAGAGAGTAACAAATGTCAAGTAGATTCAAAGAAGAATCTGTTAGCAGAAGATAAAAGTCCGTCATGGAAAAACCTATTTCTAGGTATATTTGCGAAGAGTGTGGAAAAGCATTTTCCCGAAGCTATCACAGGAGACGTCATGAGATATCATGTAGGACAATTTTTCAATGCAAACATTGTAGAAGAGAGTTCAAGAACGCATACAACGCTGAACGTCATGAAGCCGCGTGTAATGTAGCTTCATCGGGAACAAAATACAAAGAGCTCAACCATATTCCAGCGAACACTGATTTATGTTTAAAAAGTACACCTCTGCGAGAGATGTTTAATTCTCCCTTGTTGTCTAGGCCTGCTGCAAGTTCTGTTACTAAGCACAAACTTCAAGACAAATATCATGATTATGATTATAAGGATAATGATGTTGATCAAAACAGTAGTAAAGGGAAAGTAGGAGAAGAAGAAAATCTTAATGTTTCATTGCCATTACAGCTTGATGATTTTACTTCATTTCCTAAGCCTACTACACGTTCTGTCGCAGTGCAAACATCTCAAGAAGAGATGCATGGTAAAGAAGAAGGGAATTTCAACGCTTCATCGCTATCGAAACAAGTTAAGTTTGTACCTAGAAACGCTACTGCTGAAGCACGTATTACATCAAAACAAGTCCCTACACATCAACTGTCTGCATATAGACTCAAAGTTCACAACGAGCCTCTGTTACCCTATGTAGATATAAGCTACTGTAAAGACCACAACGTACTGGTAAAACGTTTACAGCTGCTAAGAGCCTATCATGATGCTGGTTACACACAGTACAAAGAAGATATTTTTGAAATAGAGCATGAATTACGTCGTGTAGGTATTATTAAGTAAGCGCTTACCCTCACCTAAGTCATCCATCTGTAGTATATAGTCGATCGAGTAGCTATATTCGTATAGATTATTTCCCAACATTCTCCCTTCCTTAGGGTGTTAACTCCGCCTCTAGTTGTAGAGCCGGTCTCAAGCCCGGATAAAGAGAGGAGAGGCACCCTAGCCCTTTAGCCCTTTAGCCCATTAGCCCTTTAGCCCTTTAGCCCTTTTTGCCCATTAGCCCATTAGCCCTTTTGCCCATTAGCCCTTTAGCCTATTAGTCCTACAAGGAATGTGCGGTAATCTAATCTTCTTAGAACAAAGGTATCCCCTGACATGTTCTAAACACATGTTGTATCGAGTACAGTGTTCTATTTTAGTCTTGATCACTTATTTAGTGTTCTAAGCACTTCAATCAATGTTCCGATCACATGGTAAAGTTAACGCCATAGAGTGCAGTGTACGATTCTATTCTTGTTATGTTTCTTTAGTGATTTGCAAGTCTAAACATGCATAATGACGTCATCACTGCAGCACGTGCTTACTCTAGCTATCGCGATGAGGTTTAAACTTGTTCGATAGAGCTATGCCTCGACATAAGAGGAGGCCTGAACAGCTTATGTATAGCCGCTATTGTTTAAAGATAGCTGCTGTTAAGAAAAAGCACGTAGAATTTTTCAAATTACCCGCCACCACATTTCAAAGGTATGAGGTTTAGTGCTGTAAAGATACCTGCACGATGCAAAGCTAGCTTTCTTCATCAGAGCAGCCACCATCTTGTGTGAGCACCTCTAGGCCGTATCATAAGGAGCTGTGTATAGTCGCCGTCTTGTCGCTGCTACCTTGCGCAAGCACCCATCTTGTGCAAGCGCTCTTAAGCTGTCTCATAAGAAGCTATGTATACCCGTCATCTTGTAGAATTAGATAGCTGCCAATGCCAAAGGGCCTAAGTAGGGATCGAACCGTCGATCTCATCATTACACTATGTTTTTCTTGTTCCTGATACTGCAAACCTAGGTATCAGGTGGAAAAATTTTATCCGTTTTGCTCTACGATGCACCGTTTTCGAGATATTTAACATTTTGCATTTAAGCCCCAAATTTAATGAATCGAACCTGCACGGCACGTTATATTCTCTACCATAGCTAGACCTGATCATGTTACGAAGACTTGCTTCAATACAAACTAAAACAGAGCGAATGCCAAAGGGCCTAAGTAGGAACCGAACCGTTGATCTCATCATTAGACTATGTTTTTCTTGTTCCTCGTACTGCGAACCGAGGTGTTGGGCAGAAAATTTTTTGTCCGTTTTGCTGTACGATGCACCGTTTTCGAGATATTTAACATTTTGCATTTAAGCCCCCAAATTTAATGAATCGAACTAGCATGACACGTTAGCCTCTAAGCTAGCTTTCTTCATAAGAGCAGCAGCCATCTTGCGCAAGCACCCTTAACGTGTCTCATAAGGAGTCGTGTATAGCCGCCATCTTGCGTCCGCCATCTTGCGCAAGCATCCTTAGGGCGTCTCTAGTCATCTTGTGCAAGGACCCTTAAGCCACCTCATAAGAGCAACCGCCATCTTGCGCAACCATCCCAAGGGAGTCTCATAAGAACCTATGTATAGCGGCCATCTTGCGTAAGCACCCTTAAGGAGTCATGTATAGCCACCATCTTGTGCAATTAGCGTCGAGAGATGGCTACCGTAGAACTTTTCTTTTTAAATTATCCGCCACCATATTTCAAAGGTATGTACCTAAAGAGTGTAGCACTGAGGTTTGCGATGTAAGATGGCGGATGACAGCTGACAGAAAGCGCGTGAGTTTGTTTACTAAACAAGAGCACGTGGAATTTTTCAATTTGCCGCCACCACATTTCAAAGGTATCTAGCTAAAGATGGCAGCAAGGTGCTCTCTTGATTAAAGATGGCGAATGACAGCTAACAGAACTTTTCAAATTGCCCGCTGCTACATGTCATAAAGAGGGCAGCACGGTGCTCTGTGGATTAAAGATGGCGGATGACTGCTGACGAAATTGCCCGCATGATAGCAGCACAGTGCTCTATTGATTGAAGATGGCGGATGACAACTGTCCAAAAAGCACGTGGCTTTGTTTCCAAACAAGAGCACATAGAATTTTTCAAATTGCCGCCACCACATTTCAAAGGTATCTAGCTAAAGAGTGCAGCACTGAGGTTTGTGACGCAAGATGGCGGATGACAGCTGTCAGAAAAAAGCACGAGTGTTTGTTTCCAAACAAGAGCACGTGGAATTTCCCGCCACCACGAAGAGGGCAGCACTGTGCTCAAAGATGGCTGCTGTCACGTAGAATTGTCTGCCACCACAGGTATCTAGCTAAAGAGGGCAGCACGGTGCTCAAAGATGGCTGCTGTCAAAAAGCATTTTTCAAATTATCCGCCACCACATTTCAAAGGTAAGTAGCTAAAGAGGGCAGCACTGTGTTCTATAGATTAAGGATGGCGGATGACAGCTGTCAAAAAAGCACGTGGATTTGTTTATCTCGCGCTAGTGAGGTTAAGTTGGTGGCACTAAGGTTTAGGTCCGCCAAGATGGCAGCACTGCGGATGACAGGTGGCGAATTTACAGCTACTGCGATAAAGAGGGCAGCACGGTGCTCTGTAGTTTAAAGATGGCGGATGACAGCTGTCAAAAAAGCACGTGGATTTGTTTACAAATTCGACAGCTGTCAAAAAAGCACGTGGATTTGTTTATCTCGCGCTAGTGAGGTTAAGTTGGTAGCACTAAGGTTTATTCCCATCAAGATGGCAGCACTGCCGATGACAGGTGACGAATTTGCAGCTACAGCGATAAAGAGGGCAGCACGGTGCTCTGTAGTTTAAAGATGGCGGATGACAGCTGTCAAAAAAGCACGTGACTGTCAAAAAGCACGTGGCTTTGTTTATCTCGCGCTAGTTAGGTTATGTTGGTACCACTGAGGTTTAAGTCCGTCAAGATGGCAGTACTGAGGTTAGCGATGCGTTGTTGTCTGTCAAAAAGCACGTGGCTGTCAAAAAACACGTGGCTTTGTTTATCTCGCGCTAGTTAGGTTAAGTTGGTACCACTGAGGTTTAGGCCCGTCATGATGTCAGTACTGAGGTTAGCGATGCGTTGTTGTCTGTCAAAAAGCACGTGGCTGTCAAAAACACGTGGCTTTGTTTACCTCGCGCTAGTTAGGTTAAGTTGGTACCACTGAGGTTTAGGCCCGTCAAGATGGCAGCAGTGAGGTTAGCGATGCGTTGTTGTCGATGACAGCTGTCAAAAAGCACGTGGCTTTGTTTACAAATTCAAATCTCCCGCCAAAATTCAAATTTTCCCCCCAAAATTCAAATTTCCCGCCAGAATTCAAATTTCCCGCGGGAGGAGGCCACAGAACCATACAATTATACTACTGCCGCGGTTATACGTGGTGTTAGAGTAAACATTATTAGTATAGAAGTTAATAAGTATTTACAAGTTTAAAGGTAGAATTTTGAATTTATGTAAAGCTTGGGAAGATATATGAAGCTTTGAAAATTGGATTATAAACTAGGTTTAGATACCCTATTATTCCAATTGTAAAGATTCTACTTGAGTAGTAATAGTTATGTTCTTGAAACTCAAAGAATTTGGCGGTGTTTTAGTCTTTTCAGAGGAATCTGTCCTGTAATCGATAGTACACGTTATATTCGACTTTGTTTTGTTTTCAGTTTGTATACCGCCGTCGTAGATTATTTTTTTAGAGGGATAATTTTCTGTAACTCTTATTAGAGTGAATTTCAGGTCAAGGTGCAGCTTATAACTAAGTAGGAGATGAATTACAATAAAAAAATTTAAATGGATCTTGCATTGAAAAATTGGTGCATTTGAAGGTGGATTTGAAAGTAATATTGTTATACTATAATAAAGTGATTTTAGGTCTAAGACATGCACACATCGCCCGTCGCTTTCATTATAAGGTGAGATAAGTCGTAACATAGTAGATGTACTGGAAAGTGTATCTAGAATGCAAAATAAAGCTTAAAGTGAAGCGTTTCATTTACACTGAAAGGATGTTCGTGCGATTCTAATTATTTTGAAAGTATCAATTTAGAATAAGTGGATAGGAAGAAATTTATTTAATTGAAATAACATTAATTATTATGTTTTAGTATAGGAATAGAACAAATTTATTTATTTATAGTGAAGTAGTACTGTGAAGAAAAATTGAAAAAAAGGGCCAATTTGTTATGTTGGTTAGCGTAATATTATTATAAAAATAACAAGGTTGTAATGAAATATTAGTTGGTTTTTAAGATATCTGGTTTTCCAAGAAAAGATTTTAATTCAGTATTTAATAGTAGTTTTTATATGGTGTATAAACTGTTAGTTGAATGTAATATTTTAAGGGATAAGCTTTAGAATAGAATTATAATTATTATAAGAATTGTAAAGAATTGTAGGCTTTAAATTAGCCATCAGTTGAATAATGTTGTAAGGTATTTTAATTTAATATAATTTTATAATAATTTTAAATTGGATATTGGGGTGAGTTAAATAATATAAGTTTAACTGTAATAATGATAAAATTAGTATATAAAAAATGTAAGATATTTGTTGAATGTTAATTTATATAAAGGAACTAGGCAAAATCTTAATGTTCGCCTGTTTATAATAAACATGTCCTTTAGAGATTGTTAATAGATATATTATCGTATTTTGTTGGGGTGACACAAAGATAAATGTAACTCTTTGTAATTTAAACATTGATTTATGGATATTTGATCCGTTAATGACGTTTATAAGATAAAGTTACCTTAGGGATAACAGCGTAATTCTGTTTGAGAGTTCATATCGAAAAGAAAGATTGCGACCTCGATGTTGGATTAAGGTGTAGAAGTTTAATTAATAAATCTGTTCGACTTTTAAATCCTTACATGATCTGAGTTCAGACCGGCGTAAGCCAGGTCGGTTTCTATCTTTATAGAAGATGAATATTTTAGTACGGAAGGACCAAATATTCAAAATAATCTTTGTTTATAGTGATAAATACTTTGACAGAGAAGTGCATTGGATTTAGAATTAAAAAATGTGAGGGTATTACAGGCAGTATTGTTAAAAGAGGTTTTAATAAGAATATTATGAGTTGTTATATTAATTATTTGTGTATTGATTGGAGTGGCCTTTCTTACTTTATTGGAGCGTAAGGTATTAGGGTATATTCAAATTCGTAAAGGGCCCAATAAAGTAGGATTTATTGGATTACCTCAACCCTTTGCTGATGCAATTAAATTATTTTCTAAGGAGGGGACATATCCTGTAGCGTCAAATTATTTATTTTTCTCCTGTTCTTGTATTAGCTTTGATAACTTGGATAATTTATGACCACTTTGTTTACTTTTTTACTATGCACGAGTTTGGGAGTTAACACTGTTATAATTGCGGGATGATCTTCTAATTCTAATTATGCATTATTAGGGGATTTACGGGCTGTTGCTCAAACGATTTCTTATGAGGTGAGATTAGCATTAATTTTATTGAGATTTATTTTTTGGTTGATAATTATTGTCTTATAAGATTTATGAATTTTCAAGGGTATGTATGATTTATGTTTTTAACTTTCCCCCTCATATTAGCGTGATTTGCATCATGTTTAGCTGAAACTAATCGGAATCCTTTCCATTTTGCGGAAGGAGAGTCAGAATTGGTTTCAGGATTTAATGTTGAATATAGAAGAGGATGGTTTGCTTTAATTTTTTAGCTGAATATACTAGAATTTTTTTATAAGAATGTTATTTTGTATATTTTTTTTCGGGGGAGATGTTTTATCAGTTTATTTTTTTAATTAACTTTTTTAGCTTTCATATTTATTTGGGTTCGTGGAACTCTACCTCGATTTCGTTATGATAAGGAAGACAAGGGCCACGAAGGGCGTGAAAATGAAAACTCTCCAGGCCCCGAGTGTTCTAATTCTGTAGGTAAGAAGGGAATGCTTCGAAAATAGTAGGTACTGCATTCTCCTCCAAAACAAATTTATTCATGGACCGATCAACAATTCGGGTTTTAAATGTGCTAAACATATTCTGGTGTAAGGAGAAGGTATCCAAATTTCCTTCTAATGGCCTTAATCCACTCTGTTCTCCTTTCTTCATGAACAGGAAACCACAGGAATAAATGACGATAAACAACATGGCTAACCTAAAAATTCTTACGAAATGTGGACTCCGAAATACTAGCACAATAACAATGGAGGTACGGTAATACAATATACTGTACTACATACTACAAGCCATAGGTACTTAGAATATTACCCGTGAAATGTTATTCCAGGAATATTTTTCGATTTCCGATTCGTGCAACCATATGCACAACACGACATTGTAAGAGCTACAACAACATTAACTAAATATTAGTACATTTTTTACGTTTTAGCGTGTCTTACAGTGTTTGCACCTGAAAATTCCCGCAATTACAATTTGCGTCCACCGTATTCACTTCCTTGAGCTGTGAGATATTTGACTATAAAGAAATAGCATGCGTTGTCGCGCCTATTTACGACCACGCCCCCTGTGTAGACCACTGTCATTGGGCTTCAGTCTCAGAGCCCCGAGGTATCTCGCTGTATTCTTAACCCCCTGGTTAAGATGTGGTATTAAGGATCGGGGAAACCACATAGGCAGACGTTCCTTCTCTCTTATGTATCCACTTTGGGCCAGACCAGGGGTGTGACACTTCATAGGGAGCGTCCCAAGCAGTTCCGAGATGGGCCCCTCAATATCCGCCAACTAGTGAAAACTAAAATTCCCTTTGGGTGGCATTAAACATGCAATTGTGCGCGGTACAGCAAATTCATAACACCGTTAAACGTTGCGCGCGAAGGGAACTTGGTCGTACGGCAAGTAATAGTGCTGGTTAGACGAAAATTTGTTGAGATTCTTTCGCATTGAACGAGATTTTTGATCCAGTATGCCACATCATAAACGGTGTGTTGCGCCAGGATGTCAGGAATACGCTGACAGGTTAAAAATACATCAATTTTTAGGTTTCCGAAGGACACTGCTAGGTAAGCGAGTTTTACTTAAGATACAATTTAAGAAGAATTTTGCATCCTATTACAATATTCAGGGGGCCAGTTATTTCGTACATTGAATTGAAAGTAATTCTGATAAGTTGTCTGAAGACAATATTTACTATCTTGAAGTCTAGTTTTCTTAGGTGCTGCCAATGAGTCCAAAATTGTGGAAATAGGCGATTATTGCAGCTCCCTGTGAAGAAGCTTTATGACATGAGATATCTCTGTGGAAAGTAGACGAGAACATTGCCATCTTCAACTTTCTTCTGAATGTGAGGAGAAATCATTGATTGAAGTGGTTTCATTGACTCCAGGACTCTCTGACAAGCAGAAAAGGCTGCAGGGTATGTATGATTCAGCAGGGTAATTACATCTGGATTTTTTGTGTTTGTATTGAAGTTCGTTTGATGTGATGTTATCTGTATTTTATACAGGACATCTATCTGCCTAACATCTTACTGGGTTTGCTGTCCTCGATGCCAGTTTCACACAGAGAGAAGATTCCCAGCTATCTTCCACTGAGAGTAAGTTTCAATGTACATCAGAAGCAGGAACTATGGTCATTTGATTGTTATCCGTACTGTGATATCCTGTATTAACTTCAAGGGACAACATTTTGTTGAGGGTGTGAGCATTTAATGTAGCCTTGTCTAAAAATGTTGGAATGACTAGTGGGTTATTGACGCTTGTGTTGCTGCTTTCTCATTCCTGAATGTATTTTTGATTCAAATGAACTGTCAGGGAGGCAGCAATAGGCTTCTCTCCACTCAGTTCTTTGCATTAACTTCAAACATTGAATTCAGCATCCAGTGGTCCATTGGAGTATTTAAGAGTAACTTCTTGTGTCAGAAGAGGAAAATTGAATCCTGGGTTTCAAATACTTAATGGGCAATTGTTCTATAACTTATATAGTCTTACCTGGAGGGCAAAAATATAATATCCTTGCCGGGCTCAGTGTCTCAGACAGTAGAGTGCTGGCCTTCTGAGCCCAACTTGGCAGGTTCGATCCTGGCTCAGTTTGGTGGTATTTAAAGGTGCTAAAATATGTCAGCCTTGTGTCACTAGCATGTAAAAGAACTCCTGTGGGACAAAATTCTGACACCACAGTGGGACGTAAAAACAATAACATTATTATAATATCCCAAATCTGTGGATTCTGGCATAGCAAGTTTTTCATACATGAATTAGTCCATTTGCAAAGTAATTAATCAACATGAATGTTTTCCTTTCATTTGCATCAGTTTAAGGACCTGTTCTTGAAGAGGTTCTCAATTTAAAGGATAGGGTACAGGTCTAGGTATTGAAAGTCAAGTAGACAGTCTTGTAACTTGTAAGAGAACATCTTTATGACTCAAGTATTTCATATGATGCTTCTTGAGCTCTTTCGAATATAACACTCAATGACCCGTCATGATCTTGGTGCTATTGGAACTGCTCTCGGTAACTGGTGCAGTAACCACTCTGTATCCTATGGCACAGAGTGCTGTTATGGCTGCCGATGGTAGAAATAAGTGTGGTCTAAGTTTTATAATGTATTTGAAATACGAAGTGCAATATGGAATACCTTGTAGAGGAGAGATGTGTTTACTGCAACAGCCATGGACGTAGTGCAGATTTTATGTTGAATATCCTGTAGAGGAGAGATGTCTTTACTGCAACAGCCAGGGACGTAGTGCAGATTTTATGTTGAATACCTTGTAGAGGAGAGATGTATTTACTGCAAGAGCCAGGGACGTAGTGCAGATTTTATGTTGAATACCTTGTAGAGGAGAGATGTGTTTACTGCAAGAGCCAGGGACGTAGTGCAGACTTTATGTTGAATACCTTGTAGAGGAGAGATGCCTTTACTGCAACCTGCCAACCCCCTTAAGTACATTTACTCTTATAACCTATTGTAATTTACCATGCGCCATTCTCCATAGCTCAAGCACACAGTACCATTTCCATTGGCTGAGGTACAACAGGATATGGCATCATTCAATTCAGTCAAGTGAAGTACATTCCATTACCAACCCACGCACAATATAAACAAACTGTAACGAAACAATGTACAGTAGCGGAGGATACAGCACACTCACAGCCTGCTAGCAGGGAAGGATGTCTTGAAGAGGAATTCCGCCAAGTACCCTGCAAAGTGCGCTTTCTGTCTGCCAAATCTCGTAATGGAATTCATGCTGTGCTTTAAAATGTCAGTGTCAGCTTTTCACCACTGTCCAACATAGAATGTGCTGCTAAAACCCTATGGAATGATAGAGGCCTGACACCCTGTTCGCTACATCACAGACCAATGGTTTTGTCGCCAACAGTAGCCCAACCAATCCAGACCAGTAGTTTTGTCGCTAGCCAGACCTAACCAATCCAGACCAATGATAAATGAATTCACCTTCACACCGGTGTTCAGCAATGAATGCGCTACTGTTCGATCGGTTCTCAAGTTCAAAATTTGGCACTGCGCTGAAACAAAGGCCACATTAACTGAACATATGCCCTGCCAACAATTGATGATACTCCCTGTGTGACCCATAAGTTGCTCCAGACTGTAGTGCTTCAATGTAACCCGGCACTCACAGTAATTTTCTCATTAATTAATCCAACACTCCCTATCAGTAATTTTGATACTAACATTAATGAGTAGGGTACATTGCTGCACGACCTAAACAAACACTCTCATTAAATGATTTCCGATGAACCGGAATCTCTCCTGTCACTACCAGTTACCGTGGGAGACCTACGGCCACCTAAAAGACCTTGTGACTAACAGTAATATTTGACTACACCATGGTTAGCGCTCTTTGCACTTGGTAATACTGCCAACCATGTTGAACCACTGTCAGTTAACACCCTGAGTGAAAAACGGTACAGTGGGAAGACAGTGTGACATCACTATCATTATGCCAATACCCTACTCTTAAATTAATATTACGCCTACTCTCTGGGCTAATTAACACGAATTTCATGTTAGAAATAGAAAAATCCCATTAAGTTGCGAAGCTTTATACATATGCTGTCCAATACTGGCTATGGGGAGAAGGAAGGGAAGCTGCATTGGACATCTGGATGAACAAGGCTATTTATTTCTCTGTTATAATGTTACATTTCTAGTGTTTTCGCACATCTACTCCCTCCTTGTACCCTAATGAATAAGTCTTAATAGGATTTGACGGTGCCTACAAGTGAACTGGCGATGTTCCGCTTGTGTACCGTAACCAAGATTCAAGGACAGTTGTCATGAAGGAAGGAGCCAACGATGAGAGAAATACTGTAACTCATACTTACATTCATCTTCATTATTGACCTATGCATCCCGGAGATAGTGGGTTCAAATCCCACTGTCGGCAGCCCTGAAGATGGTTGTCCGTGGTTTCCCATTTTCACATCAGGCAAATGCTGGGGCTGTACCTTAATTAAAGCCGCTTCCTTCCAACCACAAGTCCTTTCGTATCAAATCGTCGCCATAAGACCTATCTGTGTCGGTGTGACGTAAAGCCACTAGCAAAGAAAGGACTGTTATGCCTTTCAGTGCTCATCCTGCAAGCCTCAGTTAATTTAAAACATCTTCACAATCCTCTATTTGTGGTCTTGTTTACTGCCATGCATCTTATCTTTAGATCATTACAAACTGACTGCACCGGGCGAATTGGCCATGGGGTTAGAGGCGTGCAGCTGTGAACTTGCATCTGGAAGACAGTGGGTTCGTATCCCACTGTCGGCAACCCTGAATATAGTTTTCCGTGTTTTCCCATTTTCACACCAGGCAAATACTGGGGCTGTACCCGAATTAAGGCCACGGCTGATTCCTACCAAATCTCAGGCCTTCCCTATACTTATCGTCGCCAAGAGACCTATCTGTGTCGGTGCGACGTAAAGCAGCTAGCAAAACAAAAAAGCTGACTGTAACAATAATCGTCTTGATCTTCCTCTACTTCCTGTACTCTCCACGCCAGAGAACATTATTCTCCTGTGTAACCTATCCTCCATTCGCCTCACATGACCCCATCACCGAAGCCAGTTTATCTAACTTACTCTCAACCATTGATTGCACCTTCGCTTCCAAAATGCCAGTGAAAATCTTACTGGGTATAATGATCCTAAACCTTCTTACTGTCTATTGCTTGGAACGTTCCTTAATTATATCCGTGTTCTTCTGTATAACTTTGTTGACAGGGAGATTCTGTGCTCTTATTTGTCTCCAGACCAGAGGTCACTTTCTCTATAATATGGCTGTCCTAGGTGTCTAGATGCTTAGGTCACTACAGGTCAGATAGTGGTGTGTATATCATCAAAACATTCTAAACAGAATAACCAAAGGATCATCCATGCACTTACATTTCTAGGCTCACTTTATGACTACGAAATGAATGCATATCTTTTTTATTAAACCCTTTTCTTTTTGGTTGGTACACTCAACATTAATTCTTATACCTTGGTTTCCATTACAGATGATAAAGTCAAGAGAACGGATGAAGCGGAAAAAGGTCTCGCCAGTGCTGCAGAATTAATATGAATAAATTATGTAATGGTTCCAGCTTTTCAATACATGTAAGCTTAGTAATGTAAGGTTACATCACTAGTTGATCATAAACGGTACCGGGTCATAATCAGCCCATCACTTAAAACAGAAACAACAACGCACAGATAAATAACCAATAATGTATATATGTTTCACCAGGTCGAGCAGTATAACATATGTGACTGTGGCACTGTGTTTTAAAAGTTTCTATAATCTTGAAGAGAAGATTAAATATCTCCAGGAAACCATCTAGGAATCGTTACCAGACGTAAGTTCGTGTGGAGGAGTTGTTACTGTATGTTTTAAAAGCTTTTAAAATTTTGAAGAGAAGAAAGATAAATAGCTCGAGGATCAGTGTTGTAGTTGTGTGCTTGCCGTATGAAGATGTTGTTGATTAGTCGTGTGTCACCTGGAGTGTGGTTATTGATGCAGGGCGAGCTCCAGAATTTTTCACGACAGTCAAGTGGAAGGAGATGGTCTTCTCAACAGAAAACTTTCGCTTTGCTGACGTGATGTTTATGAATTATGTCACATACTTCCACACAATACTTAAAATACCATATAACATTCCACGAAAAATTCAGGTCTTAGCGTGTGTTCCAGTATTTGGCAACTCGATGGAGGTTAGGTACTGTATACTTTCAGTTTTGAAGTATCATTTCATTGATCCCGTTTGTTGTGCCTTCTACTTTGTTCGTAGAGTGCAAACATTTGCTATTGGTGCTGTTATATATATTTTGAGTTATTTTTGTGATTTTCTGTGATGTGAGTAGCCTGCTTGTGCAAGACGAATTTGTTTCATTCCAGGTTTAGTTCTTCAAGTTTTACTTGTTTTTTGAGAGTATGGAGTGAAATTAGAACCATACGCGTTCTTATTGTGAAGAAATATTATGATCATGAACTTACCTCACATTGAACTACCTAGCTGTTGCGAGTAAATATGTGTGTGAGCTTCTTACCTGTTGTTTGGAATACACTGACTGACAGAGCAAATGCAACACCAAAAAGGAGTGGTTCGAAAGGGATGAAAGTTGGGGAAAAAACAGAGACGGCACGGACGAATAATTGATGTTTATTTCAAACCGATATGCAGGTTACACAATGCGCACGGCATCGACTCAGTAGGATGTAGGACCACCGCGAGCGGCGATGCACGCAGAAACACGTCGAGGTACAGAGTCAATAAGAGTGCGGATGGTGTCCTGAGGGATGGTTCTCCATTCTCTGTCAACCATTTGCCACAGCCTGGTCGTCCGTACGAGGCTGGGGCAGAGTTTGCAAACGGCGTCCAATGAGATCCCACACGTGTTCGATTGGTGAGAGATCCGGAGAGTACGCTGGCCACGGAAGCATCTGTACACCTCGTAGAGCCTGTTGGGAGATGCGAGCAGTGTGTGGGCGGGCATTATCCTGCTGAAACAGAGCATTGGGCAGCCCCTGAAGGTACGGGAGTGCCACCGGCCGCAGCACATGTTGCGCGTAGCGGTGGGCATTTAACGTGCCTTGAATACGCACTAGAGGTGACGTGGAATCATACGCAATAGCGCCCCAAACCATGATGCCGCGTTGTCTAGCGGTAGGGCGCTCCACAGTTACTGCCGGATTTGACCTTTCTCCACGCCGACGCCACACTCGTCTGCGGTGACTATCACTGACAGAACAGAAGCGTGACTCATCGGAGAACACGACGTTCCGCCATTCCCTTATCCAAGTCGCTCTAGCCCGGCACCATGCCAGGCGTGCACGTCTATGCTGTGGAGTCAATGGTAGTCTTCTGAGCGGACGCCGGGAGTGCAGGCCTCCTTCAACCAATCGACGGGAAATTGTTCTGGTCGATATTGGAACAGCCAGGGTGTCTTGCACATGCTGAAGAATGGCGGTTGACGTGGCGTGCGGGGCTGCCACCGCTTGGCGGCGAATGCGCCGATCCTCGCGTGCTGACGTCACTCGGGCTGCGCCTGGACCCCTCGCACGTGCCACATGTCCCTGCGCCAACCATCTTCGCCACAGGCGCTGCACCGTGGACACATCCCTATGGGTATCGGCTGCGATTTGACGAAGCGACCAACCTGCCCTTCTCAGCCCGATCACCATACCCCTCGTAAAGTCGTCTGTCTGCTGGAAATGCCTCCGTTGACGGCGGCCTGGCATTCTTAGCTATACACGTGTCCTGTGGCACACGACAACACATTCTACAATGACTGTAGGCTGAGAAATCACGGTACGAAGCGGGCCATTCGCCAACGCCGTGTCCCATTTATCGTTCGTTACGTGCGCAGCACAGCGGCGCATTTCACATCATGAGCATACCTCAGTGACATCAGTCTACCCTGCAATTGGCATAAAGTTCTGACCACTCCTTCTTGGTGTCGCATTTGCTCTGTCAGTCAGTGTAAATGAACTCAAAATATATACAGTGTGCATTATGCTGTGTTTTACTTCTTCCTTTCCTTCTCCTCTTTTCCATTTCCATACACAAAAGTCGTGGGAAGGGTTCAAGGAAAGAGCAAAGAATGAGGTTATGTTAGGTCGTGATTTAGGTAGTATGGGCGTTTTGGAGTTTTATATGAATTGCATTAACATTTTCAGTAATGAATGTTGCATTTATTATTGAATAGATGTAAATTTACATTGAAATGCGAACGGTGAACAAGCGATACAAGCCAGCGTAATAAAAGGATTGCCAACATAACAAATAAGGTAGTAGCAATTTACTTTTCAAATAATAGACACGATAAAAGCTTGTGATACAACTTTCCTACGGAAATGCAATCATTATCCATATCACAATTAAAAATTTAACGAAGTAACAGCTATCATTATCAAGTTTATTGCGAGGTACCATAGTGGTATTTATTTCCATACGTTGGCAGAGAAAGAGGGGCCACTATAGCTTCCATGACCTGTTTTATCAACGTATTTTATTATACAGGAGTGACGGCTCTATTTCTCTTACATGATCCTTGGGCCAGGCCGTTGCCTACGAGATACACAAGGCCGGGAAATACAGCACACTAGACTCATCCTCGAGATATTTCCGGGAAGTGCCGCTAGAGTTCTCTTTACTGATCTGTCTCGCCCGCTCATTGCAACACGTTCGAATATGAAAAACTATAAAAATTCATTAAAACTAGTAATTTCAGAAGGCAGCAAACAGATATGAGATCAAAGATAGACCAAGAACAATTCTTTGACTTATTTTCTACAACGTATTTTTTACAATATGCTTAAACAAAATAAGTAATTCACGAAAGAAGCAGAGAAATGTGATAGCCAGTTTGTCACTTCTTACCGATTCCTTTAATTGTGCCTCAGAGTATCCGATAAGCGGATCGAGATTGCGGTCATAAATAACTTTGGGTTTAATCGCCCTTTCACCAATTATCAGCGATCCAATCTTTTCCTCCGCACATCTGATATTTTGACATTTGTATTGAAGCCGCTGTTTGGTGAGCGATGTTATGCCCGTTACGCAAATATTTAGCGTCGTTTCACAGTATTCATCTTTTTTCTTCCCGTAAAATTAAATTTGTATTCGCCTCTGTGGTGTAGTGGTTAGTGTGATTAGCTGTCACCCTCGGATGTCCGGGTTCGATTCCCGGCCCTGCCACGAATTTTGAAAAGTGGTACGATGGGCTGGAACGGGGTCCACTCAGCCTCGGGAGGTCAACTGAGTAGAGGTGGATTCGATTCCCACCTCAGCCATCCTCTAAGTGGTTTTCCGTGGTTTCCCACTTCTCCTCCAGTCAAATGCCGGGATGGTACCTAATTTAAGGCCACGTCCGCTTCCTTCCCTCTTCCCTGCCTGTCCTTTCCAATCTTCCCATCCCTCCACAAAGCCCCTGTTCAGCATAGCAGGTGAGGCTGCCTGGGCGAGGTACTGGACATCCTCCCCAGTTGTATCCCAGACCCAGAATCTGAAGCTCCAGGACACTACTCTTGAGGCGGTAGAGGTGGGATCCATCGCTGAGTCCGAGGGAGGAACCGAACCTGGAGGGTAAAGGGATGAAGAAAGAAGAATAAAATTAAATTCGTTCTAACAGGAATAAAGCTCCTAAATGAACAATTTTAACATGCTTTTCAATTTGGTTTGCTTTTTGGTCAAGTTCAGATACCGTAAAACTTATTTTCTGATTTCATTACCCGTATCCTACTTCTCAATTTACAGATTGTTTTATGTAATCTGGTATTTAATTTTCTCATCCGTATACTTTTTAGATTTAACAGAGATACTCGTAGAATTTCCTTGATATAGAAACGAGACTTGTACTCCTTTTTCGTTTGTGGCTGACGTATGAAGATATGGTATATTTATCGTTATCCGAATCGGAACTTTTACTAAACTTTGATGGCAATACATCATATTTGGGAGCTGGACTCTTGCTGCGTGTGACATTTTCCTGTTTGAAACCAGAAGGAATTTGATTGATGTGCTTAAACTGAAATCTGTTTTATGAGAAGAATTGCTAGGTACCTAAAGAGATCCTACTATATCACTTTGCCTAAACATAGTTTCCATCCATTTCTCCCTTAAAACGCACTCGGAAGAGAAACTATGGAACGTCAATTTTCATGCTTTTTAGTGTCATCCGAAATACAGAGAGGTACACAACAGTGCACCTTCTTCTCAACCTCAGAGACACTCACCGTCAGAAACAATATCCACAATAAATTGCACAAAATCAACATAGCATCACAATTACTCCGCATATCACAATGTTGAAGTCCGCCAAGAACAGAACGGAAACTTGACATCTAGGGGCCAAACCGTGAACACGGTCGGGCCGCTTTTTCAGCAACAAATTAGTAGCTATGTCACGGCCTTGTATATCTCGTAGGCAACGGCCAGGCATAGCGCCACATTGCACAGAGTGCTCTTTTCAATAAGTGTCGTATACTTCGGAGTTGTCAGTGGTAATAAATCATAACTGTCAGTACCTGCGTTCCTCAGCTGACGTGTGCTTCAGTGTAGTATAGTTAGTAGGGAGTGAGTGTGTTAAATGGAGAAAGCAGTTGGAGGCGGTGGCACCAACCGTCCCCCGAATCTGGACATGGATTTGGAGGTCGACCACGAAGAAGAAATTCCCGCACAGAATGAACAAGTAGCAGTGAACTCTAACGATGAAAGGCATCCAGCTGACAAAAATCTCTCAAAAAGGGACAATAGCTCATCACCTACAGAATTGTATCCTCGTACTCATAGGGTACCTTATTTGATTAATGTTGAACCTGTGGGTAATAATAATACAGGCAATTTGCATCCTATGGCCTTAGGTCGACTTTTTTATGACAATAAAATCAGTGGCATAAAAACTGTTAGTCGCAAAGGTGCTCGCCGGATTCAAATTGTATTTAAGTCTGGTCAACACGCCAATAGTTTTTTGCACCATCCAATCTTACCAGAAAAGAATCTAAAAGCCTACATTCCATCATCCAGTATTTATCGTATCGGAATTATTCGTGGTGTGGATAAAAATTGATCCAACGAAGACATAATGCAATTCATTGACTCTACCGAACCCATTAAACAAGTGCAGCGTATGAACAGAAGGATTAGTGTTGGTGATAAAATAGATTACGTGCCTACTGGTTCCACGAAAGTAACCTTCAGATCTCAAAACCTACCGGATCATGTATCTATTTTTAATGTGCTCCTAGAGGTTGAAGTATTTATTTATAATCCTATTATATGTCAAAATTGTCAGCGATATGAACACATTGCTAAAAATTGTAGGGCCAGCAATTCTCGTTGTGGGAGATTTTCTCTATCCCATTCAACACGGGAATGTCAGCAAACAATGTTAAAATGTCTACACTGCAATCTTAATCATTCAGTGGGATCACATTTATGCGAAGTTCATAACAAACAAGTTACTATTAAAAAATTATGTGCATTCAAAATATATCTTCTGAAGAGGCACAAAATCAAGTACAGCCACAGGCATATAACCCACTTTCAGTAACGCAGCAATTTCCCCCACTACACTCTTCCGAATCAAACCAAACAGTCGAGCTTCCTAAAAAAAGAAAATTTACGGAAGTTATCTATCGTGAACCTCGGGTCACACCTCCCCCTGGTTATGATAGGGACGGTTACCTTCAAATACTTGGACCCACCAGAACAGAACATCTTTCATCTCCCATAACTAATACTACCCACGCGCCGTGTGGTTCAGGGATTCGGTCTACAGTGTCATCCTCTAATAATGAACCAGGAAGTAGTTTCCAGAAGGATAATTCATTATCCTTTAACCCAAGTAAACTACAATCGGCACTACGTGCTGAGTTTTTAATACTCATGGAATTATTAGGGGGTAACCCACAATGGAGTCATTTGGTTAAGAGTATAAATGACAAAGTCAATAGTCTCATCGGACATTGCAATTTCGATTCTCCAGTGGAATTGTAAAAGCATACTAGGTAAGAGACATGAGTTAGTTAAACTTATTAATGAATATCATCCCCGTATAATATTAATTCAAGAATCCAGGTTGAAACCCATGTATACTTTTCGACTTGCGGGTTATAAAACGGAACGAATGGATGGTGGTGGATATGGCGGCGTACTAATGCTTATTGCCACTGGAATAACATATCATCGGTTGGAGGTTGCCCATCATATAACAGGCACCTTTCTTGTAGCAGTGAAAATTAATGAACTGGTGATTGTGAATCTTTATTGTCCCCCTCGTATACAGGGTACAGCTACACAGTGGTATAATTTTTTCTCTCAGTTTACTCCTTATCCTCATTTTATAATTTCCGGGGATATGAATGCCCATCACACCGCATGGGGATCTCAGCACATTTCTGCTAAGGGTAGGAAAATTCTACATGTAACGCAGACCCTAGACCTAGTAATATTAAAAGATGGATCTCCTACACGACTCACAGCACCGGGGCAAGCTAAAAGCGCTGTCGATCTTTCTATTTGTAGTATCTCATTGGGTCACCGTAGTTTTTGGCAAACAATTAAAGGTACCCATCTCAGTGACCATTTCCCCATATTTCTCTCACTTAGTGGGAATATCGGCTCTATAAATTTCGAATCTTCTACAAATAACCAACACCGGCTCGACAGGTCACTCCATGATTTTGATTTTGATATGTTTCATAGCTATTTACATGCCAAGCTCAAACTCAGTTCTTCCCCTATCATGTAATATTCATCATTTCTTACTGCAATTACCGAATATCTCAATATGTATCATCCTATTCATCCCAAAACATTCACGTCCAAGCCTGAACAAATTGTAATAAGATGGTGGGATAAACAATGTGATGCAAAGGTCAAACGCCGCAAAATTCTTTTTCGACAACTTCGAACTAACTTCACATATTAACACTATATCCTTTACCAGAAGTATACTGCACTTATGAAACGCACTTTTAATCATAAACGAAAGGAATCCTGGAAAAAATTCATCTCTACTATTCATAGAAATACTAATCCACAAATTATTTGGTCTGCTATTCGATCCCTAGGTCGCATTCAACGACGACACAATACTGTTACCATTCATCCTGATAATCTACAGACATTTTATAATGAACTAACTCCAGATTTCGTGACACCCCAATTTCCGCTGTCTTCTTCCGTACATAATGTTCAATTTGACACACTTATGCAACCCATTGAACTAATAGAATTCCTCACCGCTGTTGAAGGTAAGACTTCCACTTCCCCGGGTCCGGATTACATTACTTACAAAATGATTCAACATCTTCCACACAGAGCTCAAAAAATTTTAATCACGTACTTCAATTCGGTTTTAACGTCCGCCACAACTCCACAGGATTGGAATCAATTTCTCCTCGTGCCATTAGAGAAACCACCAACTGAAGGACATGTATATCGACGGTACCGAGGCATAATCTTGGGATCCTGTATTAGGAAGGTTTATCTACGTATACTGGTCAGTCGCCTACTATGGTGCTTGGAATATTATAATTTATTGCCAAAATACCAATTTGCTTTTATCAAAGGAAGAAGTACTTTTGACGCTGTAAACATTTTCTTAACGGATCTCACTTTAGCTAGATTTCGAAAACAAGATACTCTTGCCATTTTCATCGACATCAAACAGGCATATGATAATATTAATATTCATGTATTACTCCAAAAATTAACGGATATGCAATTTCCTCCCAATTTTATAAGTATCATACGGCAACTTTTATACTATCGATGCCTACACATTAAATCATCATGGCAGCCTCATAACATTCGTTATAGTTCCAAGGGCTTACCCCAAGGTGACGTACTAAGTGGTACATTATTTGCATTGTACCTCAAGGATCCCGAAACACTCATTACTCGTGATGCTCGCATAATTACGTACGCGGATGATGTCCTAATATACGTTACTAAAAGTACAGTATTGGAAGCCAGGCAAACCATCTCGCAAGTACTAGACAACGCAAATAATTGGTTCAAAGACCATGGATTCGAAGTTTCGCAGAATAAGTGTGCTGCAATGGTATTCACCAATAAACGAAGTTATGATCAATCACCAATACAAAGTAGTACTTTAGTCATTCCGATTCGTACAACCTATAAATATTTAGGTATATATTTAGATAATAAGTTAACCTTGAAATATCATTTTGAATCCCTACACTATAAAACAAATAACTTTTCAAATATTCTCAAAGCTATCGTAAGGAGGAACTGAGGGGCGGACCCAGTCATGGCGTTGACAATCTATAAGAATACCATACGATCACGGTTAGATTACGGATGCTTCTTTTTTAACATGGCATCTGCCACCCTTGTCCATAAATTAGACGTTATTCAATACAAAGCGATACGACTATGCATTGGTGCATTGAAATCTACCCCCACTAATGCGTTGCTGGTTGAAACTGGAGAAATGCCGTTGTTCTTACGGAGAAAGTTTCTAGCAAACAAGTTCTTACTAAGAAAAATCTCGCTTACCTCCTATTTGTTATTTCCTAAATTACAACTTCTCTCGGAATATTTTCGAAAATACCCTAATACTAAATTAAAACCGCCTGACCTCTTAACAGCCTTTGAAAACATTAGAGATTATAACAATCGAGTCATTAAATGTCCCTCTCTACCTCATTATTCCTTCCCATACTCTGTATCATTGTATAAACCACAACTTATTATATCCCAATTCAGATTCAATACCAAACAAAGCATACAATCTTCTCATATTATTTATTTTCCATTCCCAGTATGCCCATCTCCTCATCAGGATACATTAAGTATTTACACGGATGGTTCTCGAAATGACCAAGGTGTCGGAGCAGCCTACTATATACCTTCATCTAAAACCTCCGGTAAATTCACACTACCAAAACATGCTTCTATCTTCACTGCTGAAGCATTCGCCATTTGGCAGGCCCTATTATATGTCAAAATTCATGCTATACCCAAAGCCACCATATTTTCTGATTCACAGAGTGTTCTAAAATGCATTCAATCAACTCAAAGTCCAAGTTCGTGGTATGTCCTCAATATTAAAAAACTATTATTTAACCTAGACCAAAACCATCAGGATATAACGTTGGTCTGGATTCCAGGCCATTCTAATATCAATGGCAATCTTAAAGCTGATTTACTTGCCAAAGACGCTGCTTTAGGAAATGGGTTCAACTGTAACATCGCTATTCCCGCTACCGATATGCAACCTCTCATAAAACATGCACTTTGTCAAGAATGGCAGGGGTATTAATCCACTATATTCGTAATGTTATAAGTGAGTGTAAATTAATGCAATCTTACTTGGAGAGCATCTGAGAGGAGAGATGTGTTCATTGCGATGTCCCGCCCCAAGAAGTATATTTATTTTTATAACCTATTGAAGATTATTTCACGCCATATTCATTTCTCAAGTAGCTTCTTGTATTCCTATTGGGCAATGTAAAGAGTCACGTGATCTCCTCCGCGAGAAGGAACTTCATCATAATGCGTTACCAACCGCAGCACAATAAAAGCGCAAGTAAATGTAACATGTGAAGAAAACAATGTACTATACAGAACAGCAACAAAGATACGTGAAACTTACCTTAATGTAGAGGAGGGTAGAGGGTTGCTGCCGCCTTGAGGAATTCGTGTCCAGACCAATCGTCTTTCCCCTGGAAACTAGGGGCCTAACGCCGCTTCGCGGCTTCTAACCGTCCAGACCAATAGTCTTGTCCACGGCAAGAATCCTAACTGTCCAGACCAATCGTCTTTCCTCACGAAACTAGGGGCCTAACGCCGCTTCGCGGCTTCTAACCGTCCAGACCACTGGTCTTGTCCACGGCAAGAATCCTAACTATCCAGACCAATGGTTTTCTCCACGGCAAGAATCCTAACTATCCAGACCAATGGTCTTGTCCACGGCAAGAATATAACTAATAATCACCACCACCACCACCAGGTATCGAAGCAAGCACAGTTCCTAAGTACGGAGGTTGGCAGCACTGACCACTGCTAGAGAACATCTTTCTGAGTAGGCAGCGAGCGAGGAAACAAACGACAGTCGCTACGCGTGAGTGGCCCCCGGGCTGGACTAATGATGTGGCAGGACGCTTGGAAAGAATCTGCGACTTTAAAGGGTGGTTTTTATTTTAATGTGCAACCTTCTATCTGTTTACGGCCATGGTTTGCTAAAGGGAAATACACACGTTGGCATGTTACCACTATCATTCGCCTACGTTTTAACCATGCACTCACACCAGCCTATAAATTTCGATTTCAGTTAAATGACTCACCGCTATGTAATTGTGGTAACGCTATCGGGGATGCTAATCACATTATTCTCCAATGAAAATATTTAACTCACAACGAAACATTCTCTTTCAACGATTATTAGAACAACAGGTTGCCTTTCCCACATGTGTCTCTTGCAACGAGCTAGAATAACATAGAGAGGCGGAAGCGCTGCCTGGGTGAAGCTAATAGAACGAAAGTCCGCCATGTTTCCTGTTGTCACACAAGCAAGGGGGCATGGGTTTTAAATGACGAAAAGTGTAGAAAATACGCACTTTAGAATCACTGGGGGAGAATTAAAGACCGTTGCCGAAAGCTTGAAGCATTAAAGCGAATACCGCCACTTCATCATATTGCGGCACGAGGCCAACAGCACGATCAGTTGATTGTAGGGTAGTTCGAAATCATCGCACAGTGACATACGAATAGGCCTCGAAATTGGAACAAGAGCGTTACCCTGCATGGCTGTTGTGGTTAAACGTAAATTAGAATAAAAACGATGGACATAAATATTTATGACAGGAAGCCTTAAAATCATAGGGATCTACAATAGGTTACAACCTCATTCTGTTCATATTTTTAAAATTATTGCATCCTCATGAGTACTGTGTTCCTTTCTTAATCTGTTTACCCTCACATTGTACGGCTGGCATTCTTGAAAGCGAGAATCTATGTTTTCACTTCTTAAAACTTAGGGAATTAAATTGGCATGCACGATCTCCCTGTCACCTCAACATATGCTCTCGCGCCAATTCGCTTTGTTTTGACAACCGTTAACATGGCTGCCCCTCGTCAATTACTTGCTTCAAGCAGGGAGCGCTGATGACAGGCATACAGCCCCTCTATGTTATTCTAGCTCGTTGGACTACAGTGTTCAAGCGAGTGTACATTTGGTGACTGGGTAAATTGCGTGTGTGCAGCGCCCAACAACACAAAAGAAGAAGAGAAGAAGAAGTGGTAATAAATCATTTTCTAAATTTAGCCTGTACTACGGAATGATACTATTCAAATTTGTTCTTCAAGCGTTTGTTTTTAAGTGATTAAACTACATTAAAATATCTGATTTTGTTTCGAAGTGGCAGGTATGTTGTTATACAAGGCGCGTTTTAGCCAGTTGTACAGCTTAACCGTTGATGTGTTACAGATTTTCTTCATTGAGGAATTGTGATTTTTATCATTTTACAGTGTGTTCACAACCTCTAGCATATTGTCGGTAATGTTCAAGTTTCAATAATTTACTTTTGCCAAACTTATAGATCTCAATTGGGAACTGTAAAAGTTAACACGAAGATTTCTCAGTTGGCCTACATATTTTTATATTTAATATTTTTAATTGTCTCAAATTTTATTTTTAGATGGTAGTTTCAGAAAGAAGTTACAAAATGTAGTGTATAATTGTAATTATTGTGTTGATATGTTATTTATATGTGAGTGCGAATTGAAAGTGATGCTGTGAATGTTGAGTTTTTCTCTACACTGTAGGCTGCAAAAGAAGGATTCGAAATGTTGAGAGTTGTTCCGTGTAGAATATCTGTAATATTATCTGAATATGTAGAATTCTTGGTATATCAGTGGTTATGGAGGTTCTTCTGTATCGCATCATTACGCCACAACAGCTATATCCAGTATTTAGTCCTCATGTTTTACTTCACAGTAGGCTGCCTCTCTTTTGTAACATATTTCGGTATAAGTCCAGAATCCGCCGGCACGGGCGAGCACGGGCTCCGCGGCTGCTGCTCGTGCGTCTATATGACGTCATGTATGACGTGTTTAGCGAGTTGATGTTTGCAAACATAGCGGATAATTCGAAGCAACGTGTAGCAGCCGCTAAATGTATGAATTAATGGTCTGGTGTATTTAGCTGTTTGAGACTGCGTAACACAATTCACAGCCACTAGATTGGCACTAGATTGGGTTAAAAATTGACTAGTTGGATCGTGAAATAGATATTAACGGCGCGATATGATGGGGCTGACTTGATTTCGCGAAAACTTTACGAATATTAAGTACGTCCGGCAAGTAGGAAAAGCACTGATCTGGTTTGGTTAAGTCCGGCTAGTGGCAAAACCATTGGTCTAGAGACAAGCAAAAGGGGGTCGGTGGGCGCGGCCAACAGCCTCTAGCATCCTTTACGAAAGCAATTGTGATTCACCGAAAACCACTTTTATTTGCTAGTTGCTTTACGTCGCACTGACACAGATAGGTGGGAATGGGAAGGAAGTGGCCGTGGCCTTAATTAAGGTACAGCCCCAGCATTTGCCTGGTGTGAAAATGGGAAACCACGGAAAACCATCTTCAGGGCTGCCGACAGCATTACTAATTTAGCGCGGTGATCCACCGAAAACCACTGACAGTGACAGGTTAGGTTGTGATCCACCGAAAACCACTGGTAGTGACACGTTAGGTTAGGTTTGGTTAGGTGCGACAGCATTACTAATTTAGCGCGGTGATCCACCGAAATCCACTGATAGTGACAGGTTAGGTTGTGATCCACCGAAAACCACTGACAGTGACAGGTTAGGTTGTGATCCACCGAAAACCACTGATAGTGACAGGTTAGGTTAGGTTTGGTTAGGTGCGACAGCATTACTAATTTAGCGGGGTGATCCACCGAAAACCACTGATAGTGACAGGTTAGGTTGCGATCCACCGAAAACCACTGATAGTGACAGGTTAGGTTGTGATGCACCGAAAACCACTGGTAGTGACACGTTAGGTTAGTTTTGGTTAGGTGCGACAGCATTACTAATTTAGCGGGGTGATCCACCGAAAACCACTGATAGTGACAGGTTAGGTTGTGACCCACCGAAAAAACTGATAGTGACAGGTTAGGTTGTGATCCACCGAAATCCACTGATAGTGACAGGTTAGGTTGCGATCCGCCGAAAACCAGTGATAATGACAGGTTAGGTTGTGATCCACCGAAAACCACTGATAGTGACAGGTTAGGTTGTGATCCACCGAAAAGCACTGGTAGTGACACGTTAGGTTAGGTTTGGTTAGGTATGACAGCATTAATAATTTAGCGGGGTGATCCACCGAAAACCACTGATAGTGACAGGTTAGGTTGTGATCCACTGAAAACCAAAGCTAGTGTTAGGTTAGGTTTGGTTAGGTGCGACACCATTACTAAATTAGCGGGGTGATCCACTGAAAACCACTGGTAGTGTCAGGTTAGGTTGTGATCCACCGAAAACCAAAGCTAGTGACAGGTTAGGTTTGGTTTGATTAGGTGCGACAGCATTACTAATTTAGTGGGGTGATCCACCGAAAACCACTGATAGTGACACGTTAGGTTAGGTTTGGTTAGGTGCGACAGCATTACTAATTTAGCGGGGTGATCCACCGAAAACCACTGGTAGTGTCAGGTTAGGTTGTGATCCACCGAAAACCACTGTTAGTGACAGGTTAGGTTGTGATCCACCGAAAACCACTGGTAGTGACACGTTAGGTTAGGTGCGACAGCATTGCTAATTGAGCGACTGTTGTTGGAAGTACACTTTTGGTGATGACATCACCAATAGGAAAGCAACACTATACACACGAGTATATTGCAACCACTGAGACAGGATATGAATTTATGAGTACTCACAAAAAGTTGGCACAGGAGTAGACAGAAGATGGACTTCTTGTGTTTGCGTAAATGTACTCCCTCTTAAAATAATAATTACCAGTATGGATGCAGCACTGAACGGGAGTTATAATTGTTTTGGCTAGTTGTACTTCGTCTTAAAACAATCATCACGACTATCACAGAACTGAACATACGACTCGACTGTTTATCTCTAGTTATACTTCCTCTTAAAACTATAATCACGACTATGACAGAGCTGGACACACAACTCGATTGTTTTCGTCTAGTTGTAGGCCTACTTCCTCTTAAGATAGCAATCAAGACTATAACATAGCTGGACACACGACTGGTTTGTTTTCGTCTAGTTGTACTCCCTCTTCAAACAATAATCACACTGCTGGTAATGAAACCCGTGATTTGAGTTTGATGTATTTTTGTTCCTCGTAAAAGTTAAGTTGGCGACAGTTCAGAGAGAGACGACAGAGTCATCTTTTGGGGTAAATATTAATTACATTGCAATGCCATCTCTATTACTGGTATATGTACTATATGTAGCTATATATACATCGTTTACGCTTCAAATTATCAAGTAACATGTTAGCTGAGTGGATAAGCTGATGGACTACGGAGTTGAAGATCGCTGGTTCAAGACGGTCTGTCGCCAGGAATTTATATCACGTAAGTAAAATTAGATTAGTATGCGAATATATAAGTGAAATAACTACGTATAAAATAGGTTAAATGGATGCCGGTGAAATACAGGCGGGGGCTGAAAGAAAGTGAAGGGAGAGGAAATACAAGGTGAAAGTTCTTCAGTATCTTTTAAGTTCTCCCCACCCGAAACCCCTCCTACCCAGGAGGTCACGTATGTCGTCATAGCTGTGCCGGCGAATTCTGGCCTTGTTCCCATATTTCCTGATAATTATTTTGTGTCAAAGATCTTCTTTTGGGGCGACTGGCGGTGAGTTGGCGTAGGTTCGAATTCCGCGATCGGCAGCCCTGCAAATCGTTACTGTGGTTACCCCATTTTCTCATTAATTTATCTTAATCTTCGTAATCCTAGCCCTTTCCCTTTGAAGTGTTAGTGCGATATTAAACTATTAGCAACAAAGGAAGAAATGTCTTCAAGAATGCATTCTGGCTCTGGAAAGTGTAAAATACAGTTACTTGAAAGTAAAACCAATACTATATCAATAGATTAACAAGTGATGGCCAGAACAAGTAAACGTAGAACACTTAAGTAGTGTACCCTATGTTGAAATATACAAAATACAATTAACCATAGTTTCCTGAATAGATATCTTTTTAATTAGTAATCTGTTTCCTGGCAATGAGTAAGAATCGATGCAATTGGTCACAGGAACGAAGCTCGTATTACACGTGTAAGAAATTGTAGTATTCACTGTTAGTGCAGTAAGTTTACTTTTACAGTAGAATAACACAAAGTGACTAACAAACACTGCTCTTGGCTGAAATGAATTCTTGCTTGCTTGTTGTTTAAAGGGGTCTAACATCGAAGGTCATCGGCCCCCATGAAATGAATTCAGTGAGGCACCACTCATAGTATTCAACACAAGTTCCGTACCACCTGGGGGACAATAAAAACTGCTAAACATTTAACCCTACACTGCATGAATTTATTTACACCCACAAATCTGACGTGAAAATATTATTAGAAGGAGATTAGATATGTAATATCACATTAACAATATATTTTTGATGTATTTGATCATACTGGTGAGCAGAAAGGGAAAAATTCAGGAATGTGCAAAAGCACTACATCATGCATTGAAGGCTACTTATGTACAAATGTTACCCAGTACAGTATACGAGCAGAATTGTTGTTTATTACTTATAATAACATAGAAAACTAATTAAATGATTTTTAAACAATTAAAAGAGATTTATTACAAATAAATGAAGGAATTGGAAATAATAGCTTGCTCAAATGGGTAGGTCATGTCTGCAGTTCAACGGTTGTGATAGCCTTTGAAACAATCTGCTTTCTTTTTCAAACACACTGCTCCTCAGTCATGGCCATCCATCAACGGCTGCTAATTTCAGATGACCACCAGCCATTAGACATAGATTGCATGGTTGTTGGGTAACATTGCTCGGTCATCCATCCATACTTCACCTCACAGCCTGCACGGTTGCTAGGTAACAATGTCTGGCCAGCCATCTATAATTTACATCACAGCCTGCACGGTTGCTAGGTGACACTGTCTGGTCATCCAATCATACCTTATACCACAGCCTGCAGAGTTGCTAGTGTTACACTTTTGTCAAGCTAACTTCCGTAATGCATATTTTCAGTTGATCCCCAGATATAAGACATTTATGTCAAAAGGAATTACAAATATATTTGATAAAGGTAAACAAATCCATGTTGAGAAAACACAATATAAATTATTATACATTATAATTATTATTATTATTATTATTATTATTATTATTATTATTATTATTATTATTATTATTATTATTATTTGGACTTATTTCTTGGAGCATTAATGAAATAATCATTAAATAGAACACTATCAATAAGTACTTCAAGTCGTTGCTGCCCATAATTTTAAAACATGCATCTGAAAATAAATGCCTTAGCTGCATGATGTAGCAAAAATGCTACAATCATATTTCATGACTTTTTAGTAACAAATATTGTAAATTAAACATTATTAGACATTTATGCTAAAAGATAAGTATATTGTGGATAGTGCAGTATTTTTGTTTAACTTCAATCGTCAGTGAATCACCTAGAATTACACTTCAGTGCTACTCATGCATGTACAGCCGCCATGACACATGTCCAGCTGTCTCAGGCTAAGACAACATAGCACACAGATGGAAAAAATCATTGCCCTTAGCCCTCTGTAGCATAATTTCTGGAAGCAGAGATTTCAAAGATATTAAATACATAGCTAGGTTTGCCATCTTTTATCACATTACTGAACTACAAGAAGAAGAATATTATGTAGGGAAAACGCTACACTAACACTATGCAGTGTAGGGTTAAACCAATTGTTTGACACGGTACTCCATTCAAGCTGCGCTCTGGTAAGCAATCCTTGGTTGTGCCATTAGTCATGACATGCACAGACAAATAAAGATAGGACACTTAAATAAAGCTTGGTGGCATTTATTCAATGAAATGGGCTAATGGCAGTGTTGTATAGATTTTAGCCTCCAGTTCAACAGATTTTTCTTCTTCGTTTTCCAATTCCAGTCTTCTGGGTACAGTTGTGATTCAAGGACCTCCTCAGTTTTCCATCTCTCCACCACGCCCTTCCTTCTTCCAGTGTATTTTCTATACATACTCCCATCTTCTCTGTACTCTCCTACACCATATCCATCCACCTCTTCCTGGGCATTCCCTGATATCTTTCTCTTATCAGTTTCTCTGTAAATACTCACTTTGAAACTCTATCCTCTTCCATTCTCATCATGTGTCCATACCATTTCAGCTTACTGATCTCTATACTGTCTTGCAGTTTAGGGAATCCAATTCTGTACCTCATTTCTATGTTCCTGATTTTATCCCTTCATATCTTCCCTATTATTCCTCTAGGGAATTTTATCTTTCCCTCTTGGATTCGGCTTTCATCATGTTTTGTTGTTGTCCATGTGCCCGCTGCATATGTCATAATGGTTGTGAAATGCAGTGGGTGCAATATTTTCTTGTATTCCTGTGGGATGTCCCAGTTCCAGACTATACTTATATCACATTGGTAAAACCCATTGGCTTGTTCAATTTTCTTTCCACTTTCTTACTTTATTTTCCCATCTTCTGCAATTATTCTCCCCTAATACTTGAAGCTTTCCACAACTTCAAATTTTCTTCCATTTACTTCAATATTCCCTCTTCCTTCTCTATTACATCTTGTCACCGCTGTAACAGAGGTTACACTGTTGTTCCCTTCATTAACATTTTTAGATATGGCATTCCGCAGTGGAAATTTGTGTTTCTGGGAATGCACGCCTGCATGTCTGTATCTTGTGGGAGTGATTTACGTTTTATGGTACGGCTGTCCCATTAACTGCAAGTAGTGCCTAGTATTAAATATTAGTGTGTTTCGGCATTGAATTAAAAATCCTTCTGGAAAAAGACTCCAGCTTCTCACTGTCATGATTTTGAACTATGTCGCGGAGCTTGTGAATTCTGGTGTAACTTAAAATTTAAAATTTAAGCCTGGTAACAAGTTATGTGTTTTCCATTCGGGTCGAGTTAAACTGTCTCACTCATGTGAAGTTGAACTATTATTATTATTATTATTATTATTATTAGCGTATTCTCCCAATAATGGAAGACGTTAAGCAAACAACTCAATCAAGCTTTCTTTGGGTTCTTCTTGTTCTTCCAATGGGCTTTCATTCTCTCTGAGAAGGCTTGTTCACGTATTATTATTATTATTATGATTATTATTATTATTATTATTATTATTATTATTATTATTATTATTATTATTATCATTATCACAAGCAATCTCCTTTTAAAATATTATGTAATGCATTATTCATGTCATATTTATGTTAAAGGCAGTTTAACTACCATGTGAGTTTCTGCAAGAATTTTAAATTATCATCTGATCCCATTTTTAATACTAATTTTCTTTTCGCCTTTTATAATTTTATATTAACATGTAATTCTTTGAGTTATGTTATCTAACTTATTCCTTTTGTTTCATATCGTGTGTGCTTCCCATTGTTGCGCAGTGTTTTGGGGTTCTTTGTTCTGTCTCCTTGTTTGGTCGTTGCTGTGGTGATGGCAGCCGGCGTGGCAGTTTTGTCTGTGGTTATACACGGTGTTAGTGGTGTATTTAACTCAACTCCAAGTGATGCTTGCCCTCTTTCTTTTGCTTCTTCATGGAGATATGTTTCTGTTTTATTTACATTTTAATGTAACTGATATAAACTCAAACTAGTGGTTTATTTTAGTGATGTTCCTTACGGAAACTCAGTAGGATGTCTAGAAACCAGCAGAACTTAACTAAGGCTGAGAATTTGTTAAAAGAAAGAAAATAAGAGTGTACCTGAATTTATTTGAATTTATGTTTCTATTAATTTGTGTTTGCGGGAATGCACGCCTGCATGTCTGTATCTTGTGGAAGTGATTTGCGTATCATGGTATGGCTGACCCATATGCTGTAAGTAATACCTTGAATTAAATATTGGTGTGTTTTGGCAATGAATTAAAAAATCCTTTTGGACCAAGGCAGCTTCTCGTTGTCATCATTTTGAACTAGGTCGCAGAGCTTGTGAATATTACATCTATATTGCGAATCTTTGAAGATATTTTCTTAAATTTATTTCTGGTGTAATTTAAAATCTAAAACTTAAGCTTGCTAACAAGTTATGTGATTTCCATTTCAGCTATGTCCATTTCCTTTCAGCTACTTTCCTTTTGCATTGGCCGATCATGTTTCAAGTAGGGTTAGTCTCCTAGTTGTTAATCTTGTTCTCATTTAAAACTTGTTATTGTTTATACCTTTTTGGTATTTTAATTGAAGGTGACCTTAAACTTTGGTTTCTGTTAATTTAATTTTAAACCGTAGTTTTGCTCTTTGCTAATTCAGTTTAAAAGCTTACTTTTTCCTAAATTAAATTTAGTTGTTCAGTTTTAAGAGGTGTTTTTGTTTTAATGGGTATTAGACTGGTACCGTATAGGTATGTATCCTGATCCACTCCTTCCAGGTCTCTCTCTGGGTTTTAGGCTAAGTTTCCTTCCTTGTTTTTTTTTTTTTTTTTGGCCTGGTGTTTTATTTCTGTTATTGTTATCATTCTGTGTTATTACTTGTGTGTGCTCATTTCGGTACTCTTGCAGCGCCCCACTGTTATCGTAGACTTTTTTTGCACACTTATTTTGTTTCCATATTCCTCTATTTCCTGATTCCATACAGTAAATAGTTTTTGTACTTCTATTTCACCTTCTCTCCATATTACTTTGTCATCTTACTATGCCTCCTTGGTTTCCATTTCTGTTGTCTTTTCTGTCTTATCATAATATTGACAGTCATGTTAAATTACAAGCTTGTTTAGTCTATTGACAAATAACCTAAGTAGCAATGACTGCAATAAGGTAATATATATTTCTCGCGTGTGTTTCAGTGTAAAGACTTCGGGAGTAACCAACAACTCCAGTACCTTCTAACTACTTTGGTTGCAGTGTGAAATGGACCTGGAAGTGAACATCAAGGAGGAACCAGCCTGGCTTGAAGAAACAACAAATGCATCGCTTGTAAGTCTGATCCAGTGAACTTTATAGAGATCAGAATTTAATCCTTAGTAGCTGAATAAGTTTGGCAGGGGCAAAATTTACTGTGGGCTATCCCAATATTAACACCAGCAGTCACCATTTGCTGCATTGGCTTCTAGGCGTGGTTTGTCTTTTGTTTCTTTGTCTGTGCATATGCCACACTGTGCTAAACAAAGCTGCCAACTGCTAGGAACTATAAACGACACTATTGATGTACATCTATGGGTCCAGCTAGTGATAGAGCATTGTTCATGGTAATAGGAAAGAGGTTCTGATGGCATAAACCCCCAGATAAGGGCCGCTTAGTGGACAATTGGCCTGTAGCCTTTGCTAGGGAGATGGCAGTGCATTCTATGTTTTGTAGTGGCAAAAAGCTGAAATTATGTTGTGGGCTTGATAGTGATGGAGCTTTGGTTAGGTCCAGCTTGTGACTAAGTTGTGAAGGCAGTGTCTCAAGTTCGAGGCTTCAGGGCATTTCCTGTATTAAGTACCGATTGACTGACTGGCTGTTTTTAATTGATTACCTCTGTTGGTTATTGAAATGGATTTCTGGAGGCTGCGTGGTTATGAATTTATTCTGCATGGTTTGGTAATGGAATCCTTGTGTGATTGACATAATTTCCTATCATATGTTAGCCAAATGCAGTGCTAGTAATTACTGAGGTGGTAGAAAATGGTGGGTGCTAAATTGATTTAGGTTATGGACAATAGGTCTCAATATATTTTTCCTCAGAAAGAAATTCCAGGTATGATTTGCATCATTTAAACTTTTTTACAATGTTAGTAATGTTGGGTGAGCATGTAATAAAATTCTGTATACACAGTCCGTTGCAATCCTCTGAGTGTGTATCTTTCAGTTCAGTGACCTTTTGATAGCTCAGAGGGTAAACTGGTGACATGCTAATTTCACACCGGCGAATTATGAATTATCCCAGCATATATTTGTAGTGATACCAGCATGAACGTGAATTCCTGCACTTCAGTATGGCACCTGAGAATCTTTAAAAAACTTGAAAGTTGGTAGAGGGATGTTCAATGAATAACTGTGACTTGACAGTAATAATCTATTGCAAATAGTATGAAATGCTAATTTATGAATGAGATATTGCCCAAGAGTTGCTTAAAGCTAAAATTCTGCAATAAATGCACACTATTCTCAGACTTAATGTGTGCTTGTTGAGTTCTAAGTTACAGGTGCTACAGAAGAGAACGGTTTCTGAACATATCCGAGATGTGAGCGTACTCAAATTTCTGTGAAATATTTTCACCGCCTTGTCAATACTTATACATTTTATTTTATTTAATTACCGTACATGTTTCTTCTTCAGCGGTGCCAAACATTAATTGATCCTTGGACTGTGGTACAATGGTATAATATAACAAGTATCTATGAATTTTGAAAATTGTTAGAACAATTTCTCTTAGTTTCACCTTTCCTATTTACTATGTCATTTGTTGCAGATTTTACTGGAAATTTCCTAACTAATGTAATCTATTAAATTAATCGCTATATGTTAATTTATGTCCTTATTTACATCTGAAAGAATAACTATTTCTTCTTGTCTAAATTTAACATTTACTTGTCATTTAGTGGAAATCCTTAAATAAATCAATTATCTATTATTTTACAAATTGATTACTCAGGGTTACTCTCACATCCACAATCTGCTGGGAGATGTGTGAGATGTGTGGCATATGAGAGATCAAATAGCTCAAAATTCAAATGTAATTTTTCTCAAAATTAGTATTTTGCTCAGACGTTGAATTCATTTAGAAAGGCAGATTTGTGGTAAGCTCATTTTATTCCTCAGATACATGTCAGTGTCTATGTTACATAGAGAACCATGTCTAAGGACTCTAGAATTCATTATTTCTGTGAAAATCTGCCCCTTCTTAGTGGGCTCTGATACCTTGGGAACTTAAGGCACGTTAAAGACAAATTTTTCATTCCTATTTATCATTATTTCCTTCTGTGTTTTGTGCATCTTTTTTCATCCTTTCCTTTGTATGGCTACTGTTCTCTTTCTTCTGTATTGAATGGGTCACGTCAGTATATTCTAGACTTTTATACTTCAATTCACTTTTATTAGTAAATGAACTTATATTAGAATGTAAGCTTTTGATCACAGTCCCTCCCCCACATCTTCAGTGCCAACAAGATTTTATGAATCTAAGTGAGAAATTTGATGGTCTTGTAGTAGATCATGAAAGAGCTTCTGAAACTGTGGATGTACACTCCAACTCTCCACTGATGGTGTTCTTATCCCCACAGTTCTTTACAGAACACTACATAACATCTTTGTAGTGGTAAAACATTCTCATTTGTACAGTAGTTGCTTTGGGTTTGGACTACATCTCATCTTTCCCTGGTAACTGACTGTGATGAGCCTGCTTCTTTCATGATAGTTTTTAATATTTACATCTGGAAGCATTGAAATATGCTACCTGAAACAGTACTGTCTCAATGCAGTATGTAGTCCCTGTGAGCTCGGCAAAACCAGAGTAGAGAATGTGATCAAAATATTTCAAGGTATTTTAATGTCTGTAAACAAACTCTATGCTGAGAATAAAAAAAGATTTAGAACAGTTTCAACACTTCAAATCGGTCAAACAACCTCTAAGATTTGATTGATATGTTTGGACATATGAAACAGTTCATAAGATTCAGTGTTTATGTCTATGACAGCTTCCTTTCAAATTCTGGGCAAGATGGCCTCAATTCCATTCCTGGTAGGATATCTTCTGATATGGCTAGAAAATGTTTCTCATTTTGTATTTGGTTCTCAGTCTCATCCTTTCTCTGATATAAGGAGTAAGCAAGGATAATAGCACCTTTCTTAGTAGAGCCTGTGGTTTTCCGAATCGTCTGCGGTAGAAATCTTCCATAAACATTAGGGACATTTTATAAGTAACTGTAATACTGGCAGGTAATTTGTTTTCGACTATATTTGTAGATGTGTGTTATGTGCATACCTAATATATATTATTTTCCTCAGGAAAATATTGAACGTGTATCAGAAGTGATAGCTCTGAAAAAAGAAGCCAAGTCAGAGTTAACAGAACCAGAGTCAACACAGGAAAACTCTCTTGAGGTAATGTACATAATTTTATAAGCCATCATCACGTAATGAAAACAGTTAGAAAATGGCTGAACAGACATCAGTGGTTGACCCTTCATTTCAATGCATACGATTGATAGTCCTATGGAAAATGTACTTTTTTCTGAGATTGCCTGTTTACGTACCTAATTTTCACTTTTCTTTCAAGTAGAAGTATTGTGTAGCAGTTACGATTGGTGCAAAGACCTTTATGTTATATCATTGGGGTGCTGGTGTCATTCCTACTAATTCTTTTGACTTTGTAAGTGTTTTTGAGCACAGAGTTGATATAAGATTCATTCTTTTGTTGCTGTTACTGGAAATTTTACTATTTTTTGGCAAGTGATATAAAAATAAACTTGTTATATTATTGATTACATTCATTACTAGCAAATGTACCAGGGCCGATGACCTTCGATTTTAGGCCCCTTAAAACAACAAGCATCATCATCATCAGCAAATGTACCCATGCCTCTCTAAGGCATTCTACATTGTATACGGATATTGAAGTAAATTACTGTACGTGCAGTGAATAAGAGTTTTAGAAATTGCATGTCTCTCAGCTTATCCAGAAGCAGCAGGGTGAGGTTCCCATATATTGTTTCCAATGTAAATGCCCCTTGTTTCATTGTTTGCAAGTTGGCAACAGTATTTATTCGGTCTTAAGCATTGTCAAATTCATTGTGCTAATGGGGGAGTTTATCTGCTGTTTTCCGGTACAAATCCTTAAGTAATGTATTTACAGAATTGAGGGCCACATTAAGCACATATACACTGGAATTGTTTATGGTTAAGAGACGAAAATGTCATCACGGGGAAGGATGTTTCAAGAATAACTACACTGAAAATCATCTGCCGGATGCGAAACAGGTTACAAAGAATGTTTTATCATTGAATTAGCAGTTAGTGTGCAAACGTTATTGTGTAATGTGATATACTTAAGAATAGGTTGCATCGGGAAGGAAGATGTGGGGTATTATTATCGAGAATGGAGGACATGCTTTGGACTTAAACATTTTCTGAAGAGAGTGATTAATGATTATCCACTTCGAAGGCTGGCACCTCTACGTACTGCGTGGTCACAATAGATTTGATGAGTTCTCATTACAATGGCAGGTGCCCGTTCCTACTTCCAGGCACATTACATTTGAGGAGTTTTTATTATAATAGCAGGCACCTTCCATACTGCTTGTCAGAATTGAGTTGCACTGTTATCATAATGACAGCACCCTTTTCTTAATGAAAGTCACACTGAGTTTGTGAATTTCCTTTGTAATAGCAAGGCCACTATGCCTAATGCCAGTCCCATTTTAGATGGGTAAATTTTTTTATAATGGCAGACACACTTGCCTACTCCCAAACACAATCAATTAAGGGAGTTTTTACCAAAATTGAATGGTCCCTGGACTTCTGCCAGTCAAATAAAAAAGGGAATTATTCATTAGAATGGTAGTTCCTACTTACTAATGCCAGTTACACAGGGGTTGGAAAGGATTCCATTCCTACTGCCATTTAAAGTCTATATGGAGAGTAATGATTACAGTAGCAGATGCTACTATTAATTAATTATGACAGACACCCTTTCTACATCCGTAAAAACAGATGTTAATGAATATCGTATTTCACGGCATAATCGTCGCACTTTTTATACCAAAATTTTCGAAAAAATTTTAGGGTGCGACCATTATACAATGTATATTTAATACCAGTATTTGTATTACTCAAAAAAATGTATTTATAACTAAATTGTATTTGATACAAATTTAAGATGCACGTAATACTCGCGTTTATACATAAAAATAATTAAAATAGTCTAAAACAAAATTCATAATTTTTCGCAACAATTCGGCTAACGTTTTTCCAATCTGAATATAAAAATGAATGTATTAAGTTAATTGTCATTAATTTGAGTATTAAAGTTAAAATATTACACTTGCAAAAAGTTATCGCTTTGTTGTGAAATGCGGACTTACCGGTACGCAATTTATTCCAAATCTTTGGTGTCGCTATCGCAGGTTTCGCTATCTGATGCGCCATCCTCGCCTCTGTTAATACCAGTATCAGATTCTTCGTCTCCCTGCCATACTGCGTCATCTTCGGATCCGTCTAGTGCATTGGAAATCCCAGTCCTTTTGAAGCTCTTGGAGACTAGTTCAGGTGGTATAAGATCCCAACTCTTCTTCACCCATGAGCATAACAAGTCCAAGTGTGGACGCCTGATATTTCCGGCGGGCGTCAATTGCTGATCGCCGCTCATCATCCACTCGTTGTAAAATCGACGTAAGTGGTCTATAAAAGGTTTATTAACACATACGTCTAGTGGCTGCAAAGCAGATGTTAGGCCACCAGGAATGACTATCTGCCGTGTCTTATTTGTAGTGAGAATTTGCTTCACTTCGTTCACGAGGTGACCTTGGAAACTATCTAAAACAAGCAGAGCTGGTTGTTTTAGTAGTGCACCAGGTCTTCTATTCCACACAGTTTTAACCCAGTCCAGCATGAGTTCTACGTCCATCCAACCCTTTGGTTGCACTCGTACATGAATTCCACGGGGAAACTGTATATTCTTAGGCATCGTTTTCCTCTTGAAAATGATGTAAGGTGGCAACTTTCTCCCGTCAGCTGTAATGGCTAGCATTGCCGTGCATCGCAACTTCTCACTACCGCTGGTTTTCATTAATACACTCCGTGATCCTTTTAGCGCATTAGTGCTGTTGCGAGGCATATCAAAAAAGATTGGAGTCTGATCGGCATTACCGATTTGAGAAAGCAAGTACGAAGTTTCCTTGCGCAAACGTATGACAAATCGGTGAAAATTTACAATCTTGTCCGTGTAATCAGCAGGCAACTTTTGGCTTAGTGTTGTTCTCCTTCGCACTGACAGATTGTGTCGTTGCATGAACCCCTTAATCCACCCACGAGTCGCCTTAAACTGAGTTAGCGGTATGTTGTGTTTGCTCGCTACCTCCTGTCCCTTAATTTGTAACATTTCATATGATACACTGCAGCCATTGTTACGTATTTCACTGACGTACCTAAACACTTCTTCGTCAATTATAGGAAACTTCCCTGTTTTAGGACCTCTAAACGCGCGTCTAGAAGGGTTTGTGCTTTTTAGCTTGTTTTTTAATTTCCGCCAGTCACGCACCAACTTTTCACTTGCTGAAAATTTTCTTCCTGCAGCTCTGTTCCCGTGCTGTTCAGCGAAGGCAATTACGCTTAGCTTGAAGCCCACGGAATAGTTTCTATATTTACCCATAATCGCTTATAAATGCTTCACACGTTAATGTTTTGCGATATAAATGACTTTCCGTAATTGTTCACTATTAAAACAAATTGTTTCTGCAAACACCCCAAACACAAATTAAAAACTTAAATTCTCACGCACACATGTCTACAGTAATCACGTAAATCTGAAACAAATAAATGCATCTGTGATCTGTCCATTCCAGAGCAGCCAATACTGTTAGGCAGCAAGGAAGCATGCAGCAATTTACCAGTTTAGCTCACTGGTTGCGACACACTACTGCGCTTGCGCAAAGCTCGCAAACCGGAGCTCTAGCTAGCGCGGTGTAGTTCTACTGTATACTTGACTGTATTCCGAGACGTCAGTAACAAACATTCATTTTTTTCAATTTCTTTTAAACATACGGTAATTAGGTTAATATTTCTTCCCAGTTATTGATGATTTTACATTACAGTACTGACAAGTTTATAAAATAAAACTTTAATATCATTGGATAATATTTGTCTTGACTGCTTGGATAAAAGTTTTCATCCCATGCCCGGACACTTATGACGTAGTAGTAAGATAAGAGTCTAGCGATGACAACTGACACATCATAAATAATTCAGCTGACCGTGAGCTGAATAATTCCGTGGAAATCTGCGTTATCGTCTTGGATTTCACTTCGTGCGCAATAACGCAGGAGCTGGCCCCATGGTGTAGGGGTAGCGTGCTTTCCTCTTACACGGAGGCCTCGTGTTCAATTCACGGCCGGGTCAGGGAATTTTACCTGTATCTGAGGGCTGGTTCGAGGTCCACTCAACCTACCTACCCGGTATTTCCTGGCGACGTTGCCGATAAGCGATAACTTACAGCCTTACGTATTTCAAATTAAAACTCATAATATGTATGTGGTGAGTAAATAGTACACTGTCTCGCGACCACGTTGTCAAACTGCCGATAGCCAACTGCTAAGCCATGCGTCGTACATATACCGGTATTATTTATTTATATGTTGTGCAACATGTCGCAAACGTGACTGTGTTGCCAAATTGCCCATAAACCATACACGTATTTAAATTGCGCATTCATGTCCAACTTACTTTGCAGTTCCATTTACCTTTTAACCAGATTAGTGAACAAAATTTGGACTGCGACGATTATGTAATTAAAGGTTTAAAGTCCGATTTTTGTATTGAAAATAAAGGATGCGACGATTACGCGGTGGCGACGATTATGCCGTGAAATACGGTATACACATCGATTGCATGTTAACAATATTGCAAACTTTCATTTACAGATTAACTGCTGCTATACAATACATCATATCGACAAAGGGATTGTACAATAAGATGCCTCATTTAGTGGTCAAAATGGTAGTCTTAAGACATTTTCTTCTGTCTCATCTATTTAGTTGTAAATTTGAGTTAGATACATGGAATAAGGTGAAATTTAATAAGGTTTTCTCATCTTTGGGTACTAATGTGACAGCTACAAATATAGAAATTGGCTCAGTTGTGGATACTGGGTGGGCCAATGTTTGTGTTGAATTATGTGATTTTATCTTTCGTTTAAGTCATTCAAACTACGTGCACAAAGAGGAAAATATAGGTATATTCGAGAAATACATAAAATTGTAACATATAAGGAATAGAGAAACGATGAAACATCATAGGACCGAAGTTGTAGATCACTCCAAATAGATCAGAGATTATGCCAACCGTTTGGTGATACAACTTACCGTTTAGCCGTGAAATGGCTCAAAACGATTGTCTACTCCGTTGTTAAAATTGCCTCCATATTTCGATATTCTTTGGTAATAAAAAGTCAAAAGTTTCAAGATCTTTGAAGTTTTCCATCAGTTACGGGCTGAAATGTATAATATCACCTAATTTCAATTTTCTAGCTCATCTAGAATATTGTGCCACAGTCTTGATTGTGGCCGAGGGGGTAATATTTGGGACTTTCAGGAAACTGTAGCTATAATTTTGCAGAAAGTTATTATTACACCTGAAATGGAAACTGTATGAAAATTTTGCCAAAATAGTCAATGTACAGACACACTGTCATTATGATTTTATTTCTATGTAAATGAATCTGCTGTACGTAAACTCAAATTCTTTAGTATCTCATGGCCAGAAATATTCATTTCAGGTAAGAAATCAGTACAGCCTTGAGAACCACCCGGTACCTTCTTACACTCTCTCTCTCATTGGTCATATCCACTAGATGCGTTAACACATGCACACATCTGAAGAGTGAGGGGAGGTGGAGGAAACGAAGTATGAGGGTATCTTGTATGAACGAAACACACGCTCGACAATGAAGGCAGAGGGGATGAGGAGAGGAACCACATGGCTCCTTCAAAGCAACAGACATGATGTGTATGTCAACTCATTGAGGGTCAAATTCTCCAGTTTCTTTTTAATTCTTGTGTAGGAAGTCTGGCTGAAATTTAAGCGTTCTCGACTATGACTTCATTATCAAATGGCTTCATGCTCAACCACTGCAAGAAGGAATGACCTTATTTTTGTCAATATGGGCCCTGTCAAATACTATTGCTACTACTACTAATAATAATAATGATAATAATCATAATAATAATCATTGTTTTCCTCAAAAACCAAAGTAAGTATAACCTTGGTATTAAATAATTATGATTATCAGAGACACAAGGGCATTTGGAAAATCGTTCAGCGCTTATCAAACAATTAAATGCCATGTGTTGGGGTGGGATTACATCAGGAACAGTTCATTGCAATTAAATTACAGTTAATTAATAGTTTTCCTTTATCTTAATCAGTTACCAAAAATCATGGAGTTGAGAGTGACCTCTGGGTGTGCAATGTCACAAGCCCCACCTCCTGGAAGACGAACACATGTGATGTTGCCTGGGATATTTCTCCTTCATCCCCAGGGTTGGCCAAAATCGTTGCCCAGACATTACTTGTTTCCTTTTCCACCCGAAATACTAGGGATCCTGATACTACAACTCCTTTTGGGCTTTGTCCGCTGGACTTAGCCTGCAAAACCAACAGTTCATGATATTTAGTAATCCTCCTGTTGAAAGAATGCACATGAGGAAAATTTTATAATTGGATTTCCATCCAGGTTTTTCAATTTCCAGTCAGGCTGGTCTTGTAAAAATTGTGGGAGTAAAATCACTGTCTCGGTTCCCTATAAACCCCCAATCTTTTCCAGTCATTTGAAATAGTACGGATGTCAAAACCGAACATTGAACAGGTGGATGGTAAATATAAAGTATATTTGAAATATGTGCAGAAGTTTTCAACTTCAAAGAAGTAACGCTTTACACGCACCCACTCTTGAGTTAAGTCCGGTGTGACTTGTACCGAAAAACAGTCCTTTAATGATATCTGCCTTAATAATCCTCATATCGAAATAATGCACATGAGAAAAAAGGTTTAGAAATTGATTTCCATTAAGGCAGGTAGATTTTCAGTTAGGCTGTGTGTATTTTGTGAGGGTGCAAAATTATGGTTTCAGTTTCATAGAAATCCCCAGTCAAATCAGGGATTTAGAAACAATATTGGTCCTAAAACCTACTCAAGGACAGGTGGATACTAAATATGAAATTTGGTAGAAATATATCTAGTAGTTTTAAGTTATAGACAGACACCAAAGCTAAAAAATATGTAGATGGTTATTGTTACACCTTGAATAGATAACTGTACAGAAATATCACCAAAATAGTAAATGTACAGATACACGGTCATTACAGATTTATTTATATATATATGAGGAATCTGCTCCATGTACAACGCCTTTTGGGTTTTGTCCACTGAACTTAGCCTGCAAAAGCGACTGTTCATGATATCTCACTTATTAATCATCCTGCCAAAAAATGTCCAAGAAGAAAATGTTTTAGAAATGGATTTTCATCATGTTTGTTCAATTTCTGGTCAGGTTGGTCTTGTATATATTGTGGCAAAGTAAAAGCACCATTTTGTTTCCCTATAAACGCCCAGACTGTTCCAGGAATTTGAAATGATATGTGTGTGAGTCATCAGTCCATAGACTGGTTTGATGTAGCCCTCCATGTCACCCTATCATGTGCTAACCTTTTCATTTCTATGTAACTATTGCATCCTACATCTGCTCTAATCTGCTTGTCATATTTAAACCTTGGTCTACCCCTACTGTTCTTACCACCTACACTTCCTTCAAAAACCAACTGGACAAGTCCCGGGTGTCTTAAGATGTGTCCTATCATTCTATCTCTTCTTCTTGTCAAATTTACCTAAATCGATCTCCTCTCACCAATTCGATTCAGTATCTCTTCATTTGTGATTCGATCTATCCATCTCACCTTCAGCATTCTTCTGTAACACCATCGTCCATGTTTCACTTCCATACAATGCCACACTCCATACGAAAGTCTTCAAAAACATCTTTCTAATTTCTATATCAATGTTTGAAGTGAGCAAATCTCTTAAGAAAGCTCTTCCTTGCTTGTTTTAGTCTGCATTTTATGTCCTCCTTACTTCTGCCATCGTTTGTAATTTTACTACCCAAGTAACAATATTCATCTACTTCCTTTAAGACTTCATTTCCTAATCTAATATTTCCTGCATCACCTGCCTTCGTTCGACTGCACTCCATTACTTTTGTTTTGGACTTATTTATTTTCATCTTGTACTCCTTACCCAAGACTTTGTCCATACCATTCAGCAGCTTCTCGAGATCTTCTGCAGTGAATACATACAATTTCCAGAATATTCGTTTAATGTCAACCTAGTCAATACTTACAATACCACATTTTGTGGTTAAATAATTATAAAAAATTAGACAGATCGTGAACATGTTTCGCCCTTCTTAATGGGCATCATCAGCACAATGAATAACCTTAAAACAAATAATTACAAATAAGACTGTTTACAACTATTAGTCATATAAAATTGGAATGAGATGTTGTGATATTAGAAGTTATTTTTGATATCATGATTAAAATGTTTGATGTGAATACTCCAAACACAAGTTAAAACAAAACTATGGGATTGGGTCCCATAGGGTAGTATGATGGGACCTTTATTTTCATATGTACACAATATGAATAATTAACTGGAATCAGAGATATGAATTGTGTGTGACTGCAGAAAGACCTTGACAATATTGTGAGGTTGTGTGTTTCACAAATAGTCTTCTCTGTTTTATTATTCTGTTGAAGGGGTGAAAATTCCTCTCTGAGTACCTAGGCATTCATAATAAGGATAGATCTTCATTGTGGTAATCAGATAAACAGGATTGAAAATAAAATTTACATATCTCTTAATATGATTTTGAGGTTATTGAGGGGTTGTAGAGGAGAGGGCACGTAAATCTCCAGCAAGGCCACAATTAAAGTATTGGTACGTCACCAGGATTACTTGATTAGAGAACAGGAAATAATCTACAGAAACAGCTCCATTTCTTGTGGGTGATTTCTGACAAAAGAGTTGTGTTACAGAGATGTTGCAAAGTTTGGGCTGGAAAGGCTTGGAGAAATGAGAAGCTGTTCGACTAAGCAGTATATTCTCAAATGTCATCGAGGGATGGCTTGGAATGACATTAGTTGATGAATAAATTTAAGTCATCATCTTTATATGTAGGAAAGATAAGTTGGAATTCAAGGGGACAAATTTTGGCTATGTTTACTTACAGGAAGACATAATTTACCAAGTGAGTTGTTTCATAAATTTCCACCATCTTTTTCTACATAAACATCTGATAAACAATCAAAGTGCTCACCAGTGGGTGTTGATGCGTTTTATGGGTGATTGATTGAAACATTGAGTGAATTTTTGGTCTTAATGTGATGTACAGAGAAGGATGATGGATATTTCTGTAGTTATGATTTAAGTATTGTCCAATTGTTGGTAAAAAGGTAGGAATAATGTAGGATTGCTTGATATTACAGTGAAGTGTTTTGGGAATGAAGGTTTGACATTTATTGTTAATAGCACTCTTTTAAACAAAAATTAAACATAATTTAACAACAAAATCTTGAGGTAGTTATGCCTCATAGGACAGTTTTATACAATTCTGACTCTCTGGTCCTTCCTCATTGAAGCCTGAATTACACTGAAATGTAAATAAAAATTAGCCTCATCTGGCTTGAAGAAAACAAAATTGTTGAGGGTGAAAATCTTCTTAACTTCTTTGAACCTTGAACTTATCAGAAACTGGCTATCGCGACAGTATGTTTTCAACTTAGAAAAAGAAGAAACTTTATATTAATAAAATAATAAATGATAATAGCGTCATGAAAATCTCAAAAATAACACTGAGAATTTTTACATCATAATTTTATCTTAATTATGGATAAACTCCACTGATATTGAAATAATTTCTGACCAAAACTTGAATAAATTGCATTCTCGAGAATTATTTTAATTAATATAATTTCAAATAATTATATTGATTTAAGACTTCACAAGCATTATTATGACCTTAGAGAAGCATTCTTTTCCTGAAAATCCTTCAAAATGTGATTGAAATTAATTTATGACTTTTTACAATATCTAAAATTTTATAAACTTTGTTCGGGCGAGGTTAAAATAGTACGGGCCTATTCATTTTTAATGGCACGTCATTGTAGAACATTACTCAAGTACAAAATGAGATTCACTAAACATAATTATTTCAACAAGATAAATGAGCACAAACAACGCCGGAATTACCTGAGCCCACCGTGGTGAACACGCGGTCAGGTCAAAACCACATTTTAATGAATCACGAGAGAAAATATTCCTAACTAATTAATTCTCTCCACATTCACACATATGATACACAAATTTCATTTATATTATTTACAAACGAATTCTAGAATTTAATTTTAGATTCTGATTATCATAATCCTATAAATAGAATAGTCAGACGACAGTTCCTGGTAAACCATTACGTCCGACAATCAGTGGCACGTGATTGAATATTGGTAATCACATTTAAAGAGATAATAGCAGGATTAATACGACGTCGATCACAGATATTCAGCAAATTTATAGTCAGAATAAAATGAACAACAATTATCATGCACATTATTAAGCTTAAACATCAATGTCACCGGACATGTGGTCATTGAGTCATGATAAATGATTATTAGAAACGTCCGACTCATTGGCTGAATGGTCAGCGTACTGGCCTTCGGTTCAGAGGGTCCCGGGTTCGATTCCCGGCCGGGTCGGGGATTTTAACCTTCATTGGTTAATTCCAATGGCCTGGGGACTGGGTGTTTGTGCTGTCCCGAACATCCCTGCAACTCACACACCACATATAACACTATCCTCCACCACAATAACATGCAGTTACCTACACATGGCAGATGCCGCCCACCCTCATCGGAGGGTCTGCCTCGCAAGGGCTGTACTCAGCTAGAAATAGCCACATGAAGTTATTATATTATTAAAAACTTTGTTCGGGTGAGGTTAAAATAGTACAGGCCTATTCATTTTTTAATCTCATAAATATCGCTTAACAAATGCTCAAAATTCGCAGAACGCATTTTAATGCAAGACACACACTTCTCCAAATAATCCACGAATTAATCCCACAGGATCTCCGTATTCCAGGCTCATAATTCATCAACAGAGCACACATCAAATATCTCACAAGACCAGCAAATATTTATCACTCATGACCATTAATCTTTATTTTAACCCGGCCTTAAAATTTATGACTATTATCATTAATATTATTAGTGGTGATTGTTAATTCTACATAATACTGAATTCGATGACACTATCCTGCACAAATCCACAGAAATGCGTAATATGAAATGCACAATGAAATTTATCATATAAGGCACAACGAAAATTATTTGCACACAAGTTCATAAATCTGGAATTGTTTAATTAAATTATATTTTATCTGGGAGCTCCATTACTTTTAAATATTAAGTTTAAGGATTTGAAGGGAATTAGAAATAATCTCGGAAGTCATTAAATGGCAACTACACTAATAGAATCCAAATAACATTCAATCAATCAATACTGATCTGCATTTAGGGCAGTCGCCCAGGTGGCAGATTCCCTATCTGTTGCTTTCCTTGCCTTTTCCGAAATGATTTCAAAGAAATTGGAAATTTATTGAACATCTCCCTTGGTGAGTTATTCCAATCCCTAACTCCCCTTCCTATAAATGAATATTTGCCCAAGTTTGTCCTCTTGAATTCCAACTTTATCTTCATATTGTGATCTTTCCTACTTTTATAGACGCCATTCAAACCTATTCGTCTACTAATGTCAATCCATGCCATCTCTCCGCTGACAGCTCGGAACATACCACTTAGTCGAGCAGCTCTTCTTCTTTCTCTCAATTCTTCCCAACCAAAACATTGCAACATTTTAGTAACGCTACTCTTTTGTCGGAAATCACCCAGAACAAATTGAGCTGCTTTCCTTTGGATTTTTTCCAGTTCTTGAATCAGGTAATCCTGGTGAGGGTCCCATACACTGGAACCATACTCTAGTTGGGGTCTTACCAGAGACTTATATGCACTCTCCTTTACATCCTTACTACAACCCCTAAACACCCTCATAACCATGTGCAGAGATCGGTACCCTTTATTTACAATCCCATTTATGTGATTACCCCAGTGAAGATCTTTCCTTATATTAACACCTAGATACTTACAATGATCCCCAAAACGAACTTTCACCCCATCAACGCAGTAATTAAAACCGAGAGGACTTTTCCTATTTGTGAAACTCACAACCTGACTTTTAGCCCCGTTTATCAACATACCATTGCCTGCTGTCCATCCCACAATATTTTCGAGGTCACGTTGCAGTTGCTCACAATCCTGTAACTTATTTATCATTCTATAGAGAATAACATCATCCGCAAAAAGCCTTACCTCCGATTCCACTCCTTTACTCATATCATTTATATATATAAGAAAACATAAAGGTCCGATAACACTGCCCTGAAGAACTCCCCTCTCAACTATTACCAGGTCAGACAAAGCTTCACCTTCTCTGACTCTCTGAGATCTATTTTCTAGAAATATAGCAACCCATTCAGTCACTCTTTTGTCTAGTCCAATTGCACTCATTTTTGCCAGTAGTCTCCCATGATCCACCCTATCAAATGCTTTAGACAGGTCAATCGCGATACAGTCCATTTGACCTCCTGAATCCAAGATATCTGCTATATCTTGCTGGAATCCTACAAGTTGAGCTTCAGTGGAATAACCTTTCCTAAAACCGAATTGCCTTCTATCGAACCAGTTATTAATTTCACAAACATGTCTAATATAATCAGAAAGAATGCCTTCCCAAAGCTTACATACAATGCATGTCAAATTTACTGGCCTGTAATTTTCAGCTTTATGTCTATCACCCTTTCCTTTATACACAGGGGCTACTATAGCAACTCTCCATTCATCTGGTATAGCTCCTTCGGCCAAACAATAATCAAATAAGTACTTCAGATATGGTACTATATCCCAACCCATTGTCTTTAGTATATCCCCAGAAATCTGATCAATTCCAGCCGCTTTTCTAGTTTTCAACTTTTGTATCTTATTGTAAATGTCATTGTTATCATATGTAAATTTTATTACTTCTTTGGCCTTAGTCTCTTCCTCTATCTCGACATTATCCTTGTAACCAACAATCTTTACATACTGCTGACTGAATACTTCTGCCTTTTGAAGATCCTCACATACACACTCCCCTTGTTCATTAATTATTCCTGGAATGTCCTTCTTGGAACCTGTTTCTGCCTTAAAATACCTATACATGCCCTTCCATTTTTCACTAAAATTTGTATGACTGCCAATAATGCTTGCCATCATGTTATCCTTAGCTGCCTTCTTTGCTAGATTCAATTTTCTAATAAGTTCCTTCAATTTCTCCTTACTTCCACAGCCATTTCTAACTCTATTTCTTTCCAGTCTGCACCTCCTTCTTAGTCTCTTTATTTCTCTGTTATAATAAGGTGGGTCTTTACCATTCCTTACCACCCTTAAAGGTACAAACCTGTTTTCGCATTCCTCAACAATTTCTTTAAACCCATCCCAGAGTCTGTTTACATTTTTATTTACCGTTTTCCACCGATCATAGTTACTTTTTAGAAACTGCCTCATACCTGCTTTATCAGCCATATGGTACTGCCTAACAGTCCTACTTTTAAGACCTTCCTTTCTATCACATTTATTTTTAACTACCACAAAAACAGCTTCATGATCACTAATACCATCTATTACTTCAGTTTCCCTATAGAGCTCATCTGGTTTTATCAGCACCACATCCAAAATATTTTCCCCTCTGGTTGGTTCCATCACTTTCTGAATCAGCTGTCCTTCCCATATTAACTTATTTGCCATTTGTTGGTCATGCTTCCTGTCGTTCGCATTTCCTTCCCAATTGACATCTGGCAAATTCAGATCTCCCGCTACAATCACATTTCTTTCCATGTCGTTTCCCACATAGCTGACTATCCTATCAAATATTTCCGAATCCGCATCAGTGCTACCCTTTCCCGATCTGTACACTCCAAATATATCAAGTTGCCTATTATCTTTAGAAATGAGCCTTACACCTAGAATTTCATGTGTCTCATCTTTAACTTTTTCATAGCTTACAAATTCTTCTTTCACCAGAATGAAAACTCCCCCTCCCACCTTTCCTATCCTATCTCTACGATACATACTCCAGTGCCGTGAGAAAATTTCTGCATCCATTATATCATTTCTCAGCCATGATTCAACTCCTATTACAATATCTGATAAATATATATCTATTAAATTACTTAATTCTATTCCTTTCTTTACAATACTTCTACAGTTCAACACTAACAATTTTATGTCATCCCTACTTGATTTCCAGTTCCCTGTTCCCTTATCACCGCTCCCTAGGCCATCCCGTTTCCCTGAATGTACCTCCCTATTACCCTTCCAAACAAATTTCCTAACTTATACGTACCACTGCGGTTTAAATGAAGGCCATCCGAGCGCAGATCCCTATCTCCTACCCACCCATTAGGATCTAGAAATTTCACTCCCAGTTTCCAACATACCCACTCCATGTTCTCATTTAAATCCCCAATCACCCTCCAATCAGTATCCCTCCTACACAGTATTCCACTAATAACAATCTCCGCTTTCTTAAACTTCACCTGTGCTGCATTTACCAGATCCCACACATCTCCAACTATGTTGGTACTTATATCAGCTTGCCTTACGTTGTTGGTACCAACGTGAAACACTACCACCTTCTCCTTCCCCTCCTCCCTCTCTTCTACTTTCCTCAACATCTGCCTCAACCTAATTCCTGGATAACATTCTACCCTGGTTCCCTTTCCTCCACACACTTCCCCACGTGTCTAACGATGGAATCCCCCATGACCAGAGCCTCAACCCTACCCACCTCATTTAATCCCCTCCCCTCCTGGTCAGCCCTATCTTTCCTGATAGCTGCAGAAGCTACTTCCTCCTCCCTTTTCTCCTTCCCATGACCCTGTTCCACCTGTCTTTTCCTATCCTCTACTCTACATTTCCCTTTCCTACCTTTTCCCTTCCTCCTACTTCCACGCATCTCGGCAACAGTTCCCTGTCCCTCATCTTCCCTCTGTTCTACCTGGAGTGACTCGTACCGATTTCGCACAGACACCTGTCCTGAATTCTGATCCTGAATAGAGCCCTTGGCCTGCTATCTCCTTCCCCTTAGAACATTAGACAACCTGTCTTCTACAACTCCTCCCTTTCCTTCCCCTCCCTCTTGTACACCTACTGTAACCTGTACATTGTTTGAGGGAGTCCTATCTGCCTTCCTGTCTTCTGTGAGAATCCTAATTATCTCCCTCAAACTTTCCAACTCCTCCCTCATACCCCTCAGTGCCTCACCACACCCACAATAAGTACACTCGCGCTCCTTAGCCATTCTTTACGGGGGAACATTTTTTAAATTTAAAAAATAAAATAACTTATTTGCAAAATAAATAAATAAATAAATGAACGGAGGTATATATTGTCTGGGATAGTACACAACAATAAGGTAATTAATATACGACTACACTACAATACTACTTAGTCGTGCTCTATTTTTTTATCCTACAACCCCTAACAGGATAAAAGCTGCTGTTATTTACTGAATATCGAAAGTAATACACAAGAACTACACAATTCCAAACTGCAATTAAGCCTATCCTAATTTCACCAATATTTTAGTAAGAGTTTCTATGGATACCTCTACTACACCAGTACTACACAATATTTTACAATAATAAAATAAGCACACTAAATTCTAATAGGATATTACTCGTATACTACTGTACAGTACACTACAGTAATTTTTAAACTACTTTCAGACGTATCCTAATTACGATACCGGTACTGTACCGTATGTCACTACTAAGCACAACAGAAATGAAATTTGCAAGAACTACTGTACTCAAAGATTACCAACGAACCTAAATGCTTAGACAAATTATTATTAGTATTACGGTCTAATAGATACACACGAAAGATAACACACGAATATAGCAGGCAAGATACGGCACTATCTAAATGTACTGTATATCTACTACAATGTATCTACACTACACTACACTGCGTTTGGTTAAATGCTTAAGTATCAAAAGGATTGCCGTACACGAAGAAAAACACGAATATGACTGGCAAGATACTATCTAATATATTATACCTTATCTTCACTACAATTCTGCTGAAATGTGGTTATGTGATTATTACAGCTGATGGATTACTATTATTTTCCCTACTCCACAGGACGGAGAAAAAAAAGTGTTCTTAATTAGGCCTACTGAAAAATACGAGGTTGTCTACAATAATTTCTCAAATATTTCTATCAAAACTACTACTACTACTACTCCAGGGACTTGAACTGCAATTACTGGGATATTATGAACTTTATTATTAGCTAACCGCTCATAAATACTGAAAGATCGAGGGAGCGAAATATAAATTACAGATACTAATTACCTACTCAGAAGTACAAATGAATGGAATACAAGGTCAGCTGATTTTTATTTATATTTACTTGACTACACTACACCCTTTGTTCACGACTGTAGCCAACAGTGCAATATTTGAATATGACGAGCGACAATAATCAATAACAATACGACTGTTAACTATTACAGTGTAATCTCTTTAACTTCTTTTTAAATGGAAGTTTACAGGCGTATCGTGTTTTTTAATGTAGTAAATTATTACCTTTGTGATAGTTTGAGCGTATATCTATACGAAATACCGGAGAAGTTGCTGCAGAAGTTACGGTACTATTCCTAAATTCGAAACAAGGTGCACCTAGCTAGCCTACTTAACCTAGAAAACGTAATTTACTGAAGACCAACTGAATTACTTGTTACAAAATTTAAATTATTACTACTCCCAATTTCTACCAACAAGCACTAAACACCACTATATAAACAGCACTAAATGAATCAGATATACACAAAATTAAGCTATTTCAATAGGTTTTCACTACTTTATCACTACAATAATGCAAGAGCTCTCTCAACAGCCAACCGTTCTCAAGCGCATCCAACAATGAACCCTTTGCGAAAAAAATTGCCTGAAATAACATCCATCACAAGGGCCTACAGAAAAGTTAGCTTATAATCCCCACTGTCCGCACTGTTCGCACTCACTCTACCAACACTACTATGACACCAGAAGAATGAAGTATGAAATTATTGAAAAATTGCACTGAGCTAATAGAAATAGTAATGCAAATAAAGAGGCACATACTACTTCCACATAGAAGGACAGTAACTATGTTACAAAAGTTTACTTAAATTTGCGATGAGACTCGATCCCTTCCCAGGTGGTTGAATCTGCTCACATGTCGCAGGTCGTCCTGGTCGTTTTCTCACTCATGTTAGAATGTGCCTACATTTAGCATGGCATGCTGACAGCAAAGTCCATTTCCATATGTGAATGATTAGCTCCTCTTGAGGATAGGCGAGGCATCCTGGTGTAGCTGGTTATTGTGAATTGTAAAGGTCCTCTTCTTTCTTGAAGTTCCGATGGTGGCTGAAACGGACGTAGACAGCTTTAGAAAATTTATCAAGTATGACCACGTCGAATAAATAGCTCGATGAACAAACTTAACTGCGAAGCTCGCAAAAATCTGTGGCAATACGGAATCAGAGTTAAAGAGAGATTTCATTCGTTTTCCGAGCTTATATTCCCTCAGTTGTGGACGTGTGGCACTGGCGTTCCGCGATGGGCTGTAATTCTTCTAGAAATTACTGGGCTCCGAGCGAGAGAACACAGCCATTCATGAATAAAACTTTAGACTGCTCTCCCAATGAAAGAAAGTAATCAGCTGTTAAGAACACACAATAAAATGCATTGTATGGGCCAAATTTGAAGGGGACAATAGGAACATGGAATTTAACAAAGAGATAAGAACTCAAGTGATGTATAGAAGGATGGGAACAGGGGAATGTGAAATAAAGAGGATAAGGAAAATAGCTATTCAGTGTGGAAATAGGGATCAACAGATAGAGAAAGAGAAGCAAGGAATAGTATTGGGTGAGGATTTGGAGATAGTATTTGTCCTTTCATGTTCCTCCTTTTCTATCACTTCCTTGTCTACTGCCATCCTATTGTATGTATCCTTTCATGTTCTTGTCTCTCTTATCACTCTCTGAAAAATGGTGGCAAAAGGGCTCTGGTTAATATGCAGCATGTCGTTATGATTCTTAGGTTACAAAAAGGGTTAGAAAAGAAAATAAATGCAATTTAAATGCAATGCTAAAATTTACATGTAATGTAAAGTTTAATCTTGTAGCACTTGTGTGGAATTATTTAAAGTCATTCCACACACTGTATATGAGTTGATTATGTTTGTAAGTACACAAGATGTTATGAGTAGAATTTTGTAAATAATTTAAATTCATTAAGGATGGGCTGTGTGATTAAATTGTTAGTGTAAATTGTATAACACTCTATTTTAGCAAAATGTCTTCTTCTCTTGTCAATTTAAAATTTAGTGCTTGATAATAATGTATTTTTGTGTACCATTTGCCACCGAGGTAGACACCTCTTTTGTAAATAAAGTGATTTTGATTTGATTCTGTTTGATTTGATTGTTACTATCAATTGTTAAAAGTTTGCTTTTATAAATTGGGAGATAAATAATTATACTCTTATTGTGGCAATATGAAATTCATTTTCTCAGCTGTTTCTTGTTTAGGTCAATATACTAATATTTTTATTCCTTTACTTCTCTATTCTACTTCTCTTATTTCTTGCTTACAGCCTTCCAAAGACAATAAGAAGGAAATATTCATAGAACAACATACTGATGATCAGCTGCTGGCATACATCAAGGAAGAAACAAAGTATGTACACTGCGAAGCCTGTACAATATGGAATATTTTGTACCTGTATACAGTTGTGTTCAGTAGTGGTTGTTTTACATCTGAAACTGACCGTTTTTATCAGTTTAATTCTTTCTTTACAAGGTTACATTTAAACACTAATATTTTAAATTTCTATTGGTTAAAATTACATAAAATATTCACAAACTTTAAGATCAGATTCATTGTTCCTTCTTGTAGTTTTATTGAATATATATCTACAAAAAAAATCTCCGGTAGATCTACATATTTCTGAAGTGTATTTGTTTACAGTACTATAAGCAACCACTGGGTCCGCAGTCCTATATTGCGTTAAGTCGAATTTTTCTATTTGTGAACGCCAAAGCAGATAATGAGTCATGGAAAGCAAACGTTCGGTTCATTAGTGCTACATCTTAGATATCATAGTTTTCAAATAAAACTTCCACATTGTTATAAGCATATAAACATATCATGGTATTGAATTTATGCTTGTTCCAGTGTTGTGGTCACACTTGCTGATTGTTGCCTTTTCCTACTTTTTAATTTAGTGCTCATTGTCAGTCAAGTGCTTGTACTTTGTTGTTTGCAAACACATTTACACAATTATAAACTAATCAAATGGCAGCTATCAGATCAGTTTAAAATTTGTGCAGGTTGCTTTAAAATTTCCAGAATTTTTCAATTAGGTGAATTTATTATCTCATAGGAGTAGGTAAATAATGATGTAATGTTAGAATATCATTTCCGAATTGTTCTTCTTATCTGTGACATAACAGAGTAATACAAGGATGTATCCTGTTTTCAAACTTTTAAAGCAGTAGTGTTTTTGAATTAATTGCTAATTAATATTTTGCTTTCACACCTTTGTTGGTTACTGTGTGGAACGATCATTGATAGTCCCTGGGAAATGATTGTATAAGCTCGGCATTGTGCTCTTAGCGTGCCCTTTTATCGGAAGGTTCTGCAATGGCTATTCATAGCCTAAGGATTGACTTCAAACCTGATTATTGATGGAAATGGCGAATTATGAATGGTTTATTTGATTTTGTGGGTGGTTAGAGTCTTCTCATCTGTTATGTGACACATTGACTTGTTCCTACTGTATATTCACAACTAGTGGGAAGAAATATTCATTTAAGTCCTCAGAACTGCCTGCACCAGCTTACACTCTCTCATTAGTCAGAGTAGGACCATGCACACAACAGAAGAACACCCAAATACATCAACTCTTCAAGGTTCAAATTTTGTTGTTTCTTTGTAATTCTTATGTAACAGGACACAATAGGCTACGATAGAGATCAATCTTGTAATTGTACCCTACACTGCAGGATCATACCTACCTGCTTATCTGTTCTTGCATACGGGCACCAGCTCAGCTGCAGTCGGCAGAAAGAGTCGATAGTTGGGTTCTTGTGACGAGAGGATCATGGGGGCTAGTACAATTACATTAAACTACGAAATGAGGAACACTTTCGCTGTGATCAGAATTTTTGAGCATAAGTTTGTATTCATAACACAAGTTATTTACAAGGATTGCACCTGTTGTGCCAAAATAAATGCCCCAAAGGCTCACGTGTACAGTTTAAAAGAAAACATAATCTGGGTTATGACGTTGTGCTGAAGTTTTTCGATCTGTGAACCAGGAAACGAAACGGATGTGTCCCCAACATGGAAAACAGCATCACTATGCCTGCGACATAAAATGATATGATGTTAGAATTAAGGATACCCGCAGAGATTACCTCTATTATGAAAGTTTCCTCCCATATCGGGATATTTATATACACGAAAATAGCAGCACAATAAGTGATAAAAATAATCTCAGATAACCTACTCTAGCGCTCTCAATGACATATTTACACGGACGTGAACCCACGTCCACCAGGCAGAACCTTGCGTCAACAGGGCAATCATAACAGTAGCATAGTGCCAAGATCACATTAGTAAAATATGCAACCCTAAGAATGCGAATCGAACAAGAAAGGAAAAGGTGGTAAAATGGTTAAAATAAATGACGCACTGTGTTTGCAAAATGCTTCTCTGCCAAAGGAGAATGACCTACCTCCAGGGCGATTTAAAAATGGCCGAGCTCACCCCAACACAGAGCAGGCGAACATTGACTCACAGTCTGGTCTGGAGCCTCCCCCTACATAAAAAAAAACTTGTAAACAAACTACCGCTAGACGTCTTACCCTTCATTCTTTCACAAAGGGACTTTCAAGCTCATAGCAGCAAATGGCCACAAAATAAGTGAGGAAAGACACATCTCACATTACGCACCTGACTTCAGTTAACTACCCACACGGGTCGCAGTTGAATCACATAAAGTGTTCTACCATACTATCACATCAAACCATCACCGTCAATATGCGGCGCGTCAACAGTAACCTTGGGGGTCAGAGGTTCAGACCCAACGTTTGGCAGAGTAGCACAGAGTCGAATTGCGTTAAAACCTGCGCCTCCGCTATAGTTTACGCCCGTCTAAGGCACGTAAATAGAGCCACTTAACTAAATAAATACCATCAGCATGCATGCCTTACATTACACAGGTATGTCTGCCCTTCCCCCAGGGATATAATGGGAATTACACATAGTGATCCTAATCCTACAAGGGACATGTATACAACTGACCAACCCAAAAGAAAAATGTCCGGTCTATCGTACTCAAACAATATGTATCAACTAGGCACACTACCTCTTGCCGCGTTAACAAAATTACATCATTGTCTGCTTTACATAAAGAAAAGAAAACCTATCTACACTTACCCTTTAGATATATCCAAACTATCTGAATATGCAGCCTGATGGGCCTCAATCAAATCCTATGTTAATATTTACAAGTTTAATTCTACTATCTCTGCGTGACACCCTAAGTCTACCACATGTCTAGTATCTCATGGTCCACTTATCTCATTATGATGATCTCCTCCTCTCTACCTCCGGGTAGGCTATCATGATTTAGCCCATCACGGTAGAGGTCTCAGCCAGGGTCGATTCTTGGAGTCCGGTCTTCCTGCCCCGCTGGTCCATGGAGCTGTCTTCTTCTTGAGGGATGCCACGTTCTGAAGTTCTTGCACCTCACTTCCCTCGGAATATCTCGACTTCTTACTACAATGAAATATTCACTTTAAACACAACACAACATTCTGGACTTCATTTAGGTTGAGCTAGCACACAGCGCTAACACTTTGCAATATACATTCCTCGTCCTCCATTCTCGTATAACTGCATACTTGCTAACTTGTGCACTATGCCACAAACTATTTTCTGCTCTAGAGACTATCCACTCGGTTATTGTGTTTTTATGCCCGCTTAATTTGGATTCAACAGTCTATCAGAGGATAAATATAGACCTCCTTAGCCTATTGTCCACACTTCCTCGGCACCTCGGGAGCTTCGGCCCTACTGCTATTTATCAGATTCTATAAGTACGGCGTTCTTTTGTTGCTGATACAATTAACCACACGCGATCTCATTGATAGGTATCTGAACATCGCGCCACCTATAAATCCACCACCTGTAACTCTGTAAGTCACCGATCCACTGGATCAAAGTTATCGCACAGCAATAATTACACACTGTCTTTGTTCTGAACAAAAGGTTTCTGGCGCAATTTAGGCAGACGTGCGACGCGTACTGGCAGCAATATGATCGTCGACTGGATGATCTCCCCCCATATCGCTCAGCTTTTATATGAGGCAACACACCAAAGGACGCCAGGGAAAGCCCCGAGAAACAACTTGAGTCTGGAATGTGGCCACTACAGAGCTTCCCACGGTGGTTCTGCTTGCTACATATTTATTGATCTAATTCTATGTTAATAAACCTAGAGGTATCTATAGCTTTGTGAAATTCTGGCAATCATTTCCATCTTTTTATTTTCCTGAGAAACCTTCAATTACGGGAATTACGACTCAATTTCTGTAATGTGGTGGGCCTGTCTGCTCCCGCTAAAAATCTCTGTTAAGATGGCAGGTCTCTCCCCCAGACAAAATCCCATCTCTCTTTCTCTCTTCCTCACATATTCTTTCTTCATCACACATGACCACGCCTTGCCTCGGGAAACCACCTTCTCGATTCCCGCGCTCCATATAGCATCACGCCCTCACAAGCGGCGTCCTACTGAAAAATTTTTAACGCGTTTAATATCCATTCTCGCGGTTAAATAGAATGGTACATAATATGACCACCAATAAAAATGTTTCTTTGAATACTTTTCAAACACAAAATGCATATAACTATTTTTGGTTGGAGTTTAATTTAGCTTTATTCTCCCTAAACGTATCATGTGCAGAGGTGCTCTCAAGCTAGCAAAGTGACAAGCCTTTTGTGTGTATTCTTTTGTCTGGGTATAGAAGGCAGGGGACAGTCCATTGTGTATGTAGCTTAGTCCGTTGTATATCAGAGGTTTTAGATGCTTCTGAAGGATTCAGTTGACCGGATCTTACTGTATCTACTGCTTCCCACTTTACCCCACATCTGGCGCTGTGTTATCCTGACTCTCAATTCAGCCGTCTACAAATATCTTGTAGCAACTTAAATGACTTCTTTCAAAATGTCTAAGAGATATGCCGTGTCAATTTGGTCCTGAAAGACATAAGGACAGGTTTTAAGATTCATAAAATATCCTAATTGCTGACTTTTGGAAAGACACGTATTGCTGAGCTAAACAATTAGTGGTGAGGTTAACTTCCGTTTGTGTAGAGACACATGGTCCTGAACTAACCACTAAGTGCTGCATTTTCCTTCCACTTGTAGAGTGTCGAGTGTCACATGGCCCAGAGCTGACTACTTTGTGCCACTCCTCCATGGTCTTCATATTCATAGACTTGATCGGGCTAAAAATAAATTCATTGATCTGATCTGCTACCTATGATGGATGTAAGCCAGAATATGAATTGTGAAATTCCATTCAGCCTAGAATACACTGACTTGTTAGTACCCACAGAATTTCACTGGATATTCCAACTGTCACTCCTGATTAACAAAGATAATCTTGATTTATTAGTTTCATTATGTTCCGTATTGATAGTTATTATATATCATAGAAAAGGAAAGAAAAGATCCACCTAATCAGTACAAATTTTATTGTAACTCTTAGAATGACAGTACCGGTTTCAACTCTTTATGAAGTCATCCTCAGCTGTTCTATACCCTTACATTAGTTAGAGTTTGGTGTTATGCCTTGTTCAGTGATAATGTGTGACAGGCATTGACATATTACAAAGTGGCTAGTTATAAGCTAGTCTTGTGTATGTCTGATGACCAAAAACTCATGTTGAACACCTTGTTAAAATATTAATCATATAACACATTAAAATGCTCACAACACATAATCAAAACATTTTAAAATAAATATGTATTGTTACAGTCCAAGATAACGGGCAAAAACACGTTCTTGAATGAATTTGTCATCTTGCGTTGTTTGTTGAATCGTCCAGCATGAGCTATGCTTGAGTTTGTACGGGGTACTTTTGTACTATTATACTTTGTATGAAATTTAACCACTTATCAGCTTACAAATATTCTAATATTGTTAAATACGTGTGCGTTTGAAGGTGACATGTCCTGCCAAAGTTTTTGATGGTCTTGAAAGCGTAAAATGCAGTTCACTTTAGTGTGTAAAATCAGTTGTTGGTGGTGGCTCTTTCCCTGTCTATGACTATTGATAATTATATCCAAAAAGCAAAAGGTAAAATTAAAATTAGAAGTTTTAAAAATATTATTCTGAAAGTGCCTGCTTGTGTGTTTGTATCATAATAGTTACTTACCGATGCTGAGTGAATGAGATGTGCACAACCTGGCTGCCTGACGTGTACTGTACCGTGTTCTACTGGTGTTAGTATCTGTTGCTGTAAGGGGAATGTCGTATGTGTAGGGGCGGAGTTGGGCGTGCCAGTCATCTGCACTGTGGTTTGCGTCCGACGTTGTTTGTTGACTATTTTCAGATAGTAATTTTTTGCAATGGGTATAACTTTATTAAATATGATATTGGTTTTTTTTGTTATTTCATTAATATTGTAATTAGGGTTAGTGTATTGATCCAGTGTTATTTATAATTCTTCTGTTATATTGAGCAAGGGGCCTTTGGGGTTTGTGCTTAGTATTTTCATATCGTTATCTATATTCGTAAAATTATGTTTGTATTCGTCCATATGTAGACCTATTGCAGAAAAATGGTTGTGTTTTACGGCATTAATGTGTTCATTCTACCTGATAGCAAAATTCCTACCGGTACGTCCTACATAACTTGTTGAGCAATTATTGCAGCTGATTCGGTATACTTAAAAAGCAATGGTATTTTTTAGTATTGTTGATTGTCTAGGTATTATGAAAGATACTGCTGCTATTATGCGTGGTCCTGAAGGCTATTTCAAGATTTTGCTTTTTGAAAATATTAGTCAAAAGGTATATGTGTGTGTTGTTGAAGGTGAAAGTTGCATAGTCCTTCTTGGGTTTGTAAATTTTCATCAGTTTAGTTTTTGGTCGAGACTTGATCTTATGCATGATTGAATTGATTATTTATTTCTTGTAGCCGTTTTTTCCTGGCTATTTCTTGAATCAAACGTATTTCTTCATTAAAGTTGGTTTTTGATAGTCATATATTGAAGGCCCTGTAGATCATACTGTGGTATGCTGCTTTTTTATGGGTACTGGGGCAGATGGAGTCTGTTTTTATCGTATTTAATGTATGAGGGGCTTTACGATAAATTTTGGAGGTCAAATGATTTTCATACCTGGTAATAGTCAGATCGAGATAATTGAATTTGCAATTATTCTCAGATTCTTTTGTAAACTGTATGTGTGGGTCTATGGTGTTTATTCTGTCCATAATGGTGTTGTCGTTAGTTTGTCTGTTTTCAATGATGAAAAAAATGTCATCGACAAATCTACACACAAAAAAAATATTCAGTCTAATTTACTGACCGACGTATACTCGAGGTGGCTATGTATATTTCAGCTAGTATACCGGGAGCAGGGGAGCCCATTGGTAGGCCTTTTTGTTGGTAAATTGTATCATGGAACCTGAAGAAATTATTATTAATGGCGAATTCAAGTAATGCTATGAATTCTTCAATCTTTAAGTTGCTTGATTTACTGTAAGTTTATAGATTGGATAGAATTATGTCTATGTTCTTTCTAGTGGGAATGTTCGGATACATATTAGTTATATGATATGGAGCTATGGAATGGTATTGTTCTATCTGCAGTTCTTTAGTCTTATTACAGAAGTCTGTTGAATTACGTAAGCTTGAAAAAAGTAATATTTTTAAAGAAATTTTTGAATAAATTGTGAAAGCTTCTATGTGGGGCTTGTCCTATAATTTACTATAGGTCTCATCGTTGTGTTGTCTTTATGTATTTTCGGAAGAGCTTTTGCAGTCAGTAGTTGGGGGTTCATTATCGTGTGGTTCGTCGCTTCTGTTTCTGTGAGTAAGAAGTGTGTGTTTTTGAGTAGATGACTGACACGCCCAACTCCGCCCCTACACATACGACATTGCATGGTTCCAAATTCTCAACGATGTAATGTCATGCATTCTGTCTTCTTTCCATTGAGGCCCGGGAATATTGCGCTAGTCGATTGTTTCAATTTTCTGTTTGGCGCTGCAGATCATCAGAGATTGTGCAGATCTTTGAAGCTAAAATGTCGTCAGATGTGCAGGTCTGATGTAATGGTGTCCAACACAAAAATGAACAGCAGGGCCTTGGTGGACTCCTACAGTTATGTGAAAGTCATCAGGCGCTCCGGCCGTAGCTTGAACATGACTCCTTGGTTCTACGTAGAGCAATTTTACCCCCTCAGCAAGTTGCTCTGGCCAGATGAGGTCACGTGGTAGGCTTTCTCAAGGTCCAGAAAGTCTGAGATGAAGCCTCTTATTCTTTTCAGTGTCTCTTAACTAACAGCCATGCAGCGAGGATTGCTCCTGTTGTGCCTCAATTTTACACAAATCCAGCTTTGTTGTATGTTTGGCTAAATCGCTCGTCCTGTTTGCGAGGATTTGCTCGAATATTAACATATACCTCAAAATTCTAATCGGGCGGTAATTATAAAAATCGGCAGGTCTTCCCTTATTTTTTATTTTTTAATGGATACCCTTGGCAATCTGTTGGTTTTTGGCCTTCTTTCAGATCTGCTTGAAAAGCTTGTTTTAGCCGCAACTCGTGCATTCCACAAAACAAAACTTTGCTGGAAATCATCGGGACCGATGGCTTTCCCTGGTTTTATTTCCTTCAGCAGAGCCTGGACTTCAGTGCCGTCAGACCTTCAACAACGAAGGTAATGGGTTTTAGTGCCGGGAGTGTCCAAGGACAAGTTCGGTTCATCAGATGCAGGTCTTTTTTATTTGACTCCCGTAGGTGACCTGCACATCATGATGAGAATGAAATGATGATGAAGAGAACACGTACACCCAACCCTCATGCCAGCGAAATTAACCAATTATGGTTAAAATTCCAGACCCTGCCAGGAATCGAACCCAGGACCCCTGTGACGAAAGTCCAGCACGCCAACCATTTAGCCATGGAACGGGACCACTGCGCAGGGGATAGGGACCGGTAGATACGGAAATTCCAAGATTGAAATTATCATAGCAGTTCCGCCTGCGCTTTCGCGCTTCTCACCAGTCGAGTAGCAAATCGTGTTTCCTCATTGATGCCGTAAATACGTTGGCTTTCTTCCATGTAGCAATGCCCCGATTTGACAAGCCGTTAAATATCCTGCTCCTGTTTGCGCCATTTCAAGTTTCATGTATAGTAGAGCTGCATAGCTGTTTGACACTGACCCCTTTCACTTTACTACTGGCTGCTTTCTAGGCATTCCAATGAGTAGATATAATGGACAATTCTGCCTCCTCCGCACGGGGGGCTTTCCCAGGGGCCCGCTCCTCCTCCCGCGGGAAATTTGAATTGGTAAACAAAGCCACGTGCTTTTTGACAGCTATCATCGACAACAACGCATCGCTAACCTCAGTGCTGCCTTCTTAACGGGCCTAAACCTCACTGCTGCCAACTTAACCTCACTAGCGCGAGATTTGAATCAGTAAACAAAGCTACGTGCTTTTTGACAGCTGTCATCTGCCATCTTTAACCCTTTCGTACATGCATTTTCAATTTGAAGTGAAAAAAAATATTGTCTTGATTTTTTTATTTATTGGAAGGTTACAAAATACAATCATGTTAAATAAAAAGAAATAGTAGTTCATTTTCTTTGAAAATTCCACGGACCTCATATGAGGCCTATGTGGATGAAGGGAGTCCACACACACCACAACACAACTGAACTGAGGAATAATTTTCTTGGGGGATACTGTGCGCTGGATGTCAGTTGTAGAAGCACGTTTTACCAAACTAAATTTTGCATTAAAAGGAGTGGCTGCTGTTATTTCCTGCTATGGAATTCCTCAAAACACTGTGAACAAAGGGCATATTGGCAGCGAAGGCAGACATGCCTGGTTTTCCTTGAACAACCGTGAAGGTGGCACTTCTATCCTTTCTCAGCTTATAGTTAGCCTTCACTTTCAACCATTTTTTTGTTTCTTATGGCATCTGTGAAGTGGGTCTTCCTTTCTTGGGTTGATGATTGCTTTCCATGTAAATGACAGAAGTAGTTACTAAGGACTTGAATGCTAACAGATGCAGCTCCTCACAATCTGGGTTCATTCTCCAGAGGATCCAACAGTTTACAATGGTCGCATTCAGTAGATAATGGAAAACTCTGAAGTACTCCCTTTTATGCCTTATGGTGTGCCGATATGGACCTACGAGCGAGTCAATTAGATGTACGCCACCCATATGGGAATTGTAAATGCTGATGGAATATGGTCGTGGAATTTCAATGATTGCGCGCAGTTTTCAACTCCATCTCTTAGCAACACCTACAGGTTCTGCTCCAGCAAATGTAGATGCTACGTGTAAAAATGATTTATCATGCCAGCAGGTTATTGTGATGTTGGACTGCGACATAACAGAGTACAACCCTCTCGGTTCCTTCTTCATGGTTTGCACAGACCGCAGCTTGAGATCAGCAGCACAATGCCTGTTAGTTCTGATAGTCCTGGAAGCATAAATGCCATCTTCAAAAAGTTTCTAGAGAAGATTAATCGACGTAAACAGATTATCAAAAGCTTATGGCTTTTGAACTTCACGTCTTCACGCAGCCTAAGAACATCATCACCAACTGCTCCAAATTCAGAATGACCTTGATCATTTTGAACTTTTCCTCGATAGATCTCAAAACTATGGATGTATCCTGAGAAACTGATTAAGACCCAAATTTTTAAGCCCTATTTTTAGGGTTTACTCTTCATACATTGTTTCAGCTTTGATCGGCCTCATCAACTGATGAAAATTCTTCTGGCTGGGAAGAACATCTAAAGATGTGCTTGAAATGGTCAATCATAGGACATAAATGTATAAGCCGATCATTGATGTCTGCTGGAATGTTCTGATTGTCAATGAAGTGCAAATACTTCCGTATCATGCAAAAGCGATTGTATATCATATTGTCAGGTATTACTGACAGAGCACAGAGTATATTGTGGTTCTTCATCTATTTTGTTCTAAATGCATAGAAATGAGAATATATGACAAATGTGCCATGAAACATCAGTAGTCTGTTTTGGTTTGTATAAAATATTCCACCAAAACACTACAATATGGTGTAGTTCTAATTGAGGTTATGACAGTGAACCATAACCTCTCGTACATTTAGACCTCATATGAGGCCCCTATATTGTTACGCAAAATAATGGTAGTAAATTGCATGTACAATAAAAATACTAATACCATAGGAAAGAGCATGCTTTTCTGCTATATAAAACATTTTTACTTATCATTTGCATATGTTTGTAAAGGACGTATCAATTTCAATAATTTAGTCTCCATATGAAACACACAAATAACAGGAGTGCCACAACAGCCTACAACTTTGCAGCTGCTAGGAAGTGCTGTTACCTCATAGATATAGTTGTAACTAATATCACACCTCACATGAGGTCTAAAGTGAAGAACAGAGTCATAATTTTCCACAAATTCATAACAATATTAAATGAACGGCGCACTAAACGAAACATAATTTTGGGACCTCATATGAGGTTTGTGCGCACGAGAGGGTTAATCAACAGAACACCGAGCTGCCCACTTTATGGCTACTATCTTAAGCACGTAGTAGCGAGCAATTTGAAAAGTTCCGTTAGCTGTTATCCGCCATCTTTAATCAAAAGAGCACAGTGCTGGACTCTTTAGCTACTTACCTTGGAAATATGGTGGCGGCAAATTCGAAGTGCTTTCTTTGACAGCTGTCATCCGCCATCTTGCATCACAAACCTCAGTGCTGCACTCTTTAGCTAGTAGCTCAATCAGTAAACAAAGCCACGTGATTTTTTTATCAGCCATCTTGCTTCGCTAACCTCAGTGCTGCACTCTTTGGCTACTTACCTTTGAAATGTGGTGGCGGACAATTTGAAAATTTCTTTACAGCAGCCATCTTTAATCAAGAGAGCACCGTGCTGCACTCTTTACCTACATACCTTTGAAATGTGGTGGCGGATAATTTGAAAAATTCTACGTGCTCTTGTTTGGAAGCAAATCCACGTGCTTTTTTGACAGCTGTCATCCGCCATCTTTAATCAAGAGAGCACCGTGTTGGTATCTTTATCGTATTAGTAGGCGATTTCTACATCACAGCTGTCATCTGCCATCTTGCATCGCTAACCTCAGTGCTGCCCTCTTTAGCTACTTACCTTTGAAATGTGGTGGCAGACAATTTGAAAAAATTTTACAGCAGCCATCTTTAATCATGAGAGCACCGTGCTGCTATCTTCTGGGCAATTTAAGAAATGCTTTTTGACAAGCTGCTATCTTTAATCTAAAGAGCACTGTGCTGGCCTCTTTACCCACATACCTTTGAAATGTGGTGGCGGAAAATTAGAAACATTCCATTTGACGAGCTGCCATCTTTAATCAAGAGAGCACCGTGCTGCTATCTTGCGAGCAATTTCGTCAGCTGTCATCCGCCATCTTTAATCAACAGAGCATTACCTTTACTTACCCTGCCAAGGCATAGCTTTATCGAACATACAACGCGATTTTATTCATAAGGCAGTGCACATATCGCGTAGCTGCAGTGATGCATGTTTAGACTCAAACACATATTGCTGTTAAAACCTATTACAACTAGAATTGCATACTATAGTTCAATGGTGTAGAACACTGCATTGCAAGACTAGAATCAAACACTGTTTAGAAAGAAAAAATCCTTCTCAACATACTTACTAAGCTGCTCTCTCTTCTCTTTCAAGGCACATCTCTTTTGAATATGCATTTCAAAAGCAAGAGTGTGCATGATTAGACTCAAACACATACTACCATTTAAAAACATATACGTACTATAGTTCGATGTTGTAGAACACTGCATTGCAAGACCAGAATCAAGCACTGCTTAGAAAAAAATCTCTTATCAACATACTTACTGAGCTAGACGATAACATACGTACGAATCTGCTAAACACCTTCTTTCTTGACATACTTACTCGTCTTTATCTTCAAGAGAAAGGAGGGGGAGGGGGGAAGGTAATACCTTATCTAAAATAAAAGAATATGCCAATTCTACATTATTTACATCTTGTATGTACAAGTTTTATCTGGAATCATTTTACCGTTGTGATGTTTGCGTACTTCTCCCTTCTCAACAGAGTTCTTGTATGTAGATGCTTTATCTTACAAGTTCAAACTTGAATCATTTGCTGTACTACGCTCGCAGCATATCTCTCCCTTCTACTCTATCTTTAAACAATATGTAAAGTAAATTGTGATGTAAGACAGCTTAACGTATATATTACCAAGTACACACCTCTAGCATAATGTTTACACACACACATATCTGCTTTATGTGAAGTAGTACCTATCAATTCTACTATGCCCCCAGGCTAGAGTGTTGGTGGAATTTGGGATGACAAACCGTTCCCAGTCATCATTATTAAGGGCTACCTTACTAATTAAATGAGTGTACAACTGATGCTTCTTGCTTCTAATAACAGACATTTGCGTATGTAAAATAGGTGGATTACTCTTAATACAATTTTTATAATTTTCTAAACTTAACTGATACTGAACTACAATCTTTTTAATCCCTTTCAATTTCTTTATTTGTAGTTGATTTAAGAGCATTATGCAATATGACTTGGATTTAGTACCTACAAATGAATCGATAATATTTCCACCACATTCATCTTTCATTTTACCTAGAACCTTTTTGTTCACTAGCGGTCGATGATATTGATTCTTTTCGGGATACTTACTAGTATCAATCCTACCCAAGTCTGGCTTTATATCATTGTAATAGTCATCAGTTTTGATTTGGTAAATAAACAAATTGGTATCTGTGTAGAGCAATTGCGCATTATGAGCGTACTTCTTCATCATATAATCGTAATGGCATTCATACATGAGTGTTTTAGCTAATTCGAGTACTACAAAGACGACGTAGGTAGGTATGTTGTACTTAACCTTAACACTATTCATCTGTATAATAACTAAATTTTCATGTATGATAGTACAGCTATGGAAATTTGGTTTAATTATTAAATGGTTAGCACCATACCTTTTCTTAATATTTTCCCAGTTTGTAATCAATTTTACATTAACACGTTTGTCAACATTTTCCATAGTCTTACCAAACACACTGTTATTCATGAGCTTGTAGAAATCTTTCTCAAACTCGTTAACTGTATTTGTTCTTAAATTATTGTTGAGATCGATATATGGTTTTAGCCACGGTAACTGATTATTTTCTAGTACGCGATGAATTTTGGTTAACTTCAAACCATGCTGCAAACACTTTTTTAAATTTCAATGATGAATGACATACTTAGATTTGTCACAGAGATTAGCAATTAGCATTTTTGTTGTTGATGTGATGTACGGGGACTTCATATTTTCAGGGCAGAATGGTAAGTCATTATGAGAAGTGTGTAACTCTTTAGGATACTAGCCTTTATTAGCTTTATTAGCTTCATCGTCTAGGGCGTGCAGTTGTAAATCATCAATTTTGCACTGCGTTAGCCAGTGGAAACTACTTACTGGTAGATGCTGACTCATCGCCTATCCATACTGATTGTTAGCATCGAGATAGGCAATATACTGAGATTCCTGACTAGAGTCAAAACTCGGCATGTACTTATTATTTGCCGTAGAATACTGCCCGCTACGCTGACTTAGTCCACCTCGAATATGCGATTTTATAAAGTGCAACATATCAATATCGGTTAGCAGTTCCAAATTCACCCGCGTGTATTTTAACATGGCATTGCAACTTAACCCAGGTGCTGTAAAATACTGACATGGATCAAGGCTGTAGGTTTTCCTGCAAACACAGCGATAATTTTCGAAAACATCAGCTAACAAAAGTACATCCGTCTTTAAATACAAGTCAGAGTATTCACCTAGCGTTTGAATGTGGAAATGCTCCCAGATATGTTGCGCATGTAAATAGTCATCATCACTAATATGCGCTGAATTCAGCGAGCAGTAAAATGATTGTTTTGATGGTAAGGCACGTTCTTCGAGGCATTCTAAGCAGTCAAATTATTCATAACAAAAGACACCCTTACGCTGAAGTAAATTAAACTGCGCTTCTTCAGGAAAAACACGTCGAATTTCTGTAAATTGTTCTGGCTGCAAATTACTAGAAAGTTTATCAGGGCTACTCGCCATAAAGCGAAACGAGTCAAGAAATCTCAGTTTTATAGTATGCTCCTCATCTACTTTTACGCAGTTTGTAAATGCAATGTACCGCTCTTTGTTCTGAGGTATTATATCTACTTTTTCATTTGATGCTCCAAATTGTGAAACGATGAAATGCGAGTCGTAACCAGATATGTTATGAAAAATTACAGGAATAAATTTTTGAACTCTATACTTAAGATTACAGCTATTATGAGCAGGACATCTGTACAAGCCAGTTAAATGATCATGATCGAAAACTGTAGGGTCATTTTTGGAAAATTCCCCATCACAAATACTACATTTTGTAGCACGTTCATGTTCTTGTAACTGAATTTCGGTGAGTGGTTTCATAGGAATATTAGTATTTAGAATACTGCTAAGACGTACTGCATCACTTTCAAGTCTTTCTAAAAATACTTTAGCAGCTTCACGTCCTCGATACAGCTCTAACTTGTTAAGCGTACTATCATAACTACACTTGATATAATACGCGAAGCTATACGGGACATCATGTGTGTAGTATTAGTGAAAGACTTGTTAGGATTAGGCGTGCATGTGCTGCATGGTTTGAGGATAGCGTAAATGATGAAAGGCACCCACAGCTGCTCGTCATTGCCTGTAGTAGGTATCTCTGTACATACATGATTGCAGTCATTCTGGGAATGGTTTGTTAACTGATCTTCAGTTCTAAAATATTGCAAGCATCCATCATATAGCCACTTTTTACCATCATGTTTTGACAACTGACTACCAACAAGTCTACTCAAATTTTTAATCCAACAAAAATGTTTATTCTCACTGTTTTCGATATAGAGTAAGTTAACATGACTACTCTTCTTATTACATGTATAATACAGAGGACCTAGTACAGACTTTTTGTCTACACCATACACATTAATGCTAATATTATTTAGTTGTTCAAAGTGCTTAATGTTTTTTAACTGCATAGGAACTTCTATACTATCTAAATTTAGTTGTGTTGAATAGTGGGGATACGATGATGATATGTGTTCAACACGAGTTATAGGTCATCAGACATACTCAAGACTAGCAGCATATAACTAGCCACTTTGTAATATGTCAACGTTTGTCACACATTATCACTCAACAAGGCATAACACCAAACTCTAACTAATGTAAGGGTGTAGTATACCTGAGGATGACTTCGTAAAGAGTCGAAACCGGTACTGTCGTTCTAAGAGTTACAATAAAATTTGTATTGGTTAGATGGATGTTTCCTTTCCTTTTCTATGATATATAACAAAGATAATCCAGAAATTGTTCTTTTATTGAGTTATATATATTTCTATATAATACATTTAATGCAGTCAATTAAACACGTAATCCAGAAGCGTCCTGGCATTCAAACATTATTTTATGAAAATAATTCATGCATAGATTTTGGACGTAGGCTTTAGGGAAGAGAATTCGAACGTACTGAGTTGAATGCTAGGATGTGTAAAACATTAATTTTACCTCATTTTTACAGTAGAATGTTCATCAATCTGCTTCTTTAGTGTTAGTTCTGCCTGGTGGCAGTGTCCAGTGTTGTGGTACGTTGTCTCCAGTTATATTGGTCTCTGGCCATGTCTGTATGTAGTCTCACAGCCTTCGTGTCGGTTTGCTCTGTATCTGCCCTTTGCTGTATTGTTCGTCCGTTGTGCCTCTTTCTTCTGACTTCCTGTGCATACGCTGACTTTCACAATATATTGCCCTCTACACGCAAGATTTTCCCAAACCAGCATGGCTTTCCTGAATTTTTTCTGGAAATGTCGCACCGCCTAAATATTTCCTAATAACATAATTTGAAATGTGATCCAGTCTAGTTATGCCAGCCTTCCACCTAAGCATCTTCGTATCCATGATGCTTAGTTGGTGTTTTACCTTACCTGTAGCTGGCCAGCATTCGTTGAGGTAGAAAACTACAGGATGAATAATATTTCGGTATCTTACATTTGGGATAGTCCATCATTGGACGATCGCAATGGCACTCCTTGTCATTCTCCACTTCAGCCAGGTTTTGTATATCCTTAAAATGATATCTTCAGAAAGTCGGCCACCACCAGAGATTGTGGAACCAAGATACCTAAATTTCTCTACTCATGCTATATCATACCATCAACATGCATGGTTCCAAATTCTCAACGATGTAATGTCATGCATTCTGTCTTCTTTCCATTGAGGCCCGGGAATATTGCGCTAGTCGATTGTTCCAATTTTCTGTTTGGCGCTGCAGATCATCAGAGATTGTGCAGATCTTTGAAGCTAAAATGTCGTCAGATGTGCAGGTCTGATGTAATGGTGTCCAACACAAAAATGAACAGCAGGGCCTTGGTGGACTCCTACAGTTATGTGAAAGTCATCAGGCGCTCCTGCCGCAGGTTGAACAGGACTCCTTGGTTCTACGTAGAGCTATTTTACCCCCTCAGCAAGTTGCTCTGGCCAGATAAGGTCACGTGGTAGGCTTTCTCAAGGTCCAGAAAGTCTGAGATGAAGCCTCTTATTCTTTTCAGTGTCTCTTAACTAACAGCCATGCAGCGAGGATTGCTCCTGTTGTGCCTCAATTTTACACAAATCCAGCTTTGTTGTATGTTTGGCTAAATCGCTCGTCCTGTTTTCGAGGATTTGCTCGAATATTAACATATACCTCAAAATTCTAATCGGGCGGTAATTATAAAAATCGGCAGGTCTTCCCTTATTTTTTATTTTTTAATGGATACCCTTGGCAATCTGTTGGTTTTTGGCCTTCTTTCAGATCTGCTTGAAAAGCTTGTTTTAGCCGCAACTCGTGCATTCCACAAAACAAAACTTTGCTGGAAATCATCGGGACCGATGGCTTTCCCTGGTTTTATTTCCTTCAGCAGAGCCTGGACTTCAGTGCCGTCAGACCTTCAACAACGAAGGTAATGGGTTTTAGTGCCAGGAGTGTCCAAGGACAAGTTCGGTTCATCAGATGCAGGTCTTTTTTATTTGACTCCCGTAGGTGACCTGCACATCATGATGAGAATGAAATGATGATGAAGAGAACACGTACACCCAACCCTCATGCCAGCGAAATTAACCAATTATGGTTAAAATTCCAGACCCTGCCAGGAATCGAACCCAGGACCCCTGTGACGAAAGTCCAGCACGCCAACCATTTAGCCATGGAACGGGACCACTGCGCAGGGGATAGGGACCGGTAGATACGGAAATTCCAAGATTGAAATTGTCAAAGCAGTTCCGCCTGCGCTTTCGCGCTTCTCACCAGTCGAGTAGCAAATCGTGTTTCCTCATTGATGCCGTAAATACGTTGGCTTTCTTCCATGTAGCAATGCCCCGATTTGACAAGCCGTTAAATATCCTGCTCCTGTTTGCGCCATTTCAAGTTTCATGTATAGTAGAGCTGCATAGCTGTTTGGTTTTGTTATAGCACTGACCCCTTTCACTTTACTACTGGCTGCTTTCTAGGCATTCAGAATGATTAGATATAATGGACAGTTCTGCCTCCTCCGCACGGGGGGCTTTCCCAGGGGCCCTCTCCTCCTCCCGCGGGAAATTTGAATTGGTAAACAAAGCCACGTGCTTTTTGACAGCTATCATCGACAACAACGCATCGCTAACCTCAGTGCTGCCTTCTTAACGGGCCTAAACCTCACTGCTGCCAACTTAACCTCACTAGCGCGAGATTTGAATCAGTAAACAAAGCTACGTGCTTTTTGACAGCTGTCATCTGCCATCTTTAACCCTTTCGTACATGCATTTTCAATTTGAAGTGAAAAAAAATATTGTCTTGATTTTTTTTATTTATTGGAAGGTTACAAAATACAATCATGTTAAATAAAAAGAAATAGTAGTTCATTTTCTTTGAAAATTTCACGGACCTCATATGAGGCCTATGTGCATGAAGGGAGTCCACACACACCACAACACAACTGAACTGAGGAATAATTTTCTTGGGGGATACTGTGCGCTGGATGTCAGTTGTAGAAGCACGTTTTACCAAACTAAATTTTGCATTAAAAGGAGTGGCTGCTGTTATTTCCTGCTATGGAATTCCTCAAAACACTGTGAACAAAGGGCATATTGGCAGCGAAGGCAGACATGCCTGGTTTTCCTTGAACAACCGTGAAGGTGGCACTTCTATCCTTTCTCAGCTTATAGTTAGCCTTCACTTTCAACCATTTTTTTGTTTCTTATGGCATCTGTGAAGTGGGCCTTCCTTTCTTGGTTTGACGATTGCTTTCCATGTAAATGACAGAAGTAATTACTGAGGACTTGAATGCTAACAGATCCAGCTCCTCACAATCTGGGTTCATTCTCCAGAGGATCCAACAGTTTACAATGGTCGCATTCAGTAGATAATGGAAAACTCTGAAGTACTCCCTTTTATGCCTTATGGTGTGCCGATATAGACCTACGAGCGAGTCAATTAGATGTACGCCACCCATGTGGGAATTGTAAATGCTGATGGAATATGGTCGTGGAATTTCAATGATTGCACGCAGTTTTCGACTCCATCTCTTAGCAACACCTACAGGTTCTGCTCCAGCAAATGTAGATGCTACGTGTAAAAATGATTTATCATGCCAGCAGGTTATTGTGATGTTGGACTGCGACATAACAGAGTACAACCCTCTCGGTTTCTTCTTCATGGTTTGCACAGACCGCAGCTTGAGATCAGCAGCACAAAGCCTGTTAGTTCTGATAGTCCTGGAAGCATAAATGCCATCTTCAAAAAGTTTCTAGAGAAGATTAATCGACGTAAACAGATTATCAAAAGCTTATGGCTTTTGAACTTCACGTCTTCACGCAGCCTAAGAACATCATCACCAACTCTTCCAAATTCAGAATGACCTTGATCATTTTGAACTTTTCCTCGATAGATCTCAAAACTATGGATGTATCCTGAGAAACTGATTAAGACCCAAATTTTTAAGCCCTATTTTTAGGGTTTACTCTTCATACATTGTTTCAGCTTTGATCGGCCTCATCAACTGATGAAAATTCTTCTGGCTGGGAAGAACTTCTAAAGATATGCTTGAAATGGTCAATCATAGGACGTAAATGTATAAGCCGATCATTGATCTCTGCTGGAATGTTCTGATTGTCAATGAAGTGCAAATACTTCCGTATCATGCAAAAGCGATTGTATATCATATTGTCAGGTATTACTGACAGAGCACAGAGTATATTGTGACATTTGTTGTGAAGACTACATTTTCTACAGACGGCCCTGGTTCTTCATCCATTTTGTTCTAAATGCATGGAAATGAGAATATATGACAAATGTGCCATGAAACATCAGTAGTCTGTTTTGGTTTGTATAAAATATTCCACCAAAACACTACAATATGGTGTAGTTCTAATTGAGGTTATGACAGTGAACCATAACATCTCGTACATTTAGACCTCATATGAGGCCCCTATATTGTTACGCAAAATAATGGTAGTAAATTGCATGTACAATAAAAATACTAATACCATAGGAAAGAGCATGCTTTTCTGCTATATAAAACATTTTTACTTATCAGTTGCATATGTTTGTAAAGGACGTATCAATTTCAATGATTTAGTCTCCGTATGAAACACACAAATAACAAGAGTGCCACAACAGCCTACAAATTTGCAGCTGCTAGGAAGTGCTGTTATCTCATAGATATAGTTGTAAGTAATATCACACCTCACATGAGGTCTAAAGTGAAGAACAGAGTCATAATTTTCCACAAATTCATAACAATATTAAATGAACGGCGCACTAAACGAAACATAATTTTGGGACCTCATATGAGGTTTGTGCGCACGAGAGGGTTAATCAACAGAACACTGAGCTGCCCACTTTATGGCTACTATCTTGAGCACGTAGTAGCGAGCAATTTGAAAAGTTCCGTTAGCTGTTATCCGCCATCTTTAATCAAAAGAGCACAGTGCTGGACTCTTTAGGTACTTACCTTGGAAATGTGGTGACGGCAAATTCGAAGTGCTTTTTTGACAGCTGTCATCCGCCATCTTGCATCACAAACCTCAGTGCTGCACTCTTTAGCTAGTAGCTCAATCAGTAAACAAAGCCACGTGATTTTTTTATCAGCCATCTTGCTTCGCTAACCTCAGTGCTGCACTCTTTGGCTACTTACCTTTGAAATGTGGTGGCGGACAATTTGAAAATTTCTTTACAGCAGCCATCTTTAATCAAGAGAGCACCGTGCTGCACTCTTTACCTACATACCTTTGAAATGTGGTGGCGGATAATTTGAAAAATTCTACGTGCTCTTCTTTGGAAGTAAATCCACGTGCTTTTTTGACAGCTGTCATCCGCCATCTTTAATCAAGAGAGCACCGTGTTGGTATGTTTATCGTATTAGTAGGCGATTTCTACGTCACAGCTGTCATCTGCCATCTTGCATCGCTAACCTCAGTGCTGCCCTCTTTAGCTACTTACCTTTGAAATGTGGTGGCAGACAATTTGAAAAAATTCTACAGCAGCCATCTTTAATCAAGAGAGCACCGTGCTGCTATCTTCTGGGCAATTTAAGAAATGCTTTTTGACAAGCTGCTATCTTTAATCTAAAGAGCACCGTGCTGGCCTCTTTACCTACATACCTTTGAAATGTGGTGGCGGAAAATTAGAAACATTCCATTTGACGAGCTGCCATCTTTAATCAAGAGAGCACCGTGCTGCTATCTTGCGAGCAATTTCGTCAGCTGTCATCTGCCATCTTTAATCAACAGATCATTGTGCTGCCATCTTTATGACACTAAACTTTTTTCTTTGACATGTGGTAGTAAGTAATGTGCCCTTTTGACAGCAGCTATCTTTAATGAAGAGAGCACCGTGCTGCTATCTTTATCGTAGTGGCGGACAATTTAAAATAATATTTCAAGGAATACCTTAGTTCTAAGATTATATTACAAAAGAAGAGATTAAGAATATAATTGAACACTGTACTCGAAACAACATGTGATTAGAACAACATATATGGCGTATACCTTTGTTCTAAGAGAAAAAATAAGACTAGAATTCTGAACAGCTTGTGCAACTCTTATAACTTCCTTTACCTTTACTTACTCTGCCAAGGCATAGCTTTATCGAACATACAACGCGATTTTATTCATAAGGCAGTGCACATATCGCGTAGCTGCAGTGATGCATGTTTAGACTCGAACACATATTGCTGTTAAAACCTATTACAACTAGAATCGCATACTATAGTTCAATGGTGTAGAACACTGCATTGCAAGACTAGAATCAAACACTGTTTAGAATGAAAAAATCCTTCTCAACATACTTACTAAGCTGCTCTCTCTTCTCTGTCAAGGCACATCTCTTTCGAATATGCATTGCAAAAGCAGGAGTGTGCATGATTAGACTTGAACACATACTACCATTTAAAAACATATACGTACTATAGTTCGATGTTGTAGAACACTGCATTGCAAGACCAGAATCAAGCACTGCTTAGAAAAAAATCTCTTATCAACATACTTACTGAGCTAGACGATAACATACGTACGAATCTGCTAAACACCTTCTTTCTTGACATACTTACTCGTCTTTATCTTCAAGAGAAGGGAGTGGGAGGGGGGAAGGTAATACCTTATCTAAAATAAAAGAATATGCCAATTCTACATTATTTACATCTTGTATGTACAAGTTTTATTTCGAATTATTTTACCGTTGTGATGTTTGCGTACTTCTCCCTTCACAACAGAGTTCTTGTATGTAGATGCTTTATCTTACAAGTTCAAACTTGAATCATTTGCTGTACTACGCTCGCAGCATATCTCTCCCTTCTACTCTATCTTTAAACAATATGTAAAGTAAATTGTGATGTAAGACAGCTTAACGTATATATTACCAAGTACACACCTCTAGCATAATGTTTACACACACACATATTTGCTTTATGTGAAGTAGTACCTATCAATTCTACTATGCCCCCAGGCTAGAGTGTTGGTGGAATTTGGGATGACAAACCGTTCCCAGTCATCATTATTAAGGGCTACCTTACTAATTACATGAGTGTACAACTGATGCTTCTTGCTTCTAATAACAGACATTTGCGTATGTAAAATAGGTGGATTACTCTTAATACAATTTTTATAATTTTCTAAACTTAACTGATACTGAACTACAATCTTTTTAATCCCTTTCAATTTCTTTATTTGTAGTTGATTTAAGAGCATTATGCAATATGACTTGGATTTAGTACCTACAAATGAATCGATAATATTTCCACCACATTCGTCTTTCATTTTACCTAGAACCTTTTTGTTCACTAGCGGTCGATGATATTGATTCTTTTCGGGATACTTACTAGTATCAATCCTACCCAAGTCTGGCTTTATATCATTGTAATAGTCATCAGTTTTGATTTGGTAAATAAACAAATTGGTATCTGTGTAGAGCAATTGCGCATTATGAGCGTACTTCTTCATCATATAATCGTAATGGCATTCATACATGAGTGTTTTAGCTAATTCGAGTACTACAAAGACGATGTAGGTAGGTATGTCGTACTTAACCTTAACACGATTCATCTGTATAATTAAATTTTCATGTATGATAGAACAGCTATGGAAATATGGTTTACTTATTAAATGGTTAGCACCATACCTTTTCTTAATATTTTCCCAGTTTGTAATCAATTTTACATTAACAAGTTTGTCAACATTTTCCATAGTCTTACCAAACACACTGTTATTCATGAGCTTGTAGAAATCTTTCTCAAACTCGTTAACTGTATTTGTTCTTAAATTATTGTTGAGATCGATATATGGCTTTAGCCACGGTGACTGATTATTTTCTAGTACGCGATGAATTTTGGTTAACTTCAAACCATGCTGCAAACACTGTTTTAAATTTCAATGATGAATGACATACTTAGATTTGTCACACAGATTAGCAATTAGCATTTTTGTTGTTGATGTGATGTACGGGGTCTTCATATTTTCAGGGCAGAACGGTAAGTCATTATGAGAAGTGTGTAACTCTTTAGGATACTGTAAGTCAACTTCGAGGAAATAGCCTTTATTAGCTTCATCGTCTAGGGCGTGCAGTTGTAAATCATCAATTTTGCACTGCGTTAGCCAGTGGAAACTACTTACTGGTAGATGCTGACTCATCGCCTATCCATACTGATTGTTAGCATCGAGATAGGCAATATACTGAGATTCCTGACTAGAGTCAAAACTCGGCATGTACTTATTATTTGCCGTAGAATACTGCCCGCTACGCTGACTTAGTCCACCTCGAATATGCGATTTTATAAAGTGCAACATATCAATATCGGTTAGCAGTTCCAAATTCACCCGCGTGTATTTTAACATGGCATCCCAACTTAACCCAGGTGCTGTAAAATACTGACATGGATCAAGGCTGTAGGTTTTGTTGCAAACACAGCGATAATTTTCGAAAACATCAGCTAACAAAAGTACATCCGTCTTTAAATACAAGTCAGAGTATTCACCTAGCGTTTGAATGTGGAACTGCTCCCAGATATGTTGCGCATGTAAATAGTCATCATCACTAATATCCGCTGAATTCAGCGAGCTGTAAAATGATTGTTTTGATGGTAAGGCACGTTCTTCGAGGCATTCTAAGCAGTCAAATTATTCATAACAAAAGACACCCTTACGCTGAAGTAAATTAAACTGCGCTTCTTCAGGAAAAACACGTCGAATTTCTGTAAATTGTTCTGGCTGCAAATTACTAGAAAGTTTATCAGGGCTACTCGCCATAAAGCGAAACGAGTCAAGAAATCTCAGTTTTATAGTATGCTTCTGATCTACTTTTACGCAGTTTGTAAATGCAATGTACCGCTCTTTGTTCTGAGGGATTATATCTACTTTTTCATTTGATGCTCCAAATTGTGAAACGATGAAATGCGAGTCGTAACCAGATATGTTATGAAAAATTACAGGAATAAATTTTTGAACTCTATACTTAAGATTACAGCTATTATGAGCAGGACATCTGTACAAGCCAGTTAAATGATCATGATCGAAAACTTTAGCTTCAAAGTCTGCGTAAATGATGAAAGGCACCCACAGCTGCTTGTCATTGCCTGTAGTAGGTATCTCTGTACATACATGATTGCAGTCATTCTGGGAATGGTTTGTTAACTCATCTTCAGTTCTAAAATATTGCAAGCATCCATCATATAGCCACTTTTTACCATCATGTTTTGACAACTGACTACCAACAAGTCTACTCAAATTTTTAATCCAACAACAGTGTTTATTCTCACTGTTTTCGATATAGAGTAAGTTAACCTGACTACTCTTCTTATTACATCCGAGGACCTAATACAGAATTTTTGTCTACACCATACACATTAATGCTAATATTATGTAGTTGTTCAAAGCGCTTAATGTCCTTTATGCATAGGAAATTCTATACTATCTAAATTTAGTTGTGTTGAATAGTGGGGATACGATGATGTTCTATTCGCTACATTCGATTCCGTAGGATTTAAAGCCGACACCACAGCCCATGCAAAACAGCCTCGTCATAGTTTTGGATGTTTACAACAGCTTCTTTTCGCTGAATCCATGTCGGCAGCTCAATGTACGATGAACCTTGCAAGGGATTGTACTTATTGATGTTAACTTCTAGATACAAAAATTCAACTAAAGCCCATCCTGATTCCTTTTCTTGAAATTCCTCGCTCTTAGTTGAAATAATGTTCGAGACATCCCTAAATACATCACCAAAATTAGTCTTTGTATTAAATGATTTAATTTCAGTTATTTCGGATAGATCTGTGCTCTTAATATGCAAAGCAAAAAGTTCTAAATTAACTTTAAATAAATTAAGATTAGACAAAGAAGCTGTTGCACATCCGGTTGAACCCAATTTACAAAGTTTTCATTACTTTGAAACTTCTGACTAGCACGAATTCTGCAACTAAAAATCCTAGTTTTAAATGCAGTATCAATTTTCTCGATGTTTTTATTACTAGCACTTCTACAGGCAATATTTTTATGCGCATTACTCCGTAAGTGACCCTGCAAATGTGAAGATGGTACATTAGTGTTGCAGTGCTCGCAGTGTATAGTTTGAAGTTCTTGATTTTTTCCTTGGTTTTTTACTACTACTACTACTACTACTACTACTACTACTACTACTACTACTTTCTACAGCTTCCCGTGTCGGTATCACCCAGCCTGGTATAATAGAGGATCTGGGGTCTCTTAACCACGCCTACACCTCACTGTTAACTTGGGAGCGACCCTCGGGGCCTTGAGCTGAGCGCTTAGGTTTGTAGAATCAAACGAGGCTTCTAAGAGAGCATGTATAACAACGCCTACCGTGTTCCCTGCCCGTTAACTTGGGATGGACACTTGGGGCCTTGAACTAGGCGCTTAGAGGCGGTTGACGGTATCCCCCTGCCTAGAGTCCCCAGGTCTGTTCTGAACTTAAGATTTGGGGCTCTTAACAACACTTATGGTTTTGCCTGCCTGTTAACTTGGGAGCGACCCTCGGGGCCTTTGAGCTGAGCGCTTAGTCCCATACCCTGTTAACATATGAGTGGCCCTGGGGCCTTGAGCTGAGCGCTTAGTCCTGTAGCCTGTTAAGTAGGGAGCGACCTTCGGGCCTTGAGCTGATCGCTTAGTCCTGTAACCTGTTAACTTAGGAGCGACCCTCGGGCCTTGAGCTTGGATGCTAAGTCCTGTAGCCTGTTAACTTGGGAGCGACTTTAGGGCTATGACCTAGGCGCTTACCATGTATCTCTTGGGCTCTGTGTTAGCAAGTATACGGGGCTGTCGTATTACTAGACTGAACTTGTTACAGCTGATTGAGCTACTGTTGTGTTTTTTCTTATGATACAGTTTGCAAATGCACTTCGAAAGTTGCTGATGGCGACATTCCAATTGATAAGCGGATGTACTCTCGCTAGAGCATACACACACAACTTCAGCAACTTGTGTTTGCCTGAAGCTCGCTTTAAAAAATATTCGCTAACTTCGTCTCCAACAACGTTTTTGTCGAACTAGGGGAGAGATTACAAACACGTCCCGGGACTCACACATCCCCTGTAAGTGGGTGGTGTAGAATAACACCGACAGTATTTCCTGCCTGAGGATCCCCCGGGACTCACACATCTCCTGTAAGTGTCTGGTGTAGAATAACACCGACAGTATTTCCTGCCTGAGGGTCCCCGGGACTCACACATCCCCTGTAAGTGGGTGGTCTACACCGACAGTATTTCCTGCCTGAGGGTCCCCGGGACTCACACGTCCCCTGTAAGTGGGTGGTGCAGAATAACACCGACAGTATTTCCTGCCTGAGGGTCCCCGGGACTCACACATCCCCTGTAAGTGTCTGGTGTAGAATAACACCGACAGTATTTCCTGCCTGAGGATCCCCGGGACTCACACATCCCCTGTAAGTGGGTGGTCTACACCGACAGTATTTCCTGCCTGAGGATCCCCCGGGACTCACACATCCCCTGTAAGTGTCTGGTGTAGAATAACACCGACAGTATTTCCTGCCTGAGGATCCCCGGGACTCACACATCTCCTGTAAGTGGGTGGTCTACACCGACAGTATTTCCTGCCTGAGGGTCCGCGGGACTCACACGTCCCCTGTAAGTGGGTGGTGCAGAATAACACCGACAGTATTTCCTGCCTGAGGATCCCCCGGGACTCACACGTCCCCTGTAAGTGTCTGGTGTAGAATAACACCGACAGTATTTCCTGCCTGAGGATCCCCCGGGACTCACACATCCCCTGTAAGTGGGTGGTCTACACCGACAGTATTTCCTGCCTGAGGGTCCCCGGGACTCACACATCCCCTGTAAGTGGGTGGTGCAGAATAACACCGACAGTATTTCCTGCCTGAGGATCCCCCGGGACTCACACGTCCCCTGTAAGTGTCTGGTGTAGAATAACACCGACAGTATTTCCTGCCTGAGGATCCCCGGGACTCACACATCCCCTGTAAGTGTCTGGTGTAGAATAACACCGACAGTATTTCCTGCCTGAGGATCCCCCGGGACTCACACGTCCCCTGTAAGTGGGTGGTGTAGAATAACACCGACAGTATTTCCTGCCTGAGGATCCCCCGGGACTCACACATCCCCTGTAAGTGGGTGGTGTAGAATAACACCGACAGTATTTCCTGCCTGAGGGTCCCCGGGACTCACACATCTCCTGTAAGTGGGTGGTCTACACCGACAGTATTTCCTGCCTGAGGATCCCCGGGACTCACACGTCCCCTGTAAGTGGGTGGTGTAGAATAACACCGACAGTATTTCCTGCCTGAGGGTCCCCGGGACTCACACATCTCCTGTAAGTGGGTGGTCTACACCGACAGTATTTCCTGCCTGAGGGTCCCCGGGACTCACACATCTCCTGTAAGTGGGTGGTCTACACCGACAGTATTTCCTGCCTGAGGATCCCCGGGACTCTGAGGATAACACCCGGTCCGGCACGTAGCCTACTTCAGCATCAAGGGGTCTGCTCAAAGCATGACGTCCCCATCCGATGAATCAGTAGCGTAAAATGCCCTCGAGCAGTGCAGGGATGATTGGAACGACCAAACGGGACTCGAAACCGTTAACATCCGCATGCCTCAAGCACTGCGAAGAGGTTTGGAATTTAATGCACACTTTTAGAAATTGTATACTTCCACCTCGCCTACCGTGCCAGCTAACATTCTGATGGTGAAAATTTAGCGGGACTCGAACCGGCTAACCTTGGTGTCAGACTTCAGCGCCTTAACGATCATAGTCACCAAAGATGCTGTTTTACCATTGGATAGTTTTCCTATCAACAACAAGCTCTCTTATATTAGCCTAGGAGAAGCGTACAGTAGTCTTTTAGTTTGTACCTGCGGCTAATATTCGGGAGATAGCTGGTTCGAACTACACTGTCGTCAGTTTCCTATTTTACACCTGGCAAATGCTGGAGCTGTCCTTCCCGCTCCTAGACCTTTCCTGCTCCAGGGACTCTACCTTAATTAAGGCTTCCATCCCGCTCCTAGCCCTATCGTCGCCGTAAGACCTATCTGTGTCGGTGCAGCGTAAAACAAAATCAAAGATACTGTTTTACCGCTAAGATGTAATTACTAGAAACATAAGAATCTGGTTTACGGCCGGATGCCCTTCCTAAAGTCAATCAAGTAACAGGACATTAAGTCACTGGATTGGGAATCGCAGTATCCAGTGTCTTACTTGAGTGTGTGTGAACAAAGTAATGTGTATTTTGCTCACTTGATATTGTACTTCCGTTCACGTTTTCACAAGCAGTAGCAGAAACTCGCAGTACTAGTAGCGGACTACATGCAAATGATTATGATTTATTCTTTTTCCTCCACTCCTTTTTACATGTAAGTATAAGGCTGTAGAAGTTTAGTTTTTACTTGCATCTCCCGTCGTTTAGGGTGCATGCTTTGACTCCTGAGTTTGTTTCCTTACCAGGTCAGAAAGTTTGCAGACCAAAAATGCGTCCTTACAGTTGCCGCACAAGAAGGAAAGAATATTTTGAGTTAAAGCGTGTCTACTTGTTGTTTGTTTCTTGTCCCAGACACCTCGAGTTCCAGTATACGAGTAGTCTAGAATAGCAGTCGCTGTAGAGGTTTAGTTTTCTGCTTGCCTCCCCCGTCGTGTGCGGTGCGTACTTTTACTGTGAGTTCGAATCCCTACTAGGTCAGAAATTTTTCCGTCGGATGGGGACCGTCAGGAAGGGTATCCGGTCGTTCTCTGAGATAATAGTATGTTGAGAAGGACACCTTGCTGTAAGATGGCGGAGTGTCTACAAGTTGCAGCTTGCTTGCTTGTCCCGTTAAATTCCGCGCTATAAAGTTTACTAAGATAGCAGTAGGCCATGTGAACATCGTGTCTTCTTTAACGATGGTCGCTGACCGCTGTCATAAAGCACATGTTAACGTAGATGTTTAGTGGCGTAAAGATAGCAGCACGGTACAGTCTTGTTTAAAGATGGCAACTGTAAAAAAGCACTTGGCTTTGTTTACAAACAAGAGCACGTACAGTTTCAAATTGCCCGCCACCATGTGCCTAAGGTGACACCCATGAGGATTTAGCCCGGTCATTATAGCAGCATGATGCTCTCTTGTTTAAAGATAGCCGCTGACAGCCGTCAAAAATCAATGTGGGATTTCAAATTGCCCGCCACCACGTAGCTTAGGAGGCAACTATGAGGTTTAGTGTGGTAAAGATGGCAGCACTGAGGTTAACGATGCTCTGTTGCTTAAATATGGCAGTCGTCTGCTGTCAAAATGCATGTGTCTTTGTTTACAACAGCTGACAGCTGTCAAAATTCATGTGGAATTTCAAATTGACCTGCCACTATGGCAACTATGAGGTTTAGTGCAGTAAAGATGGCATCACTAAGGTTAGCAATGCTGTGTTGTTTAAAGATGGCCACTGACAGCTGTCAAGAAGCACGTGGCTGTCAAGAAACCACGTGGCTTTGTTTACAAACAAAAGCACGTGGTCGTGACGTCACGGTCAGGTGACTGGGGTCAATGACCTCAGTTGCTGACGCAGCAAAAATTCTGACTCAGCGTATTTAGAGCGCACCTAGCCCTACTACTAAGTTACATCAAGTGATTGTCATTCATTTGCACCTCGGAGACTCAACGGTCAAAATTTTGCTGATATAACAATGCCAACGCACTTAGTTTTTCATAGGTTTCCGCAGTATTTCAGTTAGTATCCGCACCCCAGTACGGCTGATTTTCTCCACTCGCATTTTTTCCTGCACCTTACAGATACCTATGTGCTTTCTCTCCTGTGCTATGCCTATTTCGCTACTTCGTCCAGACGTATTTCAGTGATGCGATAGAGAATGGGGGTACTTGTTTGCTTAGCCGTCTAACCTCGTGTGACGGTAACGCTTGCATACTGTTGATGCTGACTGGACCCTGCCAACGCACTTCCCTTCAAGAGGATGCCGTAACGTTGGTTCCGATTCCTTGACACATATTTCCATAAGTATGTGACGGTGTTCTTTTACGGCCGGCCTGGGCTCGTGACAACAGGTAGTTACAACGCTCCGGACACGGAGAAGAGACGAATTTGGTAACCGCTCCTCTGGAGAAGGAACGATACGCTCTTTTCTGCATTAACTTCCAGAAAGGTAGACCAACTGTTCCATACCGGACGTCTCCATCTCCGCCAAGTTGCCGTGTTTGGTCCGCAAGAGTTATATTCGGCTCAAGTCTGCTGGCACGGCGGTGGGGACCCCGTATCCATCACCTGGGACACGCCACGTACTACGGCAGTGTACCTGGTTCTTGGAGAATATTCATCAATACAAAACGAAATACCATTTTACTGGAAAACTAATTGAGAACCTGCTAAGTCACTTCTAACAGAAATCACGTAATACCATAAAGAAGAATTGCAACAGTCTAATGCAACTTTGCTTAGCATATTATGCCACGAAACGGATGGTATACAAGCAAGTGTCCTATTTTCTGCCGTCTGTTGTTTTGTGGTGGCAATATCAATATCTTGTGTGGTGATCAAGTGGTCTAGCCTGTCGTATCTCGAATCAATATCTCCGTTTTTTATCCACTCATTTAGTGCCAAGAGTGCAGTAACAACACGGTGTCGAACCACCCACTACTTTAATTGTGAGGAAGTCATGCATTCCACCGGGCCATGTGTATTCAGTGCATACAGCGTCGATAGGAAATTACATCATATTATGATGTATTTTGCCCTACTTGATCGAGTTTTCGGATGTTGCTATTGCAAGCGAATCTCACCTTTAACCATGAAATTTGTATTTCTCGGTCGACTTTCCTAGTATCTAGAATCACTTTGCGGTGGGACGACAGGCACAGACTTCGATGATATCCAACAATGCTATCATATCCCTAAACAATATCACATGCTCCTTGAAGTTTCGTAATAAACGTTATCTCATTTCTTCCTTCATATAGCAGCAAACTCCGCTACAGTGCGTTTGAATCTCCTGTTATGTTGAATTTTCGCTCAAGCTTTGATTTTCATGGTCCTTTTAGCTGTAGTGTTAAAGGAACACTTGTACGAATATTCAAGAACGTGATAGCTTGCATTTGGGTTCAGATATTGCAGGTTTTCAAAACATAGTAATGAAACATTACAACCTGAGTCACACCCACCCCATCTATCACTACATAAATCAGTGATCCAAGCAATACCTTAGTGAAATATTCATGGGGAATAATATTTGAGGCCCGGATCGTGTCGACTGGGCAAGGCACATACATAACCCTGAGCTGAAAACCCCCCTTGTAATCAGGTAACAAGGACAAGACTACATCTATTTTAAATAAAAAAGAAATGGTTTAAACCAGGGTATTTATTAAATAAATATGAGAGAAAAAATTTAAACCAAGAGAAGCAAATCACACAAAATAAATAAGGAAATTAATCGTAATACTCATGGACATACCTTGATACGTAATTTAAAATGCTCACTGCCCCTCGACACATCGCTATTACATTACCAGCAGCTTCCTTTCATCATAAACTATTCAACCAGGTCGCCCGTTTTACCAGGATTCACATATCCAAGGCACTGCACCACATATTACCTCAGGCAACTAACAATGTGAAACGTTAGCACGACAATAAGCCGCGCCGGAGAACAAAAGGCAGATAAGAATAACGACAGATGAGACTGAGCACAGCCTCCATGGACCAATCAAAGCCAAGACAGATCAAAGAATACAATAGGTACGCCCATGCGCAAATATAAAAAACCAACATGGCGGGTACTCAAGCTGAGCATCAGCCATGAATAATAAATAAAATATATAGCTGTGCGCTGAGAACAAACAAGGCGCAGAATTAGAAGGATAAATACAGCAGGTCGATCGACATATCATCCTTTTCTCCCCCTCACATCCAAAGTCACATGCATACCACATTCACGCACACACAATGACGGTATCGGGAAAATAAAACACGAACGGCCGTTCAGATTTGGTAGTCAAATACAAACCATAAATTATGACTCCACGGTCATTATCAGCGGGTCTCATGTACTCAAATGTTTGCGTGCGGCGTGCAATTACACATAAGGTCAGAACTGAACATCACTTTATTCACATCACTGGCATGTTGCGCCTTGTACAACCTGGATTGGTATCTCCTGCGGTCGAGACAAGGGGCACATCATGAGGATCACGCAGTATTAAAGCACGCAGTGCACCAAATCATAACCACAGAGACCCTTTCTCAATTATCACAACAAGACCACAAACACATTCATTCAAAGCACATCGTACGACGGAGCGGAAAGATGTATGCCATCGACCGTAACATACGGGAATAACTCGTCACCAAATCCAAATATAAACCGAACTATCACGTACCTGTGATTATCAGTGGTAAAATCGGATAGCAGTTAGCGTGAAAGGTCCAGGCTTGAACACATTGAATGAATATTTAAAGCATAAAAATGCCACACCAAACATAGCGGCAGCCATTGCTAGTATCCGCCACACGTAGAACAGAAGAAGAACTCCACAGAGTACAAATTATCGCTCCAGCGAAACGAACGACCTCACAGATAAAAACATAGCGTGTGCTGCTCCCTACTGGACGTCATTAGACTGACACATGCAAAGATTGAAAGACAAAGCTAAAGGAGGCCATTTGCATAATTAAATGACAAATCGTGGAATATGCGATTAACATGATTCAAATATCCAGCGGCACCGCCTTTTAAAATGCTCCGAAACTCGTTGATCCGACGAGTGGACGCATTTTAAAAGAGGTCCATGACTTAAAACTACGAGCGCGCGCCCACTTAACCTAGGTACTTATGAACTACTTATATCTACAATTATTTACAGACACATGAAATTTACAAGAACACTCACCACATTATACATTTTAAATAAGACACTTTGCCTCACGGGAGGGCCGTATTAGCTTGTCACGTGCGACGCTGACAGTAGTATAATGGGAGAGTTCGGCGGCCACCTCCACCTCAGGCTCCCAGTGGCCACCTCCACCTCAGCCAGTGGCCTCCCAGTGGCCACCTCCACCTCCACCTCAGCCAGTGGCCTCCCAGTGGCCTCCTCCACCTCAGCCAGAGGCCTCTTCCAGTGCTGCCAACTTAACCTAACTAGCGCGAGATAAACAAAGCCACGTGCTTTTTGACAGACAACAACGCACCGCTAACCTCAGTACTGCCATCTTGACGGGCCTAAACCTCAGTAGTGCCAACTTAACCTCACAAGCGCGAGGTAAACAAAGCCACGTGCTTTTTGACAGCCACGTGCTTTTTGACAGATTTGTAAACAAAGCTACGTGCTTTTTGACAGCTGTCATCGACAACAACGCATCGCAAACCTCAGTACTACCATCTTGACGGGCCTAAACCCCAGTAGTGCCAACTTAACCTAACTAGCATGAGGTAAACAAAGCCACGTGTTTTTTGACAGCCACGTGCTTTTTGACAGATTTGTAAACAAAGCCACGTGCTTTTTGACAGACAACAACGCATCGCTAACCTCAGTACTGCCATCTTGACGGGAATAAACCTCGGTGGTACCAACTTAACCTAACTAGCTCGAGATAAACAAAGCCACGTGCTTTTTGACAGCCACGTGCTTTTTGACAGCTGTCATCCGCCATCTTTAAACTGCAGAGCGCTGTGCTGCCCTCTTTCGTCACCTGTCATCGGCAGTGCTGCCATCTTGGCGGGCCTAAACCTTAGTGCTACCAACTTAACCTCACTAGCTCGAGATAAACAAATCCACGTGCTTTTTGACAGCCACGTGCTTTTTTGACAGCTGTCATCCGCCATCTTTAATCCATAGAGCACAGTGCTGCCCTCTTTAGCTACTTACCTTTGAAATGTGGTGGCGGATAATTTGAAAAATGCTTTTTGACAGCAGCCATCTTGCATCGCAAACCTCAGTGCTGCCCTCTTTAGCTAGATACCTGTGGTAGCAGACAATTCCACGTGACAGCAGCCATCTTTAATCAAGAGAGCACCGTGCTGCCCTCTATGTGGTGGCGGCAAATTGAAAAATTCCACGTGCTCTTGTTTGGAAACAAACTCACGTGCTTTTTTGACAGCTACCATCCACCATCTTTAATCAACAGAGCACAGTGCTGTACTCTTTAGCTAGATACCTTTGAAATGTGGTGGCGGCAATTTGAAAAATTCTATGTGCTCTTGTTGGGAAACAAAGCCACGTGCTTTTTTGACAGCTGTCATCCGCTATCTTTAATCAATAGAGCACCGTGCTGCTATCATGCGGGCAATTTCGTCACCTATCACCCGCCATCTTTAATCTACAGAACACCGTGCTGCCCTCTTTATGGCTACTACCTTAAGCATGTAGTAGCGGGCAATTTGAAAAGTTCTGTTAGCTATCATCCGCCATCTTTAATCAAGAGAGCACCGTGCTGCCATCTTTAGCTAGATACCTTTGAAATGTGGTGGCGGCAAATTGGAAAATTCCACATGCTCTTGTTTGGAAACAAACTCACGTGCTTTTTGACAGCTACCATCCGCCATCTTTAATCAACAGAGCATAGTGCTGCCCTCTTTAGTTTGAAATGTGGTGGCGGCAAATTCCACATGGTCTTGTTTGGTAAACATAGCCACGTGCAGCTATCATCCGCCATCTTTAATCCAGAGAGCACCGTGCTGCCCTCTTTATCGCAGTAGATGTAAATTCGTCACCTGTCATACGCAGTGCTGCTATCTTTAGCTAGATACCTTTGAAATGTGGTGGTGGATAATTTAAAAAGAAAAATTCTACAGCAGTCCTCTCTCGACGCTAATTGCATAAGATGGCGGCTATACATGACTCCTTAAGGGTGCTTACGCAAGACGGCTGCTATACAAAGGTTCTTATGAGACGCCCTTGGGATGCTTGCGCAAGATGGTGGTTATACAAGGCTCCTTATGAGACACCCTAGTGATGCTTGCGCAAGATGGCGGTTGCTCTTATGAGGCGGCTTAAGGGTCTTTGCACAAGATGGCTAGAGACGCCCTAAGGATGCTTGCGCAAGATGGCGGACACAAGATGGCGGCTATACACGTCTCCTTATGAGACGCCTTAAGGGCGTGGCGGTTGCTCTTATGAGGCGGCTTAAGGGTCCTTGCACAAGATGGCTGAGACGCCCTAAGGATGCTTGCGCAAGATGGCGGACACAAGATGGCGGCTATACACATCTCCTTATGAGACGCCTTAAGGGTGCTTGCGCAAGATGGCTGCTGCTCTTAGCTTAGAGGCTAACGTGTCGTGCTAGTTCGATTCATTAAATTTAGGGCTTAAATGCAAAATGTTAAATATCTCGAAAGCAGTGCACCGTAGAGCAAAACGGACAAAATTTTTCTGCCTAATACCTAGGTTCGCAGTATGAGGAACAAGAAAATCATAGTCTAATGATGGGATCAACGGTTCGGTTCCTACTTAGGCCCTTTGGCATTTGCTCTGTTTTAGCTTGTATTGAAGCGAGTCTTCGTAACATGATCAGGTTTAGCTATGGTAGAGAGTATAACGTGCCGTGCAGGTTCGATTCATTAAATTTGGAGGCTTAAATGCAAAATGTTAAATATCTCGAAAACGATGCATCGTAGAGCAAAACGGACAAAATTTTTCCGCCTAATACGTAGGTTCGTAGTATCAGGAACAATAAAAAACATAGTCTAATGATGAGATCAACGGTTCGATTCCTACTTAAGCCCTTTGCCATTCGCAGCTATCTATTTCTACAAGATGGTGGCTGCTCTTATGAGAAACAAGATGCCTTGAGACGTCCTAGGGATGCTTACGCAAGATGGCAGACACAAAATGGTGACTATACATAGCTCCTTATGAGACGGCCTAGGGGTGCTCGCACAAGATGGCGGCTACTCTTATGAAGAAAGCTAGCTTAGAGGCTACTGCGCAAGATAACAGCTGCTGTTATGCATGTGGTGGAGGGCAATTTGAAATTCTATGTGCTTAAACAACAGAGCACCCTGCTGCCCTCTTTAGCTGAAATGTGGTGGTGGATAATTTGAAAAATTATTTTGACAGCTATCATCTTTAAACAATGGCGACTATACATAGGCTGTTAAGGCCTTATCATTCTCCTCCTCCTCCTCCTCCCCTCCTCCTCCTCCTTCTCTACCTCCTCCTCCGCCTCTTATGTCAAGGCATAGCTTTATATCGAACAAGTTTAAACCTGCATCGCGAAGGCAAGCGTGTGCAGCGATAACATTATTGTGCATGTTTAGACTTTCGAAACATAAGAAGAGTAGAATCAAACGCTGTACTCGATACGACATGTGATCAGAACATTGATTGATGCGTTCAGAAAACAAAATAAGTGATCAAGACTAGAATCGAACGATGTACTCAATACATCATGTGTTTAGAATATGTCAGGGGATACGCTTGTTCTAAGAAGATCAGATTGAAACATAACAAGACTAGAATAGAACACTGTAATCGATGTTGTTAACTTCAACATGTGATCAGAACATTGATTGATGTGTTCAGAACACAAAATAAGTGATCATGACTAGAATCGAACACTGTACTCGGTACAACATGTGATCAGAACATTGATCGATGTGTTCAGAACACGAAATAAGTGATCAAGACTAGAATCGAACACTGTACTCAATACAACATGTGTTTAGAACATGTTAGGGGGTACCCTTGTTCTAAGAAGATCAGAATGAAACATAACAAGACTAGAATCGAACACTGTAATCGATGTTGTTAACCTCAACATATGATCAGAACATTGTTTGATGTGTTCAGAGCAAAAGTACAATTTTGATGATTTGCGCAGCTAACTCGCTCGGTAAACGATGTGGCCAAAGTATAACTTCAAATTATTTACCTTCCATCATTCGTCTTGTGTGTAAAAATCAGTCGAACAAGCTATCGCATAAACATAGCTGAAAAAAAATCGTGATAGGGTATGGAACCCAGGGGTTACATCTTGTCAGAAGAGCAAAAAGGATGAAAGGACTCTTCCTCCTCCTTACCGCACATTCCTTGGCTAAAGGGCTAATGGGCTAATGGGCTAAAGGGCTAATGGGCTAAAGGGCTGAAGGGCTAAAGGTGCAACAACCTCGTCGATCGCTATCAGCAAGAACGCTTGTACTTTGTACAAAATTAATCTTTATTTGTAAATGGTTTCATGTTCAGAACAAGGAATGGAACCTAGGGGTTACGTCTTAACGTAATAAAATCCCCGAGGTGCGATGAGTTACGTTTTTCGAACTAGTGTTTGGAACACTGAACTTTTCAAGATGATAGCAGAGAGTTTAGCAATGTTCTGTTGTTGGATTTTAAATTCCGCGCTACAGCATGCATAAGGTGGCAGCCTTGAGGTTTACCGCCGTAAAGATGGCAAGAGTGAGGTTAACAATGTTCTGTTGTTGGATTTTAAATTCCGCGCTATAACATGCATAAGGTGGCAGCCTTGAGGTTTACCGCCGTAAAGATGGCAGCAGTGAGGTTAGCGACGCTCTATTGTCCTTCAAAGTGAGGTTAGGGTTCGTCAAGAAGACAGCTGTCAAAAAAGCACGTGGCTATGTTTACCAAACAAGAGCACGTGGCTGTGACGTCACGGTCACGTAGTATACCGCCTCAGCATGCAAAGTTTAATGTCTACAACTACGTAGTAAACATTCTGCTATGTTCACAAGATTTTTTACACATAACTATTCTTTATGCTTTAAGTTCATTCACATAGGCTATGCTAAGATAGCAGCACAAACACATGCGAACTTTGTACATTCTAATGGAATAAGTTTAGTACTATGTGCATCATGGATACATGATGTGTGTACGCATTTAAACTTGACTATACGTAATGCTGCTGCTTTGTTTACAAGATTTTTATACATTGCTATTCTTTATGCTTTAAGTTCGTGCACACACAAGCGATAGTCGTACGCTGTGGCAGGAGAAGTTTAGTACGACAGTCGATGCATACATTATCGATAGGTGATGTGTACACGCTTTAGAACATAGCTCATCTTTATGCTTTAAGTTCGTGCACATGGGTTTGGGATACACAAAAGCGATTGCTATATGTTCTAGCGGAAGAAGTCTAGTACGATAGTCGATGCATGTAAAATCGATAGGTTATGCTAAGATAGCAGCACACTTACATGATTTTAGCACAATCTAGTGGAAAAAGTTTAGTATGATAGTCGTTTCGTGCAAAATCATTAGGTAATGTGTAAACGCTTTGAAACAAGGCTATTCTTCGTACTTTAAGTTCATGCGTACAGGTTATGCTAAGATAGCAGCACAATCTAGCGCAAGAAGTTTAGTACGAGATATGCAAAATCGATAGGTGACGTGTACACGCTTTGAAGCATGGCTATTCTTCGTACTTTAAGTTCATGGGTATAAGTTATGCTAAGATACCAGCACAATCTAGCGGAAGAAGTTTAGTACGAGATTCGATGCATGCAAAATCGATAGGTGATGTGTACACACTTTGAAACATAGCTATTCTTTGTACTTTAAGTTCATGTGTATGAGTTATGCTAAGATAGCAGCACGATCTAGCGGAAGAAGTTTTGTACGAGAGTCGATACATGTAAAGTCGATAGGTAATGTGTACACACTTTGAAACATGGCTATTCTTTTTACTTTAAAGTCATGCGTATAGGTTATGCTAAGATAGCAGCACAATCTAGCGGAAGAAGTTTAGTATGGTATTCGATACATACATTATCGATAGGTAATGTGTACACGCTTTGAAACAAGGCTATTCTTTGTACTTTAAGTTCATGCGTCTTAGTTATGCTAAGATAGCAGCACAATCTATCTGAAGAAGTTTTGCACGAGATTCGATACATGCAAAATCGATAGTTGATGCGTACACGCTTTGAAACATGACTATTCATTGTACTTTAAGTTCATGGTTATAGGTTATGCTAAGATAGCAGCACAATCTAGCGGAAGAAATTTAGTACAAGATTCGATGAATGCAAAATCAATAAGTAATGTGTACACGCTTTGAAACATGGCTATTCTTTATACTTTAAGTTCATGTGTATAAGTTATGCTAAGATAGCAGCACAACCTAGCGGAAGAAGTTTAGTACGATATTTGTTGCATGCAAAGTCGATAGGTAATGTGTACACGCTTTGAAACATGGCTATTCTTTGTACCTTAAGGTCATGCGTATAAGTTACGCTAAGATAGCAGCACAATCTAGCGGAAGAAGTTTAGTACGAGAGTCGATGCTTGCAAAATCGATAGGTAATGTGTACACGTTTTGAGACATAGCTATTCTTTGTTCTTTAAGTTCATGCGTCTTAGTTATGCTGAGATAGCAGCACAATCTACCTGCAGAAGTTTAGTACGAGAGTCGATACATGCAAATTCGATAGTTCATGTGTACACGCTTTGAAACATGACTATTCATTGTACTTTAAGTTCATGGGTATAGGTTATGCTAAGATAGCAGCACAATCTAGCGGAAGAAATTTAGTACGATATTTGATGCATGCAAAATCAATAAGTAATGTGTACCCGCTTTGAAACATGGCTATTCTTTGTACTTTAAGTTCATGTGTATAAGTTACGCTAAGATAGCAGCACAACCTAGCGGAAGAAGTTTAGTACGACATTTGTTGCATGCAAAGTCGATAGGTAATGTGTACACGCTTTGAAACATGGCTATTCTTTGTACCTTAAGGTCACGCGTATAGGTTATGCTAAGATAGCAGCACAATCTAGCGGAAGAAGTTTAGTACAAGAGTCGATGTGTGCAAAATCGATAGGTGATGTGTACACGCTTTGAAACATGGCTATTCATTGTACTTTAATTTAATGGGTATAGGTTATGCTAAGATAGCAGCACGATCTAGCGGGTGAAGTTTAGTTCGATGGTCGATGCATGTAAAATCGATAGGTCATGTGTACACGCTTTGAAACATAGCAATTCATACTGCTGCTCTGTTCCCAAGACTTTTAAGCATAGCTAACCCTAATACTGCTCTTAACGACGTCGAGCTAAGGATTGATTACGTGACCGTGACGTCACAGCCACGTGCTCTTCTTTGGTAAACATAGCCACGTGCTTTTTTGACAGCTGTCTTCTTGACGAACCCTAACCTCACTTTGAAGGACAATAGAGCGTCGCTAACCTCACTGCTGCCATCTTTACGGCGGTAAACCTCAAGGCTGCCACCTTATGCATGTTATAGCGCGGAATTTAAAATCCAACAACAGAACATTGTTAACCTCACTCTTGCCATCTTTACGGCGGTAAACCTCAAGGCTGCCACCTTATGCATGCTGTAGCGCGGAATTTAAAATCCAACAACAGAACATTGCTAAACTCTCTGCTATCATCTTGAAAAGTTCAGTGTTCCAAACACTAGTTCGAAAAACGTAACTCATCGCACCTCGGGGATTTTATTACGTTAAGACGTAACCCCTAGGTTCCATTCCTTGTTCTGAACATGAAACCATTTACAAATAAAGATTAATTTTCTACAAAGTACAAGCGTTCTTGCTGATAGCGATCGACGAGGTTGTTGCACCTTTAGCCCTTTAGCCCATTAGCCCTTTAGCCCATTAGCCCTTTAGCCAAGGAATGTGCGGTAAGGAGGAGGAAGAGTCCTTTCATCCTTTTTGCTCTTCTGACAAGATGTAACCCCTGGGTTCCATACCCTATCACGATTTTTTTTCAGCTATGTTTATGCGATAGCTTGTTCGACTGATTTTTACACACAAGACGAATGATGGAAGGTAAATAATTTGAAGTTATACTTTGGCCACATCGTTTACCGAGCGAGTTAGCTGCGCAAATCATCAAAATTGTACTTTTGCTCTGAACACATCAAACAAATGTTCTGATCATATGTTGAGGTTAACAACATCGATTACAGTGTTCGATTCTAGTCTTGTTATGTTTCATTCTGATCTTCTTAGAACAAGGGTACCCCCTAACATGTTCTAAACACATGTTGTATTGAGTACAGTGTTCGATTCTAGTCTTGATCACTTATTTCGTGTTCTGAACACATCGATCAATGTTCTGAGCACATGTTGTACCGAGTACAGTGTTCGATTCTAGTCATGATCACTTATTTTGTGTTCTGAACACATCAATCAATGTTCTGATCACATGTTGAAGTTAACAACATCGATTACAGTGTTCGATTCTAGTCTTGTTATGTTTCAATCTGATCTTCTTAGAACAAGCGTATCCCCTGACATATTCTAAACACATGATGTATTGAGTACATCGTTCGATTCTAGTCTTGATCACTTATTTTGTTTTCTGAACGCATCAATCAATGTTCTGATCACATGTCGTATCGAGTACAGCGTTTGATTCTACTCTTCTTATGTTTCGAAATTCTAAACATGCACAATAATGTTATCGCTGCACACGCTTGCCTTCGCGATGCAGGTTTAAACTTGTTCGATATAAAGCTATGCCTTGACATAAGAGGCGGAGGAGGAGGTAGAGAAGGAGGAGGGGAGGAGGAGGAGGAGGAGGAGGAGAATGATAAGGCCTTAACAGCCTATGTATAGTCGCCATTGTTTAAAGATGATAGCTGTCAAAATAATTTTTCAAATTATCCACCACCACATTTCAGCTAAAGAGGGCAGCAGGGTGCTCTGTTGTTTAAGCACATAGAATTTCAAATTGCCCTCCACCACATGCATAACAGCAGCTGTTATCTTGCGCAGTAGCCTCTAAGCTAGCTTTCTTCATAAGAGTAGCCGCCATCTTGTGCGAGCACCCCTAGGCCGTCTCATAAGGAGCTATGTATAGTCACCATTTTGTGTCTGCCATCTTGCGTAAGCATCCCTAGGACGTCTCAAGGCATCTTGTTTCTCATAAGAGCAGCCACCATCTTGTAGAAATAGATAGCTGCGAATGGCAAAGGGCTTAAGTAGGAATCGAACCGTTGATCTCATCATTAGACTATGTTTTTTATTGTTCCTGATACTACGAACCTACGTATTAGGCGGAAAAATTTTGTCCGTTTTGCTCTACGATGCATCGTTTTCGAGATATTTAACATTTTGCATTTAAGCCTCCAAATTTAATGAATCGAACCTGCACGGCACGTTATACTCTCTACCATAGCTAAACCTGATCATGTTACGAAGACTCGCTTCAATACAAGCTAAAACAGAGCAAATGCCAAAGGGCCTAAGTAGGAACCGAACCGTTGATCCCATCATTAGACTATGATTTTCTTGTTCCTCATACTGCGAACCTAGGTATTAGGCAGAAAAATTTTGTCCGTTTTGCTCTACGGTGCACTGCTTTCGAGATATTTAACATTTTGCATTTAAGCCCTAAATTTAATGAATCGAACTAGCACGACACGTTAGCCTCTAAGCTAAGAGCAGCAGCCATCTTGCGCAAGCACCCTTAAGGCGTCTCATAAGGAGATGTGTATAGCCGCCATCTTGTGTCCGCCATCTTGCGCAAGCATCCTTAGGGCGTCTCTAGCCATCTTGTGCAAGGACCCTTAAGCCGCCTCATAAGAGCAACCGCCACGCCCTTAAGGCGTCTCATAAGGAGACGTGTATAGCCGCCATCTTGTGTCCGCCATCTTGCGCAAGCATCCTTAGGGCGTCTCTAGCCATCTTGTGCAAGGACCCTTAAGCCGCCTCATAAGAGCAACCGCCATCTTGCGCAAGCATCACTAGGGTGTCTCATAAGGAGCCTTGTATAACCACCATCTTGCGCAAGCATCCCAAGGGCGTCTCATAAAAACCTTTGTATAGCAGCCGTCTTGCGTAAGCACCCTTAAGGAGTCATGTATAGCCGCCATCTTATGCAATTAGCGTCGAGAGGGGACTGCTGTAGAATTTTTCTTTTTAAATTATCCACCACCACATTTCAAAGGTATCTAGCTAAAGATAGCAGCACTGCGTATGACAGGCGACGAATTTACATCTACTGCGATAAAGAGGGCAGCACGGTGCTCTCTGGATTAAAGATGGCGGATGATAGCTGCACGTGGCTATGTTTACCAAACAAGACCATGTGGAATTTGCCGCCACCACATTTCAAACTAAAGAGGGCAGCACTATGCTCTGTTGATTAAAGATGGCGGATGGTAGCTGTCAAAAAGCACGTGAGTTTGTTTCCAAACAAGAGCATGTGGAATTTTCCAATTTGCCGCCACCACATTTCAAAGGTATCTAGCTAAAGATGGCAGCACGGTGCTCTCTTGATTAAAGATGGCGGATGATAGCTAACAGAACTTTTCAAATTGCCCGCTACTACATGCTTAAGGTAGTAGCCATAAAGAGGGCAGCACGGTGTTCTGTAGATTAAAGATGGCGGGTGATAGGTGACGAAATTGCCCGCATGATAGCAGCACGGTGCTCTATTGATTAAAGATAGCGGATGACAGCTGTCTAAAAAGCACGTGGCTTTGTTTCCCAACAAGAGCACATAGAATTTTTCAAGTTGCCGCCACCACATTTCAAAGGTATCTAGCTAAAGAGTACAGCACTGTGCTCTGTTGATTAAAGATGGTGGATGGTAGCTGTCAAAAAAGCACGTGAGTTTGTTTCCAAACAAGAGCACGTGGAATTTTTCAATTTGCCGCCACCACATAGAGGGCAGCACGGTGCTCTCTTGATTAAAGATGGCTGCTGTCACGTGGAATTGTCTGCTACCACAGGTATCTAGCTAAAGAGGGCAGCACTGAGGTTTGCGATGCAAGATGGCTGCTGTCAAAAAGCATTTTTCAAATTATCCGCCACCACATTTCAAAGGTAAGTAGCTAAAGAGGGCAGCACTGTGCTCTATGGATTAAAGATGGCGGATGACAGCTGTCAAAAAAGCACGTGGCTGTCAAAAAGCACGTGGATTTGTTTATCTCGAGCTAGTGAGGTTAAGTTGGTAGCACTAAGGTTTAGGCCCGCCAAGATGGTAGCACTGCCGATGACAGGTGACGAAAGAGGGCAGCACAGCGCTCTGCAGTTTAAAGATGGCGGATGACAGCTGTCAAAAAGCACGTGGCTGTCAAAAAGCACGTGGCTTTGTTTATCTCGAGCTAGTTAGGTTAAGTTGGTACCACCGAGGTTTATTCCCGTCAAGATGGCAGTACTGAGGTTAGCGATGCGTTGTTGTCTGTCAAAAAGCACGTGGCTTTGTTTACAAATCTGTCAAAAAGCACGTGGCTGTCAAAAAACACGTGGCTTTGTTTACCTCATGCTAGTTAGTTTAAGTTGGCACTACTGAGGTTTAGGCCCGTCGAGATGGTAGTACTGAGGTTTGCGATGCGTTGTTGTCGATGACAGCTGTCAAAAAGCACGTGGCTTTGTTTACAAATCTGTCAAAAAGCACGTGGCTGTCAAAAAGCACGTGGCTTTGTTTACCTCGCGCTTGTGAGGTTAAGTTGGCACTACTGAGGTTTAGGCCCGTCAAGATGGCAGTACTGAGGTTAGCGGTGCGTTGTTGTCTGTCAAAAAGCACGTGGCTTTGTTTATCTCGCGCTAGTTAGGTTAAGTTGGCAGCACTGGAAGAGGCCTCTGGCTGAGGTGGAGGAGGCCACTGGGAGGCCACTGGCTGAGGTGGAGGTGGAGGTGGCCACTGGGAGGCCACTGGCTGAGGTGGAGGTGGAGGTGGCCACTGGGAGCCTGAGGTGGAGGTGGCCGCCGAACTCTCCCATTATACTGCTGCTGACTTACATCAGTCCATTATTACACTGTTTCATTCGCGCACTCAGGTTGAAATCTAGGCATTCAAAAAGTCAAGGCGGTTGGGTATAATATTATCATGCACTCAGGGATCTAGATGTGAATTCAGTTCAACTCCAGCAATTCGAACCACTTCCCTTTTCTTTCTATTTCCTTTCTTTCCCTTCCTTCATATATGTTCTCATTCTTGAAACACAATTTTTACCGAAAGAAAAGGCATGTTAGAAAATTGGGAATTCATTAAGAAGAAGGTTAATATACACCACTACAGATACGTTGATGGTAAGCCTTTACCATCGAGACGTGAGCCTTGCTCACCCTCTTACTTACTACGTCTTCCAGTTCTACTGTCACAGGTCCCAGGAATCTGGTTACCTTTTTAGGCTGAGACCACTTATAACATAATTTGGCCGTGACTTTTTGCCGCTGAGCTCAATGGAAAAACTTTCACTACGACCAAGTCTCCAACTTCCAGCTTTACTTTCTTTCTGTTTCGATTGTACCTCTTGGCCACACGGTCTCGAGCCCTGGTTAACTGTGTCACTGCTTCCTTCCATTTGGCCTCTACGTCCATTGTCCGGGAAGGTTTGGACAGATACCCAATATTCCACTTCAATTGCAGTGGGTCGACGAGATCCCCGCCTAGAAATAGAGCAGCCGGGGCTTGCCGGTGCGACTCATGTACACTGCTGTTGAATGCTAAAACAAAGAAATCAAGATTACAGTTCCAGCTGCGCTGGTCAGCGCTGTGGAGGGCCGTCAAACAAGCTTCGAGATTTCGATGGAACCTTTCAACGTGCGAGGGTTTGGGATAGTGAGGGCTTAAAAACACATGCTTGATTCCCCACCCAAAGCATAAGTGTCGGAGCTTACGACAGTTAAAGGTGGACGCATTGTCGGTCACTTTCGTCTTAGGGGGTCCGTAAATTCCAAAAATGTGCCGGGATAGGAAGTGCACAACGTAGTTCGAATTTATCTTGCGCACGGGAAATAGCCAAACAAATTTTGAAAATGCGTCAACGACGGACAAGATCCTAAAGTTGCCACTCTTAGACTTGGTAAGGGGCCAAAATAGTCGACGAATAACCTTTCCCCGGGGCATGTCGCTATGTCAGCAGAATGTGGTCCAACGAGAGAAGACTGTGCGGGTTTAGCCCTTTGGCAAACATCCCAACTTCTTACATACTCCAAAACATCTCATTTCAAGTTAGGCCAGAAGTAGTCGCGAGAGATTTGATTTAAAGTCTTATATTGACCTAAATGCGCGCGCAGATAGGAGTCGTGATAAAACTGGAGTAGCATGGGCCTCAATTTCAAGGGTATGTAAATTTTGTCACTACTATTTTTCCGACTTCGACGGGACAACAATCCTCTCTTAACACTATACGACTCGTCTTCAAGAGAGCCATCCGCGATCCGTTTCAACAACTCACGACACTCGGAGTCGTCCTTCTGGTGTTCGGAGATATCCGTGAAGGACCATGGGAAATTTTGCAAAATATTAATGGTGTTATCTTCTTCGGTTGGGACACGGTCTTCCTCAGGTTCGACCTCACTCTCCTTCACTCCCTCGAACATGTGCGACAAGCAGTCGGCTACCAGATTGTCCTTTCCACGGACATGTACGACAGTAAATTTGTACGCAGATAATCGGAGAATCCATCTGGCGGTTCGATCTAGTCTTTTCACATTAGCGCTCATCCACGAGAGAGCTTGATTGTCCGTGTGGATGTAAAAATGGCGGTGCTCAAGATACGAGCGAAACTTGTCTACGCCCAAAACTACTGCTAGGCATTCTTTTTCGTAAATGAAATACCTCAGTTCAGCTCCATGTAGTAGTTTACTAAAGTACGCAACGGGGACTAGCTTACCCTGCTCATCAGCTTGATTGAGCACCGCGGAAACAGCGAGCTCGCTGGAGTCGCATTGCAAGATGATATCTGGGGAAAAATCCGGACTATGCAATACAGGGGCTTCGCAGTGCCTGTTTCAATTGTTCAAAGGCCTGGGTTTGATCATGGTTCCAGACAAAGCGACAACCTTTTCTTTTTAGCAGGTTTAAAGGGGCCGAAATCTGAGAGAAATTTTTGATGAACCGGCTGTAAAATCGTACCATACCAAGAGATCTTCGCACACCGCGAACGTTTTTGGGCAGGGGGAAATCTTTGATGCACTTAACCCGTCAGGGTTTACAGCGATGCCGGAGTCAGATACAACGTGACCTAGAAAATTTAGCCGTTTGGTACAAAGAGAGACGTGCTTGCGCAACCGACTGAGAACTTCGCGAAGATGGGCCAGGTGCTCGTCAAAGCTGGGCGAAAAGATCAGAAGATCGTCCAAAAAATTAAATCCACAGGAAAATTTGAGGTCACCGAAAATTCAGTCCATCACGCGGCTAAGCGCTTGTCCTCCTACAGATATGCCCATCGGGACTTTATTAAATTCGAACAATCCAAATGGAGTGGCGAAGGCAGTACAGGGACGACTTTTAAGGTCCAAGGTGATCTCAAAATATGCGGAATTGAAGTCAAATACAGTGAAGTACTTGGCGCCATGAAAATGCTGGAAGGCTCTTTCGATGGTGGGTAATGGGAAGCTGTCGAAGACAATGTTCTTGTTGACCTTTCTGTAGTCTATCACGGATCTCAGTTTGCCGTCCTTTTTAGGGATTAGGAAGGCGGGACTACTAAAAGGGGACTTGGAGTGAATGATGACCTTCTTATCTAGCAGATAGTTGACATATTCCCCCATAGCGGACAACTTCGGGGGCGAACAACTGAACGGAGGAGACCTCACAGGAGTGTCATCTTTGAGTTCGATGGCGTAAGAGAAATTCTTGGCACACCCAAGCTTATCGGTCAAGACGTCGGAAAACTCCTCTAACAGGCATTTCAACATGAGATTGTGGTTTTCGCTGAGCTCACATGAGGCACTGACAAGAAGAGGTTCCGTCAGGGCGGACACAGTGGGACACTGAAATGGTGTCTCAAAGGGTAACTGACATCAGATTTAAAGCGAAAGGCAAAGGATCGATTAATGAAATCGAGGGACAAGCCGGTAGCCAACATAAAGTCGGTGCCTAGTATGATCGGCGCGGACAGGTTGGGCACAACATGAAACGTCCAATCCCACGACAAACCATGTATCTTGATATGGCACTTGGTTCTGCCAGTGGGACACACCTCACGACCATCGATAGACACGTACTTTCTCGGGCTCTCACTTTCAGGGAGATACTCTAATTTCATAGAAAGCACCAGGGATTTGTCTACAAGAGAAATACACGAGCCGGTATCCAACGAGCCATACAATACACGAGACCCAATATAAACTTTGGCCCATGGGGTAGATGACGGAAGGCCCCAGATCCTTTTATTGAGACCGACCTTAGGCGCCAACGGCGGGCCATCACGCCGGTGCGCCTCTAGTTTCCCTGCTGAGGGTTACAACGAGGACATACGCGCGCTGTGACACCAACAAGACCACACTGAGAACACTTTGCAGGGGGCCTGGACCAACAGTTCTTTGAGACGTGACCTGATTTACCACAATTCCAGCACGACTTGACTCTACCACCCTTTACAGAAGCCGTGTTGGATGGTTGGGTTGCATTGACATAAAGCGGGGGCGGAGTTTGAAGGCTGGACCTGCGTTTGGCGTTACGGACGAGACGAGATGGAGGAGGGGAGGTACCAAAACTAACAGATTTGAAGGGCGTACGACAAGCGACGTCAGGAAAAGAGCACTCGGATGGAATGGGAGGCGGACGGCATTGTTTGTTTTGGTTAACTACGCCCTCGAATTCGCGACCCAGGTTAATGATGTCGTCGACGCTCTGAACTAGAAACCGTTTATTATGTAGCTTGTAGTCAGGGGCAAGATTTCTATAGAATTGGTTGAAAATCTCGTCTTCGGGCACCTTAACATTCATGCGGTAAAATAACGTCAAAATTCCAGTGGCATAGTCGTCGATGCTTTCACCTACTCCTTGCGTTCTACGAAAGATTTCCTGCTTCAGACAGTAGTCCATATCAGATACCCCGAATCGCTCCTTTATGCTGCTGGCGAATTCACTCCACGTTATGATACTCCCTTTAATAAGCCTATACCATTTTAGAGCCGGCCCCTCTAGCATTCCAGGGATGACGGGCACAAAAAAATCGAGAGGTAACGAGCTACACTCAGCTATGTCCTCAACTCGCTCCAAAAATTCAATTACACTGGAGGTTTTCCCTTCACCAGAGAAATTTAACCTCCATTTTCTAACCGTCTGAACTGGGCCTAGGAGAAGGGGAAGTTAATCGCTTACGATTTTCGTCAGGAATACGACTACGAAAGGTAATGACATTGTTATCATCAGGGCATGAATTGCAGCGGTTGCTTCCCGCGGACGAAGCATGGAGTTCATTTGTCCCTTGCTCCATTTCGCTTTCCGGGTTAGGCATGTCGCTAGTAACACTATCGTTACGATCATTTATTTCTACAGCCTTCCGATTATCCATATCGCAACCCAAGTTTCAAAGGTATTGAACACGAGAGACATACATAATATAACAACAATGGATATGAATTCAGCAATGCACATAAATTATAGATTACACTTAAAATTAGGGCCAGAGATTAACTGCATCATGAGATTAAATTAAAGCGACCAGGTCTGACTTCGAATGGGTTTCCAGCTCTACCTCGTCCGATTTCCTTTCAGAGGAGGTATCCCAGTCGAGCACGCTTCTGCAACCATTTACTGAGGCACACCCACCCGATCTATCACTACATAAATCAGTGATCCAAGCAATACCTTAGTGAAGTATTCATGGGGAACAATATTTGAGGCCCGAATCGTGTCGACTGGGCAAGGCACATACATAACCCTGAGCTGAAAACCCCCTTTGTAATCAGGTAACAAGGGCAAGACTACATCTATTTGAAATAAAAGAAATGGCTTAAACCAGGGATTTATAAAATAAATATGAGAGAAAAAATTTAAACCAAGAGAGGCAAATCACACAAAATAAATATAATCGTAATACTCGTGGACATACCTTGTTCTTTTCTCCCCCACACATCCAAAGTCACATGCATACCACATTCACGCACACACATTGAGGGTATCAGGAAAATAAAACACGAACGGCCGTTCAGATTTCGTAGTGAAATACAAACCATAAATTTTGACTCCACGGTCATTATCAGCGGGTCTCACGTACTCAAATGTTTGCGTGCGGCGTGCAATTACACATAAGGTCAGAACTGAACATTACTTTATTCACATCACTGGCATGTTGCGCCTTGTACAACCTGGATTGGTTTCTCCTGCGGTCGAGACAAGGGGCACATCATGAGGATCACGCAGTATTAAAGCACGCAGTGCACCAAATCATAACCAGAGAGACCCTTTTTCAATTATCACAACAAGACCACAAACACATTCATTCAAAGCACATCGTACGACGGAGCGGAAAGATGTATGCCATGGACCGTAACATACGGGAATAACTCGTCACCAAATCCAAGTATAAACCGAACTATCACATACCTGTGATTATCAATGGTAAAATCGAATAGCAGTTAGCGTGAAAGGTCCAGGCTTGAACACATTGAATGAATATTTAAAGCATAAAAATGCCACACCAAACATAGCAGCAGCCATTGTTAGTATCCGCCACACGTAGAACAGAAGAACTCCACAGAGTAAAAATTATCTCTCCAGCAAAAGGAACGACCTCACAGATAAAAGCATAGCGTGTGCTGTTCCTTACTGGACATCATTAGACTGACACATGTAAACATTGAAAGACAAACCTGAAGGAAAACATTTGCATAATTAAATGACAAATCTTGGAACATGCGATAAGCATGATTCAAACCAAGCCATATTATTGTCGCCATCATAATGTCTATGACATCAGTATGTGGAGGTGAAATGAATGCGTCTATGTTATGGAAAGTGCCGTCATCTGTATGCTCTCTTTCAGCTTTTCGAAGGTATAATCAGGATTAGTGGCTTCTGTGTTGCATACGGCCTCTGTTAAACGCAGCAGTTAAGACGTAGACTGATATATTACATGGTAGTATGGATCAACTTCCTTGTATGAACCTACCGTACGAAATTACAAATAACCAAACTGTGACGTAATAGAATTCCACACTGAAATGATAACAAATTACAAATACAATACGTATGTTTGCGAGACTGTATTGAATTTTTATAAACGAGTTCCCATTGTTCAGCATATCTCGCTGACTGTCGGGAAGCAATGTTCTCAACTTTATTAATATCTACTACACTGAGATTCTCTCAAAACAACCTCAACAACATGGGCTTTTACAAAGAATATTACTCGTCTAACAGAAACTGCAGAGTGGTTGAACAAGATCAGATCTCCAAATCATATGCCGTCCTTTACGTAACAGAACAGACCTATAAGGTTTTAATAGATGTTTGCCGGATTAAATAGCTTGTATTTCAACTTTTAGGTTGGACCACTTCTCATGCATTATTTAAATGAAGTTATCTGTGAGCTCGCACGTTCCTAAATCGTGAGCAGTTTCTAGCACGTGATATCGTGATCAGTGGGAAAGGACAACATCCACGTAACAAGTGACAGCATTTCAAATGTATGACTACACTGAATTTGACATGAGGTGTTGTTTACGGCCATGAGTACGTTGATGTGTAATGAGCTTTGTGCATGGGATATCTGTTAGTGGAATGTTCAGTATCATTTCCAGTCTGTGACAGTTGTAGTGGAGTTGAACTATTGGTTACATCGTTTTAATTTGTTACTGTAGATCGAGACCAGGCGTGAGCTACGTGGATCATCGACCTCCAGATGGCGGAGCACCTTGTTTCAGATGCGATGTCTGTGCCAAATACTTCAGCGAGAAAGGCAGTCTAGCACGCCACATGCGTGCTCACACGGGCGAGAAGCCATTTTGTTGCAATGTATGTGGCAAATCCTTCAGTCAAAAATTCAAGCTTGGTGTTCACATACGTACTCACACGGGAGAGAAGCCATATTGTTGCATTGAGTGTGGCAAATTCTTCAGCGAAAAAGTCAATCTTGGTGTTCACATGCGTACACACACGGATTTTAAGCCATTCTGGTGCAATGTTTGTGGAAAACTTTACAAACATAGACTCTCACTTAAAGGTCACATGGTTACTCACACAGGCGAGATTGCACACTCTTGCAATGTATGTCGCAAGTCTTTCAGCTGTACACGCAGTCTTACAATTCACATGCGGATTCACACTGGCGTAAAGCCGCTATGGTGCAACGTCTGTGGCAAATCCTTTGGGTTAAATGGCAGTCTTACTGTTCACATGCGCACTCACACAGGAGAGAAGCCGTACGGCTGCGATCTCTGTGGGAAATCCTTCAGCCATACAGGCAGTCTTAAATATCATAGGCTGATTCACACAGGCGTTAACCATTTATAATGCAACGTCTGTGGCGAATCCTTCGGGCAAAAAGGCAGTCTTACAGTTCACATGCGTATTCACACAGCAGAGAAGCCATACAGGTGCCATGTCTGTGGAAAATCCTTCAGCCGTACAGGCAGTCTTTCAGTTCATACACGCAACCACACAGACGAGAAGCCGCTATGGTGTAACGTCTGTGGCAAGTCCTTCGGGAAAAATGCCATCTTACAGTTCACATGCTTAATCACACAGGAGCGAAGCAATACATCTGCCATATCTGTGGAAAATCCTTCAGCCATACAGTCAGTCTCAAAGTTCATAGGCGGATTCACACAGGCGCGAAGCTGCTATAATGCAACATTTGTGGCAAATCCTTCAACAAGAAAGGCGTCCTAGCAATTCACTTGTGGACTCACACGGGTAATTACCCTCAGTGTTGTATTATCTGTAGTAAGCACTTCTGCGGGCGAATTCTACTCTCGAAACACATGCAGAAGAGATGCCATACTGCAGAAATATCTGTGGCAAATCTAAAGCTAGAAAGTTAGTCTAACAGAGTACTACCGAACGCACATGCGCGTGATGGTAAACGAGGGCTCAGTAATGTGACAAAATGTTCAGAACATCATGTAACTTAACCATGCACGTATGAACCACACTGGAGGGACGCCGCACTGCTGCGTGTTTGGTGGCAAATCGTTTGTCCGCAGCACCACGCTATCGGTGCGCACGACCGTCACGCCATGCCAGGCTGAAGCCGCACGCGATGTAATAATGTTATATTTCTTTTATATCCCACTAACTACTATACGAGGGTTTTGATTCCACAAGACCTCAAATTCTGGAGATGTAGCCAGGTACATGCGATCCCACACAGCGTAGAAGTATATCTTTTTTCAGACAGAGCAGCAACTTCTCGTCACACCTCATGATGTACAGCTGAGAATGGTCCCTATGAGGCATTTTCTCTGAGGTAGAATCTTCAGACAGAAAAAAGCGAGGTCCGTGTTGTGAAAAGTGCAAAGGACATTTCTTGAGTTTTCTCCTGATCAATCCTAGATCATGTACATCCACTTCTTCTCAGCCCGGGACGACCCCTTTTCTGCTTCCAGACATCAGTAGAAGTGTGGTCAGTAACACTCATTGAGCAGCCGTCTAGATGCGAAGGTAAAATGTAAGCCGGATGTACACAGAGGAATCATACGACAAAGTTGAATGTCAGTGGTATAAGACTAGGAGCGCAGTAGAAAGATATTTAAACGTTAGAATAAACAATTCAAGGGAATAAATAAGTGCTGAATTAAGTCATAATAAATTGTTGCTGAGGACTTAACACACCTGTGCTCCCCCTTAGTATATTTCACTAGTGTGTTCCGTTAATTATAAGTAGACCAGTAGCTGAAAACTGTACCTTCGCCTTCGGCTTTTGTACGAGAATATTGTCTGTCGACTTGTTCTGAATGCAAATTTGAAGTTCAATTTCAGTGCTCGTAGGTTCTCATGAAGGTCACGTGAGTGGAAGTGAACTGAATTTTCACGAGATCGTTGTGCCTGGCAACGATTAACTTCGCAGCGGTGCCTTACTCGGAAGGTAAAACAAGTCCTGTTGCAAAGGGGTTATCACATACCAGGAGTCCACAACCATCATTGGAAGGCATTGTGGGTAGCGACCACGTTTCCGTTAGCTGAGACTGCAACCTACTCACAGTGTCCGGTTTGTGAAACCTAGGGTGTTTTGCCGACATCTTCATTCTTAGAAGTGGTTGATCAGTACTCCCACCACCAGTCCCATACGTCAGAGAGAAAGGATCCTCTGTGGGACAAAATACTGACATCTCGGCGAACATAGTGAAGGTTGGGTAGGAAAGCTGCCACAAGCTAACTACCCTTTTAGTGGTCTTGTACGACAGGCACAGTTCACCACCACCCTTGTTTATACAAGTGCAAGTAATTGCACATCCTTAGGCTATATTTTGACAAACCGTTGTTTCTTTTGTTCAGTCACAAGCTTTGAAGGGATTTTATTACCAGATTTCATACCTCTGTGCGATTGGGCGATAGAATAACACCCACGATATCTCCTGCCTGTTGTAAAAAGCGATTAAAAGGGGCCCAGATGCTCTAAACTTGGGAGCATGTGTCCTGATCTGAGTCCTGGCATTGCTTCCACTCACTTGTGCCAGGCTCCTCACTTTCATTTATCTTATCCGACCTCCCTTGGTCAATTCTTGTTCGTCTACAAGTTTGACATATTAGAGCACTCGAGGCCTATGAATTCTTTCATTTTCATGCCCTTCATGGCCCTTGCCTTTCATTGGCTGATGTCTTGGTTTTTGTTATGTTGGATACCTTCCACATTTCCCCTCTGATTAGTGTTATATATAGGATGGTTGCCTAGTTGTACTTCCACTTACATCAACAATCACTACCACCTCATACCAGATGTAATGATTGGTTTCCAGAAATTTGATAACTAATAGTTCTAAGAAACAGTGGGCCTATTATTATTACAATAATCCATGGCGTTGGATGAACCGACCCTAGGTGAGCTCAGGAGTGAAGGATGGAGGGATAGAAGAAGAAAAATCCCAAAACCATCCATGATATTCTGTAAATACCGCACTATTTTTCAGGTATGAAATTATCCTATAAAATTAGTATAGGTCCAGAAGAGATTCCTGGGACACTCCTAGCTTTATAGGTTTGATAGATGTACATATTGTGCCCTATGTTTTAAAAACCATCTTACAGGTGTTCCACATATACCAATTTTGATTAATTATGGCATTAGCAACTCCTGGTTCACTGTATCAAGGTTTTTGTGAGTAAGCCTATGGCTAGATAATCTTTATTTAAGGCATCTTGCAGCTGAATCAAAATATCAACCATTGCATTCATAATATTTTTATTATGTAGGAAACTGCATTGGTAGTCATAAAATAATGCTTAGAAATTAAATCTTAGCCACTCAATTATCACTGGTTACCAGATAATGACATGCAGGTCAAATCAAGAAGACCTGCATCTAGCTAGCCGAAATTGTCCTCGGATACTACCGGCACTAAAAGCCATACACCATTACTATTATTAGATAAAGACAAATGTTGAATGAAAATCCCTCATTGTACCTGTAAGATTTTGCAATTGCAGCGCATACATAAATAATATATAATGGCAATGTTTACTTCAAAGCTGAGTTTTGTGCGAGTGGCCATACTGGGGAGATCACCAGTGCCATTTAATTCCTACAAGATCATCCAATTCAGTGTTGTTTTTGCAAAAGTGACGGAATAGAAGGGCAACTTATTTGTAAAGATACGCACTTGAGAGAGTTAAAAATAACATAATAAATTCACAAAGCCATACAGAATCACATTGTGAACATATTGATATTAGTATACATATATTATAACAGACAACAAAAATACACATGATAGGACTATTTATAAATAAGAAAATTACATGGCCAATGTAATTGTAACACTAGATCTGGCCCTTCCCTTACTTTCCCGGTCAACCACTCTTCAAATATAACAGATCCTTCATTGTGGCTGGGTCACGACTTTGGAATTCACTCCCAGCTGCTCTCAGGAACTCAATTTCAATATCGAAATTTAAGACTGCATGTAGAGATTACCTGTTGAATATCGCTGATTGTTTCATGTGTTGTGTTGTGTTGTGTGATTGTTATTATTATCACTATTTTATTATAGTGTAAAGTACATAATATTTAGCTTCTTACTCATGTACATAGATCACTTTAATGGCAGTACTTATATTTCCATTTACTTTATTACTTATTGTGTTCTCTTTATGCATTGCTTATTTTTTCCAGTTTGTATCTTACTTTCTCATTATGACTTTGTCTCTTTCTTATTATCTATATGCTCCGAATTTTATTCTATTTTATATGTTGAACTATGCCTTCTTTCCTCATTATATGTTGTCCAAATCTGTAATTTTTAGCTTATCTTTGATTTTATGATAGAATAGTACATTTCATTTTTATATGTATTATCTGTAGATTAATTATGTGGTTAAGTGTAAGAGGGGGCCACAAGACCTAACTTCGCCACTGCTAAAGTCAATAAATAAATAAATAACCGCACTAACCCTACATAACTATTATGAAACTTGTAAGCATATTCCAAGTAAATATAAAATCGGGAGATATTTAGACATCAGCACATTGCCCAGGCCCATGGTTGAATGGTTGTCCTTCAGTCCTTGGGGCTCCAGGATGGAATCCTGGCCGCGTCGAGGTTAACGTTTGATTTCCTTGCTTCACGGAACGATATTATGCTATACTCAACATCCCTGCTTCCCCTGTTGGTGGGGGCAGTAGAATGACACCCACGGTTTTCCCTACCTGTTGTAAGAGGTAACTAAAAGGGGCCCCAGGGCTCTGTGCTTTGGAGCGTGGGTTGGCGACCACGGGGCCCTTAGCTGATTCACGGCATTGCTTCCACTTGTGCAAGGTTCCTCACCTTCATCTATCACATCTGACCTCCCTTGGATAACTCTTGTTCTTTTCCAACCCCGACGGTATTAGAGCACTAGAGTCATAGGGAGTCTTTCATTTTCATGCCCTTCATCGCCCTCATCTTCCTTTGGCCAATACATTCATTTTTAAAAATGTCAGATTGCTTCCATTTTTTTCTCTCTGATTAGTGTATAATGAGGATGGTTGCGTAGTTGTACTTCCTCTTAAAACAATCATCACCATGGCCACCACCACTGAACATCCCTGACTCACAACCCCCTGCACGCAGTATCCTATACATGGCAGACAACGCCCACCCTAAACGGAAGGTCTGCTTTCAGGCGTTGCACCTACACGAAACTGTTATTAAATAAATTAATGATCTTACTGGTTAATTTCTAATAGAACGAAATAAAACTGTCGAAAGTGTTTGTCACAAATGAATAGGCCCTACTGGTATTTCTTTGGAGAATGGAAATTAATATAAACAGCTAATGATCTCATTTTATTGTCATATAGCTTTTGCAGTTTGTTATGTGAATTCTTAACTTACTGTCGTTTATACAGGCGCAATGATGAAGGGTAAAAATTGAATGGGATAGTTCAGGTAACCAGGAGTCACCTGTGAAACTTTTGATGTTCAGAATTTCCAGTAGCCGTGCAAGAACTAGGTGCAGTAACGGGCTCTCTCATACTTATCAGGTTCCTGCAACTCTTGAATGGAGTCATCGTGTATAGACGCAGTTCCTGTACCTCGGTCCCTCTTTGACAATTCGAATACCAATATGCCGCCTCCTGAAACAAACGTCGTAATGATTTCGTAGCAAACGGAAGCAAAGGAGTGAACATTCCCTGCCAAATCAGATGTGTGATGCTTGCCAGCCTCCAACTTTGTCACTTTAGCCAGTTTCGTGTCTCTTTCCTGAACGCCCTTTGCGTGGATACAATGGACTTGGTAATCCAATAACTTTTCACAAAGAACACGTGCCGATGTCTTGTGCACTGGATCTTCAATTAATGTACAAACAAAAGGCAAGAAACAATTGCCGCCTAACAAGGTGCGCATTGATTTTAAATATTGGTAACTGAATCTCGCAGAGTTTCTTCACATTAAGAAAGCAATCGCATCTTCCTCTCTGTTATGTGACGGAAATGGGGCCGTTTCTATAAATTACCCTGTATTTGTTTACAACCTCCGATGCTTTGATACACACAATATGGCGGTCGCGCGTGTCCGCTGGCTTCAACTCAGGCACCATATTGACGGCATTCTGTACTCGATATCCCCTCGTCTCTTCTGACTCATGCTGGAGCACGGTTGAGATGCTCTACTATTTTTGTTGATAGTTCCACGTGCAGTGCTCACATCGAGCGGTTGCTGATTCTCCAATCCCGGAACCACGGCAGTAGTATAATTGGATGGTTCTGCCGCCACCACCTCCTCCGGCTCCCAGAGGCCTCCTCCACCACCACCACAGCCAGAGGCCTTCCCAGAGGCCCGCTCCACCACCCGCGGGAAATTTGAATTTGTAAACAAAGCCACGTGCTTTTTGACAGCTGTCATCGACAACAACGCATCGCTAACCTCACTGCTGCCATCTTGACGAGCCTAAACCTCAGTAGTACCAACTTAACCTAACTAGCGCGAGGTAAACAAATCCACGTGTGTTTTGACAGCCACGTGCTTTTTGACAGACAACAACGCATCGCTAACCTCAGTACTGCCATCTTGACGGGCCTAAACCTCAGTAGTACCAACTTAACCTCACAAGCGCGAGATAAACAAATCCACGTGTTTTTTGACAGCCACGTGCTTTTTGACAGACAACAACGTATCGCAAACCTCAGTACTGCCATCTTGACGGGGCTAAACATTAGTGCTACCAACTTAACCTGACTAGCGCGGGATTTGAATCGGTAAACAAAGCCACGTGCAGCTGTCATCCGCCATCTTTCATCCAGAGAGCACCGTGCTGCCCTCTTTATCGTAGTAGATGCAAATTCGTCACCTGTCATCGGCAGTGCTGCCATCTTGGCGGGCCTAAACCTTAGTGCTACCAACTTAACCTCACTAGCGCGAGATAAACAAATCCACGTGCTTTCTTGACAGCTGTCATCCGCCATCTTTAATCTATAGAACAAAGTGCTGCCCTCTTTAGCTACTTAGCTTTTAAATGTGGTGGCGGATAATTTGAAAAATGCTTTTTGACAGCAGCCATCTTTCATCCAGAGAGCACCGTGCTGCCCTCTTCAGATAGATACCTGTGGTGGCAGGCAATTCCACGCGTCAGCAGCCATCTTTAATCAAGAGAGCAACGTGCTGCCCTCTTTGTGGCGGTGCTAAATTCCACGTGCTTTACAAACTCTCGTGCTTTTTTCTGACAGCTGTCATCCGCCATCTTTAATCAACAGAGCACAGTGCTGCCCTCTTTAGCTAGAAACCTTTGAAATGTGGTGGCGGCAAATTGAAAAATTCCACGTGCTCTTGTTTGGAAACAAAGCCACGTGCTTCTTTGACAGCTGTCATCCGCCATCTCTAATCCACTGAACACCGTGCTGCCCTCTTTATGGCTACTACCTTAAGCACGTAGTAGCGGGCAATTTGCAAAGTTCTGTTAGCTATCATCCGCCATCTTTAATCAAGAGAGCACCGTGCTGCCATCTTGAGCTAGATACCTTTGAAATGTGGTGGCGGCAAATTGAAAAATTCCACGTGCTCTTTTTTGGAAACAAACTCACGTGCTTTTTTGACAGCTACCATCCGCCATCTTTAATCAACAGAGCATAGTGCTGCCCTCTTTAGCTAGATACCTTTGAAATGTGGTGACGGCAAATTCCACGTGCTCTTGTTTGGAAACAAAGCCACGTGCTTTTTTGGCAGCTGTCATCCACCATCTTTAATGAATAGAGCACTGTGCTGCTATCATGCGGGCAATTTCGTCAGCTGTCATCCGCCATCTTTAATCAACAGAGCATAGTGCTGCCCTCTTTAGTTAGATACATTTGAAATGTGGTGGCGGCAAATTCCACGTGCTCTTGCTTGGAAACAAAGCCATGTGCTTTATTGAAAGTTGTCGTCTGCCATCTTTAATCAACAGAGCACTGTGCTGCTATCATGCGGGTAATTTCGTCAGTTGTCATACGCCATCTTTAATCTACAAAGCACCGTGCTGCCCTCTGTAGTAGCGGGCAATTTGAGAAGTTCTGTTAGCTGTCATCCGCCATCTTTAATCAAGAGAGCACCGTGCTGTCATCTTTAGCTAGATACTTTTGAAATGTGGTGGTGGATAATTTAAAAAGAAAAATCTACAGCAGCCATCTCTCGACGCTAATTGCATAAGATGGTGGCTATTCATGACTCCTTAAGTGTGCTTACGCAAGATGGCTTCTATACATAGGTTCTTATGAGACTCCCTTGGGATGCTTGCACAAGGTGGCAGTTCTACATGACTCCTTATGAGATGCCCTAGGGATGCTTGCTCAAGATAGTGGCTGCTCTTATAGGACGGCTTAAGGGTCCTTGCACAAGATGGCTTGAGACACCCTAAGGATGCTTGCGCAAGATGGCAGACACAAGATGGCGGCTATACACAACTCCTTATGAGACGCTTTAAGGGTGCTTGCGCAAGATCGCTGCCACTCTTATGAAGAAAGCTAGCTTAGAGGCTAACGTGTCGTGCTAGTTCGATTCATTAAATTTAGGGCTTAAATGCAAAATGTTAAATATCTCGGAAACGGTGCACCGTACAGCAAAACGGACAAAATATGTCCGCCTAATACGTAGGTTCGCGGTATTAGGAACAAGAAAACCATAGTCTAATGATGGGATCAACGGTTCGGTTCCTACTTATGCCCTTTGGCATTTGCTCTGTTTTAGCTTGCATTGAAGCGAGTCTTCGTAACATGATCACGTCTAGCTATGGTAGAGAGTATAACGTACCGTGCTGGTTCGATTCATTAAATTTGGAGGCTTAAATGCAAAATGTTAAATATCTCGAAAACGGTGCATCGTAGAGCGAAACGGACAAATTTTTATGCCTAATACGTAGTTTCGTAGTATCAGGAACAAGAGAAAAACAGTCCAATGATGAGATCAACGGTTCGATTCCTACTTAAGCCCTTTGGCATTGGCAGCTATCTATTTCTACAAGATGGTGGCTGCTCTTATGGGACACAAGATGGCTTGAGACGTCCTAGGGATGCTTACGCAAGATGGCGGACACAAAATGGTGATTATACATAACTCCTTATGAGACAGCCTAGGGGTGCTCGCACAGGATGGCGGCTACTCATATGAAGAAAGCTAGCTTAGATGCTACTGCGCAAGGTAACAGCTGCTGTTATGCATGCGGTGGAGGGCAATTTGAAGTTCTATGTGCTTAATCAACAGAGCACCCTGCTGCCCTCTTTAGCTGAAATGTGGTGGGGGATAATTTGAAAAATTCTTTTGACAGCTGTCATCTTTAAACAATGGCGACTATACATAGGCTGTTAAGGCCTTATCATTCTCCTCCTCCTCCTTCTCTACCTCCTCCTCCGCCTCTTATGTCAAGGCATAGCTTTATATCGAACAAGTTTAAACCTACATCGCGAAGGAAAGCGTGTGCAGCGATAAAATTATTGTGCATGTTTAGACTTTCGAAACATAAGAAGAGTAGAATCAAACACTGTACTCGATACAACATGTGATCAGAACATTGGTCGATGTGTTCAGAACACAAAATAAGTGATCAAGACTAGAATCGAACACTGTACTCAATACAACATGTGTTTAGAACATGTTAGGGGGTACCCTTGTTCTAAGAAGATCAGAATGAAACATAACAAGACTAGAATCGAACACTATAATCGATGTTGTTAACTTCAACATATGATCAGAACATTGCTTGATGTGTTTACAGCAAAAGTACAATTTTGATGATTTGCTTAGTGTAAAATCAAAAACTATGGAAACACACTGTGCACATATCGCGTAGCTAACTCGCTCAGTAAGCAATATTGCAAAACTTCAACTTCAATGATTTGCCTAGTGTAAAAATCAAAAACACACTGTGCACATATCGCGTAGCTAACTCGCTCGGTAAACATATAGCAAAAGTATAACTTCAAATTATTTACTTTCCATCATTCGTCTTGTGTAAAAATCAGTCGAATAAACATGTAACATGAAATATCAGTCAATCTGTTGGCATGGGTTACAAGCATGTAGCTTATGCGGGAAGTAAAATTAAACACAACGCTAGTGCTATAAGAAATACTCTGCTTACATTTAAGTCCCTAGCTGTTGAACAAGTTATTACATAAATATGTAACGTGAAATACCGGTTCGGGAACATATTGTTTCAATCTGTTGACATAGATTACAAGCGTGTAGCTTGTGCAGGCGAGGGCTACTATGCAAAATGCTAAGCCGGAAAAAAAATCGTGATAGGGTATGGAACCTATCAAGGATGAAAGGACTCTTCCTCCTCCTTACCGCACATACCTTGTAGGGCTAATTGGCTAAAGGGCTAATGGGCAAAAGCTCTAATGGGCTAAAGGGCTAATAGGCAAAAGGGCTAAAGGAGCAACAACCTCATCGATCGCTATCAGCAAGAACGCTTGTAATTTGTTAAGTTTAGAAAATTAATCTTTATTGGTAAATGGTTTTATGTTCAGAACAAGGAATGGAACCTAGGGGTTACGTGTTACCTAATAAAATCCCGGAGGTTCGATGAGTTACGTTTTTCTCACTAGTGTTTGGAACACTGAACTTTTCAAGATGGCACGAGTGAGGTTAGCAATGTTTTGTTTTTGGATTTTAAATTCTACGCTATAACATGCATAAGGTGGCAGCCTTGAGGTTTACCGCCGTAAAGATGGCAGCAGTGAGGTTAGCGACGCTCTATTGTCCTCCAAAGTGAGGTTAGGGTTCGTCAAGGAGACAGCTGTCAAAAAAGCACGTAGCTATGTTTACCAAACAAGAGCACGTGGCTGTGACGTCACGGTCACGTAATCAATCCTTAACTCTACGTCGTTAAGAGCAGCGTTAGGATTAGCTATGTTTATAAAACTTGGGAACAGAGCAGCAGTATGAATAGGCATGTTTTAAAGCGTGTACACATCACCTACCGATTTTACATGCATCGACTATCGTACTAAACTTCTTCCGCTAGATTGTACCACTATCTTAGCTAACCTATACGCATGAACTTAACGTACCAAGAATAGCCATGTTTCAAAGCGTGTACACATTATCTATCGATTTTGCATACACCGACTCTCGTACCACACTTCTTCCGCTAGGTTGTACCACTATCTTAGCATAACCTATACCCATAAATTTAAAGTACAAAGAATAGCCATGTTTCAAAGCGTGTACACATTATCTATCGATTTTGCATACACCGACTCTCGTACCACACTTCTTCCGCTAGATTGTACCACTATCTTAGCTAACCTATACGCATGAACTTAACGTACCAAGAATAGCCATGTTTCAAAGCGTGTACACATTATCTATCGATTTTGCATACACCGACTCTCGTACCACACTTCTTCCGCTAGGTTGTACCACTATCTTAGCATAACCTATACCCATAAATTTAAAGTACAAAAAATAGCCATGTCTCAAAGCGTGTACGCATTATCTATTGATTTTGCAAGAATCGAATGTCATACTAAACTTTTTTCACTAGATTGTACTGCTATCTTAGCATAACCTATACGTATGAACTTAACGTACCAAGAATAGCCATGTTTCAAAGCGTGTACACATTATCGATTTTGCATACACCGACTCTCGTACCACACTTCTTCCGCTAGGTTGTACCACTATCTTAGCATAACCTATACCCATAAATTTAAAGTACAAAGAATAGCCATGTTTCAAAGCGTGTACACATTATCTATCGATTTTGCATACACCGACTCTCGTACCACACTCTTTCCGCTAGATTGTACCACTATCTTAGCTAACCTATACGCGTGAACTTAACGTACCAAGAATAGTCATGTTTCAAAGCGTGTACACATCAACTATCGATTTTGCATGCATCGACTTTCGTACAACGATCGCATATGTGTATTACTAACGTATGTGTACAAAGTTAAACTTCTCCCGCTAGAGTGTACAACGATCACAATTGTGTGCTGCTACCTATGTGCATGAATTTAAAGCATAAAGAATAGCGCGTACACATCACGTATCGATGATGCATGCGCCGACTATCGTACTAGGCTTCTTCCGCTAGAGCATGTAGCAATTGCTTTTGTGTATCCCTAACCCATGTGCACGAACTTAAAGCACAAGGAAGAGCTATGTTCTAAAGCGTGTAATCATCACCTATCGATTTTGCATGCATCGACTTTCGTATTAAACTTCTTCTACAACAGCGTGCATTCATCGCTTGTGTGTGCTGCAATTTTAACATAACCTATGTGCACGAACTTAAAGCACAAAGAATAGCCAAGTTCAAAGCGTATACACATCACCTATCGATTTTGCATGCATCGACTTTCGTATTAAACTTCTTCCGCTAGAGCTTGCGACAACCTTATAACTATGCTGCTAACTTGGTATAACTTATACGCATGAACCTAAAGCATAAAGAATAGCGATGTATAAAAATCTTGTGAACATAGCAGCAGCAGTAAGAATAGCAATGTTTTAAAAGCGTGTACGCATTGCCTATCGATTATACGTGCATCAACTAGAGTACTAAACTTCTCCCGCTAGAGTGTGCTGCTATCATAGCATAACCTATGTGCACGAACATAAAGCACTAAGAATAGTTAAGTTTCAAAGCGTGTACACATCACCTATCGATATTGCATGCATCAGCTATTATACTAAACACATTCCGCTAGAATGTACAACGTTCACATGTGTTTGTGCTGCCACTTTAGCATGACCTATGCGCACGAACTTAAAGCACAAAGAATAGCGATGTTTAAAAATCTTGCGAACATAGTAGCAGTAAGAATAGCAAGGTTTAAAAGCGTGTACATATCACCTTTTGATAATGCATACATCAAATATCGCACTAAACAACTTCTACGCGAGCGTGCGACCATCGCTTGTACGTGTGCTGCTATCTTAACATAACCTATGTGCACGAACTTCAAACATAAAGAATAGTTATGTGTAAAAATCTTGTGAACATAGCAGAGTGTTAACTACGTAGGTGTAGACATTGAACTTTGCATGCTGAAGCAGCATACTTCGTGACCGTGACGTCACAGCCACGTGCTCTTGTTTGGTAAACATAGCTACGTGCTTTTTTGACAGCTGTCTCCTTGACGAACCCTAACCTCACTTTGGAGGACAATAGAGCGTCGCTAACCTCACTGCTGCCATCTTTACGGTGGTAAACCTCAAGGCTGCCACCTTATGCATGTTATAGCGTAGAATTTAAAATCCAACAACAGAACATTGCTAACCTCACTCGTGCCATCTTGAAAAGTTCAGTGTTCCAAACACTAATTAAAAAACGTAACTCATCGCACCTCCGGGATTTTATTAGGTAAGACGTAACCCCTAGGTTCCATTCCTGTTCTGAACATAAAACCATTTACCAATAAAGATTAATTTTCTACACTTAACAAATTACAAGCGTTCTTGCTGATAGCGATCGATGAGGTTGTTGCTCCTTTAGCCCATTAGCCCTTTTGCATATTAGCCCTTTTGCCCTTTAGCCAATTAACCCTACAAGGAATGTGCGGTAAGGAGGAGGAAGAGTCCTTTCATCGTTTTTGCCCTTCTGATAAGATGTAACCCCTGGGTTCCATACCCTATCACGATTTTTTTCGGCTTAGCATTTTGCATAGTAGACCTCGCCTGCACAAATTACATGCTTGTAATCTATGTCAACAGATTGAAACAATATGTTCCCGAACCGATATTTCATGTTACATATTTATGTAGTAACTTGTTCAACAGCTAGGGACTTAAATGTAAGCAGAGTATTTCTTATAGCACACGCGTTCTGTTTAATTTTACTTCCCGCATAAGCTACATGCCTGTATCCCATGTCAACAGATTGACTGATATTTCATGTTACATGTTTATGCGATAACTTGGTCGACTGATTTTCACACAAGACGAATGATGGAAGGTAAATAATTTGAAGTTATAGTTTTGCTATATGTTTACCGAGCGAGTTAGCTTCGCAGTATGTGTACAGTGTTTTTTTTACACTAGGCAAATCATTGAAGTTTTAGTTTTGCAATATTGCTTACTGAGCGAGTTAGCTACGCGATATGTGCACAGTGTGTTTCCGTAGTTTTTGATTTTACACTAAGCAAATCATCAAAATTGTACTTTTGCTCTGAACACATCAAACAATGTTCTGATCATATGTTGAAGTTATCATCGAATACAGTGTTCGATTCTAGTCTTGTTATGTTTCATTCTGATCTTCTTAGAACAAGGGTACCCCCTAACATGTTCTAAACACATGTTGTATTGAGTACAGTGTTCGATTCTGGTCTTGATCACTTCTTTTGTGTTCTGAACACATCGATCAATGTTCTGATCACATGTTGTATCGAGTACAGTGTTCGATTCTAGTCATGATCACTTATTTTGTGTTCTGAACACATCAATCAATGTTCTGATCACATGTTTGAAGTTAACAACATCGATTACAGTGTTCTATTCTAGTCTTGTTATGTTTCAATCTGATCTTCTTAGAACAAGGGTTTCCCCTGACATGGTCTAAACACATGTTGTATTGAGTACAGTGTTCGATTCTAGTCTTGATCACTTATTTTGTGTTCTGAACACATCGATCAATGTTCTGATCACATGTTGTATCGAGTACAGCGTTTGATTCTACTCTTCTTATGTTTCGAAAGTCTAAACATGCACAATAATGTTATCGCTGCACACGCTTACCTTCGCGATGCAGGTTTAAACTTGTTCGATATAAAGCTATGCCTTGACATAAGAGGCGGAGGAGGAGGAGGAGGTAAACAAGGAGGAAGAGGAGAATGATAAGGCCTTAACAGCCTATGTATAGTCGCCATTGTTTAAAGATGACCGCTGTCAAAAGAATTTTTCAAATTACCCGCCACCACATTTCAGCTAAAGAGGGCAGCAGGGTGCTCTGTTGATTAAGGTAGATAGAGGATCAATATTTCTTGAATGCAAATCCAATGTTATAATTAAACATAACCCGAGTATGCTCATTCTAAGGCACCTTCATTTCATTCATGATATAATCCTAGTAATAAAATAAATAAAAAGTATGTACTAACAATTGACCATGATACAATATTTGATCAGTATATAGTAATAATAAGTGGGAGAAGTAGGACAATTTCTACATTACAGATGAGAAAGATTACAGTGATTAAGAAAAATCGTACAGTGAAGGGGAGTCGTGCTCAACTTTTAGGGTCAAGTCCGCATTCAAAAGGGGATTTTTTCTAGATTATTAATAGTTTTTTAGATAGGATTGAAGCTAAAACCATTCCAATGGTTGTTAAGATATTTGTAAACAGTGAGACAATAAATATAATTCAGATTACGATAGAATATTCGTCGATCTGCTCTTTCTTAGTCTGCTTCTTTAGTGTTAGTCCTGTCTCCAGTTAAATCGGGTCGCTGTGCACTGTATCTGTCGTTCGCTGTCTTGTTCGTTCCTTGCGCCTCTTACTGCTTACAATATGTTCCACTCTCGTTATGTCTTCCTACCTGCTTTGTAGCTGTGGAAGACGACACGACAGATAACAGTTGATTTCAGATTTTTCTTCATCCGACGATCATTCTCCACATCAGCCAGGCTTTGTACAATCTTAAATTGACTTCATCGGCAAGTCGTCCGTCATCAGAGATTGGGGAGCCAAGATAATTAAATTTCACTACTCGTGCTATATCTTCACCGTCGACATGCATGCTTCCAACTTCTCGACGATGAAATATCATGTATTCTGTCTTCTTTTTTTGTTGAGGCGCGGGACATATAATGCTAGTCGATTGTACCAGTCTTCTGTTTGGCGCTGCAGATCAAAATTATTCTCTGCAGCAAAAATGACATCGTTAGCATAGAGAAGTGTCCATGGTATTTGAAACCCGACAAAGATATAAACAGGAATGATAATAAAACCCATAAATATCACCAGATGAGTACAAGAATCAAACAACTTACCATTGAGCAGCAGCATTAAATATACAGCGTGGAGGGCTCAAAACATAAAGGAGAAAGGGCAGGATCATAACTAGCTACTTGAGGTGTTGCCAGGTCAACATTACTTACTACTAAATGAAAGCAAGATTAAAGCCGGTTTATGCGTACAGCTTCATCCGTCGAGTTCATTCCTAAATTAGCCTTTATCTCCTCATTCCGAGTACCATTCGGCCATTGTTCCCACCTGTTTGTACCAGCAATCATTCTTGCTACTTTCATGTCTGTTACTTCTAACTTATGAATAAGATATCCTGAGTCCACCCAGCTTTCGCTCGCGTAAAGCAAAAATGGTCTGAAAACAGACCGATGTAAAGATAGTTTCGTCCAAGATATTACACTGCAGGCTTTCGACACAATCTGCCATTAAAACCAAGTCGTCAGCATAGGCCAGACTGCTTATAACATTTTCACCTAACTGAATCCCTCCCTGCCATTTTAGACCTTTCAGCAGATGATCCATGTAAAGTACGAACAGCAAAGGTGAAAGATTACAGCCTTGTCTAACCCCTGTAAGTACCCTGAACCAAGAACTAATTCTACCATCAATTCTCACTGAAGCCCAATTGTCAGCATAAACACCTTTGATTGATTTTAATAATCTACCTTTAATTCCATAGTCCCCCAGTACGGCGAACATCTTTTCCCTCGGTACCCTGTTGTTGCGTCTGGACAAGCAATGTTATTGTGAATCAAGAAGGCGGTGAACTTGTAAGTTAAATTTTAAAAAACAAAGAAGAATGATCCTTTTGTTGTACTATGTGATTGATGTGAAATTGGCTGAATCTCTAAATATACGGGAAGGAGTGAAACGGGTTGTTTCATTGCTGTTCCTACCCCGATGTGTTGTAATAACGCAGATACTGGTGAGTCTCAATCTGGTTATTATAGATCTATTATCGTAACGTAAAGTGGTGAGAGCATGTTTTACTAAAACTTATGACAGTTTTACACAAGAAATAGATTCTGAGAATCCGAATGAGGAAATAGTGAAATCAAAGTTTTCTACTTTAGATAGGTTATGTCGCGATCTTAATGAACTAGACGATAGAATGGCCACTTTGCTGTTCGATGATGAAAATGCTGACTTTGAAACAGAATATAACACTGCAGAAGCATATAAAGAATAAATGGATCGTGTTAAGGTGAAAATGGAAACTTTTGTTACAAAATGCGCTCAAGTAGGACCAGTCAATGATGCCCAGTCGGTTAGTTCATCCCTAATCTCAAGTAGGAGGAAACTGAAACTATAGAGCTGAAACAATTTAGTGGAAATATAAGAGGCATTTTGGTTTTTTGAATCAGTTTAAAAGAATTGACGAGGAGAGGGATGTGGACGATGCAGATAAATGTCAGTATTTGCTTCAGGCTACAGTAGAAGGTTCACGAGCCAGAGAGATTGTAGAGAGTTTCCCCGCATCTGCTGAAAATTATAAAAAAGCGATTGAAAGCTTAAAAAATAGATTCGGTAGGGAAGAATTGTTGATCGAATATTACGTGAGAGAGCTACTAGGACTCGTGATAAAAAATGTAACAGAGTCCCAAACCAGGCTTGAAATAGCTCATCTCTTCAATAAGTTAGAAGCACACCTGAGAGCATTGGAATCAATCGGGATGAAATCAGATAAATACGCAGCGATGCTATTTCCACTTGTGGAATCCTGTATTCCAGAAGATCTACTTCGCGTCTGGTTAAAGAACCCTGTTGCAGTCGAACAAGATAACGAAGAAGGTAGAATCTATGAAGACCGATTGAAACGTCTTTTAGCATTCTTGCGGTGTGAAGCCGAGGGTGAAGAACGAATAGCACTAGCAAAAGCTGGTTTCAAAGTTCGTGGAGATATTAAGCAACAGGAGAACAACGGAGAAGAAGTTGACGACAATGATGTTATGACTACTGCATCAGATTTATTTTCTGGTGAGAGGAAGAAGAAGAAGAGTCCTGTTGTGTGTCTGTCCTGTGATAAAACTCATGACAGTAAGGATTGTTTCCATTCCCAAAAATTATCCCTTAACCAAAAGTAAGACTTGGTGAGAAAAGGGAAATATTGTTACGCATCTTCAAAACAAGGTCATCGAGCAAAGGACTGCAAGCAGAGAGTAAGTTGCATAATCTGCTCCAAAAGGCATTATACAGTCATGTGTCCAAATCTAGAAAATGCACAGAAAAATTTATCTGTAGAAGATAAAAATGACGAAGACGACAAAACGTGTTTATCTAGTCAGTGTACCTCAGAGGTATTTCTTCAAACACTCACGGTAAATCTCGTTGCAAATGGCAGAAAGCGAAAAGTAAGGGTACTAATTGACTCAGGTTCACAACGATCGTATATCCTGAAGAAGGTTGCAGAAGAAATGAGGTGTCGACATGTAAATACTGAGATGGTAAAACACGTCCTATTTGGTGGGAGCTCAACCAAGAAAACGGAGCACCGATGTTACAGCATCTGCTTAGAAAGCTTGGAAAGAAAATACGCTAGCAACGTTGTGGTACTAGACCAGCCCATATCTCGACTCTCGTCTACGGCTTGCTTGCAACGAGGAATCAAAATAACTTATGTCGGAAACGGACAGCCAGCAATTGAGGAGCGGACGTTGTGGGCTCACTAGGATGGGACGAATGCAAAGAGGGCTCGTACAACCTAACCATGTAAATTCAAGATATCAAAAGGGCGGGAGTGCCAGATCTCGATTCCATTGATAACATTCAACACTACACTTAAACTGTGTTTGAAATTTTGTTTAGTACCGGTATATCTTGTTAACGTGTAAATTAATTTGATTTGACAGTGTAATATCAAAGGTGGGAGGATGTTGCGTCTGGACAAGCAATGTCATTGTGAATCAAGAAGGCGGTGAACTTGTAAGTTAAGTTTTAAAAAACAAAGAAGAATGATCCTTTTGTTGTACTGTGTGATTGATGTGAAATTGGCTGAATCTCTAAATATACGGAAAGGAGTGAAACGGGTTGTTTCATTGCTGTTCCTACACCTGTCATATGCTTTCTCTAGATCTATGAAACATAAACACAACTGCCTATTCCTCTCGTAGCATTTTTCAATTACCCGGCGCATACTGAAAATCTGATACTGACAGCCTCTCTGTGGTCTGAAAGCACACTGGGTTTCATCCAACTTCCTCTCAACGACTGATCGCACCCTCCCTTCCAAAATGCCAGTGAATACTTTGCCTGCTATACTAATAAATGAGATACCTCGATAGTTGTTGCAATTCTTCCCGTTCCCTTGTTTATAGATAGATGCAATTACTGCTTTTGTCCAATCAGAAGGTACCTTACCAACACTCCATGCTAATTTTACTACTGTATGAAGCCATTTCATCCCTTCCTTCCCACTATACTTCACCATTTCAGGTCTAATTTCAGCTATTCCTGCTGCTTTATGACAATTGAGTTTATTTACCATCCTTTCCACTTCCTCAAGCATAATTTCACCAACACCATTTTTCTCCTCCCATGAGCTTGGCTGTTCGCAACACCACCAGGATGATTTTCTTTTACCTTGAGAAGATGTTCAAAATATTCCCTCCACCTCTCCAGTGATTCCCTGGGATCTATTATGAGTTCACCTGAATTACTCAAAACACTGTTAATTTCCCTTTTCCCTCCTTTCCTAAGATTCTTTATTACTGTCCAGAAAGGTTTCCCTGCTGCTTGACCTAGCCTCTCCAGGTTGTTACCAAAATCTTCCAATGACTTCTTTTTGGATTCAACAACTATTTGTTTCGCTCCGTTTCTTTCATCTACGTACAAATCCCTGTCTGCCTCGGCCCTTGTTTGGAGCCATTTCTGATAAGCCTTCTTTTTACGTTTACAAGCTGCTCGCACTTCATCATTCCACCAAGATGTTCGCCTTTTCCCATCTTTACACACAGTTGTTCCTAGGCATTCCCTTGCTGTTTCTATTACAGCATCCCTGTATGCCATCCATTCTCTTTGTGTATCCTGAAACTGCTTACTGTCTACTGTTCGGAACTTCTCACTAATCATATCCCTGTACTTCTGTCTAATTTCCTCGTCCTGGAGATTTTCTACCTTTATTCGTTTGCGGACAGATTTCACCTTCTCTACCCTAGGACTAGAGATACTTAGTTCACTACAGATCACATAGTGATATGTATCATCGAAAAATCCGCAGAAAACTCGTAGATTCCTAACAGATTTCGTGAATTCGAAGTCAGTTAAGATATAGTATATTATGGATCTGGTACCCCTAGCCTCCCATGTGTAGCGGTGAATAGCCTTATGCTTGAAGAATGTATTCGTAACAGCTAAACCCATACTAGCACAGAAGTTCAGCAAACGCTTCCCATTCCCATTAGCTTCCTTATCTTCACCACATTTACCAATCACCCTTTTTTCGTATCCTTCAGTTCTATTCCCAACTCTCGCATTGAAATCGCCCATTAGCACTATTCTATCCTTGCTGTTGACCCTGACCACGATGTCACTCAATACTTCATAAAACTTGTCAACTTCATAATTATCTGCACCCTCACATGGTGAATACAAGTAGTATAATAGGACAGTTCGGGCGCCGCCTCCGCCTCAGGGCTCCCAGGGGCCCGTCCGCCTCCGCCTCACGGGAGGCCCTCCCAGAGGCCTCCTCCGAATCCGCCTCCCGAGGGGCCTTCCCAGAGGCCTCCTCCGCCTCCCGCGGGAAATTTGAATTGGTAAACAAAGCCACGTGCTTTTTGACAGCTGTCATCGACAACAACGCATCGCTAACCTCACTGCTGCCATCTCGACGGGCCTAAACCTCAGTGGTACCAACTTAACCTAACTAGCGCGAGGTAAACAAAGCCACGTGTTTTTTGACAGCCACGTACTTTTTGACAGACAACAACACATCGCTAACCTAGGGTAGAGAATGTGTGAACTATCTACTGTCTACGCGACATACTTTTATATGGTGTCTCTCATCGGAACTGGTAAATTAACTAATTCCTCTACGGACATTATGTTCACGGGCTAAGTACTGTACTGAGCCGTGATTTTCCCGTTCATATGGAACTATTATTCTACTCTATGGAAAGACTAAAACCTTGAGTCTGGTAGACTTGGTGATTTTAAAACATGAGCGCTGTGAACTATTGGAATATTGGTCATATTTCCTGTATAAACGTAGCTATTGTGACCTTTTGGAACACTGTTTTGTGCTTGGTAATATTACATAGTGGAACGATACATGGTCGCCTACGCCATCTGTGAGAGTAGCTAGGAACTTATCTTGTGGTTCAGCGGTCTCCGCCAGAGCGTGTAGCGGAGTTGAGACTGTGTCGCGCCTAGTGACAGTGTGTGAAAGGGGCTTTTAAGCTGTTGGACTCATGAACGTTCTCAGTCACGCAGTGACAGTGGTACGGTACACTACTCTACTTGTGCAAGTTAGAGGTGCGCGGTAGTGGTAATCACTTGTGTGTTCGTTCGCGTGTGGTGCGGGAGTGCCAAGCAATGGAGACCGACAGTGGAGGAACGTCGGTGGTAAATGGGAATTCCTTACGAGTGGAGCGTGAAATGGTAGTACCTATGGAAGAAGAACCCATAACCAATTCATCCAGTAATACGACAAGACAGCAAGATTCTCAGTCCACTGCGTCTGACGTTCAGGGAAGTAATACCGACGTGGTAGACCGGTCTAATTCTGAACAATCTAACAACCAATCCGAGACGCCCCAAGTGGCTCCTACCCCGGAATATTGTAATCGATTTCATCATGGACCTTTCTTTGTCTTTGTTGAATCCCTAAACGAGCAAAACATTGGCAATTTGTATCCTATGGCACTTGGTCGCCGTTTTTATGAAACCAAACTCAATGTCAAGTCGATTCAACGTAAAGGACGTAATCGACTACAAGTTACCTTTCATACGGCTTCTCAAGCAAACGCATTTCTGAGTAATCCCATGCTTGAAACCCTCAAAATTATAGCGTACATCCCATCCTCACAAGTGTTAAGAGTTGGCATTATTCGCGGCGTTGAAAAGGGTTTATCGAATGACGACATATTGCAGTACTTGGAATCCGAGGCACCCGTGAAAAGTGTGCAACGACTTAATCGCCGTGCCGTCCAAGATGGGGAAACCCAATACCTGCCTACGGGTTCAGTAAAAATTGTTTTCAGATCACAAGCATTACCCTCCCATGTCGCCTTATATAAGGTGTACATGGAAGTAGAACCCTACATCTTTTCACCCATTCGCTGCCGCAAATGTCAGCGATACGGCCATACCATTCGACAATGTCAAGCGAAAACTGCTCGTTGTGGGAAATGTGCTCAACAACATGAAACCCAAGCATGTACGGAGCAATTTACGCAATGTGCGTACTGTAAAATAATCATGTCACAGGTTCATCAATTTGTCCAGAACATAAATATCAGGTCACCACTAATGAGTACTGAGCACATATCCTTTCCCGAAGCCAAAGCCCGAATTGCTCTCCCCATTTATCATTCTGAGCAACAAGACCTTCAGTTTCCTCCTCTACCGTCAAATACCCCATCCCCTTCGACTCCCAATCCGCGTAAGCGCAAGTTCACCCAAGTAATCATGCAATCTCCCCCTCCTACACCTGAACCCGGTTTCGATCGTCAAGGATACATGACCATTCTGCGAAACGAACCGTCAGTTCCAGTACATTCGATTCCATCCACGAGTGCCATGCAACAACCCCTGTCAATAGCATATCCCTCCAGTGCGCCCTCATCTGCTAGGCAGCCACCCTCTGCAACCCCTCAAGATACACACTATCCTCCTTCCAAGGAACGCTTACAACAAGAAATCCAGCAATTGCTGGTAATGTTAATTCAAAGTATGGGTCACGAGCCTCAACTTCACCATGTCTTATACAAGCTACGAGACTCTATCATCAATATCCTAGCATGATTCCTTTACTCCAATGGAATTGTCGAAGTGCCGCCTCTAAAAGACATGAGTTACAAATTTTGTTGAATGAAACACGAGCTCATTTTATCTGTTTACAAGAAACGTGGTTTCAACCGCATATCCCTTTTCGTTTACGAGGTTATCAAGTTTTCCGACATGATGGTAACGGCTTTGATGGAGTTGCCACATGTGTACATATTTCCTTATCAGTTACACAATTATCTTTACAATACATCATCCCGCACACTTATGCTGTAGGAATCGTACACCATAACACCTGTTTCATCAACATCTATTGCCCTCCCCACATTTACATTACTCAGAACCAATGGACGCATTTTATTCAACAATTTGACACATTTCCACATCTTTTTCTTCTCGGAGATTTTAATTGCCACCATACTGAATGGGGATGTATGGTAGATACTGTTACGGAGTTATCCGTGGTAGGTAGAGGTGAAAGAAGGTGCGGGTGTGAATGGGTTTCAATCTACGAAATTATAGTGCAATGTAAAATTAATTTAAAATTTAACAAGGTTATATTTTCTTTTCAAAACAAAACAATAACAAACATGGCAGGTACAAAGTTGCAAAAAGGGTAGTTACAATATTTACAGGTTTTGGGCTTCGCGCCCTGACTTCAGCAATCAGCTCAGTTTTACCCTAAACACAAGTTTTAACAGAGGGGCAGAAAACCCCATTCATACCTAGGAGCCCCTGGCTCCAAATTACACTGAAAAGCCTCCACGAGGCATATGACACTCGATTTTCAAAAGAGCCACACGCTCTCAAAATTTAAGCCTCTCAAAGGCTACACCAAACTCTACCTTCAAACCGTCCTCTAGGAATATATATATATATACAGGGGTAAAATACCCAACCTACTGAGGTCTGTTAAATAAAAGGAAGGATGATTACATGACCTCAAAAATAACAATTTGCGAGGAGGCGCACTTGCGCTCCTAATACACTTTGATTAAGACCTACTTGGCGCTAGGCCGTTAATACAAGGGCTAATCCCATACTAAAGAGGTGACTTAAGAAGAGAACAATTAGTTTTCCATTAACGAAGAATAGGTTGAGAAAAATAAGTTCACCTCGAAGCAATATGAGTGGGAGCTCGAGAGGGTTAGCACTCTCTATCCCAGAATGTAGCTTTACAAGAGAATAGATGAAAGGAGTAGTTACATCTTAGGAAAAGGTTACATCGTGGAACGCTTCGAACCTGCCCCGAAAGTTAAACTGCTGAGCTAGCAAAGAAAGAATTTATTAATCGGCCATTACCTTGTTGTTGACCGCTGCCGGAGAAAGAGGCGCTTCCCGCCTCCTGCTATGTACTTAATACACTGAAAGATGGAACAGAAGTGGCTCAGAGACCCAAAAATCAGCAGTTTATATCCTCTCGTGGAAGGTTCTAGGCGTTAGGGGAATGAAAACACCCGCCCGCAAATACTTTATTGGGTAGGACCCAGCAACAGATTCAAGTAGGGGGAAGATACACGAGATTGGTCGGAAATTACTCAAAGAAATTCGGGATTGGATAAATCAAAAACAAGGGGAAAAAGAGGGGTATACAGCCAACTTAAACAATACCAGAAAGAAATTTAACATGAAACAAACATTTGAAATAAAAATTTCTCCAACAAAATAGTTCTTTGACTCCGCACTAGGTCGCACTATTGTTGATCTTCAGTAGTGTCCTCTAGAAGAGAAAGTTCACACTTCTTACTTCAAGCGAAACAAAAACACATCAAAAATGACACAGTTCAAAAACTCAAAGTTTTCCACGTGGTGACATCTTCTGAGAATGTAGAGAATTAATAGAGTAAATAAAGTTCAGACTTCCTCCAGCAGAGGAGTTTCAATTGGCGCACATTTTAAATAAGCGGCGTGGAGGTGTACCGCCCGGTACAGATACAATCAAAGGTTCCAACTTACTTACTATTTCAACTCATCAGAATTTGTTTCTCTTAAATGACGGCTCCCCGACCCGTTTAACTCCGCCTGGATCTCCACCTAGCGCAGTAGACCTTACTTTCTGCCGCACCACTATGGCCCCTGTTACCACCTGGCATACATTATCTGATACGTACACTAGTGACCATTTCCCCATTATCATCACATATGGTGTTCACACACCACATTCCCAATTTCTTCCTCCCTCCTGTATAAGTAACGTCCGATCTTATAAAAACTTCAATGTCTCTACTTACCAATCATACCTCAATTATATCTTGCAGCAGAAACATAAGTCCCCTCTTTCCTTTTCCCTTTTACTCCCTTATTTAACCCAATATTTAAACATGTTTCATCCGTGTCGACCATTAAAAGTGACGACCCATCCACAGCAATACGAACTAAAATGGTGGGATAAAGAATGTCATGATCTTATTCATAAGCGCCAACAATTATTCAAACATTATCGCCAATCGATGACGCAGCAGCATTATTTTCAATTGCGAAACCATATCGCGAAAACAAAACTCGTCTTTAATGCAAAAAAGCGAAAAGCTTGGCAATCTTTTATTTCTCAATTAACTCCACAGCTACCAGCCACGAAATTTTGGAACGCGATCCGCATGATCACGAGAACTTTCCAATACCAAACTTCTTCTGCTTATCCGCGACAAGTACTAGAAGATTTTTTATACACCCTTGCCCCTGTTACTGTAAATCCCCTCTTTCTACCCACCTCACAGAATAACTCTTGTTCTTTTCTTTCCCTTTTGAATCCAATTACATATAATGAATTACGCTCTGTATTATGTACCGTCAATAGCTCATCACCAGGACCTGATGCAATTACTTATCAAATGCTCAAGGCCTTACCCCCCCATGTTCAAATTTACTTACTCAAATATTATAATAGCATTTTAGAGACATTACATGTACCAGCATCTTGGAACGAGTTCTTCATCACCCCCATCCTGAAACCAACAAAACGACCTACCGAACCTGATAATTTCCGAGGCATAGTTCTGGGATCGTGTATACGCAAAGTTTTTTGTAAAATCCTTATGAAACGCATGGCGTGGGTATTGGAACATCACTCGTTATTACCCAAGTACCAGTTTGCCTTTAGACGGGGTATTAGTACACAAGACCCTATCATTATTTTCTTACTCGACATCTTACTAGCAAATTGGCGGAAGCAATCTCTCGTAGCAGTGTTTTTGGATATTAAAGGTGCCTATGATGCTGTATTACTGCATATCCTCTGGGAGAAATTATTTAGTGCTGGAATCCCCTTCCAATTCATTTCTATTTTAAATCAACTATTTACTAACCGCCGGTTAACTATTAAATCTCCCCAACACACCATTGATAGCCGTTACACATCACAAGGTTTACCACAGGGATCAATACTCAGTGGAATTTTGTTTGCCCTTTACATGAAAGAGCTCGAATCTCTTGTGCTACCACACGCCCGTATTCTAGCTTACGCGGATGATTATGTTATTTATTGTGCTGACTCCCACATTGACTTTTGTAGAGACAAAATATCTCAGGTTCTAAGTTTAGTCTTTCAGTAGCTAACGGCCCATGGACTTTCCCTTTCTATACCTAAATGTGCAGCAATGATCTTTACACATAAACGGACCTTTAATAAAACCCCTATTAACTTTGATACCTATAGCATTCCCTTGGTTTCACAACACTTATATTTAGGAATATATTTCGATCAAAAACTCACATGGCAACCTCATATTCGACACCTGATTAGGAAATCTGATCGTTATATCACCATTTTACGAACGGTAACGAAACGTGCATGGGGTGCTGACCCTTTGTCAGCACTACAGCTATATCATGCAACCATTCGGTCCATACTTGATTATAGCGCCCATATCATTGATTTAACCTCTAAACATAGTTTATTAGCGTTGGATCGTCTCCAATTTTCAGCACTACGTATCAGTGTGGGTGCCCTCTGCACAACACCAACCAACGCTTTATTAGTCGAAACTACGGAAGAACCACTATACATCCGCAGGATAAAACTTTCCAAAAAATTCCTACTTAAACATATTAGTAGAACGAACTCCCTTATTGTCCCTAAATTACAATTATTATATGAATATTATCAACAGCGTCCTCCTCCCAATCATCGGTATCCTGCCATATATATGGCTTATGCTGAAATCCACCATCTTACTGAGACTATATTTCGTACACCACGTATTAATACGTATTCATACCACTATGATATTCAAACATTCCGTCCTTCTATTATCATTGCCCCTTCTGATGCATCAATCCAATCTATGTCTGCACCTTATCACACATTATATGCTCGTAAGAAATTTAAAAGTCCCATAACTACACCAGATTACCACCTATTTACCGATGGGTCAAAATCCAATACTGGAGTCGGAGCAGCATTTTACGACCCCCAACTACTCATTAGCTTTAAATATCCGTCACCTAATAATTTAACTATTTTTACAGCAGAATTATATGCCATATACCAAGCCCTTGTATATGCTCAACAGTTGCAATCCAAAAAAATAAATATATTCAGCGATTCCCAAAGTGTTTTACAAGCTCTGCATTCACTCGCCCCTCATACAAATTCATATGTCTACGAAGTCAAGTCTCTCCTATTACGACTTGAAACATCCGGTTTTGTTATAACGCTAATATGGATTAAAGGGCATAATCGGCACGTAGACAACGATATGGCCGATATAGCAGCGAAAGACGCTAGTGCAGATACCGCGAATATATTACACATCAAATTCCGATTCCCGACTTCTTTCCAAATATCAAAGCTGCAGCTCAACACACATGGTGCACACAATGGCGATTATCTGCTCGTACGAAAGGACAATATTACTACCAACTTCAACCAAGTATTCCCACACTACCGTGGTTTGCAACTGGTACGTATACACGACGTCACATTACTAATATCATCCGACTACGATTTAATCATGCCTTAACCCCAGTATATTTAACTCGATTTCACATTACGAACGACCCAACTTGTTCCTGTGGAGAATCGGAGTGCGATAGTGACCACCTGTTCTTTCATTGCCCCCAATATGCACATCACCAGACCATTTTGATGCAAAAATTACTTAAAGTTCAAGTAGCTTTCCCTACACGACTTTCCGTTTTGTTGCACCAACCTTCGCCTACGATCATTACTATTTTAAATGAGTACCTTGATAACACTCGCATAAAATTGTAATCACGATTTAGTTTTGCAGTTGGTTTTGTTCCGACATGTTTATGAGGTGGCACTTCTCAATGTCCCTGGTGAGTAGATACTGTTTCAAGGTTCTTATTATTTTTCGATCTCGTACAGTGTCACACGTTACTCCTATTCCAGCTTACTAAGTTCTTTGTGTCTTTGCTCAGTCCCGAATGTACTACCTCCATAACCCTCCTCATACCCGATATAATCTTACTTCCTTAAGTGCATCTATCTTCGTGTGATCATGCTAAAATCGGACATTCGTGTTGTAAACGTGTGTTTTTGTGATATAAGTGTAACATATTAATGATCTTGTGACTGGGAAAAAATGTTTTGAATCCCAAATAAATATCCGCAAGACAAGACAAGACAAGCTGTTGGACTCGCTGGTGACTGGGCGCGTTCGTGTCTGGAAGCCAAGCCATGTTTAACGGCTGCTCTGTAACAAAAATGATTACCGAAGCTGTTGGTATCGGGTGATAAGGCGAGTACACCTCGCCTAACGAGGAAGTCTAATGTTGTATAGTATTTAATCATATTAGTTTTTAGAATGTAAGTCTTTCTTTATTTCTTATTTGTGAAGTGCCGTTGGTAGTGGGTTGTAGCACGAGGATGTTACCTGTGCATTACTGATCACCTCAAAGTTCACCTTTAGGTCTTATTACTGTGTATATTTCGTTTTGGTGTAGTTTTCTGTATTCTATAAGTGTATTTATTGTAAGTGAATTAAGCTACGGCTTGGTGATGGAGTTCATATTTGAAGTGTGTGCTGCGTAACGGCGAAGTGCAGTGTCTGCTCTAGGTAACAGTCAAAATTCGTTCCTGCCTTTTCTAAATTCGGTGATTCTCTTTGTTAATTCTTGTTTCTGGTGTATCTACGCGTGTTTTGGTGTATTATTTGATTCGAGTGCCGTTTCTTTTATAAATTGCATCTTCATTTGGCTGTATTTATTATGGTGTACACTATCTTCTGTTCTATCTGAAATTTTGTTCCCATACTATTGTTTGTGACTCGGTTCGTGTGATTCGGCCTTCCGTTACTCGTGTTACGACCTAACTACTACCATTGCACTGAACACCACCCATTTCTCTTAAAGGGCATTATTATTATTATCATTATTTTTATTATTATTATTAGTTGGACTTTTCCATTGATTTTTGTTTAATTCATACGTATGACTAGGGAATAGGATTGTATATTTCTTGCATTTCTGCGGGTGGTTTTTATTTTATTATTGCCCTAATAATATTAGGATACCTACATTTATTACTACGATGAAATTCTTTAACAATGTAAAAATTTGAAGATTTAATTGAGGGTTTTGGGCACCCCTGGTGTGGAGTGATTGTTGCTTGGGGCTTATCTTCTCTTCTCGGTATTGTTGCTTATCTTATCTTATCGCCGTGTGGCAATTACGCAACTGTCATTGTCATTATTGTCTTGTGGGCATTAGCATCGGCTGTCGCATGCCGCTGTCATTAGTATGATGTTTTGTTTTGCGGTATTTAGGCAAAATCGTGTGTTTTTCTATCTTGTAATGTGGGTTCCGCCTCATTAAATTGTGCTTTTCTGTCGAGTTGTTACCGCTTACCACATCTACTATGTGGAGTGATTTTAATTATACTATATTAGTGTTTATTTTATTTTAACTATTGTACGACATGTGTTTGGATATTGATCGGGTGTAGTGTAATGTCCCGTTATTTTTCTTGCAGTGTTTGTTTACGTTATGTGAGTTTGTGTGGAATTATCCTTCCGCTGGGACGTGTCGAAGCCCTCTATTAAATAATTCATTGTAAATTTTATTAATATTTTATGTTTGTTCACGAACACTTATAGTGTTTATTTAGTTTGTTGACTGGTGCACCAGAATTTTATTTTACAAAGAAGACTTATTTTAAAGAATATTAATTTTATTTATATCTAGATTTGTTACCTGTTTTATGTTCGTGGATGCCAAAAGGAACATAATTTTATTTTTTTAAATTCATTACGTTAATTGGGGTCTAATGATTTTTCTTTTATTTTTAAATAATATGTAAGAATGAATTTTCTTTTAAGTATATTAATCTAAAATTTTATGTTGGTGTTATTTGGGCGATGTCTGTCGCAATTCCTAATGATCCCATCCTCTAATCTTATTTCTTTGGGTTTGATCCTGCACACTTCCATCTTTGGCTTTGTTGATGTTGTTTTCTATTTATTTTGTATGCGCACGTCCCTATGACGTTTGTCATTCTCTTGTATTGCTTGAGGGCGTTGCATGCTGGAGGAGGATGGAAAAGATCTCATGGACAGAAAAACTCACCAATGAAGAAGTTCTTCGACGAATAAGTGAAAAAAGAACCTTTTTAGCAACAATAAGAAAAAGAAGAGACCAGTTAATTGGCCATCTCAATAGGCACAATGGATTCATAGTTAATGTCATAGAAGGAAATTTTCAAGGTAAAAGAGGAAGAGGAAGACCTAGACTGCAATATGCAAGACAGATCAGAGGTGACGTAGGAACAGGCTCATATGTGGAAATGAAGAGATTAGCGGATTACAGAGAAGAGTGGAGAAGACGAATTGCTGCCAACCAATCTTAGGATTGAGAATTAAGAAGATTGAAGAAAATATTTAACTACTTGCTCAAAAACTATCTTGGACTAAAGTCAATAAGAAGGGCACTAGGAAATTTTTACTTGATTATAGTGTATCTAATTGTTAAAAATCGAACTGTTTTAATTTTTGAGTTCCTTGTGGAAGAACTTAATAAGTGCTTTCAGACTGTGATGCCGAGTTTGTTTCTTCCCAATGACAGCTCTGGTTTTCGATTATACAATAACGTGTATATAAATATTTTAGGCAGTTTACTAAAAATCTCTTTCCGGAAGTAAATTTTTCCCTGCATGTTAATTGTCGATTTGAAACGTTTCCATGTACTTAAAAGATTTCAATGGAATAATCCGTTATGTTCGTTAGAGCTTCTGAAGTACCCAGTTTGTATGCGTGCAATTCATAATTGTTTCAGAAACGACACTTGTCCAACGTACCAAATTGTTCAGAAAACAGGAAAAAGTGTCTGTAATGTGTAATGTCATTTCTATCCTTCCGATATTTATTATGCTTATTCTACTGTTGAAATGCCTATGACAAATAGGTTGTTTGTATGAATTAGTCCAATACGTTCCTTTACAGACTTTGTTGAAAATGGTGGACACGTGCTGTTTCTGCAACAAACACCATTAATGAGAATATAAGGAAGTGTAACATTGATTTTAACGTCGTTTCAATATCAAAAGGAACTTAATTTGTACTGAGGAAATACAGTGTTTAAAGCCATTATTTAATAGTTATTTGTAAGACTTATTTATTTGCATATATTATGATTAGACCACATTGTATAGAAAAATAAACAGAAGAATACTTCTTTTATGTCCCTTTCCAAAGTTCAAAATATATATAAAACAAAACACAATATATTACAAGTAACATGTAAGTCTCTTATCTTTGAACAATGCTTCTAACTTCTATTGCGCTGAAGTTGTCCATGCAGACAGTTCATTATAAAACTCATGATGTTCTTCTGGTATGTACGATTCCAACATCTTTATGTCTGCTCGTAATTTCCTATTCTCTTCTTCTCAACAACCTTCCAGCATAGTTCGTATATTCTGCACCCTTTACTCTTCCACTCACTTGCTCTCGTTTGTATTCAACATTTTTCACACCTCTTTTCCCCTTTTTCACTTCCGACACAAGAGTTTCTTCCCCTCTAGTAGACACGATGAACGGAAATGGAAGAGGACGGTAACATTTGGAGGGAAATTGGGAAAGCATTCTCAGCGCCTCCCATGAAAAGCAAACACAACTACTTTGTGAAGCGGCCTGGTTTGAAGTAAAAACAACACCTCTCCAGGATAAGTTTTCTTTCTGCACAAAATGGAAACTTTCATTCGCGACTGACAGGCAGTTATATATCGTAGGAGTGTTTTTTCTGCACAATATGGTAGCCCTTCGTGCATTAATCATGGCAGTATTAATAACTCATATAGTGTCAAAAAGTGGAGAAGTGCTGTTTCTGCAACAAACGATTCATTTGTAGTTTTCACAGTGTTTTTTCTTTACAGCTGTTCATTGTGATACACACGGATGCAGATTTTGTTACATACCCTCCTCTGTTACACATAATTTGTATGATTCCATTCTGAAACGCGATCGTCTTCTTGGTATGTAAACTTTCCGCCGTAGCTACCCTTTCCGTAACAAGGAGTTCTCATCAAATGACACGTTGCCACCAGTGGTATAAGCTTCCTAAAATTTTGCGACCAGGTGGTCATTTACTAGCTTTATTTTTTTTAATTTTGAAGGAATCTGTTCATTATATGCCTCATTATCAGATAAATTTAAAAATATGTGAAAGAATAACTTAATAATATTAATGAAAATAATGGCTTTGCGTTCCATTAACTAATTTACCGGTTTCCGGAGACGCTGAAGTGCTGAAGTTTAGTCAAAAAGGAGTTCGGTTTCATGCCAGTAAATCTACTGACACGAGGCTGATGTAGTCGAGCACCTTCAAATACCGCCGGACTGAGCCAGGTTCGAACATGCCAAGTTGGGGTCTAAATGCCTGCCAGCCTCTCAACCGTCTGAGCCACTCAACCTGGCAAGGAAAAATGACTTCCATGTCATCAGCTCATAGGAAATAGGAGTCAACAAACAATTGCAGGAAATATAATGACCTTATTTAGTTTTCTATACAATCTCCTGCGGCAACATTGTGCCCATAAGAATCTTTATTTCGTCCACATTTGTACGGAAACGGTCTTGATTTCTACCCCCTCGTTTTTCTTACTAAACTGAGATGCGATTTTCTGCTGGACACCTTTTGTCTGTTCAGCCGCAGTATGTTCTGGCATAACTTGTCATTTAGCTCGGTTTTGCTTTCCCTAAAAACTCACCCTTTACATGATGGAATTTTAGGGTCTAGGTTGACGAAGAAGTTACACTGGTTGGATTCGTATCAGTATTATCGTCACCACTGTCATTGTCATGATCGTTACTTGAACAGGAATTGATCACGTTATCTCTTTCGCGACTTGTAAATTTTTAGCATCAGCTGGGTCCGAACTCCGTACATTCCAGGCTGCAGTATTTGTTCCATGTAAATTCCTATCACTTACGAATTCCCCTACGGCAGAACTTACTTCACTAAGATCACCACACTACCCACTAAATATCAACATTTTGTTTATCGTGACCCATAAATCATCTTCCTCTAACGGTGGGGACTGGTGATTCCCTTTCTGAAATTTTAGCAGAAAAAATATAAGAAAAGGATCGTTGGAAGAAATTCATATCAGAGGGTAGACTCATCCAGAATACGGTACTGAAAAAGTAATAAACCTCTGCAGGCAGGTAACTGAGAAAAAATATTTTTATATTACTAGGGGTAGTGTTTGATCCTTTTCCAAAATCTGTACAGATATTCAAGAAGAGAATAAACAGCAACAGAGAAAATAAATGAAGTGTTAAAGGGCATTCGACCAGTGCAGGTTATTGTAAGTGAAAATGTGTGTGAATAAATTAATTCCATCCCCTGGTCTAAGGAGTTTGGACAGCCAAAGTAGGGGACTGCCTGTAGGGGTGAAGTACAGTGGGGACTTTGAGGGCCCTGGGACCGCTACGGTAGCTGTGAATCCATTCAGGAACTCTGAAAAGTGGCAAAAGGGGCTCTGGTTAAGACGCAGCGGGTCGTTATGCTACTTAGGTTCCAGAACGGGTAAAAAAAATAGTAAATAAGTAAATAAATGCAATGTAAATATTAATCTTATACCTGTTGTATAGTATCATTTGAAGTAATTCCACATACTGTATATCAGTTGACTATATCAACAAAAAACCGGTGGATCAAGCTAAAAACTGCCAGTGTGTCAAATAGTTATTGAGTAGAAAGAAGACAAATCTTTCTCCTTTATTAAGAAAAATATAATTCATAAACTCAAAACGGAATTAACAGATAACATTACAGATCATCCTCGAAGATTTAACAAGATAAATTATAGGTTACCTGAACTAAAATAAAATCAGTTTGAAATGGAATATGAATCAAATTATCTTAAAACAATAACAGATTAAATTAAATCAACTGTTTTAAATCCACAGCAAAATTCCAATGTAATTCAAGTTGAACTAAACACTTTAATTTAAGGAAATTAAAAACCGCCGGTCGGTAAGCAAGGAATTAAATAAATGACAAAGATACAAACAAAGTTTCGGTTACCTTCGCAACAACCACCATCCCTTCTAAACGGAGAAAATATACCTTTAAAATTAGCCAATGTCTTAGGCAGGGATTTGAAATTACAACCTTTCCAATTGCACATTGAGAGATATTTTCTTACTTACTTGAAACTCTCCTTTTTCTTTCTAACAGAGAGACCAGTTACAATGGGAGGTCCAGCACAGGATATCAGAACTTTTAGTAAAATACCCAAAAGAAAAGGAAAAATCCCAGCAACACAAACAGGGGAAACGAAAGGAAATGGGGGTCAATGAGCTCTAAAACACCCAACACGGGTTAGATCAAACCACAGAGCAATATCACAAGGGGCAGTCCACCATATTAAATCATAATCATCTCTTTTTCACAAAGCAATCATCATTACCAAGGATACCACAGCTAATTGTTATACATGGCGAGGACCAATCCCGGAGAAGGACAACAATGGCAGGAAAAATGGAGGCCGATAAGCCTTAAGCCATCCCCAAATACACTTAAAAACCCAAAAAAGAACAATGTAATTAATTTAAAGCAACAAGAAACAAATTTAATACGAAAGGTATCCACCCTGATAATCCTTACTGGAACTCCCATGTATTAACCCAGATTTAAGACCAGGATATTTGAAACAGAAGTAACATCAAAAGCTGATGGTAATAATAATAATAATAATAATAATAATAATAATAATAATAATAATAATGTTAATAATAATAATTAAAATTCCTCATTTCTTACTTTTCTTTACAATTTTGCCCAAGAAACCACTTAAATTCCTTATCGTGAAGGTTAAACACACTAGGAACATGAAGAAGCAAAACTAATACATTTTCAACGCGATATATGAAAACACAGTATGTTCATAAAGTATTCTCAAGAAGGTTTTATCATCGTTTTCCGCCGCACACCACTAATTTTATGATAACGGGCTCTCTTCGAAGAAATCACTGAAGTAGTTCACTCTGGGTGAGAAATACCGAGGGCATTTTAAAGATGTGGACTTACATTTTAGTTGCTCCAGCAGTAGAAAAGTATCAGGCATAGGCTAGCATTGCTACCTTACCAGACCAAGATCACCAAAAATAGAAGGAAAACACAAATCTTCTTCAAGAGGATGAAAAAGGTAGAACCATCCACTTTAATTCAACTATCCGTAATCCATGCCGCTACAGCAGTGCATAACGCGCCGACAATTACACAAGCTTCTTCTCTCCATGATGGAACCACAGCGAATGCCAGACCTCGCTTCCCGCTCTCTCTGGAGTCGAGAGTTTCCAAAATGGCCGACTCAAGTGTTCTGATTGGCCAGAGCAAGACGAGGAAGAAGGGCGACAAATAGTTCCTACTATAGCCGTAAGAGTGCAGAAACAATCAGAAGTGCTCGCAGAATTAAAAATCACAAATAATTTTGAGAACACAGTTTAAGTAGTAGAATAGTTGACACGAATTTCAATGCAGTAACAGGCTATATCAAAACGTAGATGGAGAGGAGACTAATACGAAACCTCGGTTCCAATACAGATCGTATGATGTAGAGATATAAATTACTTCGCAATGATTAACGCCAAATCCAAGTATACAGAGGTGCGCATACGTCAGCATGTGGTTGTTAAGTTAGGTACCATCCCGGCATTTGCCTGGAAGAGAAGTGGGAAACCCCGGAAAATCACTTCGAGGATAGCTGAGTAGTAGTATGAGTGGAGAGTTCGGTGGCCTCCTCCTCCTCCACATGTCTCCACACTGACTGCGCTGGCTAAGAGTGCGAGCCTAACCTCATATCTGCCATCTTGGAGAGGCTTAACCTAACTTTTTATGCGTAAGAGAGCTAGCCTAACCGAATGGAAAGGCCTAACCTGAGTTTTACGGTCGGATTCCCTTCCCGATGCCAATTGCACAAGATGGCGGCTATACATGGCTCCTTATGAGACGCCTTAAGGGTGCTTGCGCAAGATAGTGGCTGCAAAATGGCTGCTGTAAGTAGGCTCTTATGAGACAACCTACGGGCGCTTGCGGAAGATGGTGGCCACAAGATGGCTGCTCTACATGGCTCCTTATGGGAACTTTTTAAGGGTGCTTGCGCAAGATGGTGGCTGCAAGATGGCTGCTATATATAGGCTCTTATGAGACTCCCTAGGGGTGCTTGCGCAAGATGGCGGCCACCAGATGACGGCTATACATAGCTTCTTATGAGACGGCTTAAGAGTGCTTGCACAAGATGGCTCTTGCTTTTATGAGACCCCCTAGGGACGCTTGCGGGCAATTTCCACGTGATTTTTGATAGCTGTCAGCCATCATCTTTAACTACATGCACATGGTTTACTATTACTATCTTGACGGAAGTAAAGCATTATAGCGCGGGTCTTAGGCCACGCAGAATGCAAGCAAGCTGCCCTTCTTTCGATCATAGTTATAAAGCAAGCTTCCCTTCTCAACATACTTACCGAGCTGCCCTCCACAACATACTATTATTCTCTATCGAACAAGTTTAAACATGCATCGCGAAGTTAAGAGTGAGCACGTGCTGCAGCGATGACGTCATCATAGTTGTGCTTGTTTAAGTTTGCAGATTACGAAAGAAGTGAATGAAACATAACAAAACTAGAATCGAACACTGTACTCGATACAACATGTGTTTAGAACTTGTCAGGGATACGTTTGTTCTAAGAAGATCAGATTACAAAAGAAGTGATTGAAACATAACAGGAGTAGAATCGAACACTGTACTCGATGTCGTTATCTTCAATATGTGTTCAGAACATTGACTGATGAGTTCAGAACACTAAATAAGTGATTAAAACGTAACAAGTCTAGAATCGAACACTGTACTCGATACAACATGTGTTAAAAGAAGTTATTGAAACATAACAAGACTAGAATCGAACACTGTACTCGATGTCGTTAACTTCAACATGTGATCAGAACATTGATTGATGTGTTCAAAACACGATACAACATGCGTTCAGAACATGTCAGGGTATACTTTTGTTCTAAGAGAAAAAATAATAAGCCTAGAATTCTGAACAGCTTGCGCTAGATAGCGGCTGTTATAACCTCCTTCTCCTCTACCTGTTCTGTGAAGGCATATCTCTATCGAACATACAACGCGACCTTGTGCATAAGGCAGTGCACATATCGCGTAACCAACTCGCTCAGTAAACGATAATATGAATATAGCAAAAGTACAACTTCAATAATTTGCCTAGTGTGAAAACCAAAAACTAAGGAAACACACTGTGCACGTATCGCGTAGCCAACTCACTTAGTAAACGATAATATGAATATAGCAAAAGTACAATTTCAGTGATTTGCCGAGTACGAAAATAAACAACTAACGAAACCCACTGTGCACATATCGCGTAGCTAACTCGCTCAGTAAATGATAATGTGAATATAGCAAAAGTACAACTTCAATGATTTGCCTAGTACGAATATGAAAATTACGAATCACACTGTGCACATATCTCGTAGCTAACTCGCTCAGTAAACGATAATATGCATACAGCAAAAGTACAACATCAATGATTTGCCTAGTGCGAAAATCAATAACTAGAAAACCCCATACCGCGTAGCCAACTCGCTCGGTCACACAGCTAACACGGTCAGTAATAGCAAATACATCACAATACGGGTTATCGACAAGAACACTGATATACGCGTACACGTCACTCTTTTTCGAAACACACGGAAAAGAATGTTGCGAGAAACTGCACCTAAAATACTTACATGTAGAAAAAAGGGAAGAGGAAAAAGAATGGATCATAAATGTTTTGTATGCATGTAGTCTCTTCCATGTTGTAAGACCAAATGGGGGCAGTACTGTGAGTTTCTGCTACCGCTTGCGAAAACGTGAACGGTAGTGACATGTTATCTCAGCAAAAATACACATTACCTGTATACACAAGTCAGACACTTACATTTAGTTTGAAATAAAATGATGGACACTGCGATTCAAATCCCGGTCTTTATACCTTTGGCGTCAGGAAGGGAATCCGACCATAAAACAGATCCGTATGTTTTATTGTAATTACATGTTGTCAGGAAGAGTTAACGGCATCAAGTACAGTGTTTGACTCTAGTGTTGATGTTTCAATCACTTCTTTTGTGATCTGATCTTCTTAGAACAAAGGCATTTCCTGACATGTTCTAAACACATGTTGTATCGAGTACAGTGTTCGATGCTAGTCTTGTTATGTGTTAATCACTTATTTAGTGATCTGAACACACCAGTCAATGTTCTGATCACATTTTGTATCGAGTACAGTGTTCGATTCTGGTCTTGTTATGTTTTAATCACTTCTATAGTGATCTGAACACATCAAACAATGTTCTGAACGCATGTTGAAGTTAGCAACATCGAGTACAGTGTTGGATTCTAGTCTTGTTATGTTTCAATCACTTCTTTTGTAATCTGATCTTCTTAGAACAAAGGTATCACCTGACATGTTCTAAACACATGTTGTATCGAGTACAGTGTTCGATTCTAGTCTTTTTATGTTTTAATCACATATTTAGTGATCTGAACACATCAAAGAATTTACTGAACACATGCTGTGAAGTTAATGACATCAAGTACAGTGTTCCAGCGCTATAATGTTTTACTTCCGTCAAGATAGAAGTAGTAAGCCATGTGCATGTAGTTAAAGATGGCGACTGACAGCTATCAAAAATCACGTGGAAATTGCCCGCCACCACATTTCAAATGTAGTAGCTAAAGATGGCAGCACGATGCTCTGTTGATTAAAGATGGCCGCTGTCAAGAAAGCACGTGGAATTACCCTCCACCACATTTCAAAGGCAGTAGCTAAAGATGGCAGCACGATGCTCTGTTGATTAAAGATGGCCGCTGTCAAAACGCATGTTGAATTTTAAATTGCCCTCCATCGCATGCATAACAGCAGCCGCCATCTTGTGCAGTAGCCTCTAAGCCAGCTTTTCTCATAAGAGCCCATGTGTAGCCGCCATATTGCGCAAGCGTCCGTAATGCGTCTCATAAGAGCAGCAGCCATCTTGTGCAAGCCCCCTTAAGCCGCCTCATAATGAGCTATGTATAACCACAATCTTGTGGTCGCCATCTTGCGCAAGCATCCCTAGGGAGTCTCATAAGAAGTTATGTATAGCCGCCATCTTGTAGAATTAGGTAGCCGCCATGTTGCGCAAGTATCCCTAGGGAGTCTCATAAGAGCCTATGTATAGCAGCCATCTTGCGGTCGCCGTCTTGCGCAAGCATCCTTAGGGAGTCACATAAGAGCAGCAGCCATCTTGCGAAAGCATCCCTATGGCATCTCATAAGAGCCTATGTATAGCAGCCATCATCCAGCCAGCATTTGCCCAAGCAACCTTAAGGCGTCTCATAAAGAACCCTGTATAGCCGCCATCTTGGGGCCACCATCTTGCGCAAGCATACCTAGGGAGTCTCATAAGAGCAGCAGCCATCTTGCGCAAGCATCCCTAGGCCGTCTCCTAAGAGCCTATGTATAGCAGCCATCTTGCAGCCACCATCTTGCGCAAGCGCCCTTAAGGTGTCCCATAAGGAGCCATGTGTAGCCACCATCTTGGGCAACTGGCGTAGGGAAGGGCATCCAGCCGTAAAACTGAGGATAGGCCTTCCACGAGGTTAGACTAGCTCTCTTACGTATAAAAGTTAGGTTAAGCCCCTCCAAGATGGCGGATGTGAGGTTAGGTTCGCGCTCTTAGCCAGCGCATTCAGTGTGGAGGAAGCTTCTGCGGAGGGGCCTGTGGAGGAGGCCTCTCCCGAGAGCTTGTGGAGGAGGAGGAGAAGGAGGAGGCCCCTGAGGACGGCCAGAGGAGGAGGAGGCCGCTGGCGTCTGAGTGAGTGGCACGCCCGAAATGAGCTCCTCGAAAGTGTGTAATTTCAAGTGTTTAACAGCGGGATTTTCAGTGTACGCATACGACGTGTTCCAGTGTGTGATATCTATTGTGACGTTATTAAAGAAAAACACAAATTTACTTATCGGGAATCCAGAAGTAGTATTCATTCCGGAGCTTGTGGTGAACATCGGGGAATGGGCGCTTGCGAGCAATGTGGAGTGGAGCTGGGAAGGTGCAGTGTGCTCAGTGCAAAAAGAATTGTGTGAACAACCTGAATAGATATAGTGTGTGGTCGTGGGAATGAAGGAGACAACAGAAAGAAGAAACCAGTGGAGAACACCATATTTCAAAGGTATGTACCTAAAGAGTGTAGCACTGAGGTTTGCGATGTAAGATGGCGGATGACAGCTGTCAAAACAGCACGTGGCTTTGTTTCCAAACAAGAGCATATAGAATTTTTCAAATTGCCGCCACCCCATTTCAAAGGTATCTAGCTAAAGAGTGCAGCACTGAGGTTTGTGATGCAAGATGGCGGATGACAGCTGTCAGAAAAAAGCACGTGAGTTTGTTTCCAAACAAGAGCACGTGGAATTTTCCACCGCCACAAACAGGGCAGCACGGTGCTTTCTTGATTAAATATAGCTGCTGTCACGTGGAATTGCCTGCCACCACATTTCAAAGGTATCTAGCTAAAGAGGGCAGCACGGTGCTCTCTGGATCAAAGATGGCTGCTGTCAAAAAGCATTTTTCAAATTATCCGCCACCACATTTCAAAGGTAAGTACCTAAGAAGGGCAGCACTGCGGATGACAGGTGACGAATTTACAGCTACTGCGATAAAGAGGGCAGCACGGTGCTCTTTGGTTTAAAGATGGCGGATGACAGCTGTCAAAAAGCACGTGGATTTGTTTACCGATACAAATCTCGCGCTAGTAAGGTTAAGTTGGTAGCATTAAGGTTTAGGCCCGTTAAGGTGGCAGCACTGCGGATGACAGGTGACGAATTTGCAGCTACTGCGATAAAGAGGGCAGCACGGTGCTCTGTAGTTTAAAGATGGCGGATAACAGCTGTCAAAAAGCACGTGGCTTTGTTGTCAAATTCAAATCTCGCGCCAAAATTCAAATCTCCCGCCAAAATTGAAATTCCCTGCAAAATTCAAATTTCCCGCGGGAGGAGGAGGTTGCCGCAGAACCATCCAATTATACTACTAACACGCATGGAACACTAATCAATCACTTTGCCGAAGTTTGCAGGACGATGTGTACAGACTCGGTTGTTGCCAGAGATTTTCAAGTCCATAGAACGAAATATCCTGCAATACGGTAACTAAAATACACTTGGCCCTCATTTCATAAATGAGTCGAGAAAATATATAAGTGATAGTCTTTACAGTATCATCATTGACGAATCAACATTTGCTGGGGTCTTAAAATTCTGTGGAGCGTTTTACGGTGTAATAGATACCATCACAACCCACTATCCTACGCCCAAAGAGGATCTTCGTCTCCTGGAAAGGTTAATGGGCTTTCATTTTTTACCAAGTAACAATAAAAATATGAGGGTACAACTGACACTTTCTCAATAACATACAAATTGTACACGAAAATTCCGATCAGTTTATCTGTCGAGGAAGTGCAAAATTCCTACCGTTCTACCGACTGGTACAAATCAAATCCGTTTTGTTTTAAGTTAGGGATGTATAGGGAGCGTGCACGGTCGCTCTTAGCGCCTCTGGCGGAAGAAATCGGTAACATTTTGGTGATCTTGTCTTGATCGGTCAGTCCAGGCTGTGTAACTGTAGGTGTGAAATCGTGATAGTGGTAGTGCATCAAATTGCCTAAATCAAATAGAAACTGTTGTGCAGTGAACTGCCACAACACACAAAGAAACACGCATGGAAAAGGAATTACATTTCACACATTTCCTGGTCGTCCATAGGAATCGGGCAGCTACAGGAAGTGGATTTCGGCTGTGGGAAGGATAAAGTAAGTACAGTAGGCTACCTTATTTCATTTGTGACGTAAATCACACATTTCATACATACCAGATATGCCAAGTTACGAACACGTTCATTTAAGTACACTTTGAAATAGTACATTTCATTTCAATTACCGGTATGCATTGCAGCAGGTTCGTATGTTTACATTCATGTTCTTACATGTGCAGGTGCCTTGACTATGCCGAATAATAATAATAATAATAATAATAATAATAATAATAATAATAATAATAATAATAATAATAATAATAATAATAAACGTTTTCCTGATTTTCAGTGCAGATGGAACTCCATCGGAACCCACCAAATGCTCCGTCATTTGCAGAGAACATTTTGTTGGAGGAAAGCCAAGTCATATTGAAAATCATCCATCATATATACCATCTGTGTTTCATGAGAACTATAAGAAGAAACCGAAAAGAGAATGTGACGTATCCCGGTTTTAAGAGCGAGTAAACTAATGAAATTCTCAAATATACATACGTCTTCTAATGAGGAAACTCATGAATTTATTGTTAAAAATGAGTGTGAGAAACTACAAGCAGCATTTGAGATTGAAGTGGGAATGATGTAAGCACACAGTACCTTCAAGTATTTCGGAAAAGGTTGTGGTCCCAACACCCCCCTGGACATATACAGAGGCACAGTTGAAGTGTTTCATTTGAAACATTCAGTTTTTTACTTTATTTATTTGTTTCTAAAGTGTCTATAAATATAAGTAATAACGATGTTTGTTTACTCTTGTTAATGAAAATGAAATTGGACCTTTGCTTCCTTGGCAGTCATATTTTGTGTATATCGGACTACTGCTGCGCGAATATTTTCTACTGCTCTCGGAGTAGTCAAGAAACTCATTTCTAATTTTTTTCTGGCGTAGCAAACTATCCGTGCAAAATACTTTGCTTCGCGCTTTTAAAACATATTATCCTGACGCACGAGTTATAATAGATTGCACATAAATGAAATCAGAAACGCCAGCAAGAATAGATGAGAGATGTTACATGTATTCTTCGTACAAGTCATGTTACACATTTACATTTTTATTAACTGTGGCCCCAAACGGAACTATTTGTTTTTGTTTCCCCTTGTTATGGTGGAAGAACTAGTGATACTTTTATTGTTAACAATTCAGGCTGCCTAAATCTTTTGAGTGAAGGGGACGTTATATTAGCCGACAAGGGATTCCCAGGTTTTAAAACACAGTCACCTCATTCTTTACTTGTTATGCCGCCTTTTCTTCACAATGGGAGATTTACAGAAGGTGAAGTGTAGCAAGTGTGCGAATTCATGTTGAAAGATGCGTACAGAGGGTGAAAATTTTCAAAATCTTCAAAATTATTCCGTATATCAGCGACATTGTTTACGTACCGGTAGCTTGTATGCTAGCGAATTTCTTGCCACCAATCAGAATTTGACGTGCTATCTACGTATTCCAACTGGATTCCTGTTTATTTACTTACCGTATGCTGCCTGTCAATAGCTTGTCAAAAGCACAGTCAATTTTACCGGAAATCTCACTCGCGAAATTTGAGTTTTCACAGATTCATAGATATGAGGTAGTTACAATATTGTTATTAATTTCGCCCTGTGACAACGATATCAGGTTTAAATGTATTTTTATATGTACAGCATTACAACTTCCATAGCATTACTTCATATTTATCTTGACAGGATGCAACGATATTTTTTGCCGTAACTATGAAGCAGCTCTTCCAGCGGAACGCACTCTCACCGTATTAATTCTCGGAACTCCGCCAGAGCGCTCTGTTACTAGTACCGTGCACGCTCCTATAGAACTAGCACCGATAGAGCGCACTGGGTAAGCGCAATGCGCTCTTCATTTGTCTCCTGTGTACTCGTGCCGCTAAATATCCACGAATTTAAGTTGTTTAAATTGTTATTTTCGTGACTGTGCCGAGCTATGGAGTGTTCCTCTTTGCAAAAATCAGGGAAGTTCATTTTTGTTTCACCAGTTTCCACAAAATAAAGAAATGGTTACATGATATTAGAAGGAAAATTTTCGGTGAGAAGAACAGTACCTCGCCCAGGCGGCCTCACCTGCTATGCTGAACAGGGGCCTTGTGGAGGGACGGGAAGAGGGAAGGAAGCGGCCGTGGCCTTATTAACTTAGGTACCATCCCGGCATTTGCCTGGAGGAGAAGTGGGAAACCACGGAAAACCACTTCGAGGATGGCTGAGGTTGGAATCGAACCCACCTCTACTCAGTTGACCTTCCGAGGCAGAGTGGACCTCGTTCCAGCCCTCGTACCACTTTTCAAATTTCGTGGCAAAGCCGGGAATCGAACCCGGACCTCCGCGGGTGGCAGCTAATCACGCTAACCACTACACCACAGAGGTGGACACCCAAACAAATACCACAGGTAATTTGGTTGTTGAGCAAACAATGCTTTATGCAGGGTTTGTAGATATCCAACACTGTAATGTGGTGTTTGCTGTTCTGAGAGAAAACAGATATAATTTACAGATATTCCCTCTTGAACCCAGACTGTGTTTTTTTTTTACTGTTGCACCCGCTCATGCAGCGGTCAGTGCCAAGTTTTCCCGGTAGCTCTTGATTTCTTCTCAGGGTATCCATTTTCCGCTCATAAAATCTGAGATTTTATATGTAATTATTTTACGTGGTTCCGAATGAGAATTTGGTCGCTGGGATACGCATCACGGGAGTATCTACACGCACAGGTACGAACCTGTGACCGATAACTTCAAAGGGATCTCGCATTTCATTGTAGAACTATCAATTCCTTACATCTAGAAGACTTATCAACTAACTTACAACTAGACGTTACCCGAACAGAAATTAAAACACAGTCACTTACTAAGAACAAAATATAAGATTATTTATTGACTAAAATAATGTTCGATGTCAGGTATAGTGAAATCTGGGTAGTTTTAAATGTGTTATCTCTAATTATTAAAAGACTAGGGTCAGCGCTGTCCCAAATAGAATAAAATAATTAAAGCTTAAAAATGTTAACATTCTCTCATAACTAATGTTCAAATTCCAATTAATACATATCTGAATATTCGTAGCCATGTTCCGAAAGTATTACATTTTTTTAAAATCATATTCGAGATCACTGAGCATTCATGGAATCAAATAAAAATTAAATATTGCAAATACTGTCCTATTAATTATTAAAATTATCCTCATAACATATAGGACGTCATACTGAGGTAAAATGAATGATTTGTTAACTTGAAAACGTAATAAAATTACATGGGAAAAAGTTAAGTTATAAACGCAAATCAGCTCATATTTGTACGTAATTATTTCCCAAATATTCTCTTTTGTGAGTATTAAATTGTAAAATTGTCCTCCAACTTTCCATTCATAAGTTATAGTCTTTCATAGATTTGAACTCTGATTATTTGGTCACATATTTCAACTTCGCACAAGTAACAACTTACGAGCTAAAGCAATACCACCCTCAAGCCTTCGACATATGGCTCCTAATTAACCATTGTAATATTCTTCATATTTAAAATACTTGAGTAAAAATCATAATTGCATAAATAGAAATAAACATCTAACTAATTCTTCAAGTAGTTTCTAACCCGCACACTCCTCTATTATTGGCTCAATGTACTCTTGTAATCCGCACTGTCTCAATATTTCATATATATACGTGCTACTGAACTTGTATGGATAGTATAGAATGAAATTATTTCGTATTATCCTGTAACGTCACCGCACCACGACATATTAGATGTATACTCAGTCATGAGTCTATTGAATCGTATATTAGAACACTCTCTCATACGCAGTACCTGTTATTCACCAAAGTCTGACATAAATATAACTGTCACGATACACAATTCTACATAATACATGTTTATCTTACCTTGAAATGGTCATCTGCGCGATATTCTCTCCTTGTCATATACTTTCAAACATGGCACAGAAACTCACCTTGTATTACTAATATAACATTATCACGTCGAATAGAAATTCTTACACTTCCCGTAGAACATAAACAAATCTCTTTACTTTAACCATTCATCAATATACTCCAATAAATAATCACATTTCAACACTATTCCAAAGACACTTTAACATAATATCGGCTTTCATATAGCCGTATGCATATAGCCATAACTCCAAAACTATATGCTAAATATTCTAGAATTGCCTTGTAAAAACACGCAGTTAATAACCTTTATCTTAACAACAGTAGTACGAGTTCAATGTCCTCTTTCTCTGATGAAAGGAATACTTAATTTGACAATACTCATCGTATCGCGCAGGTATTTCGTGACGTAATCTATTCTCAGGTAAGCGAGATTAATCGAAATTTTACTAGTAAATTAGACTCATTGCTTCTAGGTCTACACAAGTAACACACCTTTCTCTTATCCGATACTAGTTCACTGTAGATATGCTAGTGCGGTAACCTGTATATGTCATATTAGCATTCTAATTCTACACTTCCATCTAATCTTAAAGCCTTAAGTATTTCACACTTCACTTATATTTCACACGCGTTCTTAATTACTTCATAAATCACCAAATACTCAGCACATGCCAAATTAGATTGAGGGTGCAGATTACAAGAAACAACTCTACTAAAGAAATGTATGGACTTAGCTCGTCAGTTGCTACATTTGGTCTGGTGGCTGCTCCATCCTTCGGTTGCTGCTAGACCCTCAGATCGGAACTGGATCTCTGGTTGGATTGGATGTTCATGGTCATCAGCTGGTCACATAGCTCGTCGGACCACTCCTTATCGTCCGGTCTTTTGGCTGGCCGGTGCTCATCCACGTCATCATGTCCACTAGTTGGCCGGTCCAATCATCCACAGCTGGTCATCTGGCTCGACAGTACATATCCCCAGTTCAGTCCATCTTGTTAAATTAGCAGACAGTCATCATCTTGTATCTGTAGACAACGAAAAGAATTCCATGTGCGCAGTAATTAGTCATAATATTCTCCATATTTCTGTTATTTAAGGTAATCGTCGTAGTTTTTCTTTCTGTGAAAATATTTCTCCGTAAATAGTTATTAGATTTACTGCTACGGTAGTTACTATCTTCTCGTATGTAGTTATTTAATATTATAAAATGGTGAATTCCGATTCTTTCGATCGTTGAGTTGCTGCTCGCTAAATCAAGTTCGTCGTATATCACCAAGAATTATTTATTTATATATTTTTCTCGCCTCTTCTTCTAGCATACACCGATGATTAACTTAATCGTATGCTGTCGCCGATATATATATTTAATAATCTTCTCAGTAACTAAGAATATTCTTCAAATGAGTAGCTCCGCTCGTTTTTGCGTCTTGCCTCTGCGAAAGTTATTTTTTGAGTGTCTTGTTAAACAATCCTCCCGCTGCTATATTTTTTTAAAACAATTCAAAATGAGCCTCTACTGTTCTGCAGTGTCTTCGAAATTTATCCTTTCCGTGACGTACATAGCCTCCTACACGCTGCATTGATATGAAGTTCATTGCCTTAGTAGATCGCATGGGCCATACCTTCCTACGCCGCCATTTGGTTGTTGGTCTTCGAGATGCGAACGGGCACATTTAATCCCCGGGCACGAAAAAAATATATTGGTCACGATATATTTTCTCATTGTTAACTTGAATCTCAAATGTGACTTTGCATCTCGTATATTCTCTGCCATTGCGATATTATCTATTCGATTATCGAATATCAGCAGATTGATATCGATTCTGTCCTAATTGCATTAGTTTGTTTACATGTCCTGTAACCATGTATTTAATAGCTGATTTTTCTTCATTCTAATGGTCGTAATAAAGATATTTATTCCTTCCTCCTGGCGTATTTCACGATGGTAGGTCGTTTATTGGCTTTAGACTTTCTTGTTTCTTAAGTTCTTATTACATATGCTGATTCTCTTGAAAGTACAACTTGATATTGCATGCATTATGTATGTTACGATATTTGCCATTTAAACTTGCTATTTCGTAAGCATTATTCCCAAGTACGCGATCGATTCTGTAGGGACCATTGTATAACGGCAGAAATTTAGCACATATTTTTGCTGGTGCATTTGATATTGGTGCAGTTTTTACTAGAACTAGATCTCCTTGCTTGAAAGGTGGATGGAACTTCTTATTCCGTATTCTTCTTAATCGTTTTTGAGACTGATCCTTGAGTCTCTGTTGGATCTTTAGATTTATTTCTTGGGGATCTGGCTTTTTCTCTAGCTGCATAGTAAAAATACTGTCCCATGTTCTTTGTGGGTGAACATGTTTATGGGCTACGCTAGGAATCTGGGCAATTGATTGATTAACGGTGTTGTTTAAACTTTCAGCTATGATATCTAGCATATCTATCCACTTCCAATGTTGTTGACTACAATATATTCTCCCTTGTATGGCGTCCAGTCAGTAACTATCAGTTTGTACTTGTAGTTAGGAATCTGCCCAGGTTTATCGCTAAAAACTTCAATATATTTATTTATGATGTTGTACAATATTCGTTTTTCTTCTGCAGATACCGCAGCTTGAGTAATTGCCTCCCAAATTTCAGGTTTTTCGCAGCTTTCCTCTTCGATTGCAACGATTTCTTCAATTCTCATGATCAATTCTGGCTCTATTTCTGTGCTAAGATCTTTTTCTTCTAGTTCTTGGCTCTCTTCGTCCAATAGATCCACTTCTTTTCCCTCGATCTTCAACCACTCGTTCTCTTCAAGTGTGCTACTAATTTGAACTCTTTCTACAGTTCTATTTCCATCATTTTCTACTACCGGGAATCGAATTTCACCCTTTTCCATGTCAATTGTCATCCTAGAACTTATCATGAAGTCTATTCCAAAAATGACGTTGTATTTTATTTTCTTCATAACCATGAATTGGTGCTCAAATTCATATTTTCCGATCTTTATACTTAAGTAGGCTTGTATCTTGCATTCAACTGACTTGTCTGGAATTATACCTCGGATTTTTACACCAGATACAGGTATGATCGGTATCTCTATTTTCTGGCTTAGCTCTTGGAATAAGGTATGTGACATTACACTTATGCTAGCTCCAGAGTCCACTAAACAGTACAACCGGGTGTCGAACACTCTCACAACTATTACTGGTACCTTGAATTTAGGTTGGATTTCGTGACATGTATCCTCTCTAATTAAATCCTCGGGTTGAATGTCCCAGTGATCTATTTGTGCTACTACCCAACTGCGAATTTTGACAATATTCTCAAACGGTTTAATATTTACAATTTCGTGTCTAATTAGTTCGTCATCGGCGTTTTTTTTTCGCTCTGATGTTTGGGAATTGTCTGTGTTCCCATGGCTTTCATGCTCTTTCCAGCCTTCTTCCTGTCTTCTTCGTTTGTAATTCTGAAGTTCGAGACTTTCTGCGCCTTCGAGGTCGCCGTTTATATCCTTATTTTTGATGGCTTCCTCCCATCGGCTCCTATTTTGTCTCTCTTCCCTCAACTCTTGGAGATATCGCCTGTTCTCTTCATTTTGACTATATTGGGCAGGTCTTCTCCTCTCATCGTATCGCCTCCTGTTCCTCTGATATGGTCGACTTCTATTGTTCCCATATCGAGTATTATTCCTATACAGGAAACTATTTCTATTTCCAATTTGCCCACATCTTCCGTGCTGTTGACCACTGTACTGGCAATAACATTTTCTCGGTTCTTTGTTTTGGGCTCTAATACAACCTTCTGCCCTAATTTCATCACCCTTCTCTTGTCCGTGGTTAGTGATTTCGGAACTAAGCGTATTAACTGCTTCTATTTGTCTAATATTTCTTGGGTTTCTCTCTATTAAGCACGATGACGTTAGGTCGATCTGTCTTAATCGTCTCTCCATGTCAATAGCAGTTTGTATGTCAGAGGCCGCTAGTAATCTTTGTATTTCAAGTGGTAATTGCCTCTGAATAGTTTTAATCGCCTCCAGTTCGCTAGGTGGAGAATCTAAGTCCTGAAAACGATGAAACTGTAGGGAGAAGAAATCACTGTAGCGAGTTTGGCCTGCAGTCGAAAATTTCCTCGAGTACAGCTCTAATCTTAGCAGTTTCTGGATCTCAGGATCCCAGAATTTGCTCAGGAAAGCTACCTTAAACTCGTCATAGTTGTGGAAGGTGTACTTGAAAGCCTGGAACCAAATGTTTGGGTTCCCGTCCAGATGTTTTTCAATAATTCTCAATTTCTTTTCCTCCTGAATCTTTCCTTCCCTAAAATATTCCTCTATGTCCCTAAGGAATTGCTTCGGTGAGGTCTTAGCCGAACCGTCAAAATGTTTTGGGCGGTCGTCGTAATTTTTAATGATATTAATTATCGTGCTTCCCTCACTCTGGTTACTACCGTTCAATATTTCTATATCTCTTCTAGTTGGGTCGCTTATCCCTGAAGGTGTGTTCTCTCTCTCATTAATTTGTACTTCTATTGCTCTTTGCCTATCGCTAGAGCTGGAGGCCATAGATTTCACCGTGTGTGATTCCACCTTCATATCCTGTATTTCTCTCCTAATCTGTTTCATCTCCTCTTCTGTCTTCTCGATTTTTCGCTCCGATTCAATCTTGTTATCTTCTATTTTCTGTTTCAATTCATCAATTTTCTGTGCTACTTTGCTTGCAGCTTGGTCATATTTCTCATCTAAGTCTTGTTGCCTTAGATTTAATCCTAGCATACCAGCTGTTATATCATTTATTTTCTCTTCTTCCAATTTTCGGATTGTTTCCTGGCTCTCTGTTACCATTTCATTTATTTTATTTATTTCTTCATGCATCTCTCTGTTTCTATTTTCCATGGTTTCCGTCAACCTCATCTGCATGTTTTGAATTTCGTTCTTAACTTCATATACTTCCGACCGTGTTTTCGCTGTTTCTTCAGTCGCTTCTTCTTGTTTCTTGCGTAGCTCATCGATCATCCCTTTGTGTTCATCTTCTAGTTTTCTAACGAATTCTTCTAAAGATTCTTTCTGTTTTAGCTTCTCTTCTTTCCTCTCTCATCTCAATGATGCATCTCTGTAATCTTGATTCCCGTTCCTGTTCTTTCTCTTCTTGTTTCTGTTGCCATTCTTCTAGTTTCTTCTCTTGTTCTTTTTGAAATTCTCTAAACCATTCTTGTTGTTTTCGTTCTTTTTCTGTCCGTCTTCTTTCCTTCTCTTCTTCCAGCCTCCTCTCTTTCTCTTCACGCTCCTGCTTTTCTCTCTGTCTTTCTTCTTCCAGCTTCCTCTCTTTTTCTTCACGCTCCTGCTTTTCTCTCTGTCTCTCTTCTTCCAGCTTCCTCTCTTTTTCTTCACGTTCATGTTTCTCCTTCTGTCTTTCTTCTTCCAGCTTCTTCTCTTTTTCTTCACGCTCCTGCTTTTCTCTCTGTCTTTCTTTATCAAGCTTCTTCTCTCTTTCTTCTTGTTGTTTCAAATATTCGAGAAACCATAATGGAGCTCCTTCTTGTTTCTCTTGTACTCTTCTCATCTCCTCTTCCTGTTCCCTTCTTGTCTGTACTCTACCCTGTGTTGCCATTTTATGTCGAGTTCAATATATTCGTTATAATCTCTCAAAATTTCTAATAAACTCTCTATTTTAAAAAAAAATACTCTAGTTTGCCTATCAATCCACTAAGTTCACAGAATATCACATATAAGATCACACACACCACAATAACTTAGTCTACAAGGTTTAAAATAGTTCAAAGTTTGCACTATATGCACTAGTTTCAAGTTTTCTATTCAATGAATAATAATGTAGATGGACCTTCCTGGAGATCGGCACCATCCCACCAGATAGACCATCAACAACCAGACCATGAGTTCAAATCTATGATTTCGATCTCATTTCGGAACATGTTACGAAATAAAGAAATTAAAATTCCGCTATGCGGCATCCCATATTTATATGTATGGCCATCAGCCTATACCATAATTGAAATCAACTAAGTTTCATCTTATAATAACTTAAAATCACCTTATCCTACATTACTGCTGTTTAAGAAAAGCAATCATCTAATAAACAACAATAATTCCTTATCAATATTCTTCACAGGTTCTGCAATGTGGTAATAATTAAATAAACTACTCAATACATTGGTGACTCGTTTTCTATGCCCGATACCTACATTTCGAGCATCAACACTGGCCTGCCGATTAAGTATTGTGAGTTATCAAACAATTTCTTACTCTCCCGCGATGTCTTTCTCTTCAGTCATCATGTTGAAAATTTTTACTTTTGGCGGTCCCTTATTCGATGTTCCCGCGGTGTTATTCTCTTCACTCGAGCCCACTGTTGTGGCGTCATTTAAATACTCGTTCGCGGTGTCTTTCTCTTAAATCGTCCCACATTAGTGCGACATTTTCAACTTCTATTGGCGACTAATTCCAGTACCTTTCTCATTAAATGCTCCGCGATTGGTGCGCCATTTAATCACTTACACCCGCTCATGCAGCGGTCAGTGGCAAGTTTTTCCGGTAGCTCTTGATTTCTTCTCAGGGTATCCATTTCCGCTCATAAAATCTGAGATTTTATATGTAATTATTTTTACGTGGTTCCGAATGAGAATTTGGTCGCTGGGATACGCATCACGGGAGTATCTACACGCACAGGTACGAACCTGTGACCGATAACTTCAAAGGGATCTCGCATTTCATTGTAGAACTATCAATTCCTTACATCTAGAAGACTTATCAACTAACTTACAACTAGACGTTACCCGAACAGAAATTAAAACACAGTCACTTACTAAGAACAAAATATAAGATTATTTATTGACTAAAATAATGTTCGATGTCAGGTATAGTGAAATCTGGGTAGTTTTAAATGTGTTATCTCTAATTATTAAAAGACTAGGGTCAGCGCTGTCCCAAATAGAATAAAATAATTAAAGCTTAAAAATGTTAACATTCTCTCATAACTAATGTTCAAATTCCAATTAATACATATCTGAATATTCGTAGCCATGTTCCGAAAGTATTACATTTAAAAAAAATAATATTCGAGATCACTGAGCATTCATGGAAACAAATAAAAATTAAATATTGCAAATACTGTCCTATTAATTATTAAAATTATCCTCATAACATATAGGACGTCATACTGAGGTAAAATGAATGATTTGTTAACTTGAAAACGTAATAAAATTACATGGGAAAAAGTTAAGTTATAAACGCAAATCAGCTCATATTTGTACGTAATTATTTCCCAAATATTCTCTTTTGTGAGTATTAAATTGTAAAAATGTCCTCCAACTTTCCATTCATAAGTTATAGTCTTTCATAGATTTGAACTCTGATTATTTGGTCACATATTTCAACTTCGCACAAGTAACAACTTACGAGCTAAAGCAATACCACCCTCCAGCCTTCGACATATGGCTCCTAATTAACCATTGTAATATTCTTCATATTTAAAATACACTGACTGACAGAGCAAATGCAACACCAAGAAGGAGTGGTCAGAACTTTATGCCAATTGCAGGGTAGACTGACGTCACTGAGGTATGCTCATGATGTGAAATGCGCCGCTGTGCTGCGCACGTAGCGAACGATCAATGGGACACGGCGTTGGCGAATGGCCCACTTCGTACCGTGATTTCTCAGCCGACAGTCATTGTAGAACGTGTTGTCGTGTGCCACAGGACACGTGTATAGCTAAGAATGCCAGGCCGCCGTCAACGGAGGCATTTCCAGCAGACAGACGACTTTACGAGGGGTATGGTGATCAGGCTGAGAAGGGTAGGTTGATCGCTTCGTCAAATCGCAGCCGATACCCATAGGGATGTGTCCATGGTGCAGCGCCTGTGGCGAAGATGGTTGGCGCAGGGACATGTGGCACGTGCGAGGGGTCCAGGCGCAGCCCGAGTGACGTCAGCACGCGAGGATCGGCGCATCCGCCGCCAAGCGGTGGCAGCCCCGCACGCCACGTCAACCGCCATTCTTCAGCATGTGCAAGACATCCTGGCTGTTCCAATATCGACCAGAACAATTTCCCGTCGATTGGTTGAAGGAGGCCTGCACTCCCGGCGTCCGCTCAGAAGACTACCATTGACTCCACAGCATAGACGTGCACGCCTGGCATTGTGCCGGGCTAGAGCGACTTGGATGAGGGAATGGCGGAACGTCGTGTTCTCCGATGAGTCACGCTTCTGTTCTGTCAGTGATAGTCACCGCAGACGAGTGTGGCGTCGGCGTGGAGAAAGGTCAAATCCGGCAGTAACTGTGGAGCGTCCTACCGCTAGACAACGCGGCATCATGGTTTGGGGCGCTATTGCGTATGATTCCACATCACCTCTAGTGCGTATTCAAGGCACGTTAAATGCCCACCGCTACGTGCAGCATGTGCTGCGGCCGGTGGCACTCCCGTACCTACAGGGGCTGCCCAATGCTCTGTTTCAGCAGGATAATGCCCGCCCACACACTGCTCGCATCTCCCAACAGGCTCTACGAGGTGTGCAGATGCTTCCGTGGCCAGCGTACTCACCGGATCTCTCACCAATCGAACACGTGTGGGATCTCATTGGACGCCGTTTGCAAACTCTGCCCCAGCCTCGTACGGACGACCAACTCTGGCAAATGGTTGACAGAGAATGGAGAACCATCCCTCAGGACACCATCCGCACTCTTATTGACTCTGTACCTCGACGTGTTTCTGCGTGCATCGCCGCTCGCGGTGGTCCTACATCCTACTGAGTCGATGCCGTACGCATTGTGTAACCTGCATATCGGTTTGAAATAAACATCAATTATTCATCCGTGCCGTCTCTGTTTTTTCCCCAACTTTCATCCCTTTCGAACCACTCCTCCTTGGTGTTGCATTGTCACTGTCAGTCAGTGTACTTGAGTAAAAATCATAATTGCATAAATAGAAATAAACATCTAACTAATTTTTCAAGTAGTTTCTAACCCGCACACTCCTCTATTATTGGCTCAATGTACTCTTGTAATCCGCACTGTCTCAATATTTCATATATATACGTGCTACTGAACTTGTATGGATAGTATAGAATGAAATTATTTCGTATTATCCTGTAACGTCACCGCACCACGAAATATTAGATGTATACTCAGTCATGAGTCTATTGAATCGTATATTAGAACACTCTCTCATACGCAGTACCTGTTATTCACCAAAGTCTGACATAAATATAACTGTCACGATACACAATTCTACATAATACATGTTTATCTTACCTTGAAATGGTCATCTGCGCGATATTCTCTCCTTGTCATATACTTTCAAACATGGCACAGAAACTCACCTTGTATTACTAATATAACATTATCACGTCGAATAGCAATTCTTACACTTCCCGTAGAACATAAACAAATCTCTTTACTTTAACCATTCATCAATATACTCCAATAAATAATCACATTTCAACACTATTCCAAAGACACTTTAACATAATATCGGCTTTCATATAGCCGTATGCATATAGCCATAACTCCAAAACTATATGCTAAATATTCTAGAATTGCCTTGTAAAAACACGCAGTTAATAACCTTTATCTTAACAACAGTAGTACGAGTTCAATGTCCTCTTTCTCTGATGAAAGGAATACTTAATTTGACAATACTCATCGTATCGCGCAGGTATTTCGTGACGTAATCTATTCTCAGGTAAGCGAGATTAATCGAAATTTTACTAGTAAATTAGACTCATTGCTTCTAGGTATAGACAAGTAACACACCTTTCTCTTATCCGATACTAGTTCACTGTAGATATGCTAGTGCGGTAACCTGTATATGTCATATTAGCATTCTAATTCTACACTTCCATCTAATCTTAAAGCCTTAAGTATTTCACACTTCACTTATATTTCACACGCGTTCTTAATTACTTCATAAATCACCAAATACTCAGCACATGCCAAATTAGATTGAGGGTGCAGATTACAAGAAACAACTCTACTAAAGAAATGTATGGACTTAGCTCGTCAGTTGCTACATTTGGTCTGGTGGCTGCTCCATCCTTCGGTTGCTGCTAGACCCTCAGATCGGAACTGGATCTCTGGTTGGATTGGATGTTCATGGTCATCAGCTGGTCACATAGCTCGTCGGACCACTCCTTATCGTCCGGTCTTTTGGCTGGCCGGTGCTCATCCACGTCATCATGTCCACTAGTTGGCCGGTCCAATCATCCACAGCTGGTCATCTGGCTCGACAGTACATATCCCCAGTTCAGTCCATCTTGTTAAATTAGCAGACAGTCATCATCTTGTATCTGTAGACAACGAAAAGAATTCCATGTGCGCAGTAATTAGTCATAATATTCTCCATATTTCTGTTATTTAAGGTAATCGTCGTAGTTTTTCTTTCTGTGAAAATATTTCTCCGTAAATAGTTATTAGATTTACTGCTACGGTAGTTACTATCTTCTCGTATGTAGTTATTTAATATTATAAAATGGTGAATTCCGATTCTTTCGATCGTTGAGTTGCTGCTCGCTAAATCAAGTTCGTCGTATATCACCAAGAATTATTTATTTATATATTTTTCTCGCCTCTTCTTCTAGCATACACCGATGATTAACTTAATCGTATGCTGTCGCCGATATATATATTTAATAATCTTCTCAGTAACTAAGAATATTCTTCAAATGAGTAGCTCCGCTCGTTTTTGCGTCTTGCCTCTGCGAAAGTTATTTTTTGAGTGTCTTGTTAAACAATCCTCCCGCTGCTATATATTTTTTAAAACAATTCAAAATGAGCCTCTACTGTTCTGCAGTGTCTTCGAAATTTATCCTTTCCGTGACGTACATAGCCTCCTACACGCTGCATTGATATGAAGTTCATTGCCTTAGTAGATCGCATGGGCCATACCTTCCTACGCCGCCATTTTGTTGTTGGTCTTCGAGATGCGAACGGGCACACTGTTATGAAGCTAAGGACAACAAATCTAACAAAGGACTAGGCCTTAACTTCGGAATCCATAAAACTACTGTTGGGAGAATATTTAATGTTTAGATTAATTTCATGTACTGCCAATTTAAAGAGTTGAACATTTGGCCTGATAGAGAAAATGTCTTTGAAAACAGCCCCCTTGCTTTTAGACAGAAATACCCCTCGGCTAGAGTTATAACTGGTGCACCTGAGATTATAATAGCAAAACTTGTTCCAAGGGCAAATATTCCAGTTTCATAGCGCAAACTGGCGCCAACCGTTTGGTAGGGGGATGCTGATAATTTTATAAATTTTGGCTGCATGTTTCTGAACACTGAATAATACCGGTCTTGGGAAAGTGCTCTAATGCGTAGCTTATAGCAGCAATATGCTTACAACATGCCTTGGGGCCCGCTCCAGCAAAACGTTCACATTCCCCTCCTATAATGTCACCAGGTACTCCTAAAATAAGCTTCACATTGTAGGTCTTACGTTTTGTGTACTCGGATTTCACAGCACTGCGTTTTAGAATTTCACCCGACTGAATTAACCTTTTATAAACAAAACAAACTTTCAACTGAAAAGTCTGTATCCAGCATAACATAATGATTTGTAGCTGGACACAGGTGCTCCATCTATTTCGGATTTTCTGAACACGAAATAATCCATCAGATGCAAATTTGTGATAGTGATCTTCACCTTATGGCTGATGGTCAAATATTCTTAGAAACCGGCACTTGACTGTTGTATCTGCAGTTTCATGAAAGCCATCAACCTTAAAAAAATATACATGAATCGAAGTCTATAAGCAAGGGGAGCAAGTACGTGTTTAAATCTCTATTTATGATTTAAGTCTTGTGGAGGTAGCCTATATTTATATATTTATCAATGTACAATACAAAAGTAATGTTAATCTTTAGGAAAAGGCAGGCTGACTTCTATTCATTGTTTGGATAATAAAGCGTGTTAGAATTTTCTAATTACCGCTGTACTATTTCTTCCTTCCTCCCGCTAGTTTTAGCGTTTCTGGTCTGTAGCTCATTTTGCAGCAGTTTAACGCTTAAACGCTGAAAATCGGCCGTAATATACTAGGGGATATACCTATACAACTAATTAATATAGTTTTGGAGTAAAATTAGAGAAGATACAATCAACTTTAGCTCAGAAAACTTGGTCACATTCTATACTAGCGCTGTAAAGAGGAGGCGGACCTCCTGTTGATTGAATCGGATAATACGATTACAGCGCTCCTCCGGAGACCTCCGATAGTCCTCCGATTGAATTCACTGGCGGAAAATTCAAACGCTTTGATGTGGGCAATGTTGCAACGGTGATCTTAGGAGGAATTACAATTTAGATTTCAGTACTAATTCCACAGATGCATGTGTTCCCCTACGTTTGTCATTCAAATGATGTAGTCGTTTCAAGATCGCCGCATTATTTGTTACGTTATGAATAACAGATTTTGATCTGCTGACGTTCAGTTTGCAATAGGTGCAGGTAGATAGAATACTGTAGATTGAATATTGGCATATATTATACTGTTGCAAATGCGTTAACAATATTATTAATACTGGTAGCAAAATAGTTTAAGTGGTAATTATATTCCATTGCATGTAAACATGTATTATATACGATGTTCTTACATTAATTATACTCGTAGCTCATTTATTACGGAACAGTACATCCGGCTCCATGGCTAAATGGTTAGCGTGCTGGCCTTTGGTCACAGGGGTCCCGGGTTCGATTCCCGGCAGGTTCGGGAATTTTGACTTTAATTGGCTAATTTCACTGGCGCTGGAACTGAGTGTATGTGTCGTCTTCATCATCATTTCATCCACATCACAACGCGCAGATCGCCTAAAGACGTCAAATCAAAGGACCTGCATCTAGTGAACCGAACTTGTCCTCAGACACTCTCGGCACTAAAAGTCATACGCCATTTCAGTTTTTACTGAAGAGTACGAACTGATTGAAACTGGTTATATGCTGTACCGGGCTGAGTAGTTCAGACGGTAGAGCACTGGCCTTCTGAGCTCAATTCCGACTTTGCTCGGCGGTACCTGAAGGTGGTCAGGTGTACCGGCAGTAGCGGCGATTGGGAATTAGAAGTAGGGGGGAAAAGTGTGAAGACAACAAAGTACCCCAGTTTGTGGGATATAGCGGGGGGGGGGTTAGCAGAAGATAAAAGTCCGTCATGGAAAAACCTATTTCTAGGTATATTTGCGAAGAGTGTGGAAGAGCATTTTCCCGAAGCTATCACAGGAGACGTCATGAGATATCATGCAGGACAATTTTTCAATGCAAACATTGTAGAAGAGAGTTCAACAACGCATACAACGCTCAACGTCATGAAGCCGCGTGTAATGCAGCTTCATCGGGAACAAAATACAAAGAGCTCAACCATATTCCAGCGAACACTGATTTATGTTTAAAAAGTACACCTCTGCGGGAGATTTTTAATTCTCCCTTGTTGTCTAGACCTGCTGCGAGTTCTGTTACTAAGCACAAACTTCATGATAAAGAGAGGCAAGATCATGATTATGATAATAAGGATAATGATGTTCATCAAAACAGTAGTAAAGGGAAAGTAGAAGAAGAAAATCTGAATGTTTCATTGCCATTACAGCTTTATGATTTTACTTCATTTCCTAAGCCTACTACACGTTCTGTCACAGTGCAAACATCTCAAGAAGAGATGCAAGGTAAAGAAGAAGGAAATTTCAACGCTTCGTCGCTATCGAAACAAGTTAAGTTTGTACCTAGAAACGCTACTGCTGAAGCACGTATTATATCAAAACAAGTCCCTACACATCAACTGTCTGCATATAGACTCAAAGTTCACAACGAGCCTCTGTTACCCTATGTAGATATAAGCTACTGTAAAGACCCCAACGTACTGGTAAAACGTTTACAACTGCTAAGAGCCTATCATGATGCTGGTTACACACAGTACAAAGAAGATATTTTTGAAATAGAGCATGAATTACGTCGTGTTGGTATTATTAAGTAAGCGCTTACCCTCACCTAAGTCATCCATCTGTAGTACATAGTCGATCGAGTAGCTATATTCGTGTAGATCATTTCCCAACATTCTCCCTTCCTTAGGGTATTAACTCCGCCTCTAGTTGTAGAGCCGGTCTCAAGCCCGGATAAAGAGAGGAGAGACACCCTAGCCCTTTAGCCCTTTAGCCCATTAGCCCTTTAGCCTATTAGCCCTACAAGGAATGTGCGGTAATCTAATCTTCTTAGAACAAAGGTATCCCCTGACATGTTGTATCAAGTACAGTGTTCTGTTTTAGTCTTGATCACTTATTTAGTGTTCTAAACACTTCAATCAATGTTCCGATCACATGATAAAGTTAACAGCATAGAGTGCAGTGTTCGATTCTAGTCTTGCTATGTTTCTTTAGTGATTTGCAAGTCTAAACATGCATAATGACGTCATCACTGCAGCACGTGCTTACTCTAGCTATCCCGATGCAGGTTTATGCCTTGACATAAGAGGAGGCCTTAACAGCTTATGTATAGCCGCTATTGTTTAAAGATAGCTGCTGTTAAGAAAAAGCACGTAGAATTTTTCAAATTACATTTCAAAGGTATGAGGTTTAGTGCTGTAAAGATACCTGCACGATGCAAAGCTAGCTTTCTTCATCAGAGCAGCCACCATCTTGTGTGAGCACCTCTAGACCGTATCATAAGGAGCTGTGTATAGTCACCGTCTTGTCGCTGCTACCTTGCGCACGCACCCGTAGGGCGTCTCATAAGAGCAGCAGCCATCTTGTGCAAGCGTTCTTAAGCTGCCTCATAAGAAGCTATGTATAGCCCCCATCTTGTAGAATTAGATAGCTGCCAATGCCAAAGGGCCTAAGTAGGGATCGAACCGTCGATCTCATCATTAGACTATGTTTTTTCTTGTTCCTGATACTGCAAACCTAGGTATCAGGTTTTGCTCTACGATGCACCGTTTTCGAGATATTTAACATTTTGCATTTAAGCCCCAAATTTAATGAATCGAACCTGCACGGCACGTTATACACTCTACCATAGCTAAACCTGATCATGTTACGAATACTTGCTTCAATACAAGCTAAAACAGAGCAAATCCCAAAGGACCTAAGTAGGAACCGAACCGTTGATCTCATCATTAGACTATGTTTTCTTGTTCCTCGTACTGCGAACCGAGGTACTAGGCAGAAAAAGTTTTGTCCGTTTTTCTCTACGATGCACCGCTTTCGAGATATTTAACATTTTGCATTTAAGCCCCAAATTTAATGAATCGAACTAGCACGACGCGTTAGCCTCTAAGCTAGCTTTCTTCATAAGAGCAGCAGCCATCTTGCGCAAGCACCCTTAAGGCGTCTCATAAGGAGACGTGTATAGCTGCCATCTTGTGTCCGCCATCTTGCGCAAGCATCCTTAGGGCGTCTCTAGCCATCTTGCGCAAGGATCCTTAAGTCGCCTCATAAGAGCAACCGCCATCTTGCGCAAGCATCCCAAGGGCGTCTCATAAGAACCTATGTATAGCGGGCATCTTGCACAAGCGCCTTTAAGGAGTCATGTATAGCCACCATCTTGTGCAATTAGCGTCGAGAGATGGCTGCTGTAGAATTTTTCTTTTGAAATTATCCACCACCATATTTCAACTAAAGAGTGTAGCACTGAGGTTTGCGATGTAAGATGGCGGATGACAGCTGACAAAAAAGCGCGTGAGTTTGTTTACTAAACAGGAGCACGTGGAATTTTTCAATTTGCCGCCACCACATTTCAAAGGTATCTAGCTAAAGATGGCAGCACGGTGCGCTCTTGATTAAAGATGGCGGATGACAGCTAACAGAACTTTTCAAATTGCCCGCTACTACATGTCATAAAGAGGGCAGCACGGTGTTCTGTGGATTAAAGATGGCGGATGACAGCTGATGAAATTGTCCGCATGATAGCAGCACAGTGCTCTATTGATTAAAGATGGCGGATGACAGCTGTCAAAAAAGCACGTGGCTTTGTTTCCAAACAAGAGCACATAGAATTTTTCAAATTGCCGCCACCACATTTCAAAGGTATCTAGCTAAAGAGTGCAGCACTGTGCTCTGTTGATTAAAGATGGCGGATGACGGCTGTCAAAAAAGCGCGTGAGTTTGTTTCCAAACAAGAGCATGTAGAATTTGCCGCCACCACATAGAGGGCAGCACGGTGCTCTCTTGATTAAAGATGGCTGCTGTCATGTGGAATTGCCTGCCACCACAGGTATCTAGCTAAAGAGGGCAGCACGGTGCTCTCTAGATTAAAGATGGCTGCTGTCAAAAAGCATTTTTCAAATTATCCGCCACCACATTTCAAAGGTAAGTAGCTAAAGAGGGCAGCACTGTGCTCTATAGATTAAAGATGGCGGATGACAGCTGTCAAAAAAGCACGTGGATTTGTTTATCTCACGTTAGTGAGGTTAAGTTGGTAGCACTAAGGTTTAGGCCCGCCAAGATGGCAGCACTGCCGATGACAGGTGACGAATTTTACATCTACTACGATAAAGAGGGCAGCACAGTGCTCTGTGGTTTAAAGATGGCGGATGACAGCTGTCAAAAAAGCACGTGGCTGTCAAAAAGCACGTGGCTTTGTTTACCACGCGCTAGTTAGGTTAAGTTGGTAGCACTAAGGTTTAGGCCCGCCAAGATGGCAGCACTGCCGATGACAGGTGACGAATTTTACATCTACTACGATAAAGAGGGCAGCACAGTGCTCTGTGGTTTAAAGATGGCGGATGACAGCTGTCAAAAAAGCACGTGGTTGTCCAAAAAGCACGTGGCTTTGTTAATCTCGCGCTAGTTAGGTTAAGTTGGCACTACTGAGGTTTAGGCCCGTCAAGATGGCAGTACTGAGGTTAGTGATGCGTTGTTGTCGATGACAGCTGTCAAAAAGCACGTGGCTTTGTTTACAAATTCAAATTTCCCGCGGGAGGTGGAGGAGACCTCTGGGAGGCCTCTGGCTGAGGTGGAGGTGGAGGAGGCATCTGGGAGGCCTCTGGCTGGGGTGGAGGTGGAGGTGGCCTCTGGGAGCCTGAGGTGGAGGTGGCCGCCGAATCCCTGTATTATACTACTTACAGTACTCGCTGTGGCGCTATACAAATCGGTTAACCGCGTGAACGACTTTGTTGCGTATTTCCGCTAATAATTTCGTTATTAATTAAAGCAAATAATTAGCTGATAAGACAACAGGGCTTGTACAAATTGCTTGTTTTAATAATTCCTATAATACCTTGTTTCATCCAGCTAAAATGGAATACAAATGCAAAGTTTTCTCCACAAAGTAGGGGGGCGAGACTGTCCCCTCTCGCCCCCCCTAATAGCCGCTACTGTACCGGCACATGAAAGAACTCCTGTGGGACACAATGTCGGCACCTTAACGTCACAGAAAACCACAGAAGTGGTTATGGGAGTACAATAATAATAATAATAATAATAATAATAATAATAATAATAATAATAATAATCCTTCCATCAATTTACCCTCCAGGGTTGGGTGTTCCCTCGGACGCAGAGAGGGATCCCACCTATACCGCCTCAAGGACAGTGTCCTGGAGCGTGAGACTTTGGGTTTTGTTTTATGTCGCACCGACACAGATAAGTCTTATGGCGACAATGGGATAGGGAAGGTTTGGGAGTGGGAACGAAGCGGCCGTGGCCTTCAGTTAGGTACCATCCCGGCATTTTCCTGGAGGAGAAGTGGGAAACCACGGAAAACCATCTTCAAGGCTGCCGACAGTGGGATTCTATCCCACTATCTTCCGGATGAAAGTGGGTTCGAACCCCACTGTCGGCAGCTCTGAAGATGGTTCTACGTTGTTTTCCATTTTCACGCCTAGAAATTACTCTCCTTAGCCGTTCCTATCACATCGTCGTCATAAGACGGCATGACGTAAAGCAAATTTTTACAAAAGTACTCGACAAATGAAACACGAACGATAAATGAGAATGTGTATTCTCCTTCGTCATACTTATAAAGCAGTATTTACTATGTCGCTAGCACATCCGTTGCGCACCACGGATGGAACGGCAAGCGAGGCACACATTCAGTACTGTTGCTCCGTCCTCCGCTCGCGTGCCGAAGCACCGATTGGTTTCCCAGCAACAGTTTACTACCGGAGAATACCAGAGGGAGCGCTCACTCGCACTACCGATTGCAATCATAGGAGCAACTGCTCCGTTCCCAGCTCTATTCGCAACAGTAGCTCCGAGTGTAAGGACTTAGTGGGCTGTAATTTCAAACTTACGTCCATGAATGTAGGCGCCCTATAAAAATCGTTACCTACATAAACAAAAATTGATCTATATCACCGATATTCCATACAATACCCCTTAACAAAGAACGTATAGCCATTCAGAATAATTAATGCATCCTCTCATTTGTTATCAAGAAAATGCAACATATAATACCCCATATACCTGTAGGTATAAACCCTGTAGATACAACAAACAATATATCTTAATAGGTTCAGTTGTTCCTCAGAAAAGTACAGGCCCTACCTGTGCAGAACTTACACAGTGGTTCGTTCATTATTATTATCATTATTATGGAAATATTCCCATTATATTGGCGCTAGAATACAGTAATTTCAAGTTAAATTAGAATTCGTTTTTAATTTCTGGACATATGTAAAACACGTGAAAGACGTGGCAGAAGTAAGTTAAGGGATGATTATTTACGAGCGGAGGGAGGAGTTCAAGCGGTTCAAATCTGTAAATGCTGCTCTGTAAAACATGGCACAAATGACTCCTAAGCACTGGACTTGCGGTGTAGGTGGCAACGCGTCCGCCTGTCACCCGGCGGCCCCGGGTTCGATTCCCGGCCAGGTCAGTTTTTAATTGTAAATTATTAATATCCCTGGCCTGGGGACTGGGTGTTTGTGTCATCCTTAACGTTCCTTTCCTCGCATTCAGCACTTTACCCTACCGCCATTTGCATAATACACGCAGGTTTCCTCATATATGGTGCAAATAGGGGCAAAGGATCTTCATAGGTCGACGCCCCGAACAAATAGCATTAAAAGAAGTTAAAGAAGGAGTGTAGTTTCGCGCAAAAACAGCGACGTCATAAATTCCTCTGAAAATGCTCGTTCATTCCTCCCGTATGAAGTTCACACTACGCGCTTGTCATTCAATGTTTTTTTTTCTTTGCTAGTTGTATTACGTCGCACCGACACAGATAGGTCTTATGCGACGATGGGATAGGAAAGGTCTAGGAAGTGGAAGGAAGCGGCCGTGGCTTTAATTAAGGTACAGTCCCGGCATTTGCCTGGAGTGAAAATGGGAAACCGCGGAGAACCATCGTCAGGGCTGCCGACAGTGGGGCTCGAACCCATCATCTCCCGAATACCATCTTCAGGGTTGCCGGCAATGGGGTTCGAATCCACTATCTCCCGGATGCAATCTCACAGCTGCGCGCCCCTAACCACACGGCCAACTCGCTTGGTCGTACCGACTGTAACAGCCTGCCTGTATATTGGTGGGAAGTAGCTGGGGGGTAAGATAACTTTCTTCTTTAGCATGCCAATCCTCTGGTTCATACATTTTCTGATATATCTGGTACGTAACACACTGGTTCATCATTGTATTCGAGCTATAAAATCCCTACTCTGAGCCACTGATTGGAATGAGTAGTGTGCATATTAACGAAATAATGACAGAGGAGTGGTCAGGGCAGTCTGCGACCTAGTTATTCCAGTTCTGGAACTTTGGACTCTTAGATCGGCACCGTAGTACTGTTCGTTGAAAGTGAGAAAGTGTGCGGTTTTGCATTTGATCGAGTATTTTATATGATAACACTGCTTTCAATCGCTACATTTCTACTGACGTTTTTGTAATGACCTATGTTGAATTCAGTTAGGAAAACCACCAAGTCAGTCTTTCTGAGAATCCCGTAGCGAAGCACGGGTACATCAGCTAGTAATAATAATAATAATAATAATAATAATAATAATAATAATAATATTGGCTTTACGTCCCACTAACTACTTATAAGGTTTTCGGGGACGCCGTGATGCCAGAATTTGGTTACGCAGGAGTTCTTTTACGTGTAATTAAATCTACCAACACGAGGCAGACGAATTTGAGCATCTTCAAATATCACCGGACTGAGCCAGAATCGAACCTGCGAAGTTGGGGTCAGAAAGCCAATGCCTCAAACGTCCGAGCCACTCAGCCCGGCATGCAATGATAATAGTATTAATTATTTCATAACGAAGTAATTTACAGTCACTGACAAGGCCTAAATTATAACATGTTTATATTTAAGAAAATACATAATTATGTTTATACGTAAGAATGCTATGTGTAATATCGATAAATAGTTAAGGTATTAACTGAGGGGCCTAGTTTCGCACAATAGTAGAGACAAGTTTTAAATTCCTGAGAAAATGCTCTTCCATTTCTCCCGTACCAAGTTCACACTACGCGCTTGTCATTCAATCGGAGGTTCTGTTACATAATTATTATGTCTGTACGTAAGAATGCTAGGCCTATTTGTAAAATCGCCAAATAACTGAAGTATTAACGGAGGGGCGTAGTTTTTCACATTAATAGTAACAAGTTATAAATTCCTGTACAAATGCTCGTTCATTTCTCCCGTGCCAAGTTCAAACTACGCGCTTGCAATTCAATCGGAGGTTTTCCGGAGGCAAACGATTGAAAGCGCCCGGAGCCTCCGCTCCGTTAACAGCGCTATTCTATACATTACTCGCAGCTGACTGGGAGAAACATACAACGATCGCCTTGCGCTTACCCAGTACGACACGAGCGCTATCAGGTGCGAACTTTCTCTGCCTGCAACCCTAATAGGGATTAAAATATCAGGTTTTGTCTCGAAGTGTCAGGTATGTTGTTATATAAAACTCGTATTAGCCAGTTGTACAGCTTATTACGTTAACCCTAGAATCATAAAGTTTCGTCTCCCAGACTACGCACCCCTGTAGTTTCCGCGGGAATTTCCAGACGCTAATGAACTGTGCCTTCCCCCTCCATCTATTCTTCCCCAGCTATCAACAACCAGTGCTGACCTTGGTTTCAAGCATAAAGGTCCAGTTGTTTGTTCGCTGCGATATGACCGTCGTCTGAGAGACGAAAGTTTATGATTTGTGAAAGTAATCGTGATTTGTACATAACTGTAAATAGAGTGAATATTTGGTTTATTACAGTAATGTTTTTGTACGTAATACGTAAGCTTAATAGGATACTGAAATGAAAAATCTAGCGCACGATGATGAATTGATAGCGTCAGTTCTTTCTGAATTAGACAGAGAACCACTCTCTTCAGGAGACATTAGTGGTAATGTATTTCGTGAATGAAATTACCCGGCCAATACATGCATCAAACAGAAATATTACGACCGACAATTGGTTCACCTCAATTCGTCTGGCTGATTCTCTGCATTGCGACCATAACCTGACAACTATTGGAACAATGAGAAAAGACAAGCCACAGATACCACCAGAGAAGGAAATAGTCAAAGGAAGAAAGCTCTGGTCCTCCATGTTTTGTTATGATGGTATAAAAATAATGGTATCCTATAAAGGAAAACCAAACAAGAATGTAATCCTCCTTTCTACATGTCATGAAGTAGGAACAACAGCAGCCAGTCGGAAAAAGATTTGGCGGAAGACTACAATGGGACTAAGGGTGCCGTGGACACTTCCGATGCAATGTCAACATTGATGTTCTCTTCAAAAAAAACGAGAAGATGGCCAATGTGTATCTTTTATAGTACGGTTAATATATCACTTGTCAATGGATATATTATTTATGTGTATAAGATGGTTCAAAAAGGCCAAAAGCCACTTTCAATGCGAGAGTTTGCAAAGGATATATCCGAAATGCTAATAGCTCCAAAGCTGCAAGAGTGACTTCAGACACTAACTTTGAGGCGCAGCCTGAAGAGGACCATCGCTGAAATTCTTGGAAAAGATGGCATTCCTGAAGAGCCTCAATCAGGTACTGCTGAAGGAAGAAAAATTTGTGCGTTTTGTCCATCAAAGAAAAGAATGACCCGATTACTTTGTAAGACATGCCGAAGGCATATTTGTCTTCATCACCAGGCAAAACAGTACATTGAATGTGCCTATTGAGGAAAAACTGACCAGAGTGTATTGTCATCACTACGTGTGGTAGTTTTAAGTATAATATTATGTATTATGTGTAAAATGTTGGTTTTATGATTATTAAAGTGCTTTTCTTTTTGGTAGTCTGACAGACGAAAGTTTATGATTCCTGTTATACGGGAGTTACTTTATGATTCTAGGGTTAATTGTCCGTAATGTCCAAGTTTCAGTAATTTACTTTTGCCAGACTTGTAGATCTCAATTGAGAAGTTAATATTAATCTTTCTCAGTTGCAGCATTCTACATGTTTTTAATAAGTTATTTGATATTTTAATTTTATTAAATGTTATTTTTACTTAAGCATTAAAAATGTATATGCATATAACTAGCTTTCTTTTTGAAAACTCCTGGCAATTGCCGGCAAGTCTTACCCTCGTGTGTTGTAGCAATATATCGGATATCAAAATGTATTGGAATGAGGAATTTTTCTGTAGGGCTACGCAGATGAAGAATTGCGGATATTAGTTTTAGAAAGAAATTACAAGATTTGGTGTATAATTCTAATTATTGTGTTGATGTGTTATTTGCCTCTGTGTGTGAATTAAAAGTTGGATGTTGAGTTGTTCTTTCCACTGTAGGCTGCAAAAGATTGTAGCAGTGTTTGATATCCTGAGAGCTGTTCTGTGTAGGATATCTGTAAGAATATCTGCGTATGTAGGATTCTTGGTGTATCAGTGTTGTGGAGATACTTCTGTATCACATCCTTACACCACAACAGCCGTATTTGGTATTTACTCCTGATGTTTTAGTAAGATATTTCCTGATTTATTGGTGTGTAAAAGCTCTTCTTCACGGGCGCATGGCCATGAGTTTGCATGGGTTCGAATCCCAGGATAGACAGCCCTGAAAATCATGTCCATGGTTTACCCATTTCCTTGTTAACCTTAATTAATGCTGCTACCTTCTTAATCCTAGCACTTTCCTTTTGACTTGTTAGTGCAACATTAAACCAGTAGCAAGAATGGAAGAAAAACCTTCAGGGATACATTCTGGCTCTGGAAACTGTAAAAGATAGTTACTTGAAAGTAAAATCAATAATATATTAATACAATAACCAGTGATGGCCAGAACAAGTAGTGTCGCCTATGTTGCGATATGCAAAATACAATTGGTCAGAGTTTCCTAAATAGATATGTGTTTACATAGAAATCTCTTTTTGGCAATGAATAAGAATTGATGCAATTGGCTGCAGGATTGAAGCTTGTATTACATTTGTGCGTTATGTTTAATGTGACAGTAAAATATCATGGTGACTAACAATCACCACTCGATGTGTTCAACACAGACAAGTTTCATACCACCTGGGGAACAGTAAAAACTGCTAAACATTTAAACCAATTATAGACATGGAAATCCCTTCATGGAGTCCTCTGTTAATCAAATCTTGGTTGTGTCATTAGACACGACATGCACAGACAAATAATGAGAATAAATGTTTGTAGCATTGTTCGATGAAATGAGCTGATAGAAGTGTTGTATAAACCTCTATTTTCCGTGGTTTCCCATTTTCACACCAGGCTAATGCTGGGGCTGTACCTTAATTAAAGCCACGCCGCTTCCTTCCCATTCCTAGGCGTTCCTTTTCCCACATCACCATAAGACCTATCTATGTCGGTGCGATGTAAAGCCACTAGGAAAAAAAATTTGCTTAGTCTGTTGACAAATAACCTAAGTAACAATAAGGTAATATAATTTTCTGGCCTGTGTTTCAGTGTAAGTTCATTGAAAATAGTCAAAAAGTCCATTACCTCCAAACTACTTCAGTTGCAGTGTGAAATGGACCTGGAAATAGAGATGAAAGAGGAACCAACCAGGCTTGAAGGAACAACAAATGCATCACTTGTAAGTCTCATTCCAGATAACTTTATAGAGTTCAGAATTTAACCCTTAGCAGCTGAATATGTTTGCTGGGGCATAATTTACTATGTGCTTCCACTTTATTAACACCAGCAGTCACCATTTGCGTCATGGTGATCTAAACGTGGTATGTCTCTGTTTTTTTTCTTTGTCTGGATATGCTCCAGCAGCGTGCTACACAAAGCTGCCAACTCTTAGGAACTACTAACAACAGTATTGATATACAACCTGTGTCTGAAAAGTTGGGTGAATGTTCTCATGAAATAAAGACAATGTAAGTTACACACAAAACTCCTTTACTGGTCTTTAAAGTAATCTCCGTTAGCTACAACACACTTTTGACATTGACTGTAAAGCTGCTGGAAGCTGCCAGCAAATGCTTCGTTTGAAATTTCCCTGAGAACCCTTGTCACACGTAGTTTGATACCAGCTACACTAATCAATATATGAAAAATGTTTCCACCTAATTGATACCTTTCTTTTTATTTAGCCTTCGGCTACTTACAAAAACATTATAATATCAGGACATGTCTCTATCGCTTTGCGATCATCATCAGCTGCTTACATAAAAGCTTAGATAAAAACAGCATACAACAATCACATAGTTGACATAAAAAAACTGGTGTTAATAAGGGACGTATGGGTTGGAGGGGGGAAGGTAGTATGCGGAGGGGGGCGGTTGTTACTAGAACGTTAACTTTAAAATAATTGAAAATACTACCTATGTACTAGAATGTCTTTGGTTTCAAGTCCCGAAGGCTTAATGAAATCACTTGTTAAAAAATCTAAAAGATTTTTTAGTGTTATGATCCATAAGAAAGGTTTTTTGCTAGAGTCTGTTTCTTCTTTACTTGAGTTCTTGTTTCTTCCGCGTCACTTTTGTACTGTACTATGAGGCGTGATCCTCTTGCTTATCCTTTTTCTAAGTGGAAAGGGTGTGTCCGCTCTTGGTTGAATTAAACAATTTTTGTATTCATAAACTCATCAGGTCGGATAACTTGTTTTATGATCTGTAACCAGCAGAAAGAAATATCCGTCTGTCAGTTAAAATCGCCTGGGGATGTGTTGCCTAAGGAAACTGTTTAGAATAATGGAAATTAATTGAGATATTTTGAACTTACACCTGTCCAATTTACTTCCTTTACTTCCCGTGATTACGGGTGTGGGTCTGATTTTGCTGTCCTCGACCTTGTGTAGTGGCAGTATCGATTAGGTGGAAACATTTTTCATATATTGATTAGATTACATTATCGATACAGCTAAGAAGTGGATAGTTTGTAATACCTGCTACACTGTCGAACTGGTGGCCTTTCAGGGCTAATTTGAGATGGGGGAACAAAACAAAATATCATCATCATCATAATTTCTTCTCTCCAGTAAGCCGGGTACGGTTGTGTACGAGCCTCCTCCTGTTCTATCCATCCACAGATGCTGCTCGTATATGTGACACCAGGCCAAAGTATGTTCGAGGAGTCCTGTGAGGGTTCATTCTTTTCATGTGACCATACCATTGCAAGCTCTTCACTTCTAGAGTCTCCAGCAAGCTTCTTTCCAATCCAAGCTATTGTCAGATATCCACATTCCTTATTATATCAATTTTTGTTTTTTGTAGACAAGAACGGAGAAACTTCATATCCCTTGCCTGAAGACAACTCTTTGTTGGTCCAGTAAGTGTTGCTGCTTCCAGGCCATATGTCAGTATAGGTACTAGATATATTTTGTACAAGCTGATCTTGGAAACTAACGGAAATGTTTCATCCCAAAGGATTTGACTACAGCTTGATAAAATTAGGAATCTTTCCATATTCTGTTACTAATCTCTTGATGTATGGTATTGTCTGATGACAGAACACTACCTAAATACTGGAAGTTGCCTACAATATCCATCTTGTCTCCAATTCTTAGATGAACTGTTGGAGAGTTTGCACTCATCACCAAGCCAACTGTCTTAGTTTTGCTGATTTTGAGACCCAAGTTTGTAAAAGCTTCATGCCAGAGATCTAGTCTAGTTTGTACTTCCGCTTCTGTCTCACCTCATACCATTACATCATCAGCAAAAACCAGGGCATTAGTTGGTGGATCTTTTCTCTTAACTGCTTTTAAAACTTCATCCATTATGATTATGAAGAGGAGTGGTTAAAGACAATTTCCTTGCTGGACTCCACTCTTCATTTCAAACCAACCTGACCTTCCATCCTGGACCTGGACATGACACTTGGTTTCATCATATAATCATTGTACTCGTGCTATGATGTCATCAGGCACTTTCCTATGTCTCAAACATTCCCATATATGCCTGCATGGTAAATGGTCATATGCTTTCTGGATGTCCAGAAAAATGATTATAAGTGTTTTACCTTTCTCCCAGTATTTCTCATAGAGCATTCTGGTGGCAAAAATGAGGTCTATAGTTGATCTATGTGGTTTATATCCATGTTGTTCCTCCTCAAGTGTAAGTTCAACATATTTTCTAATCCTGCTCTCTAGGATGGATTTATAGATTTTGAGGCCATGTGACAGCAGAGTTATACCTCTGTACTTGGTACTTTTCTTTCTATCACCCTTTTTCAACAGTGGGATGATGACTCCTTCCTTCCAGTCATTGGGTATTACATTCACTTTCCAGATTCTATTTAGTACCCTGTACATCCACTGTTGTCGTACCTCTCCTAGTGCTTTGATCATCTCACCACTTAATTCATCTGATCCAGTTGATGTGTTGTTTTTCAGCTTAGATATTGCTGTCTCTACTTCCAACCATGTCAGAGTAGTGGTATTTGTGCTGCCAAAATCATAATGTTTGTCTAATGGGGTGAAATTTTCATAACAGTTTAGCAAAGTTTCAAAGTGCCTTTGGAACTCCTGTAATATTTTGGTCTTATCCCTAGTCACCTCACCATTAGGAAGTTCTACAGTTTGGGTAGATTCATTTTGAGTTCTTCTATTCTTAACAATACTGTATAACAGATTTTTATTTCCATTTTGCATTATTTTGGTAGCCAGATCTTCCTTGCATTTCTGCTTTTCAGCTACAACCAACTCTTTGACCTGTAGTTTTTTCTTTCTTTAAAGTGACAGCTTCTCCTCTGTTTCGTGTTGATCTCCCCGCATTCTTGCTTGATATAAGGATATTCTTGCACGGTTTCTGTCATTGATAGCCTATTTAATATCATCATTCAACCGGGCAGTTTCTTTAGGTTTCCTTATTTGACTCTGTCGTCCACATACTTTTTCTGCTGTACCAAGCACAACCTTCTTTAGAGTATGCCATTCTTCATCTACCAATTTCAGTTCTTCTCTTGGCAACAACCTGCGGACATCTTCCCTGAATTCTTCCCTTACACTTGGCTCGGTGAGTCGCAAAGTTTTTATTTTTGGGACTCTTTTGTTACAAACTTTGAGAGGTCTTTCCTCTGCAATAACTGCAACCAACAGTCTATGGTCTCGTCTTCACTTGGAATGACCTTAACATCATTGACATTTTTCAATACATTTTGATCTATCAGAATATAATCTATTACTGTACCTATTTTATCATCCCAGCTATATCTTGTGATTTTATGGGAGTCCCTTTTCTTGAACCAAGTGTTACTCACTGTCAGGTTGTTTCTCATGCATAGATCTAGCATATATTCTCCCTCTTCATTTCTCTTTCCCTTTCCATGAGGTCCCATTATGGATTCATATCCTGTTCGTTGAGAGCCAACTTGTGAATTAAAATCACTCATTGCATTTAGATTGTCATACCCAGTGTGTTCTTCCAAGTTATTAAGAAAGTTGGCCTTTTCCTCTTTTGAGCATTCTACCTGTGGAGCATAGACTTGGATCACATTATACTTTTTTTCTCCTAAGTTCACAGATAACTTAATTATCCTTTCACTAACAAACTCAACTTCACCACAAGCATCTACATCTTTATGTATTAAAAATCCTACTCCATTCTTAGACTCAACTTCATTTGCTGAGCAGTAGAGACTATAGTCCAATCTGATATTCATTTTCCCAGTTTTCTTCCACTTTGTTTCATTTAGGCCCATGATCAGAAGTTTCCTCCTTTCCATGAGGTCGACCAGCTCTTCAGTTTAGTTTGTCAATGTCAGGATATTTTATGTTCCCTCTCTGATACTTTGTCTTCGTTTGGTTTGGGTAGCTGGTGTATCATCAGGCCGTAAACCATCATTCGCACAAAACTGATATCGTTGTCGTGAATTCCTATATCCAAGGCTCGTATTATTCTTGAAAGCTACTTCTTCAGTAATCCCTCTGTTGACCTGCTGAGCCTAACAAAGATGGAGATTTTCTTTCAGGGTTTTCTGCCTTAGCCTTTGGTGTCCAGTCACCTCAACCTACAAGGCAGCAGGTTGTACTCATATTAATCCCTGAATACAGGGCTGCCTCTTCCGCTATCTCCACTGTACCGAAGTCCACCTTCTCCACTGTAGAAGTCGTTGAGGTCTTCTGCTGGCCCAAAATCCATAGAATATGGAGGGTGTGGAAGAACAGTCACCTTGCATTCGGCGAGAAACTGGGTCACGTGGTTTGCGGTGTGCAGATGGCCATTGTCATGGAGGAGCTTCTACTGTCCATTCCAGGACAGTTCAGGCCGAACCCGTCTGATGCGTTGCAGTAGCCGTTTCAAAACTCCCTCGTAGAATTCCGCGTTGACAGGTGTACCCTGGGGTACAAATTCATGAAGAATAACACTGTTGCTTCTTGATTATTTTCATTACGTTACGTATTGATATCTACCATATATCATAGAAAGAAAGAGAGATCCACGTGATCAATACTTATTTATTAAGAGTTTTTTGTTAACAGAACCAGTTTCGACTCCTCACAAAGTCATCTTCAGCTGTCTTACGTTTACATTAGACGACACATTCTCAATAGTAATACCTTGCCAAATTTAAAACAATTTTTGTATTGAATGACATTAAGTAGTCATGTCTATGAGTGGTTCGTATATTTAAGTTGTTTAAAGACTAATATTAAAATGATAACTATTTGAAACACATTAAAAGTTTACAATACATGGTAAAACAAATTGCTATGTACATTTGTACTATCACCTTTCAAGTTTCACAAATAAAACAAGTTCTTGGATCAATTCGTCAGGTATAAAAAGGTATTATGCTTGAATACAGCTGTATAAGCTCTTATAATGTTGTGTTAGGCTTTATACCTTGTCCAGTGAAAAAACATGTGTCGAAAGTTAGATTGACATATACATAATGAAACGTATTACGTTCGTAACAATAGTAAAATAGGTAACTTAAAAACTGTGCACAATTGGCCTCTAGCAATTACTAGGGAGATGGCCATGCATTCCATGTTTGATAGTGGCAAAAAGCTGAATTAATGTTGTGGTCTTGGTAGTGAAATAACCTGAGTTAGTTCCATCTAGTGATGAAGTTGTGATAGGCTGTGTCTCAAGATCGAGGCTTCAGGGCATTTCATGTGTTAAGTACCCATTGACTGACTGTCTGCTTTTAAATGTTTACCTCCGTTGGTTGTTGAAATAGATTTCTGTAGTGTGTGTTGTCAAGTCTTTATTCTGCTCGGTTTGGTAATGGAATCTTTGTGGGAATGACATAATTTTCTATCATATGTCAGCCAACTGCAGTAGTAGTAGTTGCTGAGGTGATGTAAAATGGTGGGTGATAGATTGAATTGAGTTATGGCCAGTAGGTCCCTGGCTATCATCGTGAACATATTTTTCCTCAAAAAGAAATTCCAGGTAAGATTTGCATCATTTAAACTTCTTTACATTATTGCTAATGTTGGGTGAGCATGTAGTAAAATTCTGTCTTGGCAGTTTACTGTGAGTATAGGTCATCTAAAGCAAACACCCTGCTGAAGGCAGAGATGCAGTGGAATATTTTTTAGAAGAAACATGATTTTTCCATCACCTTTCCTTTCTCTGTCTGTTGCTACTTTAATCACAGTTCATTGCACTCTTTTGAGTGTGTGGCTTTCAGTTCAGTGGCTCTTGATCTGGTAGCTCAGAGGACTGATGCCATGCTAATTTCATGTTCGTGAGTGTGTTTCTGGTCCAGTTTAGAGTTATTTGAAGAAGCTGCATTATCCCAGCACATGTCTGCAGTTATACTGGCATGAAAGTGAATTCCTGCACATCATTCTGGCACCTCAGAGTCTTTGAAAACCTTGAAAGTTGGAAGAGGGATGTTCAATGAATAACTGTGACTTAACAGTAGTAATCTGTTGCAAACACTGCAGACTGCTAATTTATAGATGAGATAGATAGATAGATAAATAGATAAAGGATGGTTGAGCCCTGCCTTTGCACGGCTCCACACATAGGTCTGTGAAGACCCTTTGTGTCCCTTAAACGGGTTTGCCTAGTCCAGCCCTAGTACTCCTATATAGGATACCAGTGTCCGGATGTTGGCATTCCTGATGTCTTCCAGGCTCACGAAATGTGAGCCAAGGTGTCGATGTCTAGTGCTTGCAAGAGCCTCGCACTGACACAACACATGCGCGGAGGTCTCTTCCTCCCTACCGCATATTCTACACGTTGGATCCTGACTGATTTTCGTGATGTGTAGGTGTCCCTGTAAGGTATTGTGGCCTGTCAACAGTCCAACTACCATTCGCATTCTGGTCCTATTCAAATTTATCAGGACCTTTTTATAACTTTCGCTAGGTCCTTTGATAAGTTCACGTGCCTGCCTTGCTGTGGTTAACCTTTTCCAAATGTCTAAGTGAGACTGGTTTGTCCACTGGGATATTACCAGTTTCACGCTTCGGAGTTACACTCCCAGGAAGGGCTCTGGTCCTATGAAAGGACCTTTTGAGCCTTGTTTAGCTAGTTTGTCAGTTTCTTCATTTCCACTGATACCTGTGTGCCCAGGGACCCATAATAGGGTAACGGAGCTAAATTCACACAGCTGATCTAACATCCTTTGGCATTCCCATACCATTCTTGATGTTGTTCTAACTGCGCATAATGCTTTTAACGCTGCCTGGCTATCACTGCAAATGGTGATGCATCTTCTACGTCCAGGCATGTTCCATATATATACAGCACAGGCCAGTATTGCATATACTTCGGCCTGGAAAACAGTAACATATTTACCCATGGGAAGGGACGGCCTTGCCTTAGGCCCCCAGACCCCGGCGCCTGTGCCTGTCTCTGTCTGCGAGCCGTCTGTGTACCATGTACAGCCCCCAGACTTGAGACGGGCCCCAGCATCTGCGGCCCACTCCTCCCTCATGGGTATCACCACTGTGAACTTATAATTCAGATTAAAACTAGGCTTCATCAGGTCCCTGATCATCATTGTCGTAGGACAGGTCTGGTGAAGCCTTGTAAGAATTGAGGCATGACCGCTATTCAGATTCTTGAAGGACCATCCTCCGAGTGACCAGAGGCGGTAAGCACTCATTCCCGCTATTTCCTTAACTTACAAATGTAAAGGGGGAAGACCTAGGATAGCCTCCATTGCACATAATGGTGTAGTATCCAGTGCCCCTGTTATTCCTAGACACGCAAGTCTTTGGACACTGTTTAACTTGGTGGTCACAGTTTTACTCTCCGAACCTGGCCACCAGACTAAAGCTGCAAAGGTGATCGTGGGCCGTACAATAGAAATATAGAGCCACTGGACCACCTTAGGTCCTAGGCCCCAAGTCTTTCCGACGGCCCTGCGACAGGCCCACATAATCTTGCGAGCCTTATCCACCTTATGGTCTATATGTTTTTTCCAACTCAGTCTTGCCTCATGGATTATCCCTAGGTACTTAACTGAGGTTGTCTTAACTAATTTTTTCCCAAATAGGAAAGGCTCTGACAGTCCGTCTAGTCTACTCCTCCTGGTAAATACCACAAGCTCCGTCTTGTCGGGATTAACCAACAAGTCTGGGTCGTGGCACCATCTTTCCACCCTACGTAGGGAGCTCTGTATGAGCTCTGAAACCATACTGGGGAAATTTCCCACCGCCATCAGGCTAATGTCATCTGCATAGCCTTGGGCATAAATTCCTCTAACATTTAACCTGGTAAGTAGTTCATCCACTACCAGACACCATAATGTTGGTGGTAATACTCCTCCCTGTGGATACCCCCTGTCTATATTATAGTGCTATTAAAACAATGTGCGTGGTCTGACAGCTCTCAGCGTGGTAGTAGGAGGTGGCAGTTACTATGGCAACCAGTACACACCTCCTGTTTCAACCAATCCCAGCTCGACATGCACTCTTCCTTTTCCTACCCCCGCTGTTTTACAGCTTCGAGAGGCGGTCGGTCCGAGTTCCACATTGCCAATATAGTATACCGCGGAAACTACATACGAGTCTTAGAGAAGATAAATTGATTTTTGGTAGTGCGTCTTCCCTTCGAATCTCCCTTCATAAGTTAGGATTTCATTTTGAAAAATACTCAAACCGAACTGTGTTGATGGAGAGACATGATATCGTAGCTTGGCGCTGTTGCTACTTGAGGGCTGTTAGGAATGTAGATTATAAAAGCGTTGTGTGGCTTGATGAAACATTTGTAAACGCTGGCCACTCCTTAACCAAGGGATGGTCAGACAGAACACCAGAAGGCACAATGAAAGCCCTGTTAGGAAAGGGAGGTAGGATCATTGTCCTGCATGCTGGCACTGCAAGAGGCTTCGTTCCAAATTGTTCCCTCATGTTCCAGTCACGAGAAACAGGGGACTACCACAAAGAAATGAATGCTGCTTCCTTCACGGCATGGTTTGAAAATTCCCTCCTTAAAAACATTCCTCCCATGTCCACGATTGTTATGGATAATGCTCCATACCATTCTGTAATGCAGACGAGAAAGGCTGACATGCTGGCTTGGGTAGAAAGAAATGTCTTGCCTCGGAACACAGATATTACTATTGAACCTTGTACTACAAAGTCAGAGCTAATGGAGCTTGTGACAGCTTACAAACCGAAACCCGTTTATGTCATCGATGAGATAGCAAAAATGAATGGCCACCAGGTGATCAGGCTGCCTCCTTACCATGCCCATTTGAACCCCACAGAAAATATTTGGTCACAAGTGAAGGGTTACGTAGCTGAGAACAACAAGAGGTTCACCATCGCTGAAATAGAGAGACTGACCAGAGAGGGTATTGAGAATTTCACTGCAGAAAAATGGGTCTCTGTGGTGAAATACACAAGGGTACTGACACAGAAACAGTGGAAAAAGGAAGGAGTTTTGGAACACTGTGTGGAAGAAATGATCATCTCCCTCGGTTCCAGCTCCACAGGTGAAGAAAGCGATTCCTCCCTGGGAGTTGCTCCACTCACACCGTGAAGGTGAGTAATTTTCTACTGTGATGAACAAAGTGCATCTTAAAGCTGAGTAACCAGTATGGGAGTCTGCTTTCTGATAATCAGTATCATATGCATAAAATGTAATTTCAGATTTTTCTTGAAAATTGGTAATGCAAATTTTCCAGCTTTAGCATGAAGTCGACGAATTGCCTTGAAAAGCTACTGTTTGAATTCAAGTATAAGAGGTGTTTCCAGCACCCTTCAAAATTTTGATGATGATTATTATTTTTTGTCTCTGAAAATAATAATAATAATAATAATTGTTACGGAGATTTCCGTGGTAGGTAGAGGTGAAAGAAGGTGCGGGTGTGAATGGGTTTCAAGCTACGAAATTATAGTGCAATGTAAAATTATTTTAAAATTTAACAAGGTTATATTTTCTTTTCAAAACCAAACAATAACAAACATGGCAGGTACAAAGTAGCAAAAAGGGTAGTTACGATATTTACAGGTTTTGGGCTTCGCGCCCTGACTTCAGCAATCAGCTCAGTTTTACCCCAAACACAATTTTAACAGAGGGGCAGAAAACCCCATTCATACCTAGGAGCCCTTGCTCCAAATTACACTGAGAAGCCTCCTCGAGGCATACAACATACAATTTCCAAAAGAGCCACTCGCTCTCAAATTTAGGCCTCTCCCAGGCCACACCAAACTCCACCTTCAAGCTGTCCTCAACGGACATAAACACAGGGGTAAAATACCCACTCTACTGAGGTCTATTAAACGAAAAGAAGGTTAATTACATGACCTCTAAAATCACAATTTGAGAGGAGGCGAACTTGCACTCCTAATACGCTTTGCTTAAGACCTACTTGGCACTAGGCCGATAATACAAGGGCTAATCCCATACTAAAGAGGTGACTTAAGAAGAGAACAATTTGTTTTACATTAACGAAGAAAAAAAAAAAGTTCACCTCGAAACAATATGAGTGGGAGCTCGAGAGGGTTAAGCACTCTCTATCCCGATATGTAGTTTGAAAGGTAGAATAGATACCAGATGTTTTTACATTTTAAAGGAAAGTTACATGGTGGAAGGCCTAGCACCCGCCCCGAGAGTTAAACTGCTGAGCTAGCAACGAAAGAAATTATTAATTGGCCATTACCTTGTGTTGAACGGCTGGAGAAGAAAGAGGCGCTTCCCGCCTCCTGCTCGGTACTTAATACACTGAAAGATGGAACAGAAGTGGCCCGGAGACCTTTTTTTTTTTTATTTTTTTTATTTTTTTTTTAAATATATTTTTTTTTATTTTTTTTTTTTTTTGTTGATGGCCAGTGGATGGGAGCCCCGGGGCGAAAATGATGCCCCCCTACTCATCTGTTTCCTAGGTTTGGCCGATGAGGCAGGAAGTCTCTGATCTCACTGCACTGGCGGGGGAAAAACCATCTGTCAGATAGGCCAGAGGCCTATCGTCAGAAAAGAAACCCCCAATTCGCTACTAATTTGTTTTCAAATAAAGGAGTCGGAGTGAAGTATTAAATATAAGAGCCCTTCTTAACAAACAGCCCCTAACCGGGAAAGAATTTTGAGATGTTTAGTGAGAGGAATGTGTCAATTTGCAAAAGGCCGAAAGGGTTGGCAGGTTCGAAAATTAAGGCGGGTCATAGAGGATCCAAGGGCCACGGTACTTCAGGCGAGTACTCGGCTTCTTAGTCCTCATGACCCGCTTTAACAGTAGAATACCAGGGTCCTCTGATAGGTTCGAGAGGATCCTAGCCCTGGTCATCCTCACTACTTTATTTATCTGAGATCTAAGTGTGGGGATACGAAGCTCAGCCCGTATCCTCTTGTTAGATTTCAGATAAGGTGCTCTGGTCATCATTCGTAGTGTCTTATTCTGAAAAGCTTGTAATTTTGAAAGTGGAGTCTTTGCAATATAGCCCCAGGCCTCGCAGCCATACAGCAGGATGGGCCTGATACATGCTAGGTAAATATTTCTCTTGATGGTGGTAGAGATATACTTATTGCCTAGCAGAGGTCTCAACGCTTTCATCCGTGCTGTGGCACGCTGTCTGGCCTGTTCTATATTGTATCTCCAGGACATAGTTCTGTCCAGAATTAGGCCAAGGTATTTAATTTTGTTAGTCCAAGACACGGGGGCTTTATTAATAGTGAGGCGATCAAGGCTAGGCCGGCGCCGGGTGAAAATAATTGCCTGTGTTTTATCCGCATTTATTTTCACCTTGTTCCGGAGACACCACTCCCGGAAGGAATCGATCCATTGTTGCAGTCGTCGGACGGCATAGTCATTTCGTTTCATGCCGATGTAAATGGCTATGTCATCCGCATACTGCTGGATCTCAACTCCATCTAGTGCGGGAAGATCGTTCACATATAAGCCGTAGAGTGTGGGGCTTAGCACTCCACCCTGTGGGACTCCAGCTCTAAGTACCCGAGGGGTGGATTGCTCCCCTTCACAGGAAATATAAAATTTCCTGTTAGTCAAATATGACTGAATAATTTTGACAAGGTAGGAAGGAACTTTATATAGTTCCAGAAGTTTCACTATGAGATTATCGTGCCAGACAGTGTCGAAAGCTTTCTCTACATCGAAAAATACTGCTGGCACGCTACGGCGCATATTGAACGACCTTGTGACATACTGTGTCAGGCGCAGCACCGCAAGGGGGGCACTGCGCCTGGACCTGAACCCAAACTGCTCAGGTCGCAGTATGTTGCGGGTGCTGAGGTATCCGTTAAGACGTGAGAGAAGAAGTCTCTCGAATATCTTAGAGATATGTGATAACAGGGTTATCGGACGATAATTTTGTGGGAATAATTTATCCTTCCCTGGCTTCGGGAAGACTATCATTTTACCAGTCTTCCAGACGTCAGGGAAGTATCCCAGTTTGATACAGGCCGAAAATATGGTAGCTAGGAAGATTACTGCTCTATATGGCAGTGATTTGATTTCCTTGTTAGAAACCCTGTCATCACCGGGAGACTTCTTCTCATTTAAATTTTTAATAACCCTGCGAACCTCGCGGGGCTGGAAGTCAGGTACGTTAAAGTCTGGTGTCCATTGTCTTTCGAAAGCCAAGGCTTTTCTGCGTATCTCACGGGTCCGTCGTTCGTCATCGTCATCGTCATTGTCAGCTAAGTTGTGAGTTACGCACTGGCTTTCAATGGTGTCCGCAAAAGCCTCGGCTTTATCATAGGGGGAGAACACCAGGCCGTGCCGTCCGTGGATGGCACGCCGGGGTTCCTGAGTTCGAGTCAGACCGCGAGTGACACGCCAAAAGTCGCGCTCTGACTCGTGCTCTGAAAGATGTCGGCAGAATTCCTCCCATCTTTCAATCTTACGTTCCAGCAAGCGATTGCGGACTTCGCGGGCTAGTTCCTGGTATTCCGCCCGGTCAGCTGGGTCCCGGAATCGTTGCCACCTCTTCCTATGTCTATTTTTAATTTGGATCAAATCCTTAAGGAGATCCGGAGTAGTGTCATTATCAGAACCAGGAGAGTTCTGAAAATGATTATTATTATTATTGTTATTAAGTTTAGCAGCTCGAATGATGTATTTCCGGGCGTTGCAGACCTTATTGTTAAGGTGCGCAATCGCGCGGTCAACATCATTCGTGCTAGTAATCGGAAATGTTTTCAGGTTTTTATTGACATGCCACGTGAATTTGTGGTAGTCAAGGTTTAGTTTAGAAGTAGGAAGAGACGGCTCATCGAGCCTAACCCAGGTAAGATTAAAGATGATAGGCTTGTGGTCAGAATTTAGTTCATCAGGGACTAGAAAATCAATAGCCCTGCTGTAATATTTGGTGACTGCGACATCTAGGACATCAGGTAGGCCACCATTATCCGGATAGAAGGTGGGCTCCGTGGGGGCATATACACTGATGTCGGTATCTACCATATGTTGCTGGAGTATTCTCCCCCTAGGATTTATAGTCCTGGAGTTCCAGTCGGTGTGCTTGGAATTCAAGTCGCCTCCGATGATAGAGGGCGTATGGCTAGGATTATTAAGCAAAATATCAAGCTCCGCTGTATGAAGCGGAGCACTGGGGGAAAGATAGGCCGCAAAAATACGATAATGATAATTACTGTGTCTAATCTCGATACCGAGAGACTCAATAGCGCCGAGAGGGAGGGGGTCTATGACGTGATGAGTAAGCTTGGACTTAATCAGCACGGCCACGCCCCCGCCCTCTCTGTCAATTCTATTCTATCTTTGCGGTATACCGCAAAGTTTTTAATTTTGAAGGGCATATGAGGTTTCAGCCATGTTTCCCCTAGCAGGAGGATATCGATGTTATGCTCAGAGATAAACGACTCGAGTTCGTATCTCTGAGCAGAAACACCCTTGCAATTCCACGCACAAATTCTGAGGTCCATTGTCAAACAGTGACTGCCTCATTAAGGTTCTGAAAAGTACTGAAAAGCAGCACTTAACAGGACTCCAATTTTGTCAATCACGGTTTCACAAGTCCTCAGTTTAGTTATGGTGTCTTTAATAATGGGCAGTAATTTTGAAAAATTAATCTGCCTCACGAGGTTCAAAATGTCACTCATGCCCGAAAAGTCGGAGATGGGTGACGCTTCCACTGAGGGGGCAGGGTTCGATTCAGGGGCGGGGGCGGCCTGGGCGCCTCCAGCAGCAGCTGCATAGGAAAAATTGGGATCTACTGCACGGGAGGGGGGGAGAGCCTTTCGCTTCTCGGTTTTCAAGACCTCCCTGACGACCTTCTGTTCCATAATATTGCGGAACAGCTGGCATCCCCTCCAGGAGGCTGGGTGTTCACCCAGGCAGTTAGCACACTTAGCTGGTGCCTCCGGATTTAAGGGGCAGGCAGCAGCTGAGTGGTTTTCACCGCATTTCACACATCTCAGAGGCATTTTACAATAGTTAGCGGTGTGCCCCCACCTCTGACATCGGTGGCACTGAGAGGGGCCCTCACGGCCCCTGAAAGCTTCAATTTTCACAGAGCACCCGCATAAGTGCCTGACGGAGTAAATAGTTTCCGAGAATTTATCCTTCGGGAGGGTGACGCTCATAACACTCAGAGGTACCACCTTCTTGGACGTGGCATCACGTCGCGTGTACTGGTACACGTCCTGAGGTTGGTATCCAAGTGCTATGAGTTCCTCTCGAACCCAGTCCACGTCCACTGTGGAAACAATATTTCGAATGATAACTTTTAGAAGCCTCTTACTCGCGAGCTGGTGAGTATAGAAGCTCTTTCCATTATCTTCGAAATACTGCTTCAGCAGTAGGTAATCATGCTCATTTTCTGCATGAAACTTCAGGGCATCCCTGGTATTGATTACCCTGATGTTACCAGTGCAGCGCGATTTTAAGTATTTATAGTGGCGCTGATACTCCGACTCATCAGCTACCACTATGGGGGGAACAGAGACTTTTTTGGGGGCTGATACATCCATGGCCTCGCCCTGGCTTTCTTGTGAGGAGCTCTGCCCTGTCTCTATATTATTTGGGGTCGAACGCGCGACCCCATCAGGCCTAGGAGGCTGAGAGGGGGCAGTGCTGGTGGAGGGGAGGGGGTCAGCTGCGGGAGCTGGCGGTTTAGGCAGGAAGTCAGCTAATGTTAGATTACCGTCAGTGGGCAAGGAAGCCAGGACTCCATATTGGTTGGAGGTGGGGACAGGTTTAGGTTGCAGTGGCCTATTTGCTTGTTTATACCTAGCATATTGCCTACGGAATTTTTTGGCTTGTGGGTGATCACTGCGAAGTAGGAGAGCCAGCTGCGCCGGTATCTCTCCTGTTCTGGAATATTCCACAAGCTTTTCTTTGGTAATGGAGGAGGGCAGTAAATGAATAGTGGAAGCAGCCTTTGTAGCCGGCAAGCCAGAATTAGCACTACCAGAAGGAGATTTAGTAGCAGGCAGAGGAGGAAAGTCCTCTCCACCACCTCCCGGTGGCGGGGATTTAACCATCATGCACTACCAAGCACTGTAAGGTACACCAAGCAAGCAAAAACAGCAAGTGATGTAGCACTTACCAGATTATACCAGAGAAGTAGCCAAAAGGATTGGTTAAAGATCCAATTTAGCGCTTCGCTTGTATAATACTTGGTACCTTATAACACTGAAAAAAGCTCACACCAAAGCAACAAGTGGGAGAGTACAGCACTATGCGTCCGCAGTCACCAGAAGATTGTTCTCGAATGGCTGCCCGGAGACCCTAAAATCAGCAGTTTAAATACTCTCGCAGAAAGTTCTAGGCGTTAGGGGAAAGAAAACACCCTCCCACAAAGATTTTATTGGGTAGGACCCCGCAACAGATTCAAGCTGGGGAAAGATACACCGGATTGGTCAAAAATTAATAGAAGAAATTCGGGATTGGATACATTCAAAACAAGGGGAAGAAAGGGGTAAATATTGCCAACTTAAACAATGACAGAAAGAAATTTAACAAAGAACAAACATTTGAAGTAAAAATTTCTCCAACAAAATAGTTCTTTGACTCTGCACTAGGTTGCACTATTGTAATTCTTCAGTAGTGTCCTCTAGAAGAGAAAGTTCACACTTCTTACTTCAAGCGAAACAAAAACACATCAAAAATGACACAGTTCAAAAACTCAAAAATTTCCAGGTAGTGACATCTTCTGAGAAATTTGGAAATTAAGACCGTAGATAAAGTTCAGACTTCCTCCAGAAGAGGAGTTTCAACTGGCGCAACTTTTAAATAAACGGTGTGGAGGTGTACCGCCCGGTACAGACCTCCCCCCCCAAAAGTTCCTCCAAGGGGTAACACAGAAGAACATAACCTTTTGTTTGAAAATAAGTTCCAAGTTTTGATGTTGATATTAAGATAACTTGCAGAAGTATTTGAGAAATTTCTTAATTCGGTTCCAAAATTTTGTTGTTGCAGGAGAAGTAAAGTCTTTATGTTTGTAAAAGTTGAATTTCTGAAGATAAACTTTTAATACTTAAAGGTGATGAAGAATTTTGCAATGTCCACCAAATATTGCTGTAGAATTCCGAAGTGTAGTCATTACTTATAGTAACTGTTCATGTAGTTGAGGTTAATGAAGTTGGATGGCCAGACCGGCCGTTGCAGCTTGCGTCCAAAGGAGGCCGCTCGGACCCCTCAAGTACCCTGAGATACCGCTCGCCCGCACTATGAGGGGAGCAGAGGTGTTGAGACACGCCGCGCAGCGGTGAACATATACAGGCTGCGGGCCAGTAGCAGGTCGTGCGCCGCACATCAGCCTTGGCCGGGAGGAGAGCTCCGGCTCGCCGTGCACATGTCGTCCTCGCTGGAGAGGAGGGGGCCCATCCCCCTCCCCAGTTGCTGCACGGCGCTGCGCGGCTGCGGGGGCACTGAAACATTAAAGCTAGGCGGCAGAATTGTGTTGGACCATCATCTTTTTGAGGGCACAGGCTTTGTGGAGAGGTTGAGGGGCCAGCGGCGTGCAGTTATCTATGGCATTAAGTAAGCCACTGTGTAGAGTTGAGGAGGAGACGGGAGCGGGGTAATGGCCGTGGCAAGGACAGAATGGCAGTTTAACGGTGCGGGGGAGGTTTACAAAAAACTTACATATGAAACAAAATATTATAGAAGGGGCAGAATGCCTTAAAAGTGAAACTCGATAAAAAAAAAAATATAACCTTTATATTCCTTTCAAAATAATATGAAGCAAGTTAACACAGAAATTACACCGGTTTCACCTGGGACAGGTGAACCCTAAATATCCTCTCGGTGGCTGGATTACTTAACAATAAGGTAACCGGCGTAAGAAAATCGAGAATGACACAAGGTCCATGAAATCTGGGGGCAAGCTTGCCCGCGGGAACAAAATTCTTGACCATTACTTGGTCACCTACCTTCAAAGGGGTGGGTCTCCGTCCACGATCATACCTTTCCCTAACCTTTTCATGAGATACTTTAAGATTGGCTTTAGCTTTCTTCCAAAGATCTTTAATGTTGTCCGGATCTATTGTCTCGGGTAGAATGTCACTCAGAGACCAGAGGTTAGAGAGCGGCGTGTTGGGAACAAACTTGAACATCAAAGAAGCTGGAGTAAACTTGTGAGATTCATGAACCGCCGAATTCAAAGCGAAAGCTATCCAATGCAGGGACGTGTCTCACCTAGAAGGATCTTCATGATGATAGGCAATGAGTGCGGACCTGAGATTACGGTTAACCCGTTCAGCCAGAGATGGTTGAGGGTAGTAAGCAGAAGTAGTTACATGAGAGATGGACAAATCAAAACAGAATTTACGAAAAAGATTTGATGTAAACGCCTTAGCATTATCAGACACAATATATTGACACGGACCAAAAGAAGCAAAAATAGAATTTAAGCAGGTAATGGTAGACTGAGCGGTAGCCAGCTTAGTCGGAAATAACCAAGAAAATCTGGTAAAACCATCTACGCACACAAGGATGAACTTGTTAGCATTACCCTTTGACTGGGGGAAGTGTCCTACATAGTCGATATACAGGCGTTCCATGGGGCGCGACGCTTGATGCGAAGACAAAAGGCCTACCTTGGTGGACATGGTGGGTTTACTGAGCAAACAAGATTTACAAGCTTTTACAAGTTCACGGATTTCACCGTCCATACCTTTCCAGATGAACATTTCACGAATCTTTTCACGGGTTTTAAAGATTCCAAGATGCCCCCCCAATGGGGTCTCATGATAGTATTTGAAGATCATAGGCACAAGAACAGCTGGAACCACAACCTTCATCATCTTGTCATGCTTCGAAGGGCAACATAAAACACCATTCCTCAGAACATAAGGGACGACATGTTCCCCAGAAGAAAGGGTTTCCATTATCGGAGCCAGCGTCGGATCTTCACGTTGGTATTTCTCAATATCTCTAAAAAGCATGGGAGCATCTGTTAAGATGGCATTAACACCAGATAGTATGGACTCGGGAGGTGATGGACTGTCGGCCGGTTCCTGGGTCTCGACGTCGTTAGAAAACATACGGCTGAGTCCATCAGCCACAACATTTTCGGTACCTCTGATGTGCCTGACATCGAATTGGAAGGCAGAAATACGGATGGCCCAACGGGCTATACGACCAGTACGACGCGGCCTACCTAAGACCCAGCTTAAGGCTTGATTATCTGTTTCCAGGTCGAATTTGACATGTTCCAGATAGAGACGGAACTTCTCTAAGGCGAATAAGACTGCTAAGCCTTCGAGCTCATAGATGGAATATTTGGCTTCTTGAGCCGACAATGTCCTAGACGCATAGGCGATGGGTCGCCTCCCTAGTTCAGTCTCTTGAAGAAGGACTGCAGCTACCGCCGACGACGACGCGTCGGTTTGGACGATGAATTTCTTCGAGAAATCAGGCATAGCAAGTACAGGGGCATTACAGAGAGCTAATTTAAGATCTTCGAAAGCGGCTTGTTGAGAAGGTCCCCACTCGAATTTGATGCCTTTCCTACGTAGAAGGTTTAAGGGCGCCGCTCTATTAGCAAAGTTAGGAATGAACTTTCTGAAGAAATTCACCATACCAATGAACCTGGCGATACCTTTAATGTCCTTGGGAGGTTTAAAATCACGGATGGCCTGTGTTCTAGAATGATCGACTGCTACACCATCAGGTGACACAATATGCCCTAGGAATGACATAGAGGGCTTAGCAAAAGCGACCTTGGACAACTTGACAGTTAACCCAGCCTTACGAAGGCGATTCAGAACTTCTCGCAGATGATCTAGATGTTCTTCAAAAGTCTCTGAAAATACGACGACATCATCTAAGTAGTGATATAAGTACTCGAATTTGATGTCGGAGAAGACCCTATCTAGTAGCCTAGTGAGTACAGCTGCTCCGGTGGGGAGCCCGAAAGGCACGCGGTTGTATTCGTATAAATTCCAGTCCGTGGCAAACGCTGTAAGATGTTTAGACTCTTCGGCAAGGGGAATTTGATTATAGGCCTGATTCAAGTCCAAGATAGTAAAGAACTTGGCCTTACGAAACCATGAAAAGCAAGAATGAAGGTCGGGAAGGGGCACAGATTGCAACACCACCTTCCGATTGAGAGCCCTGTAATCAATGACAGGCCTGAAGCCTCCTTGGGGTTTCGGGACTAGAAAAATAGGCGAAGAATACGCCGACTTAGAGGGCCTAATAATACCATCCTTCAACATCTGATCGATGATTTCTTTCAGAGCCTTCATTTTAGGTGGAGATAGCCTATATGGTGGAAAACGGACAGGAATCGAATCCGTGACCTCAATTTTGTATTCGATCAGGTCAGTAACACCAAGAGTATCAGAGAACACCTCGGGAAACGACTGACACAATTTGCGAATACTATCAGCCTGTTCCTCAGGTAGATGTCTAAGGTCTAACAACATCTCATCCTGGGTAGGCGAAATAGAAGAACATGATGCAGAATTACACTTTAACAAGGGAATTTTACAATTGGACGCAAATTTGAATGTGCACGACCTAGACTGGAGATCGAGCACAAGACCAGTGTGAGAAATGAAGTCCGCTCCCAGTATGATGGGGCAAGACAAGTGCTTAGCCACAAACAGTTTAATTTTCCATGTAAACTTATAAATACGAATTTTGACCAGTACGGAACCTAGAATTTCTAATGGAGATGAATTAGCCGAAACATATTGGATCGCCGACAAACAATAGTTAGGAAGCTTACAAACAGATTTCAATTTTGAATACCAATCAGCCGAAATAATAGAACAAACACTACCTGAATCTAAGAGGGCTGTTATAGGCTCGTTGTTTACCTCAATTTTGAGAAAGGGGACCGGTGCGGGGGAATCCGCCGCAATCCTAAGACACTCTTTGGGACCTTCAAAAGATGAATTTGAAAATTGCTTGTTCCCTGAATTTACAACCTGTTTACCGGGGGCTGAGTCTCGAGAAGATGGATTAGTCGACTCAGCCGAAGCCACTAGTCACTTTTTATTTTTGGCATAGGTGGAACTTGCACCAGAAGTTGAGCAGGAGGGGGTGCTATTCGAATTGGGACAATTCTTGGCAATATGTGAGAAGGCCCCACACTTAAAACAGCCTTGTGATAACCCGGCTCCATTCCTTGTCCCACTTGACTTGATCAGTGGACACTTGTTGCGCAGATGGTCAGGCGACCCACAAGCATAACATTTACGGGGATTGACTGGTCGACGAGGCGGAGGCCGAGTGTTACTAAAGGAAGGCGGAGGTTCTTTCGCGACACGCAAGGAATCGGCGGATCTAACTCCTTCCGCTGAGACGGCCAATGCTTCAAGTTCCGAGAAAGTTTGCGGGCACGCCGCGAAACACAAATATGACCTATAGGGAGGTGAAATTCCTTCTACAATAGCCTGTACAATCTGATCTTCAGGAAAATGAAAGGCAAACACCCTAGTATAAAACTTAATGTCCTGTATGAAATCAGCCAAGTTTTCATCCAAGCGCTGTACACGATAATAGTACTTCTGAATAAGGGAGGACCTGGCCCTAGCAGGGATGAAGTTAGCTAGCAAGTGGGCATGGAAATCCTCAATAGATGATTGCTCGGCAATGGCTCTAACTATTTTGTCTGAGAGAATACCAATAGCATACGGATAGATAATTTGCAAAATCTGACAAGGGGAAAGAGAAAACACAAGGGCGTGATCCTGAAATTCCACTAGAAATCTTAAAAATGAAATTACGTCACTGGTGGTATTAACGGAAAACTTAGATATACCTCTGAGCAACATTGCCAATGGATGAGGCAAGCTACTAAACCCGGGTGACATAGTAGGTAAAGGTTTCAATGGCAAAGAAGTTAATTCAGAACGGATGTTACTCAATGATGTACGGCGTTCAGACTCGCTGTCCAATGGGGCAGAGATAGTTTGAGCAGCGATGGTTTTCCTATTGCCTTCTCCCTTAGCAGGTTCTTCCTCGCTACCTACATTCACTATGGTGGGCTGATCAGATTTGGGAGGAACTTCCCCCGTTAACAACTGAGTGACTTTACTAGACAATTCAGAAATAGTTTCAAGGAGCGTATTAGCTTCCTTCCTCTGAGCATCATTCACCTTTAGAGACAACAGATCATTAACTCTATTTGAAAAGTGATATAGTCTGCCTTGCACACGCTTAATTTGATTAGGAGACGGATCATTTTCATCAAAAAAACTAACTACAGATGCTAGCCCAGTAATATTCTCGACGATCGTGGAAAGAGAGTCATCAATTTCTTTCTCTCCCAAATTGGGGATGGAAATGGGCAAATCAAGGGAGTCTCTAAGCTTGTTAGTGTCTATTGCAACCGTGCCTCCAGATTGCACGTTTCTGATAGTTAACTCGTATATCAACTCCTCTTTGCGCAAATAGTTAAGGAGGAGAACGTCGCGAGGGCCGGGCATGATGACAGAACAATTTTGAAAAACTCACAAATGCCAGCAACTGAGAAAATTGTTAGAGTTCGGACAAAAGCAATGTTTAGCCGTCAAAAGGGGCTAAATTGAGACCCATTCAACCACGCTCTGCTACCAACTGTTACGGAGATTTCCGTGGTAGGTAGAGGTGAAATAAGGTGCGGGTGTGAATGGGTTTCAAGCTACGAAATTATAGTGCAATGTAAAATTATTTTAAAATTTAACAAGGTTATATTTTCTTTTCAAAACCAAACAATAACAAACATGGCAGGTACAAAGTAGCAAAAAGGGTAGTTACGATATTTACAGGTTTTGGGCTTCGCGCCCTGACTTCAGCAATCAGCTCAGTTTTACCCCAAACACAATTTTAACAGAGGGGCAGAAAACCCCATTCATACCTAGGAGCCCTTGCTCCAAATTACACTGAGAAGCCTCCTCGAGGCATACAACATACAATTTCCAAAAGAGCCACTCGCTCTCAAATTTAGGCCTCTCCCAGGCCACACCAAACTCCACCTTCAAGCTGTCCTCAACGGACATAAACACAGGGGTAAAATACCCAATCTACTGAGGTCTATTAAACGAAAAGAAGGTTAATTACATGACCTCTAAAATCACAGTTTGAGAGGAGGCGAACTTGCACTCCTAATACGCTTTGCTTAAGACCTACTTGGCACTAGGCCGATAATACAAGGGCTAATCCCATACTAAAGAGGTGACTTAAGAAGAGAACAATTTGTTTTACATTAACGAAGAAAAAAATAAGTTCACCTCGAAACAATATGAGTGGGAGCTCGAGAGGGTTAAGCACTCTCTATCCCGATATGTAGTTTGAAAGGTAGAATAGATACCAGATGTTTTTACATTTTAAAGGAAAGTTACATGGTGGAAGGCCTAGCACCCGCCCCGAGAGTTAAACTGCTGAGCTAGCAACGAAAGAAGTTATTAATTGGCCATTACCTTGTGTTGAACGGCTGGAGAAGAAAGAGGCGCTTCCCGCCTCCTGCTCGGTACTTAATACACTGAAAGATGGAACAGAAGTGGCCCGGAGACCCTAAAATCAGCAGTTTAAATACTCTCGCAGAAAGTTCTAGGCGTTAGGGGAAAGAAAACACCCTCCCACAAAGATTTTATTGGGTAGGACCCCGCAACAGATTCAAGCTGGGGAAAGATACACCGGATTGGTCAAAAATTAATAGAAGAAATTCGGGATTGGATACATTCAAAACAAGGGGAAGAAAGGGGTAAATATTGCCAACTTAAACAATGACAGAAAGAAATTTAACAAAGAACAAACATTTGAAGTAAAAATTTCTCCAACAAAATAGTTCTTTGACTCTGCACTAGGTTGCACTATTGTAATTCTTCAGTAGTGTCCTCTAGAAGAGAAAGTTCACACTTCTTACTTCAAGCGAAACAAAAACACATCAAAAATGACACAGTTCAAAAACTCAAAAATTTCCAGGTAGTGACATCTTCTGAGAAATTTGGAAATTAAGACCGTAGATAAAGTTCAGACTGCCTCCAGAAGAGGAGTTTCAACTGGCGCAACTTTTAAATAAACGGTGTGGAGGTGTACCGCCCGGTACAATAATGATAATAATAATAATAATAATTATTATTATTATTATTATTATTATTATAAATTCTTCTTCTTCTTCTTATGTGCTTTCTTCTCATTAAGGTGGATGGACTTATATTTTTCGAATTTTAGACAAGGCATGTGAGATTTTAGAAATTAGGAATCATGATCTATGGTTAGAATATATACTTTTTTTTGCTTCAGATTTCAATAAAAAAGAGGTCCCATGACTAATGATTGCAAGTTTAAAGGCACTCAAAATGACAAGACGGACTTCTACCTCGCACAACTCTAATTCCAATTATATCTGGCATCTTAAAGTGTGCCGTTGCCTATGACAGGGTCCGAACGATTTCTCCTCTTTGTACCTTCGCCCGGATTTGAACTCAGAATGTTGCGCAGGCCTGTTAAAATGCCATTCTGATACTGAAATCTACCTAAAATTAAAATAAATCTTACGGAGATAGACTGAGGAAGGGGAATGAGGAGTTTGTCTTACGATATTTGAGCTGATATAATTACTGCTGAGCCTCCTTGGAATAATAGCAGTGATATTTAACGTTTTTCTAACTCTTTGATCATCACCGTTAATGGATATTATTTTCTGCAGAGCCTAGCGCAGAACGAGAGATGTTAACTCTGATGTAGTAACTCCTGCCGGATCATGTGGCAACACAGCACTCCCACTACTTTGTTCGGCGCCACGTGCTGCAAACTGTCAGAACGCCCACATTGTTTTAATAGCACTATAGATCTCAACATTACTGCGTTGAGGGTAAACAGAACTTGACAGCCATAATCCACTTTATGACCATCCTGCTCACTCCTCTCCTCTCTAGACTAAGTTCTATGGAGTAGTTAAAGGCCCCTTCTATATCTAGGAATACCACCATAGCAAGTTGTTGTTGATCCAAGGCACTCTCCAGCCTAGAAACTAGCTGGTGTAGTGGCATCTCAACCGACTTCCCTTTTTGGTATGCATGCTGATGAGGATGCGGGGGACAGTCTCTTAATACTTTCTCCCTAATATGTCTATCCGCCAGTCTTTCCAAAGTCGTAAGAAGAAAAGACGTTAGACTAATGGGTCTATAATCCTTAGGTCTAGTATATGAAGACCTTCCGGGTTTGGGTATATACACTATCTTCGCCTGATGCCACAAGGAGAACACGTACCCATAGTGAGACAGGCTCTAAAAATTTTGACCAGGTATGGTATAAGGACCGTGCCCGCTTCCTGAAGAAGTGCTGGGAAGATCCCATCCATTCCTGGGCTTTTATAAGGGGCAAAAGATTCTAATGCCCACTTCACCCTTCTTGGGGTAACAATCTCTGCGGCTTCCTTCCAGCCACTTCTATCGGGTCTGAAGGATCCGCTCGATTCTACTTCACTATTCCTGACTGCTGAACCTGGAAAGTGGGCATCAAGCAATAAGTTCAGGGTCACCCCCTCTGTGGATGTATATCCACCCAAAGGTGACTCCAATGAGCCCAGCCTTGCCCTTCCATCCAAGGTTAGAATTTTATGAAGCCTTGCCGCTTCATGTTGACTTTCGATGGAGTCACAAAACTGTCTCCAAGATTTCTTAGAAGCCTTTTTGACTTCTGACTTGTACTTTCTTTGTGATTCTTTATAAGAATCTAGACTTTCTTGATCCGGAAGTTCCTTGTATTTATTCCAGAGTCTTTGTGTGTTTCTCCTCAGGTGTTCAAGATAACTGTTCCACTTGAAGCTTCCTGTTACTCTTTTTGCCTTAACGACTGGGCAGTTTAATTCATAAGAGGTAACCAGTGTCTGTGTGTGAAAGCTTACACTGAGCTCCAGCTCCTCTTGGTTGGTAATTATATTTGAGGGTCCTCCTTCCAGTCCCCTCCTCACGTCCTCCCTAACAGACATCCAATTGGTTTGTCTAGGGTTTCTATAAGATGGGATTTTGAAGGAGCCCTCTATATAAAACACAATGTGTCTATGATCTGACAAGGAAGGCTCCAAAGAAACTTTCCAGTCTTTAAATTCCTGTACGATTCCCATGGAACCCAGGGTAAGATCCATGATCTCCTTACTCCTGTTGTTGATGAAGGTTGGGGTATCACCTATGTTTGTGATCTCACGATCAGTTGTACATAGAAATTCTATGAAATGCTCTCCCCTTCGGTTTGTGTGTTTACTTCCCCAAATGCTGTGATGAGCATTGGCATCACATCCTACTATGAGGTTAAGTCCTTGTTTCCTACAGTGTATCACCAGTCTCTTGAACTCCTCCGGCGGGGGTGGAGATTCAGAGTCTCCTGGGAAACATGCAGAACAGACAACCAGGTCTCTTGGCTGTCCGCCCTCTTCATATCTCACTAGAACTGCTACAAGGTCTCTAGTAATGAAGCCCGGTATAGCCCAAGCGTTATGATCCTTAACTAGTACACATGCTCTAGGCTTCTCCTCCGCTACTCCACTGAGTAGAGTGAAGCCTGCACATTTAAGTCCCATGATATGCCCCTGTCTATGCCAGAGTTTAGATGAGATATTGCGTAAAAGTTGCTTAAAGCTAAAATTCTGCAATTAATGCATGCTGTTCTCAGAATAAATGTGTGCTTTTGACTTCTGAGTTACAGGCACTACACAAGAGAATGGTGGTCGAACATATGCAAGATCTGAGTGGACCACTATTCAAAACCTCTGCCTTTGATATTTCTTGTCATGTTCTTTTCAAACTTGAACCTGACATATGAAAGCACTCGTGATCAAGAACTCTAGGTTTGATATTTCTTCTAATGCTACTGCATCAAACTTGTGTTAAAGAAATATGTGCCAGCCAATATTGGAAACAGTCAGCGAGTTTGGGGTTGGATTTTTCTGTACTTTTTACTGCCAGTATTAAAATTACTTTGGTTTAGGAATTGCACCTCTTCTATTTTTACCGTCTGATTATAATAGAGGATAGTTGGCCCATTGTACTTTTAAAAACAATAATATACTGCACCACCATTAGCATCACATGTTCAAAATTATTACTCCTATCTCAATTAGTGTTGAAGAAGATAAATCACAAATCCTTTGTGAGTCTACTACCCCCTGTGGGTGGGGGACACAGATGAAGAATACACCCACGGTATCCCCTGCCTGTCATAAGAGGTGAATCTGGCAAGATGATGACTGGAAGCGCAACTGCCTATAAAACTAGGGGCCCTGTAAGGTTAGGACTCTCCAAGATGATAACGGGAAGGACATCTAGCAAGATGGCGTCGGGAAATGCATCTAACCATAAAAGTAAGGTTAGGCCCCTCCAAGAAGGTGTCGGAAGGGCATCTAGCAAGATGGCGTCAAGAAGAGCATCTGGACGTAAAACTAGATCCTGTGTAGTTAATCCCCAGCATCTGTGAGGTTAGCCTTGCACTCGTGCGCGCCTTAGTCCCGTCAAGATGAAAGATGTGAGGTTAGTATCGTTCTCATTCTCAAAATTCCGCCCCCCATACCTGTTAAATGCACGTGGTGTGTGGCTAAGTCCCGTCAAGATGACAGCAGTGAGGTTACCCTTACCCACTTATTCAAATTCTGCGCCTCACACCTGTCGAAAGTAAGGTCAGGACATGTTAATATGACATATGCGAGGTTAAGGTCGCCCAATTATTCAAATTCCGCGCCCCACACCTTCGAAACAAGTGCACGTGGTCAAAAATTGAGGTTAGGATCCATCAGGATGACAGCTATGAAGTTAGCCTCACCCACTTATTCAAATTCCACGCCCAAAACACGATCACGTGGTCTGAAATGAGGTTAGTACCCGTCAAGATGACAGCCGTCCAAACACGGGCACCTGTCCTTGTTTGTAAGCAATAGCACTTGACCGTGACGTCATGAGTACGTGACCATGACGTCATGAGTTCAATGACCCTGCCAGGGTTCAATGACATCGCGAGAAAATGCTGACGCAGCTCCAGTTCTTTTAAAACCCGTGTTGCTCTACGGCTGTTGACTAATTTTTGCCTTAATAGTGGGTCTTTATTAGAAATCTGGACACTGAAGCTTGTACTCTACCCCTGTTATTGGACTTACATCCAGGTACACAGCACATTAAACTAGAAACACACCGCACAGGCAACTCAAGAGGAATCATCAACAACCTAATCACCACCGATGTTGTTTGAATAAATAAGTTATTTTAGAAAAAACAGCTTCTTATAGCACTAAAAGAGGCTCTATAGACCTTTTGACGACTACAAATAAATATAACTTACGATTAATAATTTTTAAATTTCCGAAAATTTCTGGTAAACAACACTCCATTTTCCGCTTTAATGACATCTTCGATAGGTCGGTTAAGGTCTGAGATATTGTAGTTAGTCTTGGCCACACAGTGTTACCTATGTCTTATGGCTGGTTGCCATCTAAATTAGCAGCCGTTGATGGACGGCAATGACCGGGAGACGTATTTATAATCTCTGGTTTCGCAAAGGGAAAAGTGAACCTCGAGTAAGGAAATCGTTGCTCGCTCGACCCGATTAGCCCGAGTACTTTCTGTTGATTGATTGATTGATTAAATAATTAATTAATTCATTCATTAATTCATTATTTCATTCACTCCTAACCTAAACAAGAAACCAGTTAGTGACTTGTTTTTCTTTCAGATTATTGAGACTTTTCCTTTTGGTTCACTGAAAGTTACGTAATAGAATGAATTTACTTTAGAAAGTGTACAGACTATTATTTGATTCCGTTTGAGAAGAATACAGAATGACTGTTTTCTCATTCATTAAACGTCTTTTCTTCAGGTGCCGACCAGTGTAAGCGATTTCTGGTAGAAAATACATTAATACTGTGTGAATACTGCGAATAAGATTGCTCTCATTTTCCTGCCTCAATGAGCCACCTGTTTATACACGGTGTAGACTCTTCTAGTATCTGAGATGTTGTAGCTTAAAATAAAATAGGTAGGTTATTTGTGCCGGATGTTTTATTGAATGTCCTGAACAAGATTACAACATTAATTGGGCTCGCTTCATCACTCTGTTGTACGGCTAATCTCAGGGTTCCAGAAGAAACTGTGTGGTATTTCCTTCCTCGCAACTTAAAAACCCTTTCTCTACTAGAAATGACAAGGTTGTTTACCATCATGAAGGCATTCATCGTCACTTGGGAGAGCGTAGTACGCGATAGAGCATGCGCACAGCTTCTCTCTGCTCCCGCTGTGGGTGGGGCTGTAGAATAACACCCTCCTTTCGCAAGACGCAACTAAAAGACACCCCAGGTGTTTTGAATTTGGGAGAGAGCGTTGGCGACAACGGGGCACTTAGCTGAGTACTAGCATTCGTTTCACTTTCATGTGCAGGGCTCCTTACTTTCATGTATCAAATCCGAACTCCTTTGGTCAACTCGTGCTCTTTTCCGAGTCCGACGCTATTACGTTCATGTCCTTCGTGGTCCTTGTCTTTCTTTGGGCGACACCTTCATTTTTCAAAGTGTCAGATCCCTTCCGTTTTTCTCCATGATTAGTGCTAATACAGTGTGGTTGCCTAGTTGTGCTTCCTTTCAAAACATTAATCACCACCACCACCTAAGTTACCGGGTGAATGAAGTACACAGCATACACTTCCCATGGACAAATCTGAGCCATGATCAAAGAGGACATGTTGACACAGAGATGAAACTCAAGCCACTTGTAGTTCTAGTCCTCACTCATAGATAGCGCAACAATGCCCATTGTGTGCAATAACTTACAGTTATTAGCGCTGAGAAGTAACTTCTGGCGTTTTGACGCACATCTGGCCGTGGTCACCACAGCTCCTGACTCCTTTTACTCGGTGTCCGACCAATTTTCAGGCACTGGAAGAGGCGTGTTCATTTGCTGAAGACGTTAAGCATGGAGGTGCTCTCGACCTGTCAACATCCCCCTCCTGTTAATCCTGTGTATCCTGTTGCGTCTCAAACCTGTAAAGATGTATATGGCCGTAAATGTTTCAACTGTGGCTCCAAAAATTATTTCAGGAACACTTGCCCTGGTGTCAAGCGTAATTCCAGCGGTTGTTATACCTGTGGCTCTAAGCAACACCTCTTGTTGGTTCAAAATAGTGGTCAACGACAAGAGGCTAACTAAATGAAGTAACCGACACTTGAAAATTTTGTAACTTCTGAAACGACTACCTTTCCTTACCAGTGCAATAAGATTTCTGCTCATGTCGCCTCTCAAGGTACTTGTGCTCTTCTTGAAGTTAATAATGAACCTGTGAATGCCTTGCTTGATACTGGAAGAGTGGTGTGTTTGATTAATTCTGCTTGGTATTACCAAATGAAATATTCATGTAGGTTGCCTGAGTTGGAACATACCACTGTCAAATGTGTTTCTGCTGTCAATTCTTGAAAATCATGGGTTTGGTGAAGGCTAATTTAAGGACAGGTAATTTTACCTGGAAGATCAAGCTCTCTGTAAGACGCAGTCTTTCCTGCAATTTAATCCTTGGTACAATTTTTTTGTCTAGCACTGGACGAATGTTAGACCTGCAAAATAGAAATTCCTTTTTTTAAATGTTCACCTAACATTAAATTTGGTTTAATCGATTTCCGTTGAAAGTCTCTATTGTTCCTTGTGTTGGTTACCCTTCCCCTGGTGAACCTAGCGACATCAACAGACTTTATCTAAGTCATTTGGGGAATGTAGAAGCTAATCAAGTCCGTGCTGTTTGTAGAGACTTTCCTGAAGTTTTCACCAGAATGTTGGGTTTAACTGATGTTTTGTAATGCGAAATTGAGTTATCGGACAACCAACCGGTTAGATCTCCCCAGTATCGTCTATTTCCACCAAACATGCTTGAGTTGAAGAAGATAATAGAACTAAAGGGGAAAGATGGCGTTATCAGACCCTCTACTTCACCACATGCTTCCCCAGTATTCTTGGTACCTAAGCCCTCTGGTGGCTTCAGAGCTGTTATCGTCTATAGTGCCTAGACTAGTAAGATAGTACTCCATTCTATCCCGTTGCCGGACTTGCACACTTATTTCGGGTGGTTTTCTGAGGCAAAATTCTTCTCTGTACTTGACCTGAACCAGTCGTACTACCAGGTACCTTTATCTAAAGTATCTATCCCCTCGTGGCTTTTATCGCCGATTGGAATCTGTACGAGTTCTAGAGGTTGCCGTTTGGTTATCGTGTGGTGCTGAGGTCCTTACCAGACTACTGAATTTTATGCTCTCTGACATAATGTTCAAGTTTGTGTTTAACTATTTTAAGGACTTGGTATCTATTCTAACACCTTTTAGGAACATACGGAGCACATTAGGGAGGTTATACAACGTCTGAAAAAGGTCGGATTTACCGAGAAACTATCCAAAGTTGCATTCGCCAAGCCTAGCATGTAGTTTTATCAGATGTTGTCTCAGTAGACCATTTTAGGACTCAGGCCATCAGAGATTTCCAACCTCCTTTGGATGTTAAATGTGTTGCCCGCTGCATCGGTATGGTGAACTTTTTCAGAAAATTCATCCCCAACTTCGCCGAAATTGCTGCTCTGTTGAATTATCTTAGGCGGAAAGATTTAAAGTTCACTTGGGACAGTGCCCAACAGGTAGCCTTCAATTCATTGAAAGTTGCTCTAACCAATGCCCCAGTGTTGGCGATCCCAGATTTCAATAAGCGGTTCATTGTAAAGCTCGATGCCTCAGGCAAAGCTGTTGCTGGTGTCCTCTTACAAGAATATGAAGATAGGCATAGATATGTAGCCTATATATCTAGGAATCTTACCAATCTGGAATGCAAATACTCTATTTATGAACTGGAATGTCTCACGGTATTGTTTGCCCTTGAGAAGTTTATGCCCTTCACCGAACACGTAATCTTTGACTTAGAAACTGACAATCAAGCTCTTTCTCGGATACTAAATCGGCCCTAAAAACCGGTAGAATAACTAGATGGGCACTTGTTATTTCATCCTTTAGTTTCAATGTTCGACATATTAGAGATTCTGAAAATATCATTACAGATAGCTTGAGTAGGATGTTTGATGGAAATTGTGAATCCTGATGTGCCATCCCTTCGGACCTTACTTTATTGTACCATGAATTCGGGAATCATAAAAAATCTGACCCAGAATTGAAAGGGATCATCAGCAAAATTAATGATGGGACTGACATAAAACCTTACTCCTTATCAATGCCTGTTCTTTGTTGAATGATCAGAAGGACCATAATCTCAACATTTTTGTCCCTTAGGTTCTTGTACCAGTCATTTTCAAGTATTACCATTGTTCTCCAATCGGCGGTCATTAGGGTATCTCCAAAACCAGCGAAAAAAAAAGCAGACAGTTCTTCATCTGGAAGAAGATTGACAGTGACATCAGAACTATGATTAAGTCTAGTAAATCTTGTGGCATTAGTAAGCCTAACTTGAATAAACGTGTTGGATTGCTGTCATCGTCACTATCCTCTCGTCCTATGGAAAGGCTATTCATCGACTACGTGGGCCCTCTCCCTAGGTCTTCTCTAAGAAACACTCATATATTTGTGTGTATAGGTGCATTCTCTCAGTTTTGTTGGATATTTCCCACCAGATCCACTAACTCGCGTACTTCCATAGATTGTTTAAAAGATATCCTTTATTCCTCCCAAGTTGCTAGTTTCTGACAACGCCAGTCCCTTCACTAGTAACTCATTCCAAAGGTATCCGTTCGAGCTTTGTATTTCCCACGTTACTACCACTTCGTACTATCCTAACCCTTCATATTCTGAGGTCAGGAAGAAAAACTTAAGGTCTGCACTGATTGCGTATCATCATGTTAATCAATCCGAATGGGATTCTTGCCTACACTGGTTGCCCCATGCATTTAATTCCGCTACTCACGAATCGCATGGTAAGACACCTATGGCTCTCAAGTTCAGTGATAACCCATATTCTCCTATGTTCAATGTGCTGTGTATCGAAGCTCTTCTACCTGAATTGTCTAAACCTAATGACGTTCAAAAAATTTGGAATGAGGCCAAGAAGAATTTGTCTGTGTCATACGAGAGGGTCAATAATAAGTACGATAAATGTAGGTCATCTAAATGGGAAGTTGGTGAATAGGGGTTTGTGAAGTGTTACACGTAGAATAAAGCACCAGAAACAGTTGACAGAGATAACCGAGAAGAGAGCACAAGCTCATTTAGCAATAGATAAGTACAAGACATCAGTAGACAGGAAACGAAGACGTCGAGTCCATGCACTAGGCAAACAGGCGACCATCTCCGACACTGCCCAACCATACAACACCATAGCTAATACTCACCCAATAAATGAATTGCACAGAATGCAGCTCGAATGACTACCAAGCGCTTCATACGCTCACACATACAATGAAAAGAAGATAAAGCGGAAAATTATTCATGCAGCCAAAACACTTCATTCACCGCTACACAAAGACACAGTAGCTCAGCAATCACTGAGTCACGTCATCATGTATGGACCCAGCACTAAATATTCCACGCAAAAACAGGCAAGACATCATTCCGTTAAGTTATGTTACAACAACGATTAGGCAGGAACCTAGTCCAAAAGCCCAATTAGAAGATCGACGAAGTTAATTACTAAAATGGTAATTTAGCTGCACATCACTCAAGCACAAGGTACAAATACCCAATGATAATAATTTAAGGAAACAGTACAATTGCATCAAGACAGAAAATGTTAAACAAAATTCTTAGGTTACATGTTATCTATCAGAATAATTATGTAAAAGGCTTACTAATGATCGATCCACCAACACCTAACAGAGTTAAAACGAATTAATTCACTCACCAACCTGCAGTATGCGTACCAGGTTCAACAAAAGTGCAAAGCCGTTTCCAAAGTTGCATTCAACCCATTGGGGATCGGGTAACATTTCCAATTAACCAACTTTAATTTGGGAAAGATGAACACGCCTAATTTGCCCCTAGATATCAAGTCCCTTGTACTGTATTACAGTTTTTATCTCCAGTACCTGTATTGGTGAGCGATCCACTTTATAAACGAATTAGGCGTGTTCATCTTTCTCAAATTAAAGTCGGTTAACTGGTAATGTTACCCGATCCCCGATGGGTTGAATGCAACTTTGGAAACGGCTTTGCACTTTTGTTGAACCTGGTACGCATACTGCAGGTTGGTGAGCGAATTAATATCCAACAAAACCACAACGCTCACAGTAGTGCACGAACCAAATGAGTAATAGAATTTTGAGACAACTTCGAGCCGAAAAGGTTAGGTTAATAAATACCACGTCATAATATTTGTGAGGACTCTGCTAGGTGAGCGAGTTTCATTTAAGATACAATTTAAGAAGAATTCTGAAGTCGATTACAATATTCAGGGGTCATTTCGTACATTGAATTGAAAATAATTCTGATAAGTTGTCTGAAGACAATATTTACTATCTTGAAGTCTACTTTTCTTAGGTGCTGCACAAGGGTCCAAAATTGTGGAAATAGGGAATTATTGCAGCTCCCAGTGAAGAAGCTTTATGACATGAGATATCTTTATGGAAAGCAGAGGAGAACATTGCCATCTTCAACTTTCTTCTGAATGTAGGGAGAAATCATTCAATGAAGTGGTTTCATTGACTCCAGGACCCTCTGATATGCAGAAAAGGCTGCAGGGTATGTATGATTCAGCAGGGTAATTACATCTGGATTTTTTGTGTTTGTATTGAAGTTCGTTTGATGTGATGTTATCTTTATTTTATATCGGACCTATCTGCCTAACATCTTACTAGATTTGCTGTCCTCGATGCCAGTTTCACACAGGGAGAAGATTCCCAGTCATCTTCCACTGAGAGTATGTTTCAATGTACATCAGGAGCAGGAACTATGGTCATTTGATTGTTATCCGTATTGTGATTTCCTGTATTAACTTCAAGGGAGAACATTTTGTTTAGGGTGACAGAATGTAATGTAGCCTTGTCTAAAATGTTGAGATGACTAGTGGGTTATTGACGCTTGTGTTACTGCTCTGGATGTTTTGTGTTAACAGGATTAGCTTTCTCATTCCTGAATGTATTTTTGATTCAAATGAACTGTTAGAGAGGCAGCAATAGGCTTCTCTCTGAAGTAAATCCACTCAGTTCTTTGCATTAACGTCAAACATTGAATTCAGCATCCAGTGGTCCATTGGAGCATTTAAGAGTAACTTTTTGTATCAGAAGAGGAAAATTGAATCCTGGGTTTCAAATACTTAATGGCCAATTGCATAACTTATATAGGCCTACCTGTAGGGCAAAAATATAATATTCCTGCTGTGCTCAGTGTCTCAGACAGTAGAGTGCTGGCCTTCTGAGCCCAACTTGCTAGGTTAGATCCTGGCTCAGTTTGGTGGTATTTGAAAGTGCTCAAATATGTCAGTCTTGTGTCACTGGCATGTAAAAGAACTCCTGTGGGACAAAATTCTGACACCTCAATGTCTCCAAAAACCAAAAAGTACTTAGTGCGACGTATAAACAATAACATTATTATAATATCCCTCTGTCTCTTCAGTCTTGTGTCGCTGGCATGCAAAAGAACTCCTGTGGGACAAAATTCTGACACCTCAATGTCTTCAAAAAACCAAAAAGTACTTAGTGCGACGTATAAACAATAACATTATTATAATATCCCTCTGTCTCTTCAAATCTGTGGTGACTGGTATCGCAAGGTTTTCATACATGAATTAGGCCATTTGCAAAATAATTAATCAACATGAATGTTTTCCTTTCATTTGCATCAGTTTAAGAACCTGTTCCTGAAGACTTTCTCATTTTAAAGGATAGGTCTAGGTATTGAAAGTCAAGTAGACAGTTTTGGAACTTGTAAGAGAACATCTTTATGACTCAGATGTTTCATATGATGCTTCTTGAGCTCTTTCGAATATAACACCCAATGACCCGTCATGATCTTGGTGCTATTTGAAAAATTATGGAACTGGTCTTGGTAACTGGTGCAGTAACCACGTTGTATCCTTTGGCACAGAGTGCTGTTATGGCTGCCGATGGTAGAAATAAGTGTTGCCTAAGTTTTATAGCATTATAATGTACTTGAAATACGTAGTGCAATATGGAATACCTTGTAAAGAAGAGATGTATTTACTGCAACAGCCAGGGACGTAGTGCAGATTTTATGTTGAATACATTGTAGAGGAGGGATGTGTTTACTGTAGCAGCCAGGGACATAGTGCAGATTTTATGTCGAATACCTTGTAGAGGAGAGATGTATTAACTTCAACATTCAGGGACGTAGTGCAGATTTTATGTGGAATACCTTGTAGAGGATAGATGTATTAACTTCAACAGCCAGGGACGTAGTGCAGATCTTATGTTGAATACCTTGTAGAGGAGAGATGTATTAACTTCAACAGCCAGGGACGTAGTGCAGATTTTATGTGGAATACCTTGTAGAGGAGAGATGTGTTTACTGCAGCAGCCAGGGACGGAGTGCAGATTTTATGTGGAATGCCTTGTAGAGGAGCGATGTGTTTACTGCAACAGCCAGGGACATAGTGCAGATTTTATGTTGAATACCTTGTGGAGGAGAGATGTGTTTACTGCAGCAGCCAGGGACCCACCTGCCAACCCCTTTAAGTACATTTACTTTTATAACCTAATTTAATTTACCATGCGTCATTCTCCATAGCTCAAGCACGCAGTACCATATCCATTGGCTGAGATACAACAGGATATGACATCATTCCATTCAGTCAAGTCAAATCTATACCATTACCAACCCACGCACAATATATACAAACTAAATGCAATCTGTAACGAAACAATGTACAGTAGAGAACAGTAGCGGAGGATATAGCACACTCACAGCCTTGAACAGTTGTGTTAGCAGGGAAGGATGTCTTGAAGAGGAATTACGCCAAGTACCCTGCAAAGTGCGCTTTCTACCTGCCAAATCTCTTAATGGAATACATGCTGTGCTTTAAAATGTCAGTGTCAGCTTTTCGCCACTGTCCAACATAGAATGTACTGCTAAAACCCTATGGAATGATAGAGGCCTGGGTCTCACCCTGTTTGCTACATCACAGACCAATGGTTTTGTCGCTAACAGTAACCCCACCAATCCAGACCAACGGCTTTGTCACCAGCCGGCATGATAAATTAATTCATCTTTTCACCACTGTTCTACATTGAATGCACTGCTGTACGATCGGTTCTCAAGTTCAAAATTTGGCACTGTGCTGAAACAAAGGCCACATTAAGTGAACATATGCCCTACCAACAAGTGATGATACTTCCTGTGTGACCCATAAGCTGCTCTAGACTGTAGTGCTTTAATGTAAGCTGCCACTCTCAGCAATTTTGTCATTAATTAATCCAACCCTCCGTATCAATAATTTTGATACTAACATTAATGAGTAGGGTACATTGCTGCACGACCTAAACAAACACTGTCAATAAGTGATTTCCGATGAACCAGAATCTCTACTGTCACTACCAGTTACCATGTGAGAGGCCACCTAGGAGACATTGTGACTAACAGTAATATTTGACTTCACCATGGTTAGCGCTCTTTGCACTTGGTTATACTGCCAACTATGTTGAACCGCTGTCAGTTAACACCCTGGGTGGAAAACGGTGCAGTGGGAAGATAGCGTGACATCACTATCATTATGACAATACCCTACTCTTAAATTTATATTACGCAAATTGTCTGGGCTAATTATCATGAGTTTCATGTTAGAAATAGAAAATCCTATTAAGTTGTGAAGCTTTATATATAACCTACAGCTAATTGCTATCCAATAATGTGTATGGGGAAAAGGAAGCTCAGCTGCATTGGACATCTGGATGAACAAGGTTATTTATTTTTCTGTTATAATGTTACATTTCTAGATAATATCATATTTTCTATTCTCTTACACAATACCACACAGTGTGCATATCATCATCATCATCATTAATGTCCTACTCCAGTCGCCTCCTCCACTCCATTCCTTCCTTCCACTTTTCCTGCTCCATTACTTCCTTCTTCTTCTTCTTCTCCTCCTTCTTCATGTGCCATGTCCTCGCAGAACGTTGGCGATCAGTAGCATGTTCTGTTGTTTGTTCATAGCTGTTCTGAACAGAGTAAGCTTTGTCACCCCAAACCACTGGCTCAAGTTGCCGAGCCTTGAATTACTACTTCTCCCCGGACCACATTTTCCATTAATTTTCCCCTGGAGTATTACTTGCAGAAAGTGGTATTTACAGTTCCGCATCATATGACCAAGGTATTCTAGCTTCCTTCTCTTGATGGTAGTGAGAATTGCTGGTTCTTTGTTCATACGGAGCAAAACGTCTATATTTGTCATTTTAGCTGTTCATTGTATCTTCAGCATCCTTCGGTACGTCCACATTTCAAATGCTTGCAACGTCTTGCACATGCCTCAACGCCGTATAATAGAATGCTGAAAACGTAGCACCGGAGTAGTCGTGTCCGTAGTGAAATGGAAAGGTTACGGCTTGTCGAAAGTTTCCTAAGTCCACTGAAAAGAAGTTCTGGCCTGCTCAATTCTGCATCAGATCTCGTGAGTAAGGTCCCAGTCATCATTGATGTGACATCCCAGGTATTTAAATGTTGCCACTCTCGCGATCTGTTCCTTTGCTGCTGTGAGATTACCTCGAATGCCATCTTCTTTCCTACTTATGACCATCCACTTGGTCTTCTTTACATTAAGCCTCAAGCCCATTGCGCTGCTGGCTTCAGTGACTTCCGCCACATCCAATCCAGCTTCCCTAATGTGCATATACGCGCCATTATTTAAATAAATATCTAAACTTGAATTGACTGTATTGGCACTATCCCAAAATGGCTGCAGGTAACCGTCTCTCCATTTTTGACCTTCAAATGCCCATGAAAAGTACCAACCTAACGAACGTTACAACTTGGCGATTCCCTTCAACCCCGAACGCCAACACTTACCTGCTTATTGACGAAGAAAGTAGATCATATGATAACATTTTCCTGATTAGTTTTACTTAAAATTTTCACAATGTTTTTTTCGCCTTGATTATGCATTTCTTTTAATAATCCATTACAAGCGATGAATATTTGCATATTTAGATGACCCCAAGCACATCAGGAGTGAGAGTGTTACGAGGAAGGGTTGGCGGCCCTGGCTTACGTCACATTCTCACAGGTGTACCATGTGTGCTGTCTATAGAGGAACAGGTGGTGTATGACATCACAGTCATTTTTCTTGTCCACGATGAAATGTTAAATAATTAATGTGCGCATGCGCAGTAGCAAAAATTTGGACTTAGTTTTTGGACTCTAATTCACTGTCTCTAACCCCCAATGATGTCATCACCCCTCACTCACTAAGTAAACATGGTTACCATGTGCTCTCCCAGTCATATACAGTACTCTTCTGTGTCATATCTGTCAGGTAATAGTACAAAAACACATCTACTCCCTCCTTGTACCCTAATGAATAAGTCTTAATAGGATTTGACGGTGCCTACATGGGCGCCCGCAAAGGGGGGCAAGGGGGGGCACTTGCCCCCCCCTGGAATTCTAAAGATGTTGATATTCAATTGTTTAATATCATACTAGATTATTTCATAAATTGAAATTACTGACAGTCATCTAGCATATGTTATAACTGGAAGTTTCTGTAAACAATTGAATGTTGCTGACGTTATATTGGTTTTTATATTCAAGAAAATTGTTAATGTGCCCCCCCCCTGGAAAAGATCCTGCGGGCGCCCATGGGTGCCTACAAGTGAACTGGCAATGTTCGGTTTGTTTACCGTAACAGAGATTCAAGAACGGTCGTCATGAAGGAAGGAGGCCAACAATGAGAGAAACATACTGTAACTCATACATACATTCATCTTCATTATTGACCTATGCATCCGGGAGATAGTGGGTTCAAATCCCACTGTCGGCAACCCTGAAGATAGTTTTCCGTTGTTTCCCATTTTCACACCAGGCAAATACTGGGGATGTACCTTAATTAAGGCCAAGGCTGCTTCCTTCCAACTCGTATGCCTTTCCTATCCTTATCGTCGCCATAAGACCTATCTGTGTCGGTGCGACGTAAAGCCACTAGCAAAAAAAATGCTGACTGTAACAATAATCGTATTGATCTCCCTCTACTTCCTGTACTCTCCACGACAGAGACCATTATTCTCCTGTGTAACCTATCCTCCATTCGCCTCACATGACCCCATCACCGAAGCCAGTTTATCTAACTTACTCTCAACCATTGATTGCACCTTCGCTTCCAAAATGCCAGTGAAAATCTTACTGGGTATAATGACCCTAAACCTTCTTACTGTCTATTGCTTGGAACGTTTCTTAATTATATCCGTGTTCTTCTGTATAACTTTGTTGACAGGGAGATTCTGTGCTCTTATTTGTCTCCAGACCAGAGGTCACTTTCTCTAAAATATGGCTGTCCTAGGTGTCTAGATGCTTAGGTCACTACAGGTCAGATAGTGGTGTGTATATCATCAAAAAATTCTAAACAGAATAACCAAAGGATCATCCATGCACTTACATTTCTAGGCTCACTTTGTGACTACGAATGAATGCATATCTTTTTTATTAAACACTTTTCTTTTGGGTTGGTACACTCAACATTAATTCTTATTCCTTGGTTTCCATTACAGATGATAAAGTCAAGAGAACGGATGAAGCGGAAAAAGGTCTCGCCAGTGCTGCAGAATTAATATGAATACAATTATGTAATGGTTCCTGCTTTTCAATACATGTGAGCTTAGTAATGTAAGGTTACATTACTAGTTGATCATGAACGGTACCGGGTCATAATCAGCCCATCACTTAAAACAGAAACAACAACGCACAGATAAATAACCAATAATGTATATATGTTTCACCAGACGTAAGTTCAGGTGGAGCAGTATAACATATGTGACTGTGGCACTGTGTTTTAAAAGTTTCTATAATCTTGAAGAGAAGATTGAATATCTCCAGGAAACAATCTAGGAATCGTTACCAGACGTAAGTTCGTGTGGAGGAGTTGTGACTGTATGTTTTAAAAGCTTTTAAAATTTTGAAGAGAAGAAAGATAAATAGCTCGAGGATCAGTGTTGTAGTTGTGTGCTTGGCGTATGAAGATGTTGTTGATTAGTCGTGTGTCACCTGGAGTGTGGTTATTGATACAGGGCGAGCTCCAGAATTTTTCACGATAGTCAAGTGGAAGGAGATGGTCTTCTCAACAGAAAACTTTCACTTAGCTGACATGATGTTTATGAATTATGTCACATACTTCCACACAATACTTAAAATACCATATATCATTCCACGAAAAATTCCGATCTTAGCGTGTGTTCCAGTATTTGGCAACTCGATGGAGGTTAGGTACTGTATACTTTCAGTTTTGAAGTATCATTTCATTGATCCCGTTTGTTGTGCCTTCTAGTTTGTTCGTAGAGTGCAAACATTTGCTATTGGTGCTGTTATATATATTTTGAGTTATTTTTGTGATTTTATGTGATGTGAGTAGCCTGCTTGTGCAAGACGAATTTCTTTCATTCCAGGTTTAGTTCTTCAAGTTTTACTTGTTTTTTGAGAGTTTGGAGTGTAATTAGAACCATACGCGTTCTTAATGTGAAGAAATATTATGATCATGAACTACCGGTACCTAGCTGTTGCGAGTAAATATGTGTTTGTGCTTCTTACCTGTTGTTTGGAATAAATGAACTCAAAATATATACAGTGTGCATTATGCTTTGTTTTACTTCTTCCTTTCCTGGTTTTCCTTTTCCATACACAAATGTCGTGGGAAGGGTTCAAGGAAAGAGCAAAAGAATGAGGTTATGTTAGATCGTGATTTAGGTAGTATGGGCGTTTTGGGGTTTTATATGAATTGCATTAACATTTTCAGTAATGAATGTTGCATTTATTATTGAATAGATGTAAATTTACATTGAAATGCGAACGGTGAACCAGCGATACAAGCTAGCGTAATAAAAGGATTGCCAACATAACAAATAAGGTAGTAGCAATTTACTTTTCAAGTAATAGACACGATAAAAGCTTGTGATACAACTTTCCTACGGAAATGCAATCATCATCCTTATCACAATTAAAAATTTAACGAAGTAACAGCTGTCATTATCAAGTTTATTACGAGGTACTATAGTAGTATGTATTTCCATACGTTGGCGGAGAATGAGGGGCCACTATAGCTTCCATGACCTGTTTTCTCAACGTATTTTATTATACAGGAGTGACGGGTCTATTTCTCTTACATGATCCTTGGGCCAGGCCGTTGCCTACGAGATACACAAGGCCGGGAAATACAGCACACTAGACTCGTCCTCGAGATACTTCCGGGAAGTGCCGCTAGAGTTCCCTTTACTGATCTGTCTCGCCCAAGGTCTGTCTAGGGAGGTCACTGCCTCAGCTTGGTGACGAGAATCCAGTCGCAGTTGTGAAAGCACTTGGCAATGCGCTCGGTGTCGAAGTGACCGACAGTGATATTGATGCGTGTCATCGTCTACCCCAAGAGAAGCAGGAACTCCCTCCTCCTCTCCTTCTAAAATTTTGCAGCCGGTTAAAAAAGGATCAGCTGCTCGCAGCAAGGAACAATAAATCAACACTAAGCTCAAAAGATTTAGGTATCCAAGCAGCTAACCGAGCTGTATATATCAACGAACATCTGACATCGGGGAATAAATATCTCCACAAGATGGCCAGGGATCTACGGCAACATGGATATAAATATATTTGGACAAGGGACTGCAAAATCTACGTAAGAAGGACTGAAAACCATCGATCAGTGCGAATTAGGAGCATTGATATTAGAAAGTTGCAGAGCGAAGACACAAGTGTAACGGCACAGCCAAGATATCATACCAACACTCGTTAATGGCAGTACCTAAGTGTTACAACAAATATTCCATTTTTCCATTAGGCTGTTATGAAATACAATACGATTCCATAAATAATTTTGTTTTACAGAACATCAGTTCATATACAGTTGCTTCTCACCTGGACGGAAACAGCTCTACTGGCCCGTCAAAATCTTACAGTGCGGTTAGGTGCTTGTACCTAAACAGCTGGAGTATCCGAAACAAACTTGAGGAAATAGAAATTCTGTTGCACATTATAGGCCAGGTAGATATATTGGTTGTGACAGAAACTTGGGTAAAAAGTGAGGAGGCGAAATACTATAATATACCAAATTATAGAAGCATCTTTTCACACAGAGACGGCAAAGCTGGAGGTGGCTTAGGTATTTACATTTCGCACTGTTGGAAAGCAAATGTGAAAATGAATTGTGAACTTGATCATAGCTTGAAATTTATAGGGATAAATTTTGTAGTAGTAAATATAAAAGTATTGATTTAATTGCAGGATATAACCCAAATAGGAATAATGCCATACCATTTCTAGCATCCCTCGAAAATTTTCTAAGTAAAACAACTAACAATTTATGCCTATTATTGGGTGACACGAATATTGATATCTTAACTAGTGACGAACTAAAAAGAAAATACATGAACCTGCTTTCTTGCTATGATTTCAAGCAATGCAATAATGTATATCCAACACGAATATGTGATACCACAAGCACTTTAATAGATCATGTGTCTATAAATAATTCTGGAATATATTATTTATCAAATGTTGGCAACTATATAAGTGACCATAATATATTAATATTTGATATTCTTTTGCCAAATTCTAAATCTCCATCCCAATCGCTTGAACTGGAAAGGCTGAAAGCAACTAATGTAGACCAAAATAATGATAGACCTGAAAGTAGTAATATCACTGAACATAACACAAAAGTCATAAACAACGCTACTGGTAGAATTGACATAATGTATAATTCCTTTATTGACCAGCTACCGCTTGGTACACAAAAACAGAAAGCACAAAGTCATCGAACACAAAGAACTGGTAGCTTGCCATGGATATCTTCTGAACTTCTTAGCCTTATTAAGCGACGTGACATTTTACATGCAAAACTTAAAAATCCCACCCTAAAGAATAACATCAATCTCAATCAGGAATATCGCAGGTGTAGAAACAATGTGACAAATCTAAAAAGGAGCTTAAAAAACAAATATTACTCTGAAAAATTTAGAATTCATAACAAGAACCCAAAGGAAACGTGGAAAACAATCAATGAAATCATACATAACAGAAAAACAACAAAAGGCGATAATTGTACTTCTCTAGAAATAGATAACAAGATAATTACAGACAGTCAGGAAATATGTGAATCATTAAATTTATATTTTACAAATATTGTTAAAACCCTGGCTTCAGCAATCCCTCCCCAGAGCACTGAAACACTTGCAGTTCCTAGTTACTTGAACTCATTTTACCTATATCCAACTGATGAAACAGAAGTAAGAAACAAGAGTAGCTGTGGGCAGGATGGTACAACTGCCAACTTTCTAAAAGAATTCCAGGGTTCTAACAGATATCATTAACGAATCCTTGGCATCTGGTACATTACCTAGTGAGCTAAAAGTAGCTAAAGTAGTTCCTGTCTTCAAGGGTGGGGACGGGAGGAATCCTAGTAACTATAGGCCTATCTGTATTCTTTCCATAATCTCCAAAATATTAGAAACTATTGTTAAAAAGAGACTTCTCACTTTTTTAAACAAAAATAATTTCTTTTACAATGCACAATATGGCTTTCGTGAGAACTCTAAAACTGAAATAGCAACCGTAGATCTCATAAATATGCTGCAAGAGTCAATAGATTTTAATAGTTTTCCTGGTGGGTTGTTTATAGATCTAAAGAAGGCCTTTGATACAGTGGACCATGAAAGACTGTTAGCTAAATTAGAGAGAGCAGGAGTTCGTGGTGTTGAATTGAAGTGGTTTGATAATTATCTGTCCGATAGAAAACAGTATGTAGTGCTGAATAACTGTAGGAGCTCAGCAATTAGGGTAACCCATGGCGTTCCACAGGGGTCAGTATTAGGGCCGATTCTCTTCCTAGTCTACATCAATGATATTGCAACTTGCCGCTTGAAAGGACGTATCACACTGTATGCCGACGACACAAACTTGTTCTATACTGGTAGTAATATAGACTCCATTGTTAAGGATATGCAGGAAGACCTCAATACTCTGTGCTTTTGGTTTCAAGCAAATAAATTAACTATTAATGTGCAAAAGACTAATTATATGATAATGACAAAACAAGGTCAGAATGAAATCCCACACAGTAAAATATATATGCAGAATACTGAAATAAAACTAGTTAGAACTGTCAAATATCTTGGGTTGGTGATTGATAGGAACTTGAACTGGACAGACCATGTTGAATACATTACTAAAAAGATCACACCTGTTGCAGGAATTTTAAAGAAACTTAGTTATCTTATCCCACAACATCTTCTAAAACACATCTACTACTCTTTAATTCATAGTCACCTACAATATTTGAATGTAATCTGGATGCGCTGTAAGAAGTCCGACTTGAATGAGCTAATGGTAGTACAAAATAGAGCTGTTAGAAATATACTTAATCTTCCCTACTTAACACCAATAAAATATCTATACCTAAGTGCTAAAATACCACCCCTAAGCATGAGTGCAGAATTCAATACAGCTGTACTCATGTATAAAATAAAACATAAATTTATACAACACAACACTACATATACTCTGAATTCTGACAACCATCCATATAGTACTAGGCATGCAAATGACTTTGCCTTATACAATGTTTGCTCTTATAAATATGGTATAAACAGCTTGAAGTTCTCTGCGATCCAGTTATTTAATAACATCCCTGTGGAGATAAAAACAGCACCAACTTTGGCAAAATTCAAACAAAGAGTCAAGCATTATTTTTGGGAAAGGTACAGTGCTGTTTAAATCAAAATATCAGATGTCATTTAAGGCATTCTCCCAAACAATCTTGCAAACTGTCCGGAACTATTCTTATACCTCTACAACTTTTATGTTATGTAAATGTAAATACTCTGTAATCTGTTCTTGTACCTCTGCAACTCTGTGTTATGTACACTGACTGACAGAGCAAATGCAACACCAAGAAGGAGTGGTCAGAACTTTATGCCAATTGCAGGGTAGACTGACGTCACTGAGGTATGCTCATGATGTGAAATGCGCTGCTGTGCTGCGCACGTAGCGAACGATCAATGGGACACGGCGTTGGCGAATGGCCCACTTCGTACCGTGATTTCTCAGCCGACAGTCATTGTAGAACGTGTTGTCGTGTGCCACAGGACACGTGTATAGCTAAGAATGCCAGGCCGCCGTCAACGGAGGCATTTCCAGCAGACAGACGACTTTACGAGGGGTATGGTGATCGGGCTGAGAAGGGCAGGTTGGTCGCTTCGTCAAATCGCAGCCGATACCCATAGGGATGTGTCCACGGTGCAGCGCCTGTGGCGAAGATGGTTGGCGCAGGGACATGTGGCACGTGCGAGGGGTCCAGGCGCAGCCCGAGTGACGTCAGCACGCGAGGATCGGCGCATCCGCCGCCAAGCGGTGGCAGCCCCGCACGCCACGTCAACCGCCATTCTTCAGCATGTGCAAGACACCCTGGCTGTTCCAATATCGACCAGAACAATTTCCCGTCGATTGGTTGAAGGAGGCCTGCACTCCCGGCGTCCGCTCAGAAGACTACCATTGACTCCACAGCATAGACGTGCACGCCTGGCATGGTACCGGGCTAGAGCGACTTGGATGAGGGAATGGCGGAACGTCGTGTTCTCCGATGAGTCACGCTTCTGTTCTGTCAGTGATAGTCACCGCAGACGAGTGTGGCGTCGGCGTGGAGAAAGGTCAAATCCGGCAGTAACTGTGGAGCGCCCTACCGCTAGACAACGCGGCATCATGGATTGGGGCGCTATTGCGTATGATTCCACGTCACCTCTAGTGCGTATTCAAGGCACGTTAAATGCCCACCGCTACGTGCAGCATGTGCTGCGGCCGGTGGCACTCCCGTACCTTCAGGGGCTGCCCAATGCTCTGTTTCAGCAGGATAATGCCCGCCCACACACTGCTCGCATCTCCCAACAGGCTCTACGAGGTGTACAGATGCTTCCGTGGCCAGCGTACTCTCCGGATCTCTCACCAATCGAACACGTGTGGGATCTCATTGGACGCCGTTTGCAAACTCTGCCCCAGCCTCGTACGGACGACCAACTGTGGCAAATGATTGACAGAGAATGGAGAACCATCCCTCAGGACACCATCCGCACTCTTATTGACTCTGTACCTCGACGTGTTTCTGCGTGCATCGCCGCTCGCGGTGGTCCTACATCCTACTGAGTCGATGCCGTGCGCATTGTGTAACCTGCATATCGGTTTGAAATAAACATCAATTATTCGTCCGTGCCGTCTCTGTTTTTTTCCAAACTTTCATCCCTTTCGAACCACTCCTCCTTGGTGTTGCATTGTCACTGTCAGTCAGTGTATATATACTGTAAATACTCTGTAATCAATTCTTGTACGTCTGCAACGTTTGTGTTATGTAATTGTAAATAATCTGAAATCTATTCTTGTACTTCAGCAACTCTTATGTAAATGAAAATACTCCATAATCCATTCTTGTACCTTTGCAACTTTCATGTTATATAAATGTAAATACAGTCAGAAATAATTCTCTGTAATCCTCATATTGATGATGTACATATTTTATATATTGTATGTGTTTATATGTTCAACCATTTACTAATTATCTTATATACACGAACTATATTTTGATGTGTAAGTGCCCGCCAGTATGTAATGTCCTGTACAATTCCTATGTATGAGCCTGCAGGCTCGTTGGAATTAATTGAAATAAATGAATGAATGAATGAATGAATGAATGAATGAATGAATGAAGTCACGAATGCTTCTTATGGAGCCGCCATATTGGGTCTTTAAGCGAGCGTAACCAAAGGCAAGTGTATTTGAATTTAGAGGATTTCGGTGCCGTACATTGAAATAAAAACAGAAGATCAACTAATTTTCGTAAAGAATTTAATTTGGTATGTACTGTTCATGTATATATAACACTCACAGCCATTTGAATAGGAAGATAATTAGCAGAGCCTGAAATTCTTTTCTCTTTTTTTGAAACAGGAAAGCTCATGTCCTACTCTTTTACTTCCTTGCAACTTGGTCTTGCAGTGTTTCCTATTAATATCAGCTGACAAATACGTGATCTTATTGAGAGAATAATAGAAATCTGTACAGTACCTGTGTCATATTATGATTACCGGTACAAGAAATACTGAACTTGAAGTACTAAAAGACAGTTGTAATAAATTACCTTCAGCGTTTTCTTTATTAAGAAAGTAATTACCGATACTGCGTTTCTAAGGGGTTACCCCAGTGTGTTGACGAACACCGAATGCCTCTTGAGTTGAGTGCATTAAATTATGAATGGTAACTGTTGTTATCCATTCATGTGGTATTTCGTTGGGTTCTAAGGCAAAAATACTCTGCACATGTGCAACAAGGGTGATGTTCTTAGCTATTCTTAACTAGTTTATTGCAGCTATATAGTACCAAGCGGTGCTGGTGACGGTTGTTTTAAGAGAAAGTACAACTGGGCAACCATCATCTATAAACACTAATCAGAAGAAAACAAATGGAAGGGGTCCAACACTTCGAAAAATGAAGGTATCGGCCAAAGAAAGATCAAGGCCACAAAGTGCGTGGAAATGAAAAACCTCCTTGACCTCGCATGCGCTAATGCTGTCGCGGTCGGAAAAGAACAAGTGTTGACCAGGCGAAGTCGGATGGGATAGAATAGGTGTGAGCCTAACACAAGTGAAAGCAATGTTAAGACTCAGCTAAGGGCCTCGTAGTCACAACCCAAATTGATTTCCCCCTGTGGGCGGGGGAAATAGAATAACACCCACGGTATCCCCTGCCCGTCATTAGAGGTGACTGAAAGGGGCGTCAGGAGCTCCTAACTAGGGAGCGTGGGTTGGCGACCACGGGGCTCTCAACTGAGTCCTAACGTTCATGCATATAATAATAATAATAATAATAATAGTGGTTAGAAAATTACAGCCATTGGTAGACGCGATTCCTTAAGAAATAGAAACTCAGTCACTATTGAGTTAACCTAGGTTAGCCTATTTTAGAGATTACATTAGGATATTGTGTTAGGGTACGGTACGTTAAATTACAGTAGTTAGTTAGTGCGAGGGTTGTGATCTTTAAGTATTTGTCCAGCCAGATAATGTACTCCATAGAGCATTTAAGGTGAATGAAATATAGCTGTAAATAGTAACTACAGTACCATAAAAGACTGCTATTAACAATTATTGTTGTAATGATGACAAGCTGGACACAAATTGTTGGTTTGAAGAGATAGGCCAGCGAAATTAACCAATTACGGTTAAAATTCCAGACCTTGCCGGGAATCAACCCGGGACCGCTATGACCTAAAGGCAAGCACGCTAATCATTTAGCCATGGAGCCGGACGCATGAAAAGGATTTTTTTTCATAAACTACAATACTACTATTACACATTTCCTGTTACTTTCCTTGCTTGTTTTGATTATTTATTATTATTATTATTATTATTATTATTATGTTATTTGCTTTACGTCCCACTAACTACTTTTACGGTCTTCGGAGACGCCAAGGTGCCGGAATTTAGTCCCGCAGGAGTTCTTTTACGTGCCAGTAAATCTACCGACACGAGGCTGTCGTATTTGAGCACCTTCAAATACCACCGGACTGAGCCAGGATCGAACCTGCCGAGCTGGGGTTAGAAGGAAAGCGCCTTAACCGACTGAGCCACTCAGCCCGGCTGCTTGTTTTGAAAGACAGTTCCCTTTCTTTGGGAGGTTCCCTATAATATGTCAAAGACTTGGGTGGATTAGGGACGTTGAAAATTGTTGGGATGGAATTCCACTTGAGTAGTTTCCGTCCATCTGCCCTCTTTAGTTCAAATAGCGATTCTTCAAAATTATGCTAGAAGAAAATACATAATAAGACCTATAAAAATAAAATCGTTCATACAAACATATTACTGTATTATTCAGGAGTAATACGAGTGTGTAAGTTCACAAAACCGCGCACAAGACGGAATTATCTGTCATGCCTACAGTTTTGTACCCACTGAGCTCTCCTTTGCTTAACTTTCGGGAAGCGAAACACTCTAATTCCGTCAGTTGTCTTATTTTGACAATTTGGAGCGGCACAGTATCCCATTTTCTTTCAAAATACAATTAATATCTCACATCATTACATCGTGCACACCCACATAACAACGTTATTTGAGACCCAATATGGCCGCCACCGCAAAGGATTGTGGTAGCGTGACCAGACCTCCCTAGACAGACCTTGGTCTCGCCCGCTCATTGCAACACTTTCGAATATGAAAAACTATAAAAATTCATTAAAAGTAGTAATTTCAGAAGGCAGCAAACAGATATGAGATCAAAGATAGACAAAGAGCAATTGTTTGACTTATTTTCTACAACGTATTTTTTACAATATGCTTAAACAAAATAAGTAACTCAGGAAAGAAGCAGAGAAATCTGATAGCGAGTTTGTCACTTCTTACCGATTCCTTTAATGGTTCCTCAGAGTATCCGAAAAGCGGACCCAGATTGCGGTCATAAATAACTTTGGGTTTAATCGCTCTTTCACCAATTATCAGCGATCCAATCTTTTCCTCCGCACATCTGATATTTTGACATTTGTATTGAAGCCGCTGTTTGGTGAGCGATGTTATGCCCGTTACGCAAATATTTAGCGTCGTTTCACCGTATTTATCTTTTTTCTTCCCGTAAAATTAAATTTGTATTCGCCTCTGTGGTGTAGTGGTTAGTGTGATTAGCTGTCACCCCCGGAGGTCCGGGTTCGATTCCCGGGCCTGCCACGAAATTTGAAAAGTGGTACGATGGGCTGGAACTGGGTCCACTCAGCCTCGGGAGGTCATGTGAGTAGAGGTGGATTCGATTCCCACCTCAGCCATCCTCTAAGTGGTTTTCTGTGGTTTCCCACTTCTCCTCCAGTCAAATGCCGGGATGGTACCTAACTTAAGGCCACGTCCGCTTCTTTCCCTCTTCCCTGCCTGTCCTTTCCAATATTCCCATCCCTTGGAACGTGCTTATTTGATGAACCCTATGATAAAATCCTGCCACATTCATTTATTTTATAAGCCTACAGCCACCGAACTGAGCACCCCTGGGGTGTCTCGTGTTCGCAGACTGACTATGACGGGCACATCTTAGTGGCTAGTCCCTTCCGTGGGGCTCGATTTGTGGCTTAAAAAGTGGCTTAATCCATCGTGGAACTTGATTAATTGCTTCTCCACGTGGTTTAAATTGACTTGCTCAAATTATTAATTATCCAAGGTTCGGCAGGTTCATTTCAGATTTAATGCCATCCCAGTTAGGTAGAATTCTAACAGAGTACGCGGAATTTTCAGAATATTCTACTTATGATGATGTACTTCACATGGAAAAATGAGGGTTAGGAATTTTCTTCATGAAACTTGAATTTGCCTTATCACAATCAACATGTCTGGGGGGAAAGTTTCTGCATTTCGGCGTTTGCTGACACAGGTCACTTTATGAATAATAGAATGGATCTCGAGGAGATTAGGAAGTTATTAGAAACTATGGCAGAGGAGAACAGGAGAGCACAGGAAGAGAGTAAGAGAGCACAGGAAGAGTGTAGGAGAGCACAGGAAGAGAATAAAGAGGAACTCAGAAAAATACAGGGAATACAGGAAGATAGTAATGAACGATTGAGTCAAAAAATGAACATTATGGGTGCTGCGATACAGGAAGAGAATAGGAAGGCACAGGAAGAGGCGAAAAAGGGTCGTGACGAACTGTATGCAAAACTGGAGGAAACCAGTTGTCGGATTGACAATATCGTGTTAGAGTGCAGGGAAAATCAGAAAAAAACCCTGGAACAAGTTGTTACTTTGACCAGCCAGATTAAAGAGGATAATAAGGTTATCACCGGGAAGGTCACCGCTCTTCAGAGTGACGTAGTCCTAGTAAGAAATAACATTGAATCTGTGAGGAAGGAGATAGATGTTATAAAGGTAGATATTTCTACGGCACAAGAAGAGATGTCAGAACAAGTGAAAAATCTTAGAGGAGAGGTCACAGAAGACTTAAAGAAAATAAAAGAGAAGGTCGACGATGATCTCCGTTCCGTAAAGGACAGTATCTCAGTCAACCAAATGGAGATACAAGATATTTCACTCCAGTTCGATGATATCAAGAGCATGATTGACAAGGACAAATCGGAAATACTCGAACAAATTATTAATCTTGCCGGAGATGTCAAGTCCGGGAAACAGAAGATGGAGGAAAATATGGACGCCCTCCAAAAATTAGAAAAAGAAGTAGGATTCTTGAAGTTGCAGGATAGGAGCACTAGGGTCTTAGTGACATCATTAATGGACCGACAGAGTAATGTCGAAGAGGTCGTACAGGCTAAATCTACTGTAACAGAAGGAATATCGCCCGTAGCTGAATCGTCTCAGAATATTACCCATATTGAACAACCTACAGTAAATCTCAGTACTACACCGGCACAAAGTGTACCTCAAATCATTAATTTTATCCGAATGAGCGAGGACAGGCCTAGAAAATTCAACAACTTAAACGGGGTCACACCTAAAAATTTCATTAGGGACCTTGATGAATATATTCGTGAACAGAAGATCCCTACTGAAAAACATCTGCGAACAGCGGAGAAATTTTTAGAGGGAGACGTGCTCAACTGGTACCATGCTTTCCGCTATACGTTTGAAGACTATGAAGGTTTCAAGCGCTTATTCCTACAGAGATACTGGGGAGCGGATTTGCAACAAGCACTACGGTTGGATTTGTATTCACGAAAATATTCTATAGATGGGCAGACGCAGTACGCTAATTACTTCTGTAATCAAGTACGACGAATGAAAGACCTCGACACTCCACCATCTGAAAATGAGTTGGTTCAAGCGATAACAAAGCAGTTTCCTGTGGAAGTACAGCGCTTACTCATTGCTGCCAATGTTCAGACCGCGGTGCAGGCTGAGGCTATCCTCAGACAACTCGACCATACCATGAATGTCTCAACAGTACCGAAAACTCAAAGGAGCAATACTTATCAGGTCAACGTAATAGACACTCCGAAAAACCGAAATTCGACTCCAATGCCTGAAAACGGAAATCAGAGTGGACCTAAAGAGTACAAAAACCATCCCAGAGCGTACGATCGTCGATGGGAAGAGAGAAGGACGAGACCCAGAGAGGACAGGATGGAAGATCCGAAGAACGTCCGAAGAAGGGGAAGTTACAGGACACGGGACCGACCACAGGACTACAGACGGAATAGGCCCTATGATAGACCTAGATATTATTCGGATCGTAACTACCAGAATTTCAGAGACGAAATGGAGAACCGTCATCGAGAAAGCATGAGGTACATCGAAGAATTAAGGAAGGAAACTGAAAAAGGCTCAAAATGGAAGGACGCCATTCATAATCAAGACACCGATCCAGATGTGATGGGAGCCGAGAGCCCACAGTTCCAGCGACACCGGAATTCACCCCATGATGATAGATTAAATCCTTCGGCACCACAATATCAACCTGAAAATCAGGGCGCCAGAAGAAAGACTCCAATGTGAAGATATCAAACCATTACTCTCCTATGAACTGTCATATTCAATGCCTCGAACCTAAGACTCTACCGTAAAGCAGAAGAGTGAAGAAAGAAAAAAGAAAAGACCCAGGTCGGCTGTCAAAGAAATACCAGTTTGTGTCGTACAGAATGATTACCGTTCAGACAACTGACAGATGCTTGGAAGTTATTAATACCATGGAAAATTAAACAGTGAAGTAGACAGCATACGGACCACATTTTAAGGAATGAACATGATCTAAAAATTTTTAACCTTGTTTAAAAATTTTTGTCCCAGTAAGAGGTGGATGTGACCGTGAGGCCACAAATGAGTGAACAGGTGTTGGTGCGGCTTGTGTTCGCTTGTCGGCGAGATGGGGTGCGCGCGACCTTGGACAAGGGCGAGAACGAGTTTTTTGTGCAGAGGGCGGCCGGCTGGCTAACGGAATAAAAATAAAAAAATGAAGGTTGGCGAGTGAAAGAAGGAGGCCAGCGCGTGTCACCTGTAATTGCGAGGAACGATATGAATGAAATATTCGTAATATCTTTGGTGGCGACGTGCATAATTACGGAAGGTTCAAGGACTACAGTAAAATAAACTGGATAAAAGAATAGCACATTTGGAGGATATAAATTAAAAACTGAAATTTTGAAATAATTTGCACGACCTTGTGGCTAAAATGGTGATGAAGTTGTAGATTCGTACGGTAGAAGAATTTAGCCCCTAAATTGACTTTACTTCCGTGCATGTGCGCCAGACATGATATTTAAGTCATGTGATACGAATACTCATTCTCACACACACTCTGGCGTGTCTTGGACTATCACCTTCAGTCGCTCAGCGTGGAACGTCGTGAATACTGGCTTCACTCCTGTGCTCTACACCTCTGATAATTGGATATAATTTAGAACAGTGCTGTGATCAGACGTCGAATGTGCAGACATTAATCCCTTAAGTACGTGTCATTTCCAAAATACAGTTACGTGTGTGTTTGGAGTTTATGCTAAAACATTTTGTGTAAGTTTCAGCTTTCTTACGAGTGGACGCGGAAGACGTGGACGTGAATATTTCCAGAAGAGGACGGAATCTCACATCATGGATGACCAGTGCTTCACCATGAAGTTCTAAACCTTTGACCATCGTTGGCGGCGTCGGGATGCAGATTCTTTCTTCCTGGCATGGCTGATTGAGAACCCAGACTTCCAGACATGAAGATTTCTCTATAAGTTAAGTCGATTACGTCTCATTTATATCTGTTCTCTGTAGTTTTGTTCTATTCTTTCTTTCTTCTTAGTAAGCTATTTTGACACATTTTATGGTTGTTTATTTGCTCGAATACGTCGTAAAACCGACACATGTGATTATTTAACGACCATGTGGCCATGAATTTGACAGTGAGGGTTCTGTTAGAGTTATCCATGTGTTATCGACACCATCCTTGCTTATTGAGTAAATTTCGTCACGAATATGGATTAATTTATGTCTGATAGATTTACTGGTAGGATATTTCGTCCACATTTTCTATATTTTCCTTGTAATGGAACTTCTACTTGTACCTCGTGTCTGAGACAACGTGTCATCGGGATATTGAGTCCGAATTCTATGTACGAATTTAATGTGAACATGTGCATTGGGAGCATGTGATAATTAGTTGGAGTAATTAATCATCGAGACACTTTTAAGTGGATATTATGTATTTGTAGGACGATGGTAGGTCCTGATATTTCATGGCTACACATATTTGAGATTAAGATGCGACAAGTTAGGGTCGTCATTGTGGTACACTGTACGTGTAGAGTATATGGAATAATTGGCATGAATCTTCGTGAAACTGAGCTTTTCACATGTTGATGGATTATTCGCGATAAATGCAGTGTAGCCTAATATTAGTGTCTTCAGATGAAGAAAATGAAAGTCCATGTTAATCGATGTACTTTTTAATTCGTGGGAATATCCCAAATTTTCTCAAGTAATCCAGTAATTTCAAGCTCAAGGTACAGATGAATGTTCGAGAAGGCCTTAGGTCTGAAGAACAGGTCTTCGACGAAATATCTAAATAATATCTGATTCGTGACTATACCAGCTTATTCGTTGGTGCAATTTTTCGCCCTCATGTGATAACTCAATCTTGCTGTAACTCAATAAATTTGTTAACAGGAGAGTAATACGGTTGATCGACACTCGTCGACATGTACATAGTGTAAATATTTTCTTCTTGGTACTCACAGTCTTCTTGACAATTCCCGTAGTTAGCTGTAGAAGTAGTAATTTGTTAGTATTTAGAGGATTATTTTTTATGTATTCTGTTCTGAAATATGTGACACTTAGATATTGTCGATTGATAGTGGACAGGATTTCCACATGGATGGTTTTCTCCCCATTTACTTACGTTTGCAAGCCCAGGAGGCGTTTTATTTTGTTTAATTATTGGTCAAATACTTAACGTTCAGTATAAATTCTCACGAAAGGAGATGTGAGACGACGTGAACAGGTATATCCGACGTCTCGGATTAACTTAGAGAAAACCAAGGCAAATTCAAATGTTCATTTTATTGTTAAGACAACGACTGTAAATTTTATTTTTTGCTATGAGTGTTAACTTTTTGAATCTTGGATATTTTTTTATTATACTCGTTCTTACAATTACTGCATTTTTTCCAGATTGCCGATGAAGGCTTGGCCCAGACCTCATTTTTCTGAATGTAAATTTTTAATTCAACTTTAAACAAATAACTTAATAACTTTAAAGACGAAAAAAAAAATTTTCACAATGTAAATACTCTGTTAGAATGTCAGGGAAACAACTGCCGTGTACCATCCCATTTGTTTGTGCCTAGGTTTGTTACATCAAGAGCCATATTAAATTCCATAACGTAACGATCATAATCATAATCACAGATTTCATGATGGCCAATACTGCATTTAATTAAATAAAAGTGTCATATATGTTCTATACTTGGAACGTGCTTATTTGATGAACCCTATGATAAAATCCTGCCACATTCATTTATTTTATAAGCCTACAGCCACCGAACTGAGCACCCCTGGGGTGTCTCGTGTTCGCAGACTGACTATGACGGGCACAGTATAAATATGTTATTAATTATTTGAACTAGTGAGCTTAGAAATAGATTTTTTCTGATATCATACCATTTGGAAAAGTTATACATAAGAAGTTATATGCTTGCTCCTCTAAACTTAACTATATTGCGCGGTGCCCTTTACGAAGGGAGAGTAGACCTCTGAGACATACTTGTCATCCGAGCTTGCAAACCTCGTTGGTATGTCAACGATGAGAGTTTACGTACAGCATTGTAGTTAATTTTAGTTGAGTTTGTCTTCCACGTACATTTTGTGTAAAGTATGTGAGCTTTGATCGGTCGATGTTAGAACCCTCACAGAGGGGCGTAGAGAAACTTGCTACACTTCGGTCAGACGGGGCTACAACCCTCGCAGTGGTGTTAATGGCAGTTTTTCTACCTTCTAACGTCCTGATTGGCTTACAAACATATACTTTCAAAATGTTACTCTTACGATATAATTTTTTTAAGTCAACTCAGTCATATTTTTACACAAAAAAAGATGCTTGCTCGTCTAAACTTAACTATATTGCGCGGTGCCCTTTACGAAGGGAGAGTATACCTTTGAGATAGACTTGTCATCCGAGTTTTCAAACCTCGTTGGTATGTCAATGATGAGAGTTTACGTACAGCATTGTAGTTAATTTTAGTTGAGCTTGTTTTCCACGTACATTTTGTGTAAAGTATGTGAGCTTTGATCGGTCGATGTTAGAACCCTCACAGAGGGGTGTAGAGAAACTTATTACACTTCGGTCAGATGGGGCTAGAACCCTCGCAGTGGTGTTAATGTCAGTTTTTCTACCTTCAATCATCCTGATTGTCTTTCAAACACATGCCTTCAAATGTTACTGTAACGATATAAATTTGAACTTGAGTATTTTTTCCAGTAATGTGAAGGCATTAGGTTAGTCACACTTCATGAAAATAATTTGAAGTACTGAATCCTATATAAGTCAGAAGATTAGCGTAAGATGTTCAGTTCACCACGGACTGTTGACGTGATAACATCGTTCTTTATAAATGAAAGTATATACCAGCAGAAGAAGTGAGCAATATTTTAGTTTGTAATAAACTGTTGAGGGGCGGGCATACATTACTCTGCTTCTCTCTTTTTCTCAGGTGTGATCTATTATCAGAAGAAAAAGTCTATCATGGAGCAAACTATTCCGAGCTATACGTGCAAGGAGTGTGGAAAAATATTTCACCGAGGCTATCATAAGAGACGCCATGAGATATCTTGTAGAACAATTTTTCAATGCAAACTTTGTAGAAGATAGTTTAAGAACGCTTACAACGCCCAACGTCACGAACCCGCGTGTAATGTAGCTTCATCGAGACGAAAATATAAAGAGCTCAACCGTATTCAAGCAAATACTGGGTTATGTTTAAAAAGTACACCTCTGCGAGGGATTTTTAATTCTCACTCGTCTAGGCCTACTACAAGTTCTGTTAGTAAACACACATTTCGAGATAAAGAGAAGCAAGATAATGATGATGAGAATGAAGATGACGAGGAGGAGGCGGATAAGGATGCTGATGATAATAGTGATAATAAAGGAAACGAAGAAGAAGAAGAAGAAGAAGAAGAAGACGAAGATCTCAATGTTTCTTTGCCATTACAGCTTTATGATTTTACTTCATTTTCTAAGCCCGCAACACGTTCTGTAGCCGTGCAAACATCTCAAGAAGGGATGCGAAATGAAGTAGAAGAAGATATCAACGCTTTGCTACCAACACAAGTAAGGTTTGTACCTGGAAACGCTACTGCAAAATCACGTATTACATCAAAACAAGTCCCTACACATCAACGGTCTGCATGCAGGCACAAAGTGCACAACAAGCCTCTGTTACCCCATGTAGACGTAAGATACTGTAAAGACCCCAACCTACTCGTAGAACGTTTGCAACTGCTAATAGCCTACCAAGATGCAGGTTGCACAGAGTATAAAGCAGATATTTTTAAAATAGAGCAAGAATTGCGTCGTGCTGGTATTATTGAGTAATAGCTCTTCAAAGTAAATACCTTACCTGTAAGCACTCTCTCGACAGTACAGCAGCCTAAACAACTTCCTACATTTCCAGCCCTCACCCTTACCTAAGTCATCCTGCTGAAGCATATAGTAGATCGAGTAGCTATACTAGTACAGACTCTTTTCGAAAGTTCTCCCTTCCTTAGGAAAGAGCTCAACCGAATTCAAGCAAGTACTGATTAATATTTAAAAAGTACACCTCTGCGAGATATTTTAAATTCTCACTCGTTGTCTAGGCCTACAAGTTCTGTTACTAAACACCCGTCCCTCTACAGCACATCATAGCACCCTAAACATCTTCCTACATCGAATACATTCCCACAGCTGCTTCCCACCATACCCATCCTTCTGTAGCATATAGTGGACTGAGTAGCTATAACGTTGCAGAAACTTTTAAAAACTTCCTTCCCTACATCCTCAGGGTGTTAACTCCGCCTCTAGCTGTAGAGCCGGTCTCAAGCCCGGATAAAGAGAGGAGAGGCACCCTAAATGCTACAAAAGTGTAAGCTCTTTTGCTCTTTAGCCTATTAGCCCTTTAGCCCATTAGCCAATTAGCCCTTTAGCCCTTTATCCCTACCTATGTAGAATGTCTCAAAACAAACACGCTTGCAAGAAAGCCTATAAACATTATTATATCTCGAAAACACAATGTATCATCAGTTAAAATTAATAAGATAGCCCTGTCACCTAACGACGATAAAAGAGTAATCGCATCTGATCAGATATCTACTTACGCTCATGGTCATTATGTGGTCTCTTCATTAAACTGCATAAAATTAAATTACTGCCGCGCTATTATCATGTTATTAACGCAGAATAAAAAATGTGTCTCTCCGTCTACAGTACATCATAGCACCCTAAACACCTTCCTACATCGATTATATTCCCCACAGCTGCTTCCCACCATACCCATCCTTCTGTAGCATATAGTGGATCGAGTAGCTATAATGTTGCAGACACTTTTAAAAACTTCCTTCCCTATATCCTCAGGGTGTTAACTCCGCCTCTAGCTGTAGAGCCGGTCTCAAGCCCGGATAAAGAGAGGAGAGGCACCTTAAATATTACAAAAAATTGTGAGCCCTTTTTGCCCTTTAGCCCTTAAGACATTTTGCCCTTTAGCCCTTTAGCCCATTAGCCGTTTAGCCCTAGGAGGAGGAGGAAGTCTCGGTGAGGACGAGGAAGAAGTGTCCTTTCATCCTTTTGCCCGTCTGATAAGATGTGACCCTTGGGTTCTCTTCCCTATCATGCATGTAGCACAAATTTTTTTCAGATCATGATTTTGTAATCCTACACTGAATGAACTTTATCACTTCTAACAGATTACAAAGTTAGGTTATAACAATGTTCTATATGTTTGTCTACATCTCATCATTCTAATTATGCTTTTAGCTTTGAGCGACTATCCATCCAGGAGATCGCTAGTGCAGCTTTCCTCCCCCAGTGTTAGTCCCATAAGAGCCTATGTATACGCAAGAGCCCCCTCCGCTAGACTGATGTTTGGAAGGGTATCCGATTAGGAGGATGAAACACCGACCCCCGCATTAGCCCAATACTTGAAAAGCCCTAGCACACCTCTCCCCAAGTTAGTGCCATAGTAGATCGAGTAGCTATACTAGTACAGATCTTTTCGAACTTTCTCCCTTCCTTAGGATGTTAACTCCGCCTCTAGCTGTAGAGCCGGGTCTCAATCCCGTATAAAGGGAAGAGAGGCACCTTACTACAAACAGTGTGAGCACTTTTTGCCCTTTAGCCCTTCTGACATTTTGCACTTTAGCCCATTAGCCCATTAGCACTTTAGCCCATTAGAACTTTAGCCCGCCCTTTAGCGCTTCTGACATTTTGCACTTTAGCCCATCAGCCCATTCGCACTTTAGCCCTTTAGCCGTTTAGACCTAGGAGGAGGAGGACGGTTGGGTGAGGAGGAGTAAGAAGAGTCCTTTCATCATTTTGTCCGTCTGATAGCAGCTTGGATACACTAGTAAAAATCTAACATTGTGCCTGAAAGAACCAAATATCACATCGCTATGGAGAGGCTAATAATAAGTATATGTCGGATTTCGATCCTGAGAAACCATCCCAGTTTATTACATATGAAGATGCTAACAATCAGTATGGTTGGGCTATGTGCCATCCCCTTCCTTACGGAGAATTTCAGTGGGTCCCCCCAGACACTATTAATCTAAATACGCTGAAAGAGGACGATCCGTACGGCTACTTTTTAGAAGGAGACGTTGAGTATCCTCCTAAACTACATGCGCTTCATAATGACTTACCGTTCCTTCCAGAAAGTATGAAACCGACTGAATCGTCTGTAACGAAAAAATTAATAACTCATCTTGGAAAACGAGAACATTACGTGGTGCATTACATGACCCTCCAACAAGCTTTGAACCATGGACTGCAACTAAAGAAGGTACATCGAGCGCTGAAATTTCGACAGTCACGCTGGCTGAAATGTTACGTAGAATTTAATAACGATCTCAGAAAACAAGCTAAGAATGACTTCGAGAAGGACCTCTATAAACTTTTTAATAATGCAATGTTCGGAAAAACCATGGAAAACATTCGCAAACGGATAGACATACGTCTTGTAACAGATAGCAAGGTAGTAGAAAAACTCGTAGCAAAACCTACCTTCATCGACAGAACGATCTTCGGACCCAACCTGGCGGCTATTCATATGGCGAAGCGGAAACTAGTCTTCAACAAACCTATCTATATTAGCAAAGAAAAAGTCGTCTCTCTCTACAGTGCAGCATAACACCCTAAATCCTATGTCTAATACCTAACCAACCTCAAACCCTTACTTTCTGTAACATATGGTGGACCGAGTAGCTATAATGTTGCAGACTCCTTCACTTCTTCTTTCTCTAAGGGTGTTAACTCCGCCTTAGGGTAAGCCCTAGTGCCGGTCTCAAGCCCGGATAAAGGAGGAGGGGCATCCGCAAAGCATTTAGCTTTTATACTTAGAGTTTTAGATTCATGGTATACTCAAGCTTTGATCGCTCGATGTTAGAGCCCTCGCAGAGGGAGCAGAGTACTGGCTACACTTTTGTAAGACGGGCTTAGAAAACCCGCTGCTGTGCTAATAGCGGTTTCTACCTTCTTGCGTTCTGATTGGTTTGAAGTACACTATGTAACCCATACACCTTTTAACACCAGCATTCCTCCTCAGGCTTTGATCGGTCGATGCTAGAGCCCTCACAGAGGGTGTAGAGAACTTGCTACACTTCGGTCAGACGGGGCTACAACCCTCGCAGTGGTGTTAATGGCAGTTTTCTACCTTTTAGCGTCCTGATTGGCTTGAAGTACACTACGTAACACGTACACCTTTTCAACACCAGCATACCTCCCCAGGCGGCTGTCTTGCCTCTGGAGCTCTAGCATTAGGAAGTTGCACACGGCCGCCATCTTGTGCATTAGTCCCCTAGGCCATCTCCGTAAGTCCTATGTATACCCCCTATCCTACCCTAGGCCAGCTTTCTCCATAAGAGCCTATATATAGCCGCCATCTTGCCCATTCCCTCCTGGTCCAGCTCTCGGTGGGTTAGTCCCATAAGAGCCCATGTATAGCGGCCATCTTGCCCATTAGACCCTGGGCCAGAAGCGGTCTTTTATCACTACTTACAAGTAACGGTTGGAACATAGGCTATGTCATCAGGATTGAAACAGTAATTTGTTAGCGTATCTCTGTGTTTGTGTACTTTTGTGTCAACACGGTTACTTGCGGAGATCCTACATTTATCGTATTCAATTTTCCTTTGTTTGAGTTTATACAATCATGACGTTTTGCTATAGAAACGATATAGAAGCTGCATAGTACTTGGGATAGTTCTGCGTCAAAACTGTGTTCATAGGAGACTTCAGTATGCTAAAGGCCCCCGAAAAAGCCTTTTATTTTGTACTTCATACTTCATGGCAACCTTTATTTTTCCTAGTACACGGTGATTACAAAGCATGTTGTAGAAACGCAGTGTTGAGCACATTTAATTATGGATGTCCTTATATGAAAGACTACGCAGTACCGTAGTGTGCGCCGCTATCTGATGACGTCCTGGGCTATACTGAGAGTCTACTCAAGACCTAAGCGGACTTCCTTTGATATTAGCCAGACTTCTGGTCGGTGACTTGACCAATTAAAAATGTGCGCTTTAAAAATATAAAACGTATTTCACAAGTTGTATGTTATTCGGGTTCGTTAGCAGCTCTTATATTTCATAGGTAGATGGCTGTGAATAGTTATTTTTCTCGATAGTGTATGTAACAAAATAAATAATTATTTAACATGGGTTTGATATCTTATTGCATTGTGTACTTTTAAGCTTTGCTCTAGTTCATTCCATTGCTGTACAGTTAGTATAATTTATACGGCGCTGAAGGTGGATCTAAGAGAGCTGTTGGCAGTACTGGCTGCAATAGCATACCTAATATTCATAATGCCTGCCCGCCGTGAGCAACACATGGGTGAAGCTGTGACGCTTGAGTCGCAAGTGAAATACTTTAAAGTTAATAAAAAGAGGGGTTGATAAGTAGGAAGTCTAAACAAATTGTTATGAACGCTTACAGTAGCGTACAAGATTAGAATCCGCTGTGGACTGTGGAGGAATTGGTAAAAACGACCGCGCTGCTGACCGGCGTTTCTACGTACAGTAGTAGAGGAAGAGTGGGCGTTCTGAACCCTCCTCCTCCTCAGGCCCTTGGGAGAGGCCCTCCTCCTCAGGCCCTCGGGAGAGGCCTCCTCCGCCACCTCCACACGCTCTCGGAAGATGCCTCCTCCTCCCGTGGGAAATTTGAATTTTGGCGCGAGATTTGAATTTGTAAACAAAGCCACGTGCTTCTTGACAGCTGTCATCGACAACAACGCATCGCTAACCTCACTGCTGCCATTTTGACGGGCCTAAACCACACTGCTGGCAACTAAACTTCACTAGCGCGAGATTTGTATTGGTAAACAAAGCCACGTGCTTCTTTGACAGCCACGCGCTTTTTGACAGCTATCTTTAAACAACGCATCGCCAGCCTCAGTGCTGCTATCTTGGGCCTAAACCTCAGTGCTGCCAACTAAACCTTACTAGCGCGAGATTTGAATCGGTAAACATAGCCACGTGCTTTTTTGACAGCTGTCTTCCGCCATCCTGCTTCGCAAACCTCAGTGCTGCACTCTTTAGCTACTACCTTTCAAAAGTGGTGGCGGCAATTAGAAAAATTCCACTTGCTCTTGTTTGGAAGCAAAACCACGTGCTTTTTTGACAGCTGACAGCAGCCATCTTTAATCAACAGAGCATCGTGCTGCCCTCTTTATCTCTCTTGTTTGGAAACAAATCCACGCGCTTTTTTGACATGCAGCCATCTTTAATCAACAGAGCATCGTGCTACCCTCTTGAGCTACTTACGTTTGAAGTGTGATGGCGGGCAATTTGAAAAATTATATTTGACAGCAGCCATCTTTAGTCAACAGAGCATCGTGCTGCCCTCTTTAGCTACTTACCTTTGAACTGTGGTGGCGGTAATTTCCACGTGACAGCTCTCATCTGCCATCTTGCATCGCTTACCTTTCCGCTGTACAGCTGTTATCCTCCATTTTGCATCGTAAACCTCAGTACTGCCCTCTTTACCTATTACCTTTGAAATGTGGTGGCGGATAATTTGAAAAATTCCGTCAGCTGTTACCCGCCATCTTGCATCGCTTACCTAAGTGCTGCTATCTTTACGGTACTAAAACTTATCGTGGTGGTGGTGGGAAATTTAAAATCTCAGTGCTTTTTTGACAGCTGTCATCCGCCATCATTAATCACGAGAGCACCGTGCTGCTATCTTTAGCCACTACTTTTGAATTGTGGTGGCGGGTAATTTGAAAAAGTATTCCGTTAGGTGTTATTAACTTTAATGCATTTGCGAACCTAACCTCTCATCTACTATCTTGAAGGAGACCATCCTTAGTTTACAACAAGATGCCCCTCCCGACGCTAATTACTACTTAGAGTTTACTACCCAAGATGGCGGTGGCTGTTATGGGTACCTCCTCCTCCTCCCCTGCCTCCTCCGCCTCCTCTATCTCCCGAAAAGTAACAGAAGTAGCGAGAATGATTGCGGGTACAAGATGTTGTAGATGTTTAACAACTTCTACAATCATCTGTCCATTCTTATCCTGTAAAATTCAAATACCATCCTGGAACAAAATAATGTAGCCCTGAGTATATTCGTTTGTGAACGGAGAAATAAATCACTTTAAGGGAGGGAATCGTCATTTCCTGTTCATGTGTGTGTTAAAATGTTCAATATGTGCTCGCAAGAATTTGGAAGGGTTGATGTTTCAAAATATCCGGTCATTAGTTATCCGGAAAGATAGAATAACCCTATGATAAGTGTAAGCACCACGGTAGCATACATCAAATATGGAGTTTTCCGGATATGATGAGGTAGAATTATTCTGATTAAAGAATTGGCTAAAAACTTCCTGATGTACATCTGTGGCAGTGGTCGGTAGTTAACTACCAAAGAATCAAGGATCAGCTGAAGGTCGTGGATCAGGCGATCAACCACAGCACAGTTTATCCACGTACCAGAACACTATCACACTGTTAGTAAGATATTTAGGTATTATGCACAGTTATCATATATCCTCTGAATTCGAACAATCCCCGTTCGGTTCAGTGACTGGTCGCCATAGACTGAAGAGTGTACACCTTTCACCCTTGTGGTGCCACTACATAATCTAATATACACAGTTGCTACATTGTACTCTATGTGTTCTCTTACTTTGCGATTTCCTTTCAGATATCTGTGTTCAAGACTGTATTTATGTTCACCTACCCATGTGCTACTTTCATTGGGTGTAAATTAAACTCAAATGTTTTTTCTGAAAACTTTTCATTTTATTTTAAGTTCTGTGTTTTCCATTACTCTTCAAAAGTCTGCTAGGTTCTTTTAAAGTATTTGTATTTCTTCTTTATTAGAATCGAAATTTAAAATTCTTTCTTTCTTTTCTTTCTTTCTTTCTTCCTTCCTTTATTTATTTCTCCTGTCTCAACCCTGTGGAGGGGAGCGAGTGGCGAGGTAGTTCATACCGAAAAAACTAGAATGCAGGAGAATACTGGAAAAAGGCACCGTCTGGCCATACACCACAGATGGGCACATTAATTACCTTTAAAGCCGGCGGAAATCCATATTTATGAGTATTGAAAACCATGGTATCTGAGACCATGAATCACTTGATGAATAACGTAGCGGCAAACCACTTTAAAGACACAAATTTCAATAGCCATGCAGCCAGTCTCTTCCCCTCCTGTCTCTTCCTGTTCCGGGGTTATGTGTGGAACGCTGAGAGGTAAAGGAAAGTGCGGGCTGAATGGGTCTATCTACGAAAGTCAAAGATTCTTTTAAAACTTAGAAATGAAGGTTATATTTCTTTTCAGAAAATCGAATTGCTAACAAACAAAATTCTTCACTTTGCGAAAGAACACGGAATCGGATACAATGACAATTTTGACTCCAGAATAGAAAACCCGAGAATAGATAATTTACAGGTTCATTGAGATTCAAGCTCCAAATTTACAATTTTACAACGTCACTAATGCAGCGCTTAATTATATAAGGCGGGATATATCCCAATAAATAATTTTTATCCAGAGCACTTTGCTCCAACCGTTACGATTTACGGCCTTCCAAAGGCACCACTCATCATTACAAAAATCTCAGAAATGAGCTTACGTGCTCTCCAAATTTTACCAAGGAGGCTGGCTCCCAATTTCTTACGGCCAACTCAAGGGAAATTTACACAAGCCTTACAACTTTTGGCCTCTCTAGGCCCAACCTACTATTGACAATTTAGTTAACACAGGCGTATCTAGTACCCATGCTACCGGGCCTTCGTGAAAAACAAGAACAGGTTAAATTACTGGCCCAAACTCAAAAATGTATGGATGCGACACTTGCGCTCCAGGAAAACCAAGATTTAAAACCCTACTTGGGCTTATTACCGACGTAATAATTTATACCCTCTCCGTAAATACTTTAGTACTGGCTGCATGGCTATTGAAATTTGTGTCTTTAAATTGGTTTGCCGCTACGTTATTCATCAAGTGATTCATGGTCTCAGATACCATGGTTTTCAATACTCATAAACATGAATTTCCGCCGGCTTTAAAGGTAATTAATGTGCCCATCTGTGGTGTATGGCCAGACGGTGCCTTTTTCCAGTATTCTCCTGCATTCTAGTTTCGTCGGTATGAACTACCTTGCCAGTCGCTCCCCTCCACTGGGCATGTATGCGCACGTGATCATTGTGGTTGTGGACTGTCTTGCAGGCTTCTGGGTAGTCGCCATTATCGTTCTGAGAGTGAGGCGAGATGGAAGGGCGGCGTGCCTCTCTGCTTGGCGGGATGGATAGTGTAATTATCATGGACCCAGGGTGAATTTGTTTGACAGGGCTTATGCCCTCGTGAACTTAGAAAGTTTTCTTTAAATTTTTATTATAATTTCATCTTCATCGCCTAGAAATTTTGACTGCCTTCTAAGGATTTCCTCTAGCATACGTAAGTAAGGATATGAAGCTGAAGCTACTTCTCGACTACGGCAAGCTGGTACACTGTAAGTGTTTTTCCAACTCTCCGTGTGGTGAACTGAATGTTTCGAAAGGTGAAGTGCGTACCCAGACATAATATAAACCACCTTTGTTTACTGGGACTTGCGTCTACTGTAAGTTAATATTAATTCTTTTTCTTGGAAATTGTATATTTAATACTTAATGCTTGGTTGTGGCCTGCTAGGCCTAATAGGTAGGGGTTAACACAATGTTTTGGCAAGGTTACTAACCAAGCGAGTTGCCACAAGGGTGTGGGGTTTACGTTCGTATTCCATTTCAATTTTAACTTCATTTCCTTCTTCTTAATTATATTTGAAAATGTATGTGCTTAGTGTTTTTGTGGTAATTCGGCGTTCTGTTTTGTTTAGTATTTGCGTATTGTTGATTGGCTCTTTCCCTTGACTGACCGAGTGGCCATGGGAATGCTAATGTTGATTGGCGGTGATGCTGATTGTTGATGTAATTTAGTACTGTGGCTGGTTTAACCTGCTTTTCTTTTAATTCAATTTGGCATTTTTCCTCTCCCTGATGGCAAGTTTCCTACCCGCGTCGCGGACCTGGTTATTATTATTTTGGGGTAAACTTTTCTTGAAACTTCATCGCGATATTCCACCCTTCTGGTAGAAGCTCCTTGGAATATACTCCAAATAACATTTCAGAATTTAAAAAAGCAATTAAGTGAAAATTGTTTCTCGATCTGATAACGTATATGATGGTGGTATGAACCTTGCCATGAAATCTATTGGTATTTAAAGAATATATAAAGGTTAAATAGGTGTTTCAGAATTTCGTGTAGTCTTTGCTAATTAATTAATTAAATTATTTTCTAATGAAACTGTCGACCGTAGTTTTTTAAATCTTTGAGCACTAAGATTTTTTGGTATATTTCCAGTGAGGATTATTTTATTAAAATTGTAAGCTTCTTAAAGTCTATTATTAAATCTCCCTTTGTGGTTGTTGTTTTTGAAAGTGGGTAAGTATTATAAAATGTGACCAGGTCTCCATTTTATCCCCCCCTCTTGTGTCATCGGTTTACTTAATGGTGAGTACTTGTTAATTTTTCTTATTTGATATTTGTTTGGTCTCACACGTTTCCACAACTCTGATCTGTACTTATATTTTTCATGTATGGTCAGAGCATTTGTGCTGTCACCTGGGGTAATTATGTAATTAATTGCGCTAAGTACAGCTTGTGGCTCGATCATGCCGAGGCTAATCCCACATTACTGAGGTGACTAGAAAGAAAGGTTAATTAATGCTTTACAGGAAGAGAAACAGTTACAAAATCGTAGTCGCCTAAGTTACATTGAAGGGGAACTCGAGAGGGTAACGCACTCTCTATCCCAGTTTTACAGTTCAAGCCTTTATTAAATGTTACATTATCAAGAAAAAGGTTACAATTTAGGAACCAGAAGGTTACATAGTAAAAAATTAGAACCTTCTCCTCGGGGCAATTTGCGGAGATAGCAGCAGAGATAGAAAATTGGTGGCCATTACCTGGGCTGATGTTCTGCCTGCCGAAGAATGAGGCACCCCGCCTCCTCTCTTAACACACACACTCAGATATTCGAAGATGAATAAGACAAGGTAACATGAAAAGCCGCAGCTTATATCCCCGAGACGAGGGTTCGCAGAGGCTCTGGATTAAATCCGGACACTCTCTCTCATTTTTATTGGCTAAACAAGAAGCTACGAGAAGCTTACGATTGGCTGAAAAATAATTACAGAAAATTTTTAATGGCCAGACTCATAAGCTGGCGGGATAGGAAGGAACTGTTGCAAACCTGGAAGTACCAAAAGAAATGAAAGTTAATTAATTTGAGAAAACCTATAAACACAAAACATCTTTAAATCACTAATTCTTCCACCTTGAACCAGATTGCATGACCTCACTTTTTATAGAGACATCTATGGAGAAAAGTTCAAACTTCTTGATGTACACTAAATCAAAACAAATAAACCGATCAGTTTAGGAAACTTTAAAATAACCTATTACTCAGTTTTTCAGTAGTAACATTTTCTTGGCATTAGCAGTTTCACGTTCTGTTCGGTAGATAGTGTTCTTTAAGGCGCTTCTTTTAAATGTGCGGTGTAGAGGGCGTACCTCCCGGTTCAGACTTCCTCATAAGGTTATTCCCAGCTGTAAAACAGCAGAACTTTGTAAGGAAGGAATGTTGGAATTTCACAGATCAGAAATTACTCCCTAAAGGTCCATTTTTAGAAAAATAACTTGTAAAACTAGTTTGAGGCCTTCTTGCAGTCGTAGACGTTTGACAGACACAGTTCAAATCTGACCGCAAGTGCGGCCGCCGCTGCCGATACCCAGGTGATGTCCCCCGGATCACCCAAGAACCCTCAGATACACCTCCCCGGCTACTATGAAAGGGGTAGTCGTGAGTAGTTTAATACAGCGATTCTGCGGCCTCCTCCTCGGGCTCCCATGGGCCTCCTCCTCCCGAGGGTCTTCCCAGGGGCCTGCTCCTCCTCCCGCGGAAAATTTGAATTGGTAAACCAAGCCACGTGCTTTTTGACAGCTATCATCGACAACAACGTATCGCAAACCTCAGTACTACCATCTTGACGGGCCTAAACCTTAGTGGTACCAACTCAACCTAACTAGCGCGAGATTTGATCGGTAAACAAATCCACGTGTTTTTTGACAGCTGACATCCGCCATCTTTAATCAACAGAGCACCGTGCTGCCCTCTTCATCGCAGTAGCTGCAAATTCGTCACCTGTCATCCGCAGTGCTGCCATCTTAACGGGCCTAAAATTTAGTGCTACCAACTTAACCTCACTAGCGCGAGATTTGAATCGGTAAACAAATCCACGTGCTTTTTTTACAGCTGTCATCCGCCATCTTTAATCTATAGAGCACAGTGCTGCCCTCTTTAGCTACTCACCTTTGAAATGTGGTGGCGGATAATTTGAAAAATGCTTTCTGACAGCAGCCATCTTAAATCCAGAGAGCACCGTGCTGCCCTCTTTAGCTAGATACCTATGAAATGTGCTGGCAGGCAATTCCACGTGACAGCAGCCATCCTTAATCAAGAGAGCACCGTGCTGCCCTCTTTGTGGTGGTGGCAAATTCCACGTGCTCTTGTTTGGAAACAAACTCACGCGCTTTTTGTCATTCGCCATCTTTAATCAATAGAGCACTGTGCTGCCCTCTTTGACATGTAGTAGCGGGCAATTTAAAAAGTTCTGTTAGCTGTCATCAGCCATCTTTAATCAAGAGAGCACCGTGCTGCCCTCTTTAGCTAGATATCGTTGAAATACGTTGGCGGATAACTTAAAAAGAAAAAATCTACAGCAGCCATCTCTCGAGGCCGATTGCACAAGATGGTGGCTATACATGACTCCTTAAAAGTGCTTATGCAAGATGGCCGCTATACATAGGTTCTTACGAGAGGCCCTTGGGATGCTTGCGCATGATGACGGTTATACAAGGCTCCTTATGAGACACCCTAGGGATGCTTGCGCAAGATGGCGTTTGCTCTTATGAGGCGGCTTAAGGGTCCTTGCACAAGATGGCTTAAGACGCCCTAAGGACGCTTGCGCAAGATGGCGGACGAAAGATTGCGGCTATACAGGACTCCTTATGAGACGAATTAAGGGTGCTTGCGCAAGATGGCTGCCGCTCTTATGAAGAAAGGTAGCATAGAGGCTAACGTGTCGTGCTAGTTCGATTCATTAAATTTAGGGCTTAAATGCAAAATGTTAAATATCTCGAGAACGGTGCACCGTAGAGCAAAACGGACAAATTTTTTCTGCCAAATACCCAGGTTCGTAGTATGAGGAACAAGAAAACATAGTCTAATGATGGGATCATCGGTTCGGTTCCTACTTAGGCCCTTTGGCATTTGCTCTGTTTTAGTTTGTATTGAAGCGAGTCTTCGTAACATGATCAGGTCTAGCTATGGTAGAGAGTATAAGGTACCGTGCTGGTTCGATTCATTAAATTTGGGGCTTAAATTCAAAATGTTAAATATCTCGAAAACGGTGCATCGTAGAGCAAAACGGACAAAATTTTTCCGCCTAATACGTAGGTTCGCAGTATCAGGAACATGAAAAACATAGTCTAATGATGAGATCAACGGTTCGATTCCTACTTAAGCCCTTTGGCATTGGCGGCTATCTAATTCTACAAGATGGTGGCTGCTCTTATGAGACACAAGATTGCTTGAGACGTCCTAGGGATGCATACGCAAGATGGCGGTCACAAAATGGTGACTATACATAGCTCCTTATGAGACAGCCTTGGGGTGCTCGCACAAGATGGCGACTACTCTTATGAAGAAAGCTAGCTTAGAGGCTACTGCGCAAGATAACAGCTGCTGTTATGCATGCGGTGGAGGGCAATTTGAAGTTCTATGTGCTTAATCAACAGAGCACCCTGCTGGCCTCTTTAGCTGAAATGTGGTGGCGGATAATTTGAAAAATTATTTTGACAGCTGTCATCTTTAAACAATGGCGACCATACATAGGCTGTTAAGGCCTTATCATTCTCCTCCTCCTTCTCTACCTCCTCCTCCTCATCCTCCGCCTCTTATGTCAAGGCATAGCTTTATATCGAACAATTTAAACCTGCATCGCGACGGCAAGCGTGTGCAGCGATAACATTATTGTGCATGTTTAGACTTGCGAAACATAAGAAGAGTAGAATCAAACGCTGTACTCGATGCAACATGTGATCAAAACATTGATTGATGTGTTCAGAACACGAAATAAGTTATCAAGTCTAGAATCAAACACTGTACTCAATACAACATGTGTTTAGAACATGTTAGGGGGTACCCTTGTTCTAAGAAGATCAGAATGAAACATAACAAGACTAGAATCGAACACTGTAATCGATGTTGTTAACTTCAACATATGATCAGAACATTGTTTGATGTGTTCAGAGCAAATGTACAATTTTAATAATGATTTGCTTAGTGTAAAATCAAAAACTATGGGAACAAACTGTGCATATATCGCGTAGCTAACTCGCTCAGTAAACGATATTGCAAAACTACAACTTCAAATGATTTACCTTCCATCATTCGTCTTGTGTGAAAATCAGTTGAACAAGTTATCGCATAAACATGTAACATGAAATATCAGTCAATCTGTTGGCATGGGTTACAAGCATGTAAGTAGTATAATACAGGGATTCGGCGGCCGCCACCGCCACCCGAGGGGCCCTCCCAGGGACCTCGTCCACCACCGCCACCCGGGAGGCCTTCCCAGGCGCCCGTGCCTCCTCCTCCTCCCGGGAGCCTTCCCTGGGGCCTGCTCCTCCTCCCGCGGGAAATTTGAATTGGTAAACAAAGCCACGTGCTCTTTGACAGCTATCATCGACAACAACGCATCGCTACCCTCACTGCTGCCATCTTGACGGGCCTAAACATCAGTGGTACCAACTTAACCTAACTAGCTCGAGATTTGAATTGGTAAACAAATCCACGTGCTTTTTGACAGCCACGTGCTTTTTCGCAGAAAACAACACATCGCTAACCTCAGTACTACTATCATGACGGGCCTAAACCTTAGCGGTACCAAATTAACCTCACTAGCGCGAGATTTGAATCCGTAAACAAATCCACGTGCTTTTTGACAGCTGTCATCCACCATCTTTAAACTACAGAGCACCGTGCTGCCCTCTTTATCGCAGTAGCTGAAAATTCGTCACCTGTCATCCGCAGTGCTGTCATCATAACGGGCCTAAACAGTAGTATAATTGGATGGTTCTGCGTCACCTCCCCTGCCGCCGCCACCCGCGGGAAATTTGAATTTTGGCGGGAAATTTGAATTTTGGCGGGAGATTTCAATTTGTAAACAAAGCCACGTGCTTTTTGACAGCTGTCATCGACAACAACGCATCGCTAACCTCACTGCTGCCATCTTAACGGGCCTAAACCTCACTAGTGCCAACTTAACCTAACTAGCATGAGGTAAACAAAGCCACGTGTTTTTTGACAGCCACGTGCTTTTTGACAGACAACAACGCATCGCTAACCTCAGTACTGCCATCTTGACGGGCCTAAACCTCAGTAGTGCCAACTTAACCTCACTAGCATGAGGTAAACAAAGCCACGTGCTTTTTGACAGATTTGTAAACAAAGCCACGTGCTTTTTGACAGCTGTCATCGACAACAACGCATCGCTAACCTCCCTGCTGCCATCTTGACGGGCCTAAACCTCACTAGTGCCAACTTAACCTAACTAGCATGAGGTAAACAAAGCCACGTGTTTTTTGACAGCCACGTGCTTTTTGACAGACAACAACGCATCGCTAACCTCAGTACTGCCATCTTGACGGGCCTAAACCTCAGTAGTGCCAACTTAACCTCACTAGAATGAGGTAAACAAAGCCACGTGTTTTTTGACAGCCACGTGCTTTTTGACAGATTTGTAAACAAAGCCACGTGCTTTTTGACAGACAACAACGCATCGCTAACCTCAGTACTGCCATCTTGACGGGTCTAAACCTTAGTGGTACCAACTTAACCTAACTAGCATGAGGTAAACAAAGCCACGTGCTTTTTTGACAGCTGTCATCCGCCATCTTTAATCCAGAGAGAACAGTGCCGCCCTCTATGTGGTGACGGTAAATTCCACGTGCTCTTGTTTGTAAACAAAGCCACGTGCTTTTTCAACTTAACCTAACTAGCGCGAGGTAAACAAAGCCACGTGCTTTTTTGACAGCTGTCATCCGCCATCTTTGAGCACTGTGCTGCCCTCTATATCGCAGTAGCTGCAAAATTCGTCACCTGTCATCGGCAGTGCTGCCATCTTGACGGGTCTAAACCTTAGTGCTACCAACTTAACCTAACTAGCGCGAGGTAAACAAAGCCACGTGCAGCTGTCATCCGCCATCTTTGAGCACAGTGCAGCCCTCTTTAGCTACTTACCTTTGAAATGTGGTGGCGGATAATTTGAAAAATGCTTTTTGACAGCAGCTATCTTGCATCGCAAACCTCAGTGCTGCCCTCTATGTAGACAAATCCACGTGCTTTTTGACAGCTACGTGCAGCTGTCATCCACCATCTTTGAGCATAGTGCTGCCCTCTTTAGCCACTTACCTTTGAAATGTGGTACGTCATCTGCCATCTTGCATCGCGAACCTCAGTGCTGCCATCTTGGCGGGCCTAAACCTCAGTGCTACCAACTTAACCTCACTAGCTCGAGATAAACAAATCCACATGCTTTTTTGACAGCTGTCATCCGCTATCTTTGAGCATCGTGCTGCCCTCTTTAGCTACTTACCTTTGACAGCTGTCATCCACCATCTTGCATCGCAAACCTCAGTGCTGCCCTCTATGTAGACAAATCCACGTGCTTTTTGACAGTCACGTGCAGCTGTCATCCGCCATCTTTGAGCATAGTGCTGCCCTCTTTAGCTACTTACCTTTGAAATGTGGTACGTCATCTGCCATCTTGCATCGCGAACCTCAGTGCTACCCTCTACCTGTGGTGGCAGACAATTCTACGTGACAGCAGTCATCTTTGAGCACAGTGCTACCCCTCTTTGTAGCGGCGGGAAATTCCACGTGCTCTACGAATTCACGTGCAGCTGTCATCCGCCAACTTGCATCACAAACCTCAGTGCTACACTCTATGTGGTGGTGGCAAATTCTAAATGCTTTACAAACCTATGCGCTTCAGCTATCATCCGTCATCTTTAATCACCGTGCTACCCGGTGGTGGTAAATTCCACGTGCTCTTGTTTGGAAACAAAGCTTTTAATCCAGAGAGAACAGTGCTGCCCCGGTGGCGGTAAATTCTACGTGCTTTACAAAGCTATGTGCTTTTTTGACAAAAAAAAATCTGCTCTCGAGATACTTACCGAACAAGACGATACTATACTTACGAAACTGCTCATCACCTTCTTTCTTCTATGAGTAATAAACAAAAACTCTATCTTGCAAATAAGGAGCGGGAGGAAGGTGATACCTAACCTAAAATAAAAGAATATGCTAATTCTACATTATTTATTTGCATCTTGTATGTACAAGTTTTATCTTGAATCATTTTACCCCAGTGATGTTTGCGTACTTCTCGATGCAATTCTTGAATGTACAAGTTTAAACTTGCCGTACTACACTCTGAGCGTACCTCTCCCGAATTGTGATGTAAGACAGCGTAACGTAAGTACACACACCTCTAGCATAATGTTTATGTAAAGTAATACTTATCAACACTACTATGCCCCCAGGCTAGCGTGTTGGTAGAATTTGGGATGACAAACCGTTTACAATCATCGCTATTAAGGGCTACCTTACTAATTAAATGAGTGTACAACTGGTGCTTCTTGCTTCTAATGACACACATTTGCTTATGCAAAACATGTGGATTACTTTTAATGCAATTGTTATAGTTTTCAAAACTTAGCTGATTCTGAACGACATTCTTTTTAACCCCCTTCAATCTCTTTATTTGTAATTCATTTAAGAGTTTTATGCAATATGACTTGGATTTAGTACCTACAAATGAATCGATAATATTCCCAGCAAATTCATCTTTCATTTTACCTAGAACCTTTTTGTTCACTAGCGGTAGATGATATTGATTATCTACAGGATAGTTACTCGTATCAAACCTACCCAAGTCCGGCTTTATATCATTGTAATAGTCATCAGTTTTGATTTGATAAATAAACGAATCGGTATCTGTGTAGAGCAATTGCGCATTATGCGCGTACTTCTTCATCATATAATCGTAATGGAATTCATACATGAGTGTTTTAGCCAATTCAAGTACTGCAAAGCCGACGTAGGTAGGTTTGTCATACTTAACCTTGACACGATTCATCTGTATAATAACTGAATTCTCATGTATGATGGTGCAGCTGAGGAAATTTGGTTTACTTATTAAATAGTTAGCACCATACCTTTTCTTAATATTATCCCAGTTTGTAATCAATTTTACATCAACGCGTTTGTCAACATTCTCCATAGTCTTACCAAACACACTGTTATTCATGAGCTTGTAGAAATCTTTTTCAAACTCGTTAACCGCATTCGTTCTTAAATTATTGTTCAGATCGATATATGGCTTTAGCCACGGTGACGATTAAATTCTAGTATGCGATGAATTTTGGATAACTTCAAACCATGCTGCAAACACTGTTTTAAATTTCGGTAATGAATGATATACTTAGATATATCGCACAAATTAGCAATGAGCATTTTCGTCGTTGATGCAATGTACGGGGACTTCATATTTTCAGGGCAGAACGGTAGGTCATTATGAGACGTGTGTAACTCTTTAGGATACTGTAAGTCAACTTCGAGGAAATAGCCTTTATCAGCTTCATCACCTAGGGCGTGTAGCTGTAAAGCATCAATTTCGCACTGCGTCAGCCAGCGGAAACCACTCACCGGTAGATGCTGACTCATCGCCCACCCATACTGATTATTAGCATCGAGGTAAACGATATACCGAGATTCCTGACTGGAATCGAAACTCGGCATGTACTTATTATTAGCCCTCGAATGTCGGCCGCTGCACTGACTCAGACCACCTCGAATTGACGATTTTACGAAGTGTACCATATCGATATCGGTTAGCAGTTCCAAATTCACACGCGTGTGTTTCAACATCGCATCCCAACTTAACCCAGGTGCAGTAAAATACTGACATGGGTCAAGGCTGTAGGTGTTCATGCAAACACAGCGAAAATTTTCAAAAACATCAGCTAACAAAAGTACATCTGTCCTTAAATATAAATCGGAGTATTCACCCAGCGTTTGAATGTGGAACTGCTCCAGATATGTTGTGCATGTAAATAGTCATCATCACTAATATCTGCTGAATTCAGCGAGCTGTAAAATGATTGTTTCGATGGTAAGGCACGTTCTTCGAGGCGGTCTAAGCAGTCGAGATATTCGTAACAAAAAACACCCTTACGCCGAAGTAAATTAAACTGCGCTTCTTCGGGGAAAACGCGTCGAATTTCTGTAAATTGTTCAGGCTGTAAATGACTAGAAAGTTTATCGAGGCTACTCGCCATAAAGCGAAACGAGTCAAGGAATCTCAGTTTTATAGAATGCTCAGCATCTACTTTTACAGACTTTGCAAACGCAATGTACCGCTCTTTATTCTGAGGGATTATATCTACTTTTTCATCCGAAGCTCCAAATTGTGAAATGATGAAATGAGAGTCGTAACCAGATAAGTTATGAAAAATTACAGGGATAAATTTAGGAACTCTATACTTAAGATTACAGCTATAATGAGCGGCACATCTGTAGAAACCAGTTAAATGATCATGATCAAAAACTTTAGGGTCATTTTCGGAAAATTCCCCATCACAAATGCTACAGTTTGTAGCACGTTCATGATCATTTAACTGAATTTCGGTGAGTGGCTTCATAGGAATATTACTATTCAGAATACGACCGAGACGAACTGCATCACTTTCAAGTCTTTCTAAAAATACTTTAGCAGCATCATGTCCTCGATACAGCTCTAACTTGTTAAGCGTACTATCGTAACTACACTTGATGTAATACGCGAAGCTATACGGGACATGCATGTGCGTAGTATTAGTGAAAGAGTTGTCAGGATTAGGTGAGCATGTGTTGCATGGCGTGAGGATGGCTTCAAAGTCTGCATAAATCACGAACGGTACCCACATCTGCTTGTGAAAATTTGTAAATTTTAAAACATTATTGCCTGTAGTAGGTATCTCTGTACGTACATGATTGCAGTCATTCTTGGAATGCTTCGTTAACTGATCTTCATTTCTGAAATACTGCAAGCATCCATCACATAGCCACTTTTTGTTACACCTGTTTGACAACTGACTGCCAACAAGTCTACTCAGATTTTTAATCCAGCAAAAGTGGCTATTCTCACTGTTTTCAATATAGAGTAAATTAACATGAGTACTCTTCTTATGACATGTATAATACAGAGGACCTACTACAGACTTTTTCTCTACACCATATACATTAATACTAATGTTATTTAGTTCCTCAAAGCGCTTAATATCTTTTAACTGTACAGGAAATTCTATACTATCGAAATTTAGCTGCGTTGAATAGTGTGGATACGATGATGTTCTCTTAGCTACGTCTGATTTCGCAGGATTTAAAGCTGACATCACCGCCCATGCGAAACATGCTTCGTCATTGTTTTGGATGTTTACAACAGCTTCTTTTCGCTGAATCCATGTCGGCAGCTCGATGTACGATGAACCTCGCATGGGATTGTACTTATTGATGTTAACTTCTAGATACATTATTTCAACTAAAGCCCACCCTGATTCCTTTTCCTGAAATTCCTCGCTCTTAGTTGAAATAATGTTAGAGACATCCCTAAGTACATCACCAAAATTAGTCGACTGACTTATGATAAAATTCTTCGTATTAAATGATTTAATGTCCGTTATTTCGGATTCATCCGTGCTTTTAATATACAAGGCGAAAAGTTCAAAATTAACTTTAAATAAACTATGATTGGTCAAAGATTTAGCAAGAAGCTGTTGTACATCCGGTTGAACGCAATTTAAAAAGTTTGAAGTGCTCTGAAACTTTTGACTGGTGCGAATTCGGTAACTAGCAATCCTACTTTTAAATGCTGTATTAATTTCCTCGATGTTTGCGTTACTACCACTTCTACACGCATTATTTTTATGTGCATTACTCCGTAAGTGTCCCTGAAAATGCGAAGATGGTACATCAGTGTTACAGTGCTCGCAGTGAATAGTTTGAAGTTCATGATTTTTTCTAGGTTTTTTACTACTAGTACTTTCTACAGCTACATCAGTAGCTGCACGCTTTTTCCCTACTACTACCTGAGGGCAAGTAGATATTTGATGTTCCTCTGCTAGGTGATCCTCATATCGCTCTACGTTAGCGAAATACACACTACAAACTTTACATAAAGCAGATGTTATGCTAGGGTGTTTTGATTTCATATGGCGCATGAAGTTATCACGCCTTGCAAACGTTACATTACATTCCTCGCAGCAGGGGGACATCTGTTCATGATTTTTTCTAGGATTTTTACTACTAGTACTTTCTACAGCTACATCAGTAGCTGCACGCTTTTTCCCTACTACTACCTGAGGGCAAGTAGATATTTGATGTTCCTCTGCTAGGTGATCCTCATATCGCTCTACGTTAGCGAAATACACACTACAAACTTTACATAAAGCAGATGTTATGCTAGGGTGTTTTGATTTCATATGGCGCATGAAGTTATCACGCCTTGCAAACGTTACATTACATTCCTCGCAGCAGGGGAACATCTGAAAAGAGAACGATCGATAGAGATTAGGTGAAAGTTACGGAAGAAACCAAGTTTCAACGTATAGAGGTTGGACATGGCTGTGAGTTAGGCCTATAGCATGAGGATTGAAGAGAACGACTAAAGTTATGATGTTCGGAGGAAACCAAGTTTCAACCTGTTGAGGGCAGACATAGCTATGTGTACGTGTTTGAAATTATACCCCGTCTATAGTATGTGGATTGAAGAGAACAACTATTTATCAATTGCTTAAAGTTACGATGTTTTAGAAGAAACCAAGTTTCAGCCCGTTGAGGACAGACATAGCTACGTGTACGTGTGTTTGAAATTATACCACGTCTATAGTATGCGGGTTGAAGAGAACAACTATTTATCAATACTCTAAAGTTACGATGTTTTAGAAGAAACCAAGTTTCAACCTGTTGAGGACAGACATAGCTACGTGTGCGTGTTTGAAATTATACCACGTCTATAGTATGTGGATTAAAGAGAACAACTATTTATGATTGCTTAAAGTTACGATGTTTTAGAAGAAACCAAGTTTCAACCTGTTGAGGACAGGCGTAGCTATGTGCGCGTGTTTGAAATTATACCACGTCTATAGTATGAGGATTAAAGAGAACAACTATTTATCAATTGCTTAAAGTTACGATGTTCGGAAGAAACCAAGTTTCAGCCCGTTGAGGGCAGACATAGCTATGTGCGCGTGTTTGAAATTATACCACGTCTATAGTATGAGGATTAAAGAGAACAACTATTTATCAATTGCTTAAAGTTACGATGTTCGGAAGAAACCAAGTTTCAGCCCGTTGAGGGCAGACATAGCTATGTGCATGTGTTTGAAATTATACCTCGTCTATAGTATGAGGATTAAAGAGAACAACTATTTATCAATAGACTAATGTTACGATGCTCGGAAGAAATCAAGTTTCAGCCCGTTGAGGGCAGACATAGCTATGTGCATGTGTTTGAAATTATACCTCGTCTATAGTATGAGGATTAAAGAGAACAACTATTTATCAATAGACTAAAGTTACGATGTTCGGAAGAAACCAAGTTTAAGCCTGTTGAGGACAGACATAGCTATGTGCGCGTGTTTGAAATTATACCTCGTCTATAGTATGTAGATTAAAGAGAACAACTATTTATGATTAGCTTAAAGTTACGGAAGAAACCAAGTTTCAACCTGTTGAGGACAGACATAGCTACGTGTGCGTGTTTGAAATTATACCACGTCTATAGTATGAGGATTAAAGAGAACAACTATTTATCAATAGACTAAAGTTACGATGTTCAGAAGAAACCAAGTTTCAACCTGTTGAGGACAGACATAGCTATGTGTGCGTGTTTGAAATTATACCACGTCTATAGTATGAGGATTGAAGAGAACAATTATTTATGATTTGCTTAAAGTTATGATGTTTTAGAAGAAACCAAGTTTCAGCCTGTTGAGGGCAGACATAGCTATGTACGCACCTCGTCTATAGCGTGAGGATTAAAGAGAACAACTATTTATCAATAGACTAAAGTTACGATGTTTTAGAAGAAACCAAGTTTCAACGAATAGAGGTCAGACATACCTTAAAATCTTCGCGCTGCAAACTGTTACTCGGATGTATAAAATGCGTGCGTTCAAGCCTGAAACTCGAATGATAATATTCTGGTCGTACCTAAAAAAAGAAGAAACATATATGAATGTAGTGTAGGATGCATCATCTAACCTAGTTATCTTTACAACTCAAAGTTCGAAAACATACCTTTTAAAAAAAATGCACGTGCTGCAGACTGTTACTGGGATGAATAAAATTGCGTACTTTCGAACGGTACCTAAAAAAGAAAAGAACATATATGAATGTAGATGTCTAGCGTAGAAGTTGCTTTGCAAATAAAAAAAAGTAACTAACAGTTCTACCTTACCTTAAGATAAAGGCTGAAGAATAATATTCACTGCAGACGGGAGATGTGTGTACGTACGTAATAAACGCATACAGAGAACTGTGAGCACTTCGCGCAGACTGCAGCGGCTAAATATTCTGCTTGTTACCAAGCGGATGTGAAAAAATCGCTGACAACTGCGGTACAGTCGGAACGAAGTGTTTATGCAACAAGAGCTCCCACCTGCAGGCTGACGTATTCGAACCTCCTGTTGATGCCGAGGTGTCAGAATTTAAGAGTTCGAGCCTTGGAATGTTAGCGCGCGATCCTCGACTTCTCGAGGGTACATCCGCGGTATTCCTTACCTGTAGGTATTGAGCTAAAGCTAGATCATGTAATGACGATCGCACAGGCCCCTCGCCTAGCATTTACGGCTTCTAGTTCGAACCCGCTATCCCCGAAGTAGCGAGAATGATTGAAGAGTGTTGAGGGTGATTCATTCGTCGGATGGAGGCGTTGAGCTATATGCAGGCTTCTTCTAGTCGGGGTACGCGATTCAAATCCTGGTAACTTATGCCGTCGGGAAGGGCATCTAGCTAGATCATGTTATGACGATCGCGCAGGTCCCTCGCCTAACATTTACGGCTTCCAGTTCGAACCCGCTATCTTCCGAAGTAGCGAGAATGATTGAAGAGTGTTTGAGGGTGATTCATTTGTTGGATGGAGGTGTTAAGCTGGCTTCTTCGGTAGGAGTAGGCTATGTCGGGATATCGATTTAAAATCCTAGTCAGGAGGGGCAACCGGTCGTATAAAACTATGGTGTGAGGCGGGGTGTGCAAAAAAGCCAGCATTAAGTAAGGGCTGTTGATGGGGACGTTAAACCTTGTGCAAACTCCTTCGAAAATGATTTTTTGAGTACAAGACTTGACGGTGATTCATTTGTCGGATGGAGGCAATAAGCCTTGTGCAGGCTTCTTCAGTGGGAGTAGGCTATGTGTCGGTACCGGGATATCTAGTTCCCGCTACAACAAATTTATCGCGTATACTGCGATTTAAAATCCTAGTCAGGAAGGGCAGCCGGTCGTAAAACTATGGTGTGAGGCGGGGTGTGCAAAAAAGCCAGCATTAAGTAAGGGCTGTTGATAAGAGGCGTTAAACCATGTGCAGGCTCCTTCACCAGGAGAAGCCTACATGCCGGTACCGTGCAGGTTCTTTCGATAGGAGTAGGCACTGTGTGTGTTTTAACCTCTCCGTACAATCATGATATTTTACGTTAGGAACTTACATAGGCTAAATGCTACACATTCCGTGGCAGAGCCGGGAATCGAACTCGGACCTCCGAGGGTAGCAGCTAATCACACTAACTACTGCACTACAGAGGAGGACTATTTCAGAATATTTTACAACCTTAATTAGTACTGTGTTTTAAGAGCTTACATGCTACTCAGCTAAGAAGACGTTCGCGAGTTACAAGCCGCTTATCAGCACGCAGTGTCCTCGTTCAAGGTCCAGCCGGAAGATACGTGTACAATTTCAGCTAACACATGCATTCCACACAACTCGCTCAGAATGACTGTGCCGATACTTTCAAGGACTGTAGAACAAATCTATAGCCTACAGTTTAGTTTAGCATGCATGCCTCTCACCCGGTAGTCTCGGGTTCGATTCTCTTGGGAATAAAAATGTGTTTAAATCGCATGAATTTGTTGAGTTGTCCTTCCTGATGCAAAACTAGCAGTATCTAACCTCATACACTATAGTTTTCAACCGGTTGCCCTTCCTGACAACTCGGATTAAGAATCTGTTTTACAACGTCTAACACGGGGAATCGGGGATTCACAGCTAGATGCACTTCTTAGATTTTAAATCACGAACTATTGTTTTACGGTCGGATGCCCTTCCTGACGCAAAACTAAGATTTTAAATCGCAAGAATTTGTTTTAAGACTAGTCACCCTTCCTGATGCAAAACTGGCAGTATCTAGCATCATACACTATGGTTTTCGACCGGTTGCCCTTCCTGACAACTCGGATTAAGAATCTGTCGAAAATCGGGGATTTACAGCTAGCTTAGATTTTAAATCACGAACTATTGTTTCACAGCTGGATGCCCTTCCTGACTAAGATTTTAAATCGCATGAATTTGTTGAGTTGCCCTTCCTGACGCAAAACTGGCAGTATCTAGCCTCTTACACTATGGTTTTCGACCGGTTGCCCTTCCTGACAATTCAGATTAAGAATCTGTCGAGTATCGGGGGGGGGATTTACAGCTAGATGTACCTCTTAGATTGTAAATCACGAACTATTGTTTCACAGCCGGATGCCCTTCCTGACTAAGATTTTTAAATCGCAAGAATTTGTTGAGTTGTCCTTCCTGACGTAAAACTGGCAGTATCTAGCCTCTTACACTATGGTTTTCGACCGGTTGCCCTTCCTAACGCTGAAAGGCCAGGATTTAGCCAGTTACCCTTCCTGATGTAACAAGACTAGGACTGCACTTAGCTAGAAATAGCCACACGAAATTATTATATAGAAAGAGAATTGCTGGGCTGATGACAGCTGTCAAAAAAGCACATAGCTTTGTAAAGCACGTGGAATTTGCTACCACCGGGGCAGCACTGTTCTCTCTGGATTAAAAGCTTTGTTTCCAAACAAGAGCACGTGGAATTTACCACCACCGGGTAGCACGGTGATTACAGATGACGGATGATAGCTGAAGCGCATAGGTTTGTAAAGCATTTAGAATTTGCCACCACCACATAGAGTGTAGCACTGAGGTTTGTGATGCAAGATGGCGGATGACAGCTGCACGTGAATTCGTAGAGCACGTGGAATTTCCCGCCGCTACAAAGAGGGGTAGCACTGTGCTCAAAGATGACTGCTGTCACGTAGAATTGTCTGCCACCACAGGTAGAGGGTAGCACTGAGTTTCGCGATGCAAGATGGCAGATGACGTACCACATTTCAAAGGTAAGTAGCTAAAGAGGGCAGCACTATGCTCAAAGATGGCGGATGACAGCTGCACGTGACTGTCAAAAAGCACGTGGATTTGTCTACATAGAGGGCAGCACTGAGGTTTGCGATGCAAGATGGTGGATGACAGCTGTCAAAGGTAAGTAGCTAAAGAGGGCAGCACGATGCTCAAAGATAGCGGATGACAGCTGTCAAAAAAGCATGTGGATTTGTTTATCTCGAGCTAGTGAGGTTAAGTTGGTAGCACTGAGGTTTAGGCCCGCCAAGATGGCAGCACTGAGGTTCGCGATGCAAGATGGCAGATGACGTACCACATTTCAAAGGTAAGTGGCTAAAGAGGGCAGCACTATGCTCAAAGATGGTGGATGACAGCTGCACGTAGCTGTTAAAAAGCACGTGGATTTGTCTACATAGAGGGCAGCACTGAGGTTTGCGATGCAAGATAGCTGCTGTCAAAAAGCATTTTTCAAATTATCCGCCACCACATTTCAAATGTAAGTAGCTAAAGAGGGCTGCACTGTGCTCAAAGATGGCGGATGACAGCTGCACGTGGCTTTGTTTACCTCGCGCTAGTTAGGTTAAGTTGGTAGCACTAAGGTTTAGACCCGTCAAGATGGCAGCACTGCCGATGACAGGTGACGAATTTTGCAGCTACTGCGATATAGAGGGCAGCACAGTGCTCAAAGATGGCGGATGACAGCTGTCAAAAAAGCACGTGGCTTTGTTTACCTCGCGCTAGTTAGGTTAAGTTGAAAAAGCACGTGGCTTTGTTTACAAACAAGAGCACGTGGAATTTACCGTCACCACATAGAGGGCGGCACTGTTCTCTCTGGATTAAAGATGGCGGATGACAGCTGTCAAAAAAGCACGTGGCTTTGTTTACCTCATGCTAGTTAGGTTAAGTTGGTACCACTAAGGTTTAGACCCGTCAAGATGGCAGTACTGAGGTTAGCGATGCGTTGTTGTCTGTCAAAAAGCACGTGGCTTTGTTTACAAATCTGTCAAAAAGCACGTGGCTGTCAAAAAACACGTGGCTTTGTTTACCTCATGCTAGTGAGGTTAAGTTGGCACTACTGAGGTTTAGGCCCGTCAAGATGGCGGTACTGAGGTTAGCGATGCGTTGTTGTCTGTCAAAAAGCACGTGGCTGTCAAAAAACACGTGGCTTTGTTTACCTCATGCTAGTTAGGTTAAGTTGGCACTAGTGAGGTTTAGGCCCGTCAAGATGGCAGCAGTGTGTTTAGCGATGCGTTGTTGTCGATGACAGCTGTCAAAAAGCACGTGGCTTTGTTTACAAATTCAAATCTCCCGCCATAATTCAAATTTCCCGCCAAAATTCAAATTTCCCGCGGGCGGCGGCGACGGCGGCGGCGGAGGAGGCGGGCGGCGGAGGAGGTGCCGCAGAACCATCCAATTATACTACTCTAAACCTTAGTGCTACCAACTTAACCTCACTAGTGCGAGATTTGAATCGGTAAACAAATCCACGTGCTTTTTTGACAGCTGTCATCCACCATCTTTAATCCATAGAGCACAGTGCTGCCCTCTTTAACTGAAATGTGGTGGCGGATAATTTGAAAAATGCTTTTTGACAGCAGTCATCTTTAATCCAAAGAGCACTGTGCTGCTCTCTTTAGCTAGATACCTTTGAAATGTGGTGGCAGGCAATTCCACGTGACAGCAGCCATCTTTAATCAATAGAGCACCGTGCTGCCCTCTTTGTGGCGGTGGCAAATTCTACGTGTGCTTGTTTGGAAACAAACTCACGTGCTTTTTTCTGACAGCTGTCATCCGCCATCTTGCATCACAAACCTCAGTGCTGCACTCTTTAGCTAGATACCTTTGATATGTGGTGGCGGCAATTTGAAAAATTCTATGTGTTCTTGTTTGGAAACAAAGCCACGTGCTTTTTTGCCAGCTGTCATCCGCCATCTTTAATCAATAGAGCACTGTGCTGCTGTCATGCAGGCAATTTCGTCAGCTGTCATCCGCCATCTTTAATCCACAGAGCACCGTGCTGCCCTCTTTAGCTAGATATCTTTGAAATGTGGTGGCAGCAAATTGAAAAATTCCACGTGCTCTTGTTTAGTAAACAAACTCACGCGCTTTTTGTCGGCTGTCATCCGCCATCTTACATCGCAAACCTCATTGCCACACTCTTTAGGTACATACTGTACCGGGAACACCGCTACGACAGAAGTTCGAAGTATGTTTGTTGAACTTCGCGCGAGATGGAAGGTAGGCAGCCCGCCGAACGCAGTGACGTACCCAGCGAGTGACGTGGCCTCCGTAAGCCACCTCTCCGCTACCATATATGGTAATGATCCAGCTCGTCCTCAAAAGTACATTTTTGAGCTAATTTATCGCTATTTTGACACTGCCATCTTAAAGGCCCTTACAATAGACATCATCTGTTCAGATTTCAAGAAAATCCACCGAGTATTATAGAAGTTATAAGGGTAGATAGTACCCGAGTTGTAGACACTTCCATGCGAACGTGTATAAAAGGAAGACCACCCGACCTACGAATTCAGTGTCTGTCACTCCGCCGTCTCTGTGACACGGGTGACAAGAGAAGTCTTGTGTGTGTCGAAATTCTAGTCGACAGTCTGCGATATCCAAGTTCGGTATTTCTCTAAGTGTTGTATCAGGACTTTGCCATATTCTTGAAGTGCCTGAATGGGACTTTGTTTTCTGCGGACATCGTATTGGAACTTTGTCATATTGACACATTGGGACTTTGTTTTTTTTGTCGTGTGTCGTGATTGGACTTTGTTTTTTTCTTAAAGTGCCATATAAGAACTTTGTTTTTTTTCTGAAGCGTCTCATTGGAACTTAGTTACTTTCGCCAAGAGTCGCGATAAGACTTCATTACTTTCTTAAGGTGACATACTGGAACATTGTCATCGAAACTTTATTTTCTTCGAGTGTCGTGTTGGAACTTTAACATTTCGACACGTTGGAACTTTATTTTCTTCGAGTGTCGTGTTGGGACTTTAACATTTCGACACGTTGGAACTTTATTTTCTTCGAGTGTCGTGTTGGGACTTTAACATTTCGGCACATTGGAACTTTGTTATTTCTACACATTGGAACTTTGTTTTTTTCTGAAGTGCCACATAAGGACTTACTTATTCGACGACGATTGAATTTTCACGTGTGTTGTGTATCACATTGAACTTACGCGAACTTATATTTTTGAATCAATTTCTGGAACATTGAACTTAGGGGACATTAAACATTACGTTTAATTGTGAAATATGCAATGCTTTCCAAGTGCTGCACAGGGACTTATGTTTTGATTCTTAAAGACTGTGACAATTCGGAATACGCATATCGCATTTCCAGAAAGCCTAGAACTTTCCAGTATTTTGAGTGATCCGTAATTTATGAAGTCAGACTTTTTCTTTCAAATATTACTTTCTTTAATGGCTATTCACTTCGCTTATTAATACAACAGGACAGTTTCCGAGTGCTACTTATTCAGTTCATTGCCAATATGTTTTAAACCTTCAGAACTGTGCATTTAGGGCTGCAGTAACAGTAATCCTCTAGAACATCCTGACTTACAGTGAGCTTGCCTTATGAACTTGCATTTCTACCAGTACTTGTTCTTCGAGTGATTATTCTAGAACGTTTTTGCAGTAATCATAATTAAAAAAGTCATATCTGTTCAGACAGTGCCCTGAATGTGTGGAGTGCCGTACAGGATATTCAGGTGTGAATTACGTCTCGAATCGAACCCAGGAGCACGTACCAATCTTCGAGACATTCCAGAACGTCGGGACATTCCAGAACGTCGAGACACTTCCAGAACCTCCAGACGTTCCAGAATTCCTCATCCGAGCAGGTGTGGTCCCTGCCCAGTCGATGTCCAGCACCATCCCAGGACTTGGAGGTACCAACCAGCCACGACATTTCCACGCTGCTGTATGAAGGTGATATGAACTTGCTTTTGATGATCAATAAACTCAATTTATCAAAATAATCTCTCAATTTGATAACTATACCTCTCTCTGTACCAGCTCCAATGATAAAGCCACAACAGAGATTAAGCCTCATGCTCGTTCATTTAATATCAAGCGCCTTAAAGATATGAACACATTTTTACGGGTACAGAGAGGAGGTAGTATACGTGGCGCCCAACTTTAGGGGCCAGATTTCATTGGAGCTTAACATGAAAGACTTACATACAGCTCAAACTATGGTGACTAAATTCAATCAGAATAGGAGTGTTTTCGAATTTCAGTGGACACTAACTTAACTGAAGTATAAGTGCATAATTTAAGTGATTTGGTAGAGGTGATTTGCAAAGACTTGGTTTAATTAATGTGTGTTGAAACATTGGCACTAGGACTTAAAACTTTGAACTTTTGACTGAATGCAAGTTTCGAAAATCTTTCAATTTTTTTGAAGTGTGTCAATCATTATTTCTGTACTTGGTACTAGCGTTATATATTTTAATAAAATGGAGGAGATTATGGCAGCGATTGAAGCCCTTAGGCTCAGTATGAAAGTAGCAAATGAAAACTTAGAACGTAGGATCGTCGAGACCAAAGAACAACTAAATGAATCTAGTTCTAATCTTGAACAGTCATTGAGAGAACAATTAAATGAGTCTAGTTCTAATCTCGAACATCGTCTTAATGTGTCTAGTTCCAACCTTGAACGTCAATTTAGGGAATCCGTAGTTCAAATAAATGCTGAAGTAGATAAGAAGTTTGTAGAAGCGAATGCCACCCTAGAACAAAGGCTTACTCAGGCTGGTGCTCGCATTGAACAAAAATTTAAAGAGTCCAACGCTAGGGTAGATGAAAAATTTTCCGAAATCAATGACCAATTGAAAAGTAACATGGAGGTCATGAAAGAAGAAATTAAAACCCAAGTTGTAGCTCTTCTTAAAGATGACTTCAAAGCCATTCTCCCCACTTCTCAGGCAATTGCTAAAGAGATGGAAGGCTTAAAAACTCAGTTACAGAAATCACATTCACAATTATCTTTAGCCCAGGTTAATATAGCCTCTATTCAGGAGAATCTTAGAGATACGCTTAAAAATGACATTCAAAGAGTAAACAATGAAGTCAGTCTTATAAAGAGTAAACAGGGAGAGTTTGATAAAAAATTTACATCTCAATTAGATACTACACACACTCAAGTTACGCGTATATGTCGAGACGTATCCGAATTAAAAAAGGATCTCCAAGATGAAGTTAAGGTAGTAGAAGATACTATTAAACAACAGGTGAAGGATGTTAAAACAGAACTACAAGAACAGATAGAAACCCTTGGTAGTAAAGTCTCTAATTTAGAACTGAAGGATACTCCCTTACTTTCTTCTAGTCTATTAAAAACTAATGAAAACGCAAACATTACTACTATCATCCGAATGACCGATGAAAAACCTGCCAAATTCTCTGGGAAGGAGGAATACACCGCTAGGGAATTTTTACTCAACATTGAAGAATATTTTCAAGAAAATAAAATCAGTTCTGATCGACAGCTTCGTGTCGTTTCCAAGTTACTAGAGGGATGCGCTCTATCATGGTATTCCGCTTTTAAATATTGCTTTAACACTTATTCTGAATTCAAGGAAGCTCTATTGAATCGCTTTTGGAATTCAGAGACGCAACATTTAATTAAGTTGCAGTTGTATGCTAAGAAGTACAATACTTCTATAAACACATCCCGTTACTCAGATTATTTTATCGGGCAACTTAAGAAGATGCAATTTTTGGATCCACCATTGCCTGAGCAAGAGCTGATCCAGGCGATCACGTTGCAATTCCCAGCCCAAGTTCAGGAGATTTTGGTAGCTGCTAACATACAATCTTTAGAACAAATGGATGGGATACTTCGTAGATTGGACACAGCCCACGCTCAATGTTTACCGAAAGGGAGTAAGACTAAAGAAATGACTACCAGTCCTGTCGCCATTGTGACACAAGGACGCCCAGATCCGGAAGTACCAGAGGAACGGCCTACATCACGAAACACACCTACCCGATATCGAGGGTATAAAGGACGGCCGGACCGAGGGAAAGTGCCGTACCAAAATAGATTAACATGGAAAAAGCTAACAGAGGCCCAACAAGTAGAGGATAGGGTTTCTTATCGAGATGAATTGAATAGACGATGGCGAGATACTCAAGAGTACTTGAAAGAACAGCGAAAGGGCGAGGATCAAGAACGAGCCGCCTCGCTAGAGTATCAGCAAGCCGCTGGTAAGAAAAACGAAACGCCTGCCCCGAACCCTAACACAACGGGTGCAAAAAAAACTCCAATGTTTTCTTAAGAAGATTGCCTGAAAATGGAAGGAGGGAAGAGCCGCTCTGCGTAACTCAGGTACATTATTGGCACGTAGAGGACTTGGAACTACTCCATGAAAACATGACACCGTCTAGGCCAAGAATCCAACGTAGCTTGCCAGTAATCACCATTAGGGTTGGCAATATTAAAGTTATGTCATTGGTAGATTCAGGAGCTCAAGCCTCGCTTATTTCAGCCAGACTATTAGAAGCCATAAAGGAGAGACGTGATGTACTTGTGATGCCTGTTTCCCAACTTAGGATCAAAGGGATTGTTCCAGATAAGTGCATTAAATGTAAACTACAGACGTTTATGGAATTCTTCGTGGGACATGTTCAATTTGAGCATGTTTTTCTAGTAATCTCTCAGATGAAATTCAATGTTATCCTTGGATCGGATTTTCTCATCAAATATGGAGGAGTGATTGATTACACAGCAAATGTCATTACATTTTATAACGTTGACCCTGTAGAATTACAGCTGATCGAAGGAGACGACGGTCGGATACAAGAGATAGATACCCCGCAAGAAGAATTCGATGGTGGAAATAGCGATGCTGCACCAGTCGAAGATGAAGAGGGTGATCCCGAAGAAGTGGGACCCGTCGAAGATGTACCCCTGATAGGTGAGATGTGCGACAACGGTCCAGACTATGTCAGCTCCGTAATCAGTGTGATTGAAGACCCAGTGGCCAACAAAGACGTTGCTGATTCAGTCAAGGAAATCTTCGAAACTTATCCAGACGTGTTCAATGATAAACCCGGAGAGATCCGAGATTTTAAATATCATTTAGATGTCAAGGATACTTCCACTTATAAAAGACGTCCCTCTTCCATAGTATGGAGATGCAGAGCATAAGCAAGAACACACATCATGGAACCGCCGATGGAATGTATAATGCTTCTAGCTTAAAAACATACTTCGAGAGAGAAGCCTAAAGAAAATCCTTGTCGAATTTTCTTTGCCCTAAGAGGGGCGGACATGTACCGGGAACACCGCTACGACAGAAGTTCGAAGTATGTTTGTTGAACTTCGCGCGAGATGGAAGGTAGGCAGCCCGCCGAACGCAGTGACGTACCCAGCGAGTGACGTGGCCTCCGTAAGCCACCTCTCCGCTACCATATATGGTAATGATCCAGCTCGTCCTCAAAAGTACATCTTTGAGCTAATTTATCGCTATTTTGACACTGCCATCTTAAAGGCCCTTACAATAGACATCATCTGTTCAGATTTCAAGAAAATCCACCGAGTATTATAGAAGTTATAAGGGTAGATAGTACCCGAGTTGTAGACACTTCCATGCGAACGTGTATAAAAGGAAGACCACCCGATCTACGAATTCAGAATCTGTCACTCCGCCGTCTCTGTGACACGGGTGACAAGAGAAGTCTTGTGTGTGTCGAACTTCTAGTTGACAGTCTGCGATATCCAAGTTCGGTATTTCTCTAAGTGTTGTATCAGGACTTTGCCATATTCTTGAAGTGCCTGAATGGGACTTTGTTTTCTGCGGACATCGTATTGGAACTTTGTCATATTGACACATTGGGACTTTGTTTTTTTTTGTCGTGTGTCGTGATTGGACTTTGTTTTTTTCTTAAAGTGCCATATAAGAACTTTGTTTTTTTCTGAAGCGTCTCATTGGAACTTAGTTACTTTCGCCAAGTGTCGCGATAAGACTTCATTACTTTCTTAAGGTGACATACTGGAACATTGTCATCGAAACTTTATTTTCTTCGAGTGTCGTGTTGGGACTTTAACATTTCGACACGTTGGAACTTTATTTTCTTCGAGTGTCGTGTTGGGACTTTAACATTTCGACACGTTGGAACTTTATTTTCTTCGAGTGTCGTGTTGGGACTTTAACATTTCGGCACATTGGAACTTTGTTATTTCTACACATTGGAACTTTGTTTTTTCTGAAGTGCCACATAAGGACTTACTTATTCGACGACGATTGAATTTTCACGTGTGTTGTGTATCACATTGAACTTACGCGAACTTATATTTTTGAATCAATTTCTGGGACATTGAACTTAGGGGACATTAAACATTACGTTTAATTGTGAAATATGCAATGCTTTCCAAGTGCTGCACAGGGACTTATGTTTTGATTCTTACAGACTGCGACAATTCGGAATACGCATATCGCATTTCCAGAAAGCCTAGAACTTTCCAGTATTCTGAGTGATCCATAATTTATGAAGTCAGACTTTTTCTTTCAAATATTACTTTCTTTAATGGCTATTCACTTCGCTTATTAATGCAACAGGACAGTTTCCGAGTGCTACTTATTCAGTTCATTGCCAATATGTTTTAAACCTTCAGAACTGTGCATTTAGGGCTGCAGTAACAGTAATCCTCTAGAACATACTGACTTACAGTGAGCTTGCCTTATGAACTTGCATTTCTACCAGTACTTGTTCTTCGAGTGATTATTCTAGAACGTTATTGCAGTAATCATAATTAAAAAAGTCATATCTGTTCAGACAGTGCCCTGAATGTGTGGAGTGCCGTACAGGAAATTCAGGTGTGATTTACGTCTCGAATCGAACCCAGGAGCACGTACCAATCTTCGAGACATTCCAGAACGTCGAGACTTCCAGAACGTCGAGACACTTCCAGAACCTCCAGACGTTCCAGAATTCCTCATCCGAGCAGGTGTGGTCCATGCCCAGTCGATGTCCAACACCATCCCAGGACTTGGAGGTACCAAAACCAGCCACGACATTTCCACGCTGCTGTATGAAGGTGATATGAACTTGCTTTTGATGATCAATAAACTCAATTTATCAAAATAATCTCTCAATTTGATAACTATACCTCTCTCTGTACCAGCTCCAATGATAAAGCCACAACAGAGATTAAGCCTCATGCTCGTTCATTTAATATCAAGCGCCTTAAAGATATGAACACATTTTTACGGGTACAATACCTTTGAAATATGGTGGCGGATAATTTAAAAAGAAAAATTCTACAGCAGCCATCTCTCGACGCTAATTGCACAAGATCGTGGCTATACATGACTCCTTATGAGACGCCTTAAGGGTGCATGCGCAAGACGGCTGCTGCTCTTATGAAGAAAGCTAGCTGAGAGGCTAACGTGTCGTGCTAGTTCGATTCATTAAATTTGGGACTTAAATGCAAAATGTTAAATATCTCGAAAACGGTGCATTGTAGAGCAAAACGGACAAAATGTTGCCACCTAATACCTAGGTTTGCAGTATCAGGAACATGATAGCATAAGAAAATCATAGTCTAATGATGAGATCGGCGGTTCGATTCCTACTTAGGCCCTTTGGCATTGGCAGCTATCTAATTCTACAAGATGGCGGCTATACATAGCTTCTTATGAGACAGCTTAAGAGCGCTTGCACAGGGTGGCTGCTGCTCTTATGAGACTCCCTAGGGGTGCTTGCGCAAGGTAGCAGCGACAAGACAATGACTATACACAGCTCCTTATGGTACGGCCTAGTGGTGCTCACTCAAGATGGTGGCTGCTCTGATGAAGAAAGCTAGCTTTGCATCGTGCAGGTATCTTTACAGCACTAAACCTCATACCTTTGAAATGTGGTGGCGGTTAATTTGAAAAATTCTACGTGCTTTTTTCTTAACAGCAGCTATCTTTAAACAATAGCGGCTATACGTAAGCTGTTAATGCCTCCTCTTATGTCAAGGCATAGCTCTATCGAGCAAGTTTAAACCTGCATCGGGATAGCTAGAGTAAGCACGTGCTGCAGTGATGACGTCATTATGCATGTTTAGACTTGCAAATCACTAAAGAAACATAACAAGACTAGAATCGAACACTGCACTCTATGCCGTTAACTTTACCATGTGATCGGAACATTGATTGAAGTGTTTAGAACACTAAATAAGTGATCCGGACTGAAATAGAACACTCTACTCGATACAACATGTGTTTAGAACATGTCAGGGGATACCTTTGTTCTAAGAAGATTAGATTACCGCACATTCCTTGTAGGGCTCTTAGGCTAAAAGGCTAATGGGCAAAAGGGCTAATGGGCTAAAGTGCTAGGGTGCCTCTCCTCTCTCTATCCGGGCTTGAGAACGGCTCTACAACTAGAGGCGGATTTAACACCCTAAGAAAGGGAGAATGTTGGGAAATAATCTGTACGAATATAGCTACTCGATCGAGTATATACTACAGATGGATGACTTAGGTGAGGGTAAGCGCTTACTTAATAATACCTACACGACGTAATTCATGGTCTATTTCAAAAATATCTTCTTTGTACTGTGTGTAACCAGCAGCATGATAGGCTCTTAGCAGTTGTAAACGTTTTACCAGTACGTTGGGTTCTTTACAGTATCTTTTATCTACATAGGGTAACAGAAGCTTGTTGTGAACTTTGAGTCTATATGCAGACAGTTGATGTGTAGGGACTTGTTTTGATGTAATACGTGCTTCAGCAGTAGCGTTTCTAGGTACAAACTTAACTTGTTTCGATAGCGATGAAGCGTTGAAATTTCCTTCTTCTTTACCTTGCATCTCTTCTTGAGATGTTTGCACTGCGACAGAACGTGTAGTAGGCTTAGGAAATGAAGTAAAATTATCAAGCTGTAATGGCAATGAAACATTAAGATTTTCTTCTTCTTCTACTTTCCCGTTACTACTGTTTTGATCAATATCATTATCCTTATTATCATAATCATGATCTTGCCTCTCTTTATCTTGAAGTTTGTGCTTAGTAACACAACTTGCAGCAGGCCTAGACAACAAGGGAGAATTAAAAATCTCTCGCAGAGGTGTTTGTATTTTGTTCTCGATGAAGCTACATTACATGCGGCTTCATGACGTTGAGCGTTGTATGCGTTCTTGAACTCTTTTCTACAATGTTTGCATTGAAAAATTGTCCTACATGATATCTCATGACGTCTCTTGTGGTAGCTTCGGGAAAATGCTTTTCCACACTCTTTGCAAATATATCTAGTAATAGGTTTTTCTATGACGGACTTTTATCTTCTGCTAACAGATTCTTCTTTAAATCTACTTGACATTTGTTACTATCTACTTCGATGATGCGAACAGCTTAGCGATTAACAGTAAACTAACACAAAAGCGTATAACCAAGGTAGCAACAGTAAGGTGTAAGCCCATGAAGATGGCAAGAGTGAGGTTAGCGACGTTCTGTTGTTGGATTTTAAATTCCGCGCTGTAACATGCATAAGGTGGCAGCCTTGAGGTTTACCGCCGTAAGGATGGCAGCAGTGAGGTTAGCGACGTTCTATTGTCCTGCAATGTGAGGTTAGGGTCCGTCAAGAAGACAGTTGTAAAAAAAAACGTGGCTTGGTTTACTAAACGAGAGAACGTGGCTGTGACGTCACGGTTACGCGGTATGCTACGTCAGCATGCGAAGTTGAAAAATCCTAGCCTACGCAGTTAACACTCTGCTATGTTCACAAGATTCTTTTACACATAGTTATTCTTTATGCTTTATGTTCGTGCACATAGGTTATGTTAAGATAACAGCACATGCACGCTCGCGTAGAAGTTGTTTAGTACGTTAGTTGATGTATGCATTATCAAAAGGTGATATGTCCACGCTTTTAAACCTTGCTATTCTTACTGCTACTATGTTCGCAAGATTTTTAAACAGCGCTATTCTTTGTGCTTTAAGTTCGTGCGCATAGGTCATGCTAAAGTGGCAGCACAAACACATGTGAACGTTGTATATTCTAGCGGAATGTGTTTAGTATAATAGTTGATGCATGCAAAATCGATAGGCGATGTGTACACGCTTTGAAACTTAACTATTCTTCGTGCTTTAAGTTCGTGCACATAGGTTATGCTATGATAGCAGCACACTCCAGCGGGATAAGTTTAGTACTCTAGTTGATGCATGTATAATCGATAGGCAATGCGTACACGCTTTTAAAACATTGCTATTCTTACTGCTGCTGCTATGTTCACAAGATTTTTATACATCGCTATTCTTTATGCTTTAAGTTCATGCGTATAAGTTATACTAAGTTAGCAGCATACTTATAAGTTTGTCGCACGCTCTAGTGGAAGAAGTTTAGTATGAAAGTCGATGCATGCAAAATTGATAGGTGATGTGTACACGCTTTGAACTTGGCTATTCTTTGTGCTTTAACTTCGTGTACATAGGTTATGTTAAGATTGCAGCACACACACACACACAATCGATGATCGCACGCTCTAGTGGAAGAAGTTTAGCACAATAGTTAATTCATGCAAATATGACAGGTGATGTGTTCACGCTTTGAAACATAACTATTCTTTGTGCTTTAAGTTCACGCACATAGGTAGCAGAGCACAATTGCGAACGTTGTACACTCTAGCGGAAGAAGTTTAGTATGATAGTTAATGCATGCAAAATCGATACGTGATGTGTACGCGCTTTAGACATAGCTCTTCTTTATGCTTTAAGTTTATACACATAGATTAGCAATACACATATGCAATCGTTGTACACTCTGGCGGTAAAAAATAGTCGATGCAAGCAAAATCAGTAGGTGATGTGTACACGCTGTTAAACGTTATTCTTTATGCTTTAAGTTCACGCGAATAGGTTATGCTAAGATAGCAGTACAATCTAGCGGACGAAGTTTAGTAAGAGATTCGATGCATGCAAAATCGATAGGTAATGTGTACACGCTTTGAAACATGGCTATTTATACTGCTGCTCTGTTCTCAAGATTTTTAAACATAGCTAATCCTAATGCTGCTCTTAACGACGTAGAGCTAAGGATTGTTACGTGACCGTGACGTCACAGCCACGTGCTCTCGTTTAGTTTTGCTCTACGATGCACCGTTTTCGAGATATTTAACATTTTGCTTTTAAGCCCCAAATTTAATGAATCGAACCAGCACGGTACGTTATACTCTAAACCATAGCTAGACCTAATCATGTTACGAAGACTCGCTTCAATACAAGCTAAAACAGAGCAAATCCCAAAGGACCTAAGTAGGAACCGAACCGTTGATCCCATCATTAGACTATGTTTTCCTTGTTCCTCATACTACGAACCTACGTACTAGGCGGAAAAATGTTGTCCGTTTTGCTCTATGATGCACCGTTTTCGAGATATTTATCATTTTGCATTTATGTCCTAAATTTAATGAATCGAACTAGCACGACACGTTAGCCCCTAAGCTAGCTTTCTTCATAAGAGCAGCAACCATCTTGCGCAAGCACCCTTAAGGCGTCTCGTAAGGAGTCGTGTATAGCAACCACCTTGTGTCCGCCATCTTGTGCAGGCATCCTTAGGGCGTCTCTAACCATCTTGTGCATGGACCCTTAAGCCGCCTCATAAGAGCAACCGCCATCTTGCGCAAGCATCCCTAGGGCTTCTCATAAGGAGCCTTTTATAACCGCCATCTTTCGCAAGCATCCCTAGGGCGTCTCATAAGAAACTATGTATAGCGGCCATCTTGCATAAGCAACTTTAAGGAGTCATGTATAGCAGCCATCTTGTGCAATTAGCGTCGAGAGATGGCTGCTGTAGAATTTTTGTTTTTAAATTATCCGCCACCATATTTCAAAGGTATGTACCTAAAGAGCGCAGCACTGAGGTTTGCGATGTAAGATGGCGGATGACAGCTGATAAAAAGCGCGTGAGTTTGTTTACTAAACAAGAGCACGTGGAATTTTTCAATTTGCCTCCACCACATTTCAAAGGTATCTGGCTAAAGAGGGCAGCACGGTGCTCTCCTGATTAAAGATGGCGGATGACAACTAGCAGAACTTTTCAAATTGCCCGCTACTACAGAGGGCAGCACGGTGTTCTGTAGATTAAGGATGGTGGATGACAGCTGACGAAATTGCCCGCATGATAGCAGCACGGTGCTCTCTTGATTAAAAATGGATGCTGTCACGTGGAATTGCCCGCCACCACAGGTATCTATCTGAAGAGGGCAGCACGGTGCTCTCTGGATTAAAGATGGCTGCTGTCCAAAAGCATTTTTCAAATTGCCGACACCACATTTCAACTAGAGAGTGCAGCACGGTGCTCTCTTGATTAAAGATGGCGGATGGTAGCTGTCAAAAAGCACGTGGCTTTGTTTCCAAACAAGAGCATGTGAAATTTTCAAATTGCCGCCACCACATAGAGTGCAGCCCTGTGCTCTCTTGATTAAAGATGGCTGCTGTCACGTGGAATTGTCTGTCACCAGAGTGCGGCACGGTGCTCTGTCGATTAAAGATGGCTGCTATCAAAAAGCTTTTTTCAAATTATCCGCCACCACATCTCAAAAGTAAGTAGCTAAAGAGGGCAGCACTGTGCTCTGTTGATAAAAGATGGCGGATGTCAGCTGTCAAAAAGCACGTGGATTTGTTTACCGATTCAAATCTCGCGCTAGTTAGGTTAAGTTGGTACCACTAAGGTTTAGGCCCGTCAAGGTAGTAACGCTGAAGTTAGCGATGCGTTGTTGTCGATGATAGCTATCAAAAAGCACGTGGTTGTCAAAAAGCACGTGGCTTTGTTTACCGATTCCAATCTCGCGCTAGTGGGGTTAAGTTGGTACTACTGAGGTTTAGGCCCGTCAAGATGGCAGTACTGAGGTTAGTGATACGTTGTTGTCTGTCAAAAAGCACGTGGCTGTCAAAAAGCTCGTGGCTTTGTTTACAAATTCAAATCTCGCGCTAGTAAGGTTAAGTTGGTATCATTGAGGTTTAGGCCCGTTAAGATGGCAGCAGTGTTAGCGATGTGGTGTTGTCGATGACAGCTGTCAAAAAGCACGTGGCTTTGTTACCAATTCAAATTTCCCGCGGGAAGCCTCTGGGAAAGCCCCTCGGGAGGCGGAGGCGGAGGAGGCCTCTGGGAGGGCCCCCGTGAGGCGGAGGCGGAGGCGGAGGGGGCGTCTGGGAGGGCCTCCCGTGAGGCGGAGGCGCCCCTGGGAGCCCGGAGGAGGAGGTGGCCGCCGAATTCGCCTATTATACTACTCACCAACAGGGGAAACGAAAGGAAATGAGGATAAATGAGCTCCAAACAACCAACACGGGTTACATCAAAAACCACGGAGCAATATCACGAGGGGCTGTCCACCATTTTAGAGCATGATCATCATAATTCCAAAAAACAATGATCATCACCATGGATACTATAACTAATTGTTACACATGGCAAGAACCAATCCCGTAGGGGGACCAACAATGGTAGGGAAAATGGAGGCAAAAACAACAGGACATAACCCAAACACACGCCACAACCCAAATAAGAAATTTTAAAAAATAAGAAATTTAAGGAACAAGAAACAAACTTAGTACGAAAGGAAACCCACCATGATTATCCTTACTGGAACTCCCATGTATTAACCCAGTTTTTTAACAAAGATTATTTCGAACCAGAAGAACAGCAAAAGCTGGTAATAATAACAATAATATTTTCCTACTTTCCTACTTTTCTTTACCATTTTGCCCAAAAAACTTTTTAAATTCCATAATGTGATCGTTTTAAACACTACGTGTTTAAATAAGCCAAGCTAATACATTTTTAACCCGATAATAGTATTACAATATGTTCATTAAATTTTCACAAGAATGTTTGTCATAATTTTACGCCACACACCACCTTTTTTGACGATTTAAAGGGTTTCTTCGAAGACGTCACTGAGCTATTTCACCGCGGATAAAAATAGCAATGTAAACTTACAGTTTGGTTGCTCCAGCAGTAGAAAAGTTTCAGACATGGCCTAGCCATGCTAGCTTACCAGACGAAGATCACAAATTGCAGGAAAACAACAAACGAGGAGAAAAGGAACTCCTGAAGGTGTGGAGCACAACCCTCCACCTCTTATACTGTTATCCGTAGTCCATGCCGCTACATAACACGGCGACAAATACACAAGCGTCTTCTCTCCATGATGGGACCTCGGCGAGTGTGAGACTTCGCTTCCCTTCCTGCCTGGCCGACACAAAGCGTTGATTGGCCAGAGCAAGACGAAAGGGGAGAGCACCAGATAGTTGCCACTACTGCCGTAAGGTGGCAGTAACAACCAGGACTTATAAGAGCTCGAAGAAGAAAACATAACTTAGAGAAGAACAAGAAATAATTGTGAGAACACAGTTTAGGTTGTAGAATAATTGACACAAATTTCTACGCCGTAACAGCCCATGCGAAAACGTAGGTGGAGGGGAGACTTATACGAAACTTCGGTTCTAGCCTCCCCCCCTTAGCTTTTCATATTTCCATACGTCACCCCTTTGAGGTAGTCCAGTGTTTAAAATTAAGCTAATTTTTTGGTGTTCCAGTCCACAACAAATAACAATCACTGGTACCGATTCCAACTTCGCATACCCATTGTATGCAGAAGTGAAGGCTATGTTCCTAACTCGCCACCAATCAATAGAACACAGTTAACAGTTACCTTTAAACTTACACTGTGCCGCAACACTGATTATTTTTGAAATCTACTTTTCAGAAACAATGGAGGTTTCAATTTTCCTACATGTTTTACACTAAGTTCGCTTTAGATTTACTTTTTACATACAGTTTCGTAGTAGAACACATTACCTTTACCAGTCCCCGAGTTCATCTGGAGTTTGATAAGTATTTTAAATTTTTCACATAACTTGAAGAAATGTTTTTCGCTTGCTGACTTCAATCACCTAACACACTCTCGGATATAAGAGAAGTTCATATGACCATTTGAGATCAGTTGTTTAAGTCCACTATAGTTCAGGATTGACCACCTAACACTTCTTAAAATGCATTTCCAACCTTTAAACTTTTTTTACTAATCATCGGGTTGTTAATAAAGAAACGCACCATCAAGTTTGTTTCTATTACAGCCAAATGGGCCTCAATATGCAATAGAAAAACAAGCGCGTTTAGGAGGAAGTAAAAATTCAAAATTAGTGAGTGATAACTACTTAAATAATAAAATCCAAAAATATACACCTCACATATTTAATAAGATTGGCACTAGAGTTTACCATTGGCTTAAAAAAATACCAAGAGGAGAAGATGCAAGCGTCCAAAACAAGACGAAGCAAACATTTAACAGAATCAATAAGATAGAACGTAACACCCGAAGAACATCAATTACACGAGGTAGAAAGGAGTTACACAGGGAAATGCCCAAGAGCAGTAGAATAAATAAATTAAAGGTAAGGGATGGAACATTACCTAACAGAAAATTTTCCCTTTTCAAAATTATGCTCCAATATTACAAGACATAGAGATTTCACATACACATTACCATACAGCAATACAAGATTAAGGTAGTCACCCAAGCACAATCAAGCTTTCCAATAACACATGGGAAACACAGAAAATTAAGTAAATAAATATTTACACCAATTAATTAATGAGAAACGATGCACTGAACGAAGGAGCGCAGTACTACAAATGTAGTTCGGCTACGCACAAACACCTTAGGAATGGACGCCAGGTACTCACATAAGAGAGTTCCACTACGTGTCTAGAAGGAAGGTACATGTTCGCACGAGCGGAAGGGTGTTGATCAGGTTATAGACAAATTTTTGATAAAATGCCACAGAACTACCAATGTTTGAGCCAACCAATGGCCAACTTACCAAATACACTACAGAAACCATTTAGTAAATTGTAACTATCCAGGATTACAATGCCACACACATAATCAGGAATGAAAATATGAAACGGTAACACTGAACTGAGCAGAGACAAGAATAATATGTGATATCGAGAATGGTAGTAAGCTATCAGGTGTAAGAACGACCTCCAATTACTAGACGATATAGTGACACACCCACCTGGTAAATGCTTACATACTCGTGTTTTACGAAGCAACGCTCTGTTATACTCTGATATTTGTACACTTTAATACGCAGATACTTTGAATATACGATATTCTAATTCTGATATTCTCCGACATTTTAGTATTCGACGAGTGAAAGCAGATTTGTGAGCTAAGTTACGCACTGTTCTTCATTGAATTCAACGTGGTTGTGTGTGTGTGGTACACAGACTAAATATGTTTGTTAGTTTCAGCTTTCACCTTTTCAAGACAGAAGAGGACCGTAACATGTTCTGTAAACTTCCCCAGGATGTTTCAACTATTATCTGAAGGATTTCTGATCTGGACTTGGCTGTCTTCATGATGAATTAAAATGTAGGCACTCTCTAACATGGGGAGGTAGCGATTGGAGCAGATCACCTACAACATGTGATCGAGCAGTTCCACAACATCGACTAAGATCCACGTCCATCGGACATTTAAGTACCAATTTATAATATTTTTCCTGTTCATCTTTGTAGAAATAATACTCACTTATTCATTAGTGGCATTATTTCTCTTAGATTTGTAAATTTTGATTATATTTCCATCCTTACTGCACAAGGGTAATGATAGAGTTGTTACGTTGTGAGTGTATGAGATATTGGATTCTATTAGACTAGTTAGACTGTGTTGCTCTAAATGTCCCAACCAACAGCTTAGGGTGCTTTTTAAAAGTCATTGTCCTCACCGATAAATGATAATTATTTTTGGGAGGATTTTCAAATGTTGAGCTCGTTTGGGACAAATTTACGGCATATTTAATATGTTGAATTTCAGTGTAAATTTCATCTCACCTATTTCGTTGGATTTTATGCGAGTTAGTATCAAACTCAGATTTATGTGGAAATAATATCCCGCACTACTACTACTACTTCTACGAGTTTAAATGTTACGTGTTCTTATTGTGAAATATTGATATGTGCCCAATTAAGTGGAATATGAGCCTGAAATACGGCGGAATCCTGAGGGATCAATTATTGAATTTATTTGGGAAGTTTATGTTGGGTGAACCATGACTTCTTCAAATGTTGGAAAACGTGTTAAATGATATGGGTAAGATTTAAAGTAATAATAATTTTACCGTGACTCGTGAGGTGTTGAAGTTTGACCTGTATTATGTGCGTGTTTGTAGTCGACAATTCTTCTAAATATTATGACCAACGTTGTGAGAACTTTATTACCTCTGAATAAGTGATCGCATATATTTTACCACATTTCATTGAGGGTCGTAAGTTGCTTATTTGACCGATACCGTCATCTTAAGATTCCGTGATTAGATAATAATAATAATCAAAATTTAATATTCAAATTCTAGAATCCGCTTGTAATATATATAAATAATATTCGTGTGTCATTTGTGTGAGTGTGGATTGAGTGTTGTAGTGATTAACATTGTTCTGTGATTTATTGAAATGTGGTTCTGACCTGCCCACGTGTTCACCATGTTGGGCCCAGGTTATTGTCAGCGTTGTTTAGGATGACTTAAGTTGTGTGGATTTAAACATTTATTGAATTTTATTTGAATGTTACGTTGAGGCAACATTAAGGTACCAGGCACAAATGGATAAGTGTTCGTTATTTCGCAAGTGAGGGCAAAGATTCCCATACTTGTAAATATTGTAAAATTCATTTTTAAGGCGTCAGATAATAAGAATTAATTATTATCACGTGTTATTCAGTGAAATATTGTAGAAGTTTCGTGGAAATAATAATTATGAGAATGTAATTTAATAGTGATAAACATGAAATTGACATGCTTTAATTAAAATTTTTATAATACATATTTTCGAAGCATAGTTCAGTGGAACTCACACTAGATAGAGGCAATAATGTAAATGGAAACTATCCACGAGAAAGACGACTTTGTTAAAATATTTTTGATAGATTTTGTGATATCAATGACGCCATAACTAATTAATTTCTTGAGAGAATGTGAATTTTTTCATGTGAGTGTAGATCATTTAATTTCCTTACAACTTGTAAATAAGTTCACCATTATAAAGAGGAGATCCTCACAACATAATTTATTTCCTTTATTCAAGCCAGATGTAGGCTAATAACAATTTTTTTTATACTTTTCAGATAAAATTCAGCTTCGAAAGGTTTGGAGTACGATGGTGTTATATCTCAGGCAAGTTGCAGAGAAGAATTTTCGAGTAAAAGCCATCAAGATTTGATTGTTAAATTTGTGTTTGGAGTGCTAGTTTATAAATAAATATCAAGCTTGTTGTTTTTTGTGATTGTCGTCAGTCCTTGTATCTTTCCTGCCTTTTAAAAGCAAGCAAAGCAAGACAGCGAACTCTCCACGCATTGAGCCTTCCGGGAATAAAGGGGGCAATACATTACCTTCGCCCCTATTTGATCATTTTCCTAAACCGTAATTTGTTGCGTCTTTGATTATTTGGTATAATCTTTTCCTAATTTTCATTCTTGTCCAGTCTGGTTGTGTATGGTGTATATGAGATGGGGTACCAGAACTAAACTGGAATTTATTAAATGCTTATGGTCGCAAAGCTTGTGATTTTGAAAAGTATTAAGATCACTGTTTTGTAGTTCTTCACCTCTAACGATCTAGACTTTTCACTGTAATTCTGGTTTCTTGAAACTATGTTAATATTATGTGTTTTAATCTATTTTGCAGTGCTCACTTGTTCTATGCTAGGTGTACTTGTATTTGGTGTTCGTGTACTATAATTTGCGTACTTCTCCTTACCTGTTAAGCTAGTGTATCACTGTGCTGTGAATGAGCATTCTAATGTATGAGAGTATTTTCCTGCTTATGTGAACTGTTCCTCAATGATTTGCTCTATTGTATCATTTCTGTATGAAGTTGTTAAATGAAGATTTTGGGGATGCCTTACCTTTACCTTGACTCTGTGCATGATTTCCTAAGTGTTTCTTAGTTCTGTGAGTGAGTGTTGTGGCGATGAGTCGATTGATTGTCAATTGATTACTGCGTAAAGTTATGTTAAAACTAATTTATTGTAATTGATGTCATCTTGTTGCTCATTTGCCTATTTCGTGACTTCCTTGTTCTCCTTTGCCGCCTTGCGTTATTTCTTTTCGGTCATGTTAATTTGATGTTTGGGGTAAAGCCTGAATTTGAACTACTTCACCGTTGAAAACAAAATACTTACGACTAAAGCTAAGATTGTAATTAACTATTTTACAAGAGACCGATTTGATCAAGAATTAATTATCTTGAATAAAGTTTTGGAAGTATATGAAGAATATGTTTGTTGTTAAGGGCAGATATGTGTATGTGAACTACCGGAACTCATTGGTTAATGGTGAAACTTATCAAATAACCACTGGTTATGTTCGATCATTACCAAAGTAACTACACGTGTGGAATCTAACCTATTTTTCAAACTGCGTGATTTAATGTGCATTGGGTGCAAGGAAATTAACTATCTATCTATATCTATATAAATGTCATTGTATGCTTGTATGTATGTATGTATGTATGTATGTATGTATGTATGTATGTATGTATGTATGTATTACATCTCCTCCTAAACCACTGGAGCGATTTACACGAAACTTGGTACACTTAAGACTTAGTATTAGGAGACAAACCGCCTGGGGGTAAAACACTCCAAATACCCTTAGGGGCGGGTGGGGGGCGAGGGGGGTCTCATCTAAAAATATTCGAAAATGGTGTCGAATACATACTTTTGGTGTCACTGCGATGAATGGTGACACTCCGGAATTTTTCAAAGTCCAAATTCAGCCCCCTTTGGGGAGGGGACGAGGTGGAGTGATATATCAAAGTAATAGGAAATATTGTTGAATACATCCTTTTCGCGGTCGCTGAGATGAATAGTGATACTCCGGATTTCTTTTGACGAACCGCGTGGGGGTAAGACGCCTCAGGTACCCATAGGGGCGGGGGCGGGGGCGTGGGTGTCACATATAAAACTATACGAAAATAGTGTCGAATCCATCGTTTTCGGATTCGCTGAGATGAATTGTGATACTCCGGAATTTTTCCAAGTCCAAATTCAGCCCGCTTTTGGGTGCGGGGCGAGGGGGAGTGATATATCAAAGTAATAGGAAATAGTGTCGAATTCATCCTTTTTGGGATCGCTGAGATGATTAGCGACGCTCCGGACTTCTTTTGACAAACCGCGTGGGGTAAGTCACCCCATGTACCCATAGGGGCTTGGGTCGCAAGGGGGGGACATATAAAATATTCGAAAATAATGTCGAATCCATACTTTTTACAGTCACTGAGATGAATAGTGATATTCCGGAAATGTTTAAAATCGAAGTTCTGCCCCCTTTGTGGTGGGGGACTAGGGGGAGTGATAAATCAAAATAACCGAAAATGGGGTCGAATCCATCCTTTACGGTGTCGCTGAGATGAATACTGACACTCCGGAATTCTTTGACAAACCGCGTAGGGGTAAAACACCACCATGTACCCATTGTGGCGGGGGGGGGGGGCGAGGGGGAGACATATGAAATATTTGGAAATGTGTCGAATCCGTACTTTTCGTGGTCGCTGAGATGAATAGTGACACTCTGGAGGATTTTAAAGTCCAAGTTCAGCACCCTTTGGTGTGGGGGAGAGGGGCGGAGTGATATTAAAAAATTATCGAATATAGTGTCAATCCGTACTTTTTGGAGTCGCCAAGATTAATAGTGTCACTGCGAATTTTTTAAAGTACATGTTCAGCCCCCTTTGGGGTGGGGCGAGGGTGGAGTGATATATCAAATTGACCGAAAATACCGTCGAATCCACACTTTTCGGGGTCGCTTAGGTGAATGGTTACACTCCGGATTTGTTTTGACTAACCACTTGGGGGTAGGACGCCCCATGTACCAATTGGGGAGCGGGAGCGAGGAGGTGATACATAAAATATTCCAAAATAGTGTCGAATCCGCACTTTTCGTGGTTGTTGAGATGAATAGTGAAACTCCGGATTTTTTATATGTCCAAATTCAGCTCCCCTGGGGTGGAGCAGAGGGGGTAATGATACATAAAAATTGTCGAAAATAATGTCGAATCCAAATTTTTCGGGGTCACAGAGATGAATAGCGGCACTCCGAATTTTTAGTATCAGGAGACAAACCACGTGAGAGTTAAACACCCCATCTACCGTTAGGGGTAGGGGCGAGGGGGTGAGATACAGAAATCATCAAAAGTAGTGTAGAATCCATAATTTTCGCTGTCGCTGAGATGAATAGTGAGACGCCGGAAATGTTTTATGTCCAATTTTAGCCTCCTTCGGGGTGGGGGAACGATGGGGGAATGATATATAAAAATAATCGAAAATTGTGTCGAACCCATACATTTATATTTGTTGCTAATTTGTTTTATGTCGTACCGACACAGATATGTCTTACGGCGACGATGGGATAGGAAAGGCCTAGGAATTGGAAGGACAAGGTTTTACTCGAAAATTAAATCATCTAAAACTTGGAAATCAGATATATCTAAATAACTCAAAACTACATAATAGGTCGTAATACCAACATCTCAAAAATAAGTCAATAAGCATCCACTTCACACTTAACTAACTCGTAATACAAATACTAAAGGTAAACATTCAAAAGTTACCCGGACAACGCCGGGTACTACAGCTAGTATATATATAAATGTCGTTGTATGTATGTATGTATGTATGTGTGTATGTATGTATGTATGTATGTATGTATTACATCTCCTCCTAAACCACTGGAGCGATTTGCACCAAACTTGGTACATATACCACTTGGTATCAGGAGACAAACCGCGTGGGGGCAAGACATCCCACGTACCCTAAGGAGGGGGGCGAGGGGGTCACGTATAAAAATATACGAAAGTATTTTTCTTATTTTTGCTAGGGGCTTTACGTCGCACCGACACAGATAGGCCTTATGGCGACGATGGGATGGGAAAGGCCTAGGAGTTGGAAGGAAGCGGCCGTGGCCTTAATTAAGGTGGCCTGGTGTGAAAATGGGAAACCACGGAAAACCATCTTCAGGGCTGCCGATAGTGGGATTCGAAACTACTATCTCCCGGATGCAAGCTCACAGCCGCGCGCCTGTACGAAAATACTGCCGAATCCATCGTTTTCGGATTCGCTGAGATGGATCGTGATACTCCGGAATTTTTCGAAGTCCAAATTCAGCCCTTTGTTGGGTGGGGGTTGGAGGGGATGATATATCAAGATAATAGAAAATAATGTCGAATCAATCCTTTTTCGGGGTCGCTGAGATGAATAGTGACACTCTAGATTTTTTTGACAAAACGCGTTTGGTAAGAAACCCGTAGTACCCTTAGGGGCGTGGGGCGAGGTGGGTGACATTTAAAAATATTCGAAAATAGTGTCGAATCCATACTTTTCGGGGTCGCTGAGTTGAATACTGACACTCCGGAATATTTTACGTCCAATTCGCGTGGGGTAAGGCAACCCATGTACCTTCAGGGGTGGGGGTGCGAGGGGAGTCACATATAAAAAAGTACGAAAATAGTGTCGAGTCCGTCGTTTTCGGATTCGCTAAGATGAATAGTTACACTCCGGATTTGTTTTGACAAACCGCATGGGGGTAAGACACCCCCATTGGGGATGGGGGTCGAGGGGGTGATATATAAAATATTAGAAAATAGTGTGGAATCCATACTTTTCCTGGTCGCTGAGATAAATAGTGACAGTCTGGATATTTTTAAAGTCCATGTTCGGCCCCTTTGGATTGGCGGCGGTGGAGTGTTATATAAAATTAATCGAAAATAGTGTCGAATATATAGTTTTCGGGGTCGCCAAGGTCAATTTTGGCACTCCGGATTTTTAGTATCAGGAGAAAACCTGCGTGGGTGTAAGGCACCCCAGGAACCGTCAGGGGCGGGATACAAATATCATCGAAAATAGTGTCGAATGCATACTTTTCGGGGTCACCGAGATTATTATTATTATTACTATATTATTTTTTTTTGGAAAGAATCAAATACTTCCCAGTCAATTCTAGCTTCCACAATAATAAAGATTTACTCGAAAATTAAATAATCAAAAACTTGAAGTCGGATACATCTAAGTAATTCTAAAACTACATAATAGTTCGTAACATCAACATCTCAAAAATAAGTCAATAAGCATCCACTTCACACTTAACTCGTAATACAAATACTAAAGGTAAACATTCAAAAGCTACCCGGACAACGCCGGGTACTACAGCTAGTATATATATATATAAACTAGCAAATGTACCCGTGCTTCGCTACGGTATTCTGCATTGTATACGAATATTGAAGTAAATACTGTACATGCAGTAAATAAGATCTTTTTAAAATAGCATGTATCTTAGCGTTATCCGAGAAACAGCATTGGGAGGTTCCCAATACGGTGTTTCCTATGTAAAGTGCTTGTTACGGATTTGTGATGATAACGTCAGGTTCACTTGCCTACTGCCCTTCACAATCGAGTTGGGAAGTTTTCATTATAATTGCAGGCCCCATCGCCTACTGCGTGGTCACAATCGATTGGGGAGTTTTCGTTACAATGGCAGGCCCCCTTCCCTACTTCCAGACATATTACAAATTGAGGAGTTTTATTATAATGGCAGGAAATTTCCCTACAACCAGTAAAAATTGAGTTGTGCAGTTATCATTATAATGACAGGCCCCTTTTCCAACTGCCAGCCAGCTTACTGCCAGTCACACCAAGTTGATGAGTTTCCATCAAAATAGCAGGCCAGATTGCCTAATGCCAGTCAAATTTTAGATGGGTACATCTGTTTATAACTGCGGGAACGCTTGCCTACAGCCAAACACAATCGGGTAACGGGAGTTTTGAACAAAACTGCATGCTCCCTTGCCTTCTGCAAGTCAAATCGAGAAGTGAATTATTCATTACAATAGTAGGCCTGCCTTATTAATGCCAGTTACACAGGAATTGGAGAAGGACCACATTCCTACTGCCACAGTCAAGGTCGGTGTGGGGAGTACTGATTACAATAGCAGACACACACTCTCTCGATCCCTACAAAATTGACATCAGTGATTATATATAGTTCGACATACGAAAGTATGTGCTTGTTTACAATATTGCAGACCTTTGTTTACAGATGAACTGCTGCTAAACGGTACATCATATCGAGAAAGGATTGTACCATAAGACGCCGGATTTAGCGGCCTAAATTTCTGGTCTTATGATATCACATCTATTCATGGGCCAGATTGAGTTAGAAACGTGGAATAGGGTAAAATTTGTGTAATTTATCTCACATTGCATTGCTTTTCGGATAATTAAGTGACAGCTACATACACTGACTGACAGAGCAAATGCAACACCAAGAAGGAGTGGTCAGAACGTTATGCCAATTGCAGGGTAGACTGACGTCACTGAGGTATGCTCATGATGGGAAATGCGCCGCTGTGCTGCGCACGTAGCGAACGATAAATGGGACACGGCGTTGGTGAATGGCCCACTTCGTACCGTGATTTCTCAGCCGACAGTCATTGTAGAACGTGTTGTCGTGTGCCAAAGGACACGTGTATAGCTAAGAATGCCAGGCCGCCGTCAACGGAGGCATTTCCAGCAGACAGACGACTTTACGAGGGGTATGGTGATCGGGCTGAGAAGGGCAGGTTGGTCGCTTCGTCAAATCGCAGCCGATACCCATAGGGATGTGTCCACGGTGCAGCGCCTGTGGCGAAGATGGTTGGCGCAGGGACATGTGGCACGTGCGAGGGGTCCAGGCGCAGCCCGAGTGACGTCAGCACGCGAGGATCGGCGCATCCGCCGCCAAGCGGTGGCAGCCCCGCACGCCACGTCAACCGCCATTCTTCAGCATGTGCAAGACACCCTGGCTGTTCCAATATCGACCAGAACAATTTCCCGTCGATTGGTTGAAGGAGGCCTGCACTCCCGGCGTCCGCTCAGAAGACTACCATTGACTCCACAGCATAGACGTGCACGCCTGGCATGGTGCCGGGCTAGAGCGACTTGGATGAGGGAATGGCGGAACGTCGTGTTCTCCGATGAGTCACGCTTCTGTTCTGTCAGTGATAGTCACCGCAGACGAGTGTGGCGTCGGCGTGGAGAAAGGTCAAATCCGGCAGTAACTGTGGAGCGCCCTACCGCTAGACAACGCGGCATCATGGTTTGGGGCGCTATTGCGTATGATTCCACGTCACCTCTAGTGCGTATTCAAGGCACGTTAAATGCCCACCGCTACGTGCAGCATGTGCTGCGGCCGGTGGCACTCCCGTACCTTCAGGGGCTGTCCAATGCTCTGTTTTAGCAGGATAATGCCCGCCCACACACTGCTCGCATCTCCCAACAGGCTCTACGAGGTGTACAGATGCTTCCGTGGCCAGCGTACTCTCCGGATCTCTCACCAATCGAACACGTGTGGGATCTCATTGGACGCCGTTTGCAAACTCTGCCCCAGCCTCGTACGGACGACCAACTGTGGCAAATAGTTGACAGAGAATGGAGAACCATCCCTCAGGACACCATCCGCACTCTTATTGACTCTGTACCTCGACGTGTTTCTGCGTGCATCGCCGCTCGCGGTGGTCCTACATCCTACTGAGTCGATGCCGTGCGAATTGTGTAACCTGCATATCGGTTTGAAATAAACATCAATTATTCATCCGTGCCGTCTCTGTTTTTTCCCCAACTTTCATCCCTTTCGAACCACTCCTCCTTGGTGTTGCATTGTCACTGTCAGTCAGTGTACATAGCATTTGGGTCATATATTGGGTGGCCCAATTTTCGTGTAGAGTTTGATGATTCTATCTTTCCTATAAGTGATGGAAGGTATGAATTATGTAAGTGAAAAGTCCAAATTTACTTAACATCCAGAAATAGAGAAAAATCAAACGTAAAAGGGATAGCAATACGAGAAAAAGTCGTAAGACTAAGGTTGTAGATCACTCCAAATTGAACGGGGATTGTGCCATCCGTTATGTGATAATACTTCCCGAAGGTCTGCACCATCATTAAAATTGCCTCCATATTTCGATATTCTTCGGGATAAAAAGGGAAAAATTTAAAGATCTTGGAAGTTTTCCGTCCGTTACAGGCTAAAACGTATAATTTTGCCTAATTTCAATATCCTTCTTCGACTGGCAGATTATGCCGCAATCTGGGTTTTTGGTGAGAAGTGTAAAAATGAGGACTTTCAAGAAACTAAACCAAAAAATACGCAGATGGTAATTATTACCCCTTAAACGTGTAGCTGTATGAAAATTTCGCCAAAATAGTCAATGTACAGGCACACAGTCGTTACGATTTTATTTACATAGATAGATAAGGAACTTGCTCCACGTACAACGCCTTTTGGACTATATCCGCTGGACTTAACCTGAAAAACGGACCGTTTATGATATCTCCCTTATTAATCTTCCTGTCGAAAAAATGCACATGAAAAAAAGTTTTATAGATGGAATTCCATCATGTTTGGTCGATATCCACCCAGGTTGGTCTTGTACTGTATGTATTGTGTAAAAGTAAAATCACCATTTCGGTTACCTATAAACCGCCAGTCCATTCCGGGAACATGAAATGTTATTGACGATTAACACCTACCGTTGGACAGGTGGATGTTAATGTAGAGTTTGACTCAAATATCTTCAGTAGTTTTCAAGTTGTAAAAAATACGCTTTACACGCACCCGCTCTTGAGTTAAGTCCGGTGGGACTTATACCGGAAAACGGTCCGTTAATGATATCTCCCTTATTAATCCTCGTATTGAAATGATGCACATGAGGAAAAGGCTTAGAAATTATTTTCCATTAAGGCAGGTAAATTTACATTAAGTTTGGTTGTGTATATTTTGTGGGAATGCAAAATCACGGTTTTGGTTTCGTATAAACCCCCAGTCAGTTCAGGGATTTAGAAACAATATTTGCCCTAAAACCTACCAAAGGACAGGTGGATTCTAAATATCATGTTTGGTGGAAATATATCCAGTAGTTTCCATGTTATAGACAAACAGACAAACAAACAAACAAACAAACAGACACCAAAACTGAATATATGCAGATGGTCATTATCACACCTGAAACGGATAACTGTACGGAAATTTCGCCAAAATTGTCAATGTACAGACACTAGAAGTGCAGACCTTTATTTCGATAGTTACTGCTTTGAAACTGTACGACGTATCTACAAACGGACTTCACCATCAGACGCCCCTCTCAGTGCTCTACATGGTTGGTCCCATGACATCTTCTCGTATCTCCTATATTTATGGGTTAGATTGAGTTAGAGTAATTGAATGGGGTTAAATTTTGTACAGTTTTCACATACTACTTTATATTTTTGATACTCATGTGACAGCTGGAATCATAAAATTTGGCTATAACATGGCCAATGGTCATCTCAATGTGCGTGCCGAATGTCATGATTCTACCTTTCCTATAAGTGTGACAAATGATAACATATACGTGTAAAAGTACAAAATCAACTTGAAATCGAGAAATACAGCTGTATTTAACGTATTAGGGATAGAAATACGACGAAAAGTCATAGGACAATAGTTGTAGATCTCTCCAAAAGGAAACGCTATTTGCTTTCTGACTTGTGATACGACTTACTGATTAGCCACCAATTACCCCGAAACGAAGGTCTGCACCGTCGTTAAAATTGCATCCATATTTCGGAATTTTCCTGGGCCAAAAGTTATACATTTGCATAGCTTAGAATATTTCCTCAAAGAAAAGAATGTCCAGCATTCGGGATTAGCACTCGCATACATATGTGGTAATTAAGGCAGAAAATAATACAGTTTAGCAAGTTGAAATTAATAGAAAATGGATTATAACTGAGGACATCCGGATGACGACAAACATGTAAATACAAAGTGAATGTATTGGAAAATCAAATGCTCCTCAATAAATTATGCTGGTGCGAGTTATTGATATAAGAAAGCGGTAATCGGGGAGAAATTTAGAGGCAGGGATTCTTAGGTAATCACATAAGAAGATGAATATTTGTGTTATTACTTAAGCTATTCGAGGACGGTTATAACCTCCAATGATATTCCGCCAATATCCCGCAGAATGGCCGATTGACGACTCTCTTGCTTTCTACCCAAGGAACAACCACGAATTTAAAGGAATGATGAGGAAAATGGCAATACGTTACTTCCCTGCTGGCAAGCAGTCAGAGACGTTGCCATGGTAACCCATATATTCGTTGTCGGTCTGTCGATCACTCAATGCAGAGCATGGTATCGGCAGAAAATAGTAAATTTCTCCGTCATTTGAAGAGTAAGGTAAATTACGAACATAACGAAAGTTGTTTATACTGAAGAGACCTTTTACATACGGTCCACAGAGTTTACAGAAAATCAATAATATAAGAGAAAATGGAGGAAAACCATTAGTGGTTTTCCTATGAAACCAACGTCTTTTCAAAGATTTTAAAATGATATGCATATCAAAACCTTCCCCAGGATGAGTATACTCTAAATATGAAGTTTGGTTGAGATCTATCCAGACGTTTCGACGTGATGGTGGAAGGGACAAACAAACAGACACGAAAAGTAAAAACCACCGATTCGGTCTTGAGTTGACCTAAAACGGATAAATATTTGAATATTTGGCAAAACAAAAGGAATTACTGACAGCGGGCCCCCTACAACTTTATTTATAAGATGTCACAGTATATATGTATGTATGTATTACATCTCCTAAACCACTGGAGCGATTTACACCAAACTTAGTACACTTACGACTTAGTATCAAGAGACAAACCGCGTGGAGGTAAGGCACCCCAAGTACCCTTAGTGGCGGGGGGGGGGCGATGGGTGTCACATATACAAATATGTGTCGAATCCATCGTTTTCGAATTCGCTGAGATGAATAGCGAAACTCTGGAATTTTTCCAAGTCCAAATTCAGCCCTTTTCTGGGTGGGGGAAGGTTGGGTGTGATATATCAAAATAATAGAAAATAGTGTCGAATCCATAGTTTTCGGGGTCGCTGACATGTATAGTGACACTCCGGATTTTTTTGACAAACCGCGTTCGGGTAAGACACCCGAAGTACCCATAGTGGCGGGGGAGCGAGGGGTTGACATTTAAAAATATTCGAAAATAGTGTCGAATCCATAGTTTTCGTGGTCGCTTTGATGAAGAGTGATAAATCCGGATTTTTTTAAAGTCCCAGTTCAACCACCTTGGGGGGGGGTGAGGGAGGAATGAGATGTAGAAATAATCGAAAAAGTGGTCGGAGCCATACATTTCGGGGTCTCTGAGATGGATAGTGACATTGCGGAATTTTTGAAGTCCAAGAAAAATTATCGAAAATAGTGTCGAATTCATTGTGTCCGGGGTCGCTGATATAAATGGTGATATTCCGGATTTTTAAAAGTCCAAGTTTAGTTCCGTATTGGGGTGGGGGGCCAGGGGCGGTGACATACGGCAATAATCGAAAATAGAGTCGAATCCATAGTTTATGAGGTGAATGGTGACACTGCGCTCTCTGGGATGGGGGCGACGGAGCATTGAGATATAAATAGTGTTGAATCCATACTTTTCGGGGTCGCTGAGATTAATAATGACACTCCGGATTTTTATCCCTTGGGGATGGTGGGTGAGGGTGTGATAAAAAATCGAAAATTAGTGTCGAATCCACAGTTTCCGTGGTTGCTGAGGTGAATAGTGACAATCCAGAATTTTTTAAATTCCCAGTTCAGCCCCCTTTGGTTTAGGGGTGAGGGCGGAGGGAGAAACAAAAATAATCGAAAATAGTGTAGATCCAAAGTTTTGGGGGGTTGCTGAGATGAATGGTGACACTCCGGATGCCCCCTTTGGCATAGAGGAGAGAAATGGTGAAAAAATAAAATGCCCTTAATGAGATAGATTATGAATGTATGTGTGTTCCAATGTACCTATCAATCAAAATTTTTTAAAAGTATGACTTACCATTTGGAAGAAAAGTACTGTGGGGGGTAAGAGACCCATACACCCCTGGGGTAGGGATGAAATGTAAACGACCGAGATCATGGATGGCTGTGTGTATGTTCTAGCATAGCTCTGAATAAAACTTCCTGCACAAATAAATTGACCCCAAAGTATATTCTGCAGATATTACGGCACTCTTAACAATCCTAGCGGAAACAAAAAAATAATAGACAATGTCCGATATGAATATACAAACCGTATTTTTCGGGATAGCTGACATGTTGTTCAAGTGGTGGTGAGAAGGAGTGTAAGAGATATTAATATTAATGTGGAATACATACTTTTTGCGGTCACTGACATGTATCACAGATATTTTCATTTTAGAAATATTTAAGAAATTGTGTTACGAGAAACTTCTATTACGCTCTCTCACAAGACTCTAACAGACACTTGAAGTGCTTTCTTTGCTATTCACTGCTACGCCTGTGTGTGTATTGCATCCCCAATGGACTAATAAAAACATCTGAAGTGTGTTGCATGGGCTTGGCCCAGTTTCAGGCGGGGAGGATATCACAGATATTTTCATTTAAGAAATATTTAAGAAATTGTTTTACGAGAAACTTCTATTACGCTCTCTCACAAGACTTGAAGTGCGCCTGCGCTGTGAGCGAGTTTCTACATTGGTTGTTCCCCCTCCTGTCCCTTCCCCTTCCCTTCTCAAACGTAGTCTTGGTGGCTGGTTTCATCCAGCGTTAGACTCTCACTAATTATTTGTCGCTCTCTTGAGCAACTACTGGGAGGTTCCTTTCGAACCCAAGGCTTCTGGGCTTCGAACATCGGAGCGTAAGTCGTGAGTGAATGTTGTATGTGTGTGTATTGAGTGAAAGGGTAATGCTTGTGGCCGCGAATGGGTGTGTGTAAGTGGATTTGAGTTGTGCTTCTGTGTGTGCTGTGCTGTTTGGATGGGCCGGGTTCGTAGTCCATGGCCAGTTGAAGGCCGTTTCTTTTCTTTAATGTTAACTACCTGTCTCTATTATATTTTCCGGGGATAACAGATCTCCTGTTCTGTCTTATACGTAAGAGGCCAATAGAGGTTTATTGGTTTACCTTTAACGAGTGTTTCTGCTATAATGTTATACATAATGTTGTACATATGTTGTTGTCAGTGAAAAAAAGACAGATGGATTTACAGATGGAAAACTCCCTCACCTCGGTCCACCTAGCTTCCTCTCTGGGAATGTTCCTATTTTCCTAGGCCCTTCTGTTAGCACCTTCTCAGGTGGTAGCGTCCTCGCGTGGTTTCCATCAGTAAATTCAGTCTTGTCTATTATTCTTTCGTATTTAAAGGAGCAATTATGACTGATACTAGTAAAGATGCACTAGGGTCAATGGGACCCGTTAATGAGGATAAGATACGCGACTGTTTTGGTCTCGAATTGCTACGAACCGAGGAGCTGGGATATGAGTTGTGTATTAGGGGCGTTTCTCCTGCCAGTACATTAGACGATAATATTAGACTTCTTCGTTCCTCGTTACGTAACCCTGTTAGTTTATCGAGCTGTCAACCTTCCATTGTTCTTGAGAGTGCGTTAGGTCGTATCGGGGTTTCGCTGTCTCAAATAGAGTCCATGTTAGACGAGTTTAGTCAAGGTCACAGTGATGTCACACGAAAGCAGATTCGTCGTATTAAAGCTCGCCTGCTTCGTTACAGGAACCGTGTGTCTGATCTCCAGGTATTATTTGGTGATAGTATGGGCGATGATGTGAAAGCCTTATTAGTTTTTTGGTCGAATAAAATTGAGACTCTTTTGGGGATGGGAGATAGCTTGTTTTCTGTCTCTGTTGAAAATAAGTCTGGTGATGTTGCTGAACTTACTGAACAGGGACTTTCGCAACCACCGGCTGGTCACCCCATTTCATCCGGCAATGATTCATGTGAGACAGAGAATATTTCTTCAGTCGTTAATTTTGCAAAGCTACCACATCCGCTGCAATTACTTATTAAAGGGATGAAGTCTTATTCTATTGACTCTATCGAACAAGTTATTGAGTTCCTGCGCACTCTAATTGAATTTCTCGAGCATAGTGTGGTATATGGTGTCAAAGATGATCTGATATTTCAAATAATTTATCCGCATGCTTCTGGAAACTTAGCCAGTCGCATAGCTACGGCTATGTCTGAACTTGATTCTCTTGGGGATTTCCATGCGAAACTGTTACGTGAATGTATTCCTACCAGAGCACTATCATCTCTAGTGCAGCGACACTTCTTTCGAGTACAACGAAGTAATGAATCACTCTCAGAGTACGTTCGGGACATTAAAATGTTTTCGAGAGTTTTCCGCTTGAAATATTCGGAAGGTGAGATTGTGAGTTCTATTGTTGAAGGTCTGACGCCCGAATATTAGTCTTATTTGTCATTTTCATCAAGGCCTAATTCTTTCCTTGAGCTAGAAAACGCTTGTGTTGCGGCAGAAGGAGTGAAATATGCGGACTCACTCCGTAATATCGATAGACCGTCATCTAGTAGCGCTTCTGTCCCTGTTTCGCCTTCTGTAGACAAAACACGACGTTGTTTTCTGTGTAAATCGGCTGATCATCTACGAAATGCTTGCCCTCGGCGGCAGTTTTCTAAACCTAGCAGTAGTGACTCCGGTTCTCAGTCCGTAGAACGTAAGTGTTACGAGTGTGGGTCTAACACACATGTACGTCCTAATTGTCCTGTACTTCAATGAAATCGTACCCAATAATCTACAGGTGATCGCGCCAACAGAAGCTGACTAGGAAAGCTATCATGTAACAGAGTAGCAGAAGGAGTGCCGGACGCACTCAACGGTCATTCGCCGATGTTCATTCCTGAAACTGAAGGTTGTTCTGACCTTTCAAGTTTGTTTGAGTCTCCTAGTAATTTGCGAGATTGGACTCGAGTAAAGGCCATTCATCGACCTCAACTACCCTATTTGAATGTTAAACTAAACAAGGTACCCATGTCTGCCCTAGTTGATTCTGGGAGCGCAGTGTCCTTAATTAATAAGGAACTTTATGAACTGTTAAAGAGCTCCAATAAGTTTAATAAACTAGAACCTGTGTCTTCTACGTATGTGACGGCGAATGGCAGTAAGCTAGGTATTCTTGGCAGATTTAGGGTTTCTGCAAGAATAGCTTCCTTTTCTTGGAAATTCAGCTTCGTGGTTGTGAACGAATTATCCTGTGCAGTCATTCTGGGAGCCGATTTCATTACACATTCTGGCCTCATTCTTAATTTGTCTGCAGGATCTATTCATCTTCAGTTTCAGCCCAAGGTATTGATCCCTGTGTTTCATCAATATCCTTTGAATGGAAATGTCAAGTCGAATGAGACTATGTTGTCGTCTGTTGATGTTGCCCTACCTGATGTGTCTCATCTGACGTCTGAGCAAGCAGGGTGTATTCAGAGTTTGTGTGAGGAATTTTCCAATGTCCTTACGGATAAACTGGGGCTAACAAACGTCCTCGAGTACAAGATCGAACTTACCAATCACACCCCTGTTAAATCACCACCGTATCGTTTAGCACCGCCCAAAATGAAAGTCCTCAAAGAGCAAATCCAAGCTATGTTAGATCAAGGTATCATTCGGAGGTCTACGTCTGCCTACTCATCACCGGTATTTCTGGTTCCTAAACCACAAGGTGGGTTGCGTCCTGTAATTGACTATAGAGCACTAAACAGGAATATTGCTATTGAATCTGTCCCATTGCCTGATTTACAATCGTGTTTTGCTTGGTTCAGTAAGGCTACGGTCTTCACTTCCTTAGATCTGAATCAGGCATATTTTCAAATTCCCCTGGCAGAGGAGTCTAAGCATTTAACAGCTTTTGCTACAGACTGGAACCTTTTCGAATTCCAGAGAATCCCGTTCGGATTGGCCACGAGTGCTTCTGTTTTGTCTCGTTTGTTAGACACAATTCTTTCTGACATCAAATTCAAGTTCGTTATAAATTATTTAGATGATCTGATTGTTTTCAGTGAGGATTTTGATCAACATGTCCATCATCTGCGGGAAGTTTTTAGCCGTCTTCAGAAGGCAGGTTTAACTGTCAAACCTACCAAGGTCTCGTTCGCCAGACCACAGATTTCGTTCTTGGGACATATTGTGTCATCTAGCGGAGTAATTATTGATCCTGATCGTACCAAATCGATAAGTGAGTTCCCTCCGCCTCGTGACGTGAAAGCCGTTGCCCGTTTGATTGGCATGTGTAATTTCTTTAGGAAGTTCGTGCCCAATTTTGCTCAGAGGGCTATTCCATTGAACTATCTTCGGAAGAAAGGAGTAAAGTTTGTTTGGGGTCGGAACAGCAAGTTGCTTTTGAGGATTTAAAATCTGCTATTGCTAACCCTCCTGTTTTAACTATCCCGGATTTCTCCAAGCGATTTATTGTTCAGACGGATGCTTCTGGGAGCGCTATTGCTGGAGTTCTTCTTCAAGACACTGAGCTAGGGCGCCGTCCGGTTGCTTATGCGTCCAGAACGTTAACCTCTGCGTAAGTAAAATTCTCTGTGTACCAGCTCGAAGCGCTCGCTGTCTTGTTCGCTTTGGAAAAATTCCGTTTTTACATTGAGCACTCTGAGTTCGACCTTGAGACGGACAATCAGGCTCTCTCTTGGGTTTTACGGAAGCCTCGTTCGACTGGTAGACTTGCTCGCTGGGCCGTCCGTATTTCCGCTTTTAAGTTCTCTGTGAAGCATATTAAAGGCTCCGAGAATGTTGCTGCTGACGCATTGAGTCGTATGTTTTACCCTGGTACTGATGACCTGGTAGAAGAAGAAAAGGTTGAGATAGCTAATTCTGTTCTTCTAGAAATTCCCGAATTGTTTCAGGGATTGCATGAGCATAAAGGAAAAGATGAAACTCTCGCTGGCATTATCCGGAGAATTTCTGAGGGAGAAGAAGTCAAGCCATACGTCATCAAGGATGGTGTGCTGCTTTGTGTTTCTCGTCATGATCGTAAGTTGAAAGTGGTTCTTCCATCTGCCATGGTCCCTATGATTTTCAAATATTTCCACGTTTCCCCTTTAGGTGGTCATCTTGGGATCTTCAAAACTCGAGCAAAGATTAGAAATCATTTTATATGGAAGGGTATGGATGGAGATATTCGTAAGTACATTCGATCTTGTTCCTTAAGTAAGCCAGCTCAGAATACCCGATTAGGTTTCCTTGCCTCTGAACAAGCTAATCGCCCTATAGAGAAGCTGTTTGTAGACCATTTAGGACCTTTCCCGCGTTCCCGGTCTGGCCATAGATATGTGCTAGTTTGTGTTGATGCATTTTCCCGTTTCGTTTGGTTATTTCCCACGCGTGATGCCACAACCAAAAGTACTGTCTTATGTTTGAAACAGATTTTTGGAACGTTTGGTCCTTGCCAGTATCTAGTGTCGGACAATGCTTCAGTGTTCACTTCTCATGCATTTAAGAAGTTCTGTTTTGGGTTAGGGATAGACCATATTACGACTTCTCCCCACTACCCAAATCCTTCATATGCGGAACGTTTTAACCGCAACTTGAGATCAGCCTTAATTGTCTATCACTCAAATGATCACTCTCGTTGGGACTCTAATTTGGAATGGTTGTCTTTGGCTTTCAACTCGGCTAAGCATGAATCGCATGGGCAAACTCCTATCAAACTCATGTTTGCGTTCTCTCCTAATTCTCCATTAGCCAATCTCTGGTCGATTAATGACCTTTTGCCGGAGGTTATTGAACCCTCCTCCATCCGTGAGACTTGGACTAGAGCCCGTCGTAATATCCTTGCTTCTCACGCTCGTGTGGAACGTTATTATAATAAGGGTCGCAAAACTGGTAATTTCAAGGTTGGAGATTCTGTCTTCATTAAGAATTATCCTGTGAGTTCTAAGGCCAATCGTCAGGCTGCTAAGCTAGCTCCACGATATCGAGGCCCGTGGGAAATTGTGAAGTATTTGACGCCCGTCACTCTTTTGGTTCGGGATAATTCAAAAGGGAAATTGACCCGTGTACATCTTTCTCAGGTAAAGGCCACTTAATTCTTTATTAAGAGAATGTCTTGGTAACTGCTGTTTTCGCCAAGTTTCGGTAATATACTATTGGCCTCTTGGTAATGTCTAAAGTTATGAGGCGGTCTGCCTTTAAATATTGTAACTTATTCAGAAGCTGATGACCGAGATAGTAAATGTTTGGACCGCTGACATGCAGGTCATTTATGGGATATGTATTATTTTATTTCCATAAATTTATGCCTGAAGCTATGATTTGTCAGGTCACATTTTGTATATTGTAAAGTATTTCCAGATTACTTACTTTTGTAAGTTCTGTATATATATATTTCTTAGTTTGACATGTCAATTCTTTGTTTTGAGGCCTCATATTAGATTAAGTATGTCTGTGTGTGTAATGTGCTGTCGTTCATTAGTTTACTACGTTTGAGAAGTATTCCTTGTTCCCCAATCCTTTTACCTCATTTTGGTGCCGCCTTTCTGCTGTGTTTGATTTATGTCGCAGGAATTTCTCTGGGAGCCAGTGTGGTGTTAACAAGACTTTGGAGTATCCTGCAAGCCGATCCTAATGAGTCGAGATGGCCAGTCGATCCACTAGGAGAAGTTTGCAGCCTCCCGCTTTAGTGCTTGGTGCTGTGCTACGTGATGTGGAGACAGCATTATTCTATTCCTATAACCCGCTGCCTCATCGAGGATATGCTGTGTGGTGTCCTGAGAGACTGCTTGTCACCACTCCGATCTAGTCAGCTGTCCAGCTATTGGAGACGTTTGTCTCCTCTGTGCAGAGTGTCCTGCCCGCTCTGTTTACCTGCTATGAACTCGTACCCACAGTCGGCACACCTGGAGTGTGTGTGTCGCGTGCTGGAAAAACCGGTTGAGTAGCTGACCTCGTCAGCTCCCTCCCAGAAGTCTCGCTACGTGTATATCGACAGCTACTGTGTGAAGTGTTTTCTTGCTATTCACTGCTACGCCCGTGTGTGTATTGCATCCCCAATGGACTAATAAAAACATCTGAAGTGTGTTGCATGGGCTTGGCCCAGTTTCAGGCGGGGAGGATATCACAGATATTTTCATTTAAGAAATATTTAAGAAATTGTTTTACGAGAAACTTCTATTACGCTCTCTCACAAGACTTGAAGTGCGCCTGCGCTGTGAGCGAGTTTCTACATTGGTTGTTCCCCCTCCTGTCCCTTCCCCTTCCCTTCTCAAACGTAGTCTTGGTGGCTGGTTTCATCCAGCGTTAGACTCTCACTAATTATTTGTCGCTCTCTTGAGCAACTACTGGGAGGTTCCTTTCGAACCCAAGGCTTCTGGGCTTCGAACATCGGAGCGTAAGTCGTGAGTGAATGTTGTATGTGTGTGTATTGAGTGAAAGGGTAATGCTTGTGGCCGCGAATGGGTGTGTGTAAGTGGATTTGAGTTGTGCTTCTGTGTGTGCTGTGCTGTTTGGATGGGCCGGGTTCGTAGTCCATGGCCAGTTGAAGGCCGTTTCTTTTCTTTAATGTTAACTACCTGTCTCTATTATATTTTCCGGGGATAACAGATCTCCTGTTCTGTCTTATACGTAAGAGGCCAATAGAGGTTTATTGGTTTACCTTTAACGAGTGTTTCTGCTATAATGTTATACATAATGTTGTACATATGTTGTTGTCAGTGAAAAAAAGACAGATGGATTTACAGATGGAAAACTCCCTCACCTCAGTCCACCTAGCTTCTCCTTTGGGAATGTTCCTATTTTCCTAGGCCCTTCTGTTAGCACCTTCTCACATGTATATTGACACACAGCATGAAGGTGAGAATGTGAACAGTTGGAATCGGGTACATCACATCTACAGCGCGACACCTAAATACATACAGTTATATCATGTTTACTCCACAGCTCCTCGCAAACCACGTTAATATGTACTTCAGCACGTCTAACCATCTACCGCTGCAATATAAATACGTACAACTTACCTTTCGTACTAAATTTGCCCGTCTTTGTTCGTTCTTGGTGTGGCCGCTCATGTTCGTCTGCCAATGGAACTGTATATAAACATCGCTCTCTACTGTGACTGTGCAGTCCACTACATGCTCGATATGTATCCGAAGCAGCCATTTGATGCATATCGAGCAGGCAGTGATCTAACGTGTCACGCATCTGCCGACCAAACCTACGCTGTAATCCAGCTGGCTAGAACGGTCTATCAAGTCGGCCGTGAATTTGCCGTTGATTCTTCTTAAAAATAAAATATCCAAGGCCTGGTTTTAGTACCGCATTTGTTCTTATTACTATCTTTATCGTCCTCTTAGATCTACACAAGCATTCATCAACGTGTGTAAACACACATTGCAGCTCATTCAAGTACACACGAGCATATGTTAAGATCGAAGAACGAAGTAAAAACCTCAGTTGAAAATGCATTATTTCAGATAGAAACTGTACAACACATTTCTTTCAGAGTAAGTGAATTTAGATCATAGTGTTTAGTGATAGTTTGGCCACAAATATCCTTGAGAAATGTATAAACTTTACCGTACTGATCTAACAATGCCTAAAAGGAAACGTACGTCAATCGGCCAAATTCAACCCAGTGCAAAGAAAGCAAAGATTTTGCGAGCAGACGAAACATATGTTCAACAACAGAAACGGCTTCAGGCTATGCGGGAACGTGCCACAACATTGCGAGCGGCTGAATCCCAAGACCAACGTGAACGTCGTCCTCACGAAATGCGGGAGAAAACAACCGCATTGTGTGTGGCTGAATGGCATACCAGCTCATTTCTTGAAGGATTTCATTACGATCCTAGGAAAGACTGCAGCAAACATAACAGTGTGTTAATTGGAGGAATGGACCAATTATGTAAGTACTGTTTTGCCAAAAAATATAAAGGCGAACCTCCGGGCATATGCTGCTGCAACGGGAAAGCACTCGAAACGCCACCAGAGCCATTAGTGTCTTACATGTCTGGGACTACTTCGAGTCAAAACATTTCCTTAAAAATATCAGGAGATACAATTCAGGTTTTCAGATGACTTCATTCTGGACCTCATGCGATCTTCAACAAAGTCGATTTGAAACCACCTTCAAGATGCACGGTCAAATATACCATAGAGCAGGCTCACGTCTCCCACTTTCAGGTGAAAACGCAAAGTTTTTACAAATGTATTTCATGGGAGACGAAGAACTGGAAGTGGATCAACGGTGTAACAACATAACAGGAGTGAGACGTGGTATTGTATTTAATCTTCAACGAATGTTTCAACAAAATAATCACCTTATAAAACTATTTAAGACAGCTTTAGAGGATATGCCTTCGGATGAGTGCAAATTAGTCATCCGTGCCGATAAAAGACCAGTAGGGGAGCATGAGGGACGCTTAAACAGTCCCCAAATAAATGAGGTGACAATAATCATAGCAGAGAGTGACTGTCACCGAAGGGACATTGTCATTCAAAAACGAGTAATCCAGCATAGGCAGAAATAAAGGAAGAACTAACTCATGGGCAGACATCTATTGATCGTCATGATTTATTAGCCAGGGTTTTTCGACAAAAACAAAAAAAAAAAATCAATGTATTGACCAAGACCCACGTATTTGGAGAAACCAGCTGTTGGATATATTCTAGTGAATGGCAGAAAAGAGGTCTTCCGCATTCTCATAAATTAATCTGGCTGAAACATAAAATGCATCCGACCCAAATAGACGATGTTATTTCTGCAGAGTTACCAAATCCTGAAGCGGGCCAAGTTATTTCCGATATAGTGGAAAAAAAACATGATACATGGACCATGTGGAAACATTAACCTGAACGCACCTTGCATGAAAGACGGCAGATGTAGCAAGAAATATCTTAGACAAATGATTAAGGAAACGCAAACAGGAGATGATGGATACCCGAAGTATAGGAGAAGGTGTCCACAAGATGGTGGATACACAGCAAAATGAAGTATGCGAGGTGAGGAAATTGAGATCGACAACATATTCCGCTCTCCTTTCTAAAATATTCCAAGCTCATATAAATGTCGAATACTGCAGATCCATAAAGTGTATATTCAACAAGGGTAGTGATACGGCTGTTTTCGGTTTAGCGAAGGGAAATGAGCATGATGAGGTATCACATTAGTTTGGCGAGTACTAAGTTTCCCCATTCATGAGAGGCACCCTTTAGAGAACGGCCAAAGGTCCATTTCACGAGAGAAAATGCACAAGCAGTTGCCGCTGAGCCTTCTTTCAGTTATGTCAACATGATCCATTTGCAAGGACATTGTTATATTCGGAAGTTCCTCGCTACTACACCTGGGATTCAGGAAGGAAAGTTTTTTCGAAAAGAAAAAAAAGGAGTAATTGTTTTGGGCAGTGATAGTGTAGCTAGTGAGGTTATAGGACGTGTTTACACTGTTCATCCGAATAATGTCGAATGCTTTTTCCTAAGAATGTTGTTTCATACAATCAAAGGACCAACATCTTACGAAATGCTTAAAACTGTAAATGGTAATATGTGTAACACCTTCAGGGAAGCCTGTCAAAAACTTGGTTTACTGGAAGATGACGAACACTGGGACAAAACAATGTCCGAAGCAACGTTAACATCAGATCCTCAGCAAATACGGAATTTATTCGCCGTTATACTGACTACATGTAATCCATCCAATCGCAGTATTTTATGCAATAAATTCCGTGAAAGTATGAGTGAAGGTATCCTTGCCAGATTTCGGCGAAACAACATGAATGATGACATGACAGAAGTATTTAACGAAGTTCTCATTATACTAGAAGACAAATGTAACAGTTGGGGCTTCAGGCTCCGGATATAATGCAGACCTTCTTCGCGAAAACAATTACAATACAACAGAGTTGGTAAAATTTGTTGAATTTAATAAACCATTGTTGATGGATGATGAAAGGAAGGCTTATGAATATATCATGCAATGCCTAAACAGAGAAAAAGGAGGTATACTCTTTCTAGACGCTCCGCGACGAACTGGACAAACCTTTCTAATCAATTTGATACTAGCCGAAATTCGATCAAAACGTAATATAGCACTTGCAATGGCTTCCTCTGGGATAGCGGCTACTCTCATGGATGGTGGATGGACCGCGCATTCGACACTGAAGTTGCCTCTAAAAATAAATGTGGATGAATATCCCGTTTGCAATATTAGCAAAACAAGTGGACAGGCAATAGTGCTACAAACGTGCAAAATTATTGTGTGGGATGAATGCTCAATGGCTCATAACAAGCCCTTGATAGGACACTCCGGGACCTGCTCACTTGGTGGGAGGTTCTCTGCTGATTGTTGCTGGTGACTCACAGTCATACCAAAATCGACTCCGGCGGATGAGCTCAATGCTTGCCTTAAAACGTCGCCTCTGTGGAAGTTTGTTAAAAGATTCGCGTTAAAAACAAACATGAGGGTTCGGCTCTTTGGAGATGAGACTGCCCAACATTCTGGGTACAAATTTGCGATGGTACATTACCAACTGAATCAAACGGAGACATTACCTCTCCAGATGATTTCTACACTCAGGTTGTAACGGTTCAAGAACTGATCAACAAAATGTATCCACGCATGGCCGAAAGTTACAAAAAACACGAATGGTTATGTGAAAGAGCCAGAAACGATGTTGTGCATGACATGATATGATACCAGGCTCCATTACTGAGTATAAATCTATAGACACAGTAGTGAACAATGGTAATGTAGTGAATTTTCCCATTGAATTCTTGAACTCACTAAACCTTCCTGGAATGCCACCACATCAACTTCAGCTTAAAATCGGCTCTGTCATTATGCCTTTACGTAATTTAGACCCACGAAAACTTTGCAAAGGTACCAGGCTCAGTGTGAAAAGACTGTCAGCTAACATCATAGAAGCTACAATATTAACAGGGAAAGACAAAGGTCAAGACGTTTTCATTCCTCAAATACCTTTAATCTCAACAGATTTACCATTCAGTTTCAAGCGATTACCATTTCCTGTCAGACTTGCTTTTGCCATCAAAATTAACAAGGCCCAAGGACAATCAGTCAAGTGGTGTGGGCAGCTTTATGTTGCATGTCCCAGGGTTGGCTCACCCAAGCACCTCTTTATCCTAGCACCAGGAGTAGAGACAAAAATATTGTTTACAAACAAGCATTGGAATAGTCTGTCATTGCAGCCTTGAACTCAGTTGTACTGCACTTAAATGAAACTCCATTTTCACTGGCAGTAGGTATCGGAGCCTGCCCGTATAATGAAACCTACGCAACTCAACTGTGACTGGCAGTAAGCAAGGGGGGCCTGTCAATGGCATCAGCCCACAACTCGAATGTGACTGGGAGTAGGTAAGGGGCCCTGCCATTATACTGATGACTCCCTAACTCAGTTGTGACTGGCAGAAGGCAAGAGGGCCTGCCATCATAATGAAAACTCCCCAAATCGACAGTGAACGGCAGGTGGCATGGGAACCTTCCATTATAATGAAAACTCCCCAAATCGATTGTGACTGGCGGTAGCCCAGGGGGCCCGCCACAGCAATGAAAACTACCTAAACTATTGTCAATAGCAGTAGCCAACGTAGCCTGACACCATAATGAAACTCCCCATATTGATTAGACTGGCAGTAGGTAAGGGGCCCTGCCATTATACTGATGACTCCCTAACTCAGTTGTGACTGGCAGTAGGCAAGGGGCCTCTCATTGGAATGAAAAATCTCCGACTCGATTGTGACTGTCAGTACGGAAGTCGGCCTGCCATTATAATGAAAACTTTCTACCTCGATTGCGACTGGCACTAGGCAAGGGGAGCTGCCACTATAAAGAATACTCCCCAAATCGACAGTGACTGGCACTAGGCATGGGGTCCTACCATCAAAACGAAAACTCCCCAATTGAACTGCGACAGGCAGTAGGCAAGGGAGGCATGCCATTACAATGAAAACTCCTTAACTGTGAGTGGCAGTAGGCAAGGGGACCTGCCACTGTAATGATAACTCCCCAAGACAATTGTGACTGGCGGTAGGCCAGGGGGCTGCCACCTTAATGAAAACTCCCCAGATCGACAGTCACCGGCAGTACGCATGGGGGGCTGCCACTATAATAGAGAAATCTCCAAATCGATTGTGACTGGCAGTAGGCAAGGGGACCTGCCATTATAATGAAAACTTCCCAAATCGACAGTGACTGGCAGTAGGCATGGAGCCTGCCATGATAATGAAAACTTCCCAAATCGACAGTGACTGGCAGTAGGCAAGGGGGCCTGCCTTTACAACGAAAACTCTCCAAATCATTTGTGATCGGCGGCAGGCCAGGGGGGCTGCCACCTTAATGAAAAATATAACAGGTTTGTTCCTAGCGGCATAATTCACTATAAAGATCTCCTGAAAGAATTTAACTTCACTTCATTATTAAACAGACGTATAATAAATGATCAAAAATACCTCCATAGAGTTATCAATAATGTCGTAGATAACAGTTACTTTCTACAACAATTCTCGTTCAATACCCGGAAAGGAAGTTTAAGACACAGACATCTCTTGTTTCTTCCGATTTCTAAAACAGTATTTTATGGAAGCTCACCACTGTCCAGAATGTGCACTACTTATAACGTCACAGTTCAAAAATTTCCTGATCTTGATCTAGACTTTGTTGTTAGATACAATTATTATGTAAAATTATTGAAGAAGGCACACAGTTGAAGTAATGGTCACACTATGCTGGGCACTTTGAGTTCAGTTCACTATTTCTGAAGGTTTACCCTATAGGTGTATATATGTACTATATTTATACTTATTTCTTGGTTAATTTGTGTTTCATTTTTGTGTTTTATTTTATTTAAATTCATATAATTTAAATATAGATAAAGAAAATGTAGGGAAAACTGCAAACAAATTATCATTACTAATGTCTATTTGCACTTAAGATTTAATGTGCTGTTCATACCTATTGCTACAACTGATCTCTCACCAAACACATATATTTCATGCGTTACTTTCTATGATTTTCTTTTTGTATGTCAGTTTCTTTAACTGGTGTCAGTCTAAGATTGGAGTTATTTCTTTTGTAGATCCTAATTCCTAATTTATTTTATGTTTCTGTACTTCTACTTTTTAATTCATTTTTTAGATATTAAGTATTTTAGGTCATAAGTCCACTTCGAACCTGAAAAAGTCTACTTTTTAAATTAATGTTTAGATATTACAGTAAGTATATTTAAACTTGAAAAAGTATTAATGTGCTGTAAATTCCGTTTGCTACTCTACTTGTTAATAATGTTGTATATTTTTATTTTTAGATATTAAGTTCTTTCTAACAATTGTTATTTTTAATAATTAATGCATAATGACTAAACCACCTGTAATTGGAGAAACATCTCTGTTGGTGGTATGAAATAAATAAATAAATAAATAAATAAATAAATAAATAAATAAATAAATAAATAAATAAATAAATAAATAAATAAATAAGTAAATAAATAAATAAATAAATAAATAAATAAATAAATAAATAAATAAAAACTCTCCAGATCGACAGTCACCGGCAGTACGCATGGGGGCTGCCACTATAATAAAGAAATCTCCAAATCGATTGTGACTGGCAGTAGGCAAGGGGACCTGCCATTATAATGAAAACTTCCCAAATCGACAGTGACTGGCAGTAGGCATGGAGCCTGCCATGATAATGAAAACTCCCCAACTGAATTGTAACTGGCAGTAGGCAAGGGGGCCTGCCATTATAATGTAAACTTTCTACTTCGATTGTGACTGGCAGTAGGCAAGGGGACCTGCCACTATAATGAAAACTCCCCAAATCGACAGTGATCGGCAGTAAGCATGGCGCCTGCCATTAGAATAATAACTCCCCAACTCTATTCTAACTGGCAGTAGGAAAATGTGTGTACAATTATAATGAGAGTTCCTCAATTCGATTATGATTGGCAGTAAGCAAGCGCTACCATTACAATGAAAAACTGATTGTGGATTAGAGTACGCAAGGTGTCTGCCATTATAATGAAATCGTCCCAACTGGTAGTAGGCAAGGGGGCCTGCCATTGTAATCAAAACACCCCAAGTCAATATGAATGCCAGTCGGCAAGTAATCCTGCCGTTATAGTAAAATTTCCCAACGGGATTGAGAATTGCAGTTAAAAAGGGGACCTGTCATTATCATCACAACTCCGCAACTCGCACATTACATAGGAAACAACGTGTGTGGACCTCCCCGTGTGCTTCTCGGACAACGCTAAGAGACATACAATTTAAAAAATCTTATTCTATGCGTGTACAGTAATTGACATAGAAATCCGTATACAATGTAGAATAACAGAATTTTTAAATTCTAAGTTCAGTCACCTATGGGGTGGGGGGCATGGGGGTTTCTATATATACATAAATGTCATTGTACGTGGGTATGTACGTATGTATTACACTTCCTCCTAAATCACTGGAGTGATTTACACCAAACTTGGTATACTTACGACTTAGTAACAGGAGACGAACCGCGTGGGGGGTGACGTATAAACGTATTCGAAAGTAGTGTCGAATCTATACTTTTCGGATTCGCTGAGATTAGTAGTGACACTCCGGAGTTATTTAAATTCCAAATTCAGCCCACTTTGGGGTGGGAGGCGATTGGGAGTGAAATATCAAAATATTCGAAAATAGTGGCGAATCCATCCTTTTCGGGGTCGCTGAGATGAACAGCGGGGAGGGAGTGGGTAGACATATCAAATATTCGAAAATAGTGGCGAATTAATACTTTTCATGTTGCTGATACGAATTTTGATGCTCTGGATACCGTCTAGGTCCACGTTCAGCCTCCATTGAGAGAGGGGCTTGAAAGAAAATGGTCTAAAATGACAGAGATCAGTGCTTTTGGGGTCGCAAGCCTGGTTGGTGACAGTGTACGTGATATCTGTAGCGCGACGGGTAAATGCATATATAGTTCCGTTTTTATGTGTTTCGACTTGACAGTTAGCCGGAAGTCAGCCGGTGGTGCCAAACTGCCACGAATACAATCAGCTGATTTAAGACACACAACACGAACAGAAATGTAAATACTGGAATACAAGTCCATAATCGGTTATTCTTTGTAGCAACATACATGATTCACGTAAGATCAATAGTGCACAACACATTTAGGATAAGGCTACAAGATAAAAATGTGTCAATGCTCGAACAGATAAACCGTGAGAAAATTAAATTAAATTTCTACTCACCATGTAGAAGAGCTCGCGTTGCTCTTAGATTCAGTTTCCCGTAACGAAGGAAATAATCCTACAAAACGAATATACCACTCATTTCTCAGTCACTATCGGTATTGTCATCGTCTGTTGAGGTTTCACTCTCGCTTGACCCTAAAGAGATAATATAGTCTTCAGCATAATCGTCTGAACTACTTCATGCCCGTTCCTTCTGGCTATCCACCACATAAACTGGGTACTGGGGCTTGTCTTGTTTCAAGAGATGCATAAGATCCCCCTTCCCCATGTCATCGCGAACCGAAATATTGTGCTCCTTCAACCACTTAATCAACTCATTCTTTCTAGCCGACATTGTTGGTGCTTTGTCAAGAATGACTCTCTAACATTACAAAAAAAATTCCGGGCCCGGCTCCTTAGTTGAGTACCTCGCCCGAAGGGCTTTCTTCTCTTGGGAGCTTCATCCTTAAACGTAGGCGTCGACATGACAGAACATCAAATTCACACACGGGCCTAAAATTAACCTACTATATAACTACCGAACGAAATGTTAAACTAAGCTACTATATAAACTAGATCACCTGTAACACACTATTTACTACAATATAACGCGCTATACTATTAAAAATACTAAACAATACATTTATAAACTCTACACTGCGAAATATAAACGAACAACAACTTAGCACAAAGACACACTAAGATCGCGAAAAGAACTGAGCACAATACAACACACAGCTGATAGCACGTGGGTACAGTAAACAACAAATCGACAACACTGCTAAACGCAGCTGGAGTCTAACGCACTCTATCGGAGCGATCGGCTGTCTATGACTGGCTGTTGATTAATTCACTTACCCTCCGCCAAAAGGCAGCGCTCAAACGTCAAGTCGAAACTCATAATAACTGAACTATAGTTATCGCTACTTTCTTTTTGAAAGGATCAAATACCTCCCAGTCAATTCGAGCTTCCACAAGGACAAAGTTTTATTCAATAATTATATAATCTAAAACTTCAAATAAAACACATCTAAATAACTCTAAAACTACATAATAGATCGTAAAATATCAATCAACATTTCAAAGGAACTCACTTCCCACATAACTAACGCCGGGTACTACAGCTAGTGTATCTATTGTATGTGTGTATGTATTACATCTCCTCCTAAACCACTGCAGCGATTTCAACCAAACTTGGCACACTTACGACTTAGTATCAGGAGACAAGCGGCGTGGGGGTAAGACACCCCAAGTACCGTTAGGGGCGGGGGGCGAGGGGTGACAAATAAAAAATTCGAAAATAGTGCCGAATCCATACTTTTCGTGGTCGTTGAGATGAATAGTGACACTCCGGTATTTTTAAATCCAAGTTCAGCCCCCTTCGGAGAGGAGGCGAGGGGAGAGTAATATATGAATATAATAGAAAATAGTGTCGAATCCATACTTCAGGGTCGCTGAGGTGAATAGTGACACTCCGGAAATTTTTAAAGTCCACGTTCAGCCCCCTTTGGGGTGATGGCGAAGGGGGATGTGGTATATAAAAGGAATCGAAACTAATGCCGAATCCATATTTTTGGGGTGGCTGAGATGAATAGTGACATTCCCAAATTTTTGTTAAGTGCATGTTCTGTCACCTTTGGGGTAGGGGTAAGGGGGAAGTATTATATCAATATAATCGAAAATAGTGTCGAATACATACATTTCGGGATCGTTGAGATGAATAGTGACACTCCGGCAGGTCACTGCGTTGAACTGTCACACTCTGTTAAGTCACGAATACATTGTTTACAAGGTCACTGTGTTGAACTGTCACACTCTGTTAAGTCACGAATACATTGTTTACAAGGTCACTGTGTTGAACTGTGACACACTGTTATGTCACGAATACATTGTTTACAAGGTCACTGTGTTGAACTGTGACACACTGTTATGTCACGAATACATTGTTTACAAGGTCACTGAGTTGAACTGTCACACTCTGTTAAGTCACGAATACATTGTTTACAAGGTCACTGAGTTGAACTGTCACACTCTGTTAAGTCACGAATACATTGTTTACAAGGTCACTGAGTTGAACTGTCACACACTGTTATGTCACGAATACATTGTTTACAAGGTCACTGTGTTGAACTGTCACACACTGTTATGTCACGAATACATTGTTTACAAGGTCACTGTGTTGAACTGTCACACTCTGTTAAGTCACGAATACATTGTTTACAAGGTCACTGTGTTGAACTGTCACACTCTGTTAAGTCACGAATACATTGTTTACAAGGTCACTGTGTTGAACTGTCACACTCTGTTAAGTCACGAATACATTGTTTACAAGGTCACTGTGTTGAACTGTGACACACTGTTATGTCACGAATACATAGTTTACAAGGTCACTGTGTTGAACTGTCACACTCTGTTAAGTCACGAATACATTGTTTACAAGGTCACTGTGTTGAACTGTCACACTCTGTTAAGTCACGAATACATTGTTTACAAGGTCACTGAGTTGAACTGTCACACTCTGTTAAGTCACGAATACATTGTTTACAAGGTCACTGTGTTGAACTGTCACACTCTGTTAAGTCACGAATACATTGTTTACAAGGTCACTGTGTTGAACTGTCACACTCTGTTAAGTCACGAATACATTGTTTACAAGGTCACTGTGTTGAACTGTCACACTCTGTTAAGTCACGAATACATTGTTTACAAAGGTCACTGTGTTGAACTGTCACACTCTGTTAAGTCACGAATACATTGTTTACAAGGTCACTGCGTTGAACTGTGACACACTGTTAAGTCACGAATACATTGTTTACAAGGTCACTGTGTTGAACTGTCACACTCTGTTAAGTCACGAATACATTGTTTACAAGGTCACTGTGTTGAACTGTGACACACTGTTAAGTCACGAATACATTGTTTAAAAGGTCACTGTGTTGAACTGTGACACACTGTTAAGTCACGAATACATTGTTTACGATGTCGCTGAGTTGAACTGTCACACTCTGTTAAGTCACGAATACATTGTTTACAAGGTCACTGTGTTGAACTGTCACACTCTGTTAAGTCACGAATACATTGTTTACAAGGTCACTGAGTTGAACTGTCACACTCTGTTAAGTCACGAATACATTGTTTACAAGGTCACTGTGCTGAACTGTCACACTCTGTTAAGTCACGAATACATTGTTTACAAGGTCACTGTGTTGAACTGTCACACTCTGTTAAGTCACGAATACATTGTTTACAAGGTCACTGAGTTGAACTGTCACACTCTGTTAAGTCACGAATACATTGTTTACAAGGTCACTGAGTTGAACTGTGACACTCTGTTAAGTCACGAATACATTGTTTACAAGGTCACTGTGTTGAACTGTCACACTCTGTTAAGTCACGAATACATTGTTTACAAGGTCACTGTGTTGAACTGTCACACTCTGTTAAGTCACGAATACATTGTTTACAAGGTCACTGTGTTGAACTGTCACACTCCGTTAAGTCACGAATACATTGTTTACAAGGTCACTGTGTTGAACTGTCACACTCTGTTAAGTCACGAATACATTGTTTACAAGGTCACTGTGCTGAACTGTCACACTCTGTTAAGTAACGAATACATTGTTTACAAGGTCACTGTGTTGAACTGTCACACTCTGTTAAGTCACGAATACATTGTTTACAAGGTCACTGTGTTGAACTGTCACACTCTGTTAAGTCACGAATACATTGTTTACAAGGTCACTGTGTTGAACTGTCACACTCTGTTAAGTCACGAATACATTGTTTACAAGGTCACTGTGTTGAACTGTCACACTCTGTTAAGTCACGAATACATTGTTTACAAGGTCACTGCGTTGAACTGTGACACACTGTTAAGTCACGAATACATTGTTTACAAGGTCACTGTGTTGAACTGTCACACTCTGTTAAGTCACGAATACATTGTTTACAAGGTCACTGTGTTGAACTGTGACACACTGTTAAGTCACGAATACATTGTTTAAAAGGTCACTGTGTTGAACTGTGACACACTGTTAAGTCACGAATACATTGTTTACGATGTCGCTGAGTTGAACTGTCACACTCTGTTAAGTCACGAATACATTGTTTACAAGGTCACTGTGTTGAACTGTCACACTCTGTTAAGTCACGAATACATTGTTTACAAGGTCACTGAGTTGAACTGTCACACTCTGTTAAGTCACGAATACATTGTTTACAAGGTCACTGTGCTGAACTGTCACACTCTGTTAAGTCACGAATACATTGTTTACAAGGTCACTGTGTTGAACTGTCACACTCTGTTAAGTCACGAATACATTGTTTACAAGGTCACTGAGTTGAACTGTCACACTCTGTTAAGTCACGAATACATTGTTTACAAGGTCACTGAGTTGAACTGTGACACTCTGTTAAGTCACGAATACATTGTTTACAAGGTCACTGTGTTGAACTGTCACACTCTGTTAAGTCACGAATACATTGTTTACAAGGTCACTGTGTTGAACTGTCACACTCTGTTAAGTCACGAATACATTGTTTACAAGGTCACTGTGTTGAACTGTCACACTCCGTTAAGTCACGAATACATTGTTTACAAGGTCACTGTGTTGAACTGTCACACTCTGTTAAGTCACGAATACATTGTTTACAAGGTCACTGTGCTGAACTGTCACACTCTGTTAAGTAACGAATACATTGTTTACAAGGTCACTGTGTTGAACTGTCACACTCTGTTAAGTCACGAATACATTGTTTACAAGGTCACTGCGTTGAACTGTGACACTCTGTTAAGTCACGAATACATTGTTTACGAGGTCACTGTGCTGAACTGTCACACTCTGTTAAGTCACGAATACATTGTTTACAAGGTCACTGTGTTGAACTGTGACACTCTGTTAAGTCACGAATACATTGTTTACAAGGTCACTGAGTTGAACTCTCACACTCTGTTAAGTCACGAATACATTGTTTACAAGGTCGCTGAGTAGAACTGTCACACTCTGTTAAGTCACGAATACATTGCTTACAAGGTCACTGTGTTGAACTCTCACACTCTGTTAAGTCACGAATACATTGTTTACGAGGTCACTGTGCTGAACTGTCACACTCTGTTAAGTCACGAATACATTGTTTACAAGGTCACTGTGTTGAACTGTGACACTCTGTTAAGTCACGAATACATTGTTTACAAAGTCACTGAGTTGAACTCTCACACTCTGTTAAGTCACGAATACATTGTTTACAAGGTCGCTGAGTAGAACTGTCACACTCTGTTAAGTCACGAATACATTGTTTACAAGGTCACTGTGTTGAACTGTGACACTCTGTTAAGTCACGTATATATTGTTTACAAGGTCACTGTGTTGAACTGTGACACTCTGTTAAGTCACGAATACATTGTTTACAAGGTCGCTGAGTTGAACTGTGACACTCTGTTAAGTACCAATACATTGTTTACAAGGTCACTGAGTTGAACTGTCACACTCTGTTAAGTCACGAATACATTGTTTACAAGGTCACTGTGCTGAACTGTCACACTCTCTTAAGTCACGAATACATTGTTTACAAGGTCACTGTGTTGAACTGTCACACTCTGTTAAGTCACGAATACATTGTTTACGATGTCGCTGAGTTGAACTGTCACACTCTGTTAAGTCACGAATACATTGTTTACAAGGTCACTGCGTTGAACTGTGACACACTGTTAAGTCACGAATACATTGTTTACAAGGTCACTGTGTTGAACTGTGACACTCTGTTAAGTCACGAATACATTGTTTACAAGGTCACTGAGTTGAACTGTCACACTCTGTTAAGTCACGAATACATTGTTTACAAGGTCACTGAGTTGAACTGTCACACTCTGTTAAGTCACGAATACATTGTTTACAAGGTCACTGAGTTGAACTGTCACATTCTGCATGGTTAAGTCATACTTAAGCCGCAATCAGTATGGAGGTTGAGAAGGGGTGGAAATGAATGTAAAAATAACCAAGATTTTGGATGGATGTGGGAATGTTCGAGAATAGCTCTCAACGATACTTGGTTGGCCTACACATAATGTCTGACCATCTGAAAAAGTAATACTATGCGTATGAAACTTCACAGCCCAAGCTGGGGGTGGGAAATGGGAGGGTATGACGTGTAAGAAATGGAAAATCACCGATATTTACGTCGAATCCATTGTTTATGTGCTGCTGATAAGAATTTTGATGCTCTGGATACCGTTTAGGTCCACGATTGGCCTCCATTAAGAGAGGGGATTGTAAGTAAATAGTCTAAAATGACCAAGGTCAGTGCTTTTGGGGTCGCAAGGCTGATTGGTGACACTGTACATGATATCGGTAGCGCGACGGGTAAATACATATAGTTATCACTACTTTCCTTTTGAAAGGATCGAATACTTCCCAGTCAATTCGAGCTTCCACAAGCAAAATAATCTAAAACTTTGAATAAAACTCTGAAAGTACGTAATAGATGGTAAAATATCAATCAACAGTTCAAAGGCCACATAACTAACGCCGGGTACTGCAGCTGGTCATTGAAATAAAACCAGCAACGTCGTAATGCAAAATCACATGTTATGTTTTTATAGTGACATTTATAAACTAGACATTCTTATTAAAGAAAATCACAATATCATGTCCTTATTTAGACAACATAAAAAGTACAATTTTTTAAGTTCATCGATTTACAAAGGTGGTTATGGAATAGGCAAGTTGGTGTTAAGAGACCTGGCGGGAGCAGCTCTACAGTTTGCTTTGAGCGATCCCCTCTTAAATACTAGCGCTGAGTCAAGAGGGCGCCACCTGCCACGTTCTCAAGTGTGACTAGTGCTGCCTCTCTGTGGTCGAACGAAGAATTGCTGTCAAGTGATGTCTTCGCGGTCTGGGTCCACAGCCTATCGGATAAGTTGGGCACGCTTGCGCAAAAGGCTGAGTTCCTGCTTTGTGGTAGAAATTCTCGCTGAGCTGTGATCGCGTGGAGCACACGAGAGTTGAATACTTTCCTATTCTTTGGCTGACGTCTTTTTCAATGCACTGTACTTCATTGCAGATAATATTTTAAAAGTAATTTATTTTTCAAGTAGACAGTGTGCACATACGGTACGGCCGCCCCTGGGTGGTAGTGATTTTTGTTTTAAGACGGAAACCCTCCTCTATTAAAACTAATTAGGAGGAAACATTGAAGGAATACGACCCTCCGAAAAATGTCGGTTTGAAATTATACTTGCTCAGATAATGAAAATACCAATAAATGAAATAGTCGATCCTAATCTTGAAACAACATATCTGGGTAATCAGAGTAGCGACGTGGTATACCCGCTAATCCTAAAAAGTGTTGCGGGAAGAAAGTTAAGTTTATCCCCACAAATATAGTTGTAAATTGAATTTTTAATAATTTAGGATTTAATGTTCATCCTGTAAATAAAGGATATCATTGGATAAATCCAGCTATGATTGCATCCTAAAGATAAAACATAATGCAAGTGGGCAACAACATTATACGTATCTTGTAAAATAATATCGATTGAGGAGTTGGCTAATACAATTCCTGTTAATCCTCCAACGGTGAAGAGGAAAACAAACCCTAATACTCAAAGTAAGGCTGGTCTGTAGGTTAGTTGGGTCCCATGTAGGGTGGCAAGTCAACTGAAAATTTTAATTCCTGTAGGGACAGCAATAATCATAGTGGCAGAAGTAAAATAAGCTCGTGTATCTACGTCTATACCTACAGTAAATATATGATGTGCTCATACAACAAAACCTAAAAGACCAATTGCTATTATTGCATAAATTATACCTAAAGTTCCGAAGGCTCCTTTCTTTCCTCTTTCCTGACTAATAATGTGTGAGACCATCCCAGATCCTGGAAGAATTAAAATATATACTTCAGGGTGTCCAAAGAATCTAAAAAGGTGTTGATAGATAATAAGATCTCCCCCCACCCCCCTGCAGGGTCAAAAATTGAGGTATTTAAGTTTCGGTCAGTAAGTGATGGCACCTGGCAATACTGGGGAAGGAGAAGGGCGGTACGAATAAAGGTGTTTGATCTAGTGATATTCCAGGGGCTCGTATGTTAACAGCTCCTGCTAAATGAAGAGAGAAAATTGCTAAATCAACAGCATGGGCAATTCCTGAAGAGAGAGGAGGGCACACGCTTCTACCAGTACGTGCACCGCTTTCCACTAAACTTCTTCTAAGTATTAAGGTTAATGAGGGTGGTAGTAATCAGGAGCTCCTAACATTAGTGGAACTAATCAATTTCCGAAATCCCCAATTTTAATAGGCATTAGCATAAAGAAAATTATTACAAATGCGTGAGCAGTGACGGTTACATTATAAATCTGGTCATCACCAATTAAGTAACTGGGTTGTCCCGGTTCTGCTCGAATCAATAAGCTGACAGATGTACCTACTATTCCTGCTCAAGCGCCACAAATGAAGTATAATGTTCCAATATCCTTATGATTAGTTGAAAAACTGTAAATTTATTTAGGAGAATTTTCTCCCCTACCAGTCTTTTTAGTCAATAATGACATTAGACTGCATTCTAAAGGAGTAGGCTTAAACATTTTGTCTTTATTTATAGCTTTGAAGGCTATTAGTTTTATTAACTTAAAGCCTTAAAGCATAAAATAGATGATGGATCTACAAGGTAAACCTAACGTTGAGATTCTGGTCAGGGTGAGTACAATTGGGAAAAAACTGCGATTAGAAGAGTTAATTAAAGTTAGCTTTAATTCAGTATAGGAGAATAGAAATGCGAGGAAGGTCAGTCGGAGGTAATAAAATAGTGTAACGAGTGTTATGATTACCATCGTGATTACAATAAATTGATAATTTAAACCAGTTAAGGTTTGAATAATCAGTCATTTAGGAAAGAATCCTAGAAAAGGAGATAACCTACCGAGAGACAATAAAAGGAGAAATAAACAAGATTTTATTTATTTATTTATTTATTTATTTATTTATTGACTTGTGGCGTGGCTCAGGCTATGAAGCCTGCTGTTATGCCAAACCATCTCATATGTACTACATTGTACAAACTACAGAGTATTAGGATTTCTAGTTACATATAATTAATTATAAAATTCAACTTAAATAATAGTTATAAACAAAAGGTAAATTTCTGAGAGTCACTTAAAAAACATTAAATACTAATTTCTTAAGTCTATGTACCATTTATAACATGTTTTTTTAAAATACATTTCTACTATGTATGTCTCTAATTACAGCCGGAAGGGAATTCCAAGAGCGTATGGTTGCAGGTATGAATGAGTTGCCGTACCCGGTCGTGCGGTAAATTGGGAAGCTCAGCAGGGAAGAGGTTTCTGACCTTGTAGGTATACTGTTTGGAGATGACAAGTATTTGAGATCCATTCTCAGATAACTTGGTGTGTCTGTACGGAGAATGTTGTGAACAAGCGAAACAGAGTGAAGGTTTCTTCTCTCCGCCAAATATAACCACGACAGCTGTTCAAGACAAGGTGATATATGGCAATACCTGGGCATATTTAATACAAAACGGATGCATGTATTATAAGCCCGCTGAAGTTTAGCGTTAAGCGTGGTGTTTAGGTTGTTGTATATTACGTCACCATAGTCGAAGATGGGTAGAATTAAACTTTGAATAAGTAACTTTCTCGTATTTAGAGGAAGGAGATCCCGTAAACGTTTAAGAGAGTGCAAAGAAAAGAATACTCGTTGGCATATTTTCGTCGTGTGCTCCGTCCAGTTTAAGTACTTATCAAAAATGAGGCCAAGGTTTTTTACAGTTTCGTTTATTTGTATTGGTGTTGCGTGGAATAGGATTGGGGGAATTTTAACACTTTTCAGTTTGGTATGATTACTTTTGGATCCAATTATGATTGCTTGCGATTTGAATGGATTGACTTTAAGAGAATTATTTTTAGTCCAGTCTTTTATATTTTCCAGGTCTTCGTTTAGTTTGTTAATGTCTAGTTGGATGTCTTTTGGGTTTGTTTGTATATAAAGTTGAATATCGTCTGCGAAGAAATGGTATTTACACGTTTTTATATGTTCTGGTAGGTCATTTAAGTACAGTGAAAATAGCAGTGGCGCTAGAACACTGCCCTGAACTACGCCAACTTCAGTTTGTTGCCAGTGTAACACTTTCGTACCTGCTGAAACGCACTGCTGCTGCCCAATTAAATAAGAGTGCAGCCACGTCAGTGCGCTTGAAGAAAATTTTTGTGCCTGTAGCTTAGCTAATAATATTTCTCTGTCCACACAGTCAAATGCTTTACTTAGGTCTAAAAGTACAAGGATAGTCATTTGTCCGTTGTCCATGCCTGCTTGAATGTCATTTGTAACTTTTAGTAGTGCTGTGGTTGAGCTGTGGTTAGGTCTAAATCCTGACTGGTATTTGTCGAGTAAATTGTGTTTGTTAATGTAATTTGTTATCTGCTTGTGAACGACCTTTTCTAATATTTTACTAAGACAAGCAAGTATGCAAATAGGTCGAAAGTCTTCGGGTTTTGTTGGATTATCGATTTTTCTTATCGGTCGTATTATGGCACTTTTCCATATATTGGGAAAGATTCCTGTCATGAGTGAGGTATTTATTATGTGTGTAATTGTTGGGAGAACAATTTCAGTGAGTCTTTTAATTAATGTCAAATTTATTCCGTCACATCCTGTAGCCTCTGACTTTATTTCATGAATTGCGTCTCTGGCGTCATTAAGAGTTACATGTGAAAAATAAAATTATTCTCCATCGTGTTTTGTTTTCGTATGTAGTCTGTCGATTGTTTCCTTTTTAGTTCGTTCGTCTGTGTGTGAATTTTGTGAGCAGAAAAATTGATTTAATTCGTCTAATGGCAAGTCAGTGTTGTTTTCGTCGGTTTCATTTTTTGTCAAACCAATGTTCCGAAGAATTTTCCAAACATTGCCAGAACTGTTATTTTTTAAGATTTCATGTGTGTGGCGTATCTTAGCATTCCTGATGGTCTGAGTTGTTGTGTTACGCAATTTTTTGTACTTTTCGAAATTGTCTGCGGTTAGATTTTTTCTATAATATTTGTAAGCTGCATTTCTTTCCTCCATTTTTAAGCTTATGTCTTGCGTCAGCCAAGGTGATGGTTTTCGTTTCACTCGTGCAGTCCGTATGGGGGCGTGTTCGTCATACAGTACTAAAAGTAGTTTGTTAAAGGTTATTTTATCGTTAATGTCTTGTACGAGCTGTATGTTGTGCCACGGTGTTTTGAGTGCGTCCTCAATGAACGCCTCTTCGTTTAGGCTTTTGAAGTCTCGATAGGAAATTAATTTAGGCTCATATTTGGGACATTTCAGTGAGTAAGTTGCGTAAATAAAGTCATGTTGGGAAAGTCCGGGAGCTGGCTGTTGTCCGTAAGTCTGCATTCTATCAGTATTGTTTGTAATAATTAAATCCGGTAGTGTATGGGAAATAGCTGTGTGGTGTGTAGGATTTAGGGGAAGGATCGTCATATTGAGTGAGGTAAGCATGCTTTTGAGTTGTCTAGATTCAGCAGAGTCACATTTTATCATGTCAGAATTAAAGTCGCCCATTAAAATAGCATGCTCATACCTGGGTAATAGGTCCTGTAGTGCTTCCTCCAGGTCTTCGATATATCTCGTCTTCGGTGCACGATACACAACACCCAGTAAACACTTAACACTGCGAATTTGTAATTCAATAAATAGGAACTCCGGCCCGTTGTGAAATTCACTTGGTGTTTTGAGTAATTCCTTGAATTTCATATCTTTGCGCAGATATATCCCTACGCCTACCCCACCTTTTCCTACTCTATCGTTTCTTATCAGTGTGTAACCCTCCATATGTACTAGTGAAGACGGGATACTTGGTTTCAACCACGACTCTGATATTAATATGGCATGGAAGTTGTTGTTAGAGAATATGTCTGAGAATTCAGTGAAATGGGAAAGAAGGCTCTGTGTGTTCACGTGGCCCACCTGCAGAGAGCTTGGAGGTACAGGAGGAATGTCGCTGGGGCAGCCAGCAGTGGTTTGGGAAGGGGTGGTTGTAGTTTGACCGGTCTGCGTTTGGGGAGGGGAGGTTTGCAGGCTGTAATTAGAGACATTTGTTTCCTTTAACCTAAGAAAAGCCAACTTGACAGTTTCTAAATGCTAACTGAACTAGTTTCCTGGAATTTAGTTAAGCCTAATCTAAGTTATCAATTAAATTTAACATATATTTACAAATCTAGGTATTTTCCTATTCAATTAGTTATCGCCTAGTTTTAGCTTAGGCTCATGATTAACTAATGTTGTTTAGTTCTTGACGATTTGTGACCCGAATTTTCCTGTCACCTCGTTTCACTATCACTGTCCCGTCCTTCGACCACGTATTTTTTACGCCGTACTTTGAAATTGCCTCCTGGAGAAGCTGTAGTCTCAGGGGAGTGAGATCTTCTCGGATAGTTTTGTTTGTGCCCTTCAGTTTTTTCTTATTTGTGAACATTGCATTCCTTTTCCGATAGGACACAAACTTCACTATTATTGGTCTCGGACGACCGCCTTCTCTTTTCCCTACCCTGTGTGACCTATCAATGTCTTCTAGACTGAGATCGACCCCAATTTCCTCAGCGATATTTAAAATTATGCTGTCCGTGTTCTCATTTGCGGACTCTGCTACACCGAACACTCGCAAGCACTGGCGCCTCGTGTACTGTTCCAGATCGTCGGTCTTCTCCTTCTCACCGCTCACCACCCTCTAGGACCCCGGTACCACCTAGGGGTGATGAGGTGAATAACCTTACCCACCAGGGTGAGAGAAGAAAAGAGAGGAAGAGAGAGAGAGAGAGAGAGAGAGAGAGAGATAAAGACCCTGGCGAGAAGGTTGCTAGCGTGCCCGCCCCAAAATGGGAGTTATAGCGAACACGAGGAAGGGTGATGGGCACAAGAAGAACAACAACAAAGTACAATCACGATAAAAAAAACAAGAAACCATAGAAATAACTTACCGGAAACAGCGGGGAAGACGACTTAAGTCCGTGGAAGTTAATCAGTGGCAGTGCTCCACCGAACGTGGCGAAAGAAAACCAGCATTTACATGAAGTTAAAAAAAAATTTAATTGAAGGGCAAATTGTAGGTAACAAACCAAGTCATTAAGTAGATAAAACCTAAGTTTATTTTAAAACGTAATGCCAAAATGTAAATAAAATCAACGTAAGGTTGAAAAAAGGAAAAGGTAATCAACAATAAGTAAAATAAATTAGAATATACCCAGGTAGGGTTTAAAAGAAAATTAATTCGTTACTAATTAACAATTAATGGAAAATAAATACTCGTTAACAGATAATAAATTGAGAACTTTATGAAAACAACAAGAAAGAAAGGGTGACCTCCGTACCTAATAAAATGTGATCAGAAAACAACGGAAAACCAATAGACTTTCTTACATAAATGTTACCTTGAAATTAAATGTGATCGATCACGGATAGTTATTTAATAAAAAACTAAGTTAACAATTATTCAATAAAATGGATCTTCAACGCGGTCGCTTCTCATAATTACCAAATTTGAAAACGTTCAGTTTCCACCAAGGACAGTTTCCAAGACAAACAGAATTTTACGTTAAAATACCTCCTCACGCGGGGCAAGGAAATAGTAACACAAACATTAAAGGAGGAGAAAATAAATTAATTGATTTAAACAGTAAACGATACACTCAACCCCGAAATATATAATTCAAGATCCACACAGGCTCAACCCGCCAGACAACCATTAACCCCACAACAATACACACCAACCGTTGCCAAGGTAACCACTAAAACAAAAGCAAGGCCTCCAAAAACACGGAGGAAAACAGGCAAGAGAAAAATATTAATTCACACAAAAACCCCAGAAGGGGGAGGGGAGAAGAAAACATACCAAACGAATTAGAAAACAAAACACAGGAAAGCAAACAGAAAGCCGAAGAAGGTAAGGCTCGGTACCTTGGAGACTGTACCTTGGTTTACAATAAAGGTTACAATTTTAAGTGCCAAAAGTAGATCAGTAAAATTTTAAATTAATAATTCCAATTTAGTTCACGGTGAACCTTCCACATTACTGTGATTAGTTGCCGAAACTGTTTATCAGATTTTCGATACCACACACGCAAATAGGTATTAATTTAACGGCGAAGTCCAAATATTTATTATTATTATTATTATTATTCCAGAAATCTTCGAAAATATCAAAATCCTCTTCAGGACGACGTTTAAAATGTTTCAAACACTGGTACATACCTTTGGTGATGAAGAAATGAGAAGAATTTTAACCTGACATTGTTGACGAAGAAATACAGTCACACCACTGGCATCCAGACCTCGTTGTGAAGTATCCAGACGAAAAATAAATCCAAAAACATGATCAGAAGGAATGGCAGGAGGTCTCCAATTAGATTATACCGGGAAAATCCCCGTTAACGTGAAGATTACGGTGGTTTCCAGGTACTCCACGACTCCATGACGCCGGACACAAAACCACACGAGCTCGACAACATGGCTGATCAAAGCGAACTGAGCCTCGCGTCGGCAAGCAAGCGAGGAGGAGGCCAGTTTTGCCTGGTAGTAGGACTGCGCATGCGCAACCAAACAGAGCTAGGAGAACGGCGCGCGGCTTACATTAGCTTAAACTGTTAGTCAAGTAGTCACTTGGCACAGATATTCTAGGGCGCAAAGGCCAGTTCAAAATGTTTATAAAGGGGAGGCTCACTTTTTTTTAATATTGTCTCAGCCCTCCCGCCCCGAAACGACGACAAAATCTCATGCATATGCCATCAATGATGAGGTGGTCACACATACACTAAATTTGGGCGGAGTAGTCCAACATAAAACGACCACCAAGATTAACTAGTTTTAGTTAGGAGTTCACATGACCAGGTTAATAGTCCAAGACACAGTTCCATATCACATAGTTTTTAGAAAAAATTGGCGGGGTGCGATCAACATCACTGTCCAGAAACGTTAACCGAGCACTCGGAAAATCACCAGAGTAATGCTTGTCATCAAATAGAGAGCACAATGACCAGAGTTCACCAAAGTTTCAGGTTCACCTAATACACATGTTTTCAAGGCATCACACAATGATATAGTTTATGACACATGACGCAGTTCACCTTGAGGTTTGGCAACTCTCACACTAATCACAGATATACTGACCAAAATTAAACCAAAACCACATGATTATAAGTCCACGCATCCAGGTTATTTTCTCAAGCACTGTGGTAAATTAATTTTTAATGGATGAATACCTTTACAAGTCTCCTTTGATATTAAGGAAATGCATGATCTCGTGTTGCAAAAAGGTTACAACCGGGGAAATGAAACGCACCGGAAAACCCGAATGGGGGCAAAACCACAAGAAGAGGGAGGAACAAAAAACAAATCAGGAAATTAAAGTAGGTGAGTTTTCAGTTACAGGATCCACAGATCCGCCAATTAACTTTACATAGGCTAGTTACCAACAAACTAGCTGAAGCCCAGAGCTTTCCACTTGGTCCAATATAGTACCGAAGGAAAAGAAGGGTCCATACAACGACAATTAAGAAATCAAAGGGAAACTACATAAAACTACTTCCACGAAGGGCCCTTAGCCATGACACGTAGAGAAACAATTAACAAGAACACATAGAAACATAGGGTACAATCCAACACATAATACCAACTAGGACTAAGACAGATATCCCTAAGGATCAAGAACATAACGGAAGGGAAATCAGTAATATTACTCAAGCACAAATCACCCACAAGAAAAATATATAAGTAAAGGTACAGGACCACTCCAAAGAATAGACGTCCTTGGAACATATGGTTTAGAATAGCAGGAGTTAAACTAAGAGGGCACATGAATGACCTATCAAATTACACCTTTAGATATTGGAGTGACACACACACAACCACAGAGTGGCGAACTCGTCAATCGGTCCAAGGGTCAAGAACGAGGGGTTGAGCAAAATACAAACCACACTGGAATCGGCAACTTATCCTAGTTCACCAACAAAACACAGGTAAGGACTCAAGCATAGAAAACTAATTTTTGAACAGACCAACGGAAAACCATGAGAGAGAAGGGACGCAGAAACCACTCGAGTTACAGAGAGGTCAGACAGGCAACAGTAGCATCGATGGGCAATCAGGAGACTCCTATAGGTTACCAGATGGAAAAATCGCGATCAGTCAGTCATCCATAACGGCCACATCAAGGTACAGCTACCGAAAATAAATGCACGGGGCAACGTGGTACAGAATAGTAACCACAAACCTAATACTGCGTGAGGAAGAACAAGTCGAAAATCCCAGAGCCAACAGATAACTAAGATTTGCCCACCCGAAGGTGTAGTTCCTCGGAGTAGTGGATACCAAACCAACAGCCAAATCTACCGTGACACAGAGGTAAATAAAAGGACAGATCACATCCCAACCAAAGTGTCTTGACAGCCAAACAACGTAATCCAAAACACAATTACCTAAATAATGACAAGCTAGCAGCACGGGTTATTCATAGAGAGATAAAGGATAGCTATCCTCAACGCGTGCTCACAGACTACAACCCAACAGCACAATACAAAGCAGAGATTACAACAGCAAACCCGGTACAGATTAAGGACTAGGTCCATCCCACAGAAACACAAAAGGAGAAATATCCTCAGGAAGGAAGTCCGACAGTACCACCGAAAACTCCACACGCCAACCGGTAGATAAGGAAAATTACACTATATTACTAACGGTCCACAATTCAAAAGGATCCAAACAACTCACAACAACATTACCAAGTTACAACACCGGAGATACAACCATAATGCAGGCAGGAGTGCGCCAACCGAACGCCCACAGAAAAAAAAACGGAGACAGATTTTCTACATAACCCCAAAACGACCCCCAAAATCAAAAGGTTAGGAAGATAAATTCAGCCCAAAAACCCTTTACAGGAAAAATAATATAGAGGGTTCACGCATAGAAAACCACTTTTAGAACAGCCGCGGAGAGCGCCCAAAAGGAGGAGTGTCAGATCACTCGATCATGGATGAATACAAACATCAGTATCCGGAAAAGAAACACCTTTAAGACACGCGGTCCATGCAGAAGGCAAGCAGGGAACTTTTCCGACACCAATAGATCGAAACACACCACAATCAGAAATCGTACAATACTAAAATGGCACAAATAGCAACCCAATCATGACTAAGCACCACGCATCTTCAGACACACGCACACAATGAAAGGATGACAAAATGGTAAACACTCAGGCACCAGACACACTCCCTTACATTCCATCCCAGGCACACCATAGCTCAGCAATGATTAAGTCACAAGATGATCGAAGGGTTCAGCGGAAGGAATCCGATGCGGAGCCACAGAAGAAACAAGTCATTGAAATTACATACTAAGAACCTAGAGAAAACAGAAGGACAACAAAGCACAATTTAAGTTAGATGTCATTAGATTTCCCCAATGGAACTTCGGTAGCGCACTACATAAGCATAAGGTTAGATAACGAGGATATCAATTCCAAGGTATTAATACCACCATCACGAGACAATTAAGGAAAGACAATTTCTAACTACGAGGATCCACACCTAGAAACAGTAACATACAAGAAGTACTAAATTAAAATCACCAACACGAGACACAGAAAGGACCAGATTGACTCGCTCGCCATCCCACAGTATGCGTGCTAAATTCACTAACGATACAGGTCAGTTACCAAAGGTGCATCCATCCAGCGGAAGATGCGGTACAATTTGCCAGATCAACCGGGTTTAATTTGAGAAACATGAACGCGCCTAATACGCTTTGCTACAGGGTCACTTACCAAAATAGAAACGGGAGACAAGAACTCCAACACAGTGCACGGGCCTTGGTACCTAGGGGCAAGTTTTGCCGAAAACTTATTCACGGCCTTACTCATTGGGTAGCACTTAACATACACGAGATCACCAACATTGAATTTTGACGGTTTCCTACCTTTATTGTACTGCCTTTTGACCTTTTCGTATGACACAGCTAGATTCCTTTTTGCTTCGTTCCAGATCTTTTGAACATCATTAGGCCTAGATAGGTCTGGGAGAAGATCCTCAATACATAGCAGGTTAGACATAGGGGAGTACGGAGTATAGCCAAACATTAAAGACATAGGCGTCTTACCATGGGACTCATGAGTAGCGGAATTGAAAGCATGGGCCAACCAATGCAGACAGGAGTCCCATTTGGACTGGTTGTCATGATGATACGCTATCAACGCAGATTTTAAGTTCCGATTCAGCCTCTCTGCATAAGAAGGTTTTGGATAGTATGGAATAGTGGTGACATGTGAAATGCCCAACTCAAACAGATACCTTTTGAAGGAGTTACTGGTGAAAGAACTAGCGTTGTCAGATACTAAGAACTTAGGTGGACCAAATGATGCAAAGATGGAATTTAGACAGGAGATAGAGGTACGTGAATTAGTGGACCTGGTGGGAAAGATCCAACAGAACCGGGAGAAGGCATCTATACAGACAAAAATGTGGGTGTTTCCCAAGGAAGATCGGGGGAGGGGTCCTACGAAATCAATGAACAGACGTTCCATGGGGCGCGAAGCTTGTGATGAAGACAATAATCCCACTCGGTTATTCAAATTAGGTTTGCTGATGGCGCAAGATTTACAAGATTTGACCATGTTCCTGATATCACTATCCATTTTCTTCCAAACAAAGAATTGCCTGATTTTCAAACGAGTTTTGAAATTTCCTAGATGACCGCCAAGGGGTGAACAGTGGTAATACTTGAAAATGACAGGTACCAGAACTTTAGGAACGACAATTTTGGAATTATGGTCCTTGCGACCCTTACAACAGAGAACACCCTTAGATAAGGAGTAAGGTTTTACTTCGATCCCGCTACTGATTGTATCGATGATCCTTTTCAGATCCGGATCAGTTTTTTGATGATCTCCAATTTCTTGATACAGCAATGGGGAATCGGTGAGGATGGCACTAACTCCAACCGTATTGACAGCAAGCTCATCGACACATGGGTCGGCTTCCGCACAAGGATTACCTTCAAACATCCTGCTCAAGCCATCGGCAATGACGTTCTCAGACCCACGAATATGGCGAACATTAAAATTAAAGGATGAGATCCGTAATGCCCATCTAGTTATCCTACCGGTCCTTTTGGGTCGGTTCAACACCCAAGAAAGAGCCTGATTATCGGTCTCCAGATCAAAGTTGACGTGTTCAATGAAAGATCGAAATTTCTCCAGAGCAAACAGCACAGCTAGACACTCTAATTCATAAATGGAGTACTTAGACTCCAGATCATTGAGGACCCTGGATACGTAGGCCACGGGCCTACGCCCATCTTCATGTTCTTGTAACAGAACGCCAGCAATAGCACGCCCGGAGGCATCAGTTTGGACAATGAAACGTTTCTCAAAATCGGGAATAGCTAACAAAGGTGCATTAGTCAATGCGACCTTCAATGAATTGAAAGCTTCCTCCTGGGCTTTACCCCAAGTGAATTTTACATTCTTTCTCCTAAGGTTGTTCAACGGGGCAGCCACTTCAGCAAAGTTAGGGATGAATTTTCTAAAGAAATTGACCATACCAATGAATCGAGCAACGCCCTTGACATCTTTGGGGGGTGGAAAATCCCTAATGGCTTGAGTTCTGGAATGATCTATGGAAACGCCTTCAGAAGAAACTACATGTTCCAAAAAAGACATGCTGGGCCTGGCGAAAGCTACCTTTGATAACTTCACTGTAAGGCCGGCTTTCCTTAACCGTAGCAATACTTCCCTAACGTGCACCATATGTTCCTTGAAGCTATTCGAATAAATTAATAAATCGTCCAGGTAATTAAAGACATAGCTGAACTTAATGTCAGAGAGAATGGAATTTAACAACCTTGACAACACAGCTGCTCCACAGCTTAGCCCGAACGGAAGTCTGAGGAACTCATACAAGTTCCATTCGGTGATGAAAGCAGTGAGGGGAATAGATCTCTTCGATAAAGGCACTTGGTAATAAGCCTGGTTCAAATCCAGGACAGTGAAAAATTTCGCACCTGAGAACCATCCAAAACAAGTATGAAGGTCGGGTATAGGAATAGATTGGAGTACAATCTTACTATTTAGAGCCCTATAGTCAATCACAGCACGATAACCACCAGAAGGTTTGGGTACCAAGAACACAGGGGACGCATACGGGGAAGTCGAAGGTCTGATCACTCCGTCTCTCTCCATTTGATCAATGATTTTCTTTAGTTCCAACATACGGGGAGGGGAAAGGCGATAAGGAGGGGATCGAACAGGCTGCAAGTCAGACAACTCAATGTCATACTCGAGCACGTCGGTCAAGCCTAACTTGCTAGTGAACACATCGGGAAATTCCCTGCAAAGATCACGAACTTGCCGTGCTTCGGCATCTCCTAAATGATTCAGGTCAAGCCGATCGATGTCACTAGACTCATCTGACTCAGGGTAACCCGCACACAAAACTTTAGGCAATTTCAAGGGAACGTTAATCAATTCAAATTTCAGGTCAGGAGAAAATTTAAAAAAGAAATTTCGACACTGAGGATCCAAAACGACACCAGCCCAAGATAGAAAATTGGTACCCAGAATAATGTTACATGATAAATTGGATGTCACCAAGCACTTGATCTTCCAAGTGAAATTCCCAATCCTCAACTTGACCTTCACAGTCCCCAAAATATTTAAGAACTGACAATTAGCCGAAACGCATCTTAGATTAGTGGGTTTTATTTCCGGAAGTTTACACGAGGATTTCTTTTGACAATACCAGGCATAATTCATCAAGCATACTACGCTTCCAGTATCAAGAAGGGCATCTACGGGTTCATTGTTGACTTCGACAAATGTGCATGTGCCAGAGGAGGGGGCATGAGCAGAAATACTATTGCACCTTGGGGGACACACCGGTTTCTTACAAGATTCAGGGTTTACAAACTTAGTATTGGCAGACTTTGCCCTTTCCCTTTCTAGTCATTGAGTACCATTTCTGTCTACCAAGGGGCAATTTCTTTTAACATGCTGTCTAGAGCCACAGGAATAGCAAGCGCCTGGACCACGTCTAACGTCAGGGCAGGAATTTCTTAGATGATTTCGGGACCCACAGTTGTAACATTTACGGGCATTCACTACTTTAGGTGTTGACGGAAGGACAGGACAATTGGTAGCAGTAGGGGGAGGGAAATTCACAGGTCTGGAGGCATCCCCATGTTTGACATCTTCAGCGAAGGAACAGGCCTCTTCCAATTCTTGAAAGGTAGTAGGGCAACGGGTTAAGGAAAGATAGGAGCGGTACGCAGGAGATATTCCTTTTAAAATTCTAGAGACCATTTCACATTCTGGCACAGAAATTCTAAAAACCTTGCAAAAGAATCGCAGATCCAGCACGTAGGTTAGCAAGTTCTCATGCAGGAACTGGGTCCGGAAACAGTGTTGGGGCACAAGACTTTGGAGAGCAAGAGAGGGAATAAATTTGGAAAGGACAAGTTCATGAAAGGTACTAATCGATAAATTTTTAGAGATAGCTTCAGAAATTTCTCTCTTTAGAATCCCTTCACAATGAGGGAAGAGGGCGCGGAAAATCCCCAAATCGTCAACTGAGTACACATTACCAGTCTCGGTTAACTCCACCAGAAACCGAAGGAATCGAATACACTCATCGATAGAATTTACAGAAAAGGACTTCACTCCCCGAAAGACTTCCTTTAAACAGTTAGGCGATGACGCCGAATTTAGCTTAGAGACTAAGGTTTCCAGTAAAGGAGCAGTCACACAGCACTGACCTTGGGCATGGGTCGAGGACGCAATTTGGTGGGAAGAGACACTCTGGGTAGGTACAGAAGGGTTAAGTGCAGTAGAAATAGAACAATTCTCCATATCTCTGTTAATCAACGGCAAATCTAAATCAGAGGTGATGCCAGAAACCACCGTTAACAATCTAGCACATTCTGACACCAAAACAGAATCAGGCTTAATAGATAATATATCCTGAATTCGGCCCGAGTAGTGGTCAGCTCTGGCCCTCAGCCGGTTTACTTGGGCTTTGGACGGAGGCAATTCAATAAACTCTTCACGAATAATATTAATTTCGTTAAGATTGTCACAGATCAGGTTAAGGTACTCACCCACTCGACTCCTGTCAATAAAAAATACATTAATGGGGACCTGGGAGTTGGCTGATAGCAAGGCAGCGCACTCAGCAACAGTACGGGCAGGTTCAAGGCCACGAATGGATAACTCGTACTCCAATTCGGCACGACGCAGGAAGGAGGGGTTCGTAACGGCACGCGCCATGGTAGCAAACATGGAACAAAATAATCAAAAAATTACACAAGATCCTTGCACTCCCTTTTACAATAGTTATTGACAATAACACTTTTAGTTTTTTAATTTTTGGTTTCCATCCACCAACATTCGCCACAGCACTGCACCGAGCAAGGGTAGGAGGGGAGGAAAGTTAGGCAGCAGAAGGCAGAAACAACAGAGATTAGGCAGCAGAGCAACAACAGTGGAACAACAAACAACCACCGCTCTGATACCACTCTCACCGCTCACCACCCTCTAGGACACCGGTACCACCTAGGGGTGATGAGGTGAATAACCTTACCCACCAGGGTGAGAGAAGAAGAGAGAGGAAGAGAGAGAGAGAGAGAGAGAGAGAGATAAAGACCCTGGCGAGAAGGTTGCTAGCGTGCCCGCCCCAAAATGGGAGTTATAGCGAACACGAGGAAGGGTGATGGGCACAAGAAGAACAACAACAAAGTACAATCACGATAAAAAAACAAGAAACCATAGAAATAACTTACCGGAAACAGCGGGGAAGACGACTTAAGTCCGTGGAAGTTAATCAGTGGCAGTGCTCCACCGAACGTGGCGAATGAAAACCAGCATTTACATGAAGTTAAAAAAAATTTAATTGAAGGGCAAATTGTAGGTAACAAACCAAGTCATTAAGTAGATAAAACCTAAGTTTATTTTAAAACGTAATGCCAAAATGTTAATAAAATCAACGTAAGGTTGAAAAAAGGAAAAGGTAATCAACAATAAGTAAAATAAATTAGAATATACCCAGGTAGGGTTTAAAAGAAAATTAATTCGTTACTAATTAACAATTAATAGAAAATAAATACTCGTTAACAGATAATAAATTGAGAACTTTATGAAAACAACAAGAAAGAAAGGGTGACCTCCGTACCTAATAAAATGTGATCAGAAAACAACGGAAAACCAATAGACTTTCTTACATAAATGTTACCTTGAAATTAAATGTGATCGATCACGGATAGTTATTTAATAAAAAAACTAAGTTAACAATTATTCAATAAAATGGATCTTCAACGCGGTCGCTTCTCATAATTACCAAATTTGAAAACGTTCAGTTTCCACCAAGGACAGTTTCCAAGACAAACAGAATTTTACGTTAAAATACCTCCTCACGCGGGGCAAGGAAATAGTAACACAAACATTAAAGGAGGAGAAAATAAATTAATTGATTTAAACAGTAAACGATACACTCAACCCCGAAATATATAATTCAAGATCCACACAGGCTCAACCCGCCAGACAACCATTAACCCCACAACAATACACACCAACCGTTGCCAAGGTAACCACTAAAACAAAAGCAAGGCCTCCAAAAACACGGAGGAAAACAGGCAAGAGAAAAATATTAATTCAGACAAAAACCCCAGAAGGGGGAGGGGAGAAGAAAACATACCAAACGAATTAGAAAACAAAACACAGGAAAGCAAACAGAAAGCCGAAGAAGGTAAGGCTCGGTACCTTGGAGACTGTACCTTGGTTTACAAGAAAGGTTACAATTTTAAGTGCCAAAAGTAGATCAGTAAAATTTTAAATTAATAATTCCAATTTAGTTCACGGTGAACCTTCCACATTACTGTGATTAGTTGCCGAAACTGTTTATCAGATTTTCGATACCACACACGCAAATAGGTATTAATTTAACGGCGAAGTCCAAATATTTATTATTATTATTATTATTATTCCAGAAATCTTCGAAAATATCAAAATCCTCTTCAGGACGACGTTTAAAATGTTTCAAACACTGGTACATACCTTTGGTGATGAAGAAATGAGAAGAATTTTAACCTGGCATTGTTGACGAAGAAATACAGTCACACCACTGGCATCCAGACCTCGTTGCGAAGTATCCAGACGAAAAATAAATCCAAAAACATGATCAGAAGGAATGGCAGGAGGTCTCCAATTAGATTATACCGGGAAAAATCCCCGTTAACGTGAAGATTACGGTGGTTTCCAGGTACTCCACGACTCCATGACGCCGGACACAAAACCACACGAGCTCGACAACATGGCTGATCAAAGCGAACTGAGCCTCGCGTCGGCAAGCAAGCGAGGAGGAGGCCAGTTTTGCCTGGTAGTAGGACTGCGCATGCGCAACCAAACAGAGCTAGGAGAACGGCGCGCGGCTTACATTAGCTTAAACTGTTAGTCAAGTAGTCACTTGGCACAGATATTCTAGGGCGCAAAGGCCAGTTCAAAATGTTTATAAAGGGGAGGCTCACTTTTTTTAATATTGTCTCATCCTGTAACTGGGACTCTAGTCTCTTTATGATTTTGTCCCTTTCTTCGAGAGCACTCCGCAAGTCTTCAATTACCTTAGTATTGAAGTCTATAGACTCCTGCAATTGTTATACCACTACCTTTGTCACTTGCTCCTGTATTAGGTTGGCAAGCGTGCTCAAGATGTCCTTGCTACACAGCGCGTCCTGGACGGCTTGCTTCACCAAGTTCTCCATCGACACTTGCTTTACTTTACGCGGCATGATATTTTTGTCTGCTGGTAGATGTTAATCATACGTATCACGTCACTAACACTTCTGTATACGCACAACAATGGTAGGAAAAAATATTAGCGTCACAAATCGTTTACACTGCGAAAGTACACCTTCAAACTTAACGTTAATCAGGAGCCTTGCCTTGTCCGACTATGCTCTGTCCGCCATGTTTACAGCTGTTTATTGTCAGTAAGTTTTGGTTGAAATGGTAAATACGATGTGTGTTAAATACTAGAATGATAGATAAACTAAGAAATCGATAAGCAGTGAAATATAGTTCTCATAAGTTTTCTCCTACTACTATAGCAGCAATTATTCAACCAATATGGTTAATGGAAGAATAAGCTATTAATTTTCGTAAGGAGTTTTGATTAAAATCCCCCTAAAGATCCAATTAAGACTGAAGAGAGAATAATTATTCTAACGAAAATATATATTTCCATAATGTAGGCCAAAAGTATTAAAGGGGCAATTTTCTGCCAAGTTATTAAGATAAACAATTCCTTCATCTTAATCCTTCTATTATTGCTGGAAACCAAAAATGGAGGGGGGCGGCTACCATTTTTAGTAACAATGCTGAACATATTAGGGTTGAAAACATTTCGGAACTCATAATAAAACGGTTGTGAGAAAATGCAAATATTAAGATAATGGAAAAAGTAATGCAGCGGAAGCCAGGGCTTGTACTAAAAAGTACTTTAAGGAGGCTTCTGCTGATATAAGATTTTTGTATCAGTTATTAAGGGAATGAAAGATAAAAGATTGATTTCCAATCCCATTCAAACCCCTAATCACGAAGTGGATGCAGTAGCAATAAGTGTTCCTAATATTAAAGTTGTGGAAAATAAGAGCTTCGCAGGAGTGGTGAAGATAAAGAAGGAGTACAATCCTATTTACGGAGTACGAACCTATTAGCTTATATTCAGCTTACCTTTTTGTAAGGATTATTGGTATATCTAGGTGTATGAAGCACGAAAGTTTTTGATACTTTAGGGAATAGTTTAAATCTATTAGATGTAATGAAGGTAAATAATTACATGACTTACTCTATCACAGTAATCCTTTTTATCAGGCACTTCATTGTAAAAAACTTTTATGTATAAACGATATGGACTGGTGCAAGGTACTTTTTAGTGTTATAATGGTTAAGTAAAAAGGATTGGCCTTCAAGGGGGTAGAATTTATTTTAAAATGGTGCACATTTTTGCATTTTTGGTTAGCAGCAGATTTTGGAAAATTTGAAGTTATAAAAAAATTGATTGAAATAGGTGTAGACCATAGAAATTAGTAACAATTTTAAAATTACCTGAAATTTAAAAATGTTTGAATAAAGGCCGTAGTTGATATTTATTTTAGATTGGTTGATAATTTTTAGTAAGATTTTTTGGTCAATTCCAATAATTATATATATATATACATTTATATAATATTAATTACATATAGAAAAGGTATATTAATTATAATAATTTATTAATATACAAACCCCCGATAATGTTAATAACAAATATACTTGAGAGAGAAAAAGAGTATCTTATAGATATTTCTGTCATTGTAGGGGTATATATCTGCTTATAAATTATATATAAATGTATATATTAATAAATGTTTATATAATTTATATCTGAGATATTGGGATAAATATATAATAACCTATATAAATTATCTATTTAGTTTTTAACAATATATTAAAGTATTTATTATTATATATGCATTTATATTAAATATACCCATTTAAGTATATATCTCAAGAATTATATATAAAAATATTCTATGATTTGTTACTTAATTAAATATTTATTACGCTCTCCCGAAGGCTTGCTTTTTTAATTTCTATTTAAAAGTGAAATTTTTAGTGTATAGTAAAAGTGCTCCATATGTTATTATGTGAGTAAGTGAATATTTTCTCGTGTAAGGGGCGAAAATACGCGATGAAAATCCTACGCCAGGAAATACTCAAAACGGGTTCATTATGTTGTATCTAATTAATTTTCTGATGTTATTTTTATTAGTAATAATATTTTTTGACCCATTGTTTAATTATGGGTTTTAAAAGTTTTATTCTTGCTTAGTTGTTTACTTTTTGTATGTTTTACATGTGAATTTTTATTAAATAGATTTATAATACTTAAATAGTAGAATGTATTTGCAGTATTTAATATTATTTATCAAGGTGACTTTGAATTAGTAATATAATATGTAGCCGGCTAAAGTCGTGCCTGCCGCCGCGGTTATACGTAGGGTTAGAGTAAACATTATTAGTATAGAATTTAGTAAGTATTTACAAGTTTTAAGGTAGATTGTTTTAAGGTAGAATTTTGAATTTATGTAAGGCTTGGGAAGATATATGAAGCTTTGAAAATTGGATTATAAACCAGGTTTAGATACCCTATTATTCCAATTGTAAAGATTTTCTTGAGTAGTAATAGTTATGATCTTGAAACTCAAAGAATTTGGCGGTGCTTTATACTTTTCAGGGGAATCTCTCCTGTAATCGATAGTACACGTTATATTCGACTTGGTTTTGTTTTCAGTTTGTATACCGCCGTCGTAAGACTATTTTTGTTAAAGGGATTGAAAAATTGGTGCATTTGAAGGTGGATTTGAAAATAATATTGTTTTATTATGATAATGTGATTTTAGGTCTAAGACATGCACACATCGCCCGTCGCTCTCATTATAAGGTGAGATAAGTCCTAACATAGTAGATGTACTGGAAAGTGTATCTAGAAGGCAAAATAAAGCTTAAAGTGAAGCGTTTCATTTACACTGAAAGGATGTTCGTGCGATTCGAATTATTTTGAAAGTATCAATTTAGAATAAGTGGATAGGAAGAAATTTATTTAATTGAAATAACATTAATTATTATGTTTTAGTATAGGAATAGAACACATTTATGTATTTATTTATAGTGAAGTAGTACTGTGAAGGAAAATTGAAAAAAGTTGAAAATAAATTTTTATAAAAGTAGATTAATATTGTACCTTGTGTATCAGGGTTTATTAAAATTGGAATAGAGATTTATTTTTCCGGAATTGAAGAGGGCTAAAATAGTAGTTTTTATATTGGTGTATAAACTGTTAGTTGAATGTAATATTTTAAGGGATAAGCTTTAGAATAGAATTATAATTATTATAAAAATTGTAAAGAATTGTAGGCTTTAAATTAGCCATCAGTTGAATAATGTTGTAAGTTATTTTATTTTAATATAATTTTATAATAATGTTAAATTGGATATTGGAGTGAGTTAAATGATATAAGTTTAACTGTAATAATGATAAAATTAGTACATAAAAAGTAAGATATTTGTTGAATGTTAATTTATATAAAGGAACTAGGCAAAATCTTAATGTTCGCCTGTTTATAAAAAACATGTCCTTTAGAGATGTATTTAAGGTCGGGCCTGCCCTCTGATAGTAATTAAAGGGCCGCGGTGTTTTGACCGTGCAAATGTAGCATAATCGTTAGTCTTTAATTGAAGGCTTGAATGAATGGTTTGACGAAACATTAATCGTCTCTATATAATAGATATAATTTAACTTTTGAGTCAAAAGGCTTAAATGAATATAAAAGACGAGACGACCCTATAGATCTTTATATGAAATTATATTTATTTTGTTTAGTAGTATTGTTAATAGATATATTATCGTATTTTGTTGGGGTGACACAAAGATAAATGTAACTCTTTGTAATTTAAACATTGATTTATGGATATTTGATCCGTTACTGACGATTATAAGATAAAGTTACCTTAGGGATAACAGCGTAATTCTGTTTGAGAGTTCATATCGACAAGAAAGATTGCGACCTCGATGTTGGATTAAGGAATATGATTAGGAGTAGAAGTTTAATTAATAAATCTGTTCGACTTTTAAATCCTTACATGATCTGAGTTCAGACCGGCGTAAGCCAGGTCGGTTTCTATATAGAGGATGAATATTGTAGTACGGAAGGACCAAATATTCAAAATAATTTTTGTTTATAGTGATAAATATTAATACTACTTTGACAGAGAAATGCATAGGATTTAGAATTTAAAAAATGTGAGGGTATTACAGGTAGTATTGTTAAAAGAGGTTTTAATAAGAATATTAGGAGTAGTTATATTAATTATTTGTGTATTGATTGGAGTGGCCTTTCTTACTTTATTGGAGTGTAAGGTTTTTAGGGTATATTCAAATTCGTAAAGGGCCCAATAAAGTAGGATTTATTGGATTACCTCAACCCTTTGCTGATGCAATTATTTTCTAAGGAGGGGACATATCCTGTAGCGTCAATTATTTAATATATTATTTTTCTCCTGTTTTAAAATTAGTTGGATAATTTATCATTTTATGACTACTTCGTTTACTTTTAACCTTGGAACTTTTTTACTATGCACGAGTTTGGGAGTTAACACTGTTATAATTGCGGGATGATCTTCTAATTCTAATTATGCATTATTAGGGGATTTACGGGCTGTTGCTTAAACGATTTCTTATGAGGTGAGATTAGCATTAATTTTATTGAGATTTATTTTTTGGTTGATAATTATTGTCTTATAAGATTTATGAATTTTCAAGGGTATGTATGATTTATGTTTTTAACTTTCCCCCTCATATTAGCGTGATTTGCATCATGTTTAGCTGAAACTAATTGGACTCCTTTTGATTTTACGGAAGGAGAGTCAGAGTTGGTTTCAGGATTTAATGTTGAATATAGAAGAGGAGGGTTTGCTTTAATTTTTTAGCTGAATATACTAGAATTTTTTTATAAGAATGGTATTTTGTATAAATTTTTCGGGGGAGATGTTTTATCAGTTTATTTTTTAATTAACTTTTTTAGCTTTCATATTTATTTGGGTTCATGGAACTCTACCTCGATTTCGTTATGATAAGGAAGACAAGGGCCACGAAGGGCGTGAAAATGAAAACTCTCCAGGCCGCGAGTGTTCTAATTCTGTAGGTAAGAAGGGAATGCTTCGAAAATAGTAGGTACTGCATTCTCCTTCAAAACAAATTTATTCATGGACCGATCAACAATTCCGGTTTGAAATGTGCTGAACATATTCTGGTGTAAGGAGAAGGTATCCAATTTTCCTTCTAATGACCTTAATCCACTCTGTTCTCCTTTCTTCATGAACAGGAAACCACAGGAATAATTGACGATAAACAACATGGCTAACCTAAAAATTCTTACGAAATGTGGGCTCCGAAATACTAGCACAATAACAATGGAGGTACGGTAATACAATATACTGTACTACATACTACAAGCCATAGGTACTTAGAATCTTACCCGTGAAATGTTATTCCAGGAATATTTTTGGATTTCCGATTCGTGCAACCATATGCACAACGCGACATTGTAAGAGCTACAACAACATTAACTAAATATTAGTACATTTTTTACGTTTTAGCGTGTCTTACAGTGTTTGCACCTGAAAATTCCCGCAGTTACAATTTGCGTCCAATGTATTCACTTCCTTGAGCTGTGAGATATTTGACTATAAAGAAATAGCATGCGTTGTCGCGCCTATTTACGACCACGCCCCCTGTGTAGACCACTGTCATTGGGCTTCAGTCTCAGAGCCCCGAGGTATTCTTAACTCCCTGGTTAAGATGTGGTATTAAGGATCGGGGAAACCACATAGGCAGATGTTCATTCTCTCTTATGTATCCACTTTGGGCCAGACCAGGGGTGTGGCACTTCATAAGGAGCGTCCCAAGCAGTTCCGAGATGGGCCCCTCAATATCCGCCAACTAGTGAAAACTAAAATTCCCTTTGGGTGGCATTAAACATGCAATTGTGAGCGACACAGCAAATTCATAACACCGTTAAACGTTGCGCGCGAAGGGAACTTGGTCGTACGGCAAGTAATAGTGCTGGTTAGACGAAAATTTGTTGAGATTCTTTCGCATTGAACGAGATTTTTGATCCAGTATGCCACATCATAAACGGTGTGTTGCGCCAGGATGTCAGGAATACGCTGACAGGTTAAAAATACAGTACTTTTTAGGTTTCCGAAGGACACTGCTAGGTAAGCGAGTTTTACTTAAGATACAATTTAAGAAGAATTTTGCATCCTATTACAATATTCAGGGGGCCAGTTATTTCGTACATTGAATTGAAAGTAATTCTGATAAAGTTGTTTGAAGACAATATGTACTATCTTGAAGTCTACTTTTCTGAGGTGCTGCACAAGGGTCCAAAATTGTGGAAATAGGGGATTATTGCAGCTCCCTGTGAAGAAGCTTTATGACATGAGATATCTCTGTGGAAAGCAGACGAGAACATTGCCATCTTCAACTTTCTTCTGAATGTGAGGAGAAATCATTGATTGAAGTGGTTTCATTGACTCCAGGACTCTCTGATATGCAGAAAAGGCTGCAGGGTATGTGTGATTCAGCAGGGTGATTACATCAGGATTTTTTGTGTTTGTATTGAAGTTCGTTTGCTGTGATGTTATCTGCATTTTATACAGGACATCTATCTGCCTAACATCGTACTGGATTTGCTGTCCTCGATGCCAGTTTCACACAGAGAGAAGATTCCCAGCTATCTTCCACTGAGAGTAAGTTTCAATGTACATCAGAAGCAGGAACTATGGTCATTTGATTGTTATCCGTACTGTGATTTCCGGTGTTAACTTCAAGGGACAACATTTTGTTTAGGGTGTGAGCATTTAATGTAGCCTTGTCTAAAAATGTTGGAATGACTCGTGGGTTATTGACGCTTGTGTTGCTGCTTTCTCATTCCTGAATGTATTTTTGATTCAAATGAACTGTCAATAGGCTTCTCTCCACTCAGTTCTTTGCATTAACTTCAAACATTGAATTCAGCATCCAGTGGTCCATTGGGGTATTTAAGAGTAACTTCTTGTGTCCGAAAAGGAAAATTGAATCCTGGGTTTCAAATAATTAATGGGCAATTGCATAACATATATAGGCCAACCTGTAGGGCAAAAATATAATATCCTTGCTGGGCTCAGTGGCTCAGACAGTAGAGTGCTGGCCTTCTGAGCCCAACTTGGCAGGTTCGATACTAGCTCAGTCTGGTGGTATTTAAAAGTGCTAAAATATGTCAGTCTTGTGTCACTGTAGTGCTTTAATGTAATCCGGCACTCACAGTAATTTTGTCATTAATTAATCCAACCCTCCCTATCAGTAATTTTGATACTGACATTAATGAGTAGGGTACATTGCTGCACGACCTAAACAAACACTGTCATTAAGTGATTTCCGATGAACCGGAATCTCTCCTGCCACTACCAGTTACCGTGGGAGACCTACGGCCACCTAGAAGACATTGTGACTAACAGTAATATTTGACTACACCATGGTTAGCGCTCTTTGCACTTGGTTATACTGCCAACCATGTTGAACCACTGTCAGTTAACACCCTGAGTGAAAAACGGTACAGTGGGAAGAGAGTGTGACATCACTATCATTATGACAATACCCTACTCTTAAATTAATATTACGCAAACTCTCTGGGCTAATTAACATGAATTTCATGTTAGAAATAGAAAAATCCTATTAAGTTGCGAAGCTTTATATATATGCTGTCCAATACTGGCTATGGGAAGAAGGAAGCGAAGCTGCATTGGACATCTGGATGAACGAGGCTATTTATTTCTCTGTTATAATGTTACATTTCTAGTGTTTTCGCACATCTATTCCCTCCTTGTACCCTAATGAATAAGTCTTAATAGGATTTGACGGTGCCTACAAGTGAACTGGCGATGTTCGGCTTGTTTACCGTAACCAAGATTCAAGGACAGTTGTCATGAAGGAAGGAGGCCAACGATTGAGAAATACTGTAACTCATACTTACATTCATCTTCATTATTGACCTATGCATCCGGGAGATAGTGGGTTCAAATCCCACTGTCAGCAGCCCTGAAGATGGTTCTCCGTGGTTTCCCATTTTCACATCAGGCAAATGCTGGGGCTGTACCTTAATTAAAGCCGCTTCCTTCCAACCACTAGTCCTTTCGTATCAAATCGTCGCCATAAGACCTATCTGTGTCACTGTGACGTAAAGCCACTAGCAAAAAAAGGACTGTTATGCCTTTCAGCGCTCATCCTGCAAGCCTCAGTTAATTTAAAACCTCCACAATCCTCTATTTGTGGTCTTGTTTACTGCCATGCATCTTATCTTTAGATCATTACAAACTGACTGCACCGGGCGAATTGGCCATGAGGTTAGAGGCGTGCAGCTGTGAACTTGCATCTGGAAGACAGTGGGTTCGAATCCCACTGTCGGCAACCCTGAATATAGTTTTCCGTGTTTTCCCATTTTCACACCAGGCAAATACTGGGGCTGTACCCGAATTAAGGCCACGGCTGATTCCTACCAAATCTCAGGCCTTCCCTATACTTATCGTCGCCAAGAGACCTATCTGTGTCGGTGCGACGTAAAGCAGCTAGAAAAAAAAGCTGACTGTAACAATAATCGTCTTGATCTTCCTCTATTTCCTGTACTCTCCACGCCAAAGAACATTATTCTTCTGTGTAACCTATCCTCCATTCGCCTCACATGACTCCATCACCGAAGCCAGTTTATCTGACTTACTCTCAACCATTGATTGCACCTTCGCTTCCAAAGTGCCAGTGAAAATCTTACTGGGTATAATGATCCTAAACCTTCTTACTGTCTATTGCTTGGAACGTTTCTTAATTATATCCGTGTTCTTCTGTATAACTTTGTTGACAGGGAGATTCTGTGCTCTTATTTGTCTCCAGACCAGAGGTCACTTTCTCTATAATATGGCTGTCCTAGGTGTCCAGATGCTTAGGTCACTACAGGTCAGATAGTGGTGTGTATATCATCAAAAAATTCTAAACAGAATAACCAAAGGATCATCCATGCACTTATATTTCTAGGCTTACTTTATGACTACGAAGTGAATGCATATCTTTTTTATTAAATACTTTTCTTTTGGGTTGGTACACTCAACATTAATTCTTATTCCTTGGTTTCCATTACAGATGATAAAGTCAAGAGAACGGATGAAGCGGAGAATGGTTTCGCCAGTGCTGCAGAATTAATATGAATACAATTATGTAATGGTTCCAGCTTTTCAATACATGTAAGCTTAGTAATGTAAGGTTACATCACTAGTTGATCATAAACGGTACCGGGTCATAATCAGCCCATCACTTAAAACAGAAACAACAACGCACAGATAAATAACCAATAATGTATATATGTGTCACCAGACGTAAGTTCAGGTGGAGCAGTATAACATATGTGACTGTGGCACTGTGTTTTAAAAGTTTCTATAATCTTGAAGAGAAGATTAAATATCTCCAGGAAACAATCTAGGAATCGTTACCAGACGTAAGTTCGTGTGGAGGAGTTGTGACTGTATGTTTTAAAAGCTTTTGCAATTTTGAAGAGAACAAAGATAAATAACTCGAGGATCAGTGTTGTAGTTGTGTGCTTGCCGTATGAAGATGTTGTTGATTAGTCTTGTGTCACCTGGAGTGTGGTTATTGATACAGGGCGAGCTCCAGAATTTTTCACGACAGTCAAGTGGAAGGAGATAGTCTTCTCAACAGAAAACTTTCGATTTGCTGACATGATGTTTATGAATTATGTCACATACTTCCACACAATACTTAAAATACCATATAACATTCCACGAAAAATTCAGGTCTTAGCGTGTGTTCCAGTATTTTGCAACTCGATGGAGGTTAGGTACTGTATACTTTCAGTTTTGAAGTATCATTTCATTGATCCCGTTTGTTGTGCCTTCTAGTTTGTTCGTAGAGTGCAAACATTTGCTATTGGTGCTGTTATATATATTTTGAGTTATTTTTATGATTTTATGTGATGTGAGTAGCCTGCTTATGCAAGACGAATTTCTTTCATTCCAGGTTTAGTTGTTCAAGTTTTACTTGTTTTTTGAGAGTATGGAGTGAAATTAGAACCATACGCGTTCTTATTGTGAAGAAATATTATGATCATGAACTTACCTCACATTGAACTACCTAGCTGTTGCGACTAAATATGTGTGTGTGCTTCTTACCTGTTGTTCCGAATAAGTGAACTCAAAATATATACAGTGTGCATTATGCTGTGTTTTACTTCTTCCTCTCCTTCTCCTGTTTTCCTTTTCCATACACAAAAGTCGTGGGAAGAGTTCAAGGAAAGAGCAAAAGAATTGGGTTATGTTAGATCGTGATTTAGGTAGTATGGGCGTTTTGGGGTTTTATATGAATTGCATATAACATTTTCAGTAATGAATGTTGCATTTATTATTGAATAGAAGTAAATTTACATTGAAATGCAAACGGTGAACCAGCGACACAAGCTAGCGTAATAAAAGGATTGCCAACATAACAAATAAGCCAGTAGCAATTTACTTTTCAAGTAATAGACACGATAAAAGCTTGTGATACAACTTTCCTACGGAAATGCAATCATCATCCTTATCACAATTAAAAATTTAACGAAGTAACAGCTGTCATTATCAAGTTTATTACGAGGTACTATTGTGGTATTTATTTCCATACGTTGGCGGAGAAAGAGGTGCCACTATAGCTTCCATGACCTGTTTTCGCAACGTATTTTATTATACAGGAGTGACGGGTCTATTTCTCTTACATGATCCTTGGGCCAGGCCGTTGCCTACGAGATACAAAAGGCCGGGAAATACAGCACACTAGACTCGTCCTCGAGATACTTCCGGGAAGTGCCGCTAGGGTCTGTCTCGCCCAAGGTCTGTCTAGGGAGGTCAAGTCACGAATGCTTCTTATGGAGCCGCCATATTGGGTCTTTAAGCGAGCGTAACCAAAGGCAAGTGTATTTGAATTTAGAGGATTTCGGTGCCGTGCATTGGAATAAAACAGAACATCAACTAATTTTCGTAAAGATTTTAATTTGGTATGTACTGTTCATGTATGATATTAATACATTCACAGCTCTTTGAATAGGAAGATAATTAGCAGAGCCTGAAATTCTTTTTTTTATTTTTGAAACAAGAATCAACAGGAAAGCTCATGTCCTACTCTTTTACTTCCTTGCAGTGTTTCCTATTTATATCAGCTGACAAATACGTAATCTTATTGAGAGAAACATAGAAATCTGTACAGTACCTGTGTCATATTATGATTACCGGTACAAGAAATACTGAACTTGAAGTACTAAAAGACAGTTGTAATAAATTACCTTCAGCGTTTTCTTTATTAAGAAAGTAATTACCGATACTGCGTTTCTAAGGGGTTACCGCAGTGTGTTGACGAACACCGAATGCCTCTTGAGTTGAGTGCATTAAATTATGTATGGTAACTGTTGTTATCCATTCATGTGGTATTTCTTTGGGTTCTAAGGCAAAAATACTCTGCACATGTGCAACAAGGGTGATGTTCTTAGCTATTCTTAACTAGTTTATTGCAGCTATATAGTACCAAGTGGTGGTGGTGACGGTTGTTTTAAGAGGAAGTACAACTGGGCAACCATCGTCTATAAACACTAATCAGAAGAAAACAAATGGAAGGGGTCCAACACTTCGAAAAATGAAAGTATCGGCAAAAGAAAGATGAAGGCCACAAAGTGCGTGGAAATGAAAAACTTCCTTGACCTCGCATGCGCTAATGCCGTCGCGGTCGGAAAAGAACAAGTGTTGACCAGGCGAAGTCGGATGGGATAGAATAGGTGTGAGCCTAACACAAGTGAAAGCAATGTTAAGACTCAGCTAAGGGCCTCGTAGTCACAACCCAAATTGATTTCCCCCTGTGGGCGGGGGATATAGAATAACACCCACGGTATCCCCTGCCCGTCATGAGAGGTGACTGAAAGGGGCGTCAGGAGCTCCTAACTAGGGAGCGTGGGTTGGCGACCACGGGGCTCACAACTGAGTCCTAACGTTCATGCATATAATAATAATAATAATAATAATAATAATAATAATAATAATAATAATAATAATAATAATAGAGGTTAGAAAATTACAGCCATTGGTAGACGCGATTCCTTAAGAAATAGAAATTCAGTCACTATTGAGGTAACCTAGGTTAGGCTATTTTAGGGATTACATTAGGATATTGTGTTAGGGTACGGTACGTTAAATTACAGTAGTTGGTTAGTGCGAGGGTTGTGATCTTTAAGTATTTGTCCAGCCAGATAATGTACTCCATAGAGCATTTAAGGTGAATGAAATATAGCTGTAAATAGTAACTACAGTACCGTAAAAGACTGCTATTAACAATTATTGTTGTAATGATGACAAGCTGGACACAAATTGTTGGTTTGAAGAGATAGGCCAGCGAAATTAACCAATTACGGTTAAAATTCCAGACCTTGCCGGGAATCGAACCCGGGACCGCTATGACCTAAAGGCAAGCACGCTAATCATTTAGCCATGGAGCCGCATGAAAAGGAATTTTTTTCATAAACTACAATACTACTATTACACATTTCCTGTTACTTTCCTTGCTTGTTTTGATTATTATTTATTATTATTATTATGTTATTTGCTTTACGTCCCACTAACTACTTTTACGGTCTTCGGAGACGCCGAGGTGCCGGAATTTAGTACCGCAGGAGTTCATTTACGTGCCAGTAAATCTACCGACACGAGGCTGTCGTATTTGAGCACCTTCAAATACCACCGGACTGAGCCAGGATCGAACCTGCCGAGTTGGGGTTAGAAGGAAAGCGCCTTAACCGACTGAGCCACTCAGCCCGGCTGCTTATTTTGAAAGACAGTTCCCTTTCTTTGGGAGGTTCCCTATAATATGTCAAAGACTTGGGTGGATTAGGGACGTTGAAAATGTTTGGGATGGAATTCCACTTGAGTAGTTTCCGTCTATCGGCCCTCTTTAGTTCAAATAGCGATTCTTCAAAATTATGCTAGAAGAAAATACATAATAATACCTATAAATATAAAACATCGTTCATACAAACATATTACTGTATTATTCAGGAGTAATACGAGTGTATAAGTTCACAAAACCGCGCACAAGACGGAATTATCTGGCATGCCTACAGTTTTGTACCCACTGAGCTCTCCTTTGCTTAACTTTCGGGAAGCGAAACACTCTAATTCCGTCAGTTGTCTTATTTTGACAATTTGGAGCCGCACAGTATCCCATTTTCTTTCAAAATACAAGTAATAACTCACATCATTACATCGTGCACGCAAACATAACAACGATATTTGAGACCCAATATGGCCGCCACCGCAAAGGATTGTGGTATCGTGACCAGACCTCCCTAGACAGACCTTGGTCTCGCCCGCTCATTGCAACACGTTCGAATATGAAAAACTATAAAAATTCATTAAAAGTAGTAATTTCAGAAGGCAGCAAACAGATATGAGATCAAAGATAGACCAAGAGCAATTCTTTGACTTATTTTCTACAACGTATTTTTTACAATATGCTTAAACAAAATAAGTAACTCACGAAAGAAGCAGAGAAATGTGATAGCGAGTTTGTCACTTCTTACCGATTCCTTTAATTGTGCCTCAGAGTATCCGATAAGCGGATCGAGATTGCGGTCATAAATAACTTTGGGTTTAATCGCTCTTTCACCAATTATCAGCGATCCAATCTTTTCCTCCGCACATCTGATATTTTGACATTTGTATTGAAGCCGCTGTTTGGTGAGCGATGTTATGCCCGTTACGCAAATATTTAGCGTCGTTTCACCGTATTTATCTTTTTTCTTCCCCTAAAATTCAATTAGTGTTCGCCTCTGTGGTGTAGTGGTTAGTGTGATTAGCTGTCACCCCCGGAGGTCCGGGTTCGATTCCCGGCCCTGCCACGAATTTTGAAAAGTGGTACGATGGGCTGGAGGGAGGTCAAGTGAGTAGAGGTGGATTCGATTCCCACCTCAGCGATCCTCTAAGTGGTTTCCCACTTCTCCTCCAGTCAAATGCCGTGATGGTACCTAACTTAAGACCACGTCCGCTTCCTTCCCTCTTCCCTGCCTGTCCTTTCCAATCTTCCCTCCACAAGGCCCCTGTTCAGCATAGCAGGTGAGGCTGCCTGGGCGAGGTACTGGTCATCCTGCCCAGTTGTATCCGAGACCCAGAATCTGAAGCTCCAGGACACTAACCTTGAGGCGGTAGAGGTGGGATCCATCGCTGAGTCCGAGGGAAAAACCGAACCTGGAGGGTAAAGGGATGAAGAAAGAAGAATAAAATTAAATTCGTTCTAACAGGAATAGAGCACCTAAATGAACAATTTTAACATGCTTTTCAATTTGGTTTGCATTTTGGTCAAGTTCAGATACCGTAAAACGTATTTTCTGATTTCATTACGCGTATCCTACTTCTCAATTTACAGATTGTTTTCTGTAATCTAGTATTTAATTTTCTCATCCGTATACTTTTTAGATTTAACAGAGATACTCGTAGAATTTCCTTGATATAGAAACGAGACTTGTACTCCTTTTTCGTATGATATGGTATGTTTATCGTTATCCGAATCGGAACTTTTACTAAATTTTGATGGCAATACATCATATTTGGGAGCTGGACGCTTCCTGCAAGTGACATTTTCCTGTTTGAAAACAGAAGGAATTTGATTGATATGCTTAAACTGAAATCTGTTTTATGAGAAGAATTGCTAGGTACCTAAAGAGATCCTACTATATCACCTTGCCTAAACATAGTTTGCATCCATTTCTCCCTTAAAACGCACTCGGAAGAGAAACTATGGAACGTCATTTTTCATGCTTTTTTAGTGTCATCCGAAATACAGAGAGGTACACAACAGTGCACCTTCTTCTCAACCTCAGAGACACTCACCGTCAGAAACAATATCCACAATAAATTGCACAAAATCAACATAGCATCACAATTACTCCGCATATCACAATGTTGAAGTCCGCCAAGAACAGAACGGAAACTTGACATCTAGCGGCCAAACCGTGAACACGATCGGGCCGCTTTTCCAGCAACAAATTAGTAGCTATGTCACGGCCTTGTATATCTCGTAGGCAACGGTCAGGCATAGCGCCACATTGCACAGATTGCTCTTTTCAAGAAGTGTCGTATACTTCGGTGTTGTCAGTGGTAATAAATAATTTTCTAAATTTAGCCTGTGCTACGGAATGATAGTAATCAATTTTGTTCTTCAAGCGTTTGTTTTAAGTGATTAAACTACATTAAAATATCTGATTTTGTTTCGAAGTGGCAGGTATGTTTTCATACAGGGCGCGTTTTAGCCAGTTGTACAGCTTAACCGTTGATGTGTTACAGATTTTCTTCATTGAGGAATTGTGATTTCTATCATTTTACAGTGTGTTCACAACCTCTAGCATATTGTCGGTAATGTTCAAGTTTCAATAATTTACTTTTGCCAAACTTATAGATCTCAATTGGGAACCGTAAAAGTTAACACGAAGATTTCTCAGTTGGCCTACATATTTTTATATTTAATATTTTTAATTTTCTTAAATTTGATTTTTAGATGGTAGTTTCAGAAAGAAGTTACAAAATGTAGTGTATAATTGTAATTATTGTGTTGATATACTATTTATATGTGAGTGCGAATTGAAAGTGATGCTGTGAATGTTGAGTTTTTCTCTACACTGTAGGCTGCAAAAGAAGGATTCGAAATCTTGAGAGTTGTTCCGTTTAGGATATCTGTAATATTATCGGAATATGTAGAATTCTTGGTATATCACTGTTGTTATGGAGGTTCTTCTGTATCGCATTATTACGCCACAACAGCTATATCCAGTGTTTAGTCCTCATGTTTTACTTCACAGTAGGCTGCCTCTTTTTTGTAACATATTTCCTGATAATTATTTTGTGTCAAAGATCTTCTTTTGGGGCGACTGGCGGTGAGTTGGCGTGGGTTCGAATTCCGCGATCGGCAGCCCTACAAATCGTTACTGTGGTTACCCCATTTTCTCATTAATTTATCTTAATCTTCCTAATCCTAGCCCTTTCCCTTTGAAGTGTTAGTGCGATATTATACTATTAGCAACAAAGGAAGAAAAGTCTTCAGGAATGCATTCTAGCTCTGGAAAGTGTAAAATACAGTTACTTGAAAGTAAAACCAATACTATATCAAGAGATTAACCAGTGATGGCCAGAACAAGTAAACGTAGAACACTTAAGTAGTGTACCGTATGTTGAAATATACAAAATACAATTAACCATAGTTTCCTGAATAGATATCTTTTTAATTAGTAATCTGTTTCCTGGCAATGAGTAAGAATCGATGCAATTGGTCACAGGAACGAAGCTCGTATTACACGTGTAGGAAATTGTAGTATTCACTGTTGGTGCAGTAAGTTTACTTTTACAGTAGAATAACACAAAGTGACTAACAAACACTGCTCTTGGCTGAAATGAATTCTTGCTTGCTTGTTGTTTAAAGGGGCCTAACATCGAAGGTCATCGGCCCCCATGAAATGAATTCAGTGAGGCACCACTCATAGTATTCAACACAAGTTCCTTACCACCTCGGGGACAAAAAAACTGCTAAACATTTAACCCTACACTGCATGAATTTATTTATACCCACAAATCTGATGTGAAAATATTATTAGAGGGAGATTAGATATGTAACATCACATTGACAATATATTTTTGATGTATTTGATCATACTGGTGAGAAGAAAGGGAAAAATTCAGGAATGTGCAAAAGCGCTACATCATGCATTGAAGGCTACTTATGTACAAATGTTACCCAGTACAGTATATGAGCGGAAGTATTGTTTATTATAATAACATAGAAAACTAAATAATGATTTTTAAACAATTAAAAGAGATTTATTACAAATAAATGAAGGAATTGGAAAATAATAGCTTACTCAAATGGGTAGGTCATGCCCGCAGTTCAACGGTTGTGATAGCCTTTGAAACAATCTGCGTTCTTTTTCAAACACAGTGCTGCTTGGTCATGGCCATCCATCACCGGCTGCTAATTTCAGATGACCACCAGGCATTTGACATAGATTGCATGGTTGTTGGGTAACATTGCTCGGCCATCCATCCATCCATACTTCACGACACAGTCTGCACGGTTGCTAGGTAACAATGTCTGGCCAGCCATCTATAATTTACATCACAGCCTGCACGGTTGCTAGGTAACAATATCTGGCTATCCATGCACACCTTACATCACAGCTTGCTTGGTTACTAGGTGACACTGTCTGGCCATCCAATCTTTCCTTATACCACAGCCTGCAGAGTTGCTAGTGTTACACTTTTGTCAAGCTAACTTCCGTAATGCTTATTTTCAGTTGATCCCCAGATATAAGACATTTATATCAAAAGTAATTATGAATATATTTGATAAAGGTAAACAAATCCATGTTGAGAAAACACAATATAAATTACAATACATTATTATTATTATTATTATTATTATTATTATTATTATTATTATTATTATTATTATTTGGACTTATTTCTTGGAGCATTAATGAAATAATCATTAAATAGAACACTATCAATAAGTACTTCAAGTCATTGCTGCCCATAATTTTAAAACCTGCATCTGAAAATAAATGCCTTAGCTGCATGATGTAGCAAAAACGTTACAATCATATTTCATGACTTTTTAGTAACAAATATTGTAAATTAAACATTATTAGACATTTATGCTAAAAGATAAGTATATTGTGGATAGTGCAGTATTTTTGTTAAACTTCAATCATCAGCGAATCACCTAGAATTACACTTCAATGCTACTCATGCATATACAGCCGCCATGACACATGTCCAGCTAAGACAGGCTAAGACAACATAGCACACAGATGGAAAAAATCATTGCCCTTAGCCCCCTGTAGCATAATTTCTGGAAGCAGAGATTTCAAAGACATTAAATACATAGCTAGGTTTGCCATCTTTTATCATATTACTGAACTAGAAGAAGAAGAATATAATGTAGTGAAAATGCTACACTAACACTATGCAGTGTAGGGTTAAACCAATTGTTTGACACGGTACTCCATTCAAGGTGCGCTCTGGTAAGCAATCCTTGGTTGTGCCATTAGTCATGACATGCACAGACAAATAAAGATAGGACACTTAAATAAAGGTTGGTGGCATTTATTCAATGAAATGAGCTGATGGCAGTGTTATATAAATTTTAGCCTCCATTTCAACAGATTTTTCTTCTTCGTTTTCCATTTCCAGTCGTCTGGGTACAGTTGTGAATCAAGGACCTCAGTTTTCTATCTCTCCACCACTCCCTTCCTTCTTCCAATATATTTTCTACACATACTCCCATCTTCTCTGTACTCTCCTACACCATATCCATCCACCTCTTCCTGGGCAGGAATTTTATCTTTCCCTCTTGGATTCGGCTTTCATCATGTTTTGTTGTTGTCCATGTACCCGCTGCATATGTCATTGTTGCAAAATGCAGTGGGTGCAATATTTTCTTGTATTCCTGTGGGATGTCCCAGTTCCAGACTATACTTATCTCACATTGGTAAAACCCATTGTCTTTTTCAATTTTCTCTCCACTTTCTTAGTTTATTTTCCCATCTTCTGCAATTATTCTCCCCAAATACTTGAAGCTTTCCACAACTTCAAATTTTCTTCCATTTACTTCAATATTCCCTCTTCCTTCTCTATTACATCTTGTCACCGCTGTAACCGAGGTTACAATGTTGTTCCCTTCATTAACATTTTTAGATATGGCATTCCGCAGTGGAAATTTGTGTTTCTGGGAATGCACGCCTGCATGTCTGTATCTTGTAGGAGTGATTTATGTATTATGGTACGGCTGTCCCATTAACTGCAAGTAGTGCCTATATTAAATGTTAGTGTGATTCGGCATTGAATTAAAAATCCTTCTGGAAAAAGACACCAGCTTCTCACGGTCATGATTTTGAACGATGTCGCGGAGCTTGTGAATATCATGTCTTTGAAAATGTTTTTTTCTAAAATTTATTTCTGGTGTAACTTAAAATTTAAAATTTAAGCCTGGTAACAACTAATGTGATTTCCATTTGGGTCGAGTTAAACTGTCTCACTCATGTGAAGTTGAATTATTACATTTAATATTATGATTATTATTATTATTATTATTATTATTAACGCAAGCAATCTCCTTTTAAAATATTATGTAATGCATTATTAATTTTAGATTTATGTTAAAGGCAGTTTAACTACCATGTGAGTTTCTGCAAGAATTTTAAATTATTATCTGATCCCATTTTTAATACTAATTTTCTTTTTGCCTTTTATAATTTTATATTAACATGTAATTCTTCGAGTTATGTTATCTAACTGATTCCTTTTGTTTCATATTGTGTGTGCTTCCCATTGTTGTGCAGTGTTTTGGGGTTCTTTGTTCTGTCTCCTTGTTTGGTCGTTGCTGTGGTGATGGCAGCCGACGTGGCAATTTTGTCTGTGGATATACACAGTGTTAGTGGCGTATTTAACTCAACTCCAAGTGATGCTTGGTCTCTTTCTTTTGCTTCTTCATGGAGATATGTTTCTGGTTTATTTACATTTTAATGTAACTGATATAAACTCAAACTAGTGGTTTATTTTAGTGATGTTCCTTACGGAAACTCAGTAGGACGTCTAGGAACCAGCAGAACTTAACTAAGGCTGAGAATTTGTTAAAAGAAAGAAAATAAGAGTGTACCTGAATTTATTTGAATTTCAGTTTCTGTTAATTTGTGTTTCCGGGAATGCACGCCTGCATGTCTGTATCTTGTGGAAGTGATTTGCGTATCATGGTATGGCTGACCCATATGCTGTATGTAATACCTTGAATTAAATATTGGTGTGTTTTGGCATTGAATTAAAAAATCCTTTTGGAGCAAGACAGCTTCTCGTAGTCATCATTTTGAACTAGGTCGCAGAGCTTGTGAATATTACATCTATATTGCGAATCTTTGAAGATATTTTCTTCTTAAATTTATTTCTGGTGTAATTTAAAATCTAAAACTTAAGCTTGCTAACAAGTTATGTGATTTCCATTTCAGCTATGTCCATTTCCTTTCAGCTATTTTCCTTTTGCATCGGCCGAACACGTTTCAAGCAGGGTTAGTCTCATAGTTGTTAATCTTGTTCTCATTTAAATCTTGTTATTGTTTATACCTTTTTTGTATTTTAATTGAAGATGACCTTAAATTTTCTTTCTGTTAATTTGATTTTAAACCCTAGTTTTGCTCTTTGCTAATTCAGTTTGAAAGCTTAATTTTTTCCTAAATTAAATTTAGTTGTTCAGTTTTAAGATGTGTTTTTCTTTTATTGGGTATTAGACTGGTACTGTATAGGTATGTATCCTGATCCACTCCTTCCAGATCTCTCTCTGGGTTTTAGGCTAAGTTTCCTTCCTTGTTTTTTTTTGCCTGGTGTTTTATTTCTGTTATTGTTATCATTCTGTGTTATTAGTTGTGTGTGCTCATTTCGGTACTCTTGCAGCGCACCACTGCTATCGTAGACTGTTTTTGCACACTTATTTTGAATCCATATTCCTGTATTTCCTGATTCCATACAGTAAATAGTTTTTGTACTTGTTTTTCGCCTTCTCTCCATATTACTTTGTCATCTTACTATGCCTCCTTGGTTTCCATTTCGGTTGTCTTTTCTGTCTTATCATAATATTGACAGTCATGTTAAATTACAAGCTTGTTGTTTAGTCTATTGACAAATAACCTAAGTAGCAATGACAGCAATAAGGTAATATATATTTCTGGCGTGTGTTTCAGTGTAAAGACTTCGGGAGTAACCAACAACCCCAGTACCTTCTAACTACTTTGGTTGCAGTGTGAAATGGACTTGGAAGTGAACATCAAGGAGGAACCAGCCTGGCTTGAAGAAACAACAAATGCATCACTTGTAAGTCTGATCCAGTTAACTTTATAGAGATCAGAATTTAATCCTTAGTAGCTGAATAAGTTTGGCAGGGGCAAAATTTACTGTGCGCTTACCCAATATTAACACCAGCAGTCACCATTTGCTGCATGGGCTTCTAGGCATGGTTTGTCTTTTGTTTCTTTGTCTGTGAATATGCCACACTGTGCTAAACAAAGCTGCCAACTGCTAGGAACTATAAACGACACTATTGATGTACATCTATGGGTCTAGCTAGTGACAGAGCATTGTCCATGGGAATAGGAAAGAGGTTCTGATGGCATAAACCCCCAGATAAGGGCCGCTTAGTGGACAATTGGCCTGAAGCCTTTGCTAGGGAGATGGCAGTGCATTCTATGTTTTGTAATGGCAAAAGGCTGAAATTATGTTGTGGGCTTGATAGTGATGGAGCTTTGGTTAGGTGCAGCTTGTGACAAAGTTGTGAAGGCAGTGTCTCAAGTTCGAGGCTTCAGGGCATTTCCTGTATTAAGTACCGATTGACTGACTGGCTGTTTTTAATTGATTACCTCTGTTGGTTATAGAAATGGATTTCTTGAGGCTGCGTGGTTATGAATTTATTCTGCATGGTTTGGTAATGGAATCCTTGTGTGATTGACATAATTTCCTATCATATGTTAGCCAAATGCAGTGCTAGTAATTACTGAGGTGGTAGAAAATGGTGGGTGCTAAATTGATTTAGGTTATGGACAATAGGTCTCAATATATTTTTCCTCAGAAAGAAATTCCAGGTATGATTTGCATCATTTAAACTTTTTTACAATGTTAGTAATGTTGGGTGAGCATGTAATAAAATTCTGCCTTGGCAGTTTATTGTGAGTATAACTCACCTAAGACAAACACCCTGATGAAGGCGGAGATGCAGTGGAATATTTAGTGTAGAAGGAAGATATTTTCATCATCTTTCCTTGCTTTTTGTTGCTGCTGTATACACAGTCCGTTGCAATCCTCTGAGTGTGTATCTTTCAGTTCAGTGACTTCTTTTGATAGCTCAGAGGGTAAACTGGTGACATGCTAATTTCACACCGGCGAATTATGAATTATCCCAGCATATATTTGTAGTGATACCAGCATGAACGTGAATTCCTGCACTCCAGTATGGCACCTGAGAATCTTTAAAAAACTTGAAAGTTGGTAGAGGGATGTTCAATGAATAACTGTGACTTGACAGTAATAATCTATTGCAAATAATATGAAATGCTAATTTATGAATGAGATATTGCCCAAGGGTTGCTTAAAGCTAAAATTCTGCAATAAATGCACAATATTCTCAGAATTAATGTGTGCTTGCTGAGTTCTAAGTTACAGGTGCTACAGAAGAGAATGGTTTCTGAACATATCCGAGATCTGAGCGTACTCAAATTTCTGTAAAATATTTTCACCGCCTTGTCAATACTTATACATTTTATTTTATTTAATTACCGTACATGTTTCGAGAGCCACTGCTCTCTTCTTCAGTGGTGCCAAACATTAATTGATCCTTGGACTATGGTATAATGGTATAATATAACAAGTATCTATGAATTTTGAAAATTTTTACGACAATTTCTCTTAGTTCCACCTTTCCTATTTACTATGTCATTTGTTGCAGATTTTACTGGAAATTTCCTAACTAATGTAATCTATTAAATTAACCTCTATATGTTAATTTATGTCCTTATTTACATATGAAAGAATAATTATTTCTTCTTGTCTAAATTTAACATTTACTTGTCATTTAGTGGAAATACTTAAATAAATCAATTATCTATTATTTTACAAATTGATTACTCAGGGTTACCCTCACATCCACAATCTGCTGGGAGATGTGGAGATGTGTGTGTTAAGGAAAGAGCAGATTTGCCTGTGGCATATGAGAGATCAAATATCTCAAAATTCAAATGTAATTTCTCTCAAAATTAGTATTTTGCTCAGACGTTGAATTCATTTAGAAGGACAGATTTGTGGTAAGCTCATTTTTTTCCTCAAATACATGTCAGTGTCTATGTTACATAGAGAACAATGTCTAAGGACTATAGAATTCATTATTTCTGAGAAAATCTGCCCCTTCTTAGTGGGCTCTGATACCTTGGGAACTTAAGGCACATTAAAGATGAACTTTTCTTTCCTATTTATCATTATTTCCTTCTCTGTTTTGTGCATCTTTTTTCATCCTTTCCTTTGTATGGCTACTGTTCTCTTTCTTCTGTGTTGAATGGGCCACGTCAGTATATTCTAGACTTTTATACTTCAATTCGCTTTTCTTAGTAAATGAACTTATATTAGAATGTAAGCTTTTGATCACAGTTCCTCCCCCACATCTTCAGTGCCAACAAGATTTTATGAATCCAAGTGAGAAATTTGATGATCTTGTAGTAGATCATGAAAGAGCTTCTGAAACTGATGGTGTTCTTATCCCCACAGTTCTTCACAGAACACTACATAACATCTTTGTAGTGGTAAAACATTCTCATTTGTACAGTAGTTGCTTTGGGTTTGGACTACATCTTATCTTTCCCTGGTAACTGACTGTGATGAGCCTGCTTCTTTCATGATAGTTTTTAATATTTACATCTGGAAGCATTAAAATATGCTACCTGAAACAGGACTGTCTCAATGCAGTATGTAGTCCCTGTGAGCTCGGCAAAACCAGAGTAGAGAATGTGATCAAAATATTTCAAATGTCTGTAAACAAACTCTATGCTGAGAATAAAAAAAAGATTTAGAACAGTTTCAACACTTCAAATTGGTCAAACAACCGCTAAGATTTGATTGATATGTTTGGACATATGAAACAGTTCATAAGATTCATGGCCGGTTTCACCAAGCTTCGTTTATGAATTTGACGACTGTTTAACTTTGACGATTCGTTTATCGTCCATTTTTTCGTTTCTTCAATGTCTGTTTACTTTGACGGTCGTCAAACGCACCGTCAATTTTGACGCGGCGATTTTCGACCTTCAAATATGACGATTCGTTTAAAATGGTGTGTCCGTGTTGTAAACATTGCAGTGTTCAATAGTAGTTGGAAATTATAGATCTCTTTTAAAGTGTTTTAAGCGCTCCGACATTTTACAGGAAGTGTTAAAGCATTTCACAGAACGTTATTTAGAAGATCATGAATGTGGGAGACAACTTTGATGCTGAATTACTGTATATAGAATTATTGGAAAATCTGGGACCTGAACGTGCAATTTCTGACCGTAATGATCATTTCTTCTCAATGGATGACTTCAATTTTGTAACTAGGTACAGACTTTCCAAGAGAGTAGTACTGAAACTTTAAGAGCAAATTGAAAATAGACTGGAATATCCTACTAATAGAAACCGTCCGTTAACACCCATACAACAACTACTTTTAACTCTACGTTTTTATGCTACTGGTTCTTTTCAATTGGTACTAGCAGATGTGAATAGTGTATCTAAATCAACAATTTGTCGCTATATTAGAAAAGTTTCCGAAGCAATTGGTTCCTTGAGCCCCTGTATGTTAATTTTCCTGAAGGTGACGAAGCTCGTTCTGTTATTCGCGATTTTTATATGATAAGCAACTTCCCTGGAGTAATAGGTGCCATCGACTGCACACATATACCTATACTGTCTCCTGGTGGACATAATGCAGAAATTTTCCGCAACAGAAAGTCCTATTTCTCAATTAATGTACAGACTAGTTGTGATGCTAATTTACTAGTAAGGAATATTGTTGCTAGATGGCCTGGATCGGTTCATGACAGTTTTATTTTTGATAATTCTGAAATAAGAATGAAATTTGAGACGGGAAGAATCCAAGACGGACATCTCCTAGGGGATAATGGATATCGGCTAACATGTTTTCTTCTTACGCCATTCTTAAATCCACGAAATCAAGGCGAGGAAAACTACAACATAGCCCATATTAAGACAAGAAACACTGTTGAACGACAATATGGAGTATGGAAAAGGAGATTTCCGGCCTTATCACTGGGTTTAAAAACAACAGTAACAACATCTTTGTCTGTCATAGTGGCTACCGCTGTGCTACATAATATTGCTATGCAAACAAAGGAAGATGAACCCCCGGAAGATGAAGTACTCCATCACTATCTAGAAGAAAAAAGACTACTTAACAGGAATTATTTAGTCTTTGAGGAAATTAATGTAGGCCTACCTGGCTTAGCTGATCAAGATGGTCCTCCAGTTGTTAATCGGAACAGAATCGTTGAAAACCATTTCCGTTAAAACACTGCTTTAAAAGTGGAATACATTTAAAACACACGAGTTCTGTATCACTAATATTACAAAAACAAGCACACACACTATTGTTTTCTATAGCATATAACAGGCAATATTTAATGTGACTGTATGTTTGTTACTAATAAGTCATTGGTTAATAATGTTACTTAAGTTTATAGGTTAACACATTCGTAGATCATTATTACGTTATTATTATTATTAATATTATTATTATTAAATTTAGTCTATTGTTTCTTCAAATAAAAGGAAAGTTTTGCCTCTAGCACTGCACTTCAGTTTTTCATTTTCTTGCTTAATCTTTTCGGTTACTTTTTTCATGTGTATTAAGGCTAGTTCTTCGTTATGCCTTAATTGCAGCATGTCTAATTCTTGCTTGCAGAGATCCCTTCTTGCTTCTGACAATTCAATAACTTTTTCACGAGCTTTCAAAGCTTCTGATTTCTTTGTCTTCTTAAAAGAAGGCCGGTTTCTTGATGCCCACGATATCTTGCTACCGCTAGTTGATGGTGGAAGGTCATGGATTGTATTCGGGACCGTTTCTTCACTGTTAGGAATAAGGATCTCTGTACTAGGTTCTTCTTCAAACATCACCAGTACATTGCATGGTTCAATAGTGTTGCTACTGGATGCGGTTAGGCCTATGTATGCAGAGTCACTATCCAAGTTGTTGGGAAGAGGCTCTACTTGGTCCCTGATTATTTCTAGGAGTTGTGATGATGTTTGATCTAATGAAGGGGTTACAGCAACTCCACATATTCACCTTATCCTGGCATCTTTTTTGCTTAGCCCTTCTTTTGAAGTTGTCATAAAACATTTTCAGTTGTTTCACTGACCTCTTACAAACAAATTCATGAGAATTAAAACAATTTGCTAGTTCTATCCACGCTTTCTCTTTATCACGCAACGTTATGCCATCGGTTTTCTTGTTTTCGATTGTCTCTTTCCTTTCGGCAACAAGACTCACGAACAAACTCTTCTCGTCTTCAGAGAATTTGGATCCTCTCTTCTTTGACGAAATATTATTATTATCTTCCATTTTTGAGACCACTCTTACAACAGAAAATTAAATTACAAAACAAGTCTATTTTCAACCACGGCTCAGTACTTCAATTATTAATCGAGAAATGGCAATCCGAACGTACGATAAAACTCGATATATCGCGATATAACGTCGTTTTGAAATGCGAGATCGTGTCAAAATAAACGGAGCGTCTATTCCAGCTCACTAGTGATGATGAAATGTAAAAGGTTTTGACGAAGCGTCAAAAAGAAATGGGTCGTCATTTTTGACAGCCGTCAAGCATATTATGACAAAGCTTGGTGAAACCGGCCATCAGTGTTTATGTCTATGACAGCTTCCTTCCAAATTCTGGGCAAGGTGGCCTCAATTCAATTCCTGGTAGGATATCTTCTGATATGGCTAGAAAATGTTTCTCATTTTATATTTGGTTCTCAGCCTCATCCTTTCTCTGATGTAAGGTGTGAGCCTTTCTTAGTAGAGCCTGTGGTTTTCCGAATCCTCTGCTGGTAGAAATCTTCCATAAACATTAGGGACATTTTGAAAGTAACTGTAATACTGGCAGGTAATTTGTTTTTGACTATATTTGTAGATGTGTGTTATGTGCATACCTAATATATATTATTTTCCTCAGGAAAATATTGAACGTGTATCAGAAGTGATAGCTCTGAAAAAAGAAGCCAAGTCAGAGTTAACAGAGCCAGAGTTAACACAGGAAAACTCTCTTGAGGTAATGTACATTATTTTATAAGCCATCATCACGTAATGAAAATAGTTAGAAAATGGCTGAACAGACATCAGTGGTTGACCCTTCATTTCAATGCATACAATTGATAGTCCTATGGAAAATATACTTTTTTCTGAGATTGCCTGTTTACATACCTAATTTTCACTTTTCTTTCAAGTTGTTCCATGATCTTGCATAAAGTATTGCGTAGCAGTTACAATTGGTGCAAAGACCTTTGTTATATCATTTCGGTGCTGGTGTCATTCCTACTAATTCTTTTGACTTTGTAAGTGTTTTTGAGCACAGAGTTGCTATAAGATTCATTTTTTTGTTACTGTTACTGGATATTTTACTATTTTTTGGCAAGTTATATAAAAATAAACTTGTTATATTATTGATTACATTCATTACTAGCAAATGTACCGGGGCTGATGACCTTCGATTTTAGGCCCCTTAAAACAACAAGCATCATCATCAGCAAATGTACCCATGCCTCTCTAAGGCATTCTACATTGTATACGGATATTGAAGTAAATTACTGTACGTGCAGTGAATAAGAGTTTTAGAAATTGCATGTCTCTCAGCTTATCCAGAAGCAGCAGGGTGAGGTTCCTATATTTTGTTTCCAATGTAAATGCCCCTTGTTTCATTGTTTGCAAGTTGGCAACAGTATTTATTCGGTCTTAAGCATTGTCAAATTCATTGTGCTAATGGAGGAGTTTATCTGCTGTTTTCCGGTACAAATCCTTAAGTAATGTATTTACAGAATTGAGGGCCACATTAAATACATATACACTGGAATCGTTTTTGGTTAAGAAGATGAAAATGTCATCACGGGGAAGGATGTTTCATGAATAACTACACTGAAAATCATCTGCCAGATGCGAAACAGGTTACAAAAGAATGTTTTATCATTGAATTAACAGTTAGTGTGCAAAAGTTATTGTGTAATGTGATATACTTAAGAATAGATTGCATCGGGAAGGAAGATGTGGGGTATTATTATCGAGAATTGAGGGGATGCTTTGGACTTAAACATTTTCTGAAGAGAGTGATTAATGATTATCCACTTCGAAGGCTGGCACCTCTACCTACTGCGTGGTCACAATAGATTTGATGAGTTCTCATTACAGTGGCAGGTGCCTGTTCCTACTTCCAGACACATTACAGTTGAGGAGTTTTTATTATAATAGCAGGCACCTTCCCTACTGCTTGTCAGAATTGAGTTGCACTGTTATCATAATGACAGCACCCTTTTCTTAATGAAAGTCACACTGAGTTTTTGAATTTCCTTTGTAATAGCAAGGCCACTATGCCTAATGCCAGTCACATTTTAGATGGGTATTTTTTTTTATAATGGCAGGCACACTTGCACATGAGGAAAATTTTATAAATGGATTTCCATCCAGGTTTGTCAATTTCCAGTCAGGCTGGTCTTGTAAAAATTGTGGGAGTAAAATCACTGTCTCGGTTCCCTATAAACCCCCCATCTTTTCCGGTAATTTGAAATAGTACGGATGTCAAAACCTAACATTGAACAGGTGGATGGTAAATATAAAGTATATTTGAAGTATGTGCAGAAGTTTTCAACTTAAAAGAAGTAACGCTTTACATGCACCCGCTCTTGAGTTAAGTCCGGTGTGACTTATACCGAAAAACAGTCCTTTAATGATATCTGCCTTATTAATCCTCATATCGAAATAATGCACATGAGAAAAAAAGTTTAGAATTTATTTCCATTAAGGCAGGTAGATTTTCAGTTAGGCTGTGTGTATTTTGTGAGGGTGCAAAATTATGGTTTCAGTTTCATAGAAATCCCCAGTCAAATCAGGGATATAGAAACAATATTGGTCCTAAAACCTACTCAAGGACAGGTGGATACTAAATATGAAATTTGGTAGAAATATATCTAGTAGTTTTAAGTTATAGACAGACACCAAAGCTAAAACATATGTAGATGGTTATTGTTACACCTTGAATAGATAACTACAGAAATATCGCCAAAATAGTAAATGTACAGACACACGGTCATTACAGTTTTATTTATATATATATGAGGAATCTGCTCCATGTACTACGCCTTTTCGGTTTTGTCCACTGAACTTAGCCTGCAAAAGCGACTGTTCATGATATCTCACTTATTAATCATCCTGCCAAAAAGTGTCCAAGAAGAAAATGTTTTAGAAATGGATTTTCATCATGTTTGTTCAATTTCTGGTCAGGATGGTCTTGTATATATTGTGGCAAAGTAAAAGCACCATTTTCTTTCCCTATGAACGCCCAGACCATTCCAGGAATTTGAAATGATATGTGTGTGAGTCATCAGTCCATAGACTGGTTCGATGTAGCGCTCCATGCCACCCTATCATGTGCTAACCTTTTCATTTCTATGTAACTATTGCATCCTACATCTGCTCTAATCTGCTCGTCATATTTAAACCTTGGTCTACCCCTACTGTTCTTACCACCTACACTTCCTTCAAGAACCAACTGCACAAGTCCCGGGTGTCTTAAGATGTGTCCTATCATTCTATCTCTTCTTCTTGTCAAATTTACCTAAATCGATCTCCTCTCACCAATTCGATTCAGTATCTCTTCTTTTGTGATTCGATCTATCCATCTCACCTTCAGCATTCTTCTGTAACACCACATTTCAGAAGCTTCTATTCTCTTTCTTTCTGAGCTAGTTATCGTCCATGTTTCACTTCCATACAATGCCCCACTCCTCACGAAAGTCTTCAAAAACATCTTTCTAATTTCTATATCAATGTTTGAAGTGAGCAAATTTCTTTTCTTAAGAAAGCTCTTCCTTGCTTGTGCTAGTCTGCATTTTATGTCCTCCTTACTTCTGCTATTGTTTGTTATTTTACTACCCAAGTAACAATATTCATCTACTTCCTTTAAGACTTCATTTCCTAATCTAATATTTCCTACATCACCTGCCTTCGTTCGACTGCTCTCCATTAATTTTGCTTTGGACATATTTATTTTCATCTTGTTCTCCTTACCCAAGACTTCGTCCATACCATTCAGCAGCTTAGGCATAGATATCAAGGATAATTTAATAAAAAACCACCTATTCAATACTTTCCACGTTTAATGTGGTTATTATCCACATGATTTTATGTAGATTTATTTAGTTCAGGTACATGTTTCACCTATTATCTTGGGCATCTTCAGCCTGTATACAACCTTTAGGTCAAGGTTTGGGACCTTTTTAACCAATATAAACATACCAATATTTACGATATATACAAACATTAGTGAACTCTTAAGACGGGTAACATAAGTTAATACAGCTAAGTATTTTTGGTCCTAATCTATTTAATTTGAAAAATGTCCAAAACTAAAATGGATCTTCTTTTGGTAAAGAGGATTACATACCGGGGTTTATATGACCCCTATATCATATCACTCAAATGCTTCATCCATCATGCCAAGAGTTAAACCCGCCCATATCGCTTCCAGAAACTCCCCTCCAGCAATAGTACATGCGCCCATAGACCAGCCTGCCCCCACTCTCCCTCCATGCCCCGCCCCTCCATTACCGTACCAGTACAACACCAGGAGTAGAAATGTTGATAAGACAGGCGCTGCCGTAACAGACAGGTCCATCTAATATGAATTGAACAAGTAAGTCATTTTACAGTTAAGAGGTGTTAGTTTAATACATTTTATCACAACGCGTGCTCTAAATTTCTAATTCAATATTAATTTTCTACTTCAATACAGATACTCTTAAGATCCCTCCCAAAGACCAAGCAACACATCAACGGGAACAATATTCATACAAGACTGTATTAAGTGTCTAGGATGTTCTTTCTTAATTAAGCAGCAGCCTAAAACTAAGAAACAGCTTAATATTGTACTCTTGTCAATTCCTTGACGTTACATGAGACCCAAAGTCAAGACGCGAACAGTTTCATTCACAAGAACGTTCTTGACCAGTCTACCTATAACAATCGGTTTTTTAAATCTCCACCTTGACCTAAAGGTTGTATACAGGCTGAAGATGCCCAAAATGATGGGTGAAACATGTACCTGATCTAAATAAATCTACATAAAATCATGTAGGTAATAACCACATTAAACGTGGAAAGTATCGAATAGGTGTTTTTTTTATACAATTATCCTTGATATCTATGCCTAACGTCATCTTCAATACGGAACAATAATGAGAGTTGTTACTTGTAATTCAGCAGCTTCTCGATCTTCTGCAGTGAATACATACAATTTCCAGAATATTCGTTTAATGTCAACCTAGTCAATACTTACTGTTACCGTAATTTGGTGGATTAGCAGAGGTCAAAGAAGGTGCTGGGATGAACAGGTCTCAATCTACGAAATTAAAGTTAATTTAAAATTTAACAAGGTTATATTTTCATTTTAAGATCAAGAAATAACAAATATACCAGGTACTTAGTAGCCTAGCAACGAATCGAGAATGTACAATTACAGTGATTATAGGATTTGGGCTCCGAGAGCCAGACACACACTTCTTGAGCTATAAGCCCAACTTGACACATATACGAGATTCAATAAAGGGGCAGAAGACCCCAATCATGCCCAGGAGCTCTTGCTCCCAATTACACAGTAAAGCCTCCTCCAGGCATACAGAAACCAAATTTTAAGAAAGAGCAACTCGCTCTCAAAGTTCAAAGGCCACACCAAACTCTACTTTCAGGCTGTCCTCTAAACACACGAAAACAGGGGTAAAAATACCCAACCTACTGAGGCCTATTAAGTAAAGAAACAGGTCAATTACATGGCCTCCAAAATATCAACTTGAGAGGAGGCAAAACTGCACTCCAAATACCCCTTATTAAAACCTACTTGGCACTAAGCCGCTAATGCAAGGGCTAATCCCATACTAAAGAGGTGACTTATATAAGAAAACGATTTACATTACATTAGAAGGGAAGAAACGGTTGTGAAAATAGGTTCACCTCAAAGCAATATGAGTGGGAGCTCGAGAGGGTTAAGCACTCTCTATCCCAATTTGTGGTTTAAAAAGATAGAATTGATACCAAGTGTCTTTACATTTTAGAGGAAAGTTATATGGTAAAAGGCTTCGGACCTGCCCCGAGAGTTAAACTGCTGAGCTAGCAAGAAAAGAAGTTATTAAAAGGCCATTACCTGGTGGTTGAACTGCTTCCCGAAGAAAGAGGCGCTTCCCGCCCCCTGGTACATAATTTACACAATGATAGGTCTTACTGAAGTGGCCCGGAGACCCGAAAATCAGCAGTTTATATACCCTCGTGGAAAGTTCGAGGCGTTTCGTGAATGATAACACCCGCCCACAAGCATTTTATTGGATAATGGCAAAAACTACTACACTAGACGAAGAAGAAACACCTTATTGGTGGAAAATTAATTACAGAAATTCCTTATTGGTCAAATTCAAAACTGGCGGAAAGAAAGGGTAATATTGCCAACTGGTAATATTACCAGAATGAAGACCCTATTCCATACTCCTTACTCCCGGCTTTCTCTCACCCAAAGGTCCCTTTCGGTACGTATTCCAGCAATGTTTAATACATTATCTATCAACAACAACCTAGATCTCTTCGTAACGTTTCCTTCCTTCTGTCATGATATTTATCATATAACTTAATTTTCCTTCTTGGTCTTTCCCGTTCTGCTCCTGTATTTACTGTAAATGTATTTTTCTTTTTTAATAACGTTGTTTATGTAAATATGTATTATATATGATTGTACAGTTTTTATTGTGTATATTCGTGTCCTTTGTAAGTATTTATATATCCTTCATTTTAGATTCATATCTGTTGTACATAGCTCAGATCGTTGTAATTCGGCGTTATGCTGTTGCTGATCCTGAATAAATAAATAAATAAATAAAAAACTTAAACAATGACTGAAAGAAATTTAAAAAAAACAAACTTATGAACCGAAAATTTCTCCAAAAACACTCTTCGTTCACTTCGCACTAGAGTGCATAATTGTAGTCCTTCAGTAGTGCCATCTAGAAGAGAATGTCCACACTTCTTACTACAGGCAAAACAAAAATACATCGAAAACGACACAGTTCAGAAAACTTCAAAATTTACAAGTAGGGACATCTTCTGAGAAACTTGAGAATTAACACTGTAGTTAAAGTTCAGGCTTCCTCCAGTAGAGGAGTTTCAACCGGCGCAATGTTTGAATTAGCGGAGCGGAGGTGTACCGCCCGGTACAGACCTCCCCCCCCAAAAGTCCCTCCACGGGGTAACACAGAAGAACATAAACTATTGTTTTAAAATAAAGTCCAACTTATGATGTTGATATAGAAGTTAATTGCAGAAGTATTTACAACCAAATTTTCTTAAATGATTGGATCCAGTTTCAAAATACTTTGTGGTTACTTTTGATGTAATGTCTTTATGCTTGTAGAAGTTGACTTCAGAAGGAGAAACTTTTAATTCTTGAAAGGGAAGAAAAATTTTCTAAGTCCACCAAATATTGCAGTTGAATTCAACAATTGTAGTAATGTTGATATTAAATGTCCATGTAGCTGATTAAATATATTCAAGGTTGATTAAGTTGGACGGCCAGACCGGCCGCTGCTGCTGGTGTCCAGAGGAGGCCGCTCAGACCCCTCAAGTACCCTGAGATACCGCTCGCCCGCACTATGAGAGGAGTAGTGGTGTTGAAGCACGCCGCACCCGCGGCGAACGTATACAGGCCGCGGGCAAGTAGCAGGTTGTGCGCCGGGAGGAGGGCTCCGGCTCGCCGTACACTGGTTGGCCTCACAGGAGAGGGGCGGGCCCATACCCCACCTCAGTGGCGGTACGGTGCCGCGCTGCTGCGGGACACTGAAACATTAAGATCTCGGCGGCAGAATTTGTTGGACCATAATTCTTTTAGGGCACAGGCTTAGTGGTGAGGTTGAGGGGCCAGCGGCATGGAGATCTTTATTTCATTTAAATAGCCACTGTGTGTTGTTGAGCAGGAGACGGGAGCGTGGTAATGGCCATGGTAAGGACAGGATGGCAGTTTAACTGGTCGGGGATGATTTACAATAAATGCTTACACACAAAGGACCTTTCTCCAAGGGCAGAAGGCCTCAAAATGCAACCCAAAAAAAATATAACCTTACGAATTCTTTCAAAAATGTTAAAGCAAATATAAAATCAGCTACGTTAGCGCGGAAGCTACACAGGTTTCACCTGCGACAGGTGAACCCTAAATATCCTCTCGGTGGCTGGATTACTTAGCAATGAGGTAACGGGTGTAAGGAAATCGAGAATAGTACACGGCCCATGAAATCTGGGGGCAAGCTTGCCCGCGGGAACAAAATTTTTGACCATCACCTGGTCACCTACCTTCAAATTGGTGGGTCTCCGTCCACGATCATATCTTTCCCTAACTTTGTCATGAGACACTTTAAGATTGGCTTTAGCCTTCTTCCAAAGATCTTTAATATTATCTGGATCTATTGTCTCGGGTAGAATGTCACTCAGAGACCAGATGTTAGAGAGCGGCGTGTTGGGAACAAACTTGAACATGAAAGAAGTTGGAGTAAACTTATGAGATTCATGAACCGCCGAATTCAAAGCAAAAGCTAACCAATGCAGGGACGTGTCCCACCTAGAATGATCTTCATGATGATAGGCAATAAGGGCCGACCTGAGATTACGATTGACTCTTTCGGCAAGAGATGGTTGGGGATAATAAGCAGAAGTAGTCACATGAGATATGGACAGATCAAAACAACATTTACGAAATAGATTAGATGTAAAAGCCTTGGCATTGTCAGACACAATATATTGACACCGACCAAAAGAAGCAAAGATTGATTTTAAACAAGTAATGGTGGCCTGAGCGGTAGCCAGCTTAGTCGGGAATAACCAAGAAAATCTTGTAAAACCATCTACACATACAAGGATGAACTTGTTGGCATTCCCCTTTGACTGGGGGAAGGGTCCTACGTAATCGATGTAGAGACGTTCCATGGGGCGCGACGCTTGATGAGAAGACAAAATGCTTACCTTGGTAGACATGGTGGGTTTACTAAGCAAGCAAGATTTACAAGCCTTGACTAGTTCACGAATTTCACCGTCCATACCTTTCCAGTTGAACCTTTCACGAATCTTTTCACGAGTTTTAAAGATGCCTAGATGCCCCCCTAATGGGGTCTCATGATAGTACTTGAATATCATAGGTACAAGAACGGCTGAAATGACAACTTTCATCATCTTATCATGCCTCGAAGGGCAACATAGAACACCATTCCTCAAGACATAAGGGACAACATGTTCCCCAGAAGAAAGGGTTTCCATTATCGGAGCCAGCGTCGGATCTTCACGTTGATATTTCTCAGTGTCCCTAAAGAGCATGGGAGCATCTGTTAAGATGGCATTAACCTCAGATAGTATGGACTCGGGATGTGATGAACTATGGACCGGTTCATGGGTCTCGACGTCGTTTGAAAACATACAGCTGAGTCCGTCTGCGACAACATTTTCAGTACCTCTGATATGCCTAACGTCAAATTGGAATGCCGAAATTCGGATAGCCCACCGGGCTATACGACCGGTACGACGCGGCCTACCTAAGACCCAGCTTAGGGCTTGATTATCAGTCTCCAAGTTGAATTTGACATGTTCCAGATAGAGACGGAACTTTTCTAAGGCAAATAAGACTGCCAAACCTTCGAGCTCATAGATGGAATACTTGGCTTCTTGAGCCGATAGAGTCCTAGATGCATAGGCGATGGGTCGTCTCCCTAGTTCAGTCTCTTGAAGGAGGACTGCAGATACCGCTGCCGATGACGCGTCGGTTTGGACGATGAATTTCTTCGAGAAATCGGGCATAGCAAGGACAGGGGCATTACAAAGGGCTAGTTTCAGGTCTTCATAAGCGGCTTGTTGCGAAGGCCTCCACTCGAATTTGATGCCTTTCCTACAAAGAAGGTTAAAGGGCGCCGCTCTATTAGCAAAGTTAGGGATAAACTTCCTGAAGAAATTCACCATACCAATGAACCTGGCAATACCTTTGGTGTCCTTGGGAGGTTTAAAATCACGGATGGCCTATGTTCTAGAGTGATCGACAGCAACACCATCGGGCGAGACAATATGCCCTAGGAATGACATGGAAGGCTTAGCGAAAGCTACCTTGGACAACTTCACAGTTAGCCCAGCCTTACGAAGGCGATTGAGAACTTCCTTTAGATGATCTAGATGTTCTTTAAAAGTCTCCGAAAATACGACGACATCATCAAGATAGTGGTACAAGTACTCGAATTTGATGTCGGAGAAGACCCTATCTAGCAGTCTAGTGAGTACAGCTGCTCCCGTGGGGAGCCCGAAAGGCACGCGGTTGTATTCATACAGATTCCAATCCATGGCAAACGCTGTAAGATGTTTAGATTCTTCAGCCAGAGGAATTTGATTATAGGCCTGATTCAGGTCCAAGATGGTAAAGAATTTAGCTTTACGAAACCATGAAAAACAAGAATGAAGGTCAGGAAGGGGCACAGATTGCAACACCACCTTCCGATTGAGAGCCCTAAAATCAATGACAGGCCTGAAGCCACCTTGTGGTTTCGGGACTAGGAAAATAGGCGAAGAATACGCCGACTTAGAGGGCCGAATAATACCATCCTTTAACATTTGATAGATGATTTCCTTCATTGCCTTCATTTTGGGTGAAGATAGCCTATAAGGTGGAAAACGGACAGGAATCGAATCCGTGACCTCAATTTTGTCAGTAACACCAAGAGTATCAGAGAACACCTCTGGAAACGACTGACACGACTTACGAATACTGTCAGCCTGCTCCTCAGGAAGATGTCTAAGATCTAACAACATCTCATCCTGGGTAGGCGAAATAGATGAACATGATACAGAACTACACTTTAACAAAGGGATTTTTCTATTAGACGCAAATTTGAATGTGCACGACCTACTCTGAAGATCGAGCACTAGACCAGTATGGGACATGAAGTCGGCCCCCAATATAATGGGGCAAGACAAATGCTTAGCCACAAACAATTTAACTTTCCAAGTAAATTTAGAAATACGAATATTGACATTTAAGGAGCCTAAAATCTCTTAACGGAGAAGAATTAGCCGAAACATATTGAACAGGAGATGAGCAATAGTCAGGAAGTTTGCAAATAGATTTCAATTTCGAATACCATTGAGCCGAAATAATTGAACAAACACTACCTGAATCTAAAAGAGCTGAAACAGGTTCATTATTTAACTCAATTTTGAGGAAAGGTACCGGTGCGGGGGAGTCCGCCGCAATCCTAAGACATTCTTTGGGGCATTCAAAAGATAAATTTGAAGACTGAATTTTCCCTGAATTTTCGACCTGTTTACCAGGGGCTGAGCCTCGGGAAGATGGATTAGTCGACTTAGCCAAAGCCACCAGTCACTTTTGATTGTTGTTGGAAGTTGCACCCGAAGTTGAGCAAGAGGTGGTGCTGTTGGTATTAGGGCAGTTCTTGGCAATATGGGAGAACGCGCCGCATTTAAAACAGCCTTGTGATGAACCTGCTCCACTATTTGTCCTACTCGATTTGATCAATGGACATTTATTGCGAAGATGGTCAGGCGACCCGCAAGCATAACATTTATGGGGTGTGACTGGTCGGCGAGGTGGAGGCCGAGGATTACTAAAAGAAGGAGGGGGTTCTTTCGCGACACGCAAGGAATCGGAGTATCTAACTCCTTCGGCCGATACAGCCATAGCTTCTAGCTCAGCAAAAGTTTGCGGACGCGACGCAAAACACAAGTATGATCGGTAAGGTGGTGAAATACCTTCTACAATAGCCTGTACAATCTGATCTTCAGGGAAGTGAAGATCAAACACCCTGGTATAGAATTTAATGTCTTGTATGAAATCAGCAAGATTTTCATCCAGTCTCTGTACTCGATAATAGTACTTCTGAATCAGAGATGACCTCGCACGAGCAGGAATGAAATTTGCAAGAAGGTGTGCATGAAAATCTTCAATAGATGATTGTTCTGCTATTGCTCTAATAATTTTGTCCGAGAGAACACCAATTGCATAGGGATAAATTATCTGCAAAATTTGACACCGAGAAAAAGAAAAAACAAGAGCATGGTCCTGAAACTCAACTAAAAACCGTAAAAATGCAATTACGTCACTGGTAGAGTTAACCGAAAACTTAGAGATACCTCTAAGCAACATTGCTAATGGATGCGGCAAACTACTGAACCCTGGTGACATGTTAGGTAAAGATGTAAGTGGTGACGAAGCTAGATTAGTGCGTGCATTATTCAACGGGGTGTGACGCTCGGGTTCGTTATCTAATGGGGCTGAGATTTGTTGCGCTCCAACAGCTTTCCTATTTCCTTCTCCTTAGGAAGATACTTCCTCTTGAACTACGTTTATCGTAGCAGGTTGGTTGGTTTTGGGAGGAACTTCCCCTGTTAACAGTTGGGTAACCTTACTGGACAATTCAGAAAGACTTTCAAGAACGATGCTAGCTTCCTTCTTCTGAATGTCACTCAACTTCAGAGACAATAGATCGTTAACCCTATTAGAAAAATGAAATAGCCTAGCTTGCACACGTTTAATTTGATTAGGCGACGGGTCATTTTCTTCAAAAAAGGTAATTACAGATGCCAGCTCAGTAGTATTGTCAGTGATCGTGGAGAGAGAGTCGTCAATTTCTTTCTCTCCCAAAGTTGGGATGGTAATCGGCAAATCAAACGACTCTCTAAGCTTATTGGTGTCTACTGCAACCGTGCCTCCAGATTGCACGTTTCTAATAGTTAATTCATAGATCAACTCCTCCTTGCGCAAATAGTTGAGATGGAGGACATCACGAGGGCCGGGCGTGATGACAAAATTTAACAATTTTGAACAAAGAAAAGGAAAAGCCCAGCGACAGAGAAAATTGTTAGAGTTCGAGTGCCAAGCAATATTTAGCCGTCAAATGGGGCTAATTTGAGACCCATTCAACCATGCTCTGCTACCACTTGTTACCGTGCTTTGGTGGATTAGCAGAGGTGAAAGAAGGTGCTGGGATGAACAGGTCTCAATCTACGAAATTAAAGTTAATTTAAAATTTAACAAGGTTATATTTTCTTTTTAAGATCAAGAAATAACAAATATAACAGGTACTTAGTAGCCTAGCAACGAATCGAGAACGTACAATTACAGTGATTACAGGATTTGGCCTCCGAGAGCCAGACACACACTTCTTGAGCTATAAGCCCAACTTGACACATATACGAGATTCAATAAAGGGGCAGAAGACCCCAATCATGCCCAGGAGCTCTTGCTCCCAATTACACAGTAAAGCCTTCTCCAGGTGTACAGAAACCAAATTTTAAGAAAGAGCAACTCACTCTCAAAGTTCAAGACTATCAAAAGCCACGCAAAAACTCTACTTTCAAGCTGTCCTCCAAACACACGAAAACGGGGGTAAAAATACCCAACCTACTGAGGCCTATTAAGTAAAGAAACAGGTCAATTACATGGCCTCCAAAATACCAACTTGAGGGGAGGCAAAACTGCACTCCAAATACCCCTTATTAAAACCTACTTGGCACTAAGCCGCTAATGCAAGGGCTAATCCCATACTAAAGAGGTGACTTATATAAGAAAACGATTTACATTACATTAGAAGGGAAGAAACGGTTGTGAAAATAAGTTCACCTCAAAGCAATATGAGTGGAAGCTCGAGAGGGTTAAGCACTCTCTATCCCAATTCGTAGTTTAAAAAGATAGAATTGATACCAAGTGTCTTTACATTTTAGAGGAAAATTACATGGTAAAAGTCTTCAGACTTGCCCCGAGAGTTAAACTGCTAAGCTAGCAAGAAAAGAAGTTTTAAAAGGCCATTACCTGGTGGTTGAACTGCTGCCCAAAGAAAGAGGCGCTTCCCGCCCCCTGCTACATAATTTACACAATGATAGGTCTTACTGAAGTGGCCCGGAGACCCGAAAATCAGTAGTTTATATACCCTCGTGGAAAGTTTGAGGCGTTTCGTGAATGATAACACCCGCCCACAAGCATTTTATTGGATAATGGCAAAAACTACTACATTAGACGAAGAAGAAACACCTTATTGGTGGAAAATTAATTACAGAAATTCCTTATTGGACAAATTCAAAACTGGCGGAAAGAAAGGGTTAATATTGCCAACTTAAACAATGACTGAAAGAAATTTAACAAAGAACAAACTTATGAACCCAAAATTTCTCCAAAAACACAGTTCGTTCACTTCGCACTAGGGTGCATAATTGTAGTCCTTCAGTAGTGCTATCTAGAAGAGAATGCCCAAACTCCTTACTACAGAGAAAAAAAAAATATCGAAAACGACACAGTTCAGAAAACTTCATAATTTACAAGTAGGAACATCTTCTGAGAAACTTGAGAATTAACACTGTAGTTAAAGTTCAGGCTTCCTCCAGTAGAGGAGTTTCAACTGGCGCAATGTTTGAATTAGCGGAGCGGAGGTGTACCGCCCGGTACACTTACAATACCACATTTTGTGGTTAAATAATTATAAAAAATAGAGAGATCATGAACATGTTTCGCCCTTCTTAATGGGCATCATGCCTTTGCTGGCGAGATGTAGTGTTTATAGTGCACTATGTCTTCTGGTATGGGCTATATCAGATTTGTTACTTTCATTGACCTGTCTCAGTCTCATCCTTGAAAGTGACTGAGGTACGAGTGATGCTAGTAATACCATTCCTTATGCAGCCAGTCCCTGTTATGTATGGTGTGAAAATATCGCTCATAGGGTCGGTTGGTGCATGCATTTCAGTGGGCTTGGCAGACTGATATGTAATAGCAACGGCTGGCTCGGTGAGGAAAGCAACGGGAAACTGCCTCGCTCCTCATTTCCCTAGTACGCCTCTTCAGTGACGCCTAGGCTGTTCATGACGGCTGTTGGCGGAGCTACAGAGGATCAAACCAGCCTTCGGGCTGACTTCCCAACATACACATACATACAATGGGCATCATCAGCACAATGGATAACCTTAAAACAAATAATTACAAATATGACTGTTTACAACTATTAGTCATATAAAATTGGAATGAGATGTCGTGATATTAAAAGTTATTTTCGATATTATGATTAAAAAGTTTGATGTGAATATTACAAACACACGTTAAAACAATAGTAGTAAAATTTTACAATATTGTCTAAAAAATATATGTTTATATTGGTGAGAAGTTTGTCAAACGGCATTCGTCTGGAATTGAAATGGATCCTTTTCTTTTGACTTTTGGTGAAAGTCGATATTATAGTCGTCTTCACCAGCAAGTAGAATTTGCAGAATAAAATAAATGAAAAACATATGTTCCTATGGTAGAAAATTAGGTCAGGAATGATCATTTGGTGTTTCCTTTTCAGTTAAATTGGTTAGAATCCATTCAGGTAAGAGAACGTTAAAATGGAATATACGTTGAAAATTTTATCCGATGTACTGGTTCAAATATCTATCACTTTGACAGTAGTCTTCAATTTGTTGTGTAAATCTCTGTGGTTAGAATGTTGATAAACTGCAAAGAAATATAAAAACGCATTTAATGTGTATGTATATAATGGATGTGGTTGTATAGTGTTATGGGTTATGTAAAAATGTATACTTACTCGAATGCCATAGAGTGCCTATCTCGTTCTGTTATTAGCGTTAGTCTGACTAGCGTTCCTGCTGCGCGTGTTGTATGGGTGTGGCGGAGGGAGGGGGATGGGTTGAGGGAGGGAAGAATTGGGCAGATTAATACATATTGGTATCGGCACGGGAGGGGGATTATTCGGAGGGGGAATTGTAGGTTTAGTATTCGAGGGGGTAGATGGAGTTGTTGAATTGGCAACTTTTAATATATGCAGAATTTTCTTTTGATTTGGGATAACTGTTTTCAGTAACCTAGGTATTAATGTGTATATAGAACTCTTAATCTCCATGTCGTCATTAAGGTTATGATCTTTATTAAACATTTTGTCCAGATAAATATAAATATTTTCTAATTCATTTAGTAATTTTCCCTTGCTAGTATTCTTTATTATTGTCAGAACTTCTTCTATTGAGGTAAAATGTGTGTACTCAATTTAACTCAAGAAGAAACACCAAATGATCATTCCTGACCTAATTTTCTACTATAGGAACGTATGTTTTTCATATATTTTATTCTGCAAATTCTACTTGCTGGTGAACATGACTATAATATTGACTGTCACCAAAAGTTGAAAGAAAAGGATCCATTTCAATTCCAGGCGAATGCCAATTGACAATCTTCTCACCAATATAAAAATATATTTTTTTAGACAATATTGTAAAATTGTACAACAATTGTTTTAACTTGTGTTTGAAGTATTCACATCAAACTTATTAATCATGATATCGAAAATAACTTAATATCACAACATCTCATTCCAATTTTATATGACCAATAGTTGTAAACAGTCTTATTTGTAATTATTTGTTTTAAGGTTATCCATTGTGCTGATGATGCCCATTAAGAAGGGCAAAACATGTTCATAATCTGTCTATTTTTTATAATTATTTAACCACAAAATGTGGTATTGTAAGTATTGACTAGGTTGACATTAAACGAATATTCTGGAAATTGTATGTATTCACTGTCGTCAATACGGACCAAAACATGAGGTTAATGACTTGTAATCTTCTGCAGTCTCAGATAAAATAACAATATTATTGGCAAATCTGAAGGTTTTGGTTTCCTCTCCTTGGATTGGGATTCCATTTCCAAATTCCTCTTTGATTTCCTTTACTGCCTGTTCTATGCAAACATTGAAGAGGAAGGGGGACAAACTGCAGCCTTGCTTCACTCCTTTCTGGATTGCTGCTTCTTTTTCAAAGCCCTTGATTCTTATCACTGCAGACTGATTTTTATACAGATTGTAGATAATTCTTCCTTCTCGGGATCTGATCCCAATCACCTTCATAATCGTAAATAGCTTGGTCCAATCAACATTATCGAATGCGTTTTCTAGATCTACAAATGTCATGTACTTGGGCTTGTCCTTCTTGATTCGATCCTCTAAGATCAGACGTAAAGTCAGGATTACTTCACGTGTTCCTACATTTCTTCTAAAGCCATATTGATCTTCTCCCAACTCAGCTTCAACGTGTTTTTCCATTCTTCTGTAAATAATACGTGTTAAAATTTTGCAGGCATGTGATACTAAACTAATGGTGCGGTAGTTTTCACACCTGTCTGCACCGGCTTTCTTGGAAATAGGTATAACAACATTCTGCCGAAAATCGGATGGGACATGTCCTGTCTCATACATCTTACACACTAAATGGAATAACCTTGCCATGCTGCTTTCCCCTAAGGCGGTCAGTAATTCAGAAGGAATGTCATCAATTCCAGGTGCCTTGTTCCTATTTAGGTCTCTCACAGCTCTGTCAAACTCTGACCTCAAAATTGGGTCTTCCATTTCATCAGCATCGACAGCCTCTTCTTGTTCCAGAACCAACTTATCTACATCTTTACCATGATACAACTGTTGGATATGTTCCTGCCATCTTTCTGCTTTGTCTTCTTTCCCTAGAAGTGGCTTTCCATCTGAGCTCTTAATATTCATACACCTAGATTTCCTTTCTCCAAAGGTTTCCTTGATTTTCCTGTATGCAGCATCTACCTTTCCCAGGACTATACAACCTTCGACACCTTTGCACTTCTCCTACAGCCATTCTTCCTTAGCTACCTTGCACTTTCTATCCACTTGATTAAAGAATCACCTGTATTCTTTTCTGCCCTCTTCATTTCTAGCATTCTTGTATTTTCGTCGTTCATCAATCAGGTCTGGTATCTCCTGAGTTATCCACTGATTCTTAGTTGATCTTTTCTTCCTTCCTAACATTTCTTCAGCAGCCCTACTAACTTCATATTTCATGACTATCCACTCTTCCTCTATTGTGTTTCCTTCAGCCTTTTAATTTAGCCTTTGTGCCACATGTTCCTTGAAACAATCCCTCACACCCTTTTCTTTCAACTTGTCTAGATCCCATCTTTCTGCAATCTTTCCTTTCTTCAATTTCTTCAACTTCAGATGGCATTTCATGACCAACAAGTTGTGGTCGAGTCCACGTCTGCTCCTGGGAAAGTTTTGCAATCCAACGCTGGTTTCTGAATCTCTGCCTAATCATAATGAAGTCTATTTGATATCATCCAGTGTCTCCAGGTCTCGTCCACTTATACAGGCGTCGTTTGTGGTGTTTGAACCAAGTATTGGCAAGGACTAAATTATGATCAGTGCAGAATTCAATCAGCCGAGTTCCTCTTTCGTTCCTTTGTCCCAGTCCTAATTCTCCTACTGTATTACCTTCTCTTCTTTGGCCTACCACTGCATTCCACTCTCCCATCACAATTAGATTCTCGTCACTTTTGCATATTGTATTAAATCTTCTATCTCTTCATATATTTTTTCGATTTCCTGGTCATCCGCTGAACTAGTAGGCATATTCTTCTTCTTCTTCTTCTTCTTCTTCTTCGTTTTGCCTCATGACTGAGGCTTCATGACTATCATAATATTCAGCCCTCTAGCCGATGAACCATACTCCGCCATTCTTCCCTATCTAAAGCTTTCAATGTGGTTACTCTGAGAGAACACTGTAGGGGGCCGTTCACCATGTCAATCCGTCGCGTTGGTATTCGTGGGCATTGGTTTGGTGTCTATCTTGACAACAATAATTCTTTCACTATGCTGGTCGTAGTAGCTTACCCGCTGCCCTATTTTCTTATTCATTATTAAGCCAACTCCTGCATTTCCCTTGTTTGATTTTGTGTTATAATTCGGTAGTCACGTGATCAAAAATCCTGTTCTTCCTGCCAACGTACTTCACTTATACCAACTACATCTAACTTTAGTCTATCCATCTCCATTTTCAGATTCTCTAACCTACCACAACGATTCAAACTTCTAACATTCCACGCTCCGACTCGCAGAATGTCAGTATCCATCTTCCTGATGATCGCCCCCTCTCGTGTAATCCCTACCCGGTGACCCGAATGGGGACTAGTTTACCTCCGGAATATTTTACCCGGGAGGAAGCCATCATCAGTACATCATTCATACAGAGAGAGCTGCATGTCCTCAGAATTTAGTTATACGGCTGTAGTTTCCCATTGCTTTCAGCTGTGTAGCATTATCAACACAGCTAAGCCATGTTGAGTATTATTACAAGGCCATATCAGTCAATCATCCAGACTGCTACCCTTGAAACTTCTGAAAGGCTGCTACCCCCCTTTAGATGAACCATTCGTTAGTCTGGTCTCTCAACAGATACCCATCCGATATGGTTGCACCTGCAGCTCGGCTATTTGCGTTATTGGGACTTGCAAGCCTCCCCACCACGGCAAGGTCACATGGAAATGATATGGACCTTAAAACCTATCTTTGGACAGGTGGATGCTAAATATAAAGTTTGGTTGAAATATCATCAGCATTTTTCAAGTAATAAAAAATATGTCTTACTTGCACCCGCTCTTGAGTTAAGTCTGGTGGGACTCGCACCAAAAAATGGTCCATGAACAATATCTCCCTTATTAATCCTCATATTGAAATGATGCACATGAGAAAAGTGTTTTAAAAACTGATTTCCGTGAAGGCAGGTAGATTCCCATTAAGTTTGGTTGAGTATGTTTTTGGGAATGCAAAATCACGGTTTCAGTTTCTTATAAACTCCCCAGTCAGTTCAGGGATTGAGAAACAGTATTGGCCCTATAACCTACCCAACGTCAGGCGTATTCTAAATATGAAGTTTGTTGGAAATATATCCAGTAGTTTTCTAGTTATAGACAAACAGACAATCAGTCATCAAAGCCAAAAAATAATAAAAATAAAATGGACAACTGTAGGGAAATGTGGCCAAAGTGGTGAATATACAGGCACACGGTCATTACGATTTTATTTATGTAGATGACGGGTAAGAATGGGCATGTTTGTAAGGGCAGGTATTCGTTTCTTGAGGATATTGATGTCTGAAAAAGGTTCGAATTTAGTATAAAAACATCATAGACCATAATTTAATGATTATCATGCATGACTTGTAAACACTATTATGAATAAATAAATAAATAAATAAACAAATAAGTACACTAGGAAGGCAGAATGTTCTTCTTACACACTTTACCTTACATTATATACATATCTGCATGCATGTCACTTTCTGCTTTTCAACTTATTTGTTGCACTGAACACACACACACTTTGCTTGGTCACATTTGAAGTGAACTTAACAACAGACCAGTTGTTTTAGAGATTGCACACCTTTAAATTATCTTGTTCCCTTTACACACTTCTTTCCTGATTGATAAAAAAACTCAGCAAGACGCAATACTACGTGTTCACTTAGGGTCTGATCGGTGGGTCGCGTTTCATCTTTTCCAAGATAGAAAAACCGCTTACAACATACTTGACTTCCACATCCACAGCCAACCAGAATTTCATACCGAACTTTTCTAGTTTTTTGGCCATATACTGCATAAATGGGCATCTAGCATTCGATGGAAAGAGTTGTTCATCCACGGTAATGTTCTCACTTGGTCTGAAGCATATAGTAAAATTAGATATAAATTTGTCCCCCACAACAGATACAAGCGCCAATCTATCAATTTTCAGGTGATCTCTGCTGGTAGATCTGTCATGGAATCGAAGAAACCTCATGATATCCAGGAAACGGTTTCGTGCCACAGTTTGGGAGAAAATTCCAGGATCTCGCTTCTGTGACCACAGATCGAGAACGTTCGTGTCAGCTCCATAAGTTCCGCGTGCGTATGAAATACCAATGACAGCGTCCAATTCTTCCAAAGAAAGTGTCCGTTCAGGATTGTTCAGAACTTCGCGTGCTCCAACCTCAGTATATCATTCGATGTGGCGCTGCTTGGATTCGTCAATAAAAAGACGACAAGCTGTAGTGGCACAAGTTCCTTCAATGTGGCGTTTTGCATGTCTTGTGTGACCTCAGACTTCCCTCAGTATATTTTACTGTCCTCGACGGCCTGGCAGGCTTTGTAGATCAACAAGAGTCCGCACTGTTCTATCCATAGCGACGTCTTCCTCGCCGACCGTTTAATGCTGACCACGCTACCTACCACAGCATATGCTCGGCCTTCTGTGGTTGATATCATGCTCCTTGCTAGTAAATTCATTATCTTACTTAGTGTTTCGTTCACCTGCAAAATTTAATACCAAACTTACTTACACTGTGCACAGAATTACGTAAATACAAAATGACTACCCTCAAATAGTCTTACCTTTGTCATCAGCTGCTTTGCTAGTGTGTGTGCATCGCCATTTGGCGGGTAGTTCCCTAACCTTTGAGATCGAAGGCTGCTGTGTGATTTCATGTACACGTGGAAATTCTGCAGGCTCGACGCAACTGGAATCACTATCCGAACTATTTCCGTTTGTCAAATTATACAGGTCTTCGCAATTATCGAGGTCTAAATCAGTCCCAGCTTCATCGCTTGATTATGATGGAGAAATTATATGCTTATGCTTCAGAATTTCGGCATCCATTTGCAGACTACGCGAGAACATGCTTCTTCGAGGGAATTACAATCGGGAAATCTATTTTGAATGTTTGTAACGAGTGAACACGACAATTGACTGCTCATTACGATTGCACACCTTTCTTTCATTACTGAACAAATACTGAATGTATTTTTCTGTCAGTGTATTTGTATCATGTTTGAAAAGAGCCATCGCAGCACAACAGTAAGTTCTATCCTATACTATGGCAATAAAGTACACTGTAACAGCTTGTTAGAGTGATATCCCGTTCTAAATGAATGCCACAAAATTCTGATGGGGTAGCTACTACAATACCGGTCAAAATGACCGCCCGGTAAAAGTAGGTATATGACCTCATAGCGCTAACTAGAAAGGAGTTGCAGGATTTTGAAGCTATGTGCCGAAAAGTACACTAAATACTGTTAAAATCCACTGAAGGGTTTGTATGTTCTAACTGTATAACGAGAGTGATAGAGAAAACAAAACTGAAAACGGTCATTTTGACCGCTGCGGTAAACCTAGTGTTAAGTGTGTCAGACTATGTAATATACGTGTAAAAAGCACAAAATTTAGGAAGAATCGAGAAATACAGCCAAATCTAACATATAAGGGGGAGAGAGACTACAAAGTTCATAGGACCAAAATTGTAGATCACTCCAAATTGAACCAAGATTGTGCCATCTGTGTTGTGAAAGGACTTTACGATTTAGGCACCAAATAGCTTGAAACGAGGGCCTGCTCCCGTCATCACAGCTCGCACCATATTTCGATATTCTTCAGGTATAAAAAGTTAAAAATTTAAAGCTCGTGGAATTTTTCTGTTGTTTAGCAGCTAATATGCACAATTTTGCCTGATTTGTGTTTTCTAGCTTGTCTGGCAGATGGTGCCACTATCTTGATTTTGGGCGAGGCAGGGAACTTAGGACTCTCACGAAATTAAAGCTAAAAATTGTGCAGATGGTCTTTATTACCCCTTTAAGAAATAGCTGTACGTAAATTTCACCGAAGTAGTCAATGCACAGACACAGGGTCATTACAATTTTATTATTCAGATAGATAGATAAGGAACTTGCTCCACATATAACAAAATTTGGGCTATGTCGCCTGGAACTAGCCTGCAGAATCACTTATTAATCCTCCTGTCAAAGAATGCCCATGTGGAAAAAAAGTTTTATAAATGGATTTCCATCACGTTTTATCAATTTCCAGTCAGGCTGGTCTTGTATATGTTGTGGGAGAATAAAATCACCATTTTGGTTCCCTATAAACCCTCAGTCCAATCTGGGAATTTTAAATGGTATGGACCTTAAAACCAACCTTTGGACAGGTGGAAGCTAAATAAAAAATTTGGTTGAAATATCTTCATTAGTTTTAAAGTTATAAGAAATACGCTTTACACGCACCCACTCTTCAGGTAAGTCCAGTGGGATTTGCACCAGAAAACAGTTCGTTAACGATATCTCCTTTATTATTCCTCGTGTTGAAATGATGCGCATGAGAAAAAATATAGGTTTACAAATTGTTTTCCATTGAAGCAGGTTGATTTCCATTAAGTTTGGCTGAGTATATTTTGCGAGAGTGCAAAATCATGGTTTTGGTTTCGTATAAACCCCCAGTCAGTTTAGGAATTTAGAAACAATATTGGCCCTAAAACCTACCCAAGGACAGGCGAATTCTAAATATGATGTGTCATGTAAATATGTCCAGTAGTTTTCAAGTTATAGACAAACAGACACCAAAGCTAAAAGATATGCAGATGGTCATGTTTACACCTGAAACACATAACTGTAGGGAAATTTTGCCAAGATGGTCATTGTAGTGGCACACGGTCGTTACAGTAGATGACAGGTGAGCATGGGCAAGTTTGTATATGCAGCCCTTCATTTAGTGATTTACTGCTCCTGAACAGTTGATGGTATCAACAAACGGTTTGCACCATCAAACTGGTCTACGTGTTTGGTCTGAAAACACTTTCTCGTATCTGCCTTATTTATGGGTTCGATGGAGTTGTGTTGTTCGAATGCGGTGAATTTGGGTACATTTTTAACATTTTATATTATTTTTCACATACTTGTGTGGAAGCTAGGATCATGAAATTTTGTTCCCATACAGCCATTGGTCGTGTCCATATGTGCGCCAAATTCAGTGACTCTATCTTTCTTCTGAGTGTGTCAAACTACGTAATATAGTGTAATATGCACAAAACTTACTAACAGTCGAAAAATGCAGCCAAATCCAACATATAAGGGAGAGAGAGATTTGACATAATGTCATAGGCCCGAAGTTGTAGATCACTCCAAATTGAACCAAGATTGTGCCATACCTTTTGTGATAGGACTTTCCACTTAGCTGTGAAATACTCGAAACGAAGGTCTGCTCCGTCATTTAAATTGCCTATATATTTCGACATTCTTCAGGGATAACAAGTGAAAAATTTAAAGATCTTGGAAGTTTTCCGTCGGTTACCAGCTAAAACTTATAATTTCAATTTTCTTGCTCGTATGGCAGATTGTGCCGGAATCTTGAATTTGGGTGAAGGGGGAAACTTAGGACTTTCAGGAAACTAAAGCTAAATATTGTGCAGATGGTCATTAGTACCTGTTAAACGGATAGGTGTGTGAAAATTTTGCAAAAATAATCAATGCCCAGACGCACGGTCGTTATGATTTTATTTATATAGATAGATAAGGATCTGCTTCTTGTACAACACATTCTCTTGTTGAAAAAATGCCCATGAGGAAAAAAGTTTTAGAAATGGATTTCCATCAAGTTTAATCAATTTCCAGTGAGGTTGGTCTTGTATCTATTGTAGGAGAGTAAAATCTCTACTATGGATCAGACGAAAATATCAGTCTTTTGGGGGCTAGGGGTCTCCAACCTCTAAATAATTTTTTCCAGACAATAAGTCCAATTTTGGTTGAGACTTACGCTGGAACATACACACATACATCCATTATCTCGGTCATTTTGGATATTTTTCTTTTCATTTTTCCTCACCCCTGTGCTTAAGGAGGCTGAACTTGGACTTAAAAAAATTCTAGACCATCACTATTCATCTCGGGGACCTCCAAAAGAATAGATTTGACACTATTTTCACTTATATCTACATCTCACCTCCTGGTACGGGTACTATGCTCGTCATACCTCCTCGAATTTGTCGCCTGATAGTAAGTCATAAGTGTACCAAGTTTGGTTGATCTCTCTCCTGTAGTCCCAAAAAGTATGGATTCAACACTAGTATACAGTAGCTCGCTTTTAGTTATAACTAGTAAATGTACCCATGCTTTGCTACGGTATTCTATGTTGTATATGGATATCGAAGTAAATTGCATGTCTCTTGGCGTTATCCAAGAAAAAGCATAGGGAGATCCGCAGACATTTTTTCCAATGTAAGGTGCCAGTTGCAGAGTTGTCATGATAACGACAGGTCCACTTGTCTACCGCAATTCACTATGCGTAATGTAAGTCGCATTTTGATGGGTAAATTTTTTTATAATCGGGGGCACCCTTGCAAGGGGGCAGCTATACCTAATGATAAAGAGAATCGGGTAAAAAGAGTTTTGAATGAAATGCACGCCCCCTTGCCTTCTGCTAGTCAAATCGGGAAGGGAATTATTCATAACAATGGTACACAGGCGTTGGAGGAGGACCCCGTTCCTACTGCCAGTTAAAGTCGATGTGGGGAGTACTGATTACAACAGCAGACGCGCTCCTGCTGACAGTCACTATTGATTTGTAAAGTATTCTTTACAATGTCAGACACACCCTTTCTAGATCGACTTAAATGAATAAATGTAGATCGACATACGGAAGTATATGCATGTTCACCTGTATTTACAGAATAACCGCTTCTAAACGGTGCCTCATATCGAAAAACGGATTGTACGATAAGACGCTTCTGACGTCATTTAGGGATCGAAATGGCTGACCCTATGATATTTCATCGTATCTCATCTATTTATAAAGGTAAGATTGTTTTAGAAACGTTGAATGGGGGAAATTTGTGTGTGGTTTACACACAGTGAATTATTTTCAGATACTTATGCGACAGGTTCAAACATAGAATTTGGCTCACATATGGCTACTGAGTAGGCCAATATTTATGTAGAATTTGATGATCCTATCTTTCCTATAAGTGAATCAAACCATTAATTATACGTGTACAAAGTGAAAAATTTAGGAGAATCCAGAAATAGAGCCAAATTTAACGCATAAGGGATAGAATTACGACAATAAGACATAGGACCAAAGTTGTAGATCACTCCAAATTGAACTGAGATTGTGCCATCCGGTTTGTTATACGACTTACCGTTTAGCCGTGAAATGTCTCGAAACGACTGTCTACTCTGTTCTTAAAATTGCCTCCATATTTTGATATTCTTTGCTAATAAAAAGTCAAAAATTTAAAGATCTTGGAAGTTTTCCATCAGTTACAGGCTGAAATGTTTAATTGTTCCCTTTTTCAATATTCTAGCTCGTCTAGCAGATTGTGCCACAGTCTTGATTGTGACTTATAATCTCTTATTTTATCCCGTATTGGCTCAACACAACTAAGGCTAAGTTATAAGTAGGTTCCCACCTTCCAATACTGATCAATTCTATATAATAGTTTTATTAATTACGTGATATAGACCAGCTTAATCTCTAGGACATATTTTGTTCTGATTATGGAACATCTTCAGCTGAAAGATTTGACAAAATGGCAAGACATTTAAAACACATGTGATAGTTATGATACAATAGCTAAGAGATTTGACAAAATGGCATGAAAATTAAAACACATTTGATAGTTATGATGATAAAATAAAATGTTCATTCATGTTGGTTAAAATTTCAACAAGTCAGTGTCCAAGTGACGAAGTAAAATCGGCGATAAGGTTCTTCTTTCATGTTGGAGACGTGTATATTTTTTAGTCTTGAAGATAAAATTAGAGATATACAAGATTTTCTTAATGTATAATTATTGGGGAACTCTTGATAAAACAACTGTAGTTGAAGTTGAGTTGCTGTTGGAGTATTAAAATGACAATATTTAAAAATTAAGAGGGTTCCTCCTATTCAATACAAAGATGTTTATTAATGTGAAAGAATCACATATTGTTCACATGAGATATGTGCCATCATCAGCAACAAAGTCAAATCGGGCAAACACAATAAAACCTTAAAACAACTTTAAACAGACTATAACATCAGCATGGATGAACTTAAAATATGACCTTAAAACCACTTTAAAAACACACTATAACATTGGCACAGATGAAATAATATATGGTAAATGATGAAGTTGCTTTCCACTTTTAAAATCCGTTAAAATGATGACTCCGTTGTTGTATATCCATGGCGGTTTGTCCAGCTTATATATAACCTTAGTTTCCTAGAACTGTTGAATTGTCCTCGATAGCTGCAGTCGCTTAAGTGCGGGCAGTATCCAGTATTCGGGAGATAGTAGGTTCGAACCCCACTGTCGGCAGCCCTGAAAATGGTTTTCTGTGGTTTCCAATTTTCACACCAGGCAAATGCTGGGGCTGTACCTTAATTAAGACCACAGCCGCTTCCTTCCCACTCCTACCCCTTTCCTGTCCCATCGTCGCCATAAGACCTATCTGTGTCGGTGCGACGTAAAGCAAGTAGCAAAAAAAAAAAAAAACTGTTGAATTATGCTGTGAGGTTTATTGTCATATGAAGGTGACACCATTTGTGTTCTGTAGTTTGGTTCCGGAAAATAAATGTAAACCTGAACTTGGTTAGATCCAAAGAATTAATTCCCACTTCAATATGGGTTGAGGAACCTGGGGAAGAAATTAGAAGTCGAATTAGGCAAAGATCGGAAGGAAAGATCAAAAAGAAAAGTCTAGAAAAACGCGGAGAATACTAATTTTTAAATATTGTAATCCCACTTCAATACGGATCATGAAATTTCTAAATATTAATAAGTATTAAAATGAGTCTAAGACGAGAAGGGAATGAGTGAAAAGGAGGGTATTTTAAAGGAGAAAACCTTGCAAAAATGTATGTTCATGGGAATAAAAGGATAATGGAGTTGATTACCTTATAGTCGATCGTGTTGTATTTGACGTCCTCCCTTAAACCGTGTTCTGTGTACGTGTGTGAGCACTTGCGGTGGGCGGGGAATATCGGAAGGAGAGGTAGGTGAAGTGAGGAAAGCGGGTGAAGTGTTGTGTAGAGTGGAACTAACTGAGGAGTGGCGCTGTGATAGGCTAGGGGAAACGGAAGGGAAAGTAGGGCGAATGTTGTGTAGGGTGGAGTTAATCGGAAGGCGTTGTGTTGGTTATTTTTTGGGATCCTTTTTGATGGTTTTTCTAGACGAGTCTAATTTGGTAGCCTCTTTAAATAATATATTGATATTTTCCATGATTTCATTAATATTCTGACCGGGATTTCGTTTCTGATCAATCTCAATATAGATATTTTCAAGTATATTCATTAATTTGCCTTTGTGTAATATTCATAGAATGGTCAATTGCCTTTCTATTGATGTAAACTGTGTTTATATTCGGTCATATGAAGACTCATGGCCATGTTTTTCACCATGCTGCATTGCCATTTGTTTAGATTAACAAAGTTCAAAGTATTTCTTAATAGGGAGTTCTACAGTGTATCTGCCTGACGTGTCTGTCATCATGTGTTGCTGGAAGTCTGCTTCACACTCTTTTTACGTTGGTGTTGTCCTCCTCTTTTATTGTCCAAAATAGTTGAATTTCGTTATATAGGTGGCGTAAGAATAGAAATTGATAAGCCTTAGTTTTTATCTTCCTTTCTTGTTAGTAGGTAGCTAAAACTGACTACTTTTTAACATTGTGAACTCACCTTCAGCGCATTCGTCATTTACTGCTGCATTCTTCTCCGCATTTGATATGCGCACACTGCCACAGTTACGGGACTACAGTCAGCTGATTATCTGCGTCAAACATGGATGACATCATCGGTTTTAGATAGTACACTCTTCATGGATGCTCTCAGCAGTTCTAGTGCCATGTCTCATGTCTTCTCCTGTACCTCCCCTCTTCAGCTGGTCTATATAATTACAGTAAAACCTCGTAAATTCGAAGTTGTTGAGACACAAATATCTGTCTTCAAATTACGTGATTTTGAATTTACCGTCAACTCGTAATTCAGAAATGCCAACACTTGACGCGTCAAAAAATATTCTAAGACCCGTTACTGCATGGAATTAACCATGATTCACAGTTTAAACCTTTTAGATGGCATCGATTAAAAGCTATTCCAAAAATGTATTCAAGGTGCATTTGTAGTTTTCAAATAATGCACTTGGATAACTCACTGACAAACAAACTCCCGCAATGAAAAAAAAAAGCATGATCCAAAGACGAAGAGAAATCTATGTTGGCTTCGCTGTGCAAGCCCTTTATTCACTGGATTAGTGTATTGTTCCATTTTAGATGCCCTGTACTTGCACGGAAAATAAATAATCCCCTTCAAAATTGCGTGGCTTATCAAACTTTCCTATGACGTCGAGAGAAAGCCTCTTGCTTCCGTTTACATTACAACACCGTACAGTGACTATCCTTGTACAAATTCCCACCATGGCACTTCTCTCATAATTCAGAAATGCCAACCCGTGCCCGTCATGAGGTATTCTAAGACCGATTTATCCATGAGTTTAAAGGAGAGTTCAAACCTTTCAAATGTCATAGAAAAAACTATTTCCGAAATGTATCCAACAAGGTGCATTTACATTTTTCAAATAATGCACTTGAATAAATCACTGGCAAACAAAACCTCACGCAAAGGCAGAAAAAGCACTTTTCTGGAATACTCTGCTGTTTCCATTTTTAGATGCTTTGTACGTGCACGGAAAGTGCCCGACGCCCTTAAAACTTCTCGCCTTACCGAACTTTCCCATGAAGTCTCGCTTCCGTGTGCATTGCAACACATTACAGTGACTCCCACCTTTGTACAATTTCTCAGCTGGCACCTCTCTCCTATAAAACGGTAAGTCAGTTTGAGCTCTGCATAAAACATGCAGTTTCATTGGCATTGACAATTTTGTTCGCTGTGTAGAAATTGATTATATGAACCACGCTTTTTCGCCAATTGTGGGCATCGCCAGTGTTTGCGGATCCTGCTTCTCCGCACACTGCCTGATACGTAATGATGTGACATTCTTTAAAGCGCTGAATACAAAATAATTATGATTTCACTCGATGTTAGCAAATATGGAGCACACTGTGCTTCGTTACAGTATTCTACATTGTATGTGGATATTGAAGTAAATACTGTATGTGCAGTAAACAAGATTTTTTAAAATTGCATGTCGCTTAGCGTTATCCAAGAAATAGCATGGGGAGGTCCCCATACGTTGTTTCCAATGTAAAGTGTGGGTTGCAGAGTTCTGGTGATAACGGCAGGCTCTCTTGCCTACTGCCATTCGCAATCAAGTTGGGAAGTTTATATTATAATTGCAGGCTCCATTGCCTACTGCACGGTCACAACCTATTTGGGGAGTTTTTGTTACGATGCCTGGCCCCCTTTCCTACTTCCAGACAGATTACAGTTGAGGAGTTACTATTATAATCGCAGGCAACATTCCTACTACCAGTCAAATTTGAGTTGTGCAGTTATCATTATAATGACAAGCCCTTTTTCCTGCCGATGCCAGCTAACTGCCCGTCATACACAGTGGGTGAGTTTCCAGCAAAATAGTAGGCCACTATGCCTAATGCTAGTCACACTTTAGATGGCTACCTTAGTTTATAATGGAGGGCACCCTGGCCTACAGCCAAACACCATCAGATACGGGAGTTCTGAATAAAATTGTATGCTTCCTTGCCTTCTGCAAGTCAACTCGAGAAGTGAATTATTCATTACAATGGTAGGCCCTCCTTACTAATGCCAGTTACACAGGAATTGTAGAAGGACACCATTCCTACTGCCAGTCAGATTTGGTGTGGGCAGTACTGATTACAATAGCTGACGCACACTTTCTCGATCGCTACAAATCGACATCAATGAATATGTATAGATCGACATACGAAAGTATATGCATGGTTGCCATATTGCAGACCTTCATTATCAGATTAACTGCTGCTAAACGGTACGTTATATGGTCAAAGGATTGTAACATAACCGCAGTATTTTGTGGCCTAATGGCTGGTCCTATGATATTTTCTCGCATCTCATCTATTCATGGGTCAGACTGAGTTAGAAACATTGAATAGGGTGAAATTTGTGTAAGATTACCTCGTATCTTACATTGTATTGCTTTTCGTATAATTATGTGACATAGCATTTGACTTGCATATGGATACTAGGTGGGCCAATATTCGTGTAGAGTTTAATGTTTCTATCTTTCCAGTAAGTGACTGAAAGTATGATTTATGCATGTAAAAATCCAAATTTAATTAAAATCGAGAAATAGAGACAAATCTAACGTATAAGGTATACAGATACGACAAAAAATCATAAGACCAAGGTTGAAGATCACTCCAAATTGACAGGAGATGGTGCCATCCGTTATGTGATAGGACTTCCCGTTCATCCCTCAAAATACCTCAAAACAAAGGTCTGCACCATCATTAAAATTGCCTCCATGTAACGATATTATTCGGGGATAAAAAGTGAAAAATTTAAAGATCTTGGAAGTTTTCCATCCGTTACAGGCTAAAACATATAATTTTTACAAATTTAATTTTCTTGCTCGTCTGGCAGAATATGCCGCAATCTGGATTTTGGGTGAGGGGGTTAAAAATGGGGAATTTCAGGAAACTACCCCAAAAAATATGCAGATGGTCATTATTACCCCTCAAACGGGTAGCTGTTCGAAAATTTCGCCAAAATAGTCAATGCACAGATACACAGAGTCATTACGGTTTTGTTTACTCGTATGTAGATAAGAAATCTGCTCCACGTACAACACCTTTTTGTGCAATGTCCGCTGGACTAAACCTGCAAAATTGACCGTTCATGGTATCTCACTTATTAATCCTCCTGTCGAAAAATGCACATGAGAAAAAGTTTTAGAAATGGATTTCCATTAATTTCGGATGTGCATATTCTGAGGGAGTTCAAAACCATGGTTTCGGATAGACCCCCAGTAAATTTATTTATTCAGGAATAATATTGGCCCTCAAACCTACTCAAGGACAGGTGGATTCCAAATATCAGGGTTGGTAGAAATTTGTTCAGTAGTTCTCAAGTTATAAGAACACATACAATCAAACAGACGATCAGACACACAGACATCAAAGCTAAGAAATATGCAGATGGTCGTTATTATACCTGAAACAGATAACTGTATGGAAATTCTGCCAAAATAGTAAATGTACAGACACACGGTGGTTACGATTATATTTAGATAGTTGACAGATAAGCATGGGCATATTGTCGGTGCAAACCTTCATTTCGAGATTTACTGCTCCTAAATGGTAAAACATATCAACAGTTTACACCCTCAGATGTCCCTTTTGTCGCTCTACATTTTGGTATTAAAACCTTTTCCCATATTTCCCACATTTATGGGTTCGTTTGAGTTACGATATTTGAATGGGTTGAAATTTGGGTACATTTTTAACATTTTACATTATTTTTCACATACTTATGTGGAAGATAGAATCATGAAATTTGGTGCGCATATAGCCATTGGTCGTGTCAATGTGCGTGCCGAATTCGATAGCTCTATCATTCCTATAAGTGTGTCAAACTATGTAACATACGTGTAAAAATCACAACATTTACGAACAATCGAAACATACCGACATATCTACCCTATAAGGGAGGGGGAGAAGGAGAGAGGGAGGGTGGGGGGTGGGGAGAAAGATGGCAAAATATTACAGGACCAAAGTTGTAGATCACTCCAAATTGAACATAGGTTGTGCCATCCGTTTTGTGATAGGAATTACCGTTTAGCCGCTAGATACCTCGAAATGAAGGTCTGCACTGTCTGTAAATTGCCTCCATATTTCGATATTCCTTGCCAGAAAAGTGAAAAATTTAAAGATCTTGGAAGTTTTCCATAGGTTACTGGCTAAAACGTATAAATTTGCTTAATTTCAATTTTTCAGCTGGTGTGGCAGATTGTGAGGCAATCTTGATTTTGGGCGAGGGGGATGAAAGTTAGGGCTTTCAGGAAACTGTAGCTAAAAAGTATGTAGATGGTCATTATATCCCCTTAAACCGAAAGCTGTACGAAAATTTCGCCGAAATAGTCAGTGAACAGACACCCGGTCATTACGATTTGATTTTTATAGATAGATAAGGAATCTGTTCCATGTACAACTACATTTGGGCTATGTCCGCTGGACTTAGCCTGAGAAACCGACCATTCATGATATCTCCTTTATTAATCCTCCTGTCAAAAAAATGCACAAGAGAAAATAAATTTTTTAATGGATTTCCATCAATTTTTGTGTTTTCAGTCAGATTGGTCTTGTACTGTATATATTTTGAGAGAGTAAAATCACCATTTCAGTTCCCTATAAAACTCCAGTCCATTCCGGAAATTTGAAATGGTATTCACCTTAAATCCTAACCGTGGACAGGTGGATGCTAAACATAAAATTTGGTTCAAATTTCTTCAGTAGTTTTCAAGTTGTAAGAAATACGCTTTCCACGCACCCGCTTTTTCGTTAAGTCCGGTGGGACTTGCACTGAAACACGGTCCATTAATGATATCTCCCTTATTAATCCTTGTATCGAAATGATGCATATGAGAAAAAAGGTTAAGAATTAATTTCCGTGAAGGCAGGTAGATTTCCATTAAGTTTGGTTGTGTATATTTCGAGGGAGTGCAAAATCACGGTTCCGGTTTCGTATAAACCCCCTGTCAGTTCAGGGATTTAGAAACAATATTTAAACTAAAACCTACCCAAGAACAGGTGGATTCTAAATATGAAGTTTGGTGGAAATATATCCAGTAGTTTTCAAGTTATAGAAAGACACACAAGCAAACAAACGGATAAACAAACAAACGGACACCAAAGCACAAATATATGCAGATGGTCATTATTACACCTGAAATGGATAACTGTATCGAAATTTCGCCAAAATAGTCAATGTACAGACACACTGTCGTTAAAATATTATTTATATACATGAACTTTCTGTGTGTCTTTTCTCTCAAAAACTTCTTTACATTCCTGAACTGTGTAATAGTCTTACCTACGGTATGCCAAGATTTTGTAATTGAAAATGCTGATCATTAATTCCTTCTCGTACTCTTTGTTTTCTACGATACTGCTGTGATATATGTTTTGATATTTTTTGTGCTGTACTCTTTGTAACTTGTTGTGTCTTGTCTTTCAATAAGTAGCCAATTCTTGTTCATCCACTAGTGTCCTTGTATCTTCCTGACTTGTTGTATATTATTTATTTCTTCCGCCTGTGTACCATCCACGGTATATCCCTTGTTGGCCAGCACTAGCATATGTCTCTTCGGCGGTCACCTTTTATCTATCGTTTCTAATTATACTAACCTATCCATCACAGAGTCATCTCAATTTTATGTTTTGGACAACTGGTTAGTTTTCCTGAGTTTTCCAAACCATTATTTAATGCTGCATGAAAAGTTGAGTCCCTGGGAATTGGTCTGATTGAGGAGTGTGGAAAATGGGATCAGCAAGTCTCTAGGGATGTTCCATTAGGAAAGGTAACGATCAGTTATTTTAGAAAGAACAATGCAGTAATAGTTAAAACTGGTTCTTTTTCAGAAGCTCGCTAGCCAGGGTGAAGTCGGTGAAGAAATTGTCTGTAGTGACGTTTCTCCCTGTTCCCTCAGTATGCTTGACAAGTCTCAATAAAACATTCGTTCCTGGGTTCACTTCTCTCTGTCTGGTTACTGGTTTACCATTGTAAACTTCAGCGGCGCATACATAAGCATGTCCAAATCGGAGAGTAACCATAATTTCCTCTTCATTCCGTAGATAAATAATGCCTAAGGGCATTCTCCCCTAAAGCGAACTTTCTGTTCATCCACAGTTGTATTTTCGTATGGAACAAACACTTCAGGTAGTTGTGAAATTAACATGTCAAAGACATTCCTTGTTGCTGCTAACTTGTTATTACTTCTTAGGGCTGGTCTGTGTAACATATTACAAACCTCAAAACTGGGTTATTTGGAACTCTTGAAGAGATACTGTAGCTCGAAGGATAGGACGACCATCTGCTTCATTCCATAATTCTCAAACAGAAACTGCTGCTGTTACAAAATTGCGTAAATCATACATACCATACCTGAAAATGCTTCAAGCTCTATTGGAGAAATGGGCTTGTAGGTTTTCTCTTTATGTACAAAAACTGTCTCCATTTCACAATTTGGTTCCTATAAAGTGGTTTCCAGCACTTTATCAGTGACGAATAACTTCCTTGGCAACATCTGGAAATCACCTGTCCTCTGAAGAGCATCTCGTGTGTCCATGTACAATTCTCATCGCGTTACCCAATCTGGAATACACATAATTGAAATTTACATTTTGCTGAAGTATTATAAATATAACCTTCTGACATCTTGAAGAGCTTATAGGCCTATTGATATAGGTTGTTCCTGATGTAAGCGAAGCAATAACATAGTTCATATTACAGTACCACCACGATTTTGCGTGACCCCGATTTAGCATAAACACGCATATAACAGAAGAAATTTCCAGTCCCGAAAATTATTCGATAAGAGCAATGCATTTGTATATTCGATTTCACATAATTCAAAATAGGGCAAAATTCGCATTTAGCGTTAAGGAAATATTAAAATTCTCAAATATTTATGTCTATTCATTTTGGTTATGGGACACTAAGTACCTGTGCATAACACTTAACTAAAGTTGGCGTCTGACAGGTAAGGTTGGAGGGAGGAGCACTGCACGTGTTGCCACATTCCAGCATTCCTTTCTACATGCTCTTACCCGTCACTTCCGGCTCACTTGTTCCCTCCCTCATTCTGACCGCTGTGATCTGTTGTAGACTACCTGGCCAGGCGGTGTCGTCCCATTTGCGATCACTCTCATACAAACAATCAGGTTCTTATCAGTGACAGTGACAGGTTTGGCAACTCCCAGCAAGACGAGCTGCCCTTAAGTTTTATCTCCATGACAACCATAGTCGCCCCACACTCGTTTCCATGGCAACCACACAGCCACTCCCTTTATCCCTCCTCGGCAGGCAGTGAACGGACCTCCCTCTAAGAAATGTAATGCGCCAACTCTTATTGTTAGCAGTATAGCTAAGGGCGATTCAAAGCAGAAGACGAATTTGAAACTAGAAATGCTGCTGCGATAGGTAAAATTTCTGGGGATATACTAAAGTCTGTTGGTTGAGATATAGAACCAAATCTGTAGTGCTTAATTGACTAGTGCTTGTATGTTTATGTATTGATTAGTGTAGTGTATGTATGAAGCAGCTGTATGAAATGAATGAAGAATTGGTGTAGTAGACCGTGTGTATAAAGAAATGTGATAAGCATAATGCCTATAATTACACACTTCATCTTGGCTGGTGTTACATGGAAGCTCTCGGAATTCATTCTTTCTGATTATATTATACGCATATTACAAAAATTACTAACTAGTTCGATAGAAGGTCGTTTAGTTTTAGAAAACATTATTCCACTGAAGCTCATCTTGTAGATTCCTGCAAGATATAGCTGATATTTTAGATTCAGGAGGTCAAGTGTGTCATGATGGACTTATCTAAGGCTTTTGATACGATAAATCTTGGGAGACTACTGGCAAATATAAGTGCAATTGGTCAAGGTAAAATAGTGACTGTATGGGTGGCTATCATTTTAGAAAATACGACTCAGAGCATTAGAGTATGTGAAGCTTTATTTGATCCTATAAAAACTATGGGATTGGGTCCCAGAGGGTAGTATGATGGGACGTTTTTCATATGTACACAATATGAATAATTAACTGGAATCAGAGATATGGATTGTGAGTGACTGCTGAAAGACCTTGACAATATTGTAAGGTTGTGTGTTCACAAATAGTCTTCTCTGTTTTATTATTCTGTTGAAAGGGTGAAAGTTCCTCATGAGGTTCTCTGTAAGTACCTAGGCATTCATAATAAGGATAGATCTTCATTGTGGTAATCAGATAAACAGGATTGAAAATAAAATGTACATATCTCTTAATATGATTTTGAGGTTATTGAGGGGTTGTAGAGGAGAGGGCACGTAAATCTCCAGCAAGGCCACAATTAAAGTATGGGAACGTCACCAAGATAACTTGATTAGAGAACAGGAAATAATCTACAGAAACAGCTCCATTTCTTGTGGGTGATTTCTGACAAAAGAGTTGTGTTACAGAGATGTTGCAAATTTTGGGCTGGAAAGGCTTGGAGAAATGAGACAAGCTGTTTGACTAAGCAGTATATTCTGAAATGTCATCGAGGGATGGCTTGGAATGACATTAGTTGATGAATAAATTTAAGTCATCATCTTTATATGTAGGAAAGGTCACAACATGAAGATAAGTTGGAATTCAAGGGGACAAATTTTGGCTAATGTTTACTTACAGGAAGATATAATTTACCAAGTGGGTTGTTTCATAAATTTCCACAATCTTTTTCTACATAAACATCTGATAAACAATCAAAACAATTATGGTTGAATGATTGAAACATTGAGTGAATTTTTGGTCTTAATGTGATGTACAGAGAAGGATGATGGATATTTCTGTAGTTATGATTTAAGTATTGTCCAATTGTTGGTAAAAAGGTACAAATAATGTAGGATTACTTGATATTACAGTGAAGTGTTTTGGGAATGAAGGTATATAGTGCCTCCTATTTCCCGGATAGGCTAAGCCGGTGAACGAGAGTCCCATAGGTGGACCGTTCGTTAACTGGCGTCGCTGATTTTTGGGGGCGGTTAATAGGAAAAGGAGTGACAAAAATGGAAAAAACAAACAATTTAAAAACATGGTTTGACATTTATATTTAATAGCACTCTTTTAAACAAAAATTAAACATAATTTAACAACAAAATCTTGAGGTCGTTATGCCTCATAGGACAGTTTTATACAATTCTGACTCTCTGGTCCTTCCTCATCGAAGCCTGAATTACACTGAAATGTAAATAAAAATAAAAATTAGCCTCATCTGGCTTGAAGAAAACAAAATTGTTGAGGGTGAAAATCTTCTTAACTTCTTTGAACCATGAACTTAACAGAAACTGGCTATCGCGACAGCATGTTTTCAACTTAGAAAAAGAAGAAATTTTATATTAATAAAATAATAAATGATAAATGATGTCGGGAGGTGAGAAAGGATCTCAGACAGGTAGGACTAAATTCGGAAGACATCTCAAACCGAACAAAGTTTAGGTCAGTGATCGACAGATTTCAGGGAATCCATGACGAACCAAAACTTAACCGTGGGTGGACGGACGAAAGAAGACAGGCTGCCAGAGAGAGGATGCTGAAGTTCTGGGCTGTGAGGAAGGCTTCCAGAAACATGTAATTGTTATCTAACGTGGTCTCTAATGGCCGTAAACGAATATATATATATATATAAAGGATAATAGAGTCATGAAAATCTCAAAAATAACACTGAGAATTTTTATATCATAATTTTACCTTAATTATGGATAAACTCCACTGATATTGAAATAATTTCTGACCAAAACTAGAATAAATTGCATTCTCGAGAATAATTTTAAATAATATAATTTCAAATAATTATTTTGATTTAAGACTTCACAAGCATTATTATGACCTTAGAGAAGCATTCTTTTCCTGAAAATCCTTCAAAATATGGTTGAAATTAATTTATGACTTTTTACAATATCTAAAATTTTATGAGCTTTGTTCGGGCGAGTTTAAAATAGTACGAGCCTATTCATTTTTAATGGCACGTCATTGTAGAACATTACTTAAATACATTATGAGATTCACTAAACATAATTATTTCAACAAGATAAATGAGCACAAACAATGCCGGAATTACCTGAGCCCACCGTGGTGAACACGCGGTCAGGTCAAAACCACATTTTAATAAATCACGAGAGAAAATATTCCTAACTAATTCATTCTCTCCACATTCACACATATGATAGCCTACACAAATTTCATTTATATTATTTACAAACAAATTCTAGAATTTAATTTTAGATTCTGATTATCATAATCCTATAAATAGAATAGTCAGACGACAGTTCCTGGTAAATCATTACGTCCGAAAATCAGTGACACGTGATTGAATATTGGTAATCACGTTTAAAGAGATAATAGCAGGATTAATACAACATCGATCACAGATATTCAGCAAATTGATAGTCAGAATAAAATGGACGACAATTATCACGCACATTATTAAGCTTAAACATCAATGTCACCGGACATGTGGTCAATGAGTCACGATAAATTATTATTAAAAATTCCCGACTCGTTGGCTGAATGGTCAGCGTACTGGCCTTCGGTTCAGAGGGTCCCGGGTTCGATCCAGTTGGGTCGGGTATTTTAACCTTCATTGGTTAATTCCAATGGCCCGGGGACTGGGTGTTTGTGCTGTCCCCAACATCCCTGCAACTCACACACCGCATATAATACTATCCTCCACCACAATAACACGCAGTTACCTACACATGGCAGATGCCGCCCAACCTCATCGGAGGGTCTGCCTCGCAAGGGCTGTACTCAGCTAGAAATAGCCACATGAAATTATAATATTATTAAAAACTTTGTTCGGGCGAGGTTAAAATAGTACAGGCCTGTTCATTTTTTAATCCCATAAATATCACTTAACAAATGCTCAAAATTCGCAGAACGCATTGTAATGCAAGACACATACTTCTCCAAATAATCCACGAATTAATCCCACAGGATCGCCGTATTCCAGGCTCATAATTTATCAACAGGGCATACATCAAATATCTCACAAGACCAGTAAATATTTATCACTAATGACCATTAATCTTTATTTTAACCTGGCCTTAAAATTTATGAAAATTATTATCATTAATATTATTAGTGGTGATTGTTAATTCTACATAATACTGAACTCGATGACACTATCCTGCACAAATCCACAGAAATGCATAATATGAAATGCACAGTGAAATTTATCATATAAGGCACAACGAAAATTATTTCCACACAAGTTCATAAATCTGGAATTGTTTAATTAAATTATATTTTATCCGGGAGCTCCATTACTTTTAAATATTAAGTTTAAGCATTTGAAGGGAATTAGAAATAATCTCGGAAGACATTAAATGGCAACTACACTAATAGAATCCAAATAACATTCGCACTCACTCTACCAACACTACCATGACACCAGAAGAATGAAGTATGAAATTATTGCAAAATTGCACTGATCTAATAGAAATAGTAATGCAAATGAAGAGGCACATACTACTTCCACATAGATGGACAGTAACTATGTTACAAAAGTTTACTTAAATTTGCGATGAGACTCGATCCATTCCCAGGTGGTTGAATCTGCTCACATGTCGCAGGTCGTCCTGGTCGTTTTCTCCCTCATGTTAGAATGTGCCTCCATTTAGCACGGCATGATGACAGCAAAGTCCATTTCCATATGTGAATGATTAGCTCCTCTTGAGGATAGGCGAGGCATCTTGGTGTAGCTGGTTATTCTGAATTGTAAAGGTCCTCTTCTTTCTTGAAGTTCTGATGGTGGCTGAAACAGACACAGACAGCTTTAGAAAATTTATCAAGTATGATTACGTCGAATAAATAGCTCGATGAACAAACTTAACTGCGAAGCTCGCAAAAATCTGTGGCTATACAGAATCAGAGTTAAAGAGAGATTTTATTTGTTTTTCCAATCTTATATTCCCTCAGCTGTGGACGTGTGGCACTGGCGTTCTGCGATGGGCTGTAATTCTTCTAGAAATTACTGGGCTCCGAGCGAGTTCCGACACGCTGGTCACATTACTACCATGTGTTTATCGATCGCCAGGCTGGAATAATCAATAGTCTGCATACTCCCCAAAACCGGTCAAAGCACTTTTTGACTGAGAACACAGCCATTCATGAATAAAACTTTAGACTGCTCTCCCAATGAAAGAATGTAATCAGCTGTTAAGAACACATAATAAAATGCATAGTATGGGCCAAATTTGAAGGGGACAATAGGAACATGGAATTTAACAAAGAGATAAGAAGTCAAGTGATGTATAGAAGGATGGGAACAGGGGATTGTGAAATAAAGAGGATAAGGAAAATAGCTAGTCAGTGTGGAAACAGGGATCAACAGATAGAGAAAGAGAAGCAAGGAATAGTATTGGGTGTGGATTTGGAGATAGTATTTGTCCTTTCATGTTCCTCCTTTTCTATCACTTCCTTGTCTACTGCCATCCTATTGTATGTACCTTTTCATGTTCTTGTCTCTCTTATCACTCTCTGAAAAATGGTGCCAAAAGGGCTCTGGTTAATATGCAGCATGTCGTTATGCTTCTTAGGTTACAAAAAGGGTTAAAAAAAGAAAATAAGTGCAATTTAAATGCAATGCTAAAATTTACATGCAATGTAAAGTTTAATCTTGTAGCACTTGCGTGGAATTATTTAAAGTCATTCCACACACTGTATATGAGTTGATTATGTTTGTAAGTACACAAGATGTTATGAGTAGAATTTTGTGAATAATTTAAATTCATTAAGGATGGGCTGTGTGATTAAATTGTTAGTGCAAATTGTATAACACTCTATTTTAGGAAAATGTCTTCTTCTCTTGTCAATTTAAAATTTAGTGCTTGATAATAATGTATTTTTGTGTACCGTTTGCCACGGACGTAGACACCTCTTTTGTAAATAAAGTGATTTTGATTTGATTCTGTTTGATTTGATTGTTACTTTCAATTGTTAAAAGTTTGCTTTTATAAATTGGGAGATAAATAATTATACTCTTATTGTGCCAATGTGAAATTCATTTTCTCAGCTGTTTCTTGTTTAGGTCAATATACTAATATTTTTATTTCTTTACTTCTCTATTCTACTTCTCTTATTTCTTGCTTACAGCCTTCCAAAGACAATAAGAAGGAAATATTCATAGAACAACATACTGATGATCAGCTGCTGGCGTACATCAAGGAAGAAACAAAGTATGTACACCGTGAAGCCTGTACAATATGCAATATTTTGTACCTGTATACAGTTGTATTCAGTAGTGGTTGTTTGACATCTGAAACTCACCATTTTTATCAGTTTAATTCTTTCTTTACAAGGTTACATTTAAACACTAATATTTTAAATTCTATTGGTTAAAAATTACATAAAATATTCACGAACTTTATGATCAGATTCATTGTTCCTTCATGTAGTTTTATTGAATATATATCTGCAAAACATCTCCGGTAGATGTAGATATTTCTGAAGTGTTTTTGTTTACAGTACTTTAAGCAACCACGGGGCTCGCAGTCCTATATTGCGTTAAGTCGAATTTTTCTATTTGTGATCGCCAAAGCAGATAATGAGTCATGGAAAGGAAACGTTCAGTTCATTAGTGCTACATCTTTGATATCATAGTTTTCTAATAAAACTTCCACATTGTATAAAGATATCATGGTATTGAATTTATGCTTGTTCCAGTGTTGTGGTCACACTTGCTGATTGTTGCCTTTTCCTACTTTTTAATTTAGTGCTCATTGTCAGTCAAGTGCTTGTACTTTGTTGTTTGCAAACACATTTACACAATTATAAACTAATCAAATGGCAGCTATAAGATCAGTTTAAAATTTGTGCAGGTTGCTTAAAAATTTCCAGATTTTTTCAATTAGGTGAATTTATTACCTCATAGGAGTAGGTAAATAATGATGTAATGTTGGAATATCATTTCTGAATTGTTCTTCTTATCTGTGACATAACAGAGTAATACAAGGGTGTATCATGTTTTCAAACTTTTAAAGCAGTAGTGTTTTTGAATTAATTGCTAATTAATATTTTGCTCTCACACCTTTGTTGGTTACTGTGTGGAACGATCTTTGATAGTGTATGGGAAATGATTGTATAAGCTCGGCATTGTGCTCTTAGCGTGCCCTTGTATCGGGAGGTTCTGCAATGGCTATTCATAGCCTAAGGATTGACTTCAAACCTGATTATTGATGGAAATGCCGAAATTATGAATGGTTTATTTGATTTTGTGTGTGGTTAGAGTCTTCTCATCTGTTATGTGACATATTGACTTGTTCCTACTGTATATCCTCAACTAGTGGGAAGAAATATTCATTAAAGTCCTCAGAACTGCCCGCTCCACCTTACACTCTCTCATTAGTCAGAGTAGGACCATGCACACAACAGAAGAACACCCAAATACATCAACTCTTCAAGGTTCAAATTCTGTTGTTTCTTTGTAATTCTTATGTAACAGGACACAATAGGCTACGATAGAGGTCAGTCTTGTAATATAACCACCAATAAAAATGTTTCTTTGAATGCTTTTCAAACACAAAATGCGTATTACTATTTTTGGTTGGAGTTTAATTTAGCTTTGTTCTCCCTAAATGTATATTGTGCAGAGGTGCTCTCAAGCCGGCAAAGTGACAAGCCTTTTGTGTGTATTCTTTTGTCTGGGTATAGAAGGCAGGGGACAGTCCATTGTGTATGTAGCTTAGTCCGTTGTATATCAGAAGTTTTAGATGCTTCTGAAGGATTCAGTTGACCGGATCTTACTGTATCTACTGCTTCCCACTTTACCCCACATCTGGCGCTGTGTTATCCTGACTCTCAATTCAGTCGTCTACAAATATCTTGTAGCAACTTAAATGAATTCTTTAAAAATGTCTAAGAGATATGCCGCGTCAATTTGGTCCTGAAAGACATAAGGACAGGTTGTAAGATACATAAAATTTCCTAATTGCTGACTTTTGGAAAGACACGTATTGGTGAGGTTAACTTCTGTTTGTGTAGAGACACATGGTCCTGAACTAACCACTATGTGCTGCATTTTTCTTCCACTTGTAGAGTGTCGAGTGTCACGTGGCCCAGAGCTGACTACTTTGTGCCACTCCTCCATGGTCTTCATATTCATAGACTTGATGGGGCTAAAAATAAATTCATTGATCTGATCTGCTACCTATGAAGGATGTAAGCTGGAATATGAATTGTGAAATTCCATTCAGCCTAGAATACACTGACTTGTTAGTACCCACAGAATTTCACTGGATATTCCAGCTGTCACTCCTGATTAACAAAGATAATCTTGATTTATTAGTTTCATTATGTTCCGTATTGATAGTTATTATATATCATAGAAAAGGAAAGAAAAGATCCACCTAATCAATAAAAATTTTATTGTAACTCTTAGAATGACAGTACCGGTTTCGACTCTTTACGAAGTCATCCTCAGCTGTTCTATACCCTTACTTTAGTTAGAGTTTGGTGTTATGCCTTGTTAAGTGATAATGTGTGACAGACATTGACATATTACAAAGTGGCTAGTTACAGTAGAACCTCGATAATTCGAAATCGGTTAATTCAAAATCCCGCCTAATTCGAAGAAGCTCTCGTTCCCGGAAACATGAGATACAGTTTTACATGTTATCTTAATTGTTTAATTCGAAATGCGGATAATTCGTAATTCGAAGTACAATGTCGGCCTCATTACCGAAATTCAGACTTTTAATTCGAAACTGCCTTTACATTTTAAAACAATAGTATGTTACAGAGTAATTTCAACTCGAAATTTTGTCCGCTCCGCGTCATAATAGATAGCGCGTTCCGGAACGTGGAGGGGTAGCTTTCCGATTCCGCACTTTCACTCACTTCGGTGGGTCTACAGTGCGCTTCATGATTGCTAAGTTGAATGAAATCAAAATTCTTTTGTATTCAACCTTTTAAGGAAGGCCGTAATATCACGCAACAGGCAGTGTGCGGGGAAAATAGATTCCACGAACACTGGCGATGCCGACAGTTGACGAAAAAACGTGGCTCATATAATAAATTCGTAGGCACCGAACAATATTGTCATTGCCGGTGAAATTACACTGCTTTATTTTAATGCGAGCCCAAACGGTCTTATGGTTTTAAAGAAGAAATTGCGAGCCGCGAAATCGTACAAGTGTGAGGGATGGGGGTCATAGTAGTGCGTTGCAATGCACATGGAAGCGAGATACTTAATCCCGTCGTCATAGGAAAGTTCAATAAGCCACAATGTTTTAGGAGCGTCAGGCACTTTCCATGCCAGTACAAAGCATCTATAATAAAAATGCAAACAGTACATAAATCCAAAAAAATAATGCATTTGCACAGGGGAATCGGCATAATATATCCTCGTCTTTGAATTGTGCTATTTTTTTCTTTCGTTGGGTGAGGTTATGTTTGTCAGTGATTTATCCAAGTGCATTATTTGAACATTCTAAATCCACCTTGTTGGATACATTTCGGAAATAGTTTTTTTCCATGGCATTTGAAAGGTTTAAACTGTGAATCTAGGTGACTGCATGTATTAATGGGTCTTAGAATACTTTGTGACGCGGCAAGTGCTTACATTTCTGAAGTACGAGCGAAGTGCCGGCGGGAAAACGTACAAGGATAGAGTCATAGGAAAGTTCGATTTTAAGGGTATCGAGTACTTTCTGTGTAAATACAAGGCATCTAAAATGCATACAATATAGTAATCCAATTAATAAAGCACTTGCACATGGGAGCCAGCATAGATTTCTCCTCATCTTTGAATCGTGCTTTTTTTTCTTTCTTTCGTTGCGTGAGTTTGTTTACCAGTGAGATATCCGAGTGCATTATTTGAATGCTGTAAATGCACCTTCTTGGATACATTTTGGAAATAGTTCTTTTTTTCATGGCATTTGAAAGGTATAAATTGTGAATCAAGGCTAACTGCATGCAGTAACGGGCCTTTGAATATTTTGTAACGCGGCAAGAGTTGGTACTTCTGAATTGCGAACTGGCGGTTGATTCGAAATCACGTAATTCGAAGTCCGATTTTTGAGTCCCAACGACTTCGAATTAATGAGGTTTTACTGTATAAGCTGCTAGTCTTGAGTATGTCTGATGACCAAAAACTCATGTTGAACACCTTGTTAAAATATTAATCAAATAACACATTAAAATGCTCACTTTAAAATAAATATGTATTGTTACAGTCCAAGATAACGGTTAAAAACACGTTCTTGAATGAATTCGTCATCTTGCGTTGTTTGTTGAATCGTCCAGCATGAGCTATGCTTGAGTTCGTATGGGGTACATTTGTACTATTATACTTTGTATGAAATTTAATCACTTATCAGCTTACAAATATTCTAATATTGTTAAATACGTGTGCATTTGAAGGTGGTATGTGCAGCCAAAGTTGTTGATGGTCTTGAAAGCGTAAAATGCAGTTCACTTTAGTGTGTAAAATCAGTTACTACAATATATCGTCCTCTGCATGCAAGACTTGGCCAAACCAGCACACATGGCTTTCCGTAATTTTTGTGTGTATCGCTGCAGCGCCTAAACATTTCCTAATAACATCATTTGAAATGTGATTCAGTCTAGTTGTGCTAGCCTTCCACCTAAGCATCTTCGTATCCATGACGCTTAGTTGGCGTTTTACCTCCTCTGTAGCTGGTCAGCATTCTTTGTGGTAGAAAATAACAGGATGGATAATAGTTCGGTAGATCTTAGATTTGAGATGGTTCTTCATCCGACAGTTGCAATGGCGCTCCTTGTCATTTTCCTCTTCAGCCAGGTTTTGTATATCCTTAAGATGACTTCTTCAGTAAGTCGGCCATCACTAGGGATTGTGGAACCAAGATACCTAAATTTCTCTACTCATGCTGTATCAGCACCGTCAACATGCATGGTTCCAAATTCTCAACGATGTAATGTCATGCATTGTCTCTTCTTTCCATTGAGGCCCGGGAATATTGCGCTAGTCGATTGTTCCAATTTTCTGTTTGGCGCTGCAGATCATCAGAGATTGTACAGATCTTTGAAGCTAAAATGTCGTAGGTGTGCAGGTGTGATGTAATGGTGTCCACCACAAAAATGAACAGCAGGGCTTTGGTGGACTCCTACTGTTATGTGGAAGTCATCAGGCGCTCCTGCCGCAGCTTGAACATGACTCCTTGGTTCTACGTAGAGCAATAATTACCCCCTCAGCAAGTTGCTCTGGAATGGCATGTTCTTGTAGTGTCCAGTGTTGTGGTACGTTCTCTCCAGTTATATTGGTCCCTGGCCATGTCTGTATGTAGACTCACAGCCTTCGTGTCGGTTTGCTCTGTATCTGCCCTTTGCTGTATTGTTCGTCCTTTGCGCCTCTTTCTTCTGACTTCCTGTGCATACGCTGACTTTCACAATATATCGCCCTCTGCACGCAAGATTTCTTCAAACCAGCACACACGGCTTTCCTGAATTTTTCTGGATACGTCGCACCGCCTAAATATTTCCTAATAACATAATTTGAAATGTGATCCAGTCTAGTTATGCCAGCCTTCCACCTAAGCATCTTCGTATCCATGACGCGTAGTTGGTGTTTTACCTTACCTGTAGCTGGCCAGCATTCGTTGCGGTAGAAAACGAAAGAATGAATAATATTTCGGTATCTTAGATTTGGGATAGTCCTTCATTGGACGATCGCAATGGCACTCCTTGTCATTCTCCACTTCAACCAGGTTTTGTATATCCTTAAGATGACTTCTTCAGTAAGTCGGCCATCACCAGAGATTGTGGAACCAAGATACCTAAATGTATCTACTCATGCTATATCTTCAACCTCAACATGCATGGTGCCAACTTCTCAACAATGTAATGTCATGCATTCTGTCTTCTTTTCGTTGAAGTGAGGGGATTATTGCGCTAGTCGATTGTTCCAATTTTCTGTTTGGTGCTGGAGATCAAGCTTATTCTCTACAGCCAGAATGACATCATTTGCATAGAAAAGTGTCCATGGTATTGGTTTGTGGAGGGCTGATGTAATGGTGTCCATCACCAGAATGAACAGCAGTGGTGATAAGGCAGGGCCTTGGTTGACTCCTACAGTTATATGGAAGTCATCAGGCGCTCCTGCCGCAGGTTGAACAGGGCTCCTTGGTTCTACGTAGAGCTATTTTACCCCCTCAGCATCTGGCCAGATGAGGTCACGTGGTAGGCTTTCTCAAGGTCCAGAAAGTCTGAAATGAAGCCTCTTATTCTTTTCAGTGTCTCTTAACTAACAGCCATGCAGCGAGGATTGCTCCTGTTGTGCCTCAATTTTACACAAATCCAGCTTTGTTTGTTGTATGTTTGGCTAAATCGCTCGTCCTGTTTTCGAGGATTTGTTCGAGAATTAACATATTATACCTCAAAATTCTAATTGTTTAATTTTTTTAATGGATACCCTTGGCAATCTGTTGGTTTTTGACCTTCTTTGAGATCTGCTTGAAAAGCTTCTTTTAGCCGCAACTCCTGCATTCTACAAAACAAAACTTTGCTGGAAATCATCGGGACCGATGGCTTTCCCTGGTTTTATTTCCTTCAGCAGAGCCTGGACTTCAGTACCGTCAATTTCCTTCATCGGACCTTCAATAACGGAGGTAAAATGAAATGGCATATGGGTTTTAGTGCCGGGAGTGTCCAAGGACAAGTTCGGCTCACCAGATGCAGGGTTTTTTTTGACTCCCGTAGGTGACCTGCGCGTCATGATGAGAATGGAATGATGATGAAGTGAACACGTACACCCAACCCTCGTGCCAGCGAAATTAACCAATTATGGTTAAAATTCCAGACGCTGCCAGGAATCGAACCCAGGACCCCTGTGACGAAAGTCCAGCACGCCAACCATTTAGCCATGGAATGGGACAACTGCGCATGGGAAAGGGACCGGTATATGCGGAAATTCCACGATTGAAATTGTCAAAGCAGTTCCGCCAGCACTTTCGCGCTTCCCACCAGTCGAGTAGCAAATCGTGTTTCCTCATTGATGCCATAAATACGTTGGCTTTCTTCCGTGTAGCAATGCCCCGATTTGACAAGCCGTTAAATATCCTGCTACTGTTTGCGCCATTTCAAGTTTCATATATAGTAGAGCTGCATAGCTGTTTGGTTTTGTTATGGCACTGACCCCTTTCACTTTACTACTGGCTGCTTTCTAGGCATTCGAATGATTAGATATAATGGACAGTTCTGCCGCCTCCGCCGGGCTCCCAGGGGCCCGCTCCTCCTCCCGCGGGAAATTTGAATTGGTAAACAAAGCCACGTGCTCTTTGACAGCTATCATCGAAAACAACGCATCGCTAACTTCAATGCTGCCATCTTAACGGGCCTAAACGTCATTGCTGCCAACTTAACCTCACTAGCGCGCGATTTGAATCGGTAAATAAATCCACGTGCTTTTCTGACAGCCACATGCTTTTTAACAGCTGTCATCGACAACAACGCACTACTAACGCCAGTGCTGCTATCTTGACGGGCCTAAATCTCAGTGGTGCCAAGTTAACCTCACTAGCGCGAGATTTGAATCAGTAAACAAAGCTACGTGCTTTTTTGACAGCTGTCATCCGCCGTCTTTAATCAACAGAACACCGAGCTGCCCACTTTATGGCTACTATCTTAAGCACGTGGTAGCGGGAAATTTGAAAAGTTCCGTTAGCTGTCATCCGCCATCTTTAATCAAGAGAGCACAGTGCTGCACTCTTTAGCTACTTATCTTTGAAATGTGGTGGCGGCAAATTCGAAGTGCTTTTTTGACAGCTGTCATCCGCCATCTTGCATCACAAACCTCACTGCTGCACTCTTTAGCTACTAGCTGAATCAGTAAACAAAGCCACGTGATTTTTTATCAGCCATCTTGCTTCGCTAACCTCAGTGCTGCACTCTTTGGCTACTTACCTTTGAAATGTGGTGCCGGACATTTTGAAAATATTCTACAGCAGCCATCTTTAATCAATAGAGCATCGTGCTGCCCTTTTTACCTACATACCTTTGAAATGTGGTGGCGGATAATTTGAAAAATTCTACGTGCTCTTGTTTGGAAGCAAATCCACGTGCTTTTTTGACAGCTGTCATCCGCCTTCTTTAATCAAGAGAGCACTGTGCTGGTATCTTTATCGTATTAGTAGGCGATTTCTACGTCACAGCTGTCATCTGCCATCTTGCATCGGTAACTTCAGTGCTGCCTTCTTTAGCTACTTACCTTTGAAATGTGGTGGCGGACAATTTGAAAAAATTTCTACAGCAGCCATCTTTAATCAAGAGAGCACCATGCTGCTATCTTCTGGGCAATTTAAAAAATGCTTTTTGACAAGCCGCTATCTTTAATCTAAAGAGCACCGTGCTGGCCTCTTTACCTTCATACCTTTGAAATGTGGTGGCGGAAAATTAGAAACATTCTATTTGACAAGCTGCCATCTTTAATCAAGAGAGCACCGTGCTGCTATCTTGCGAGCAATTTCGTCAGCTGTCATCTTTAATCAGCAGAGCATTGTGCTGCCATCTTTATGACACTAAACTTCATTCTTTGACATGTGGTAGTAAGTAATGTGCTTTTTTGACAGCAGCTATCTTTAATGAAGAGAGCACCGTGCTACTATCTTTATCGTAGTGGCGGACAATTTAAAAGAACATGTCAAGGAATACCTTTGTTCTAAGATCATATTACAAAAGAAGTGATTAAGAATATAATCGAACACTGTACTCGATACAACATGTGATTAGAACAATGATTGATGTGTTTACGACATATCTGACGTATACCTTTGTTCTAAGAGGAAAAAAGACTAGAATTCTGAACAGCTTGTGCAAGATAGCAACTCTAACTTCCTTTACCTTTACTTACTCTGCCAAGGCATAGCTTTATCGAACATACAACGCGATTTTATGCATAAGGCAGTGCACATGTCGCATAGCTGCAGTGATGCATGTTTAGACTTAAACACACACTGCTGTTAAAGATATTACAACTAGAATCGCATACTATAGTTCAATGGTGTAGAACACTGCATTGCAAGACTGAAATCAAACACTGTTTAGAAAGAAAAAATCCTTCTCAACATACTTACTAAGCAGCTCTCTCTTCTTTGTCAAGGCACATCTCTATCGAACATGCATTGCAAAAGCAGGAGTGTGCATGATTAGACTTGAACACATACTACCATTCAAAAACATATACATACTATAGTTCGATGTTGTAGAACACTGCATTGCAAGACCAGAATCAAACACTGCTTAGAAAAAAAATTTCTTCTCAACATACTTACTAAGCTAGACGATAACATACGAATCTGCTAAACACCTTCTTTCTTGACATACTTACTCGTCTTTATCTTCGAGAGAAAGGAGTGTGAGGGGGGAAGGTAATACCTAATGTAAAATAAAAGAATATGCTAATTCTACATTATTTACATCTTGTATGTACAAGTTTTATCTCGAACCATTTTACCGTTGTGATGTTTGCGTACTTCTTCCTTCTCAACACATCTCTTGTATGTACATACTTTATCTTACAAGTTCAAACTTGAATCATTTGCTGTACTACGCTCGCAGCAGATCTCTCCCTTCTACTCTATCTTTAAACAATATGTAAAGTAAATTGTGATGTAAGACAGCTTAACGTATATATTACCAAGTACACACCTCTAACATAATGTTTACACACACACATATCTGCTTTATGTGAAGTAGTACCTATCAGTTCTACTATGCCCCCAGACTAGAGTGTTGGTGGAATTTGGGATGACAAACCGTTCGCAGTCATCATTATTAAGGGCTACCTTACTAATTAAATGAGTGTACAACTGATGCTTCTTGCTTCTAATAACAGACATTTGGTTATGTAAACTAGGTGGATTACTCTTAATACAATTTTTATAATTTTCTAAACTTAACTGATTCTGAACTACATTCTTTTTAATCCCTTTCAATCTCTTTATTTGTAGTTGATTTAAGAGCATTATGCAATATGACTTGGATTTAGTACCTACAAATGAATCGATAATATTTTCACCACATTCGTCTTTCATTTTACCTAGAACCTTTTTGTTCAGTAGCGGTCGATGATATTGATTTTTTTCGGGATAGTTACTAGTATCAAACCTACCCAAGTCTGGCTTTATATCATTGTAATAGTCATCAGTTTTGATTTGGTAAATAAACGAATTGGTATCTGTGTAGAGCAATTGTGCATTATGAGCGTACTTCTTCATCATATAATCGTAATGGAATTCATACATGAGCTAATTAGCTAATTTGAGTACTACAAAGCCGACGTAGGTAGGTTTGTCGTACTTAACCTTAACACGATTCATCTGTATAATAACGAAATTTTCATGCATGATAGTACAGCTATGAAAATTTGGTTTACTTATTAAATAGTTAGCACCATACCTTTTCTTAATATTTTCCCAGTTTGTAATCAGTTTTACATTAACACGTTTGTCAACATTTTCCATAGTTTTACCAAACACTGTTATTCATGAGCTTGTAGAAATCTTTCTCAAACTCGTTAACTGTATTTGTTCTTAAATTATTGTTGAGATCGATATATGGCTTTAGCCATGGTGACTGATTCTTTTCTAGTACGCGATGAATTTTGGTTAACTTCAAACCATGCTGCAAACACTGTTTTAAATTTCAATAATGAATGACATACTTAGATTTGTCACACAAATTAGCAATTAGCATTTTTGTTGTTAATGTGATGTACGGGGACTTCATATTTTCAGGGCAGAACGGTAAGTCATTATGAGAAGTGTGTAACTCTTTAGGATACTGTAAGCTAACTTCGAGGAAATAGCCTTTATTAGCTTCATCGTCTAGGGTGTGCAGTTGTAAATCATCAATTTCGCACTGCGTTAGCCAGTGGAAACTACTTACTGGTAGATGCTGACTCATCGCCCATCCCATCCATACTGATTGTTAGCATCGAAATAAACAATATACTGAGATTCCTGACTAGAGTCAAAACTCTGCATGTACTTATTATTTGCCTTAGAATACCGCCCACTACGCTGACTTAGTCCACCTCGAATGGACGATTTTATAAAGTGCAACATATCAATATCGGTTAGCAGTTCCAAAGTCACCCGCGTGTATTTTAACATGGCATCCCAACTTAACCCAGGTGCTGTAAGATACTGACATGGATCAAGGCTGTAGGTTTTCTTGCAAACACAGTGATAATTTTCGAAAACATCAGCTAACAGAAGTACATCCGTCTTTAAATATAAGTCAGAGTATTCACCTAGCACTTGAATGTGGAACTGCTCCCAGATATGTTGCGCATGTAAATAGTCATCATCACTAATATCCGCTGAATTTTGCGGGCAGTAAAATGATTGTTTTGATGGTAAGGCACGTTCTTCGAGGCGTTCTAAGCAGTCAAGTTATTCACAACAAAAGACACCCTTACGCCGAAGTAAATTAAACTGCGCTTCTTCAGGAAAAACACGTCGAATTTCTGTAAATTGTTCTGGCTGCAAATTACTAGAAAGTTTATCAAGGCTACTCGCCATAAAGCGAAACGAGTCAAGAAATCTCAGTTTTATAGTATGCTCCTCATCTACTTTTACGCACTTTGTAAATGCAATGTACCGCTCTTTGTTCTGAGGGATTATATCTACTTTTTCATTTGATGCTCCAAATTGTGAAACGATGAAATGCGAGTCGTAACCAGATATGTTATGAAAAATTACAGGAATAAATTTTGGAACTCTATACTTAAGATTACAGCTATTATGAGCAGGACATCTGTACAAGCCAGTTAAATGGTCATGATCGAAAACTTTAGGGTCATTTTCGGAAAATTCCCCATCACAAATATTACATTTTGTAGCACGTTCATGTTCTTGTAACTGAATTTTGGTGAGTGGTTTCATAGGAATATTAGTATTTAGAATACTGCTAAGACGTACTGCATCACTTTCAAGTCTTTCTAAAAATACTTTAGCAGCTTCAGGTCCTCAATACAGCTCTAACTTGTTAAGGGTACTATCATAACTACACTTGATATAATACGCGAAACTATACGGGACATGCATGTGTGTAGTATTAGTGAAAGAGTTGTCAGGATTAGGCGTGCATGTGCTGCATGTATTGAGGATAGCTTCAAAGTCTGCGTAAATGACGAAAGGCACCCACATCTGCTTGTCATAATTTGTAAATTTCAAAACATTATTGCCTGTAGTGGGTATCTCTGTACATACATGATTGCAGTCATTCTTGGAATGGTTTGTTAACTGATCATCAGTTCTAAAATACTGCAAGCATCCATCATATAGCCACTTTTTACCATCATGTTTTGACAACTGACTACCAACAAGTCTACTCAAATTTTTAATCCAACACAAGTTTTTATTTTCACTGTTTTCGATATAGAGTAAGTTAACATGACTACTCTTCTTATTACATCAGAGGACCTAATACAGACTTTTTGTCTACACCATACACATTAATGCTAATATTATGTAGTTGTTCAAAGCGCTTAATGTCCTTTATGCATAGGAAATTCTATACTATCTAAATTTAGTTGTGTTGAATAGTGGGGATACGATGATGTTCTATTCGCTACATTCGATTCCGCAGGATTTAAAGCCGACAGCACAGCGCATGCAAAACAGCCTCGTCATAGTTTTGGATGTTTACAACAGCTTCTTTTCGCCCTATCCATGTCGGCAGCTCAATGTACGATGAACCTCGCAAGAGATTGTACTTATTGATGTTAACTTCTAGATACAAAAATTCAACTAAAGCCCACCCTGATTCCTTTTCCTGAAATTCCTCGCTCTTAGTTGAAATAATGTTCGAGACATCCCTAAATACATCACCAAAATTAGTCGACTCACTTACTACAAAATTCTTTGTATTAAATGGTTTAATTTCCGTTATTTCGGATACATCTGTGCTCTTAATATGCAAAGCAAAAAGTTCGAAATTAACTTTGAATAAATTATGATTAGACAAAGTTTTGTCAAGAAGCTGTTGCACATCCGGTTGAACGCAATTTACAAAGTTTTCAGTACTTTGAAACTTCTGACTAGCACGAATTCTGCAACTAAAAATCCTAGTTTTAAATGCAGTATTAATTTCCTCGATGTTTTTATTACTAGCACTTCTACAGGCAAGATTTTTATGCGCATTACTCCATAAGTGACCCTGCAAATGTGAAGATGGTACATTAGTGTTACAGTGTTTGCAGTGTATAGTTTGAAGTTCTTGATTTTTCCTTGGTTTTTTACTACTACTACTACTACTACTACTACTACTACTACTTTCTACAGCTACATCAGTATTTACACCCTTTTTTCCTACTACCTGAGGGTTATAGTTTTAAGTAGATACCTGATGTGCTTCTACGAAGTGAGCCTGGTATTGCTCTACATTAGCGAAATACACCCCACAAACTTCGCATAAAGCTGATGTTATGCTAGGGTGTTTTGTTTTTAAATGCCGTTTGAGGGTATCCTGTCTTGCGAATGTTACAGCACACTGCTCGCAGGGGAACAAAACGGATACCTGTTTATGTTTCAATTTTAAATGACGTGTCAGGTTATCCCGTCTGGCGAACGTTATGTCACACTGCGAGTAGGGGAACAAGCTGTCTTCAAGTTCTGAAAAGAGAACAACCATTTATCAATAGAGATTCGACAAAAGTTGTAGTGTTCAGAAAAAACAAGTTTTAACCTATAGAGGTTAGATGTTATCGTAAATTTAAAAAGCAGGCAGAGGGAGATGAATGTTCTATACCTAACAATGTAGCACTCTTGTTGTTGAAAATATAGTAACTCAATGTCCTACCCTCATGTCGCAAAGAAAAAACGAAAATTCAATTAATAACGGTCAAACAGCATGAGGATTGAAGAGAACAACTATTTATCAGTAGAGATTAGACTACAGTTGCAATGTTTGGAAGAAACGAAGTTTCAACCTATAGAGGTCAGACATTGTTGTGGGTTCGAAGTTACAAGATTAACCTCTTCCATGTGTATACCTTCTAATCCTCCTATCCTAGAATGCTAAAAACAATGTAAACATATAAGATCGATAGAAAAGTTCGAAACATACCTTAAAATGTACGCGCTGCAGAATACAAACTGTTACTCGGATGAATAAAATGTGCTCGTTCAAGCCTGTAGCTCGATGAAATGTCGACGATAATTTTCTTGATGTACCTAAGAAAAGAACAAAAATATATGAATGTAGCGTAGGGATATGAAAGAGTAAGTCAGCTAGCCTAGCTATCTTTACAAACATGCAACTCAAAGATGTTTATTGCCTAGCGTTGAAGCACTTGTGATAAAGGGATATGAAAGGGGTATGCAACTTGAAGATGTTTATTAACTAGCATAGAAGCAGTTGTGATAATAGGATAGGAAAGGGTATGTTAGTTTGTTAACAGATACTGTCTAAAAGTAGCGTTAACACATTTTCATGTTTACACACGGAGAACTTGCCTCATACATAGTGATGATATGATATGAAAGGGCAAGTCAGCTAACCTAGCCTTCTTTACTAAGTTATATCAAAGACCTTTATTGCCTAGCGTGAAAGCACTTGTGATGATAGGGTGTGAAAGAGTAAATTGGTTTATTAGCCAGCGTAGAAGGTGCTTTCGAACAAAAATGCAAACACCAACCAACAGATTAGGCTTACCTTAAGTTGAAGGCTGCAAACTGAAGAATGGTTACTAGAATAGTATTCACAGCAGACAGTGATTTTCTAAAAAACAAAAACAAAAAGAAATCGTAAATAACAATAATAATAATATTCCAGGAATTAATCTTACCTGTTGTTTTTGCTACTGGACGGTAGGTGAGAAAGTAGAGGATGCTCACACAATTAACACACACGGAGAACTGCGAGCACAGACTACACCGAGTCAATATGCAGCTTGTTATTAAGCAGATGTGTTATTTGCAAACGTCTGCACTACAGTTGTAACGTCCGCACTACAGTTGTAACGAAATGTTTATGCAACAAGAGTTCTTCCGAGTGCCTTTAGAAGATACGCTGAGTTCTGCAGGTTGACGTATTTAAGCACTATCGGACTAAGTCAGGATCGAACCTGCTGTTTTCGAAGATGCTGAGGTGCCGGAATTTAGGAGTTCTGCAGGCTGATGTATTATACTAGCGGATCGAACCTGGGAGGGCCAGCGCGCGATCCTCGACTTCTGAACTTAAACGGGGCACTAAGCTAAGCAAAAAGAGAAAGAGCCATCATCTACGGTATCCCCTACCTGTAGGTAAACAGGGGCGCTGAGCTGAGTTGCGATCCTCAGGGGCACTGAGCTAAGCTAACATCTACGGTATCCCCTGCCTGTAAGTAGATGGAGCGCTGATCTGAGTAAAAAGAGGAGGAGCCATCTTCTACGGTATCCCTCGCCTGTAGGTAGACATACGGCGCTAGGCTGAGAAGCGATCCTCAGGAGCATTGAGCTAAGACCAGATCTACAGTATCCCCTGCCTGTACTTCGCAGCGTGCTAAGCTAAGCAAAAAGAGAAGGAGCCATCATCTACGTTATCCCTTGCCTATAAGTAGACAAGGGCGCTAGGCTGAGAAGCGATCCTCAGGGGCATTGAGCTAAGACCACATCTATGGTATCCCCTGCCTGTACCTAGCAGGGTGCTGAGCTAAGCAAAAAGAGAAGGAGCCATTTACGGTACCCCTGCCTGTAAGTTGATGGGGCGCTGAGCTAAGCAAGAAGATAAGAAAACATCATTTACGGTATCCCTTACCTGTAGGTAGACAGAGGCGCTAGGCTGAGAAGCGACCCTCGGAAGCACTAAGCTAAGCCTACATCTACGGTATCCCCTGCCTGTTAGCGACCTTTGAGCCAGGGTAGGAACAACACGAGGCACTGAGCTGCCGAAATATAGAAGTTCTGCAGGCAGACGTATTTGTACCGCGTATTAAACCAGAAGGCCTGCACCTCTGAGCTCAGTCTAACAAGCTGCTGCTGATAATTTTGATGTGGACTGTACGTGTGCTGTGAACTTCGTTCTCAGCGAAAGTAGCTGAAGCATCACATTCTAGCAGTGTGTATGTGCTCGCCGGCCTGATGTAGCTCGTGTGTGTAGGCTTGCTTCAAGCTTACTGTAAAACACATCCCCGATATTTGTTCTTGTTCAGGAACTCTAAAGTCTGCTTATTCGAAACCCAGTGCTAGTACATACCTACTCGCAAGGCATAACACCTGAACTACACTAGGAAGCAGCTAGCTGCTGCTCCCCCACTCCTAGTCCTGTTTTACAGCCGAATGCTCTTCCTAACGCAATATTTTAAATCGCAAGATTTGTTATACCGTCGGAAGCTCTTGTTGATGCAAACATTTTAAATAGTAATAATCTGTTTTACAGCCGGATACTCTTTTAGGATTTTAAATTACAGTATCTAGTGTCTCACATCATAAACCATTCTTTTACGGCTGAATGCCCTTTCTGACGCCGATGGACATGGATTTAGCCGGTTGCCCTTCCTGACGTAAGAGGACCGGGATTTATTTTTTCGCTAAGTCACTTCCTGCACAAGAGCATGTTAAGTGCAAGTCATGCTAAGCAGCATTAGCTTTAACTCGAATCCTAAAACACATCTGTTGGATAGGGACCGTCAAAGCGTCTAACAAATTACTAGCGTAAAGTTGCAAACATGCGGATTAAGCTAGCACATCGTTGATGATCGCTGTTAAATTACCTACCACCACATTGCAAAGGTATTAAAGATAACAGATAACAGCTGTTAAAAAGCACATTACCTATCACCACATGTCAAAGAATAAAGTTTAATGTTATAAAGATAACAGCACGGTGCTCTCTTGATGAAAGCTGGCTGCTATAGAATTTTTTCAAATTGTCCTCCACCATATTTCAAAGGTAAGCAGCTAAAGAGGTTAGCGATGCAAGGTGGCGGATGACAGCTGTGACACAGAAATTGCCCACTACTACGATAAAGATAGCATGGCTCTCGCTTAATTAAAGATGGCGGATGACAGCTGTCAAAGGAGCACGTGGATTTGCTTCCAAACAAGAACACGTAGAATTTTTTGAAATTATCCGGCACCACATTTCAATGGTATGTAGGTAAAGAGTGCAGCACGGTGCTCTCTTGATTAAAGATGGCTGCTGTAGATTTTTTTCAAATTGTCTGCTACCACATTTCAAAGGTAAGTAGCTAAAGGGTGCAGCACTGTTCTCTCTTGATTAAAGATGGCGGATGACAGCTGTCGCGTGGAAAATACCGCCACCACATTTCAAAAGTAAGAAGCTAAAGTGTGCAGCACTGAGTTTTGTGATGCAAGATGGCGGATGGTAGCTAATGAAACTTTTCAAATTGCCCGCTACTACGTGCTTAAGGTAGTAGCCATAAAGGGGGCAGCACGGTGTTCTGTTGATTAAAGATGACGGATGACAGCTGTCAAAAAGCACGTAGCTGCTTCAAATCTCGCGCCAGTAAGGTTAAGTTAGCACCACTGAGGTTTAGGCCCGTCAAGATAGCAGCACTGAGGTTAGGGATGCGTTGTTGTCGATGATAGCTGACAAAAAGCACCTGGCTTTGTTTACCAATTGAAATTTCCCGCGGGAGGTGGAGCCTCCCCGTGGGAAGGCCCCCTGCGAGTGGGCGGAGTAGGAGGCTCCTGGGAGCCCGACGGAGGCGGAGGCGGCCGAACTGTCCATTATATCTATTCCAATGATCAAAACATCACCTGTTCCTTCAACGTTACTGCATCCTGAATATCGTCATTCAGAAGCCACGTGTCATTGTGGTCTTTTTTTCCTCCGTCCGACGTCCATTCAGATCGCTGGCAACAATAAGATAGTCCAGGGTCTTGTCATGCCATGCCCCGAAGGCATCTTCGGTTTCTGTGCCCAGGCCAGTTTGTGGAGATTTGCACTGAAAAATTGTATTTTCCTTCTATAACCAATGTAGACAAGTTATGTAGTAGGGCTAGGTGCGTTCTAAATACGCTGAGTCAGCACTCGAGGTCATTGACCTCGGTCGCGTGACCGTGACGTCTTGACCACGTGCTCTTGTTTGTAAACAAAGCCACGTGCTCCATTGTTCTTCAAAAAAGCGAAATACTATATTTTAGAATTTAGAAACAAATTTATACATATGAGATCGATAAAAAGATCGAAACATACCTTGAGATGTGCACGTGCAATGGAGGAGAAGACTCGAATGAATGACGGTGACGGCGATAATTCTTGATGTACCTAGAAAACAAGAAATATTAATGTATGTCTGTAGCTTGAAAGATAGCCTAGCCGTACAAAGAAAGGTAGCTATTCTATGAAGCAGCCATTACTAAAGTGAAGCTGCTTCTGAAAAATGCGTCGCACATAGGTCTTACAGTGACGATAGGATAGGAAACGGCTCAAAATTTAGTCGGATCGTCAACAGCTAGCGTAGAAGTTGCTTTCGATAAATGCAAGCACTAACCGACCGAATAAGCAGCAGTTTTACACTAAGCTCACCTTAAGATGTGCACGTGCAATGTAGATGGTGACCGCAAAACTGCAGAATGCTTTAGCAGATCTCACTGGAATAATGTTGACAGTAGACGATGATTTTCTAAAAAAAGGACAAAAGAAACCGTAAAAAATCCAAAATAATAATAATAATCAAAGAATTAAACTTACTTTTTTTAGCAGATGTCAATCACGATGGTGATCTTCGTTGAAAGTGAGGGAATACAGTAAATTGCCTATTCGTTTATATGCACATACGATTTTATATAATCAGTACTTAACACACTGCCGTTCGCTTCACACAGAGTACATCCGGTGAAATGGGACTTGTTGCTAGAGAGCAAGGCAGAAAGTGCGTACGTTTGCATTACAGTTATAACAAATGTTTACGCACTGACTTCCTTCAGGTAAGTGTCCTCAAGGAAGCGGTCGGTGCTATGTCTAGTTAAAAACTACTAAAGCACAGGACTTTAGGGTCAGCCGTAGACTAAGGCCCTTCGCCTAGCTCTTGCTTCCCGTGTCGGTATCACCCAGCCTAGTATAAGAGAGGATCTGGGGTCTCTTAACCACGCCTACACCTCACTGTTAACTTGGGAGCGACCCTCGGGACCTTGAGCTGAGCGCTTAGTTTTATAGAATAAAACGAGGCTTCTAAGAGAGCATGTATAACAACGCTTACCGTGTTCCCTGCCCGTTAACTTGGGATGGACACTTGGGGTCTTGAACTAGGCGCTTAGAGGCGGTTGACGGTATCCCCCTGCCTAGAGTCCCCATGTCTCTTCTGAACTTAAGATTTGGGGCTCTTAAGAACACTTTAGAAAGAGGGTAAAACCCGATGCCGGCACATAGCCTACTCCAGCATCAAGGGGCCTGCACAAGGCTTGACATCCCCATCCAACAGATGAATCACCATCAACAGCGTTGTATGCCCTCAAGCACTACGAAGAGGTTTGGAATTTAAAGCACACTTTTAGAAATTGTATACTTCCACCTCGCCTACCGTGCCAGCTAACATTCTGATGGTGAAAATTTAGCGGGACTCGAACCGGCTAACCTTGGTGTCGAACCGGCTAACCTTGGTGTCAGACTTCAGCGCCTTAACGATCATAGTCACCAAAGATGCTGTTTTACCGTTGGATAATTTTCCTATCAACAACAAGCTCTGTTATATTAGCCTAGGAGAAGCGTACAGTAGTCTTTTACACAGCTAGAAGTTTGTACCTGCATGCATTACACTTAAGTGCGGCTAGTATTCGGGAGATAGCTGGTTCGAACTACTCTGTCGTCAGCCCTGAAAATAGTTTCCTATTTTACATCGGGCAATTGCTGGAGCTGTACTTTAACGGCCGATTCCTCCCCGCTCCTAGACCTTTCCAGCTCCAGGGACTGTACCTTAATTAAGGCGACGAGCGCTTCCATCCCGCTCCTAGCCCGATCGTCGCCGTAAGACATATCTGTGTCGGCGCAACGTAAAACAAAATCAAAGATACTCTTTTACCGGTAAGAGGTAATTACTAGAAACTCATGGATTTGTTTTACGGCCGGATGCCCTTCCTAAAGTATATCACGTAGCAGGTCATTAAGTCACTGGGATTTCGAATTGAAGTATCCAGTGTCTTACTTGTGTATGTGTGAACAAAGTAATGTGTATTTTGCTCACTTGATATGTTACTTCCGTTCACGTTTTGGCAAGCAGTAGCAGAAACTCGCAGTACTAGTAGCGGACTACATGCAAATGGTAATGATTTATCCTTTTTCCTCCACTCCTTTTTACATATAATTATAAGGCTGTAGATGTTTAGTTTTTTACTTGCATCTACCGTCGTTTAGGGTGCATGCTTTGACTCCTGAGTTCGTTTCCTTATCAGGTCAGAAATTTTTTTTTTGCTAGGGGCTTTACGTCGCACCGACACAGATAGGTCTTATGGCGACGATGGGATAGGAAAGGCCTAGGAGTTGGAAGGAAGCGGCCGTGGCCTTAATTAAGGTACAGTCCCAGCATTTGCCTGGTGTGAAAATGGGAAACCACGGAAAACCATTTTCAGGGCTGCATCCGTACAGTTGCTGCACAAGAAGCAAGCATGTCTACATGTCCCAGACACCTCGATTTCGAGGATACGAGTAGTCTAGAATAACAGTCGCTGTAGAGGTTTAGTTTTCTGCTTGCCTCCCCCGTCGTGTACGGTGCGTACTTTGACTGTGAGTTCGAATCCCTACTAGGTCAGAAATTTATCCGTCGGATGGAGACCGTCAGGAAGGGTATCCGGTCGTTCTCTGAGATAATAGTATGTTGAGAAGGACACCTTGCTGTAAGATGGCGGAGTGTCTACAAGTTGCAGCTTGCTTGCTTGTCCCGTTAAATTCCGCGCTATAAAGTTTACTAAGATAGCAGTAGGCCATGTGAACATCGTGTCTTCTTTAACGATGGTCGCTGACCGCTGTCATAAAGCACATGTTAACGTAGATGTTTAGTGGCGTAAAGATAGCAGCACGGTACAGTCTTGTTTAAAGATGGCAGCTGTAAAAAAGCACTTGGTTTTGTTTACAAACAAGAGCACGTACAGTTTCAAATTGATCGCCACCATGTGCCTAAGGTGACACCCATGAGGATTTAGCCCCGTCATTATAGCAGCATGATGCTCTCTTGTTTAAAGATAGCCGCTGACAGCCGTCAAAAATCCATGTATGATTTCAAATTGCCCGCCACCACGTAGCTTAGAAGGCAACAATGAGGTTTAGTGTGGTAAAGATGGCAGCACTGAGGTTAGCGATGCTCTGTTGTTTAAATATGGCAGTCGTCTGCTGTCAAAAAGCACGTGTCTTTGTTTACAACAGCTGAGAGCTGTCAAAATTCACGTGGAATTTCAAATTGACCTGCCACTATGGCAACTATGAGGTTTAGTGCAGTAAAGATGGCAGCCCTAAGGTTAGCAATGCTCTGTTGTTTAAAGATGGCCGCTGACAGCTGTCAAAAACACGTGGAATTTCAGATTGCCAGCCACTACGTGCCTAAGGTGGCAACTATGAGGTTTAGTGCAGTAAACTTGGCAGCACTAAGGTTAGCAAAGCTCTGTTGTTTAAAGATGGCCGCTGACAGCTGTCAAGAAGCACGTGGCTGTCAGGAAACCACGTGGCTTTGTTTACAAACAAAAGCACGTGGTCGTGACGTCACGGTCAGGTGACTGGGGTCAATGACCTCAGTTGCTGACGCAGCAAAAATGCTGACTCGGCGTATTTAGAGCGCACCTAGCCCTACTACTAAGTTACATCAAGTGATTGTCATACATTTGCACTTCGGGGACTCAACGGTCAAAATTTTGCTGATATAACAATGCCAACGCAATTAGTTTTTCATTGGTTTCCGCAGTATTTCAGTTAGTATCCGCACCCTAGTACGGCTGATTTTCTCCACTCGCATTTTTTCCTGCACCTTACAGATACCTATGTGCTTTCTCTCCTGTGCTATGCCTATTTCGCTACTTCGTCCAGACGTATTTCAGTGATGCGATAGAGAATGGGGGTACTTGTTTGCTTAGCCGTCTAACCTCGTGCGACGGTAACGCTTGCATACTGTTGATGCTGACTGGACCCTGCCGACGCACTTCCCTTCAAGAGGATGCCGTAACGTTATTTCCGATTCCTTGACACATATTTCCAGAAGTATGTGACGGTGTTCTTTTACGGCCGGCCTGGGCTCGTGACAACAGGTAGTTACAACGCTCCGGACACGGAGAAGAGACGAATTTGGTAACCGCTCCTCTGGAGAAAGAACGATACGCTCTTTTCTGCATTAACTTCCAGAAAGGTAGACCAACTGTTCCATACCGGACGTCTCCATCTTCGCCAAGTTGCCGTGTTTGGTCCGCAAGAGTTATTATATTCCGCTCAAGTCTGCTGGCACGGCGGTGGGGACCCCGTATCCATCACCTGGGACACGCCACGTACTACGGCAGTGTACCTGGTTCTTGGAGAATATTCATCAATACAAAATGAAATACCATTTTACTGGAAAACTAATTGAGAACCTGCTAAGTCACTTCTAACAGAAATCACTTAATACCATAAAGAAGAATTGCAACAGTCTAATGCAACTTTGCTTAGCATGATAGGCCACGAAACGTATGGTATACAAGCAAGTGTCCTATTTTCTGCCGTCTGTTGTTTTGTGGCGGCAATATCAATATCTTGTGTGGTGATCAAGTGGTCTAGCCTGTCGTATCTCGAATCAATATCTCCGTTTTTTCTCCACTCATTTTGTGCTAAGAGTGCAGTAACAACACGGTGTCGAGCCACCCACTACTTTAATTGTGAGGAAGTCATGCATTCCACCGGGCCATGTGAATTCAGTGCATACAGCATCGATAGGAAATTACCACATCATATTATGATGTATTTTTCCCTACTTGATCGAGTTTTCCGATGCTCCTATTGCAAGCGAATCTCACCTTGAACCATGAAATTTGTATTTCTCGGTCGTCTTTCCTAGTATCTAGAATCACCTTGCGGTGGGAAGACAGGCACAGACTTCGATTATATCCAACAATGTTATCATATCCCTAAACATTATCACATGCTCCTTGAAGTTTTGTAATAAACGTCATCTCATTTCTTCCTTCATATAGTAGCGAAATCCGCTACAGTGCGTTTGAATCTCCTGTTATGTTGAATTTTCGTTCAAGCCTTGATTTTCATGCTCCTTTTAGCTGTAGTGTTAAAGGAACACTTGTACGAATATTCAAGAACGTGATAGCTTGCATTTCGGTTCAGATATTTCAGGTTTCCAAAACATAGTAATAAAACATTACAAACTGAGCCACACTCACCCCATCTATCACTACATTAGGGAAATATTCATGGGGAACAATATTTGAGGCCCACGTCGTGTCGACTGGGCAAGGCACATACATAACCCTGAGCTGAAAACCCTCCCTTGTAATCAGGTAACAAGGGCAAGACTACATCTATTTGAAATAAAAGAAGATATGGTTTATACCAGGGTTTTTATTAAATAAATATGAGAGAAAAATTTAAACCAAGAGAAACAAATCACAAAAAATAAATAAGGAAATTAATCGTAATACTCATGGACATATCTTGTTCTTTTTCACATAGTTGAAACATGGCGTGAACTCAAGCTGATACTCTTCAAAAAAATATTGATACGTAATTTAAAATGCTCACTGCCCCTCGGCACATCGCTGTTACATTACCAGCAGCTTCCTTTCATCATAAACTTTTCAACCAGGTCGCACGTTTTTCCAGGATTCACATATCCAAGGCACTGCACCACATATTACCTCAGGCAACTAACAATGTGAAACGTTAGCACAACAATAAGCCGCGCCGAAGAACAAAAAGCAGATAAGAATAACGGCAGATGAGACTGAGCACAGCCTCCAAGGACCAATCAAAGCCAAGACAGATCAAAGAATACTATAGGTACGCCCATGAGCAAATATGAAACCAACATGGCGGGTACTCAAGCTGAGCATTAGCCATGAATAACAAATAAAATATATAGCTGTGCGCTGAGAACAAACAAGGCGCAGAATTAGAAAGATAAATACAACAGGTCGATCGACATATCATCCTTTTCTCCCCCACACATCCAAAGTCACATGCGTACCACATTCACGCACACACAATGAGGGTATCGGGAAAATAAAACACGAAAGGGCGTTCAGATTTCGTAGTCAAATACAAACCATAAATTACGACTCCACGGTCATTATCAGCGGGTCTCACGTACTCAAATGTTTGCGTGCGGCGTGCAATTACACATAAGGTCAGAACTGAACATTACTTTATTCACATCACTGGCATGTTGCGCCTTGTACAACCTGGATTGGTATCTCCTGCGGTCGAGACAAGGGGCACATCATGAGGATCACGCAGTATTAAAGCACGCAGTGCACCAAATCATAACCAGAGAGACCCTTTTTCAATTATCACAACAAGACCACAAACACATTCATTCAAAGCACATCGTACGACGGAGCGGAAAGGTGTATGCCATCGACCGTAACATACGGGAATAACTGGTCACCAAATCCAAATATAAACCGAACTATCACATACCTGTGATTATCAATGGTAAAATCGAATGGCAGTTAGCGTGAAAGGTCCAGGCTTGAACACATTGAATTAATATTTAAAGCATAAAAATGCCAATCCAAACATAGCGGCAGCCATTGCTAGTATCCGTCACACGTAGAACAGAAGAACTCCACAGAGTACAAATTATCGCTCCAGCGAAACGAACGACCTCACAGATAAAAACATAGCGTGTGTTGCTCCCTACTGGACGTCATTAGACTGACACATGCAAAGATTGAAAGACAAAGCTGAAGGAAGCCATTTGCATAATTAAATGACAAATCGTGGAACATGCGATAAGCATGATTCAAACCAAGCCATATCATTTGTCGCCATCATTATGTCTATGACATCAGTATTTGGAGGTGAAATGAATGCGTCTATGTTATGGAAGGTGCCGTCATCTGTATGCTCTCTTTCAGCTTTTCGAAGGTATAATCAGGATTAGTGGCTTCTGTGTTGCATACGGTCTCCGTTAAAAACAGCAATTAAGACGTAGACTGATAAATTACATGGTAGTATGGATCAACTTCTTTGTATGAACCTACCGTCCTATATATAGGTCGGCTCTGTTTGTTTCCACATCAAAGCTACGTAATTACAAATAACCAAACTGTGACGTAATAGAATTCCACACTGAAAATGATAACAAATTACAAATACAATACGTATGTTTGCGCGACTGTATTGAATTTTTATAAACGAGTTCCCATTGTTCAGCATATCTCGCTGACTGTCGGGAAGCAATGTTTTCAACTTTATTAATATCTGCTACCCTGTGATTCTCTCAAAACAACCTCAACAACATGGGCTTTTACAAAGAACATTACCCGTCTGCCAGAAACTGCAGAGTGGTTGAACAAGATCAGATCTCCAAATCATATGCCGTCCTTTACGTAAGAGAATAGACCTATAAGGTTTTTAATAGATTTTTGCCGGATTAAATAGCTTGTATTTCAACTTTTAGGTTGGACCACTTCTCATGCATTATTAAAAAGAAGTTATCTGTGAGCTCGCACGTTCCTAAATCGTCAGAAGTTTCTAGCACGTGATATCGTGATCAGTGGGAAAGGACAACATCCACGTAACAAGTGATAGCTTTTCAAATGTATGACTACACTGAATTTGACATGAGGTGTTGTTTACGGCCATGAGTACGTTGATGTGTAATGAGCTTTGTGCATGGGATATCTGTTAGTGGAATGTTCAGTTGTAGTGGAGTTGAGTGTTGAACTATTGCTTACATCGTTTTAATTTGTTACTGTAGTACGAGACCAGGCGTGAGCTACGTGGATCATCGACCTCCAGATGGCGGAGCACCTTGTTTCAGATGTGATATCTGTGCCAAATACTTCAGCCAGAAGGGCAATCTAGCACGCCACTTGCGTACTCACACCGGAGAGAATCCAAATTGTTGCATTGTGTGCGGAAAATCCTTCAGCTATAAAAGCCATCTTACAGTTCACATGCGGATTCACACAAGCGTTAAGCCATACTGCTGTAATGTCTGTCGAAAAGACTTCGGCCAAAAAGGCCATCATACAGTTCACATGCGTACTCACACAGGAGAGAAGCCGTACAGGTGCCATGTATGTGGTAAATCCTTCAGCCATACAGGCGGTCTTAGTGTTCATAGGCGGATTCACACAGGCGAGAGGTTGCTATGGTGCAGCGTCTGTGGCAAATCCTTCGGGCAGAAATGCCATCTTACTGATCACATGCTTACTCACACTGGCGAGAAGCCGTACAGTTGTCATGTCTGTGGCAAATCCTTCGGGCAAAAAGGTAGCCTTACAATTCACATGCGTACTCACACAGGAGAGAAGCCATACAACTGCCATGTCTGAGGGAAATCCTTCAGCCGTACAGGCAGTCTTAGTGTTCATAGGCGGATTCACTCAGGCGAGATGTAGTTTTGGTGCAACGTATGTGGCAAATCCAATGGCTAAAAGGCACTCTTACGGTTCACATGCGTACTCACACAGGAGAGAAGCTATGCAGCTGTCATGTCTACGAGAAATCCTTTAGCCATACAGGCAATCTTAGTGTTCATAGGCGGATTCACACAGGCGAGCAGTCGCTATGGTGCAACGTCTGTGGCGAATCCTTCGGGCAAAAATGCCATCTTAGAGATCACATGCTTACTCACACTGGAGAGAAGGCAAACAGCTGCAATGTCTGGGGTAATTCCTTCAGCCATACAGGCAGACATAGTGTTCTAAGGCGGATTCACACAGGCGAGAAGTCGCTCTGGTGCAGCGTCTGTGGCGAATACTTCAGGCAAAAATGCCATCCTACTGATCACATGCTTACTCACACTGGAGAGAAGCCACACAGGTGCAATATCTGTCGCAAATCCTTCGGGCAAAAAGGCAGACTTACAGTTCACATGCGTACTCACACAGGAGAGAAGCTATTAATGTGCAATTCTGTGGGAAATCCTTCGGGCAAAAAGGCAGTCTTACAGATCACATGCGTACTCACACAGGAGAGAAGCTTTACAGTTGCAATGTCTGTGGGAAATCCTTCGGCCAAAAATGCCATCTTACAGATCACATGCGTACTCACACAGGAGAGAAGCCGCACAGATGCCATGTCTGTGGCAAATCCCTAACAAGAACGGCATCCTAGCAGGTCACATGTGGACTCACACGGGTAATAACCCTAACCGCTGTGTTATCTGTAGTAAGATCTTTTGAAGGAGAATTCTACTCTCGAAACACGTACAGAAGAGATGCCATACTGCTGAAATTTTCCTCGGATACTACCGGCACTAAAACAATACACCATTACTATTATTAGATAAAGACAAATGTTGAATGAAAAAACCTCGTTTTACCTGCTAGATTTTGCAATTGCAGCACATACATCAATAATATATAATGGCAATGTTTGCTCCAAAGCTGAGTTTTGTGCGAGTTGCCATACTGGGGAGATCTCCAGTAACAATGTAAAAAAAAGGGAAAATGTTCCACCTTTTCAATACAATAACACTGTTGCACAAATCAATTTAGCAACATATATAATTTAATTTATTAAGGGACTGGTTTCGACATCTGTCCATCTCCTCATCAGCCTACACAAAAAATGGCAAGATGTTAACACAATGGTAGCACTTATGACACTTTTCTTGTTCATGTAGAGGTTCTTGAGCACTCTTGCTACTTTTGCTGATCTTGAGGTTAAAAGGATGTAGTATAGTTTACAATTGTTGTTATTCAAGGATTAAAATTTTGGTTGCTAGGTAACAAATGATATAATTTTGTTTTAGTAGTTCAAAACGAGGATAGTGGTATATATAAAGACTCTTAGAATATGAGACTATTAGTACTGATATGGATTTTTTGATATCTAAGGAAAGGAAAGAAAATAAAAAGTAAGAAATAGAAAAGTGAAAATGGTAAGGTAAGTATTATTATGAGGTTCACATTTAATTTAGCCTTGTCATGAAATACGAGAGGAAGTAAGCACCGAATACTGAATATAGGTAGGGGATTGGAGGGGGTAAGGGTGTAATGGGAGTAGTTTAAGGTGGGTCAGGGGGGTGTTGTGGTAAGAGCAAATAGCGTGAGAAGGTGTTGTGTATTACGTGGAAGATTGAATGCCTACTGGTCAACTTGAAGCTTTTGAAAACTAAAATAAGGAAGTCAAAAAGAATGTTCGGTTTCTCAGAGAAATCGTGAAGGTTTTTGGTTAGGATTAAAATATTGATCAAGGTGTATTAAACAATTTTCAGTGATGTCAAGAAGAGGGCCTTTGTTTAGGGTACTGATAATTTCAATGTCTTGGTCTAATGTAGTGAAGATGCCTCCTCCTCCCGTGGGAAATTAGAACTTTGGCGCGAGATTTGAATTTGTAAACAAAGCCACGTGCTTCTTGACAGCTGTCATCGACAACAACGTATCGCTAACCTCACTGCTGCCATCTTGACGGGCCTAAACCACACTGCTGCAACTAAACTTCACTAGCGCGAGATTTGTATTGGTAAACAAAGCCACGTGCTTTTTTGACAGCCACGCGCTTTTTGACAGCTATCTTTAAACAACGCATCGCCAACCTCAGTGCTGCTATCTTGACGGGTCTAAACCTCAGTGCTGCCAACTAAACCTTACTAGTGCGAGATTTGAATCGGTAAACATAGCCACGTGCTTTTTTGACAGCTGTCTTCCGCCATCCTGCTTCGCAAACCTCAGTGCTGCACTCTTTACCTACTACCTTTCAAAAGTGGTGGCGGCAATTAGAAAAATTCTACGTGCTCTTCTTTGGAAACAAAACCACGTGCGTTTTTGACAGCCGACAGCAGCCATCTTTAATGAACAGAGCATCGTGCTGCCCTCTTTATCTCTCTTGTTTGGAAACAAATCCACGCGCTTTTTTGGCATGCAGCCATCTTTAATCAACAGAGCATCGTGCTGCCATCTTTAGCTACTTACGTTTGAAGTGTGATGGCGGGCAATTTGAAAAATTCTATTTGACATCAGCCATCTTTAGTCAACAGAGCATCGTGCTGCCCTCTTTAGCTACTTACCTTTGAACTGTGGTGGCGGTAAATTCCACGTGACAGCTCTCATCTGCCATCTTGCATCGCTTACCTTTCCGCTGTACAGCTGTTATCCTCCATTTTGCATCGTAAACCTCAGTACTGCCCTCTTTACCTATTACCTTTGAAATGTGGTGGCGGATAATTTGAAAAAAATCCGTCCGCTGTCATCCGCCATCTTTAATCAACAAAGCATCGTGCTGCTATCTTTAGCTACATACATTTAACATGTAGTGGCGGCAATTTGAAATTCTATCCAGATGCCATCTTTAATCCACTGAGTACTGTGATGCTATCTTTAGCCACTACTTTTGAATTGTGGTGGCGGATAATTTGAAAAAAGTATTCCGTTCGCTATTATTAACTTTAATGCATTTGCGAACCTAACCTCTCATCTACTATCTTGAAGGAGGCCATCCTTAGTTTACAACAAGATGCCCCTCCCGACGCTAATTACTACTTAGAGGTTACTACCCAAGATGGCGGTGGATGTTATGGGTACCTCCTCTACCACCTCCTCCCCTACCTCCACCGCCTCCTCTATCTCCCGAAAAGTAACAGAAGTAGCGAGAATGATTGCGGGTACAAGATGACGTAGATGTTTCACTACTTCTACAATCATCTGTCCATTCTTATCGTGTAAAATTCAAATACCATCCTGGAACAAAATAATGTAGCCCTGAGTATATTCGTTTGTGAACGGAGAAATAAATCACGTTAAGGGAGGGAATCGTCATTTCCTGTTCATGTGTGTGTTAAAATGTTCAATATGTGCTCGCAAGAATTTGGAAGGGTTGATATTTTAAAATATCCGGTTATTAGTTTTCCGGAAAGATAGAATAACCCTATGATAAGGGTAAGCACGACGGTAGCATATGATGAGGTAGAATTATTCTGATTAAAGAATTGGCTAAAAACTTCCTGATGTACATCCGTGGCAGTGGTCGGTAGTTAACTTCCAAAGAATCAAGGATCAGGCGTTCAACCACGTACCAGAACACTATCACACTGTTAGTAAGATATTTAGGTATTATACACAGTTATCATATATCCTCTGAATTCGAACAATCCCAGTGGCTGGTCGCCATAGACTGAAGAGTGTACACCTTTCACCCTTGTGGTGCCACTACATAATCTAATATACACAGTTGCTACATTGTACTCTGTGTGTTCTCTTACTTTGCGATTTCCTTTCAGATATCTGTGTTCAAGACTGTATTTATGTTCACCTAACCATGTGCTACCTTCATTGGGTATAAATTAAACTCAAATGTTTTTTCTGAAAACTTTTAATTTCATTTTACAGTTCTGTGTTTTCCATTACTGTTCAAAAGTCTGCCAGGTTCTTTTCAAGTATTTGTATTTCTTCTTTATTAGAATCGAAATTTATTTCTTTTCTTTATTTCTTTCTATCTTTCTTTCTTTCTCTCTTTCTTTCTTTCTCTTTTTATTTTTTTATTTATTTATTTCTCCTATCTCAACCCGTTTACCCTACAGGGTCGGATCTTCCTGTTCCGGGGTTATCTGAGAGGTGAAAGAAGGTGCGGGCTGAATGGGTCTATCTACGAAAGTCAAAGATTCTTTTAAAACTTAGGAATGAAGGTTATATTTCTTTTCAGAAAATCGAATTGCTAACAAACAAAATTCTTCACTTTGCGAAAGAACACGGAATCTGGTACAATGACAATTTTGACTCCAGAATAGAGAACCCGAGAATAGATAATTTACAGGTTCATTGAGATTCAAGCTCCAAATTTACAATTTTACAACGTCACTAATGCAGCGATTAGTTATATAAGGCGGGATATATCCCAATAAATAATTTTTATCCAGAGCACTTTGCTCCAACCGTTACAATTTACGGCCTTCCAAAGGCACCACTCATCATTAAAAAAATCTCAGAAAAGAGCTTATGAGCTCTCCAAATTTTACCAAGGAGGTTGGCTCCCAATTTCTTACAGCCAACTCAAGGGAAATTTACACAAACCTTACAACTTTTGGCCTCTCTAGGCCCAACGTACTATTGACAATTTAGTTAACACAGGCGTATCTAGTACCCATGCTACCGGGCCTTCGTGAAAAAGAAGAACAGGTTAAATTACTGGCCCAAACTCAAAAATATATGGATGCGACACTTGCGCTCCTGGAAAACCAAGATTTGAAACCCTACTTGGGCTTATTACCGACGTAATAATTTATAACCTCTCCGTAAATACTTTAGTACTGGCTGCATGGCTATTGAAATTTGTTTCTTTAAATTGGTTTGCCGCTACGTTATTCATCAAGTGATTCATGGTCTCAGATACCATGGTTTTCAATACTCATAAACATGAATTTCCGCCGGCTTTAAAGGTAATTAATGTGCCCATCTGTGGTGTATGGCCAGACGGTGCCTTTTTCCAGTATTCTTCTGCATTCTAGTTTCGTCCGTATGAACTACCTCGCCACTCGCTCCCCTCCACTGGGCATGTATGCGCACGTGATCATTGCGGTTATGGACTGTCTTGCAGGCTTCTGGGTAGTCGCCATTATCGTTCTGAGAGTGAGGCGAGATGGAAGGGCGGCGTGCTTCTCTGCTTGGCGGGATGGATAGTGTAATTATCATGGACCCAGTGTAAATTTGTTTGATAGGGATTACGCCCTCGTGAACTTCGAAAGTTTTCTTTAAATTTTTATTATAATTTCATCTTCATCGCCTGGAAATTGTGACTGCCTTCTAAGGATTTCCTCTAGCATACGTAAGTAAGGATATGAAGCTGAAGCTACTTCTCGACTACGGCAAGATGGTACACTGTAAGTGTTTTTCCAACTCTCCGTGTGGTGAACTGAATGTTTCGAAAGGTGAAGTGCGTACCCAGACATAATGTAAACCACCTTTGTTTACTGTAAATTAATATTAATTATTTTTCTTGGAAATTGTATATTTAATACTTAATGCTTGGTTGTGGCCTGCTAGGCCTAATAGGTAGGGGTTAACACAATGTTTTGGCAAGGTTACTAACCAAGCGAGTTGCCACAAGGGTGTGGGGTTTACGTTCGTATTCCATTTCAATTTTAACTTCGTTTCTTTCTTCTGAATTAAATTTGAAAATTTATGTGCTTAGTGTTTTCGTGGTAATTCGGCGTTCTGTTTTCTTTTGTCTCTTAATATGTATTTGCGTATTGTTGATTGGTGGCCTGTGATTGGCTCTTTTCCTTGACTGACCTGGTGTGTTTTCGTTGCCATGGGAATGCTAATGTTGATTGACGGTGATGCTGATTGTTGATGTAATTTAGTACTGTGGGTGGTTTAACCTGCTTTTCTTTTAATTCAATTTGGCGTTTTTCCTCCCTGATGGCTCGTTTTCCTACCCGTGTCGCGGACCTGGTTATTATTATTTTGGGGTAAACTTTTCTTGAAACTTCATCGCGATATTCCACCCTTCTGGTAGAAGCTCCGTGGAATATACTCCAAATAACATTTCAGAATTAAAAAAAGCAATTAAGTGAAAATTGTTTCTCGGTCTGATAACGTATATGATGGTGGTATGAATCTTGCCATGAAATCTATTGGTAATTAAAGAATATATAAAGGTTAAAGAGGTGTTTCAGAATTTCGTGTAGTCTTTGTTAATTAATTAATTAATTACGTTATTTTCTAATGAAACGGTCCACCGTAGTTTTTTAAATCTTTGAACACTAAGATTTTTTGGTATATTTCCAGTGAGGATTATTTTATTAAAATTGTAAGCTTCTTAAAGTCTATTATTAAATCTCCCTTTGTGGTTGTTGTTTTTGAAAGTGGGTAAGTATTATAAAATGATGACCAGTTCTCCATTTTATCCCCCCCTCTTGTGTCATCGGTTTAATTAATGGTGAGTAGTTGTTAATTTTTCTTACTTGATATTTGTTTGGACTCTCACGTTTCCACAACTCTGATCTGTACTTATATTTTTCATGTATGGTCAGAGCATTTGTGCTGTCACTTGGGGTAATTATGTAATTAATTGCGCTAAGTACAGCTTGTGGCCCGATCATGCCGAGGCTAATCCCACATCACTGAGGTGACTAGAAAGAAAGGTTAATTAAAGCTTTACAGGAAGAGAAACAGTTACAAAATCGTAGTCGCCTAAAGTTAAATTGAAGGGGAACTCGAGAGGGTAACGCACTCTCTATCCCAGTTTTACAGTTCAAGCCTTTATTAAATGTTACATTAGCAAGAAAAAGGTTACATTTTAGGAACCAGAAGGTTACATAGTAAAAAATTAGTACCTTCTCCTCGGGGCAATTTGCGGAGATAGCTACAGAGATAGAAAATTGGTGGCCATTACCTGGGCTGATGTTCTGCCTGCCGAAGAATGAGGCACCCCGCCTCCTCTCTTAACACACACACTCAGATATTCGAAGATGAATAAGACAAGGTAACATGAAAAGCCGCAGATTATATCCCCGAGACGAGGGTTCGCAGAGGCTCTGGATTAAATCCGGACACACTCTCTCATTTTTATTGGCTAAACAAGAAGCTACAAGAAGCTTACGATTGGCTGAAAAATAATTACAGAAATTTTTTTCGGCCAGACTCATAAGCTGGCGGGATGAGAAGGAACTGTTGCAAACCTGGAAGTACCGAAATAAATGAAAGTTAATTTAGTTGAGAAAACCTATAAACACAAAACATCTTTAAATCACTAATTCTTCCACCTTGAACCAGATTGCATGACCTCAGTTTTTATAGAGACATCTATGGAGAAAAGTTCAAACTTCTTGATGTACACTAAATGAAAACAAATAAATCCAATCAGTTTAGGAAACTTTAAAATAAAATATTACTCAGTTTTTCAGTAGTAACATTTTCTTGTCAATGTCCCAACTTTATGGATTAGCAGTTTCACGTTTTGTTCGGTAGATAGTGTTCTTTAAGGCGCTTCTTTTAAATGTGCGGTGTAGAGGGCGTACCTCCCGGTACAGACTTCCTCATAAGGTTATTCCCAGCTGTAAAACAGCAGAACTTTGAAAGGAAGGAATGTTGGAATTTCACAGATCAGAAATTACTCCCTGAAGGTCCATTTTTAGAAAAATAACTTGTAAAACTAGTTTGAAGCCTTCTTGCAGTCGTAGAAGTTTGACAGACACAGTTCAAATCTGACCGCAAGTGCGGCCGCCGCTGCCGATACCCAGGTGATGTCCCCCGGATCACCCAAGAACCCTCAGATACACCTCTCCCGCTACAATGAAAGGGGTAGTCGTGAGTAGTATAATACAGGGATTCTGCGGCCTCCTCCTCCTCGGGCTCCCAGGGGCCTCCTCCTCCCGAGGGGCCCACTCCTCCTCCCAAGGGACCTTCCCAGGGGCCCGTGCCTCCTCCTCCTCCCGGGAGACTTCCCAGGGGCCTGCTCATCCTCCCGCGGGAAATTTGAATTGGTAAACAAAGCCACGTGCTTGTTGACAGCTATTATCGACAACAACGCATCGCAAACCTCAGTACTACCATCTTGACGGGCCTAAACCTTAGTGGTACCAACTTAACCTAACTAGCGCGAGATTTGATCGTTAAACAAATCCACGTGTTTTTTGACAGCTGACATCCGCCATCTTTAATCAACAGAGCACCGTGCTGCGCTCTTCATCGCAGTAGCTGCAAATTCGTCACCTGTCATCCGCGGTGCTGCCATCTTAACGGGCCTAAACTTTAGTGCTACCAACTTAACCTCACTAGCGCGAGATTTGTATCGGTAAACAAATCCACGTGCTTTTTTACAGTTGTCATCCGCAATCTTTAATCTATAGAGCACAGTTCTGCCCTCTAGCTACTCACCTTTGAAATGTGGTGGCGGATAAATTGAAAAATGCTTTCTGACAGCAGCCATCTTAAATCCAGAGAGCACCGTGCTGCCCTCTTTAGCTAGATACCTATGAAATGTGGTGGCAGGCAATTCCACGTGACAGCAGCCATCCTTAATCAAGAGAGCACCGTGCTGCCCTCTTTGTGGTGGTGGCAAATTCCACGTGCTCTTGTTTGGAAACAAACTCACGCGCTTTTTGTCATCCCCCATCTTTAATCAACAGAGCACAGTGCTGCCCTCTTTAGCTAGATACCTTTGAAATGTGGTGGCGGCAAATTGTATGCGAACTTGTTTGGAAACAAAGCCACGTGCTTTTTTGTCAGCTGTCCTTCGCCATCTTTAATCAATAGAGCACTGTGCTGCTAACATGCGGGCAATTTCGTCAGCTGTCATCCGCCATCTTTAATCCACAGAACACTGTGCTGCCCTCTTTATGACATGTAGTAGCGGGCAATGTAAGAAGTTCTGTTAGATGTCATCCGCCATCTTTAATCAAGAGAGCACCGTGCTGCCATCTTTAGCTAGATATCGTTGAAATATGTTGGCGGATAATTTAAAAAGAAAAATTCTACAGCAGCCATCTCTCGACGCTGATTGCACAAGATGGTGGTTATACATGACTCCTTAAAAGTGCTTATGCAAGATGGCCGCTATACATAGGTTCTTACGAGAGGCCCTTGGGATGCTTGCGCATGATGACGGTTATACAAGGCTCCTTATGAGACACCCTAGGGATGCTTGCGCAAGATGGCGTTTGCTCTTATGAGGCGGCTTAAGGGTCCTTGCACAAGATGGCTTTAGACGCCCTAAGGACGCTTGCGCAAGATGGCGGACGAAAGATTGCGGCTATACACGACTCCTTATGAGACGAATTAAGGGTGCTTGCGCAAGATGGCTGCCGCTCTTATGAAGAAAGCTAGCTTAGAGGCTAACGTGTCGTGCTAGTTCGATTCATTAAATTTAGGGCTTAAATGCAAAATGTTAAATATCTCGAGAACGGTGCACCGTAGAGCAAAACGGACAAAATTTTTCTGCCAAGTACCCAGGTTCGCAGTATGAGGAACAAGAAAACATAGTCTACTGATGGGATCATCGGTTCGGTTCCTACTTAGGCCCTTTGGCATTTGCTCTGTTTAAGTTGGTATTGAAGCGAGTCTTCGTAACATGATCAGGTCTAGCTATGGTAGAGAGTATAAGGTACCGTGCTGGTTCGATTCATTAAATTTGGGGCTTAAATTCAAAATGTTGAATATCTCGAAAACGGTGCATCGTAGAGCAAAACGGACAAAATTTTTCCGCCTAATACGTGGGTTCGCAGTATCAGGAACAAGAGAAACATAGTCTAATGAAGAGATCAACGGTTCGATTCCTACTTAAGCCCTTTGGCATTGGCGGCTATCTAATTCTACAAGATGGTGGCTGCTCTTATGAGACACAAGATGGCTTGAGACGTCCTAGGGATGCTTACGCAAGATGGCGGTCACAAAATGGTAACTATACATAGCTCCTTATGAGACAGCCTAGGGGTGCTCGCACAAGATGGCGGCTACTCTTATGAAGAAAGCTAGCTTAGAGGCTAGTGCGCAAGAATACGGCTGCTGTTATGCATGCGGTGGAGGGCAATTTGAAGTTCTATGTGCTTAATCAACAGAGCACCCTGCTGCCCTCTTTAGCTGAAATGTGGTGGCGGATAATTTGAAAAATTATTTTGACAGCTGTCATCTTTAAGCAATGGCGACCATACATAGGCTGTTAAGGCCTTATCATTCTCCTCCTCCGTTTCTACCTCCTCCTCCTCATCCTCCGCCTCTTATGTCAAGGCATAGCTTAATATCGAACAATTTAAACCTGCATCGCGAAGGCAAGCGTGTGCAGCGATAAGATTATTGTGCATGTTTAGACTTGCGGAACATAAGAAGAGTAGAATCAAACGCTGTACTCGATGCAGCATGTGATCAGAACATTGATTGATGTGTTCAGAACACGAAATAAGTTATCAAGTCTAGAATCGAACACTTTACGCAATACATCATGTGTTTAGAACATGTCAGGGGATACCCTTGTTCTAAGAAGATCAGATTGAAACATAACAAGACTAGAATCGAACACTGTAATCGATGTTGTTAACTTCAACATATGATCAGAACATTGTTTGATGTGTTCAGAGCAAAAGTACAATTTTAATAATGATTTGCTTAGTGTAAAATCAAAAAAAAATTTGGAAACTGTGCATATATGGCGTAGCTAACTCGCTCAGTAAACGATATTGCAAAACTACAACTTCAATGATTTGCTTAGTGTGAAAATCAAAAACACACTGTACACATATTGCGCAGCTAACTCGCTCGGTAAACGATATAGCAAAAGTACAACTTCAAATGATTTACCTTCCATCATTCGTCTTGTGTGAAAATCAGTCGAACAAGTTATCGCATAAACATGTAACATGAAATATAATTCAGTCTGTTGGCATGGGATACAAGCATGTAGCTTATGCGGGAAGTAAAATTAAACAGAACGCGTTTGCTATAAGAACTCTGCTTACATTTAAGTCCGTAGCTGTTGAACAAGTTATTACATAAATATGTAACATGAAATATCGGTTCGGAAACATATTGTTTCAATCTGTTGACATGGGTTACAAGCATGTAAGTAGTATAATACAGGGATTCGGCGGCCGCCACCGCCACTCGAGGGGCCCTCCCAGGGGCCTCGTCCACCACCGCCACCCGGGAGGCCTTCCCAGAGGCCCATGCCGCCTCCTCCTCCTGGGAGCCTTCCCTGGGGCCTGCTCCTCCTCCCGCGGGAAATTTGAATTGGTATACAAAGCCACGTGCTCTTTGAGAGCTATCATCGACAACAACGCATCGCTACCCTCACTGCTGCCATCTTGACGGGCCTAAACCTCAGTGGTACCAACTTAACCTAACTAGCGCGAGATTTGAATTGGTAAACAAATCCACGTGCTTTTTGACAGCCACGTGCTTTTTGGCAGACAACAACACATCGCTAACCTCAGTACTACTATCATGACGGGCCTAAACCTTAGCGGTACCAACTTAACCTCACTAGCGCGAGATTTGAATCGGTAAACAAATCCACGTGCTTTTTGACAGCTGTCATCAGCCATCTTTAAACTACAGAGCACCGTGCTGCCCTCTTTATCGCAGTAGCTGAAAATTCGTCACCTGTCATCCGCAGTGCTGTCAACTTAACGGGCCTAAACCTTAGTGCTACCAACTTAACCTCACTAGCGCGAGATTTGAATCGGTAAACAAATGCATGCATGCGAAATCGATAGGTGATGTGTACACGCTTTGAAACATGGCTATTCTTTGCACTTTAAATATATGGGTATAAGTTATGCTAAGATAGCAGCACAATCTAGCGGAAGAAGTTTAGTAAGAGATTCGATGCATGCAAAATCGATAGGTAATGTGTACACGCTTTGAAACATGGCTATTCTTTGTACTTTAAGGTCATGCGTATAGGTTATGCTAGGATAGCAGCACAATCTAGCGGAAGAAGTTTAGTACGAGATTCGATGCATGCAAAATCGATAGGTAATGTGTACACGCTTTGAAACATGGCTATTCTTTGTACTTTAAGGTCATGCGTATAGGTTATGCTAATATAGCAGCACAATCTAGCGGAAGAAGTTTAGTACGAGATTCGATGCATGTAAAATCGATAGGTGATGTGTACACGCTTTGAAACATGGCTATTTATACTGCTGCTCTGTTCCCAAGATTTTTAAACATAGCTAATCCTAATGCTGCTCTTAACGACGTAGAGCCAAGGATTGATTACGTGACCGTGACGTCACAGCCACGTGCTCTCGTTTAGTTTTGCTCTACGATGCACCGTTTTTGAGATATTTAACATTTTGCATTTAAGCCCCAAATTTAATTAATCGAACCAGCACGGTACGTCATACTCTCTACCATAGCTAGACCTAATCATGTTACGAAGACTCGCTTCAATACAAGCTAAAACAGAGCAAATCCCAAAGGACCTAAGTAGGAACCGAACCGTTGATCCCATCATTAGACTATGTTTTGCTTGTTCCTCATACTACGAACCTACGTAGTAGGCGGAAAAATGTTGTCCGTTTTGCTCTATGATGTACCGTTTTCGAGATATTTATCATTTTGCATTTAAGCCCTAAATTTAATGAATCGAACTAGCACGACACGTTAGCCCCTAAGCTAGCTTTCTTCATAAGAGCAGCAGCCATCTTGCGTAAGCACCCTTAAGGCGTCTCGTAAGGAGTCGTGTATAGCAACCATCTTGTGTCCGCCATCTTGTGCAGGCATCCTTAGGGTGTCTCTAACCATCTTGTGCAAGGATCCTTAAGCCGCCTCATAAGAGCAACCGCCATCTTGCGCAAGCATCCCTAGGGCTTCTCATAAGGAGCCTTTTATAACCGCCATCTTGCGCAAGCATCCCAAGGGAGTCTCATAAGTATCTATGTATAGCGGTCATCTTGCAAAAGCAACTTTAAGGAGTCATGTATAGCAGCCATCTTGTGCAATTAGCGTCGAGAGATGGCTGCTGTAGAATTTTTGTTTTTAAATTATCCGCCACCATATTTCAAAGGTATGTACCTAAAGAGCGCAGCACTGAGGTTTGCAATGTAAGATGGCGGATGAAAGCTGATAAAAAGCGCGTGAGTTTGTTTACTAAACAAGAGCACGTGGAATTTTTCAATTTGCCGCCACCACATTTCAAAGGTATCTAGCTAAAGAGGGCAGCACGGTGCTCTCCTGATTAAAGATGGCGGATGACAACTAGCAGAACTTATCAAATTGCCCGCTACTACAGAGGGCAGCACGGTGCTCTGTAGATTAAAGATGGTGGATGACAGCTGACGAAATTGCTCGCATGATAGCAGCACGGTGCTCTATTGATTAAAGATAGTGGATGACAATTGTCAGAAAAGCTCGTGGCTTTGTTTCCAAACAAGAGCACATAATTTTTCAAATTGCCGCCACCACATTTCAAAGGTATCTAGCAAAAGAGTGCAGCACTGAGGTTTGTGATGCAAGATGGTGGATGACAGCTGTCAGAAAAAACCACGAGAGTTTGTAAAGCACGTGGAATTTGGCACCGCCACAAAGAGGGTAGCACGGTGCTCTCTTGATTAAAGATAGCTGCTGTCACGTGGAATTGCCTGCCACCGCAGGTATCTAGCTGAAGAGGGCAGCACGGTGCTCTCTGGATTAAAGATGGCTGCTGTCGAAAAAATTTTTTAAGGAGGCTTCTGGTGATATAAGATTTTTGTATCAGTTATTAAGGGAATGAAAGATAAAAGATTGATTTCCAATCTCATTCAAACCCCTAATCACGAAGTGGATGTAGTAGCAATAAGTGTTCCTAATATTAAAGTGTGGAAAATAAGAGCTTCGCAGGAGTGGTGAAGATTAAAAAGGAGTACAATCCTATTTACGGGGTACGAACCTATTAGCTGATATTCAGCTTACCTTTTTGTAAGGATTATTGGTATATCTAGGTGTATGAAGCACGAAAGTTTGGGATACTTTAGGGAATAGTTTAAATCTATTAGATGTAATGAAGGTAAATAATTACATGACTTACTCTATCACAGTAATCCTTTTTATCAGGCACTTCATTGTAAAAAACTTGTATGTATAAACGATATGGACTGGTGCGAGGTAGTATTCGTGTTATAATGGTTCAGTAAAAAGGATTGGCCTTCAAGGGGGTGGAATGTTTTGAAAAAAGGTGCACATTTTTGCATTTTTGGTTAGCAGCAGATTTTGGAAAATTTGAAATTATAAAAAAATTGATTGAAATAGGTATAGACCATAGAAATTATTAACAATTTTAAAATTACCTGAAATTTAAACATTTTTAAATAAAGGCCGTAGTTGAGATTTATTTTAGATTGGTTGATAATTTTAGTAAGATTTTTTGGTCAAGTCTAATAATTAAATATACATATAAATATATTATTAATTACATATAGAAACGGTATATTAATTAATAATTTATTAATATACAAACCCCCGATAATGTTAATAACAAGTATACTTGAGAGACAAAAAGAGGATCTTATAGATATTTCTATCATTGTAGGGGGTATATGTCTACATATACATTATATATAAATGTATATATTAATAAATGTTTATATAATATATATCTGAGATATTGGGATAAATATATAATAACCTATATTCATTATCTATTTAGTTTTTAACAATATATTAAAGTATTTATTATTATACATGCATTTATATTAAATATACCCATTTAAGTATATATTTCAAGAATTATATATAAAAATATACTATGATTTGTTATTTTATTAAATATTTATTACGCTCTCCCGAAGTCTTGTTTTTTTAATTTCTATTTAAGAGTGAATTTTTTAGTGTATAGTAAATATGCTCCATATGTTACGTGAGTAAGTGAATATTTTCTCGTGTAAGGGGCGAAAATACGCGATGAAAATCCTACGCCAGGAAATAATCAAAACGGGTTTATTATGTTGTATCTAATTAATTTTCTGATGTTATTTTTATTAATAATAATATTTTTTGACCCATTGTTTAATTATGGGTTTTAAAAGTTTTATTCTTGCTTAGTTGTTTACTTTTTGTATGTTTTACATGTGAATTTTTGAGAAAATAGATTTATAATACTTAAATAGTAGAATGTATTTGCAGTATTTAATATTATTTATCAAGGTGACTTGGAATTAGTAATATAATATGTAGCCGGCTAAAGTCGTGCCAGCCGCCGCGGTTATACGTAGGGTTAGAGTAAACATTATTAGTATAGAAGTTAATAAGTATTTACAAGTTTAAAGGTAGAAATTTGAATTTATGTAAGGCTTGGGAAGATATATGAAGCTTTGAAAATTGGATTATAAACTAGGTTTAGATACCCTATTATTCCAATTGTAAAGATTTTACTTGAGTAGTAATAGTTATGTTCTTGAAACTGAAAGAATTTGGCGGTGTTTTAGTCTTTTCAGAGGAATCTGTCCTGTAATCGATAGTACACGTTATATTCGACTTGGTTTTGTTTTCAGTTTGTATACCGCCGGCGTAAGATTATTTTTTTTAGAGGGATAATTTTCTGTAACTCTTATTAGAGTGAATTTCATGTCAAGGTGCAGCTTATAACTAAGTAAGAGATGGATTACAATAAACAAATTTAAATGAATCTTGCATTGAAAAATTGGTGCATTTGAAGGTGGATTTGAAAGTAATATTGTTATATTATGATAATGTGATTTTAGGTCTAAGACAGGCACACATCGCCCGTCGCTCTCATTATAAGGTGAGATAATTCGTAACATAGTGGATGTACTCGAAAATGTATCTAGAATGCAAAATAAAGCTTAAAGTGAAGCGTTTCATTTACACTGAAAGGATGCTCATGCGATTCAAATTATTTTGAAAGTATCAATTTAGAATAAGTGGATAGGAAGATATGTATTTAATTGAAATAACATTAATTATTATGTTATAGTATAGTAATAGAACAAATTTATTTATTTATAGTGAAGTAGTACTGTGAAGGAAAATTGAAAAAAGTTGAAAATAATTTTTTATAAAAGTAGATTAATATTGTACCTTGTGTATCAGGGTTTATCAAAATTGGAATAGAGATTTCTTTTTCCCGAATTGAAAAGGGCTAATTTGTTATGTTGGTTAGTGTAATATTATTATCAAAAATAACAAGTTTTTAAAGAAATATTAGTCGGTTTTTAAGATATCTGGTTCTCCAAGAAACGAATTTAATTCAGTATTTAATGGTAGTTTTTATATTGGTGTATAAACTGTTAGTTGAATGTAATATTTTAAGGGATATGCTTTAGAATAGAATTATAATTATTATAAGAATTGTAAAGAATTGTAGGCTTTAAATTAGCCATCAGTTGAATAATGTTGTAAGTTATTTTATTTTAATATAATTTTATAATAATGTTAAACTGGATATTGGAGTGAGTTAAATAATATAAGTTTAACTGTAATAATGATAAAATTAGCATATAAAAATGTAAGATATTTGTTGAATGTTAATTTATATAAAGGAACTAGGCAAAATCTTAATGTTCGCCTGTTTATAAAAAACATGTCCTTTAGAGATGTATTTAAGGACGGGCCTGCCCCCTGATAGTAATTAAAGGGCCACGGTATTTTGACCATGCAAATGTAGCATAATCATTAGTCTTTTAATTGAAGGCTTGAATGAATGGTTTGACGAAACATTAACTGTTCCTATATAATAGATAAATTTTAACTTTTGAGTCAAAAGGCTTAAATGAATATAAAAGACGAGAAGACCCTATAGATCTTTATATGAAATTATATTTACCTTGTTTAGTAGTATTGTTAATAGGTATATTATCGTATTTTGTTGGGGTGGCACAAAGATAAATGTAACTCTTTGTAATTTAAACATTGATTTATGGATATTTGATCCGTTAATGACGTTTATAAGATAAAGTTACCTTAGGGATAACAGCGTAATTCTGTTTGAGAGTTCATATCGACAAGAAAGGTTGCGACCTCGATGTTGGATTAAGGTGTAGACGGAAGGACCAAATATTCAAAATAATCTTTGTTTATAGTGATAATACTTTCACAGAGAAGTGCATTGGATTTAGAATTAAAAAATGTGAGGGTATTACAGGTAGTATTGTTAAAAGAGGTTTTAATAAGAATATTAGGAGTTGTTATATTAATTATTTGTGTATTGATTGGTGTGGCCTTTCTTACGTTATTGGAGCGTAAGGTTTTAGGGTATATTCAAATTCGTAAAGGACCCAATAAAGTAGGACTTATTGGATTACCCCAACCCTTTGCTGATGCAATTAAATTATTTTCTAAGGAGGGGACATATCCTGTAGCGTCAAATTATTTACTTTTCTCCTGTTTTTATATTAGCTTTGATAACTTGGATAATTTATGACTACTTTGTTTACTTTTTTACTATGCACGAGTTTGGGAGTTAACACTGTTATAATTGCGGGATGATCTTCTAATTATAATTATGCATTATTAGGGGATTTACGGGCTGTTGCTCAAACGATTTCTTATGAGGTGAGATTAGCATTAATTTTATTGAGATTTATTTTTTGGTTGATAATTATTGTCTTATAAGATTTATGAATTTTCAAGGGTATGTATGATTTATGTTTTTAACTTTCCCCCTCATATTGGCGTGATTTGCATCATGTTTAGCTGAAACTAATCGGACTCCTTTTCATTTTGCGGAAGGAGAGTCAGAATTGGTTTTAGGATTTAATGTTGAAGATAGAAGAGGAGGGTTTGCTTTAATTTTTTAGCTGAATATACTAGAATTTTTTATAAGAATGTTATATTGTATAATTTTTTCGGGGGAGATGTTTCATCAGATTATTTTTTTAAATTAACTTTTTTAGCTTTCATATTTATTTGGGTTCGTGGAACTCTACCTCGATTTCGTTATGATAAGGGAGACAAGGGCCACGAAGGGCGTGAAAATGAAAACTCTCCAGGCCTCGAGTGTTCTAATTCTGTAGGTAAGAAGGGAATGCTTCGAAAATAGTAGGTACTGCATTCTCCTTCAAAACAAATTTATTCATGGACCGATCAACAATTCCGGTTTGAAATGTGCTGAACATATTCTGTTGTAAGGAGAAGGTATCCAATTTTCCTTCTAATGGCCTTAATCCACTCTGTTCTCCTTTCTTCATGAACAGGAAACCACAGGAATAATTGACGATAAACAACATGGCTAACCTAAAAATTCTTACGAAATGTGGACTCCGAAATACTAGCACAATAACAATGGAGGTACGGTAATACAATATACTGTACTACATACTACAAGACATAGGTAGTTAGAATATTACCCGTGAAATGTTATTCCAGGAATATTTTTGGATTTCCGATTCGTGCAACCATATGCACAACACGACATTGTAAGAGCTACAACAACATTAACTAAATATTAGTACATTTTTTACGTTTTAGCGTGTCTTACAGTGTTTACACCTGAAAATTCCCGCAATTACAATTTTGCGTCCACCGTGTTCACTTCCTTGAGCTGTGAGATATTTGCCTATTTACGACCACGCCCCCTGTGTAGACCACTGTCATTGGGCTTCAGTCTCAGAGCCCCGAGGTATTCTTAACTCCCTGGTTAAGATGTGGTATTAAGGATCGGGGAAACCACATAGGCAGACGTTCCTTCTCTCTTATGTATCCACTTTGGGCCAGACCAGGGGTGTGGCACTTCATAGGGAGCGTCCCAAGCAGTTCCGAGATGGGCCCCTCAATATCCGCCAACTAGTGAAAACTAAAATTCCCTTTGGGTGGCATTAAACATGCAATTGTGAGCGACACAGCAAATTCAAAACACCGTTAAACGTTGCGCGCGAAGGGAACTTGGTCGTACGGCAAGTAATAGTGCTGGTTAGACGAAAATTTGTTGAGATTCTTTCGCATTGAACGAGATTTTTGATCCAGTATGCCACATCATAAACGGTGTGTTGCGCCAGGATGTCAGGAATACGCTGACAGGTTAAAAATACAGTACTTTTTAGGTTTCCGAAGGACACTGCTAGGTAAGCGAGTTTTACTTAAGATACAATTTAAGAAGAATTTTGCATCCTATTACAATATTCAGGGGGCCAGTTATTTCGTACATTGAATAGAAAGTATTTCTGATAAGTTGTCTGAAGACAATATGTACTATCTTGAAGTCTACTTTTCTTAGGTGCGATTATTGCAGCTCCCTGTGAAGAAGCTTTATGACATGAGATATCTCTGTGGAAAGCAGACGAGAACATTTCCATCTTCAACTTTCTTCTGAATGTGAGGAGAAATCATTGATTGAAGTGGTTTCATTGACTCCAGGACTCTCTGATATGCAGAAAAGGCTGCAGGGTATGTATGATTCAGCAGGGTGATTACATCTGGATTTTTTGTGTTTGTATTGAAGTTCGTTTGCTGTGATGTTATCTGTATTTTATACAGGACATCTATCTGCCTAACATCTTACTGGATTTGCTGTCCTCGATGCCAGTTTCACACAGAGAGAAGATTCCCAGCTATCTTCCACTGAGAGGAAGTTTCAATGTACATCAGAAGCAGGAAGGGGAATGAACGTTGCTCACGTCCGCAGGATTTACCTCCACATTGCCCTGCACGTGTCCCCCGGGTGGTGCTAAGCGAGCAACAACAAATCGGCAGCCAAACTATCAACAGACGTTGATATCCTGGCCAAATGGACTCAGAGAGAACTTCTGCTAATGGTCCTTCTGAGGACCAACCTGCAAAGATACTAGGATCTTCTTTACGAATATGCCAAATAAAAATCGAAGGCATATCCAGATCGAAGAGTGAACATCTTTCTAGAATCCTTCTTGAAAACTACATCGATTTAATGACCATTCAAGAAACTCACACTGCGACTGAGGAACAGCTAAGATCGAGAGGAAATATTCCTGGTTATATCGCTATTGGGGCAACCTACCACCAAACGTATGGGGCAGCAACCTATGCTCGTTCAAATCTACGAGATGTTCGGCTCATTTCAGCAACGGTAACTGACGATGTTCACGAGGTAACTGTTGACATATCGGGCATCAAAGTGGTAAATGTATATAAACCAGCATCTGTGGCTTGGTCAAATGAAGTGCTCCTCCAGCAATATATGTCGGAGATTTCAATAGTCACCATCTGAACTGGAAATATGATGCAGGTGAATGTGGCTCTCAACTAGTCGCCTGGGCTGAAGCTAATAATCTACACCTGGTTTTCGATGTGAAAGATAGAGGAACCTTTAAGTCAGCCCGCTGGAAGAGAGAATACAATCCTGATCTTTGCTTTGTCACTGAAAATGTAAACGGTATTCTCCTGCCTACTGCAAGGAAAGTAATGGAAAACTTTCCCCACAGTCAACACAGACCTGTCATGATAACTACAGGAATACAAATACCTTTGGTTAAAAGCACACCTCGACCACGCTGGAATTTCAATAAATCCAAGTGGGATTGCTTTTCAGAAGATCTTGACAAATGTGTCCGATTCATACCGCCTATTCAGTCTAACTTCGAATGTTTTGCTGGACTTATTATCTCAATTGCCAAGAAATATATTCCAAGAGGGTTGCAGAAAGAGTATATCCCTGGATGGAAGGAAACTTGTGAGACACTCTATGAGGAGTATTTACAGGGTGGAGGTCCTGAAATAGCAAGTGCTCTGTTACAGAGTTTAGATGAATCTCGACAGCAGAAGTGGAACAATACAGTTGAGACTATGGACTTCAAACAGTCCAGCAGAAAAGCCTGGAGTCTTCTCAGGAAACTTACCGGAAGCAGAACCTGCCACAAGAGAAATGGTTGCATCACCCCCAACCTAGTAGCTGAACATATTGTTAAAATGTCACGAGCGCCCTCTGATGAGAAACATACCGTCCAAGTAAAGAAGTTGCTCAAACAACAGAAAAGCAACTTGCAGCACAACTCCATATACTCGGAACCATTTTCACATCTGGAAGTAGATACTGCTATTAAAAGCCTAAAACCTGGTAAAGCTGCTGGCTTTGATGGGATATTTCCTGAGTTTCTGATACATAGTGGTCCAAACACAAGGCTCTGGTTGGCTAAATTCTACTCTAATATCTTATCGTCTGGGCATCTGCCAAATGAACTCCGGGTAAGCAAGATCATTGCAATTCTGAAACCCGGTAAACCGGAAGACCAAGGCGATAGCTACCGACCAATAGCATTGCTGAGTGTTTGCTATAAACTCCTTGAGAGACTTGTGTACAACAGAATTAGTTCGGCCATTAATGAAGTGATCCCAGTAGAGCAAGCTGGATTCAGGCAGAACCGAAGCTGTGTTGACCAGGTGCTAGCACTAACAACTCACATTGAGGCTGGTTTTCAAAGGGGCTCTAAAACATCTGCAGTCTTTGTAGATCTAAAGGCTGCATATGATACTCTGTGGAGCCAAGGGTTGATGTTGAAGCTGCAACGAGTTATCCCTTGCAAAACTGTAACCACACTGATCAACAATATGCTAACCGAAAGGCTCTTCCGTGTTGTCATGTATGATGACATTAGTCGTCTTAGGAAACTAAAAAATGGCCTTCCCCAGGGATCAGTATTGGCACCTCTTCTATTCAATCTCTACATATCAGATTTTCCTGAGACAAAATCAGTAAAATTCTCTTATGCAGACGACCTAGCCATTGCCATTCAACATCCAGATCTCAGCCATGCCGAGGCCATCCTGACGTCTGACCTGGATACACTTAGCTCTTACTTCCGAAACTGGAGACCACAACCCAGTATGAATAAGACAGAATCTGCTTGCTTACATCTCCACAACAAGTTGGCTAATACAAAACTCCAAGTACGCTTCAATGGCTCAGTGCTAAAGCACAATCGTAATCCAAAGTACCTCGGGGTAATGCTTGACCGAACCCTATCTTATAGAAAGCATCTTGAAAACCTCGGATCTAAGTTGAGATCACGTAATAATATTCTGTTTAAATTGTGTGGAACTTCATGGGGTGCTTCAGCGGAGACATTACGACGTACTGCGCTTGGCCTCGTGTATTCTGCAGCTGAATACTGCTCTTCAGTATGGCTTAACAGTTGTCACGTGAAGAAAGTCGATGTACAAATTAACACCACCATGCGTATCATCTCTGGTACTCTGAAGCCTACTGCAACGCACTGGCTGCCAGTCCTGTCCCACATTGCTCCACCAAGCCTGCGACGTTCAAGAGCCCTTGTTCAAGAATATAATAAGATCATGTCCAATCCAACTCTACCTATCCATAGAGATGTTGCAGATCTCTGGAGACAAAGGCTGAAATCCCGTAAGCCACCAATGAAAACAGCTAAGAATCTAATGGATGCTGGTTTCATTTTAAAAGAGGAATGGAAAGAGCAATGGATTCGTACAGCTCCGGAGTGGCCAAGCCTCTTTAATCCAAACCACGCCCCAGCTGGTTTCAGCTTGCCAAGAAGAACATGGGCATCACTAAACAGGTTCCGCACAAATTGTGGAAGATCTGCATTCTCCCTTCACCAGTGGGGCTTCAGGGACTCTCCAGCGTGTGATTGTGGTGCCTTAGTCCAGACCATGCATCATATAATGGACGAATGCCCTCTGCGTGCTTATGGTGGAGACCGAAAAGACTTTGCTGATGTCTCAGTATCCCTAGTGCAGTGGATAAACAATTTAGATATTCATGTGTAATTGTTCCCTACTTACCTTGTATTCTTTGCAGGTTTTTCTTTTGTATAATATTGTATATACTTGTCCATTCTGTAAATTCCATACGCTTAATAATAAGAAGAAGCAGGAACTATGGTCAATTGATTGTTATCCGTACTGTGATTTCCTGTATTAACTTCAAGGGACAACATTCTGTTTAGGGTGTGAGCATTTAATGTAGCCTTGTCTAAAAATGTTGGAATGACTCGTGGGTTATTGACGCTTGTGTTGCTGCTTTCTCATTCCTGAATGTATTTTTGATTCAAATGAACTGTCAATAGGCTTCTCTCCACTCAGTTCTTTGCATTAACTTCAGACATTGAATTGAGCATCCAGTGGTCCATTGGGGTATTTAAGAGTAACTTCTTGTGTCAGAAGAGGAAAATTGAATCCTGGGTTTCAAATAATTAATGGGCAATTGTTGTATAACTTATATAGTCCTACCTGGAGGGCAAAAATATAATATCCTTGCTGGGCTCAGTGGCTCAGACAGTAGAGTGCTGGCCTTCTGAGCCCAACTTGGCAGGTTCGATCCTGGCTCAGTCTGGTGGTATTTAAAGGTGCTAAAATATGTCGGCCTTGTGTCACTGGCATGTAAAAGAACTCCTGTGGGACAAACTTCTGACACCTCAGTGTCTCCGAAAACCAAAAAGTACTCAGTGGGACGTATAAACAATAACATTATTATAATATCCCACTATCTCTTCAAATCTGTGTATTCTGGCATAGCAATGTTTTCATACATGAATTAGGCCATTTGCAAAGTAATTAATCAACATGCATTATTTCATTTCATTTGTATCAGTTTAAGGACCTGTTCCTGAAGACGTTCTCAATTCAAAGGATAGGGTACGGGTCTAGGTATTAAAAGTCAAGTAGACAGTCTTGAAACTTGTAAGAGAACATCTTTATGAGTCATATGATGATTCTTGAGCTCTTTCGAATATAACACCCAATGACCCGTCATTATCTTGGTGCTATTTGAACTGTTCTCGGTAACTGGTGCAGTAACCACTCTGTATCCTATGGCACAGAGTGCTGTTATGGCTGCCGATGGTAGAAATAAGTGTGGCCTAAGTTTTATAGCATTATAATGTACTTGAAATACGTAGTGCAATATGGAATACCTTGTAGAGAAGAGATGTGTTTACTGCAACAGCCAGGGACGTAGTGCAGATTTTATGTTGAATACCTTGTAGAGGAGAGATGTGTTTACTGCAACCTGTCAACCCCCTTAAGTACATTTACTCTTATAACCTATTGTAATTTACCATGCGCCATTCTCCATACCTCAAGCACACAGTACCATTTCCATTGGCTGAGGTACAACAGGATATGGCATCATTCAATTCAGTCAAGTGAAGTACATTCCATTACCAACCCACGAACAATATAAACAAACTAAATGCAATCCGTAACGAAACAATGTACAGTAGCGGAGGATACAGCACACTCACAGCCTTGAACAGTTGTGTTAGCAGGGAAGGATGTCTTGAAGAGGAATTCCGCCAAGTACCCTGCAAAGTGCGCTTTCTTCCTGCCAAATCTCTTAATGGAATCCATGCTGTGCTTTAAAATGTCAGTGTCAGCTTTTCGCCACTCTCCAACATAGAATGTGCTGCTAAAGCCCTATGGAATGATAGTGGCCTGACAGCTGCCTCCACACCCTGTTTGCTACATCACAGACCAATGGTTTTGTTGCCAACAGTAGCCCAACCAATCCAGACCAGTAGTTTTGTCGCTAGCCAGACCTAACCAATCCAGACCAATGATATATGAATTCACCTTCTCACCGGTGTTCAGCAATGAATGCGCTACTGTACGATCGGTTCTCAAGTTCAAAATTTGGCACTGCGCTGAAACAAAGGCCACATTAACTGAGCATATGCTCTGCCAACAATTGATGATACTCCCTGTGTGACTCATAAGTTGCTCCAGACTGTAGTGCTTTAATGTAACCCAGCACTCACAGTAATTTTGTCATTAATGAATCCAACACTCCCTATCAGTAATTTTTATACTGACATTAATGAGTAGGGTACATTGCTGCACGACCTAAAAAAACATTCTCATTAAATGATTTCCGATGAACCGGAATCTATCCTGTCACTACCAGTTACCGTGGAAGACCTACGGCCAGCTAGAAGACATTGTGACTAACAGTAATATTTGACTACACCATGGTTAGCGCTCTTTGCACTTGGTTATACTGACAACCATGTTGAACCACTGTCAGTTAACACCCTGAGTGAAAAACGGTACAGTGGGAAGACAGTGTGACATCACTATCATTATGACAATACCCTACTCTTAAATTAATATTACGCAAACTATCTGGGCTAATTAACGTGAATTTCATGTTAGAAATAGAAAAATCCTATTAAGTTGCGAAGCTTTATATATATGCTGTCCAATACTGGCTATGGGGAGAAGGAAGGGAAGCTGCATTGGACATCTGGATGAACAAGGCTATTTATTTCTCTGTTATAACGTTACATTTCTATTGTTTTCGCACGTCTACTCCCTCCTTATAACCTAATGAATAAGTCTTAATAGGATTTGACGGTGCCTACAAGTGAACTGGCGATGTTCGGCTTGTGTACTGTAACCAAGATTCAAGGACAGTTGTCATGAAGGAAGGAGGCCAACGATGAGAGAAATACTGTAACTCATACCTACATTCATCTTCATTATTGACCTATGCATCCGGGAAATAGTGGGTTCAAATCCCACTGTCGGCAGCCCTGAAGATGGTTCTCCGTGGTTTCCCATTTTCACATCAGGCAAATGCTGGGGCTGTACTTTAATTAAAGCCGCTTCCTTCCAACCACTAGTCCTTTCGTATCAAATCGTCGCCATAAGACCTATCTGTGTCGGTGTGACGTAAAGCCACTAGCAAAAAAAGGACTGTTATGCCTTTCAGCGCTCATCCTGCAAGTCTCAGTTAATTTAAAACATCTCCACAATCCTCTATTTGTGGTCTTGTTTACTGCCATGCATCTTATCTTTAGATCATTACAAACCGACTGCACCGGGCGAATTGGCCATGGGGTTAGAGGCGTGCAGCTGTGAACTTGCATCTGGAAGACAGTGGGTTCGAATCCCACTGTCGCAACCCTGAATATAGTTTCCCATTTTCACACCAGGCAAATACTGGGGCTGTACCCGAATTAATGCCACGGCTGATTCCTTCCAAATATCAGGCCTTTCCTATCCTTATCGCCGCCATGAGACCTATCTGTGTCGGTGCGACGTAAAGCAGCTAGCAAAAAAAAGCTGACTGTAACAATAATCGTCTTGATCTTCCTCTGTTTCCTGTACTCTCCACGCCAAAGAGCATTATTCTACTGTGTAACCTATCCTCCATTCGCCTCACATGACTCTATTACCGAAGCCAGTTTATCTAACTTACTCTCAACCATTGATTGCACCTTCGCTTCCAAAATGCCAGTGAAAATCTTACTGGGTATAATGATCCTAAACCTTCTTACTGTCTATTGCTTAGAACGTTTCTTAATTATATCCGTGTTCTTCTGTATAACTTTGTTGACAGGGAGATTCTGTGCTCTTATTTGTCTCCAGACCAGAGGTCACTTTCTCTATAATATGGCTGTCCTAGGTGTCCAGATGCTTAGGTCACTGCAGGTCAGATAGTGGTGTGTATATCATCAAAAAATTCTAAACAGAATAACCAAAGGATCATCCATGCACTTACATTTCTAGGCTCACTTTATGACTACGAAATGAATGCATATCTTTTTTATTAAACACTTTTCTTTTGGATTGGTACACTCAACATTAATTCTTATACATTGGTTTCCATTACAGATGATAAAGTCAAGAGAACGGATGAAGCGGAAAAAGGTCTCGCCAGTGTTGCAGAATTAATATGAATAAAATTATGTAATGGTTCCAGCTTTTCAATACATACAAGCTTAGTAATGTAAGGTTACATCACTAGTTGATCATAAACGGTACCGCTTTCGACTCAAATTTCGGGTCATAATCAGCCCATCACTTAAAACAGAAACAACAACGCACAGATAAATAACCAATAATGTATATATGTTTCACCAGACGTAAGTTCAGGTGGAGCAGTATAACATATGTGACAGAAGCACTGTGTTTTAAAAGTTTCTATAATCTTGAAGAGAAGATTAAATATCTCCAGGAAACAATCTAGGAATCGTTACCAGACGTAAGTTCGTGTGGAGGACTTGTGACTGTATGTTTTAAAAGCTTTTAAAATTTTGAAGAGAAGAAAGATAAATAGCTCGAGGATCAGTATTGTAGTTGTATGCTTGCCGTATGAAGATGTTGTTGATTAGCCTTGTGTCACCTGGAGTGTGGTTATTGATACAGGGCGAGCTCCAGAATTTTTCACGACAGTCAAGTGGAAGGAGATGGTCTTCTCAACAGAAAACCTTCGATTTGCTGACATGATGTTTATGAATTATGTCACATACTTCCACACAATACTTCAAATCAAAATATCTTTATTTGCAAAATGAGGTGTCTACCTCGATGGCAAATGGTACACAAAAATACATTATTGTCAGGCACTAAATATTAAATTAACAAGAGAAGAAAATTTTCCTATAATACAATATTATACAATTTACGCTAACAATGTCTTCTATTAAACACACAGCTCATCCTTAATAAGTTTATATTGTTTACAAAATTCTACTTATAATATCTCCTGTACTACTTACAAATATAGTCAACTGATATACGATATGTGGAATTACTTCAAATGATACTATACAACTGGTATAAGATTAATATTTACATTGCATTTATTTATTAACTTTTTTTTACCCGTTCTGGATCCTAAGTAGCATAACGACCTGCTGCGTCTTAACCAGAGCCCCTTTTGCCACCACTTTTCAGAGTTCCTGAAGGGCCTTCACAGCTACCGTAGCGGCCCAGGGCCCTCGAAGTCCCCACTGTACTTCACCCCTACTTAAAACACCATATAACACTCCACGAAAAATTCAGGTCTTAGCGTGTGTTCCAGCATTTGGCAACTCGATGGAGGTTAGGTACTGTATACTTTCAGTTTTGAAATATCATTTCATTGATCCCGTTTGTTGTGCCTTCTAGTTTGTTCGTAGAGTGCAAACATTTGCTATTGGTGCTGTAATATATATTTTGAGTTATTTTGTGATTTTATGTGATGTGAGTAGCCTGCTTGTGCAAGACGAATTTCTTTCATTCCAGGTTTAGTTCTTCAAGTTTTACTTGTTTTTTGAGAGCATGGGGTGAAATTAGAACCATACGCGTTCTTATTGTGAAGAAATATTATGATCATGAACTTACCTCACATTGAACTACCTAGCTGTTGCGAGTAAATATGTGTGTGTGTGCTTCTTACCTGTTGTTTCGAATAAGTGAACTCAAAATATATACAGTGTGCATTATGCTGTGTTTTACTTCTTCCTTTCCTTCTCCTGTTTTCCATTTCCATACACAAACGTCGTGGGAAGGGTTCAAGGAAAGAGCAAAGAATGAGGTTATGTTAGATCGTGATTTAGGTATTATGGGCGTTTTGGGGTTTTATATGAATTGCATTAACATTTTCAGTAATGAATGTTGCATTTATTATTGAATAGATGTAAATTTACATTGAAATGCGAACGGTGAACCAGCGATACAAGCTAGCGTAATAAAAGGACTGCCAACATAACAAATAAGGTAGTAGCAATTTACTTTTCAAGTAATAGACACGATAAAAGCTTGTGATACAACTTTCCTACGGAAATGCAATCATTATCCATATCACAATTAAAAATTTAACGAAGTAACAGCTATCATTATCAAGTTTATTACGAGGTACTATAGTGGTATTTATTTCCATACGTTGGCGGAGAAAGAGGGGCCAATATAGCTTCCATGACCTGTTTCCTCAACGTATTTTATTATACAGGAGTGACGGGTCTATTTCTCTTACATGATCCTTGGGCCAGGCCGTTGCCTACGAGATACACAAGGCCGGGAAATACAGCACACTGGACTCGTCCTCGAGATACTTCCGGGATGTGCCGCTAGAGTTCTCTTTACTGATCTGTCTCGCCCGCTCATTGCAACACGTTCGAATATGAAAAACTGTAAGAATTCATTAAAACTAGTAATTTCAGAAGGCAGCAAACAGATATGAGATCAAAGATAGACCAAGAGCAATTCTTTGACTTATTTTCTACAACGTATTTTTTACAATATGCTTAAACAAAATAAGTAATTCACGAAAGAAGCAGAGAAATGTGATAGCGAGTTTGTCACTTCTTACGATTCCTTTAATTGTGCCTCAGAGTATCCGGTAAGCGGACCGAGATTGCGGTCATAAATAACTTTGGGTTTAATCGCCCTTTCACCAATTATCAGCGATCCAATCTTTTCCTCCGCACATCTGATATTTTGACATTTGTATTGAAGCCGCTGTTTGGTGAGCGATGTTATGCCCGTTACGAAATATTTGGCGTCGTTTCACCGTATTTATCTTTTTTCTTCCCCTAAAATTAAATTTGTGTTCGCCTGTGTGGTGTAGTGGTTAGTGTGATTAGCTGTCACCCTCGGAGGTGCGGGTTCGATTCCCGGCCCTGCCACGAATTTTGAATAGTGGTACGATGGGCTGGAACGGGGTCCACTCAGCCTCGGGAGGTCAACTGAGTAGAGGTGGATTCGATTCCCACCTCAGCCATCCTCTAAGTGGTTTTCCGTGGTTTCCCACTTCTCCTCCAGTCAAATGCCGGGATGGTACCTAACATAAGGCCACGTCCGCTTCCTTCCCTCTTCCCTGCCTGTCCTTTCCAATCTTCCCATCCCTCCACAAGGCCCCTATTCAGCATAGAAGGTGAGGCTGCCTGGGCGAGGTACTGGTCTTCCTCCCCAGTTGTATCCCCGACCCAGAATCTGAAGCTCCAGGACACTACCCTTAAGGCGGTAGAGGTGGGATCCATCGCTGAGTCCGAGGGAAAAACCGAACCTGGAGGGTAAAGGGATGAAGAAAGAAGAAGAAAATGAAATTCGTATTAACAGGAATAAAGCTCCTAAATGAACAATTTTAACATGCTTTTCAATTTGGTTTTCTTTTTGGTCAAGTTCAGATACCGTAAAACTTATTTTCTGATTTCATTACCCGTATCCTACTTCTCAATTTACAGATTGTTTTCTGTAATCTGGTATTTAATTTTCTCATCCGTATACTTTTTAGATTTAACAGAGATACTCGTAGAATTTCCTTGATATAGAAACGAGACTTGTACTCCTTTTTCGTTTGTGGCTGACGTATGAAGATAAGGTATGTTTATCGTTATCCGAATCGGCACTTTTAATAAATTTTGATGGCAATACATCATATTTGAGAGCTGGACTCTTCCTGCGTGTGACATTTTCCTGTTTGAAACCAGAAGGAATTTAAGTTGATGTGCTTAAACTGAAATCTGTTTTATGAGAAGAATTGCTAGGTACCTAAAGAGATCCTACTATATCACCTTGCCTAAACATAGTTTGCATCAATTTCTCCCTTAAAACGCCCTCGGAAGAGAAAATATGGAACGTCAATTTTCACGCTTTTTTAGTGTCATCCGAAATACAGAGAGGTACACAACAGTGCACCTTCTTCTCAACCTCAGAGACACTCACCGTCAGAAACAATATCCACAATAAATTGCACAAAATCAACATAGCATCACAATTACTCCGCATATCACAATGTTGAAGTCCGCCAAGAACAGAACGGAATCTTGACATCTAGCGGCCAAACCGTGAACACGGTCGGGCCGCTTTTTCAGCAACAATTTAGTAGCTATGTCACGGCCTTGTATATCTCGTAGGCAACGGCCAGGCATAGCGCCACATTGCACAGATTGCTCTTTTCAAGAAGTGTCGTATACTTCGGAGTTGTCAGTGGTAATAAATCATTTTCTAAATTTAGCTTGTGCTACGGAATGATAGTAATCAAATTTGTTCTTCAAGCGTTTGTTTCAAGTGATTCAACTACATTAAAATATCTGATTTTGTTTCGAAGTGGCAGGTATGTTGTCATACAAGGCGCGTTTTAGCCAGTTGTACAGCTTAACCGTTGATGTGTTACAGATTTTCTTCATTGAGGAATTGTGATTTCTATCATTTTACAGTGTGTTCACAACCTCTAGCATATTGTCGGTAATGTTCAAGTTTCAATAATTTACTTTTGACAAACTTATAGATCTCAATTGGGAACTGTAAAAGTTAACACGAAGATTTCTCAGTTAGCCTACATATTTTTTTATTTAATATTTTTAATTTTCTGAAATTTTATTTTTAGATGGTAGTTTCAGAAAGAAGTTACAAAATGTAGTGTATAATTGTAATTATTGTGTTGATATGTTATTTATATGTGAGTGCGAATTGAAAGTGATGCTGTGAATGTTGAGTTTTTCTCTACACTGTAGGCTGCAAAAGAAGGATTCGAAATATTGAGAGTTGTTCCGTTTACGATATCTGTAATATTATCTGAATATGTAGAATTCTTGGTATATCAGTGGTTATGGAGGTTCTTCTGTATCGCATCATTACGCCACAACAGCTATATCCAGTATTTAGTCCTCATGTTTTACTTCACAGTAGGTTACTTCTCTTTTATAACATATTTCCTGATAATTATTATTTTTAATCGATACGGCCACCTGTGGGCCACGTTTACACAATCTTCCGTCTGTCACGCAGACTGTTACCCTTCTCTTTACACTCTCGCCAAAGATTCTTGAGTCTTTGACATCTTCTTGCTCGTTCTTCCACCGAGATGTTCCGTGGCTTCGCATGTTGCTCTTCAGACGCATCCCTCAATCCCGCAACCTTCTTCCTAAATGATGTCCTTTCTTTTATATCCTCCTCCGTGATACCTATTTCTGCCAAGTCATTGTGCACGTGTGTAAGCCATCCCGGTTGTTTTTTCCACCTTTCCTGCAGAAGAAGTATCCTGTTGGCCAATCTTTCAGGGTTCATTCTTTTGATATGTCCATAAAAGGTCAGTCTCCTTTTTCTCATCACAGTCGTGATTCTTTCTACTGTCTTGTAGAGCTCCAAATTCGATCTTAACCGGAATGTGTTTGGGTCACTCGTTGACTTTCTAGGGCCTAAGATTTTTCGCAAGAATCTTATTTCTCTTTTTTCAAGGACTCGGTCAGCCATCCTCGTCAAGGTTTCTGCTCCATAAATTCACTCTGTTCTAACCACTGTGCAGTAATGTTTTAACTTGGCCTGAATTGAGAGAGACTTGGACTTATAGGTGTCATGACATAGTCTGAATGCCAACTCCATCCTTCTCACCCTCTCCTGTAATCCCTGCTTTTCATCTCCATTGGGGGTGAGTATTTCTCCCAGGTATTTAAATTTTTGCACACACTGGATATCCCCATACAATGTAACAAGTCTGTCCATGTCGCCTTTTTTTTATAGAATCCATGAATGCTGTTTATTCGAAAGAGATTCTTAACCCTGTTTTGACTGCAACATTTTGTAGTTCTTCGACTTGTTTCTTGGCTGTTTGACGGTTGTCTGTAATAAGAATGACATCATCTGCAAAGGCAAGGCAATCCAACATCGTCGCATTTTTTCCACAACCTGATAATTATTTTGTGTCAAAGATCTTCTTTTGGGGCGACTGGCGGTGAGTTGGCGTGGGTTCGAATTCCGCCATTGGCAGCCCTGCAAATCGTTACTGTAGTTACCCCATTTTCACATTCATTTATCTTAATCTTCCTAATCCTAGCCCTTTCCGTTTGAAGTGTTAAGTGAGATATTAAACTATTAGCAACAAAGGAAGAAAAGTCTTCAGGAATGCATTCTGGCTCTGGAAAGTGTAAAATAGAGTTACTTGAAAGTAAAACCAATACTATATCAATAGATTAACCAGTGATGGCCAGAACAAGTAAACGTAGAACACTTAAGTAGTGTACCCTATGTTGAAATATACAAAATACAATTAACCATAGTTTCCGGAATAGATATCTTTTTAATTAGTAATCTGTTTCCTGGCAATGAGTAAGAATCGATGCAATTGGTCACAGGAACGAAGCTCGTATTACACGTGTAAGAAATTGTAGTATTCACTGTTAGTGCAGTAAGTTTACTTTTACAGTAGAATAACACAAAGTGACTAACAAACACTGCTCTAGGCTGAAATGAATTCTTGCTTGCTTGTTGTTTAAAGGGGCCTAACATCGAAGGTCATCGGCCCCCATGAAATGAATTCAGTGAGGCACCACTCATAGTATTCAACACAAGTTCCGTACCACCTGGGGGACAAAAAAACTGCTAAACATTTAACCCTACACTGCATGAATTTATTTATACCCACAAATCTGATGTGAAAATATTATTAGAGGGAGATTAGATATGTAACATCACATTAACAATATATTTTTGATGTATTTGATCATACTGGTGAGCAGAAAGGGAAAAATTCAGGAATGTGCAAAAGCGCTACATCATGCATTGAAGGCTACTTATGTACAAATGTTACCCCGTACAGTATACGAGCAGAATTACGGTTTATTACTTATAATAACATAGAAAACTAATTAAATGATTTTTAAACTATTAAAAGAGATTTATTACAAATAAATGAAGGAATTGGAAAATAATAGGTTGCTCAAATGGGTAGGTCATGCCCGCAGTTCAACGGTTGTGATAGCCTTTGAAACAATCTGCACTCTTTTTCAAACACAGTGCTGCTCGATCATGGCCATCCATCAACGGCTGCTAATTTCAGATGACCACCAGCCATAAGACATAGATTGCATGGTTGTTGGGTAACATTGCTCGGCCATCCATCCATATTTCATGTCACAGCCTGCACGGTTGCTAGGTAACAATGTCTGGCCAGCCATCTATAATTTACATCACAGCCTGCACGGTTGCTAGGTAACAATGTCTGGACATCCATCCACACCTTACATCACAGCTTGCGCAGTTACTAGGTGACACTGTCTGGCCATCCAATCATACCTTATACCACAGCCTGCAGAGTTGCAAGTGTTACACTTTTCTCAAGCTAACTTCCGTAATGCATATTTTCAGTTGATCCCCAGATATAAGACATTTATGTCAAAGGGAATTACGAATATATTTGAGAAAGGTAAACAAATCCATGTTGAGAAAACACAATATAAATTACAATACATTATTATTATTATTATTATTATTATTATTATTATTATTATTATTATTATTATTATTATTATGTGGACTTAATTCTTGGAGCATTAATGAAATAATCTTTAAATAGTACTTCAAGTCATTGCTGCCCATAATTTTAAAACGTGCATCTGAAAATAAATGCCTTAGCTGCATGATGTAGCAAAAACGCTATAATCATATTTCATGATTTTTTAGCAACAAATATTGTAAATTAAACATTATTAGACATTTATGCTAAAAGATAAGTATATTGTGGATAGTGCAGTATTTTTGTTAAACTTCAATTGTCAGCGAATCACCTAGAATTACACTTCAATGCTACTCATGCATGTGTAGCCACCATGACACCTGTCCAGCTGCCTCAGGCTAAGACAACATAGCACACAGATGGAAAAAATCATTGCCCTTAGCCTCCTGTAGCATAATTTCTGGAAGCAGAGATTTCAAAGATATTAAATACATAGCTAGGTTTGCCATCTTTTATCATATTACTGAACTACAAGAAGAAGAATATTATGTAGCGAAAACGCTACACCAACACTATGCAGTGTAGGGTTAAACCAATTGTTTGACAGGGTACTCCATTCAAGGTGCGCTCTGGTAAGCAGTCCTTGGTTGTGCCATTAGTCATGACATGCACAGACAAATAAAGATAGGACACTTAAATAAAGGTTGGTGGCATTTATTCAATGAAATGAGCTGATGGCAGTGTTTTATAAATTTTAGCCTCCAGGTCAACAGATTTTTCTTCTTCGTTTTCCATTTCCAGTCTTCTGGGTACAGTTGTGAATCAAGGACCTCCTCAGTTTTCTATCTCTCCACCACTCCCTTCCTTCTTCCAATATATTTTCTACACATACTCCCATCTTCTCTGTACTCTTCTACACCATATCTATGCACCTCTTCCTGGACATTCCCTGATATCTTTCTCCTATCAGTTTCTCTGTAAATACTCACTTTGGAACTCTATCCTCTTCCATTCTCATCATGTGTCCATACCATTTCAGCTTACTGGTCTCTATACTGTCTTGCAGTTTAGGGAATCCAATTCTGTTCCTGATTTTATCCCTTCATATCTTTCCTATTATTCCTCTAAGGAATTTTATCTTTCCCTCTTGGATTCGGCTTTCATCATGTTTTGTTGTTGTCCATGTGCCCGCTGCATATGTCATAATTATTGCGAAATGCAGTGGGTGCAATATTTTCTTGTATTCCTGTGGGATGTCCCAGTTCCAGACTATACTTATCTCATATTGGTAAAACCCATTGGCTTGTTCAATTTTCTTTCCACTTTCTTAGTTTATTTTCCCATCTTCTGCAATTATTCTCCCCAAATACTTGAAGCTTTCCACAACTTCAAATTTTCTTCCATTTACTTCAATATTCCCTCTTCCTTCTCTATTACATCTTGTCACCGCTGTAACAGAGGTTCCCTTCATTAACATTTTTAGATATGGCATTCCGCAGTGGAAATTTGTGTTTCTGGGAATGCACGCCTGCATGTCTGTATCTTGTGGGAGTGATTTACGTATTATGGTTTGGCTGTCCCATTAACTGCAAGTAGTGCCTAGTATTAAATATTAGTGTGTTTCGGCATTGAATTAAAAATCCTTCTGGAAAAAGACACCAGCTTCTCACGGTCATATTTTTGAACTATGTCGCGGAGCTTGTGAATATCATGTCTTTGAAAATGTTTTCTTCTTAAATTTATTTCTGGTGTAACTTAAAATTTAAGCCTACTAACAAGTTATGTGTTTTCCATTTGGGTCGAGTTAAACTGTCTCACTCATGTGAAGTTGAATTATTATTATTATTATTATTATTATTATTATTATTATTATTATTATGATTATTATTATTATTATTATTATTATTATTATTATTATTATTATTATTATTATTATTAATGCAAGCAATTTCCTTTTAAAATATTATGTAATGCATTATTAATTTCAAATTTATGTTAAAGGCAGTTTAACTACCATGTGAGTTTCTGCAAGAATTGTAAATTATTATCTGATCCCATTTTTAATACTAATTTTCTTTTTGCCTTTTATAATTTTATATTAACATGTAATTCTTCGAGTTATGTTATCTAACGGATTCCTTTTGTTTCATATCGTGTGTGCTTCCCATTGTTGCGCAGTGTTTTGGGGTTCTTTGTTCTGTCTCCTTGTTTGGTCATTGCTGTGGTGATGGCAGCCGGCGTGGCAGTTTTGTCTGTGGATATACACAGTGTTAGAGGTGTATTTAACTCAACTCCAAGTGTTGCTTGCGCTCTTTCTTTTGCTTTTTCATGGAGATATGTTTGTGGTTTTTTTTACATTTTAAGGTAACCGATATAAACTCAAACTAGTGGTTTATTTTAGTGATGTTCCTTACGGAAACTCAGTAGGACGTCTAGTAACCAGCAGAACTTAACTAACGCGGAGAATTTGTTAAAAGAAAGAAAATAAGAGTGTACCTGAATTTATTTGAATTTATGTTAATTTGTGTTTCCGGGAATGCACGCCTTCATGTCTATATCTTGTGGAAGTGATTTGCGTATCATGGTATGGCTGACCCATATGCTGTAAGTAATACCTTGAATTAAATATTGGTGTGTTTTGGCAATGAATTAAAAAATCCTTTTGGACCAAGACAGCTTCTCGTAGTCATCATTTTGAACTAGGTCGCAGAGCTTGTGAATATTACATCTATATTGCGAATCTTTGAAGATATTTTCTTCTTAAATTTATTTCTGGTGCCATTTAAAATCTGAAACTTAAGCTTGCTAACAAGTTATGTGATTTCCATTTCAGCTATGTCCATTTCCTTTCAGCTATTTTCCTTTTGCATCGGCCGATCACATTTCAAGTAGGGTTACTCTCCTAGTTGTTAATCTTGTTCTCATTTAAAACTTGTTATTCTTTATACCTTTTTTTTTTGTATTTTAATTGAAGATGACCTTAAATTTTCTTTCTGTTAATTTAATTTTAAACCCTAGTTTTGCTCTTTGCTAATTCACTTTAAAAGCTTAATTTTTTCCTAAACTAAATTTAGTTGTTCAGTTTTAAGAGGTGTCTTTCTTTTAATGGGTATTAGACTGGTACCGTATAGGTACGTATCCTGATCCACTTCTTCCAGATCTCTCTCTAGGTTTTAGGCTAAGTTTCCTTCCTTGTTTTTTTTTTTGGCCTGGTGTTTTATTTCTGTTATTGTTATCATTCTGTGTTATTACTTGTGTGTGCTCATTTCGTTACTCTTGCAGCGCCCCACTGCTATCGTAGACTTTTTTTGCACACTTATTTTGATTCCATATTCCTCTATTTCCTGATTCCATACAGTAAATAGTTTTTGTACTTTTATTTCACCTTCTCTCCATACTACTTTGTCATCTTACTATGCCCCCTTGGTTTCCATTTCTGTTGTCTTTTCTGTCTTATCATAATATTGACAGTCATGTTATATTACAAGGTAGTTGTTTAGTCTATTGACAAATAACCTAAGTAGCAATGACGGCAATAAAGTAATATATATTTCTGGTGTCTGTTTCAGTGTAAAGACTTTGGGAGTAACCAACAACCCCTGTACCTTCTAACTACTTTGGTTGCAGTGTGGAATGGACCTGGAAGTGAACATCAAGGAGGAACCAGCCTGGCTTGAAGAAACAACAAATGCATCACTTGTAAGTCTGATCCAGTTAACTTTATAGAGATCAGAATTTAATCCTTAGTAGCTGAATAAGTTTGGCAGGGGCAAACTTTACTATGCGCTTACCCAATATTAACACCAGCAGTCACCATTTGCTGCATGGGCTTCTAGGTGTGGTTTGTCTTTTGTTTCTTTGTCTGTGAATATGACACACTGTGCTAAGCAAAGCTGCCAACTGCTAGGAACTATAAACAACACTATTGATATAGATCTATGGGTCCAGCTAGTGACAAATCATTGTTCATGGGAATAGGAAAGAGGTTCTGATGGCATAAATCCCCAGATAAGGGCTGCTTAGTGGACAATTGGCCTGTAGCCTTTGCGAGGGAGATGGCAGTACATTCTATGTTTTGTAGTGGTAAAAAGCTGAAATTATGTTGTGGGCTTGATATTGATGGAGCTGTGGTTAGGTCCAGCTTGTGACAAAGTTGTGAAGGCAGTGTCTCAAGTTCGAGGCTTCAGGGCATTTCCTGTATTAAGTACCGATTGACTGACTGGCTGTTTTTAATTGATTACCTCTGTTGGTTATGGAAATGGATTTCTTGATGCTGCGTGGTTATGAATTTATTCTGCATGGTTTGGTAATGGAATCCTTGTGTGATTGACATAATTTCCTATCATGTGTTAGCCAAATGCAGTGCTAGTAATTACTGAGGTGGTAGAAAATGGTGGGTGCTAAATTGATTTAGGTTATGGACAATAGGTCTCAATATATTTTTCCTCAGAAAAAAATTCCAGGTATGATTTGCATCATTTAAACTTTTTTACAATGTTAGTAATGTTGGGTGAGCATGTAATAAAATTCTGCCTTGGCAGTTTATTGTGAGTATAACTCGCCTAAGACAAACACGCTGATATAGGCGGAGGTGCAGTGGAATATTTAGGGTAGAAGGAAGATATTTTCATCATCTATCCTTGCTCTTTGTTGCTGCTGTATACACAGTCCATTGCAATCCTCTGAGTGTGTATCTTTCAGTTCAGTGACTTCTTTTGATAGCTCAGAGGGTAAACTGGTGACATGCTAATTTCTTACCGGCGAATTATGAATTATCCCAGCATATATTTGTAGTGATACCAGCATGAACATGAATTCCTGCACTTCAGTATGGCACCTGAGAATCTTTAAAAAACTTGAAAGTTGGTAGAGGGATGTTCAATGAATAACTGTGACTTAACAGTAATAATCTATTGCAAATAGTATGAAATGCTAATTTATGAATGAGATATTGCCCAAGGGTTGCTTAAAGCAAAAATTCTGCAATAAATGCACACTATTCTCAGAATTAATGTGTGCTTGTTGAGTTCTAAGTTACAGGTGCTACAGAAGAGAATGGTTTCTGAATATGTCCAAGATGTGAGCATACTCAAATTTCTGTAAAATATTTTCACCGCCTTGTCAATACTTATACATTTTATTTTATTTAATTACTGTACATGTACATGTTTCGAGAGCCACCGCTCTCTTCTTCAGCGGTGCCAAACATTAATTGATCCTTGGACTATGGTATAATGGTATAATATAACAAGTATCTATGAATTTTGAAAATTTTTACAACAATTTCTCTTAGTTTCACCTTTCCTATTTACTATGTCATTTGTTGCAGGTTTTACTGGAAATTTCCTAACTAATGTAATCTATTAAATTAACGTCTATATGTTAATTTATGTCCTTATTTACATATGAAAGAATAATTATTTCTTCTTGTCTAATTTTAACATTTACTTGTCATTTAGTGGAAATCCTTAAATAAATCAATTATCTATTATTTTACAAATTGATTACTCAGGGTTACCCTTACATCCACAATCTGCTGGGAGATGTGGAGATGTGTGTGTTAAGGAAAAAGCAGATTTGCCTGCGGCATATGAGAGATCAAATAGCTCAAAATTCAAATGTAATTTCTCTCAAAATTAGTATTTTGCTCAGATGTTGAATTCATTTAGAAGGGCAGATTTGTGGTAAGCTCATTTTTTTCCTCTAATACATGTCAGTGTCTATGTTACATAGAGAACCATGTCTAAGGACTATAGAATTCATTATTTCTGAGAAAATCTGCCCCTTCTTAGTGGGCTCTGATACCTTGGGAAATTAAGGCACATTAAAGATGAACTTTTCTTTCCTATTTAGCATTATTTCCTTCTGTGTTTTGTGCATCTTTTTTCATCCTTTCCTTTGTATGGCTACTGTTCTCTTTCTTCTGTATTGAATGGGTCATGTCAGTATATTCTAGACTTTTATACTTCAATTCACTTTTATTAGTAAATGAACTTATATTAGAATGTAAGCTTTTGATCGCAGTCCCTCCCCCACATCTTCAGAGCCAACAAGATTTTATGAATCCAAGTGAGAAATTTGATGGTCTTGTAGTAATCATGAAATAGCTTCTGAAACTGTGGATGTACACTCCAACTCTCCACTGATGGTGTTCTTATCCCCACAGTTCTTCACAGAACACTACATAACATCTTTGTAGTGGTAAAACATTCTCATTTGTACAGTAGTTGCTTTGGGTTTGGACTACATCTCATCTTTCCCTGGTTACTGACTGTGATGAGCCTGCTTCTTTCCTGATAGTTTTTAATATTTACATCTGGAAGCATTGAAATATGCTACCTGAAACAGGACTGTCTCAATGCAGTATGTAGTCCCTGTGAGCTCGGCAAAACCAGAGTAGAGAATGTGATCAAAATATTTCAAGGTATTTTAATGTCTGTAAACAAACTCTATGCTGGGAATAAAAAAAAAAGATTTAGAACAGTTTCAACACTTCAGATTGGTCAAACAACCTCTAAGATTTGATTGATATGTTTGGACATATGAAACAGTTCGTAAGATTCAGTGTTTATGTCTATGACAGCTTCCTTCCAAATTCTGGGCAAGATGGCCTCAATTCAATTCCTGGTAGGATATCTTCTGATATGGCTAGAAAATGTTTCTCATTTTATATTTGGTTCTCAGTCTCATCCTTTCTCTGATGTAAGGAGTGAGCAAGGATAACACCTTTCTTAGTAGAGCCTGTGGTTTTCCGAATCGTCTGCTGGTAGAAATCTTCCATAAACATTAGGGACATTTTGAAAGTAACTCTAATACTGGCAGGTAATTTGTTTTCGACTATATTTGTAGATGTGTGTTATGTGCATACCTAATATATATTATTTTCCTCAGAAAAATATTGAACGTGTATCAGAAGTGATAGCTCTGAAAAAAGAAGCCAAGTTAGAGTTAACAGAGCCAGAGCCAACACAGGAAAACTCTCTTGAGGTAATGTACATAATTTTATAAGCCATCATCACATAATGAAAATAGTTAGAAAATGGCTGAACAGACATCAGTGGTTGACCCTTCATTTCAATGCATACGATTGATAGTCCTATGGAAAATATACTTCTTTCTGAGATTACCTGTTTACATACCTAATTTTCACTTTTCTTTCAAGTTGTTCCATGATCTTGCATAAAGTATTGTGTAGGAGTTACGATTGGTGCAAAGACCTTTATGTTATATCATTTCGGTGCTGGTGTCATTCCTACTAATTCTTTTGATTTTGTAAGTGTTTTTGAGCACAGAGTTGCTATAAGATTCATTCTTTTGTTACTGTTACTGGATATTTTACTAGTTTTTGGCAAGTGATATAAAAATAAACTTGTTATATTATTGATTACATTCATTACTAGCAAATGTACCAGGGCTGATGACCTTGGATTTTATGCCCCTTAAAACAACAAGCATCATCATCATCAGCAAATGTACCCATGCTCTCTAAGGCATTCTACATTATATACGGATATTGAAGTAAATTACTGTATGTGCAGTGAATAATAGTTTTAGAAATTGCATGTCTCTCAGCTTATCCGGAAGCAGCAGGGTGAGGTTCCCATATTTTGTTTCCAATGTAAATGCCCCTTGTTTCATTGTTTGCAAGTTGGCAACAGTATTTATTCGGTCTTAAGCATTGTCAAATTCATTGTGCTAATGGAGGAGTTTATCTGCTGTTTTCCGGTACAAATCCTTAAGTAATGTATTTACAGAATTGAGGGCCACATTAAGCACATATACACTGGAATCGTTTTTTGGTTAAGAAGATGAAAATGTCATCACGGTGAAGGAAGTTTCAAGAATAACTACACTAAAAATCATCTGCCAGATATGAAACAGTTTACAAAGAATGTTTTATCATTGAATTAACAGTTAGTGTGCAAATGTTATTGTGTAATGTGATATACTTAAGAATAGATTGCGCCGGGAGGGAAGATTTGGGGTATTATTATCGAGAATGGAGGACATGCTTTGTACTTAAACATTTTCTTAAGAGAGTGAGTAATGATTATCCACTTCGAAGGCTGGCACCTGTACCTACTGCGTGGTCACAATAGATTTGATGAGTTCTCATTATAATGGCAGGTGCCCGTTCCTACTTGCAGACACATTACAGTTGAGGAGTTTTTATTATAATAGCAGGCACCTTCCCTACTGCTTGTCAGAATTGAGTTGCACTGTTATCATGACAGCACCCTTTTCTTAATGAAAGTCACACTGAGTTTGTGAATTTCCTTTGTAATAGCAAGGCCACTATGCCTAATGCCAGTCACATTTTAGATGGGTAAATTTTTTTATAATGGCAGGCACACTTGCCTACTCCCAAACACAATTAATTAAGGGAGTTTTTACCAAAATTGAATGGTCCCTGGACTTCTGCCAGTCAAATAAAAAAGGGAGTTATTCATTTGAATGGTAGTTCCTGCTTACTAATGCCAGTTACACAGGGGTTGGAAAGGATTCCATTCCTACTGCCATTAAAAGTCTCTATGGAGAGTAATGATTACAGTGGCAGATGCTACTATTAATTAATTATGACAGACACCCTTTCTACATCCCTAAAAACAGATGTTAATGAATACACACATCGATTGCATGTTAACAATATTGCAAACTTTCATTTACAGATTAACTGCTGCTATACAATACATCATATCGACAAAGGGATTGTACAATAGGATGCCTCATTTAGTGGTCAAAATGGCAGTCTTAAGACATTTTCTTCTGTCTCATCTATTTAGTTGTAAAATTGAGTTAGAAACATTGAATAAGGTGAAATTGGATAAGGTTTTCTCATCTTTGGGTACTAATGTGACAGCTACAAATATAGAAATTGGCTCAGTTGTGGATACTGGGTGGGCCAATGTTCGTGTTGAATTATGTGATTCTATCTTTCGTTTAAGTCATTCGAACTACAAACTACGTGCACAAAGAGGAAAATATAGGTATATTCGAGGAATACATAAAATTGTAACATATAAGGAATGGATATACGATGAAACATCATAGGACCGAAGTGGTAGATCACTACAAATTGAACAGAGATTGTGCCAACCGTTTGGTGATACAACGTACCGTTTAGCCGTGAAATGGCTCAAAACGATTGTCTACTCCGTTGTTAAAATTGCCTCCATATTTCGATATTCTTTGGTAATAAAAAGTCAAAAGTTTCAAGATCTTTGAATTTTTTCATCAGTTACAGGCTGAAATGTATAATTTCACCTAATTTCAATTTTCTAGCTCATCTAGAATATTGTGCCACAGTCTTGATTGTGGCCGAGGGGGTAATATATAGGACTTTCAGGAAACTGTAGCTAAAATTTTGCAGATAGCCATTATTACACCTGAAATGGAAACTGTATGAAAATTTTGCTGAAATAGTTAATGTACAGACACACTGTCGTTATGATTTTATTTCTATGTAAATGAATCTGCTGTACGTAAACTCAAATTCTGTAGTATCTCATGGCCAGAAATATTCATTTCAGGTAAGAAATCAGTACAGCCTTGAGAACCACCCTGTACCTTCTTACATTCTCTCTCTCATTGGTCATATCCACTAGATGCGTTATCACATGCATACATCTGAAGAGTGAGGGGGGGTGGAGGAAACGAAGTATGAGGGTATCTGCTATGAACGAAACACACGCTCGACAATAAAGGCAGAGGGGATGAGGAGAGCAACCACATGGCTCCTTCAAAGCAACAGACATGATATGTATGTCCAATCATTGAGGGTCAAATTCTCCAGTTTCTTTTTAATTCTTGTGTAGGAAGTCTGGCTGGAATTTAAGTGTTCTCGACTATGACTTCATTATCAAATGGCTTCATGCTCAATAACTGTAAGAAGGAATGACCTTATTTTTGTCAATATGGGCCCTGTCAAATACTATTGCTACTATTACTACTACTACTACTAATAATAATAATAATAATAATAATAATAATCACTGCTTTCCTCAAAAACCTAAATAAGTATTAAATAATTAAATAATTATGATTATCAGAGACGCAAGGGCATTTGGAAAATCGTTCAGCGCTGATCAAACAATTAAATCCCATGTGTTGGGGTGGGATTACATCATGAACAGTTCATCGCAATTAAATTACAGTTGATTAATAGTTTTCCTTGTTCAGGAAAAGCTAATGTAGCCAGAATGTTTATCTTAATCAGTTACCAAAAATCCTGGAGTTGGGAGTGACCTCTGGGTGTGCAATGTCACAAGCCCCACCTCATGGAAGACGAACATATGTGATGTTGCCTTGGATATTTCTCCTTCATCCCCAGGGTTGGCCAAAATCTTCGCCCAGACATTACTTGTTTCCTTTTCCACCCGAAATACTTGGGATCATGATAGTACAACACCTTTTGGGCTTTGTCCGCTGGACTTAGCCTGCAAAACCAACAGTTCATGATATTTAGTAATCCTCCTGTTGAAAGAATGCACATGAGGAAAATTTTATAAATGGATTTCCATCCTGGTTTGTCAATTTCCAGTCAGGCCGGTCTTGTAAAAATTGTGGGAGTAAAATCACTGTCTCGGTTCCCTATAAACCCCCCATCTTTTCCGGTAATTTGAAATAGTACGGATGTCAAAACGTAACATTGAACAGGTGGATGGTAAATATAAAGTACATTTGAAGTATGTGCAGAAGTTTTCAACTTAAAAGAAGTAACGCTTTACATGCACCCGCTCTTGAGTTAAGTCCGGTGCGACTTCTACCGAAAAACACTCCTTTAATGATATCTGCCTTATTAATCCTCATATCGAAATAATGCACATGAGAAAAAAGGTTTAGAAATTTATTTCCATTAAGGCAGGTAGATTTTCAGTTAGGCTGTGTGTATTTTGTGAGGGTGCAAAATTGTGGTTTCAGTTTCATAGAAATCCCCGGTCAAATCAGGGATTTAGAAACAATATTGGTCCTAAAACCTACTCAAGGAGAGGTGGATACTAAATATGAAATTTGGTAGAAATATATCTAGTAGTTTTAAGTTATAGACAGACACCAAAGCTAAAAAATATGTAGATGGTTATTGTTACACCTTGAATAGATTAACTACAGAAATATCGCCAAAATAGTAAATGTACAGACACACGGTCATTACAGTTTTATTTTTATATACATGAGGAATCTGCTCCATGTACAACGCCTTTTGGGTTTTGTCCACTGAACTTAGCCTGCAAAAGCGACTGTTCATGATATCTCACTTATTAATCATCCTGCCAAAAAGTGTCCAAGAAGAAAATGTTTTAGAAATGGATTTTCATCATGTTTGTTCAATTTCTGGTCAGGTTGGTCTTGTATATATTGTGGCAAAGTAAAAGCACCATTTTGTTTCCCTATAAACGCCCAGACCATTCCAGGAATTTGAAATGATATGTGTGTGAGTCATCAGTCCAAAGACTGGTTCGATGTAGCCCTTCATGCCACCCTATCATGTGCTAACCTTTTCATTTCTATGTAACTATTGCATCCTACATGTGCTCTAATCTGCTTGTCATATATAAGCCTTGGTCTACCCCTACTGTTCTTACCACCTACACTTCCTTCAAGAACCAACTGCACAAGTCCTGGGTGTCTTAAGATGTGTCCTATCATTCTATCTCTTCTTGTCAAATTTACCTAAATCGATCTCCTCTCACCAACTCGATTCATTATCTCTTCATTTGTGATTCGATCTATCCATCTCACCTTCACCATTCTTCTGTAACACCACATTTCAAAAGCTTCTATTCTCTTTCTTTCTGAGCTAGTTATCGTCCATGTTTCACTTCCATACAATGCCCCACTCCACACGAAAGTCTTCAAAAACATCTTTCTAATTTCTATATCAATGTTTGAAGTGAGTAAATTACTTTTCTTAAGAAAGCTCTTCCTTGCTTGTGCTAGTCTGCATTTTATGTCCTCCTTACTTCTGCCATTGATTGTTATTTTACTACCCAAGTAACAATATTCATCTACTTCCTTTAAGACTTCATTTCCTAATCTAATATTTCCTGCATCACCTGCCTTCGTTCGACTGCTCTCCATTAATTTTGTTTTGGACCTATTTATTTTCATCTTGTACTCCTTACCCAAGACTTTGTCCATACCATTCAGCAGCTTAGGCATAGATATCAACGATAATTTAATAAAAAAACACCTATTCAATACTTTCCACGTTTAATGTGGTTATTAACCACATGATTTTATGTAGATTTATTTAGATCAGGTACATGTTTCACCCATAATCTTGGGCATCTTCAGCCTGTATACAACCTTTAGGTCAAGGTTTGGGACCTTTTTAACCAATATAAACATACCAATATTTACAATATATACAAACATTAGTGAACTCTTAAGACGGGTAACATAAGTTAATACAGCTAAGTATTTTTGGTCCTAATCTATTTAATTTGAAAAATGTCCAAAACTAAAATGGATCTTCTTTTGGTAAAGAGAATTACATACCGGGGTTTATGTGACCCCTATATCATATCACTCAAATGCTTCATCCACCATGCCAAGAGTTAAACCCGCCCATATCGCTTCCAGAAACTCCCCTCCAGCAATAGTACATGCGCCCATAGACCAGTCTGCCCCCACTCTCCCTCCATGCCCCGCCCCTCCATTACCGCACCAGTATAACACCAGGAGTAGAAATGTTGATAAGACAGGCGCTGCCGGAACAGACAGGTCCATCTAGTATGAATTGAACAAGTAAGTCATTTTACAGTTCAGAGGTGTTAGTTTAATACATTTTATCACAACGCGTGCTCTAAATTTCTAATTCAATATTAATTTTCTACTTCATTACAGATACTCTTAAGATCCCTCCCAAAGACCAAGCAACACATCAACGGGAACAATATGCATACAAGACTGTATTAAGTGTCTAGGATGTTCCTTCTTAATTAAGCAGCAGCCTAAAACTAAGAAACAGCTTAATATTGTACTTTTGTCAATTCCTTGACGTTACATGAGACCCAAAGTCAAGACGCTAACAGTTTCATTGACAACAACGTTCTTTAAATCTCCACCTGTGCATGACAACACCTTTTAATATTAGTTACGTCAGGAACATGAAAATGAAAATTGTGGGTCAAATAAGCCCCAGTTTTAATATCATCCTTTCTCAAGACTTATGATAAAAAAGAAGATCCATTTCATTTTATTTCTGAACATTTTAAGTTAACCAGAATAGAACTGCCAAGTTAAAACACATTTAATTTAAATTAACATTTCCAACCTACAATCAACAATCAGTTCAAGTCTCCACTTATTGTTGATGACACATCCTGTCAACAGACGCGGTACGTCAAGAACATGATATGATATAGGGGTCACATAAACCCCGGTATGTAATCCTCTTTACCAAAAGAAGATCCATTTTAGTTTTGGACATTTTCCAAATTAAATAGATTAGGACCAAAAATACTTAGCTGTATTAACTTATGTTACCCGTCTTAAGAGTTCACTAATGTTTGTATGTATTGTATATATTGGTATGTTTATATTGGTTAAAAAGGTCCCAAACCTTGACCTAAAGGTTGTATACAGGCTGAAGATGCCCCAAATAATGGGTGAAACATGTACCTGATCTAAATAAATCTACATAAAATCATGTAGATAATAACCACATTAAACGTGGAAAGTATCGAATAGGTGGTTTGTTATTAAATTATCCTTGATATCTATGCCTAACGTCATCTTCAATACGGAACAATAATGAGAGTTGTTACTTGTAATTCAGCAGCTTCTCGAGATCTTCTGCAGTGAATACACACAATTTCCAGAATATTCGTTTAATGTCAACCTAGTCAATACTTACAATACCACATTTTGTGGTTAAATAATTGTAAAAAATAGACAGATCGTGAACATGTTTCGCCCTTCTTAATGGGCATTATCAGCACAATGGAATAAGACTGTTTACAACTATTAGTCATATAAAATTGGAATGAGATGTTGTGATATTAAAAGTTATTTTCGATATCATGATTAAAAAGTTTGATGTGAATATTACAAACACAAGTTAAAACAATAGCAATATAAACATATATTTTTTTAGACAATATTGTAAAATTGTACTACAATTGTTTTAAATTGTGTTTGTAGTATTCACATCAATCTTTTTAATCATGATATCAAAAATAACTTTTAATATCACAACATCTCATTCCAATTTTATATGACTAATAGTTGTAAACAGTCTTATTTGTAATTATTTGTTTTAAGGTTATCCATTGTGCTGATGATGCCCATTAAGAAGGGCGAAACATGTTCACGATCTGTCTATTTTTTATAATTTTTATAATTTATAATTATAATTATTAAACACAAAATGTGGTATTGTAAGTATTGACTAGGTTGACATTAAACGAATATTCTGGAAATTGTATGTATTCACTGTCGTCAGTACGGACCAAAAAATGAGGTTAATGACTTGTAATCTTCTGCAGTCTCAGATAAAATAACAATATTATTGGCAGATCTGAAGGTTTTGGTTTCCCCTCCTTGGATTGTGATTCCCTTTCCAAATTCCTCTTTGATTTCCTTTACTGCCTGTTCTATGTAAACATTGAAGAGGAAGAGGGACAAACTGCAGCCTTGCCTCACTCCTTTCTGGATTGCTGCTTCTTTTTCAAAGCCCTTGATTCTTATCACTGCAGACTGATTTTTATACAGATTGTAGATAATTCTTCCTTCTCGGGATCTGATCCCAATCACCTTCATAATCGTAAATAGCTTGGTCCAATCAACATTATCGAATGCGTTTTCTAGATCTACAAATGCCATGTACTTGGGCTTGTCCTTCTTGATTCGATCCTCTAAGATCAGACGTAAAGTCAGGATTACTTCACGTGTTCCTACATTTCTTCTAAAGCCATATTGATCTTCTCCCAACTCAGCTTCAACTTGTTTTTCCATTCTTCTGTAAATAATACGTGCTAAAATTTTGCAGGCATGTGATACTAAACTAATGGTGCGGTAGTTTTCACACCTGTCAGCACCGGCTTTCTTGGAAATAGGTATAACAACATTCTGCCGAAAATCGGATGGGACATGTCCTGTCTCATACATCTTACACACTAAATGGAATAACCTTGCCATGCTGCTTTCCCCTAAGGCGGTCAGTAATTCAGAAGGAATGTCATCAATTCCAGGTGCCTTGTTCCTGTTTAGGTCTCTCACAGCTCTGTCAAACTCTGACCTCAAAATTGGATCTTCCATTTCATCAGCATCGCCTGCCTCTTCTTGTTCCAGAACCAAATTATCTACATCCTTACCATGATACAACTGTTGGATATGTTCCTGCCATCTTTCTGCTTTGTCTTCTTTCCCTAGAAGTGGCTTTCCATCTGAGCTCTTAATATTCATACACCTAGATTTCCTTTCTCCAAAATTTTCCTTGATTTTCCTGTATGCAGCATCTACCTTTCCCAGGACTATACAACCTTCGACATCTTTGCACTTCTCCTTCAGCCATTCTTCCTTAGCTATCTTGCACTTTCTATCCACTTGATTCTTTAATCACCTGTATTCTTTTCTGCCCTCTTCATTTCTAGCATTCTTGTATTTTTGTCGTTCATCAATCAGGTCTGGTATCTCCTGAGTTATCCACTGATTCTTAGTTGATCTTTTCTCCCTTCCTAACATTTCTTCAGCAGCCCTACTAACTTCATATTTCATGACTATCCACTCTTCCTCTATTGTGTTTCCTTCAGCCTTTTAATTTAGCCTTTGTGCCACATGTTCCTTGAAACAATCCCTCACACTCTTTTCTTTCAACTTGTCTAGATCCCATCTTTTTGCAATCGTTCCTTTCTTCAATTTCTTCAACTTCAGATGGCATTTCATGACCAACAAGTTGTGGTCGAGTCCACGTCTGCTCCTGGGAAAGTTTTGCAATCCAACGCCTGGTTTCTGAATCTCTGCCTAATCTTAATGAAGTCTATTTGATATCATCCAGTGTCTCCAGGTCTCGTCCACGTATACAGGCGTCGTTTGTGGTGTTTGAACCAAGTATTGGCAAGGTCTAAATTATGATCAGTGCAGAATTCAATCAGGCGAGTTCCTCTTTCGTTCCTTTGTCCCAATCCTAATTCTCCTACTGTATTACCTTCTCTTCCTTGGCCTGCCACTGCATTCCACTCTCCCATCACAATTAGATTCTCGTCACCTTTTGCATGTTGTATTAAATCTTCTATCTCTTCATATATTTTTTCAATTTCCTGGTCATCCGTTGAACTAGTTGGCAAATAGACCTGCACTATTATGGTGGGCATTGGTTTGGTGTCTATCTTGACAACAATAATTCTTTCACTATGCTGGTCGTAGTAGCTTACCCGCTGCCCTATTTTCTTATTATTAAGCCAACTCCTGCATTTCCCTTGTTTGATTTCGTGTTATAATTCGGTAGTCACCTGATCAAAAATCCTGTTCTTCCTGCCAACGTACTTCACTTATACCAACTACATCTAACTTTAGTCTATCCATCTCCATTTTCAGATTCTCTAACCTACCACAACGATTCAAACTTCTAACATTCCACGCTCCGACTCGCAGAATGTCAGTATCCATCTTCCTGATACTCGCCCCCTCTTGTGTAATCCCTACCCGGAGACCCGAATGGGGGACTAGTTTACCTGCGGAATATTTTACCCGGGAGGAAGCCATCATCAGTACATCATTCATACAGAGAGAGCTGCATGTCCTCGGGAGTTAGTTACGGCTGTAGTTTCCCATTGCTTTCAGTCATGTAGCATTATCAACACAGCTAAGCCATGTTGAGTATTATTACAAGGCCATATCAGTCAATCATCCAGACTGCTGCCCTTGAAACTTCTGAAAGGCTGCTACCCCCCTTTCGATGAACCATTCGTTAGTCTGGTCTCTCAACAGATACCCATCCGATATTGTTGCACCTGTGGCTCGGCTATTTGCGTTATTGGGACTCGCAAGCTTCCCCACCGTGGCAAGGTCACATGGAAATGATATGGACCTTAAAACCTATCTTTGGACGGGTGGATGCTAAATATAAAGTTTGGTTGAAATATCATCAGCTGTTTTCAAGTAATAAAAAATATGTCTTACTTGCACCCGCTCTTGAGTTAAGTCTGGTGGGACTCGCACCAAAAAATGGTCCATTAACAATATCTCCCTTATTAATCCTCATATTGAAATGATGCACATGAGAAAATGTTTTAAAAATTGATTTCCGTGAAGGCGGGTAGATTCCCATTAAGTTTGGTTGAGTATGTTTTTGTTAATCCAAAATCACGGTTTCAGTTTCTTATAAACTCCCCAGTCAGTTCAGGGATTGAGAAACGGTATTGGCCCTATAACCTACCCAACGTGAGGCGTATTCTAAATATGAAGTTTGTTGGAAATATATCCAGTAGTTTTCTAGTTAGACAAACAGACAATCAGTCATCAAAGCCAAAAAATAATAAAAATAAAATGGACAACTGTAGGGAAATTTGGCCAAAGTGGGGAATATACAGGCACACAGTCATTACGATTTTATTTATGTAGATGACGGGTAAGAATGGGCATGTTTGTAAGGGCAGACCTTCATTTTGAGATTTACTTCTCCTAAACGATACATGATATCAACAAACAGTTTGCACTTTCGGACGCCCCTTTTATCGCTATAGATGTTTGGTCTTAGAACATTTTCTCGTTTCTCCCATATTTAGCCTATGGGTTCAATCGAGTTACGATATAGGAATGGGGTGAATTTGGGTACATTTTTAACAATTTACATTATCTTTCACAAACTTACGTGGAAGCTAGAGTCATGAAATCTGGTTCTCATATAGCCATTGGTCTTGTCAATGTGCTTGCCAAATTCGATGACTCTATATTTCCTTTAACACTAGGATTATCAAACATTCTTTCTACCTACTTTTACCGAAGCGGTCATTTTGACCGATAGTGGCAGGTATTCGTTTCTTGAGGATATTGATGTCTGAAAAAGGTTCGAATTTAGTATAAAAACATCATAGACCATAATTTAATGATTATCATGCATGACTTGTAAACACTATTATGAATAAATAAATAAATAAACAAATAAGTACACTAGGAAGGCAGAATGTTCTTCTTACACACTTTACCTTACATTATATACATATCTGCATGAATGTCACTTTCTGCTTTTCAACTTATTTGTCGCACTGAACACACACACACTTTGCTTGGTCACCTTTGAAGTGAACTTAACAACAGACCAGTTGTTTTAGAGATTGCACACCTTTCAATTATCTTGTTCCCTTTACACACTTCTTCCCTGATTGATAAAAAAACTCAGCAAGACGCAATACTACGTGTTAACTTATGGTCTGATCGGTGGGTCGCGTTTCATCTTTTCCAAGATAGAAAAACCGTTTACAACACACTTGACTTCCACATCCACAGCCAACCAAAATTTCATACTAAACTTTTCTAGTTTATTGGCCATATACTGCATAAATGGGCATCTAGCATTCGATGGAAAGAGTTATTCATCCACGGTAATATTCTCACTTGGTCTGAAGCATATAGTAAAATTAGATATAAATTTGTCCCCCACAACAGATACAAGCGCCAATCTATCAATTTTCAGGTGATCTCTGCTGGTAGATCTGTCATCGAATCGAAGAAACCTCATGATATCCATCAAACGGTTTCGTGCCACAGTTTGGGAGAAAATTCCAGGATCTCGCTTCTGTGACCTCAGATCGAGAACGTTCGTGTCAGCTCCATAAGTTCCGCGTGCGTATGAAATACCAATGACAGCGTCCAATTCTTCCAAAGAAAGTGTCTGTTCAGGATTGTTCAGAACTTCGCGGGCTCCAACCTCAGTATATCATTCGATGTGGCGCTGCTTGGATTCGTCAATAAAAAGACGACAAGCTGTAGTGGCACAAGTTCCTTCAATGTGGCGTTTTGCATGTCTTGTGGGACCTCGGACTTCCCTCGGTATATTTCACTGTCCTCGACGGCCTGGCAGGCTTTGTAGATCAACAAGAGTCCGCACTGTTCTATCCAAAGCGACTTCTTCCTCGCCGACCACTTTATGCTGACCACGCTACCTACCACAGCATATGCTCGGCCTTCTGTGGTTGATATCATGCTCCTTGCTAGTAAATTCATTATCTTACTTAGTGTTTCCTTCACCTGCAAAATTCAATACCAAACTTACTTACACTGTGCACAGAATTACGTAAATACAAAATGACTACCTTCAAATAGTCTTACCTTTGTCATCAGCTGCTTTGCTAGTGTGTGTGCATCGCCATTTGGCGGGTAGTTCCTTAACCTTTTAGTTCGAAGGCTGCTGTGTGATTTCATGTTCACGTGGAAATTCTGCAGGCTCGACGCAACTGGAATCACTATCCGAACTATTTCCGTTTGTCAAATTATACAGGTCTTCGCAATTATCGAGGTCTAAATCAGTCCCAGCTTCATCGCTTGATTGTGATGGGGAAATTATATGCTTATGCTTCAGAATTTCGGCATCCATTTGCAGACTACGCGAGAACATGCTTCTTCGAGGGAATTACAATCGGGAAATCTATTTTGAATGTTTGTAACGAGTGAACACAATTGACTGCTCATTACGATTGCACACCTTTCTTTCATTACTGAACAAATACTGACTGTATTTTCCTGTCAGTGTATTTGTATCATGTTTGAAAAGAGCCATCGGCTGTCCCATCGCAGCACAACAGTAAGTTCTATCCTATACTATGGCAATAAAGTACACTGTAACAGCTTGTTAGAGTGATATCCCGTTCTAAATGAATGCCACAAAATTCTGATGGGGTAGCTACTACAATACCGGTCAAAATGACCGCCCGGTAAAAGTGGGTATATGACCTCATAGCGCTAACTAGAAAGGAGTTACGGGATTTTGAAGCTATGTGCCGAAAAGTACACTAAATACTGTTAAAAGCCACCGAAGGGTTTGTATGTTCTAACCGTATAACGAGAGTGATAGAGAAAACAAAACTGAAAACGGTCATTTTGACTGCTGCGGTAAACCTAGTGTTAAGTGTGTCAGACTATGTAATATACGTGTAAAAAGCACAAAATTTAGGAAGAATCGAGAAATACAGCCAAATCTAACATATAAGGGGGAGAGAGACTACAAAGTTCATAGGACCAAAATTGTAGATCACTCCAAATTGAACCAAGATTGTGCTGTCTGTTTTGTGAAAGGACTTGACGATTTAGGCACCAAATAGCTTGAAACGAGGGTCTGCTCCCATCATCACAGTTGGCACCATATTTCGATATTCTTCAGGTATAAAAAGTGAAATTTAAAGCTCGTGAAATTTTTCTGTTGGTTAGCAGCTAATATGCATAATTTTGCCTGATTTGTGTTTTCTAGCTCGTCTGGCAAATGGTGCCGCTATCTTGATTTTGGGCGAGGCAGGGAACTTAGGACTCTCAGGAAATTAAAGCTAAAAATTGTGCAGATGGTCTTTATTACCCCTTTAAGAGATAGCTGTACGTAAATTTCACCGAAGTAGTCAATGCACAGACACAGGGTCGTTACAATTTTATTATACAGATAGATAGATAAGGAATTTGCTCCACATATAACAAAATTTGGGCTATGTCGCCTGGAACTAGCCTGCAGAATCACTTATTAATCCTCCTGTCAAAGAATGCCCATGTGAAAAAAAGTTTTATAAATGGATTTCCATCAAGTTTTATCAATTTCCAGTCAGGCTGGTTTTGTATATGTTGTGGGAGAATAAAATCACCATTTTGGTTCCCTATAAACCCTCAGTCCAATCTGGGAATTTTAAATGGTATGGACCTTGAAACCAACCTTTGGACAGGTGGAAGCTAAATAAAAAATTTGGTTGAAATATCTTCATTAGTTTTAAAGTTATAAGAAATACGCTGTACACGCACCCACTTTTGAGGTAAGTCCAGTGGGATTTGCACCAAAAAACAGTTCGTTAACAATATCTCCTTTATTAATCCTCGTATTGAAATGATGCACATGAGAAAAAATATAGGTTTACAAATTGTTTTCCATTGAAGCAGGTTTATTTCCATTAAGTTTCGCTGAGTATATTTTGCGAGAGTGCAAAATCATGGTTTTGGTTTCGTATAAACCCCCAGTCAGTTTAGGAATTTAGAAACAATATTGGCCCTAAAACCTACCCAAGGACAGGCGAATTCTAAATATGATGTGTCATGTAAATATGTCCAGTAGTTCTCAAGTTATAGTCAAACAGACACCAAACCTAAAAGATATGCAGATGGTCATGTTTACACCTGAAACACATAACTGTAGGGAAATTTTGCCAAGATGGTCAATGTAGTGGCACACGGTCGTTACAATAGATGACAGGTGAGCACGGGCAAGTTTGTATATGCAGCCCTTCATTTAGTGATTTACTGCTCCTGAACAGTTGATGATATCAACAAACGGTTTGCACCATCAAACTCCCCGTTTACTGGTCTACGTGTTTTGTCTGAAAACACTTTCTCGTATCTGCCTTATTTATGGGTTCGATGGAGTTGTGTTGTTCGAATGCGGTGAATTTGGGTGCATTTTTAACATTTTATATTATTTTTCACATACTTGTGTGGAAGCTAGGATCATGAAATTTTGTTCACATACAGCTGTTGGTCGTGTCCATATGTGCGCCAAATTCAGTGACTCTATCTTTCTTCTGAGTGTGTCAAACTATGTAATATAGTGTAAAATGCACAAAACTTACTAACAGTCGAGAAATGCAGCCAAATCCAACATATAAGGGAGAGAGAGATTTGACAAAATGTCATAGGCCCAAAGTTGTAGATCACTCCAAATTGAACCAAGATTGTGCCATCCCTTTTGTGATAGGACTTTCCACTTAGCTGTGAAATACTCGAAACGAAGGTCTGCTCCGTCATTTAAATTGCCTGTATATTTCGACGTTCTTCAGGGATAACAAGTGAAAAATTTAAAGATCTTGGAAGTTTTCCGTCGGTTACCAGCTAAAACTTATAATTTCAAGTTTTCTACTCGTAAGGCAGATGTTGCCGGAACCTTGAATTTGGGTGAAGGGGGAAACTTAGGACTTTCAGGAAACTAAAGCTAAATATTGTGCAGATGGTCATTAGTACCTGTTAAACGGATAGGTGTGTGAAAATTTAGCAAAAATAATCAATGCCCAGACGCACGGTCGTTATGATTTTATTTCTATAGATAGATAAGGATCTGCTCCTTGTACAACACATTTTGAGCTATGACCATTCTCTTGTTGAAAAAATGCCCATGAGGAAAAAAGTTTTAGAAATGGATTTCCATCAAGTTTATTCAATTTCCAGTGAGGTTGGTCTTGTATCTATTGTAGGAGAGTAAAATCTCTACTATGGATCAGACCAAAATATCAGTCTCTTGGGGGCTAGGGGTCTCCAACCTCTAAATACTTTTTTCCAGACAATAAGTCCAATTTTGGTTGAGACTTATGCTGGAACATACATACATACATCCATTATCTCGGTCATTTTGGAAATTTTTCTTTTCACTTTTTCTCACCCCTGTGCGTAAGGAGGCTGAACTTGGACTTAAAAAAATTCTAGACCATCACTATTCATCTCAGGGACCTCCAAAAGAATGGATTTGACTCTATTTTCACTTATATCTACATCTCACCTCCTGGTAGGGGTCCTATGCTCGTCATACCTCCACGAATTTGTCACCTGATAGTAAGTCATAAGTGTACCAAGTTTGGTTGATCTCTCTCCTGTAGTCCCGAAAATTATGGATTCAATGCTAGTATACAGTAGCTCGCTTTTAGTTATAACTAGCAAATGTACCCGTGCTTCGCTACGGTATTCTATGTTGTATATGGATATCGAAGTAAATTGCATGTCTCTTGGCGTTATCCAAGAAAAAGCACAGGGAGATCCGCAGAAATTTTGCCAATGTAAGGTGCCAGTTGCAGAGTTGTCATGATAACGACAGGTCCACTTGTCTACCGCAATTCACTATGCGTAATGTAAGTCGCATTTTGATGGGTAAATTTTTTTATAGTCGGGGGCACCCTTGCAAGGGGGCAGCTATACCTAATGATAAAGATAATCAGGTAAAAAGAGTTTTGAATGAAATGCACGCCCCCTTGCCTTCTGCTAGTCAAATCGGGAAGGGAATTATTCATAACAATGGTACACAGGCGTTGGAGGAGGACCCCGTTCCTACTGCCAGTTAAAGTCGATGTGGGGAGTACTGATTACAACAGCAGACGCGCTCCTGCTGACAGTCACTATTGATTTGTAAAGTATTCTTTACAATGTCAGACACACCCTTTCTAGATCGACTTAAATGAATAAATGTAGATCGACATACGGAAGTATATGCATGTTCACCTGTATTTACAGAATAACCGCTTCTAAACGGTGCCTCATATCGAAAAACGGATTGTACGATAAGACGCTTCTGGCCTCATTTATGGATCGAAATGGCTGACCCTATGATATTTCATCGTATCTCATTTATTTAAAGGTAAGATTGTTTTCGAAACTTTGAATGGGGGGAAATTTGTGTGAGGTTTACACACAGTGAATTATTTTCAGACACTTATGCGACAGGTTCAAACATAGAATTTGGCTCACATATGGCTACTGAGTAGGCCAATATTCATGTAGAATTTGATGATCCTATCTTTCCAATAGGTGAATCAAACCATTAATTATATGTGTACAAAGTGTAAAATTTAGGAGGATCCAGAAATAGAGCCAAATTTAACGCATAAGGGATAGAATTACGACAATAAGTCATAGGACCAAAGTAGATCACTCCAAATTGAACTGAGATTGTGCCATCCGGTTTGTTATACGACTTACCGTTTAGCCGTGAAATGTCTCGAAACGATTGTCTACTCTGTTCTTAAAATTGCCTCCATATTTTGATATTCTTTGCTAATAAAAAGTCAAAAATTTAAAGATCTTGGAAGTTTTCCATCAGTTACAGGCTGAAATGTTTAATTGTTCCCATTTTCAGTTTTCTAGCTCGTCTAGCAGATTGTGCCACAGTCTTGATTGTGACTTATAATCTCATATTTTATCCCGTATTGGCTCAACACAACTAAGGTTAAGTTATAAGTAGGTTCCCACCTTCCAATACTTATCAATTCTATATAATAGTTTTATTAATTACATGATATAAACCAGCTTAATTTCTAGGACATATTTTGTTCCGATTATGGAACATCTTCAGCTGAAAGATTTGACAAAATGGCAAGACATTTAAAACACATGTGATAGTTATGATGATACAATAGCTAAGACATTTTACAAAATGGCATGAAAATTAAAACACATTTGATAGTTATGATGATAAAATAAAATGTTCATTCATGTTGGTTAAAATTTCAACAAGTCAGTGTGCAAGTGACGAAGTAAAATCCGCGATAAGGTTCTTATTTTATGTTGGAGACGTGTATATTTGTTAGTCTTGAAGATAAAATTAGAGATATACAAGATTTTTTTAACGTATAGTTATTGGGGAACTCTTGATAAAACAACTGTAGTTGAAGTTGAGTTGCTGTTGGAGTATTAAAATGAGTCTAAGACGAGAAGGGAATGAGTGAAAAGGAGGGTATTTTAAAGGAGAAAACGTTGCAAAAATGTATGTTCATGGGAATAAAAGGATAATGGAGTTGATTACCTTATAGTCGATCGTGTTGTATTTGACATCCTCCCTTAAACCGTGTCGTTAACTGACTGAGTTCTGTGTACGTGTGTGAGCACTTGCGGTGGGCGGGGAATATCGGAAGGAGAGGTAGGTGAAGTGAGGAAAGCGGGTGAAGTATTGTGTAGGGTGGAACTAACTGAGGAGTGGTGCTGTGATAGGCTAGGGGAAACGGAAGGGAAAGTAGGGGGAATGTTGTTTTTCTAGATGAGTCTAATTTGGTAGCCTCTTTAAATAATATATTGATATTTTCCAGGATTTCATTTCTGATCAATCTCAATATTGATATTTTCAAGTATATTCATTAATTTGCCTTTGTGTAATATTCATAGAATGGTCAATTGCCTTTCTGTTGATGTAAACTGTGTTTATATTCGGTCATATGAAGACTCATGGCCATGTTTTTCATCATGCTGCATTGCCATTTGTTTAGATTAACAAAGTTCAAAGTATTTCTTAATAGGGAGTTCTACAGTGTATCTGCCTGACGTGTCTGTCATCATGTGTTGCTGGAAGTCTGCTTCACACTATTTTTACGTTGGTGTTGTCCTCCTCTTTTATTGTCCAAAATAGTTCAATTTCGTTATATAGGTGGCGTGAGAATAGAAATTGATAAGCCTTAGTTTTTATCTTCCTTTCTTGCTAGTAGGTAGCTACAACTGACTACTTTTTAACATTGTGAATGCACCTTCACCGCATTCATCATTTACTGCTGCATTCTTCTCCGCATTTGATATGCGCATACTGCCACAGTTATGGGACTACAGTCAGCTGATTATCTGCGTCAAACATGGATGACATCATTGGTTTTAGATTGTACACTCTTCATGGATGCTCTCAGCAGTTCTAGTGCCATGTGTCATGTCTTCTCCTGTACCTCCCCCTCTTCAGCTGGTCTATATAATTACAGTAAAACCTCGTAAATTCAAAGTTGTTGAGACACAAATATCTGTCTTCAAATTACGTGATTTTGAATTTACCGTCAACTCATAAATCAGAAATGCCAACACTTGACGCGTCAAAAAATATTCTAAGACCCGTTACTGCATGGAATTAACCATGATTCACAGTTTAAACCTTTTAGATGCCATCGATTAAAAGCTATTCCAAAAATGTATTCAAGGTGCATTAGTAGTATTCAAATAATGCACTTGCATAACTCATTGACAAATAAACTCCCGCAATGAAAAAAAAAAAAGCATGATCCAATGACGAAGAGAAATCTATGTTGGCTTCCTTGAACAAGCCCTTTATTCACTGGATTAGTGTATTGTTCCATTTTATATGCCCTGTACTTGCACGGAAAATAAATAATCCCCTTCAAAATTTCGTGGCTTATCAAACTTTCCTATGACGTCGAGAGAAAGCCTCTTGCTTCTGTTTACATTACAACACCGTACAGTGACTATCCTTGTACAATTTCCCACCATGGCACTTCTCTCATAATTCAGAAATGCCAACCCGTGCCCGTCACGTGGTATTCTAAGAGCCATTTATCCATGAGTTTAAAGGAGAGTTCAAACCTTTCAAATGTCATAGAAAAAACTATTTCCGAAATGTATCCAACAAGGTGCTATTATTATTTATAAGTTTCATATTCCGTATTGATTGGATTCAATGTAATAGATAAGAAAAATGTTCCACCGATCAATACATTTATTATGGATGAATTATTACGCTAGTACCGGTTTCGACCTATTTTGGCCATCATCAGCTAGCACACAAATTTACAGTTATGGGTTAAATTACAAAGGAGTTACTTAAGAGCATCCGGATGTCTGATAAAGAATATAAGTAAATTGCAGTATGTTGCGTTAAAATAACTCTGATTAAAAGTGAACTCAAATTTTAATAGACGTTTTTAAAATACACCATGTTTTAATGTGTTTAATGTGCTGTATATTTTTAATGTCTTATGATGTGGCATATATATTTTAATGTGTTTATGTACTCATGTCCATGCTCAATCAATAGGTTTTAGTTTATTCTAACCATCACTACTTTTAATCAGAGCTATTTTAACGCAACATACTGCAATTTACTTATATTCTTTATCAGACATCCGGATGCTCTTAAGTAACTCCTTTGTAATTTAACCCATAACTGTAAATTTGTGTGCTAGCTGATGATGGCCAAAATAGGTCGAAACCGGTACTAGCGTAATAATTCATCCATAATAAATGTATTGATCGGTGGAACATTTTTCTTATCTATTACATTGAATCCAATCAATACGGAATATGAAACTTATAAATAATAATACGGAAGCCAACCAGGCAAAACGTAATGCATACAAATACCAAAACCTAAAAATCAAGCTAATGAACGCAACCAAAAGCATTGCCTTCTTGAAGGAATGCCTTTCAAACAACTTAACACCGAAATTTCTCCAGAAATACAATAACAAACATAGACGAACTGCTCAGACACGCAAAACACTAAACAAGACTAATGAAATTTGGTTAAAAGAAGAAATAAAATTCCAATATCGTAAGAAACAACATCTCAATAATGAACTTTATTCAACACATCTCAAAGTATCCCATGAACTCCCACATAGCTATTGGAACTACTTCCAACAAATTACCAGAAATAAAATAGAAGATTTAGCCATAAAGAAACAAAACACATTAAACAAAAAACTGGAAACACTGAAACAACAAAGCAAATCGAAACCACTAACCATAACTGAAAATAAAGATCCTTCCCAACATAAATTCCATCCACCCGTAAAAAATCTCACACTAACCGTATTTGACGATCTAGAGACGGCCATGTTGAGCAAGGGACCCAAACATAACTGGGGTAATGCATCATCCTATCAGAATATAATAAATGCCGTTACTGAAACAGAACTCGCTTTACAGAAAATTCCGTACGATATACGAGACGAAGTTAGACACGAAATCAGTAGAAAGATCCCGCAATATATCAATAATGTTCACAATAATAACCTAAACATGAATACCGCCAATAAATCGAACCTAAACAAACTCAAAAACAAAATAAAACAGAACAATCTACTAATAACAAAAGCCGACAAAGGCAACACTACGGTCATTATGGATAAGAATGAATACATAACTAAGACTAAAGAATGTTTCCAGGACAACACTTTTACAATTAAACGCCGAGATCCTACTAATAATATACAAAGAAATTTAAAAAATCTACTCAAGAACACACACTTTATTCTCACCGAAACAGAATCTGCTAAACTTATAACTATGAACCCCCAATTACCAACCGCAAAGGCCTACCCTAAAATACACAAAGAAAATGTACCCATGAGACCGATTATAAATTATAAAGCCAGTCCAACCTATAAGTTATCACAATTCATTCAGAAAATTTTTGAAAAAGCATTATTCATTTTTAGCAAACAAAACAATACAAAACTCAATAGATTTTTGCAATAGAACCAAAGAACTAAAGATTGAAAAACATCATACCCTTACTTCATTTGATATAACAAACATGTACCCTAACATTCCTATTAAACAAACAGTCAAAATAATTGAATCTAACCTAAAAAACCATAGCAACTTGAGCACCTTAGAAATAGAAGAGTTTGTGATTCTGCTTAAATTCGCCTTAAACAATAACTACTTCAAATTTCATGATACCATATATCAGCAACAAGGATTACCTATGGGATCTCCTGCTTCTGGAATATTAGCAGAAATATATATCGACTACCTAGAACACACGTCAATTAGTAAAAGAGATAATATATATTTTTGGTGTAGATTTGTCGACGATATCTTCGTAATTATAGATAATAGATTCACTGATGCAGATACTATACTAGACAAACTTAACAATTTAGACCCCCAAATTAAATTCACTAAAGAAACAGAAAATAACCGTACCTTGAATTACTTGGACTTAACAATAACCAGACATGACACTCACTTATCTTACAAGATCTATAGGAAACCCACACACACTTTAAATACCATAAAGAATGACTCCGTTCATCCCAACACACATAAAAAAGCAGCCTATTATAGTATGATACATAGAGCCTTCAATATCCCAATGACAATAGAAGATCGAAATAATGAATTAAAAGTAATCCACGACATAGCCAAATACAATGGATACAGCAAAGAAATGGTCAACAAAATCATCCACAAAATAAAATCCCAACCTAAAACTAAATTAATCAAAACAGCCAAACCGAAAAAAGATTATGTTTTATTTACTTTCAACAACACCAACATATATACTATAACTAATATCTTTAAGAAGCACAACCTGAAAATAGCATTCAAAACCACACACAACAGCACCAACACTATATACAACACCAAAACAGTCAATAATAATAATAAATACAACCAATCAGGTGTCTACCGCATCAAGTGCAACAACTGTGACACAAGCTACATTGGACGTACAGGTAGAAACTTCACCATCCGTTATAATGAACATGTAAATGCAGTAAAGCACAACCATTTCTCATCAATAGGCCAACATGTAGAAGAATCTAAGCACAACTTCACAGACATCAATGACGACATGATGATATTAAACATAAACTCTAAGGGCCCCCTGCTCAACATAACCGAAGATTTCTATATTAATTTGGATCAATACGCTAACCCCAATCATAACATTAACGACATTACAGAGAAAACCAGTATCATTTTTGAGAAAGTCATTCCTGCAATAAAAAACGACTATCTCAAATTAGTAAACACACGTCATAACAAACCGACGAATCACAAACCGAACCCCGCCCCTACCTTCACAATAGCCACTCCTCCATCCCCTCCACCAACATCCATCCACACAGCTCACATGAGCCCCAGACGTACTCGCAGCACAGCACAACAAATATCCAAACAAGTCGGTACACAACCTCCACAGCAACAACAGTAAGTACCTTTTTTCACTTCACACATACACCAAGGCATTCCTTCATACATACGCTATACTCATATTAGCTTTTCTTTACAGATTACGACCATATAACGTGCATAGACTAGAGAAGTGTCACCACCAACTACTCTGATATTAAAACCTATCTAGCTACATCAAATTTTACTGACAAGAGTTCTGATAACATACTAATACATAGTATATCAACCATAGAACATTCTCGATATTCAACTATGAACACAAGAACTACAAGAGGATTGAAGAATGAATGCAACGCAACATGAACTCAAATTTTAATAGACGTTTTTAAAATACACCATGTTTTAATGTGTTTAATGTGCTGTATATTTTTAATGTCTTATGATGTGGCATATATATTTTAATGTGTTTATGTACTCATGTCCATGCTCAATCAATAGGTTTTAGTTTATTCTAACCATCACTACTTTTAATCAGAGCTATTTTAACGCAACATACTGCAATTTACTTATATTCTTTATCAGACATCCGGATGCTCTTAAGTAACTCCTTTGTAATTTAACCCATAACTGTAAATTTGTGTGCTAGCTGATGATGGCCAAAATAGGTCGAAACCGGTACTAGCGTAATAATTCATCCATAATAAATGTATTGATCGGTGGAACATTTTTCTTATCTATTACATTGAATCCAACAAGGTGCATTTACATTTTTCAAATAATGCACTTGAATAAATCACTGGCAAACAAAACCTCACGCAAAGGCAGAAAAAGCACTTTTCTGGATTACTCCGCTGTTTCCTTTTTTAGATGCTTTGTACGTGCACGGAAAGTGCCCGTCGCCCTTAAAACTTCTCGCCTTACTGAACTTTCCCATGAAGTCTCTCGCTTTCGTGTGCATTGCAACACATTACAGTGATTCCCACCTTTGTACAATTTCTCACCTGGCACCTCTCTCCTGTAAAACGGTAAGTCAGTTTGAGCTCTGCATAAAACATGCAGTTTCATTGGCATTGACAATTTTGTTCGCTGTGTACAAATTGATTATATGAACCACGCTTTTTCGCCAATTGTGGGCATCGCCAGTGTTTGCGGATCCTGCTTCTCCGCACAATGCCTGATAGGTAGTGATGTGACGTTCTTTAAAGCGCTGAATACAAAATAATTATGATTTCACGCGATGTTAGCAAATATGGAGCACACTGTGCTTCGTTACGGTATTCTACATTGTATGTGGATATTGAAGTAAATACTGTATGTGCAGTAAACAAGATTTTTTTAAATTGCATGTCGCTTAGCGTTATCCAAGAAATAGCATGGGGAGGTCCCCATTTGTTGTTTCCAATGTAAAGTGTGAGTTGCAGAGTTCTGGTGATAACGGCAGGCTCTCTTGCCTACTGCCATTCGCATTCAAGTTGGGAAGTTTATATTATAATTGCAGGCTCCATTGCCTACTGCGCGGTCACAACCTATTTGGGGAGTTTTTGTTACGATGCCTGGCGCCCTTTCCTACTTCCAGACATTCTACAGTTGAGGAGTTACTATTATAATCGCAGGCAACTTTCCTATTACCAGTCAAAATTGAGTTGTGCAGTTATCATTATAATGACAAGCCCTTTTTCCTGCCGATGCCAGCTTACTGCCCGTCATACACAGTTGGTGAGTTTCCAGCAAAATAGTAGGCCACTATGCCTAATGCTAGTCACACTTTAGATGGCTACCTTATTTTATAATGGAGGGCACTCTGGCCTACAGCCAAACACCATCAGATACGGGAGTTCTGAACAAAATTGTATGCTCCCTTGCCTTCTGCAAGTCAACTCGAGAAGTGAATTATTCATTACAATGGTAGGCCCTCCTTACTAATGCCAGTTCCACAGGAATTGTAGAAGGACACCATGCCTACTGCCAGTCAGATTTGGTGTGGGCAGTACTGATTACAATAGCTGACGCACACTTTCTCGATTGCTACAAATCGACATCAATGAATATGTATAGATCGACATACGAAAGTATATGCATGGTTGCAATATTGCAGACCTTCATTATCAGATTAACTGCTGCTAAACGGTACGTTATATGGTCAAAGGATTGTAACATAACCGCAGTATTTTGTGGCCTAATGGCTGGTCCTATGATATTTTCTCGCATCTCATCTATTCATGGGTCAGACTGAGTTAGAAACATTGAATAGGGTGAAATTTGTGTAAGATTACCTCGTATCTTACATTGTGTTGCTTTTCGTATAATTATGTGACATAGCATTTGACTCGCATATGGATACTAGGTGGGCCAATATTCATGTAGAGTTTAATGTTTCTATCTTTCCAGTAAGTGATTGAAAGTATGAATTATGCATGTAAAAGTCCAAATTTAATTAAAATCGAGAAATAGAGACAAATCTAACATATAAGGGGTACAGATACGACAAAAAATCATAAGACCAAGGTTGAAGATCACTCCAAATTGACAGGAGAAGGTGCCATCCATTATGTGATAGGACTTCCCGTTTATCCCACGAAATACCTCAAAACGAAGGTCTGCACCATCATTAAAATTGCCTCCATGTAACGATATTATTCGGGGATAAAAAGTGAAAAATTTAAAGATCTTGGAAGTTTTCCATCCGTTACAGGCTAAAACATATAATTTTGCCAAATTTAATTTTCTTGCTCGTCTGGCAGATTATGCCGCAATCTGGATTTTGGGTGAGGGGGTTAAAAATGAGGAATTTCAGGAAACTACCCCCAAAAATATGCAGATGGTGATTATTACCCCTCAAACGGGTTGCTTTTCGTAAATTTCACCAAAATAGTCAATGTACAGACACACACAGTCATTACGGTTTTGTTTATTCGTATGTAGATAGATAAGAAATCTGCTGCACGTACAACACCTTTTGTGGTGCAATGTCCGCTGGTCTAAACCTGCAAAATTGACCGTTCATGGTATCTCACTTATTAATCCTCCTGTCGAAAATTGCACATGAGAAAACAGTTTTAGAAATGGATTTCCATTAATTTCGGATGTGCATATTCTGAGGGAGTTCAAAACCATGGTTTCGGTTTCGGATAGACCCCCTGTAAATTTTAGTATTCAGAAATAATATTGGCCCTAAAACCTACTCAAGGACAGGTGGATTCCAAATATCGGGGTTGGTAGAAATTTATTCAGTAGTTCTCAAGTTATAAGAACTCATACAATCAAACAGACGAAAAGCCACTCAGACATCAAAGCTAAGAAATATGCAGATGGTCATTATTACACCTGAAACAGATAACTGTACAGAAATTCTGCCAAAATAGTGAATGTACAGACACACGGTGGTTACGATTATATTTATATAGTTGACAGATAAGCATGGGCATATTTGTCAGTGCAAACCTTCATTTCGAGATTTACTGCTCCTAAACGGTAAAACATATCAACAGTTTACACCCTGAGACGTCCCTTTTGTTGCTCTACACGTTGGTATTAAAACCTTTTTCCATATTTCCCATATTTATGGGTTCGATTGAGTTACGATATTTGAATGGGTTGAAATTTGGGTACATTTTTAACATTTTACATTATTTTTCACATACTTATGTGGAAGATAGAAGCATGAAATTAGGTGCGCATATAGCCATTGGTCGTGTCAATGTGCGTGCCGAATTCGATAGCTTTATCGTTCCTATAAGTGTGTCACAGTATGTAACATACGTGTAAAACGCACAACATTTACGAACAATCGAATCATACAGACATATCTACCCTATAAGGGAGGGGGAGAGGGAGAGGAAGAGGGTGGGGGGGTGGGGAGAAAGATGGCAAAATATGACAGGACCAAAGTTGTAGATCACTCCAAATTGAACATAGGTTGTGCCATCCGTTTTGTGATAGGAATTACCGTTTAGCCGCTATATACCTCGAAATGAAGGTCTGCACTGTCTTTAAATTGCCTCCATATTTCGATATTCCTTGCCAGAAAAATGAAAAATTTAAAGATCTTGGAAGTTTTCCGTAGGTTACTGGCTAAAACGTATAAATTTGCTTAATTTCAATTTTTCAGCTGGTGTGGCAGATTGTGAGGCAATCTTGATTTTGGGCGAGGGGGATGAAAGTTAGGGCTTTCAGGAAACTGTAGCTAAAAAGTGTGTAGAAGGTCATTATTTCCCCTTAAACGGAAAGCTGTACGAAAATTTCGCCGAAATAGTCGGTGAACAGACACCCGGTCATTACGATTTGATTTTTATAGATAGATAAGGAATCTGTTCCATGTACAACTACATTTGGGCTATGTCCGCCGGACTTAGCCTGAGAAACCGATCTTTCATTATATCTCCTTTATTAATCCTTCTGTCGAAAAAATGCACAAGAGAAAATAAATTTTTGTAATGGATTTCCATCAATGTTGGTGTATTTTCAGTCAGGTTGGTCTTGTACTGTATATATTTTAGGAGAGTAAAATCACCATTTCAGTTCCCTATAAAACCCCAGTCCATTCCGGAAATTTGAAATGGTATTCACCTTAAACCTAACCGTGGACAGGTGGATGCTAAATATAAAATTTGGTTCAAATTTCTTCAGTAGTTTTCAAGTTGTAAGAAATACGCTTTCCAGGCACCCGCTCTTGCGTTAAGTCCGGTGGGACTTGCACTGAAACACGGTCCATTAATGATATCTCCCTTATTAATCCTTGTATCGAAATGATGCATATGAGAAAAAAGGTTAAGAATTAATTTCCGTGAAGGCAGGTAGATTTCCATTAAGTTTGGTTGTGTATATTTCGAGGGAGTGCAGAATCACGGTTCCGGTTTTGTATAACCCCCCAGTCAGGTCAGGGATTTTGAAACAATATTTAAACTAAAACCTACCCAAGGAGAGGTGGATTCTAAATATGAAGTTTGGTGGAAATATATCCAGTAGTTTTCAAGTTATAGTTGATAGTGTTGTGACTTTGTGCATGACAGAGTGTGAAACTGACCTCCAATATTCATAAACATTGTACATGTTTTTACGGCTGATGATGATCTGGACTAAGGTCGAAACCGGTCCCATTTAAATAAGAATGTAATTACTACATTTCTTTCTTTTAAGTATTGAATAGGTTGAACCTCCTTTTCAATTATTTAATTTTTAACATCAATAATTTCAATACGGAACAATGAAATTTTTATCTTTAAATTTTTATCTTTAAATAAACACAAGCAAACTATCGGATAAACAAACAAACAGACACCAAAGCTAAAATATATGCAGATGGTCATTATTACACCTGAAACGGATAACTGTATCAAAATTTCGCCAAAATAGTCAATGTACAGACACACTGTCGTTAAGATTTTATTTATATACATGAACTTTCTGTGTGTCCTTTCTCTCAAAAACTTCTTTACATTCCTGAACTGTGTATTAGTCTTACCTACGGTATGCCAAGATTTTGTAATTGAAAATGATCATTAATTCCTTCTCCTACTCTTTGTTTTCTACGATATTGCACGTCTGTTCTCTTTCATTAATCCAGTTTTAAATATTAGTGTCACTCTCACTGATCTCTGTAATATTTTCTTTGTGATTTGTTGTGATATATGTTTTGATATTTTTTGTGCTGTACTCTTTGTAACTTGTTGTATCTTGTCTTTCAATAAGTAGCCAATTCTTGTTCATCCACTAGTGTCCTTGTATCTTCCTGACTTCTTGTATATTATTTATTTCTTCTGCCTGTGTACCATCCATGGTATATCCCTTATCGGCCAGCACTTGCATATGTCTCTTCGACGGTCACCTTTTATCTATCGTTTCTAATTATACTAACCTATCTATCACAGAGTCATCTCAATTTTATGTTTTGGACAACTGGTTAGTTTTCCTGAGTTTTCCAAACCATTATTTAATGCTGCCTTAAAAGATGAGTCCCTGGGAATTGGTCTGATTGAGGAGTGTGGAAAATGGGATCAGCAAGTCTCTAGGGATGTTCCATTAGGAAAGATAACGATCAGTTATTTTAGAAAGAACAATGCAGTAATAGTTAAAACTGGTTCTTTTTCAGAAGCTCGCTAGCCAGGGTGAAGTCGGTGAAGAAATTGTCTGTAGTGACGTTTCTCCCTGTTCCCTCAGTATGCTTGACAAGTCTCAATAAAACATTCGTTCCTGGGTTCACTTCTCTCAGGTTACTGGTTTACCATTGTAAACTTCAGCGGCGCATACATAAGCGTGTCCAAATCCGAGAGTAACCATACTTTTCTCTTCATTTGGTAGATAAATACTGCCTAAGGGCATTCTCCCCTAAAGCAAACTTTCTGTTCATCCACAGTAGTATTTTCGTTTGGATTAAACACTTCAGCTGGTTGTGAAATGAACATGTCAAAGACATTCCTTGTTGCTGCTAACTTGTTATTACTTCTTAGGGCTGGTCTGTCTTACATATTACAAACCTCAAAACTGGGTTATTTGCAACTCTTGAAGAGATACTGTAGCTCGAAGGATAGGACGACCATCTGCTTCATTCCATAATTCTCAAACAGAAACTGCTGCTGTTAGAAAATTGCGTAAATCGTACATACCATACCTGAAAATGCTTCAAGCTCTATTGGAGAAATGGGCTTGTGGGTTTTCTCTTTATGTACAAAAACCGTCTCCATTTCACAATTTGGTTCCTATAAAGTGGTTTCCAGCACTTGATCAGTGACGAATAACTTCCTTGTCAACATCTGCAAATCACCTGTCCTCTGAAGAGCATCTCGTGTGTCCATGTGCAATTCTCATTGCGTTACCCAATCTGGAATACACATAATTGAAATTTACATTTTGCTGAAGTATTATAAATATAACGTTCTGACATCTTGAAGAGCTTATTGGCCTATTGATATAGGTTGTTCCTGATGTAAGGGAAGCAATAACATAGTTCATATTACAGTACCACCCCGATTTTGCGTGACCCCGATTTAGCATAAACACGCATGTAACAGAAGAAATTTCCAGTCCCGAAAATTATTCGATAAGAGCAATGCATTTGTATATTTGATTTCACATAATTCAAAATAGGGCAAAATTCGCATTTAGCGTTAAGGAAATATTAAAATTCTCAAATATTTATTTCTATTCATTTTGGTTATGGGACACTAAGTACCTGTGCATAAGACTTAACTAAAGTTGGCGTCTGACAGGTAAGGTTGGAGGGAGGAGCACTGCACGTGTTGCCACATTCCAGCATTCCTTTCTACATGCTCTTACTCGTCACTTCCGGCTCACTTGTTCCCTCCTTCTTTCTGACCGCTGTGATCTGTTGTAGACTACCTGGCCAGGCGGTGTCGTCCCATTTGCGATCACTCTCATACAAACAATCAGGTTCTTATCAGTGACAGTGACAGGTTTGGCAACTCCCAGCAAGACGAGCTGCCCTTAAGTTTTATCTCCATGGCAACCATAGTCGCCCCACCCTCGTTTCCATGGCAACCACACAGCCACTCCCTTTATCCCTCCTCGGCAGGCAGTGAACGGACCTCCCTCTAAGAAATGTAATGCGCCAACTCTTATTGTTAGCAGTATAGCTAAGGACGATTCAAAGCAGAAGACGAATTTGAAACTAGAAATGCTGCTGCGATTGGTAAAATTTCTGGGGATATACTAAAGTTTGTTGGTTGAGATATAGAACCAAATCTGTAGTGCTTAATTGACTAGTGTTTGTATGTTTATGTATTGATTAGTGTAGTGTATGTATGAAGCAGCTATACGAAATGAATGAAGAATTGGTGTAGTAGACCCTGTGTATAAAGAAATGTGATTAGCATAATGCCTATAATTACACACTTCATCTCGGCTGGTGTTATATGGAAGCTCTCGGAATTCATTCTTTCTGATTATATTATACGCATATTACAAAAATTAATAACTAGTTCGATAGAAGGTCGTTTAGTTTTAGAAAACATTATTCCACTGAAGCTCATCTTGTAGATTCCTGCAAGATATAGCTGATATTTTAGATTCAGGAGGTCAAGTGTGTCATGATGGACTTATCTAAGGCTTTTGATACGATAGATCTTGGGAGACTACTGGCAAATGTAAGTGCAATTGGTCAAGGTAAAATAGTGACTGTATGGGTGGCTATCATTTTAGAAAATACAACTCAGAGCATTAGAGTATGTGAAGCTTTATTTGATCCTATAAAAACTATGGGATTGGGTCCCATAGGGTAGTATGATGGGACGTTTATTTTCATATGTACACAATATGAATAATTAACTGGAATCAGAGATATGGATTGTGAGTGACTGCAGAAAGACCTTGACAATATTGTGAGGTTGTGTGTTTCACAAATAGAGTCTTCTCTGTTTTATTATTCTGTTGAAGGGGTGAAAGTTCCTCATGAGGTTCTCTGTAAGTACCTAGGCATTCATAATAAGGATAGATCTTCATTGTGGTAGTCAGATAAAAAGGATTGAAAATAAAATTTACATATCTCTTAATATGATTTTGAGGTTATTGAGGGGTTGTAGAGGAGAGGGCACGTAAATCTCCAGCAAGGCCACAATTAAAGTATGGGAACGTCATCAAGATTACTTGATTAGAGAACAGGAAATAATCTACAGAAACAGCTCCATTTCTTGTGGGTGATTTCTGACAAAAGAGTTGTGTTACAGAGATGTTGCAAAGTTTGGGCTGGAAAGGCTTGGAGAAATGAGACAAGCTGTTTGACTAAGCAGTATATTCTGAAATGTCATCGAGGGATGGCTTGGAATGACATTAGTTGATGAATAAATTTAAGTCATCTTTATATGTAGGAAAGGTCACAACATGAAGATAAGTTGGAATTCAAGGGGACAAATTTTGGCTAATGTTTACTTACAAGAAGACATAATTTACGAAGTGAGTTGTTTCATAAATTTCCACCATCTTTTTCTACATAAACCTCTGATAAACAATCAAAGTGCTCACCAGTGTGTGTTGATGCGTTTTATGGTTGATTGATTGAAACATTGAGTGAATTTTTGGTCTTAATGTGATGTACAGAGAAGGATGATGGATATTTCTGTAGTTATGATTTAAGTATTGTCCAATTGTTGGTAAAAAGGTACGAATAATGTAGGATTACTTGATATTACAGTGAAGTGTTTTGGGAATGAAGGTATATAGTGCCCCCTATTTCCCGGATAGGCTAAGCTGGTGAACGAGATTCCCAGAGGTGGCCCGTTCGTTAACTGGCGTCGCTGATTTTTGGGGGCGGTTAATAGGAAAAGGACTGACAAAACTGGAAAAAACAAACAATTTAAAAACATGGTTTGACATTTATTGGTAATAGCACTCTTTTAAACAAAAATTAAACATAATTTAACAACAAAATCTTGAGGTCGTTATGCCTCATAGGATAGTTTTATACAATTCTGACTCTCTGGTCCTTCCTCATCGAAGCCTGAATTACACTGAAATGTAAATAAAAATAAAAATTAGCCTCATCTGGCTTGAAGAAAACAAAATTGTTGAGGGTGAAAATCTTCTTAACTTCTTGGAACCATGAACTTAACAGAAACTGGCTATCGCGACAGCATGTTTTCAACTTAGAAAAAGAAGAAATTTTATATTAATAAAATAATAAATGATAATAGAGTCATGAAAATCTCAAAAATAACACTGAGAATTTTTACATCATAATTTTATCTTAATTATGGATAAACTCCACTGATATTGAAATAATTTCTGACCAAAACTAGAATAAATTGCATTCTCGAGAATTATTTTAAATAATATAATTTCAAATAATTATTTTGATTTAAGACTTCACAAGCATTATTATGACCTTAGAGAAGCATTCTTTTCCTGAAAATCCTTCAAAATGTGATTGAAATTAATTTATGACTTTTTACAATATCTAAAATTTTATAAACTTTGTTCGGGCGAGGTTAAAATAGTACGGGCCTATTCATTTTTAATGGCACGTCATTGTAGAACATTACTTAAATACATAATGAGATTCACTAAGCAATTATTTCAACAAGATAAATGAGCACAAACAACGCCGGAATTACCTGAGCCCACCGTGGTGAACACGCGGTCAGGTCAAAACCACATTTTAATAAATCACGAGAGAAATTATTCCTAACTAATTCATTCTCTCCACATTCACACATATGATACACAAATTTCATTTATATTATTTACAAACGAATTCTAGAATTTATTTTAGATTCTGATTATCATAATCCTATAAATAGAATAGTCAGACGACAGTTCCTGCTAAATCATTACGTCCGACAATCAGTGACACATGATTGAATATTGGTCATCATGTTTAAAGAGATAATAGCAGGATTAATACAACGTCGATCACAGATATTCAGCAAATTGTTAGTCAGAATAAAATGGACAACAATTATCACGCACATTATTAAGCTTAAACATCAATGTCACCGGACATGTGGTCAATGAGTCACGATAAATTATTATTAAAAATTCCCGACTCGTTGGCTGAATGGTCAGCGTACTGGCCTTCGGTTCAGAGGGTCCCGGGTTCGATTCCAGTCGGGTCGGGGATTTTAACCTTCATTGGTTAATTCCAATGGCCCGGGGACTGGGTGTTTGTGCTGTCCCCAACATCCCTGCAACTCACACACCGCATTTAACACTATCCTCCACCACAATAACACGCAGTTACCTACACATGGCAGATGCCGCCCACCCTCATCGGAGGGTCTGCCTCGCAAGGGTTGTACTCAGCTAGAAATAGCCACATGAAATTATTATATTATTAAAAACTTTGTTCGGGCGAGGTTAAAATAGTATGGGCCTATTCATTTTTTAATCCCATAAATATCACTTAACAAATGCTCAAAATTTGCAGAACGCATTGTAATGCAAGACACATACTTCTCCAAATAATCCACGAATTAATCCCACAGGATCGCCGTATTCCAGGCTCATAATTCATCAACAGGGCATATATCAAATATCTCACAAGACCAGCAAATATTTATCACTCATGACCATTAATCTTTATTTTAACCTGGCCTTAAAATTTATGACTATTATTATCATTAATATTATTAGTGGTGATTGTTAATTCTACATAATACTGAATTCGATGACACTATCCTGCACAAATACACAGAAATGCATAATATGAAATGCACAGTGAAATTTATCATATAAGGCACAACGAAAATTATTTCCACACAAGTTCATAAATCTGGAATTGTTTAATTAAATTATATTTTATCCGGGTGCTCCATTACTTTTAAATATTAAGTTTAAGCATTTGAAGGGAATTAGAAATAATCTCGGAAGACATTAAATGGCAACTACACTAATAGAATCCAAATAACATTCGCACTCACTCTACCAACACTACCATGACACCAGAAGAATGAAGTATGAAATTATTGCAAAATTGCACTGATCTAATAGAAATAGTAATGCAAATGAAGAGGCACATACTACTTCCACATAGATGGACAGTAACTATGTTACAAAAGTTTACTTAAATTTGCGATGAGACTCGATCCCTTCCCAGGTAGTTGAATCTGCTCACATGTCGCAGGTCGTCCTGGTCGTTTTCTCCCTCATGTTAGAATGTGCCTACATTTAGCATGGCATGATGACAGCGAAGTCCATTTCCATATGTGAATGATTAGCTCCTCTTGAGGATAGGCGAGGCATCCTGGTGTAGCTGGTTATTCTGAATAGTGAAGGTCCTCTTCTTTCTTGAAGTTCCGATGGTGGCTGAAACAGACACAGACAGCTTTAGAAAATTTATCAAGTATGATCACGTCGAATAAATAGCTCGATGATAAAACTTAACTGCGAAGCTCGCAAAAATCTGTGGCAATACAGAATCAGAGTTAAAGAGAGATTTTATTCGTTTTTCCAAGATTATATTCCCTCAGCTGTGGACGTGTGGCACTAGCGTTCCATGATGGGCTGTAATTCTTCTAGAAATTACTGGGCTCCTAGCGAGACATGACTACCATGTGTTTATCGATCGCCAGGCTGGAATAATCAATAGTCTGCATACTCCCCAAAACCGGTCAAAGCACTTTTTGACTGAGAACACAGCCATTCATGAATAAAACTTTAGACTGCTCTCCCAATGAAAGAATGTAATCAGCTGTTAAGAACACACAATAAAATGCATAGTATGGGCCAAATTTGAAGGGGACAATAGGAACATGGAATTTAACAAAGAGATAAGAAGTCAAGTGATGTATAGAAGGATGGGAACAGGGGATTGTGAAATAAAGAGGATAAGGAAAATAGCTAGTCAGTGTGGAAACAGGGATCAACAGATAGAGAAAGAGAAGTAAGGAATAGTATTGGGTGTGGATTTGGAGATAGTATTTGTCCTTTCATGTTCTTCCTTTTCTATCACTTCCTTGTCTACTGCCATCCTATGGTATGTACCTTTTCATGTTCTTGTCTCTCTTATCACTCTCTGGAAAGTGGTGCAAAAGGGCTCTGGTTAATATGCAGCATGTCATTATGCTTCTTAGGTTACAAAAAGGGTTAAAAAAAGAAAATAAATGCAATTTAAATGCAATGCTAAAATTTACATGCAATGTAAAGTTTAATCTTGTAGCACTTGCATGGAATTATTTAAAGTCATTCTACATACTGTATATGAGTTGATTATGTTTGTAAGTACACAAGATGTTATGAGTAGAATTTTGTAAATAATTTAAATTCATTAAGAATGGGCTGTGTGATTAAATTGTTAGTGTAAATTGTATAACACTCTATTTTAGGAAAATGTCTTCTCTTGTCAATTTAAAATTTAGTGCTTGATAATAATGTATTTTTGTGTACCATTTGCCACCGAGGTAGACACCTCTTTTGTAATTAAAGTGATTTTGAAATTCATTTTCTCAGCTGTTTCTTGTTTAGGTCAATATACTAATATTTTTATTCCTTTACTTCTCTATTCTACTTCTCTTATTTCTTGCTTACAGCCTTCCAAAGACAATAAGAAGGAAATATTCATAGAACAACATACTGATGATCAGCTGCTGGCGTACATCAAGGAAGAAACAAAGTATGTACACCGTGAAGCCTGTACAATATGGAATATTTTGTACCTGTATACAGTTGTATTCAGTAGTGGTTGTTTGACATCTGAAACTGACCATTTTTATTAGTTTAATTCTTTCTTTACAAGGTTACATTTAAACACTAATATTTTAAAATTCTATTGGTTAAAAATTGCATAAAATATTCACAAACTTTAACCCTTTTGCTCTCAGGCTATTTTCACCGGTCAAGCCCAAAACACTCAGGCCATTTTTCATGATTATGCATGTTAAAATGTAAAAAATTGCCGTATAAAGAAATCCCCAGTTACAAAATTGAAAAAAATTACAGTAGTACACTATTTAATATCGTTTTAGGAAAAAAATATCCCAAAATTGTTCATGGCATATTTTACTTCAAAATAAATTTTGAAATTTGAAAATATATTACCAAAAATAAAAATCTGTTTTTAAATACTAAAAAAGTAATATGTTCTTTAGTGATATTGTTGTTCAGTCATTCTGAAAATAAGAGCATTTAATTCTGTATAACATGATATAATTTTGTTTTTTGTATTCTTATTTAGTCATGAGTTATAGCACCTGACGTAAAGAACTGTACACGTACCTTCTGGAGTCAGCATTTGTGTTTTGGAAAACATTCTCCTATCATCAGTACCTGTAAAATCCGAATCACTTCTTCTTTATCTACAGCTTTTCCCACACCTGTGGGGTCGTGGGTGGGAACTGTGTCGCACATGTGGATTTGGCTGGTGGTTTATGGCCGGATGCCCTTGCTGACGCCAACCCTATATGGGGGGAAGTAATCACAATCGCGTGTTACCGTGGTAGTTTGTAGTGTAGTGTGTTGTCTGAATATGAAGAAGAAAATATTGGGACAAACACAAACACACAGGCCCTGGGTCAGAAGAATTAATCAATGGCGATTAAAATTCCCGACCTGGCCGCGAATCAAACCCGGGCCCTCTGAACCGAATACCTCAACGCTGATCATTCAGCCAATGAGTCGGACTGAAATACGAATCAATATCGGCTATAACGTCACCGTCATCGTCTAAAGCATCTAAATAATCCAAAACATTGGAATTATTTAGTCTAGAACTTGGCCCAGCCATGTAAAAAAAATTAGGCCTACTCGTGGCACGAAAATCTAATAACACGAAATGTTAAACTAAAATTCACTTGAGAACACTGATAAATGTAGAATATAAACAAAATATAATTAACAATAATCTGTTATTAAAACGGAAACAATAAAACGAAGGAAAACACGTATTTTGAAGCTTAAATGAGACTGTACTGGCAAGCAGCACACTTCAACTCGTCATGCGGTGAACATACGCGGTTTGATAACTTCATTTGTTCCAAAGAAGTGAGCTTAGTGTCTGTACCTCTCGAGAAAAGTGTAAACTAAACCCAAAAGCTACTATTAATGTCTTTTCCTGACATCTGGGGGTCCATTAAGGTACTTATACAGCCGTCCGAACACAAAGCCAATAGATCGGCACGCTGAGTGTTTTAAGCAATACCACCCGAGCCGATAGATCGGCTCGCTGAGCGTATAAGGGTTAAGATCAGATTCATTGCTCCTTCATGTAGTTTTATTGAATATATATATCTACAAAAAATCTCCGGTAGATCTAGATATTTCTGAAGTGTTTTTGTTTACAGTACTTGAAGCAACCACGGGGCCCGCAGCCCTATATTGCGTTAAGTAGAATTTTTCTATTTGTGAACGGCAAAGCAGATAATGAGTCATGGAAAGGAAACGTTCAGTTCATTAGTGCTACATCTTTGATATCATAGTTTTCTAATAAAACTTCCATATTGTTATAAGCATATAAACATATGGTATTGAATTTATGCTTGCTCCAGTGTTGTGGTCACACTTGCTGATTGTTGCCATTTCCTACTATTTAATTTAGTGCTCATTGTCAGTCAATTGCTTGTACTTTGTTGTTTGCAAACACATTTACACAATTATAAACTAATCAAATGGCAGCTATAAGATCAGTTTAAAATTTGTTCAGGTTGCTTAAAAATTTCCAGAATTCTTCAATTAGGTGAATTTATTATCTCATAGGATTAGGTAAATAATGATGTAATGTTAGAATATCATTTCTGAATTGTTCTTCTTATCTGTGACATAACAGAGTAATACAAGGGTGTATCCTGTTTTCAAACTTTTAAAGCAGTAGTGTTTTTGAATTAATTGCTAATTAATATTTTGCTCTCACACCTTTGTTGGTTACTGTGTGGAACGATCTTTGATAGTCCCTGGGAAATGATTGTATAAGCTCGGCATTATGCTCTTAGCGTGCCCTTGTATCGGGAGGTTCTGCAATGGGTATTCATAGCCTAAGGATTGACTTCAAACCTGATTATTGATGGAAATGGCAAATTATGAATGGTTTATTTGATTTTGTGGGTGGTTAGAGTCTTCTCATCTGTTATGTGACACATTGACTTGTTCCTACTGTATATTCACAACTAGTGGGAAGAAATATTCATTTAAGTCCTCAGAACTGCCTGCTCCAGCTTACACTCTCTCATTAGTCAGAGTAGGACCATGCACACAACAGAAGAACACCCAAATACATCAACTCTTCAAGGTTCAAATTCTGTTGTTTCTTTGTAATTCTTATGTAACAGGACACAATAGGCTGCAATAGAGATCAATCTTGTAATATGACCACCAATAAAAATGTTTCTTTGAATACTTTTCAAACACAAAATGCGTATTACTATTTTTGGTTGGAGTTTAATTTAGCTTTGTTCTCCCTAAACGTATATTGTGCAGAGGTGCTCTCAAGCCGGCAAAGTGACAAGCCTTTTGTGTGTATTCTTTTGTCTGGGTATAGAAGGCAGGGGACAGTCCATTGTGTATGTAACTTAGTGCGTTGTATATCAGAGGTTTTAGATGCTTCTGAAGGATTCAGTTGACCGGATCTTACTGTATCTACTGCTTCCCACTTTACCCCACATCTGGCGCTGTGTTATCCTGACTCTCAATTCAGCCATCTACAAATATTTTGTAGCAATTTAAATGAATTCTTTCAATATGTCTAAGAGATATGCCGTGTCAATTTGGTCCTGAAAGACATAAGGACAGGTTTTAAGATACATAAAATATCCTAATTGCTGACTTTTGGAAAGACACGTATTGCTGAGCTAAACAATTAGTTGTGAGGTTAACTTCCATTTGTGTAGAGACACATGGTCCTGAACTAACCACTAAGTGCTGCATTTTCCTTCCACTTGTAGAGTGTCGAGTGTCACATGGCCCAGAGCTGACTACTTTGTGCCACTCCTCCATGGTCTTCATATTCATAGATTTGATCGGGCTAAAAATAAATTCATTGATCTGATCTGCTACCTATGATGGATGTAAGCCGGAATATGAATTGTGAAATTCCATTCAGCCTAGAATACACTGACTTGTTAGTACCCACAGAATTTCACCGGATATTCCAACTGTCACTCCTGATTAACAAAGATAATCTTGATTTATTAGTTTCATTATGTTCCGTATTGATCGTTATTATATATCATAGAAAAGGAAAGAAAATATCCACCTAATCAGTACAAATTTTATTGTAAATCTTAGAATGACAGTACCGGTTTCGACTCTTTACGAAGTCATCCTCAGCTGTTCTATACCCTTACATTAGTTAGAGTTTGGTGTTATGCCTTGTTCAGTGATAATGTGTGACAGACATTGACATATTACAAAGTGGCTAGTTATAAGCTGCTAGTCTTGAGTATGTCTGATGACCTAAAACTCATGTTGAACACCTTGTTAAAATATTAATCATATAACACATAAAATGCTCACAACACTTGATCAAAACATTTTAAAATAAATATGTGTTGTTACAGTCCAAGATAACGGGTAAAAACAAGTTTTTGAATGAATTTGTCATCTTGCGTTGTTTGTTGAATCGTCCAGCATGAGCTATGCTTGAGTTCGTATGGGGTACTTTTGTACTATTATACTTTGTATGAAATTTAACCACTTATCAGCTTACAAATATTCTAATATTGTTAAATACGTGTGCATTTGAAGGTGACATGTGCAGCCAAAGTTTTTGATGGTCTTGAAAGCGTAAAATGCAGTTCACTTTAGTGTGTAAAATCAGTTGTTGGTGGTGGCTCTTTCCCTGTCTATGACTATTGATAAATATTTGCAATAAGCGAAAGATAAAATTAAAATTAGAAGTTTTAAAAATATTATTCTGAAAGTGCCTGCTTGTGTGTTTGTATCATAATAGTTACTTACTGATGCTGAATGGATGAGATATGCACAACCTGGCTGCCTGACGTGTTCTACTGGTGTTAGTATCAGTTGCTGTAAGGGGAATGTCGTATGTGTAGGGGTGGAGTTGGGCGTGCCAGTCATCTGCACTGTGGTTTGCGTCCGACGTTGTTTGTTGACTATTTTAAGATAGTAATTTTTTGCATTGGGGATAACTTTATTAAATATGATAATGGTATTTTTGGTTATTTCATTAATATTGTAATTAGGGTTAGTGTATTGATCCAGTGTTATGTATAATTCTTCTGTTATATTGAGCAAGGGGTCTTGGGGGTTTGTGCTTAGTATTTTCATATCGTTATGTATATTCGTAAAACTATGTTTGTATTCGTCCATATGTTGACCTATTGCAGAAAAATGGTTGTTCTTTACGGCATTAATGTGTTCGTTCTATCTGATAGCAAAATTCCTACCGGTACGTCCTACATAACTTGTTGAGCAATTATTGCAGCTGATTCGGAATACTCCAAAGCAATGGTATTTTTTAGTTTTGTTGATTGTCTAGGTATTATGTAAGATACTGCTGCTATTATGTGTGGTCCTGAAGGCTATTTCAAGATTTTGCTTTTTGAAAATATTAGTCAAAAGGTATATGTGTGTGTTGTTGAAGGTGAAAGTTGCATAGTCCTTCTTGGGTTTGTAAATTTTCATCAGTTTAGTTTTTGGTCGAGACTTGATCTTATGCATGATTGAATTGATTATTTCTTTCTTGTAGCTGTTTTTTTCTGGCTATTTCTTGAATCAAACGTATTTCTTCATTAAAGTCGGATTTTGATAGTCATATATTGAAGGCCTTGTAGATCATACTGTGATATGCTGCTTTTTTATGGGTACTGGGGTGGATGGAGTCTGTTTTTATCATATTTAATGTGTGAGTGGCTTTACGATAAATTTGGAAGGTCAAATGATTTTCATACCTGGTAATAGTCAGATCGAGATAATTTAATTTGCAATTATTCTCAGATTCTTTTGTAAACTGTATGTGTGGGTCTATGGTGTTTATTCTGTCCATAATGGTGTTGTCGGTAGTTTGTCTGTTGTCAATGGTAAAAGAAATGTCATCGACAAATCTACACAAAAAAAAATTCCGTCTAATTTACTGATCGACATATACTCGAGGTGGCTATGTATATTTCAGCTAGTATACCGGAAGCAGGGGAGCCCATCGGTAGGCCTTTTTGTTGATAAATTGTATCATGGAACCTGAAGAAATTATTATTAATGGCGAATTAAAGTAATGCTATGAATTCTTCAATCTCTAAGTTGTTTAATTTACTGTAATTTTTTAGATTGGATAGAATTATATCTATGTTCTTTCTAGTGGGAATGTTCAGATACATATTAGTTATATCATATGGAGCTATGGAATGGTATTGTTCTATCTGCAGTTCTTTAGTCTTATTACAGAAGTCTATTGAATTACGTACAGTTCTGTAAGCTTGAAAAAAGTAATGTTTTTAAAGAAATTTTTGAATAAATTGTGAAAGCTTCTATGTGGGGCTTGTCCTATAATTTACTACAGGTCTCATCGTTGTGTTGTCTTTATGTATTTTCAGAAGAGCTTTTGCAGTCGGTAGTTGGGGGTTCATTATCGTGTGGTTCGTCGCTTCTGTTTCTGTGAGTAAGAAGTGTGTGTTTTTGAGTAGATGACTGACACGCCCAACTCCGCCCCTACACATACGACATTTCCCTCCATTCCCCTTACAGCAACAGATACTAACACCAGTAGAACACCGTACAGTACACGTCAGGCAGCCAGGTTGTGCACATCTCATCCATTCAGCATCAGTAAGTAACTATTATGATATAAACACACAAGCAGGCACTTTCAGAGTAATATTTTTAAAACTTCTAATTTTAATTTTACCTTTCGCTTTTTGCAGATATTTATCAATAGTCATAGACAGGGAAAGAGCCACCACCAACAACTGATTTTACACACTAATGTGAACTGCATTTTACGCTTTCAAGACCATCAAAAACTTTGGCTGCACATGTCACCTTCAAATGCACACGTATTTAACAATATTAGAATATTTGTAAGCTGATAAGTGATTAAATTTCATACAAAGTATAATAGTACAAAAGTACCCCATACGAACTCAAGCATAGCTCATGCTGGACGATTCAACAAACAACGCAAGATGACAAATTCATTCAAGAACGTGTTTTTACCCGTTATCTTGGACTGTAACAATACATATTTATTTTAAAATGTTTTGATCAAGTGTTGTGAGCATTTTAATGTGTTATATGATTAATATTTTAACAAGGTGTTCAACACGAGTTTTAGGTCATCAGACATACTCAAGACTAGCAGCTTATAACTAGCCACTTTGTAATATGTCAATGTCTGTCACACATTATCACTTAACAAGGCATAACACCAAACTCTAACTAATGTAAGGGTATAGTACAGCTGAGGATGACTTCGTAAAGAGTCAAAACCGGTACTGTCATTCTAAGAGTTACAATAAAATTTGTATTGGTTAGATGGATCTTTCCTTTCCTTTTCCATGATATATAACAAAGATAATTCAGAAATTGTTCTTTTGTTGAGTTACATATATTTCTATATAATACATTTAATGCAGTCAATTAAACACGTAATCCAGAAGCATCCTGTCATTCAAACATTATTTTATGAAAATAATTCATGCATAGATTTCGGACGTAGGCTTTAGGGAAGATAATTCGAACGTACTGGGTTGAATGCTAGGATGTGTAAAACATTAATTTTACCTCATTTTTACAGTAGAATGTTCATCAATCTGCTTCTTTAGTGTTTGTTCTGCTTGGTGGCAGTGTCCAGTGTTGTGGTACGTTGTCTCCAGTTATATTGGTCTCTGGCCATGTCTGTAAGCAGTTTCACAGCCTTCATGTCGGTTTGCTCTGTATCTGCCCTTTGCTGTATTGTTCGTCCTTTGCGCCTCTTTCTTCTGACTTCCTGTGCATACGCTGACTTTCACAATATATCGCCCGCTACACGCAAGATTTTCCCAAACCAGCACACACGGCTTTCCTGAATTTTTTCTGGATACGTCGCACCGCCTAAATATTTCCTAATAACATAATTTGAAATGTGATCCAGTCTAGTTATGCCAGCCTTCCACCTAAGCATCTTCGTATCCATGATGCTTAGTTGGTGTTTTACCTTACCTGTAGCTGGCCAGCATTCGTTGCGGTAGAAAACGACAGGATGAATAATATTTCGGTATCATAGATTTGGGATAGTACTTCATTGGACGATCGCAATGGCGCTCCTTGTCATTCTCCACTTCAACCAGGTTTTGTATATCCTTAAGATGACTTCTTCAGTTAGTCGGCCTTCACCAGAGATTGTGGAACCAAGATACCTAAATGTATCTACTCATGCTATATCTTCAACCTCAACATGCATGGTCTCAACTTCTCAACGATGTGATGTCATGCATTCTGTCTTCTTTTCGTTGAAGTGAGGGGATTATTGCGCTAGTCGATTGTTCCATTTTTCTGTTTGGCGCTGGAGATCAAGCTTATTCTCTACAGCCAGAATGACATCATTTGCATAGAGAAGTGTCCATGGTATTGGTTTGTGGAGAGCTGATATAATGGTGTCCATCACCAGAATGAACAGCAGTGGTGATAAGGCAGGGCCTTGGTGGACTCCTACAGTTATATGGAAGTCATCAGGCGCTCCTGCCGCAGGTTGAACAGGACTCCTTGGTTCTACGTAGAGCTATTTTACCCCCTCAGCAAGTTGCTCTGGCCAGATAAGGTCACGTGGTAGGCGTTCTCAAGGTCCAGAAAGTCTGAGATGAAGCCTCTTATTCTTTTCAGTGTCTCTTAACTAACAGCCATGCAGCGAGGATTGCTCCTGTTGTGCCTCAATTTTACACAAATCCAGCTTTGTTGTATGTTTGGCTAAATCGCTCGTCCTGTTTTCGAGGATTTGTTCGAAAATTAACATATTATACCTCAAAATTCTAATCGGGCTCTAATTATAAAAATCGGCAGGTCTTCCCTTATTTTTTTATTTTTTTAATGGATACCCTTGGCAATCTGTTGGTTTTTGACCTTCTTTGAGATCTGCTTGAAAAGCTTGTTTTAGCCACAACTCCTACATTCCACAAAACAAAACTTTGCCGGAAATCATCGGGACCGATGGCTTTTCCTGGTTTTATTTCCTTCAGCAGAGCCTGGACTTCAGTACCGTCAATTTCCTTCATCGGACCTTCAACAATGGAGGTAAAATGAAATGGCATATGGGTTTTAGTGCCGGGAGTGTCCAAGGATAAGTTCAGCTCACCAGATGCAGGTCTTTTTTATTTGACTCCCGTAGGTGACCTGCGCGTCATGATGAGAATGAAATGTTGATGAAGAGAACACGTACACCCAACCCTCGTGCCAGCAAAATTAACCAATTATGGTTAAAATTCCAGACCCTGCCAGGAATCGAACCCAGGACCCCTGTGACGAAAGTCCAGCACGCCAACCATTTAGCCATGGAACGGGACAACTGTGCAGGGCAAAGGGACCGGTATATGCGGAAATTCCAAGATTGAAATTGTCAAAGCAGTTCCGCCAGCACTTTCGCGCTTCCCACCAGTCGAGTAGCAAATCGTGTTTCCTCATTGATGCCATAAATACGTTGGCTTTCTTCCATGTAGCAATGCCCCGATTTGACAAGCTGTTAAATATCCTGCTCCTGTTTGCGGCATTTCAAGTTTCATATATAGTAGAGCTGCATAGCTGTTTGGTTTTGTTATGGCACTGACCCCTTTCACTTTACTACTGGCTGCTTTCTAGGCATTCGAATGAGTAGATATAATGGACAGTTCTGCCGCCTCCGCCGGGCTCCCAGGGGCCTCCTCCCGGGAGGCCTTCCCAGGGGCCCGCTCCTCCTCCCGCGGGAAATTTGAATTGGTAAACAAAGCCATGTGCTTTTTGACAGCTATCATCGACAACAACGCATCGCTAACCTCAGTGCTGCCATCTTAACGAGCCTAAACCTCATTGCTGCCAACTTAACCTCACTAGGGCGAGATTTGAATCGGTAAATAAATCCACGTGCTTTTCTGCCAGCCACATGCTTTTCTACAGCTGTCATCAACAACAACGCACTGCTAACGCCAGTGCTGCTATCTTGACGGGCCTAAACCTCAGTGGTCCCAAGTTAACCTCACTAGCGCGAGATTTGAATCAGTAAACAAAGCTACGTGCTTTTTTGACAGCTGTCATCCGCCATCTTTAATCAACAGAACACCGAGCTGCCCACTTTATGGCTACTATCTTAAGCACGTGGTAGCGGGCAATTTGAAAAGTTCCGTTAGCTGTCATCCGCCAATTTTAATCAAGAGAGCACAGTGCTGCACTCTTTAGCTACCTATCTTTGAAATGTGGTGGCGGCAAATTCGAAGTGCTTTCTTGACATCTGTCATCCGCCATCTTGCATCACAAACCTCACTGCTGCACTCTTTAGCTACTAGCTGAATCAGTAAACAAAGCCACGTGATTTTTTATCAGCCATCTTGCTTCGCTAACCTCAGTGCTGCACTCTTTGGCTACTTACCTTTGAAATGTGGTGGCGGACAATTTGAAAAAATTCTACAGCAGCCATCTTTAATCAATAGAGCACCGTGCTGCCCTTTTTACCTACATACCTTTGAAATGGGGTAGCGGATAATTTGAAAAATTCTACGTGCTCTTGTTTGGAAGCAAATCCACGTGCTTTTTTGACAGCTGTCATCCGCCTTCTTTAATCAAGAGAGCACTGTGCTTGTATCTTTATCGTATTAGTAGGCGATTTCTACATCACAACTGTCATCCGCCATCTTGCATCGGTAACCTCAGTGCTGCCTTCTTTAGCTACTTACCTTTGAAATGTGGTGGCGGACAATTTGAAAAAATTTGTACAGCAGTCATCTTTAATCAAGAGAGCACCGTGCTGCTATCTTCTGGGCAATTTAAAAAATTCTTTTTGACAAGCTGCTATCTTTAATCTAAAGAGCACTGTGCTGGCCTCTTTACCTTCATACCTTTGAAATGTGGTGGCGGAAAATTAGAAACATTCTATTTGACAAGCTGCCATCTTTAATCAAGAGAGCACCGTGCTGCTATCTTGCGAGCAATTTCGTCAGCTGTCATCTTTAATCAGCAGAGCATTGTGCTGCCATCTTTATGACACTAAACTTCATTCTTTGACATGTGGTAGTAAGTAATGTGCTTTTTCGACAGCAGCTATCTTTAATGATGAGAGCACCGTGCTACTATCTTTATCGTAGTGGCGGACAATTTAAAAGAACATGTCAAGGAATACCTTTGTTCTAAGATCATATTACAAAAGAAGTGATTAAGAATATAATCGAACACGGTACTCGATACAACATGTGATTAGAACAATGATTGATGTGTTTACAACATATCTGGCGTATACCTTTGTTCTAAGAGGAAAAAATACTAGAATTCTGAACAGCTTGTACAAGATAGCAACTCTAACTTCCTTTACCTTTACTTACTCTGCCAAGGCATAGCTTTATCGAACATACAACGCGATTTTATGCATAAGGCAGTGCACATGTCGCATAGCTGCAGTGATGCATGTTTAGACTTAAACACACACTGCTGTTAAAGATATTACAACTAGAATCGCATACTATAGTTCAATGGTGTAGAACACTGCATTGCAAGACTGAAATCAAACACTGTTTAGAAAGAAAAAATCCTTCTCAACATACTTACTAAGCAGCTCTCTCTTCCTTGTCAAGGCACATCTCTATCGAACATGCATTGCAAAAGCAGGAGTGTGCATGATTATACATGAACACATACTACCATTCAAAAACATATTCATACTATAGTTCGATGTTGTAGAACACTGCATTGCAAGACCAGAATCAAACACTGCTTAGAAAAAAATCTCTTCTCAACATACTTACTGAGCTAGACGATAACATACGTACGAATCTGCTCAACACCTTCTTTCTTGCTTTTCTTCTATGAGTAATAAACAAAAACTCTATCTTGCAAATAAGGAGCGGGAGGAAGGTAATACCTAATCCAAAAGTAAAAGAATATGCCAATTCTACATTATTTATTTACATCTTGTATGTACAAGTTTTATCTCGAATCATTTTACCCTAGTGATGTTTGCGTACTTCTCGACGCAATTCTTGTATGTACAAGTTTAAACTTGCCATACTACGCTCTCAGCGTACCTCTCCCTACAATATGTACAGTGAATTGTGATGTAAGACAGCGTAACGTAAGTACACACCTCTAGCATAATGTTTCCACACACACATATCTGCTTTATGTGAAATAGTACCTATCAATTCTACCATGCCCCCAGACTAGAGTGTTGGTGGAATTTGGGATGACAAACCGTTCGCAGTCATCATTATTAAGGGCTACCTTACTAATTAAATGAGTGTACAACTGATGCTTCTTGCTTTTAATAACAGACATTTGCTTATGTAAACTAAGTGGATTACTCGTCATACAATTTTTATAATTTTCTAAACTTAACTGATTCTGAACTACATTCTTTTTAATCCCTTTCAATCTCTTTATTTGTAGTTGATTTAAGAGCATTATGCAATATGACTTGGATTAGGTACCTACTAATGAATCGATAATATTTTCACCACATTCGTCTTTCTTTTTACCTAGAACCTTTTTGTTCAGTAGCGGTCGATGATATTGATTTTTTTCGGGATAGTTACTAGTATCAAAACTACCCAAATCTCGCTTTATATCATTGTAATAGTCATCAGTTTTGATTTGGTAAATAAACAAATTGGTATCTGTGTAGAGCAATTGCGCATTATGAGCGTACCTCTTCATCATATAATCGTAATGGATTCATACATGAGTGTTTTAGCTAATTCGAATACTACAAAGCCGACGTAGGTAGGTTTGTCGTACTTAACCTTAACACGATTCATCTGTATAATAACTAAATTTTCATGTATGATAGTACAGCTATGGAAATTTGGTTTAATTATTAAATGGTTAGCACCATACCTTTTCTTAATATTTTCCCAGTTTGTAATCAGTTTTACATTAACACGTTTGTCAACATTTTCCATAGTCTTACCAAACACACTGTTATTCATGAGCTTGTAGAAATCTTTCTCAAACTCGTTAACTGTATTTGTTCTTAAATTATTGTTGGGATCGATATATGGCTTTAGCCATGGTGACTGATTCTTTTCTAGTACGCGATGAATTTTGGTTAACTTCAAACCATGCTGCAAACACTGTTTTAAATTTCAATAATGAATGACATACTTAGATTAGTCACACAAATTAGCAATTAGCGTTTTTGTTGTTAATGTGATGTACGGGGACTTCATATTTTCAGGGCAGAACGGTAAGTCATTATGAGAAGTGTGTAACTCTTTAGGATACTGTAAGTCAACTTCGAGGAAATAGCCTTTATTAGCTTCATCGTCTAGGGTGTGCAGTTGTAAATCATCAATTTCGCACTGCGTTAGCCAGATGAAACTACTTACTGGTAGATGCTGACTCATCACCCATCCATACTGATTGTTAGCATCGAGATAAACAATATACTGAGATTCCTGACTAGAGTCAAAACTCTGCATGTACTTATTATTTGCCTTAGAATACCGCCCACTACGCTGACTTAGTCCACCTCGAATAGACGATTTTTATAAATTGCAACATATCAATATCGGTTAGCAGTTCCAAAGTCACCCGCGTGTATTTTAACATGGCATCCCAACTTAACCCAGGTGCTGTAAGATACTGACATGGATCAAGGCTGTAGGTTTTCTTGCAAACACAGTGATAATTTTCGAAAACATCAGCTAACAGAAGTACATCCGTCTTTAAATACAAGTCAGAGTATTCACCTAGCATTTGAACGTGGAACTGCTCCCAGATATGTTGCGCATGTAAATAGTCATCATCACTAATATCTGCTGAATTCAGCGGGCAGTAAAATGATTGTTTTGATGGTAAGGCACGTTCTTTGAGGCGTTCTAAGCAGTCAAGTTATTCACAACAAAAGACACCCTTACGCCGAAGTAAATTAAACTGCGCTTCTTCAGGAAAAACACGTCGAATTTCTGTAAATTGTTCTGGCTGCAAATTACTAGAAAGTTTATCAAGGGTACTCGCCATAAAGCGAAACGAGTCAAGAAATCTCAGTTTTATAGTATGCTTCTGATCTACTTTTACGCACTTTGTAAATGCAATGTACCGCTCTTTGTTCTGAGGGATTATATCTACTTTTTCATTTGATGCTCCAAATTGTGAAACGATGAAATGCGAGTCGTAACCAGATACGTTATGAAATATTACGGGAATAAATTTTGGAACTCTATACTTAAGATTACAGCTATTATGAGCAGGACATCTGTACAAGCCAGTTAAATGGTCATGATCGAAAACTTTAGGGTCATTTTCGGAAAATTCCCCATCACAAATACTACATTTTGTAGCACGTTCATGTTCTTGTAACTGAATTTTGGTGAGTGGTTTCATAGGAATATTAGTATTTAGAATACTGCTAAGACATACTGCATCACTTTCAAGTCTTTCTAAAAATACTTTAGCAGCTTCAGGTCCTCAATACAGCTCTAACTTGTTAAGGGTACTATCATAACTACACTTGATATAATACGCGAAACTATACGGGACATGCATGTGTGTAGTATTAGTGAAAGAGTTGTCAGGATTAGGCGTGCATGTGCTGCATGGATTGAGGATAGCTTCAAAGTCTGCGTAAATGACGAAAGGCACCCACATCTGCTTGTCATAATTTGTAAATTTCAAAATATTATTGCCTGTAGCGGGTATCTCTGTACATACATGATTGCAGTCAGTCTTGGAATGGTTTGTTAACTGATCTTCAGTTCTAAAATACTGCAAGCATCCATCATATAGCCACTTTTTACCATCATGTTTTGACAACTGACTACCAACAAGTCTACTCAAATTTTTAATCCAACACAAGTGTTTATTCTCACTGTTTTCGATATAGAGTAAGTTAACATGACTACTCTTCTTATTACATCAGAGGACCTTATACAGACTTTTTGTCTACACCATACACATTAATGCTAATATTATGTAGTTGTTCAAATCTCTTAATGTCCCTTATGCATAGGAAATTCTATACTATCTAAATTTAGTTGTGTTGAATAGTGGGGATACGATGATGTTCTATTCGCTACATTCGATTCTGCAGGATTTAAAGCCGACACCACAGCGCATGCAAAACAGCCTCGTCATAGTTTTGGATGTTTACAACAGCTTCTTTTCGTTGTATCCATGTCGGCAGCTCAATGTACGATGAACCTCACAAGAGATTGTACGTATTGATATTAACTTCTAGATACAAAAATCCAACTAAAGCCCACCCTGATTCCTTTTCCTGAAATTCCTCGCTCTTAGTTGAAATAATGTTCGAGACATCCCTAAATACATCACCAAAATTAGTCGACTCACTTACTACAAAATTCTTTGTATTAAATGGTTTAATTTCCATTATTTCGGATACATCTGTGCTCTTAATATGCAAAGCAAAAAGTTCCAAATTAACTTTTAATAAATTATGATTAGACAAAGTTTTGTCAAGAAGCTGTTGCACATCCAGTTGAACGCAATTTACAAAGTTTTCAGTACTTTGAAACTTCTGTCTAGCACGAATTCTGCAACTAAAAATCCTAGTTTTAAATGCAGTATTAATTTCCTCGATGTTTTTATTACTAGCACTTCTACAGGCAAGATTTTTATGCGCATTACTCCATAAGTGACCCTGCAAATGTGAAGATGGTACATTAGTGTTACAGTGTTTGCAGTGTATAGTTTGAAGTTCTTGATTTTTCCTTGGTTTTTTACTACTACTACTACTACTACTACTACTACTACTACTAATACTACTACTACTACTACTTTCTACAGCTACATCAGTATTTACACGCTGTTTTCCTACTACCTGAGGGTTATAGTTTTAAGTAGATACCTGATGTACTTCTACTAAGTGAGCATGGTATTGCTCTACATTAGCGAAATACACCCCACAAACTTCACATAAAGCAGATGTTTTGCTAGGGTGTTCTGTTTTTAAATGCCGTTTGAGGGTATCCTGTCTTGCGAATGTTACAGCACACTGCTCGCAGGGGAACAAAACGGATACCTGTTTATGTTTCATTTTTAAATGACGTGTCAGGTTATCCCGTCTGGCGAACGTTATGTCACACTGCGAGTAGGGGAACATGCTGTCTTCAAGTTCTGAAAAGGGAACAACCATTTATCAATAGAGATTCGACAAAAGTTGTAGTGTTCAGAAAAAACAAGTTTTAACCTATAGAGGTTAGATGTTATCATAAATTTAAAAAGCAGGCAGAGAGAGATGAATGTTCTATACCTAACATTGTAGCACTCTTGTTGTTGAAAATATAGTAACTCAATGTCCTACCCTCATGTCGCAAAGAAAAAACGAAAATTCAATTAATAGCGGTCAAACAGCATGAGGATTGAAGAGAACAACTATTTATCAGTACAGATTAGACTAAAGTTGCAATTGTTGGAAGAAACGAAGTTTCAACCTATAGAGGTCAGACATTGTTGTGAGTTCGAAGTTCCAAGATTAACCTCTCCATATCTATACCTTCTAGTCCTCCTATCCTAGAATGCTAAAAACAATGTAAACATATAAGATCGATAAAAAAGTTCGAAACATACCTTAAAATGTACGCGCTGCAGAATGCAAACTGTTACTCGGATGAAAATGTGCACGTTCAAGCCTGTAGCTCGATGAAATATCGACGATAATATTCTTGATGTACCTAAGAAAAGAACAAAAATATATGAATGTAGCGTAGGGATATGAAAGAGTAAGTCAGCTAGCCTAGCTATCTTTACAAACATGCAACTCAAAGATGTTTATTGCCTAGCGTTGAAGCACTTGTGATAATGGGATATGAAAGGGGCATGCAACTTGAAGATGTTTATTATCTAGCATAGAAGCAGTTGTGATAATAGGATAGGAAAGGGTATGTTAGTTTGTTAACAAATACTGTCTAAAAGTAGTGTTAGCACATTTTCATGTTTACTTGCCTCATACATAGGTGAGAAAGTAGAGGATGCTCACACAATTAACACACATGGAAAACTGCGTGCACAGACTACACCGAGTCAATATGCAGCTTGTTACTAAGCGGATGTGTTATTTGCAAACGTCTGCACTACAGTTGTAACGTCCGCACTACAGTTGTAACGAAATGTTTATGCAACAAGAGTTCTTCCAAGTGCCTTTGGAAGATATGCTGAGTTCTGCAGGTTGACGTATTTAAGCACTATCGGACTAAGTCAGGATCGAACCTGCTGTTTTCGAAGATGCCGAGGTGCCGGAATTTAGGAGTTCTGCAGGCTGATGTATTATACTAGCGGATCGAACCTGGGAGGGCCAGCGCGCAATCCTCGACCTCGGAATTTAAGCGGGGCACTAAGCTAAGCAAAAAGAGAAAGAGCCATCATCTACGGTATCCCCTACCTGTAGGTAAACAGGGGCGCTGAGCTGAGTTGCGATCCTCAGGGGCACTGAGCTAAGCTAACATCTACGGTATCCCCTGCCTGTAAGTAGACGGAGCGCTGATCTGAGTAAAAAGAGAAGGAGCCATCTTCTGCGGTATCCCTCGCCTGTAGGTAAACATAGGGCGCTAGGCTGAGAAGCGATCCTCAGGAGCATTGAGCTAAGACCAGATCTACAGTATCCCCTGCCTGTACTTCGCAGCGTGCTAAGCTAAGCAAAAAGAGAAGGAGCCATCATCTACGGTATCCCTTGCCTGTAGGTAGACATAGGGCGCTAGGCTGAGAAGCGACCCTCGGGAGCACTAAGCTAAGCCTACATCTATGGTATCCCCTGCCTGTTAGCGACCTTTGAGCCAGGGTAGGAACAACACGAGACACTGATCTGCCGAAATATAGAAGTTCTGCAGGCAGACGTATTTGTACCGCGTATTAAACCAGAAGGCCTGCACCTCTGAGCTCAGTCTAACAAGCTGCTGCTGATAATTCTGATGCGGACTGTACGTGTGCTGTGAACTTCGTACTCAGCGAAAGTAGCTGAAGCATCACATTCTAGCAGTGTGTATGTGCTCGCCGGCCTGATGTAGCTCGTGTGTGTAGGCTTGCTTCAAGCTTACTGTAAAACTCATCCCCGATATTTGTTCTTGTTCAGGAACTCTAAAGTCTGCTTATTCGAAACCCAGTGCTAGTACATACCTACTCGCAAGGCATAACACCTGAACTACACTAGGAAGCTCCCCCACTCCTAGTCCTGTTTTACAGCCAAATGCCCTTCCTAACGCAATATTTTAAATCGCAAGATTTGTTATACCGTCGGAAGCTCTTGTTGATGCAAAGATTTTAAATAGCAATAATCTGTTTTACAGCCGGATACTCTTTTAGGATTTTAAATTACAGTATCTAGTGTCTCACATCATAAACCATTCTCTTACGGCTGAATGCCCTTTCTGACGCCGATGGACCGGGTTTTAGCCGCTTGCCCTTCCTGACGTAAGAGGACCGGGATATATTTTTTCGCTAAGTCACTTCCTGCACAAGAGCATGTTAAGTGCAAGTCATGCTAAGCAGCATTAGCTTTAACTCGAATCCTAAAACACATCTGTTGGATAGGGACCGTCAAAGCGTCTAACAAATTACTAGCGTAAAGTTGCAAACATGCGGATTAAGCTAGCACATCGTTGATGATCGCTGTAAAATTACCTACCACCACATTGCAAAGGTATTAAAGATAACGGATAACAGCTGTTAAAAAAGCACGTTACCTATCACCACATGTCAAAGAATAAAGTTTAATGTTATAAAGATAACAGCACGGTGCTCTCTTGATTAAAGCTGGCTGCTATAGAATTTTTTCAAATTGTCCTCCACCATATTTCAAAGGTAAGCAGCTAAAGAGGTTAGCGATGCAAGGTGGCGGATGTCAGATGTGACACAGAAATTGCCCACTACTACGATAAAGATAGCATGGCTCTCGCTTAATTAAAGATGGCGGATGACAGCTGTCAAAAGAGCACGTGGATTTGCTTCCAAACAAGAACACGTAGAATTTTTCAGATTATCCGTCACCACATTTCAATGGTATGTAGGTAAAGAGTGCAGCACCGTGGTCTCTCGATTAAAGACGGCTGCTGTAGAATTTTTTCAAATTGTCTGCCACCACATTTCAAAGGTAAGTAGCTAAAGGGTGCAGCACTGTTCTCTCTTGATTAAAGATGGCGGATGACAGCTGTCGCGTGGAAATTACGGCCACCACATTTCAAAAGTAAGAAGCTAAAGTGTGCAGCACTGAGTTTTGTGATGCAAGATGGCGGTTGATAGCTAATGAAACTTTTCAAATTGCCTGCTACTACGTGCTTAAGGTAGTAGCCATAAAGGGGGCAGCACGGTGTTCTGTTGATTAAAGATGACGGATGACAGCTGACGAAATTGCTCGGACGATAGCAGCACGGTGCTCCGTTGATTAAAGACGGCGGATGACAGCTGTCGAAAAGCACGTAGCTGCTTCAAATCTCGCTCCAGTACGGTTAAGTTGGCACCACTGAGGTTTAGGCCCATCAAGATATCAGCACTGACGTTAGCGAAGCGTTGTAGATGACAGCTGTCAAAAAGCACGTGGATTTGTTTACCGAATCAAATATCGCGTTAGTGAGGATAAGTTGGCAGCACTGAGGTTTAGGCCCGTTAAGATAGCAGCACTGAGGTTAGGGATGCGTTGTTGTCGATGATAGCTGACAAAAAGCACCTGGCTTTGTTTACCAATTGAAATTTCCCGCGGGAGGAGGAGCCTCCCCGTGGGAAGGTCGCCTGCGAGTGGGCGGAGTAGGAGGCTCCTGGGAGCCCGACGGAGGCGGAGGCGGCCGAACTGTCCATTATATCTACTCCAATGATCAAAACATCACCTGTTCTTTCAACGTTACTGCATCCTGAATATCGTCATTCAGAAGCCACGTGTCATTGTGGTCTTGGTCGCCGGCGACAATAAGATAGTCCAGGGTCTTGTCATGCCATGCCACGAAGGCATCTTCGGTTTCTGTGCCCAGGCCAGTTTGTGGAGAGTTGCACTGAAAAATTGTATTCTCCTTCTATCACCAATGTAGACAAGTTATGTAGTAGGGCTAGGTGCGTTCTAAATACGCTGAGTCAGCATTTTTTGCTGCGTCAGCCCCCGAGGTCATTGACCTCGGTCGCGTGACCGTGACGTCTTGACCACGTGCTCTTGTTTGTAAACAAAGCTACGTGCTCCATTGTTCTACAAAAAAGCGAAATACTATATTTTAGAATTTAGAAAAAAATTTAAACATATGAGATCGATAAAATGATCGAAACATACCTTGAGATGTGCACGTGCAATGGAGGAGAAGACTCGAATGAATGACGGTGACGGCGATAATTCTTGATGTACCTAGAAAACAAGAAATATTAATGTATGTCTGTAGCTTGAAAGATAGCCTAGCCGTACTAAGAAAGGTAGTTATTTTATGAATCAGCTATTACTAAAGTGAAGCTGCTTCTGAAAAATGCAATTACTTGCGTCGCACATAGATCTTACAGTGACGACAGGATAGGAAACGGCTCGAAATATAGTCGGATCGTCAACAGCTAGCGTAGAAGTTGCTTTCGATAAATGCAAGCACTAACCGACCGAATAAGCAGCAGTTTTACACTAAGCTCACCTTAGGATGTGCACGTGCAATGTAGATGAAGACGGCAAAACTGCAGAATGCTTCAGCAGATCTCACTGGAATAATGTTGACAGTAGACGATGATTTTTAAAAAAAGACATAAGAAACCGTAAAAAATCCAAAATAATAATAATAATCAAAGAATTAAACTTACTTTTTTTAGCAGATATCAATCACGATGGTGATCTTCGTTGAAAGTGAGGGAATACAGTAAATTGCCTATTCGTTTATATGCACATACGATTTTATGTAATCAGTACTTAACACACTGCCGTTCGTTTCACACAGAGTACATCCGGTGAACTGGGACTTGTTGCTAGAGAGCAAGGCAGAAAGTGCGTACGTTTGCATTACAGTTGTAACAAATGTTTACGCACTGACTTCCTTCAGGTAAGTGTCCTCAAGGAAGCGGTCGGTGCTATGTCTAGTTAAAAACTACTAAAGCACAGGACTTTAGGGTCAGCCGTAGACTAAGGCCCTTCGTCTAGCTCTTGCTTCCCGTGTCGGTATCACCCAGCCTAGTATAAGAGAGGATCTGGGGTCTCTTAACCACGCCTACACCTCACTGTTAACTTGGGAGCGACCCTCGGGGCCTTGAGCTGAGCGCTTAGTTTTATAGAATCAAACGAGGCTTCTAAGAGAGCATGTATAACAACGCCTACCGTGTTCCCTGCCCAATAACTTGGGATGGACACTTGGGGTCTTGAACTGGGCGCTTAGAGGCGGTTGACGGTATCCCCCTGCCTAGAGTCCCCAGGTCTCTTCTGAACTTAAGATTTGGGGCTCTTAAGAACACTTTAGAAAGAGGGTAAAACCCGATGCCGGCACATAGCCTACTCCAGCATCAATGGACCTGCACAAGGCTTGACATCCCCATCCAACAGATGAATCACCATCAACAGCGTTGTATGCCCTCAAGCACTACGAAGAGGTTTGGAATTTAAAGCACACTTTTAGAAATTGTATACTTCCACCTCGCCTACCGTGCCAGCTAACATTCTGATGGTGAAAATTTAGCGGGACTCGAACCGGCTAACCTTGGTGTCGAACCGGCTAACCTTGGTGTCAGACTTCAGCGCCTTAACGATCATAGTCACCAAAGATGCTGTTTTACCGTTGGATAATTTTCCTATCAACAACAAGCTCTGTTATATTAGCCTAGGAGAAGCGTACAGTAGTCTTTCACACAGCTAGAAGTTTGTACCTGCATGCATTACACTTAAGTGCGGCTAGTATTCGGGAGATAGCTGGTTCGAACTACTCTGTCGTCAGCCCTGAAAATAGTTTCCTATTTTACATCGGGCAATTGCTGGAGCTGTACTTTAACAGCCGATTCCTTCCCGCTCCTAGACCTTTCCAGCTCCAGGGACTGTACCTTAATTAAGGCGACGACCGCTTCCATCCCGCTCCTAGCCCGATCGTCGCCGTAAGACCTATCTGTGTCGGCGCAACATAAAACAAAATCAAAGATACTGTTTTACCGACAAGAGGTAATTACTAGAAACATACGGATCTGGTTTACGGCCGGATGCCCTTCCTAAAGTCAATCACGTAGCAGGACATTAAGTCACTGGGATTGTGAATTGCAGTATCCAGTGTCTTACTTGAGTATGTGTGAACAAAGTAATGTGTATTTTGCTCACTTGATATGTTACTTCTGTTCACGTTTTGGCAAGCAGTAGCAGAAACTCACAGTACTAGTAGCGGACTACATGCAAATGATAATGATTTATCCTTTTTCCTCCACTCCTTTTTACATATAAGTATAAGGCTGTAGATGTTTAGTTTTTTACTTGCATCTCCCGTCGTTTAGGGTGCATGCTTTGACTCCTGAGTTCGTTTCCTTACCAGGTCAGAAATTTTGCAGACCAAAAATGCATCCGTACACTTGCCGCACAAGAAGCAAGCATGTCTACTTGTCCCAGACACCTCGAGTTCGAGGATACGAGTAGTCTAGAATAACAGTCGCTGTAGAGGTTTAGTTTTCTGCTTGCCTCCCCCGTCGTATACGGTGCGTACTTTGACTGTGAGTTCGAATCCCTACTAGGTCAGAAATTTTTCCGTCGGATGGAGACCGTCAGGAAGGGTATCCGGTCGTTCTCTGAGATAATAGTATGTTGAGAAGGACACCTTGCTGTAAGATGGCGGAGTGTCTACAAGTTGCAGCTTGCTTGCTTGTCCCATTAAATTCCGCGCTATAAAGTTTACTAAGATAGCAGTAGGCCATGTGAACATCGTGTCTTCCTTAACGATGGTCGCTGACCGCTGTCATAAAGCACATGGCTAACGTAGATGTTTAGTGGCGTAAATATTGCAGCACGGTACAGTCTTGTTTAAAGATGGCAGCTGTAAAAAAGCACTTGGCTTTGTTTACAAACAAGAGCACGTACAGTTTCAAATTGCCCGCCACCATGTGCCTAAGGTGACACCCATGAGGATTTAGCCCCGTCATTATAGCAGCATGATGCTCTCTTGTTTAAAGATAGCTGCTGACAGCCGTCAAAAATCCATATATGATTTCAAATTGCCCGCCACCACGTAGCTTAGGAGGCAACTATGAGGTTTAGTGTGGTAAAGATGGCAGCACTGAGGTTAGCGATGCTCTGTTGTTTAAATATGGCAGTCGTCTGCTGTCAAAAAGCACGTGTCTTTGTTTACAACAGCTGAGAGCTGTCAAAATTCATGTGGAATTTCAAATTGACCGCCACTATGGCAACTATGAGGTTTAGTGCAGTAAAGATGGCAGCACTAAGGTTAGCAATGCTCTGTTGTTTAAAGATGGCCGCTGACAGCTGTCAAAAACACGTGGAATTTCAGATTGCCAGCCACTACGTGCCTAAGGTGGCAACTATGAGGTTTAGTGCCGTAAAGTTGGCAGCACTAAGGTTAGCAAAGCTCTGTTGTTTAAAGATGGCCGCTGACAGCTGTCAAGAAACCACGTGGCTTTGTTTACAAACAAAAGCAGGTGGTGGTGACGTCACGGTCAGGTGACTGGGGTCAATGACCTCAGTTGCTGACGCAGCAAAAATGCTGACTCAGCGTATTTAGAGCGCACCTAGCCCTACTACTAAGTTACATCAAGTGATTGTCATACTTTTGCACCTCGGGGACTCAACGGTCAAAATTTTGCTGATATAACAATGCCAACGCAATTAGTTTTTCATAGGTTTCCGCAGTATTTCAGTTAGTATCCGCACCCCAATACGGCTGATTTTCTCCACTCGCATTTTTTCCTGCACCTTACAGATACCTATGTGCTTTCTCTCCTGTGCTATGCCTATTTCGCTACTTCGTCCAGACGTATTTCAGTGATGCGATAGAGAATGGGGGTACTTGTTTGCTTAGCCGTCTAACCTCGTGCGACGGTAACGCTTGCATACTGTTGATGCTGACTGGACCCTGCCAACGCACTTCCCTTCAAGAGGATGCCGTAACGTTGGTTCCGATTCCTTGACACATATTTCCATAAGTATGTGACGGTGTTCTTTTACGGCCGGCCTGGGCTCGTGACAACAGGTAGTTACAACGCTCCGGACACGGAGAAGAGACGAATTTGGTAACCGCTCCTCTGGAGAAGGAACGATACGCTCTTTTCTGCATTAACTTCCAGAAAGGTAGACCAACTGTTCCATACCGGACGTCTCCATCTCCGCCAAGTTGCCGTGTTTGGTCCGCAAGAGTTATTATATTCCGCTCAAGTCTGCTGGCACGGCGGTGGGGACCCCGTATCCATCACCTGGGACACGCCACGTACTACGGCAGTGTAACTGGTTCTTGGAAAATATTCATCAATACAAAACGAAATAACATTTTACTGGAAAACTAATTGAGAACCTGCTAAGTCACTTCTAACAGAAATCACTTAATACCATAAAGAAGAATTGCAACAGTCTAATGCAACTTTGCTTAGCATGATATGCCATGAAACGTATGGTATACAAGCAAGTGTCCTATTTTCTGCCGTCTGTTTTGTGGTGGTAATATCAAAATCTTGTGTGGTGATGAAGTGGTCTTGCCTGTCGTATCTCGAATCAATATCTCAGTTTTTTATCCACTCATTTAGTGCCAAGAGTGTAGTAACAACACGGCGTCGAGCAACCCACTACTTTAATTGTGAGGAAGTCATGCATTCCACCGGGCCATGTGAATTCAGTGCATACAGCATCGATAGGAAATTACCACATCATATTATGATGTATTATTCCCTACTTGATCGAGTTTTCCGATGCTCCTATTGCAAGCGAATCTCACCTTGAACCATGAAATTTGTATTTCACGGTCGTCTTTCCTAGTATCTAGAATCACCTTGCGGTGGGAAGACAGGCACAGACTTCGATTATATCCAACAATGTTATCATATCCCTAAACATTATCACATGCTCCTTGAAGTTTTGTAATAAACGTTATCTCATTTCTTCCTTCATATAGCAGCGAAATCCGCTACAGTGCGTTTGAATCTCCTGTTATGTTGAATTTTCGTTCAAGCCTTGATTTTCATGCTCCTTTTAGCTGTAGTGTTAAAGGAACACTTGTACGAATATTCAAGAACGTGATAGCTTGCATTTCGGTTCAGATATTTCAGGTTTTCAAAACATAGTAATAAAACATTACAAACTGAGCCACACCCACCCCATCTATCACTACATTAGGGAAATATTCATGGGGAACAATATTTGAGGCCCGGGTCGTGTCGACTGGACAAGGCACATACATAACCCTGAGCTGTAAACCCCCCTTGTAATCAGGTAACAAGGGCAAGACTACATCTATTTGAAATAAAAGAAGAAATGGTTTAAAGCAGGGTTTTTATTAAATAAATATGAGAGAAAAAATTTAAACCAAGAGAAACAAATCACACAAAATAAATAAGGAAATTAATCGTAATACTCATGGACATACCTTGTTCTTTTTCACATAGTTGAAACATGGCGTGAACTCAAGCTGATACTCTTCAAAAAAATATTGATACGTAATTTAAAATGCTCACTGCCCCGCGACACATCGCTATTACATTACCAGCAGCTTCCTTTCATCATAAACTATTCAACCAGGTCGCCCGTTTTACCAGGATTCACATATCCAAGGCACTGCACCACATATTACCTCAGGCAACTAACAATGTGAAACGTTAGCACAACAATAAGCCGCGCCGAAGAACAAAAAGCAGATAAGAATAACGGCAGATGAGACTGAGCACAGCCTCCATGGACCAATCAAAGCCAAGACAGATCAAAGAATACAATAGGTACGCCCATGCGCAAATATGAAACCAACATGGCGGGTACTCAAGCTGAGCATCAGCCATGAATAACAAATAAAATATATAGCTGTGCGCTGAGAACAAACAAGGCGCAGAATTAGAAAGATAAATACAACAGGTCGATCGACATATCATCCTTTTCTCCCCCACACATCCAAAGTCACATGCGTACCACATTAACGCACACACAATGAGGGTATCGGGAAAATAAAACACGAAAGGCCGTTCAGATTTCGTAGTCAAATACAAACCATAAATTACGACTCCTCGGTCATTATCAGCGGGTCTCACGTACTCAAATGTTTGCGTGCGGCGTGCAATTACACATAAGGTCAGAACTGAACATTACTTTATTCACATCACTGGCATGTTGCGCCTTGTACAACCTGGATTGGTATCTCCTGCGGTCGAGACAAGGGGCACATCATGAGGATCACGCAGTATTAAAGCACGCAGTGCACCAAATCATAACCAGAGAGACCCTTTTTCAATTATCACAACAAGACCACAAACACATTCATTCAAAGCACATCGTACGACGGAGCGGAAAGATGTATGCCATCGACCGTAACATACGGGAATAACTGGTCACCAAGTCCAAATATAAACCGAACTATCACATACCTGTGATTATCAATGGTAAAATCGGATAGCAGTTAGCGTGAAAGGTCCAGGCTTGAACACATTGAATGGATATTTAAAGCATAAAAATGCCACACCAAACATAGCGGCAGCCATTGCTAGTATCCGCCAGACGTAGAACAGAAGAACTCCACAGAGTACAAATTATCGCTCCAGCGAAACGAACGACCTCACAGATAAAAACATAGCGTGTGCTGCTCCTTACTGGACGTCATTAGACTGACACATGTAAAGATTGAAAGACAAAGCTGAAGGAAGCCATTTGCATAATTAAATGATAAATCGTGAAACATGCGATAAGCATGATTCAAACCAAGCCATATTATTTGTCGCCATCATTATGTCTATGACATCAGTATTTGGAGGTGAAATGAATGCGTCTATGTTACGGAAAGTGCCGTCATCTGTATGCTCTCTTTCAGCTTTTTGAAGGTATAATCAGGATTAGTGGCGTCTGTGTTGCATACGGTCTCTGTTAAACACAGCAATTAAGACGTAGACTGATATATTACATGGTAGTATGGATCAACTTCCTTGTATGAACCTACCGTCCTATATATAGGTCGGCTGTATTTGTTTCCACATCAAAGCTACGTAATTACAAATAACCAAACTGTGACGTAATAGAATTCCACACTGAAATGATAACAAATTACAAATACAATACGTATGTTTGCGCGACTGTATTGAATATTTATAAACGAGTTCCCATTGTTCAGCATATCTCGCTGAGTACGTTGATGTGTAATGAGCTTTGTGCATGGGATATCTGTTAGTGGAATGTTCAGTATCATTTCCAGTCTGTGAGAGTTGTAGTGGAGTTGAACTATTGGTTACATCGTTTTAATTTGTTACCGTAGATCGAGACCAGGCGTGAGCTACGTGGATCATCGACCTCCAGATGGGGGAGCACTTTTTTTCAGATGTGATGTCTGTGCCAAATACTTCATCCAGAAAGGCAGTCTAGCACGCCACATGCGTACTCACACGGGCGAGAAGCCTAATTGCTGCATTGTGTGTGGAAAATCCTTCAACAATAAAAATCATCTTACAGTTCATATGCGGATTCACACAGGCGTTAAGCCATACTGGTGTAATGAGTGTGGAAAATACTTCAGTTGTAAAAGCCTTCTGAAAGATCATATGCGGAATCACACAGGCGTTAAGCCATACTGCTGTAATGTCTGTCGCAAATCCTTCAGCCAAAAAGGCAGTCTTGCAGTTCACATGCGTACTCACACTGGGGAGAAGCCATACAGCTGCCATGTCTGTGGGAAATCCTTCAGCTATACCGGCAGTCTTACATTTCATTTGCTGATTCACACAGGCGAGAAGGCGTTATGGTGCAAAGTCTGTGGCAAATCCTTCGGGCAAAAAGGCCATCTTACAGATCACATGCGTACTCACACTGGAGAGAAGCCATACAGGTGCGATGTCTGTGGGAAATCCTTCGGGCGAAAAGGCAGTCTTACAGTTCACATGCGTACTCACACTGGGGATAAGCCATATAGCTGCCATGTTTGTGGGAAATCCTTCAGCCGTACAGGCAGGCTTAGTGATCATAGGCGGATTCACACAGGCGAGAAGTCTCAATGCTGCAACGTCTGTGGCAAATCCTTCGCGCAAAAAGGCAGTCTTACAGATCACTTGCGTACTCACACTGGGGATAAGCCGTACAGCTGCCATGTTTGTGGGAAATCCTTCAGCCGTAAATTCAATCTTAAAGTTCATAGGCGGATTCACACAGGCGAGAAGTTGCTATGGTGCAACGTCTGTGGCAAATCCTTCGGGCTAAAAGGCAATCTTACACTTCACATGCGTATTCACACAGGAGAGAAGCCATACAGCTGCCATGTCTGTGGGAAATCCTTCGGCCGAACAGGCAGTCTTAAAGTTCATAGGCGGATTCACACAGGCGAGAACCTTCAGCTGGAGAGGACACCTAGGAAATAACTTGCGCACTCACAAAGGCGAGAAGCTAGCACAAAATCCCACTTAGTACGTCACGTACGGACTCAAGCGTGCGACAAGCCGCACTGTGCATTGTCTGTGTCAAATCCTTCAACGAGAAAGGCATCCTAGCAGGCCACATGTTGACCTACACGGGTAATAACCCTACCCGATGTATTATCTGTAGTAAGCAATTTTGCGGGAGAATTCTACTCTCGAAACACATGCAGAAGAGATGCCATAATGCTGAAATATCTGTGGCAAGTCTAAAGCTAGAAAGTTAGTCTAACAGAGCACTACCGAACGCACATGCGTGTGATGGTAAACGAGGGCTCAGTAATGTGACAAAATGTTCAAAACATCGTGTATCTTAACCATGCACGTATGAACCACACTGGAGGGATGCCGCACTGCTGCGTGTTTGGTGCCAAATCGTTTGTCCGCAGCACCACGCTGTCGGTGCGCACGACCGTCACTTCATGCCAGGCTGAAGCCGCACGCGATGTAATAATTTTCCTTTTCTTTTATATATCACTAACTACTATACGAGGGTTTTGAGTCCCACAATACCTCAAGAGATGTAGCCAGGTACATGCGATCGCACACAGCGTAGAAGTATTTCTTTTTTCAGCCAGACAGCAACATCTCGTCACACCTCATGATGTACACCGGAGATTGGTCCCTATGAGGTATTTTCTCTGCGGAAGAATCTTCAGACAGAAAAAAATGCGTGGTCCGTGTTGTGAAAAGTGCAAAGGACATTTCTTGAGTTTTCTCCTGATCAATCCCAGATCATGTACATCCACTTCTTCTCAGCCCAGGACGACCCCTTTTCTGCTTCCAGACATTAGTAGAAGTATGGTCAGTAACACTCATTGAGGAGCCGTCTAGATGCGAGGGTAAAATGTAAGCCGGATGTACACAGGAATCATACGACAAAGATGAATGAAAGTGGTACAAGACTAGAAACGCAGTAGAAAGATATTCAAACGTTAGAATAAACAATTCAAGGGAATAAATAAGTGCCGAATTAAGTCATAATAAATTGTTGCTGAAGACTTAACACACCTGTGCTCCCCCTTAGTACATTTCACTAGTGTGTTCCGTCAATTATTAGTAGACCAGTACCTCAAAACTGTACCTTCGTCTTCGGCTCTTGTACGAGAATGTTGTGTCTGTCGACTTGTTCTGAATGCAAATTTGAAGTTCAATTTCAGTGCCCGTAGGTTCTCATGAAGGTCACGTCAGTGGAAGTGAACTGAATTTTCACGAGATCGTTGTGCCTGGCAACGTATAACTTGGCAGCGGTGCCTTACTCGGAAGATAAAACAAGTCCTGTTGCAAAGGGGTTATCACGTACCAGCAGTCCACAACCATCATTGGAAGACTTTGTGGGTAGCGACCACGTTTCCGTTAGCTGAGACTGCAACCTACTCACAGTGTCCGGTTTGTGAACCCTAGGGTGTTTTGCTGACACCTTCATTCTTGGAAGTGGCGGACCTCTACCCCCACCACCAGTCCCATACGTCAGAGAGAAAGGATCCTCTGTGGGACAAAATCCCGACATCTCGGCGAACATAGTGAAGGTTGGGTAGGAAAGCTGCCACAAGCTAACTACCCTTTTAGTGGTCTTGTACGACAGGCACAGTTCACCACCACCCTTGTTTATACAAGTGCAAGTAATTGCACATCTTTAGGCTATATTTCGACAAACCATTATTTCTTTTGTTCAGTCACAAGCTTTGAAGGGATTTAGATCACACAAAATTTTGTGTGGATTTATTACCAGATTTCATACCTCTGTGCGAATGGGCGATAGAATAACACCAATGGTATTCCCTGCCTGTTGTAAAAAGCGATTAAAAGGGGCCCAGATGCTCTAAACTTGGGAGCATGGGTTGGCAGACACAGGGTCCTGATCTGAGTCCTGGCATTGCTTCCACACACTTGTGCCAGGCTCCTCACTTTCATTTATCTTATCTGACCTCCCTTGGTCAATTCTTGTTCTCCTACAAGCCTGACATATTAGAGCACTCGAGGCCTATGAATTCTTTCATTTTCATGCCCTTCATGGCCCTTGCCTTTCATTGGCTGATGTCTTCGTTTTTGTTATGTTGGATACCTTCCACATTTCCCCTCTGATTAGTGTTATATATAGGATGGTTGCCTAGTTGTACTTCCACTTAAATCAACAATCACCACAACTTCATACCAGATGTAAAGATTGGTTTCCAGAAATTTGATAACTATTAGTTCTAAGAAACAGTGGGCCTATTATTATTACAATAATCCATGGCATTGGACGAACCGACCCTAGTGAGCTCAGGAGTAAAGGATAGAGGGATAGAAGAAGAAAAATCCCAAAACCATCCATGATATCATTCTGTAAATACCTCACTATTTTTCAGGTATGAAAGAGGTTAGTGTCATCTTCCATCCTGGATCTAATTATCCTATAGAATTAGTATAGGTCCAGAAGAGATTCCTGGGACACTCCTAGCTTTATAGGTTTTATAGATGTACATATTGTGCCCTATGTTTTAAAAACCATCTTACAGGTGTTCCACATATACCAATTTTGATCAGTTATGCCATTAGCAACTCCTGGTTCAATGTATCAAGCTTTCCGTGAGTAAGCCTACGGCTAGATAATCTTTATTTAAGGCATCTTGCAGCTGAATCAAAATATCAACCATTGCATTCATAATATTTTTATTACGTAGGAAACCGCATTGGTAGTCATAAAATAATGCTTAGAAATTAAGATTTAGCCACTCAATTATCACTGGTTACCAGATAATAACATGCAGGTCAAATCAAAAAGACCTGCATCTGGCTAGCCAAACTTGTCCTCGGATACTACCAGCACTAAAACAATACACCATTACTATTATTAGATAAAGACAAATGTTGAATGAAAAACCCTCATTTTACCTGCTAGATTTTGCAATTGCAGCACATACATAAATAATATATAATGGCAATGTTTGCTCCAAAGCTGAGTTTTGTGCGAGTGGCCATACTGGGGATATCTCCAGTAACAATGTTAAAAAAAGGAGAAATGTTCCACCTTTTCAATACAATAACACTGTTGCACAAATCAATGTAGCAACATATTTAATTTAATTTATTAAGGGACTGGTTTCAACATCTGTCCATGTCCTCATCAGCCTACACAAAAAATGGCAAGAAGTTAACACAATGGTAGCACTTATGACACTTTTCTTGAATTACAAATAGAAGTTCATGTAGAGGTTCTTGAGCACTCTTGCTACTCTTGCTGATCTTGAGGTTAAAAAGATGTAGTATAGTTTACAATTGTTGTTATTCAAGGAATAAAATTTTGGTTGCTAGGTAACAAATGATATAATTTTGTTTTAGTACTTCAAAACGAGGATAGTGGTATATATAAAGACTCTTAGAATATGAGACTATTAGTACTGATATGGATTTTTTGATATCTAAGGAAAGGAAAGAAAATAAAACTAAGAAATAGAAAAGTGAAAATGGTAAGGTAAGTATTATTATGAGGTTCACATTTAATTTAGCCTTGTCATGAAATACAAGAGGAAGTAAGCACTGAAAACTGAATATAGGTAGGGGATTGGAGGGGGTAAATGAGTAATGGGAGTAGTTTAAGGTGGGTCACGGGGGTGTTGTGGTAAGAGCAAGTAGCGTGAGAAGGTGTTGTGTATTACGTGGAAGATTGAACGCCTACTGGTCAACTTGAAGCTTTTGAAAACTAAAATAAGGAAGTCAAAAAGAATGTTAGGTTTCTCAGACAAATTGTTACGGTGTTTGGTTAGGATTAAAATATTGATCAAGGTGTATTAAACAATTTTCAGTGATGTCAAGAAGAGGGCCTTTGTTTAGCGTACTGATATTTTCAATGTCTTGGTCTAATGTAGTGAAGATGTCTCCTCCTCCTGTGGGAAATTTGAATTTTGGCGGGAGATTTGAATTTGTAAACAAAGCCACGTGCTTCTTGACGGCTGTCATCGACAACAACGCATCGCTAACCTCACTGCTGCCATCTTGACAGGCCTAAACCACACTGCTGCAACTAAACTTCACTAGCGCGAGATTTGTATTGGTAAACAAAGCCATGTGCTTTTTTGACAGCCACGCGCTTTTTGACAGCTATCTTTAAACAACGCATCGCCAACCTCAGTGCTGCTTTGTTGACGGGCCTAAACCCCAGTGCTGCCAACTAAACCTTACTAGCACCAGATTTGAATCGATAAACATAGCCACGTGCTTTTTTGACAGCTGACAGTAGCCATCTTTAATGAACAGAGCATCGTGCTGCCCTCTTTATCTCTCTTGTTTGGAAACAAATACACGCGCTTTTTTGACATGCAGCCATCTTTAATCAACAGAGCATCGTGCTGCCCTCTTTAGCTACTTACGTTTGAAGTGTGATGGCGGGCAAGTTGAAAAATTCTATTTGACAGCAGCCATATTTAGTCAACAGAGCATCGTGCTGCCCTCTTTAGCTACTTACCTTTGAACTGTGGTGGCGGTAATTTCCACGTGACAGCTCTCATCTGCCATCTTGCATCGCTTACCTTTCCGCTGTACAGCTGTTATCCTCCATTTTGCATCGCAAACCTCAGTACTGCTCTCTTTACCTATTACCTTTGAAATGTGGTGGCGGATAATTTGAAAAATTCCGTCAGCTGTTACCCGCCATCTTGCATCGCTTACCTAAGTGCTGCTATCTTTACGGTACTAAAACTTATCGTGGTGGTGGTGGGAAATTTAAAATCTCAGTGCTTTTTTGACAGCTATCATCCGCCATCATTAATCACGAGAGCACCGTGCTGCTATCTTTACGGCACTGCGGGTAATTTGAAAAAAATCCGTCCGCTGTCATCCGCCATCTTTAATCAACAAAGCATCGTGCTGCTATCTTTAGCTACATTTAACATGTGGTGGCGGCAATTCTATCCAGATGCCATCTTTAATTCACTGAGTACTGTGATGCTATCTTTAGCCACTACTTTTGAATTGTGGTGGCGGATAATTTGAAAAAAGTATTCCGTTAGCTATTATTAACTTTAATGCATTTGCGAACCTAACCTCTCATCTACTATCTTGAAGGAGACCATCCTTAGTTTACAACAAGATGCCCCTCCCGACGCTAATTACTACTTAGAGGTTACTACCCAAGATGGCGGTGGCTGTTATGGGTACCTCCTCCTCCTCCCCTACCTCCTCCGCCTCCTCTATCTCCCGAAAAGTAACAGAAGTAGCGAGAATGATTGCGGGTACAAGATGTTGGAGATGTTTCACTACTTCTACAATCATCTGTCCATTCTTATCGTGTAAAATTCAAATACCATCCTGGAACAAAATAATGTAGCCCTGAGTATATTCGTTTGTGAACGGAGAAATAAATCACGTTAAGGGAGGGAATCGTCATTTCCTGTTCATGTGTGTGTTAAAATGTTCAATATGTGCTCGCAAGAATTTGGAAGGGTTGATGTTTTAAAATATCCGGTTATTAGTTATCCGGAAAGATAGAATAACCCTATGATAAGTGTAAGCACCACGATAGCATACATCAAATATGGAGTTTTCCGGATATGATGAGGTAGAATTATTCTGATTAAAGAATTGGCTGAAAACTTCCTGATGTATATCTGTGGCAGTGGTCGGTAGTTAACTTCCAAAGAATCAAGGATTAGCTGAAGGCGATCAACCACAGCACACTTTGTATCCACGTACCAGGCTTCCACACTGTTAGTAAGATATTTAGGTATTATGCACAGTTATCATATATCCTCTGAATTCGAACAATCCCCGTTCGGTTCAGTGACTGGTCGCCATAGACTGAAGAGTGTACACCTTTCACCCTTGTGGTGCCACTACATAATCTAATATACACAGTTGCTACATTGTACTCTGTGTGTTCTCTTACTTTGCGATTTCCTTTCAGATATCTGTGTTCAAGACTGTATTTATGTTCACCTAACCATGTGCTACCTTCATTGGGTATAAATTAAACTCAAATGTTTTTTCTGAAAACTTTTCATTTCATTTTACAGTTCTGTGTTTTCCATTACTGTTCAAAAGTCTGCCAGGTTCTTTTCAAGTATTTGTATTTCTTCTTGATTAGAATCGAAATTTAATTCTTTTCTTTCTTTCTTTCTTTCTATCTTTCTTTCTTTCTCTCTTTCTTTCTTTCTCTCTTTATTTATTTATTTATGTATTTATTTCTCCTATCTAACCCGTTTACCCTACAGGGTCGGATCTTCCTGTTCCGGGGTTATCTGAGAGGTGAAAGAAGGTGCGGGCTGAATGGGTCTATCTACGAAAGTCAAAGATTCTTTTAAAACTTAGGAATGAAGGTTATATTTCTTTTCAGAAAATCGAATTGCTAACAAACAAAATTCTTCACTTTGCGAAAGAACACGGAATCTGGTACAATGACAATTTTGACTCCAGAATAGAGAACCCGAGAATAGATAATTTACAGGTTCATTGAGATTCAAGCTCCAAATTTACAATTTTACAACGTCACTAATACAGCGATTAGTTATATAAGGCGGGATATATCCCAATAAATAATTTTTATCCAGAGCACTTTGCTCCAACCGTTACAATTTACGGCCTTCCAAAGGCACCACTCATCATTACAAAAATCTCAGAAAAGAGCTTACGTGCTCTCCAAATTTTACCAAGGAGGCTGGCTCCCAATTTCTTACAGATAACTCAAGGGAAATTTACACAAACCTTACAACTTTAGGCCTCTCTAGGCCCAACCAACTATTGACAATTTAGTTAACACAGGCGTATCTAGTACCCATGCTACCGGGCCTTCGTGAAAAAGAAGAACAGGTTAAATTACTGGCCCAAACTCAAAAATGTATGGATGCGACACTTGCGCTCCTGGAAAACCAAGATTTAAAACCCTATTTGGGCTTATTACCGACGTAATAATTTATACCCTCTCCGTAAATACTTTAGTACTGGCTGCATGGCTATTGAAATCTGTGTCTTTAAATTGGTTTGCCGCTACGTTATTCATCAAGTGATTCATGGTCTCACATACCATGGTTTTCAATACTCATAAACATGAATTTCCGCCGGCTTTAAAGGTAATTAATGTGCCCATCTGTGGTGTATAGCCAGACGGTGCCTTTTTCCAGTATTCTCCTGCATTCTAGTTTCGTCGGTATGAACTACCTCGCCACTCGCTCCCCTCCACTGGGCATGTATGCGCACGTGATCATTGCGGTTGTGGACTGTCTTGCAGGCTTCTGGGTAGTCGCCATTATCGTTCTGAGAGTGAGGCGAGATGGAAGGGCGGCGTGCTTCTCTGCTTGGCGGGATGGATAGTGTAATTATCATGGACCCAGGGTGAATTTGTTTGATAAGGCTTACGCCCTCGTGAACTTCGAAAGTTTTTTTAAATTGTTATTATAATTTCATCTTCATCGCCTGGAAATTTTGACTGCCTTCTAAGGATTTCCTCTAGCATACGTAAGTAAGGATATGAAGCTGAAGCTACTTCTCGACTACGGCAAGATGGTATACTGTAAGTGTTTTTCCAACTCTCCGTGTGGTGAACTGAATGTTTCGAAAGGTGAAGTGCGTACCCAGACATAATGTAAACCACCTTTGTTTACTGTAAATTAATATTAATTATTTTTCTTGGAAATTGTATATTTAACACTTAATGCTTGGTTGTGGCCTGCTAGGCCTAATAGGTAGGGATTAACACAATGTTTTGGCAAGGTTACTAACCAAGCGAGTTGCCACAAGGGTGTGGGGTTTACGTTCGTATTCCATTTCAATTTTAACTTCATTTCCTTCTTAATTATATTTGAAAATTTATGTGCTTAGTGTTTTCGTGGTAATTCGGCGTTCTGTTTTCATTTGTCTCTTAATATGTATTTGCGTATTGTTGATTGGTGGCCTGTGATTGGCTCTTTCCCTTGACTGACCGAGTGGCCATGGGAATGCTAATGTTGATTGGCGGTGATGCTGATTGTTGATGTAATTTAGTACTGTGGCTGGTTTAACCTGCTTTTCTTTTAATTCAATTTGGCATTTTTCCTCTCCCTGATGGCACTTTTTCCTACCCGCGTCGCGGACCTGGTTATTATTATTTTGGGGTAAACTTTTCTTGAAACTTCATGGCGATATTCCACCCTTCTGGTAGAAGCTCCTTGGAATATACTCCAAATAACATTTCAGAATTTAAAAAAGCAATTAAGTGAAAATTGTTTCTCGATCTGATAACGTATATGATGGTGGTATGAACCTTGCCATGAAATCTATTGGTATTTAAAGAATATATAAAGGTTAAATAGGTGTTTCAGAATTTCGTGTAGTCTTTGTTAATTAATTAATTAAATTATTTTCTAATGAAACGGTCGACCGTAGTTTTTTAAATCTTTGAGCACTAAGATTTTTTGGTTTATTTCCAGTGAGGATTATTTTATTAAAATTGTAAGCTTCTTAAAGTCTATTATTAAATCTCCCTTTGTGGTTGTTGTTTTTGAAAGTGGGTAAGTATTATAAAATCATGACCAGGTCTCCATTTTATCCCCCCCTCTTGTGTCATCGGTTTACTTAATGGTGAGTACTTGTTAATTTTCCTTATTTTTTTTTTTGCTAGGGGCTTTACGTCGCACCGACACAGATAGGTCTTATGGCGACGATGGGATAGGAAAGGGCTAGGAGTTGTAAGGAAGCGGCCGTGGCCTTAATTAAGGTACAGCCCCAGCATTTGCCTGGTGTGAAAATGGGAAACCACGGAAAACCATCTTCAGGGCTGCCGATAGTGGGATTCGAACCTACTATCTCCCGGATGCAAGCTCACAGCCGCGCGCCTCTACGCGCACGGCCAACTCGAATTTTCCTTATTTGATATTTGTTTGGTCTCACACGTTTCCACAACTCTGATCTGTACTTATATTTTTCATGTATGGTCAGAGCATTTGTGCTGTCACTTGGGGTAATTATGTAATTAATTGCGCTAAGTACAGCTTGTGGCCCGATCATGCCGAGGCTAATCCCACATCACTGAGGTGACTAGAAAGAAAGGTTAATTAAAGCTTTACAGGAAGAGAAACAGTTACAAAATCGTAGTCGCCTAAAGTTAAATTGAAGGGGAACTCGAGAGGGTAACGCACTCTCTATCCCAGTTTTACAGTTCAAGCCTTTATTAAATGTTACATTAGCAAGAAAAAGGTTACATTTTAGGAACCTGAAGGTTACATAGTAAAAAATTAGAACCTTCTCCTCGGGGCAATTTGCGGAGATAGCTGCAGAGATAGAAAATTGGTGGCCATTACCTGGGCTGATGTTCTGCTTGCCGAAGAATGAGGCACCCCGCCTCCTCTCTTAATACACACACGCAGATATTCGAAGATGAATAAGATAAGGTAACATGAAAAGCCGCAGCTTATATCCCCGAGACGAGGGTTCGCAGAGGCTCTGGATTAAATCCGGACACTCTCTCTCATTTTTATTGGCTAAACAAGAAGCTACAAGAAGCTTACGATTGGCTGAAAAATAATTACAGAAAATTTTTAATGGCCAGACTCATAAGCTGGCGGGATGGGAAGGAACTGTTGCAAACCTGGAAGTACCAAAATAAATGAAAGTTAATTAAGTTGAGAAAACCTATAAACACAAAACATCCTTAAATGACTAATTCCTCCACCTTGAACCAGATTGCATGACCTCAGTTTTTATAGAGACATCTATGGAGAAAAGTTCAAACTTCTTGATGTACACTAAAACAAAACAAATAAATCCAATCAGTTCAGGAAACTTTAAAATAACCTATTACTCAGTTTTTCAGTAGTAACATTTTCTTGGCACTAGCAGTTTCACGTTTTGTTCGGTAGATAGTGTTCTTTAAGGCGCTTCTTTTAAATGTGCGGTGTAGAGGGCGTACCTCCCGGTACAGACTTCCTCATAAGGTTGTTCCCAGCTGTAAAACAGCAGAACTTTGAAAGGAAGGAATGTTGGAATTTCACAGATCAGAAATTACTTCCTGAAGGTCCATTTTTAGAAAAATAACTTGTAAAACTAGTTTGAAGCCTTCTTGCAGTCGTAGAAGTTTGACAGACACAGTTCAAATCTGACCGCAAGTGCGGCCGCCGCTGCCGATACCCAGGTGATGTCCCCCGGATCACCCAAGAACCCTCAGATACACCTCTCCCACTACTATGAAAGGGGTAGTCGTGAGTAGTATAATACAGGGATTCTGTGGCCTCCTCCTCCTCGGGCTCCCGAGGGGCCTTCCCAGGGGCCCACTCCTCCTCCCAAGGGGCCTTCCCAGGGGCCCGTGCCTCCTCCTCCTCCCGGGAGACTTCCCAGGGGCCTGCTCCTCCTCCCGCGGGAAATTTGAATTCGTAAACAAAGCCACGTGCTTTTTGACAGCTATCATCGACAACAACGTATCGCAAACCTCAGTACTACCATCTTGACGGGCCTAAACCTTAGTGGTACCAACTCAACCTAACTAGCGCGAGATTTGATCGGTAAACAAATCCACGTGTTTTTGACAGCTGACATCCGCCATCTTTAATCAACAGAGCACCGTGCTGCCCTCTTCATCGCAGTAGCTGCAAATTCGTCACCTGTCATCCGCAGTGCTGCCATCTTAACGGGCCTAAACTTTAGTGCTACCAACTTAAACTCACTAGCGCGAGGTTTGAATCGGTAAACAAACCCACGTGCTTTTTTACAATTGTCATCCGCCATCTTTAATCTATAGAGCACAGTGCTGCCCTCTTTAGCTACTCACCTTTGAAATGTGGTGGCGGATAATTTGAAAAATGCTTTCTGACAGCAGCCATCTTAAATCCAGAGAGCACCGTGCTGCCCTCTTTAGCTAGATACCTATGAAATGTGGTGGCAGGCAATTCCACGTGACAGCAGCCATCCTTAATCAAGAGAGCACCGTGCTGCCCTCTTTGTGGTGGTGGCAAATTGCACGTGCTCTTGTTTGGAAACAAACTCACGCGCTTTTTGTCATCCGCCATCTTTAATCAACAGAGCACAGTGCTGCCCTCTTTAGCTAGATATCGTTGAAATATGTTGGCGGATAATTTAAAAAGAAAAATTCTACAGCAGCCATTTCTCGACGCTGATTGCACAAGATGGCGGCTATACATGACTCCTTGAAAGTGCTTATGCAATATGGCCGCTATACATAGGTTCTTACGAGAGGCCCTTGGGATGCTTGCGCATGATGACGGTTATACAAGGCTCCTTATGAGACACCCTAGGGATGCTTGCGCAAGATGGCGTTTGCTCTTATGAGGCGGCTTAAATTTCCTTGCACAAGATGGCTTTAGACGCCTAAGGACACTTGCGCAAGATGGCGGACGAAAGATTGCGGCTATACACGACTCCTTATGAGACGAATTAAGGGTGCTTGCGCAAGATGGCTGCCGCTCTTATGAAGAAAGCTAGCTTAGAGGCTAACGTGTCGTGCTAGTTCGATTCATTAAATTTAGGGCTTAAATGCAAAATGTTAAATATCTCGAAAACGGTGCACCGTAGAGCAAAACGGACAAATTTTTTCTGCCAAATACCCAGGTTCGCAGTATGAGGAACAAGAAAACAGTCTAATGATGGGATCATCGGTTCGTTTCCTACTTAGGCCCTTTGGCATTTGCTCTGTTTTACTTTGTATTGAAGCGAGTCTTCGTAACATGATCAGGTCTAGCTATGGTAGAGAGTATAAGGTACCGTGCTGGTTCGATTCATTAAATTCGGGGCTTAAATTCAAAATGTTAAATATCTCGAAAACGGTGCATCGTAGAGCAAAACGGACAAAATTTTTCCGCCTCATACGTGGGTTCGCAGTATCAGGAACAAGAAAAACATAGTCTAATGATGAGGTCAACGGTTCGATTCCTACTTAAGCCCTTTGGCATTGGCGGCTATCTAATTCTACAAGATGGTGGCTGCTCTTATGAGGCACAAGATTGCTTGAGACGTCCTAGGGATGCTTACGCAAGATGGCGGTCACAAAATGGTGACTATACATAGCTCCTTATGAGACAGCCTAGGGGTGCTCGCACACGATGGCGGCTACTCTTATGAAGAAAGCTAGCTTAGAGGCAACTGCGCAAGATAGCGGCTGCTGTTATGCATGCGGTGGAGGGCAATTTGAAGTTCTATGTGCTTAATCAACAGAGCATCCTGCTGCCCTCTTTAGCTGAAATGTGGTGACGGATAATTTGAAAAATTATTTTGACAGCTGTCATCTTTAAACAATGGCGACCATACATAGGCTGTTAAGGCCTTATCATTCTCCTCCTCCTTCTCTACCTCCTCCTCCTCATCCTCCGCCTCTTATGTCAAGGCATAGCTTTATATCGAACAAGTTTAAACCTGCATCGCGAAGGCAAACGTGTGCAGCGATAACATTATTGTGCATGTTTAGACTTGCGGAACATAAGAAGAGTAGAATCAAACGCTGTACTCGATGCAACATGTGATCAAAACATTGATTGATGTGTTCAGAACACGAAATAAGTTATCAAGACTAGAATCAAACACTGTACTCAATACAACATGTGTTTAGAACATGTTAGGGGATACCCTTGTTCTAAGAAGATCAGATTGAAACATAAAAAGACTAGAATCGAACACTGTAATCGATGTTGTTAACTTCAAAATGTGATCAGAACATTGATTTCTGTGTTCAGAACACAAAATAAGTGATAAAGTCTAGAATCAAACACTGTACTCAATACAACATGTGTTTAGAACATGTTAGGGGGTACCCTTGTTCTAAGAAGATAAGAATGAAACATAGCAAGACTAGAATCGAACACTGTAATCGATGTTGTTAACTTCAACATATGATCAGAACATTGTTTGATGTGTTCAGAGCAAAAGTACAATTTTAATAATGATTTGCTTAGTGTAAAATCAAAAACTATGGAAACAAACTGTGCATATATCGCGTAGCTAACTCGCTCAGTAAACGATATTGCAAAACTACAACTTCAATGATTTGCTTAGTGTGAAAATCAAAAACACACTGTACACATACTGCGCAGCTAACTCGCTCGGTAAACGATATAGCAAAAGTACAACTTCAAATGATTTACCTTCCATCATTCGTCTTGTGTGAAAATCAGTCCAACAAGTTATCGCATAAACATGTAACATGAAGTATCAGTCAATCTGTTGGCATGGGTTACAAGCATGTAGCTTATGCGGGAAGTAAAATTAAACAGAACGCGTTTGCTATAAGAAGAACTCTGCTTACATTTAAGTCCGTAGCTGTTGAACAAGTTATTACATAAATATGTAACATGAAATATCGGTTCGGAAACATATTATTTCAATCTGTTGACATGGGTTACAAGCATGTAAGTAGTATAATACAGGGATTCGGCGACCACCACCGCCACCCGAGGGGCCCTCCCAGGGGCCTCGTCCACCACCGCCACCCGGGAGGCCTTCCCAGGCGCCCATGCCTCCTCCTCCTCCCGGGACCCTTCCCTGGGGCCTGCTCCTCCTCCCGCGGGAAATTTGAATTGGTAAACAAAGCCACGTGCTCTTTGACAGCTATCATCGACAACAACGCATCGCTACCCTCACTGCTGCCATCTTGACGGGCCTAAACCTCAGTGGTACCAACTGAACCTAACTAGCTCGAGATTTGAATTGGTAAACAAATCCACGTGCTTTTTGACAGCCACGTGCTTTTTCGCAGAAAACAACACATCGCTAACCTCAGTACTACTATTACAGCTATGACGGGCCTAAACCTTAGCGGTACCAACTTAACCTCACTAGCGCGAGATTTGAATCGGTAAACAAATCCACGTGCTTTTTGACAGCTGTCATCCGCCATCTTTAAACCACAGAGCACCGTACTGCCCTCTTTATCGCAGTAGCTGAAAATTCGTCACCTGTCATCCGCAGTGCTGTCATCTTAACGGGCCTAAACCTTAGTGCTACCAACTTAACCTCACTAGTGCGAGATTTGAATCGGTAAGCAAATCCACGTGCTTTTTTGACAGCTGTCATCCGCCATTTTTAATCCATAGAGAACAGTGCTGCCCTCTTTAGTTGAAATGTGGTGGCGGATAATTTGAAAAATGCTTTTTGACAGCAGCCATCTTTAATCCAAAGAGCACTGTGCTGCCCTCTTTAGCTAGATACCTTTGAAATGTGGTGGCAGGCAATTCCACGTGACAGCAGCCATCTTTAATCAATAGAGCACCGTGCTGCCCTCTTTGTGGCAGTGGCAAATTCTACGTGCTCTTGTTTGGAAACAAACTCACGTGCTTTTTTCTGACAGCTGTCATCCGCTATCTTGCATCACAAACCTCAGTGCTGCACTCTTTAGCTAGATACCTTTGATATGTGGTGGCGGTAATTTGAAAAATTCTATGTGTTCTTGTTTGGAAACAAAGCCACGTGCTTTTCTGCCAGCTGTCATCCGCCATCTTTAGTCAATAGAGCACTGTGCTGCTATCATGCGGGCAATTTCGTCAGCTGTCATCCGCTATCTTTAATCCACAGAGCACCGTGCTGCCCTCTTTAGCTAGATATCTTTGAAATGTGGTGGCAGCAAATTGAAAAATTCCACGTGCTCTTGTTTAGTAAACAAACTCACGCGCTTTTTGTCGGCTGTCATCCGCCATCTTACATCGCAAACCTCATTGCCACACTCCTTAGGTACATACCTTTGAAATATGGTGGCGGATAATTTAAAAAGAAAAATTCTACAGCAGCCATCTCTCGACGCTAATTGCACAAGATGGTGGCTATATATGACTCCTTATGAGACGCCTTAAGGGTGCATGCGCAAGATGGCTGCTGCTCTTATGAAGAAAGCTAGCTGAGAGGCTAACGTGTCGTGCTAGTTCGATTCATTAAATTTGGGGCTTAAATGCAAAATGTTAAATATCTCGAAAACGGTGCATCGTAGAGCAAAACGGGCAACATTTTTCTGCCCAATACATCGGCTCGCAGTATGAGGAACATGACAGCATAAGAAAAAGATAGTCTAATGATGAGATCAACGGTTCGGTTCCTACTTAGGCCCTTTGGCATTCGCTCTGTTTTCGCTTGTATTGAAGCAAGTCTTCGCAACTGATCAGGTCTAGCTATGGTAGAGGGTATAACGTGCCGTACAGGTTCGATTCATTAAATTTGGGGTTTAAATGCAAAATGTTAGATATCTCGAATACGGTGCACCGTAGAGCAAAACGGACAAAATGTTGCCACCTAATACCTAGGTTTGCAGTATCAGGAACATGATAGCATAAGAAAAACATAGTATAATGATGAGATCGGCGGTTCGATTCCTACTTAGGCCCTTTGGCATTGGCAGCTATGTAATTCTACAAGATGGCGGCTATACATAGCTTCTTATGAGATAGCTTAAGAGCGCTTGCACAAGATGGCTGCTGCTCTTATGAGACTCCCTAGGGGTGCTTGCGCAAGGTAGCAGCGACAAGACGGTGACTATACACAGCTCCTTATGATACGGCCTAGAGGTGCTCACACAAGATGGTGGCTGCTCTGATGAAGAAAGCTAGCTTTGCATCGTGCAGGTATCTTTACAGCACTAAACCTCATACCTTTGAAATGTGGTGGCGGGTAATTTGAAAAATTCTACGTGCTTTTTTCTTAACAGAAGCTATCTTTAAACAATAGCGGTTATACATAAGCTGTTAAGGCCTCCTCTTATGTCAAGGCATAGCTCTATCGAACAAGTTTAAACCTGCATCGGGATAGCTAGAGTAAGCACGTGCTGCAGTGATGACGTCATTATGCATGTTTAGACTTGCAAATCACTAAAGAAACATAACAAGACTAGAATCGAACACTGCACTCTATGCCGTTAACTTTACTATGTGATCGGAACATTGATTGAAGTGTTTAGAACACTAAATAAGTGATCAAGACTGAAATAGAACACTGTACTCGATACAACATGTGTTTAGAACATGTCAGGGGATACCTTTGTTCTAAGAAGATTAGATTACCGCACATTCCTTGTAGGGCTCTTAGGCTAAATGGCTAATGGGCAAAAGGGCTAATGGGCTAAAGGGCTAGGGTGCCTCTCCTCTCTCTATCCGGGCTTGAGACCGGCTCTACAACTAGAGGCGGAGTTAACACCCTAAGGAAGGGAGAATGTTAGGAAATAATCTATACGAATATAGCTACTCGATCGAGTATATACTACAGATGGATGACTTAGGTGAGGGTAAGCGGTTACTTAATAATACCTACACGACGTAATTCATGCTCTATTTCAAAAATATCTTCTTTGTACTGTGTGTAACCAGCATCATGATAGGCTCTTAGCAGTTGTAAACGTTTTACGAGTACGTTGGGTTCTTTACAGTATCTTCTATCTACATAGGGCAACAGAAGCTTCTTGTGAACTTTGAGTCTATATGCAGAGAGTTGATGTGTAGGGACTTGTTTTGATGTAATACGTGCTTCAGCAGTAGCGTTTCTAGGTACAAACTTAATTTGTTTCGATAGCGATGGAGCGTTGAAATTTCCTTCTTTACCTTGCATCTCTTCTTGAGATGTTTGCACTGCGACAGAACGTGTAGTAGGCTTAGGAAATGAAGTAAAATTATCAAGCTGTAATGGCAATGAAACATTAAGATTTTCTTCTTCTTCTACTTTCCCTTTACTACTGTTTTGATCAACATCATTATCCTTATTATCATAATCATGATCTTGCCACTCTTTATCTTGAAGTTTGTGCTTAGTAACACAACTTGCAGCAGGCCTAGACAACAAGGGAGAATTAAAAATTTCTCGCAGAGGTGTTTGTTTTTTGTTCTCGATGAAGCTACATTACATGCGGCTTCATGACGTTGAGCGTTGTATGCGTTCTTGAACTCTCTTCTACAATGTTTGCATTGAAAAATTGTCCTACGTGATATCTCATGACGTCTCTTGTGATAGCTTCGGGAAAATGCTCTTCCACACTCTTCGCAAATATACCTAGTAATAGGTTTTTCTATGACGGACTTTTATCTTCTGCTAACAGATTCTTCTTTAAATCTACTTGACATTTGTTACTATCTACTTCGATGATGCGAACAGCTTAGCGATTAACAGTAAACTAACACAAAAGCGTATAACCAAGGTAGCAACAGTAAGGTGTAAGCCCATGAAGATGGCAAAAGTGAGGTTAGCGACGTTCTGTTGTTGGATTTTAAATTCCGCGCTGTAACATGCATAAGGTGGCAGCCTTGAGGTTTACCGCCGTAAAGATGGCAGCAGTGAGGTTAGCGACGTTCTATTGTCCTTCAATGTGAGGTTAGGGTCCGTCAAGAAGACAGTTGTCAAAAAAAGCACGTGGCTTGGTTTACTAAACGAGAGCACGTGGCTGTGACGTCACGGTTACGCGGTATGCTACGTCAGCATGCGAAGTTGAAAAATCCTAGCCTACGCAGTTAACACTCTGCTATGTTCGCAAGATTCTTTTACACATAGTTATTCTTTATGCTTTATGTTCGTGCACATACGTTATGTTAAGATAACAGCACATGCACGCTCGCGTAGAAGTTGTTTAGTACGTTAGTTGATGTATGCATTATCAAAAGGTGATATATCCACGCTTTTAAACCTTGCTATTCTTACTGCTACTATGTCCGCAAGATTTTTAAACATCGCTATTCTTTGTGCTTTAAGTTCGTGCGCATAGGTCATGCTAAAGTGGCAGCACAAACACATGTGAACGTTGTACATTCTAGCGGAATGTGTTTAGTATAATAGTTGATGCATGCAAAATCGATAGGCGATGTGTACACGCTTTGAAACTTAACTATTCTTCGTGCTTTAACTTCGTGCACATAGGTTATGTTAAGATTGCAGCACACACACACAATTGATGATCGCACGCTGTAGTGGAAGAAGTTTAGCACAATAGTTATTTCATGCAAAATTGACAGGTGATGTGTTCACGCTTTGAAACATAATTATTCTTTGTGCTTTAAGTTCACGCACATAGGTAGCAGAACACAATTGCGAACGTTGTACACCCTAGCGGAAGAAGTTTAGTACGATAGTTAATGCATGCAAAATTGACAGGTGATGAGTTCACGCTTTGAAACATAACTATTCTTTGTGCTTTATGTTCACGCACATAGGTAGCAGAACACAATTGCGAACGTTGTACACTCTAGCGGAAGAAGTTTAGTACGATAGTTAATGCATGCAAAATCGATACGTGATGTGTACGCGCTTTAGACATAGCTCTTCTTTATGCTTTAAGTTTATACACATAGATTAGCAGTACACATATGCAATCGTTGTACACTCTGGCGGTAAAAAATAGTCGATGCATGCAAAATCAGTAGGTGATATGTACACGCTGTTAAACGTTATTCTTTATGCTTTAAGTTCACGCGAATAGGTTATGCTAAGATAGCAGTACAATCTAGCGGAAGAAGTTTAGTAAGAGATTCGATGCATGCAAAATCGATAGGTAATGTGTACACGCTTTGAAACATGGCTATTCTTTGTACTTTAAGGTCATGCGTATAGGTTATGCTAAGATAGCAGCACAATCTAGCGGAAGAAGTTTAGTACGAGATTCGATGCATGCAAAATCGATAGGTAATGTGTACACGCTTTGAAACATGGCTATTCTTTGTACTTTAAGGTCATGCGTCTAGGTTATGCTAAGATAGCGGCACAATCTAGCGGACGAAGTTTAGTACGAGATTCGATGCATGTAAAATCGATAGGTGATGTGTACACGCTTTGAAACATGGCTATTTATACTGCTGCTCTGTTCCCAAGATTTTTAAACATAGCTAATCCTAATGCTGCTCTTAACGACGTAGAGCTAAGGATTGATTACGTGACCGTGACGTCACAGCACCGTGCTCTCGTTAATTTTGCTCTACGATGCACCGTTTTCGAGATATTTAACATTTTGCATTTAAGCCCCAAATTTAATGAATCGAACCAGCACGGTACGTTATACTCTCTACCATAGCTAGACCTAATCATGTTACGAAGACTCGCTTCAATACAAGCTAAAACAGAGCAAATCCCAAAGGACCTAAGTAGGAACCGAACCGCTGATCCCATCATTAGACTATGTTTTTCTTGTTCCTCATACTACGAACCTACGTACTAGGCGGAAAATGTTGTCTGTTTTGCTCTATGATGCACCGTTTTCGAGATATTTATCATTTTGCATTTATGCCCTAAATTTAATGAATCGAACTAGCACGACACGTTAGCCCCTAAGCTAGCTTTCTTCATAAGAGCAGCAGCCATCTTGCGCAAGCACCCTTAAGGCGTCTCGTAAGGAGTCGTGTATATTAACAACCTTGTGTCCGCCGTCTTGTGCAGGCATCCTTAGGGCGTCTCTAACCATCTTGTGCATGGACCCCTAAGCCGCCTCATAAGAGCAACCGCCATCTTGCGCAAGCATCCCTAGGGATTCTCATAAGGAGCCTTGTATAACCGCCATCTTGCGCAAGCATCCGTAGGGCGTCTCATAAGAATCTATGTATAGCGGCCATCTTGCATAAGCAACTTTAAGGAGTCATGTATAGCAGCCATCTTGTGCAATTAGCGTCGAAAGATGGCTGCTGTAGAATTTTTGTTTTTAAATTATCCGCCACCATATTTCAAAGGTATGTACCTAAAGAGCGCAGCACTGAGGTTTGCGATGTAAGATGGCGGATGACAGCTGATAAAAAGCGCGTGAGTTTGTTTATTAAACAAGAGCACATGGAATTTTTCAATTTGCCTCCACCACATTTCAAAGGTATCTAGCTAAAGAGGGCAGCACGGTGCTCTCCTGATTAAAGATGGCGGATGACAACTAGCAGAACTTTTCAAATTGCCCGCTACTACAGAGGGCAGCACGGTGTTCTGTAGATTAAGGATGGTGGATGACAGCTGACGAAATTGCCCGCATGATAGCAGCACGGTGCTCTCTTGATTAAAGATGGCTGCTGTCACGTGGAATTGCCCGCCACCACAGGTATCTATCTGAAGAGGGCAGCACGGTGCTCTCTGGATTAAAGATGGCTGCTGTACAAAAGCATTTTTCAAATTATCCGCCACCACATTTCAGCTAAAGAGGGCAGCACTGTGTTCTATAGATTAAAGATGACGGATGGCAGCTGTCAAATAAGCATGTGGCATTGTTTCCAAACAAGAGCACGTGGAATTTTTCAAATTGCCGCCACCACATTTCAACTAGAGAGTGCAGCACGGTGCTCCCTTGATTAAACATGGCGGATGGCAGCTGTCAAATAAGCCTGTAGCATTGTTTCCAAACAAGAGCACGTGGAATTTTTCAAATTGCCGACACCACATTTCAACTAGAGAGTGCAGCACGATGCTCTCTTGATTAAAGATGGCGGATGGTAGCTGTCAAAAAAGCACGTGGCTTTTTTTCCAAACAAGAGCATGTGAAATTTTTCAAATTGCCGCCACCACATAGAGTGCAGCCCTGTGCTCTCTTGATTAAAGATGGCTGCTGTCACGTGGAATTGTCTGTCACCAGAGTGCAGCACGGTGCTCTGTCGATTAAAGATGGCTGCTATCAAAAAGCATTTTTCAAATTATCCGCCACCACATCTCAAAGGTAAGTAGCTAAACAGGGCAGCACTGTGCTCTGTTGATAAATGATGGCGGATGTCAGCTGTCAAAAAGCACGTGGATTTGTTTACCGATTCAAATCTCGCGCTAGTTAGGTTAAGTTGGTACCACTAAGGTTTAGTCCCGTCAAGGTAGTAACGCTGAAGTTAGCGATGCGTTGTTGTCGATGATAGCTGTCAGAAAGCACGTGGTTGTCAAAAAGCACGTGGCTTTGTTTACCGATTCCAATCTCGCGCTAGCGCGGTTAAGTTGGTACTACTGAGGTTTAGGCCCGTCAAGATGGCAGTACTGAGGTTAGTGATACGTTGTTGTCTGTCAAAAAGCACGTGGCTGTCAAAAAGCACGTGGCTTTGTTTACCAATTAAAATTTCCCGCGGGAGGCGGAGGAGGCCTCTGGGAAAGCCCCTCGGGAGGCGGAGGCGGAGGAGGCCTCTGTGAGGGCCCCCTTGAGGCGGAGGCGGAGGGGGCATCTGGGAGGGCCTCCCGTGAGGCGGAGGCGGAGGGGCCCCTGGGAGCCTGGAGGAGGAGGTGGCCGCCGAATCCGCCTATTATACTACTCACCAACAGGGGAAACGAAAGGAAATGAGCGTAAATGAGCTCTAAACACCCAACACGGGTTACATCAAAAACCACGGAGCAATATCACAAGGGGCTGTCCACCATTTTAGATCATGATCATCATAATTCCAAAAAACAATGATCATCACCAAGGATACTATAACTGTTATACATGGCGAGAACCAATCCCGTAGGGGGACCAACAATGGTAGGGAAAATGGAGGCAAAAACAAGAGGACATAACCCAAACACACGCCACAACCCAAATAAGAAATTTAAAAAAAAATAAGAAATTTAAGGAACAAGAAACAAACTTAGTACGAAAGGAAACCCACCATGATTATCCTTACTGGAACTCCCATGTATTAACCCAGTTTTTTTAACAAAGATTATTTCGAACCAGAAGAACAGCAAAAGCTGGTAATAATAACAATAATATTTTCCTACTTTCCTTCTTTCCTTTACCATTTTGCCCAAAATACTTTTTAAATTCCATAATGTGATCGTTTTAAAGACTACGTGTTTAAATAAGCCAAGCTAATACATTTTTAACCCGATAATAGTATTACAATATGTTCATTAAATTTTCACAAGAATGTTTGTCATAATTTTACGCCACACACCACCTTTTTGATGATTTAAAGGGTTTCTTCGAAGAAGTCACTGAGGTATTTCACCGCGGATAAAAATAGCAATGTAAACTTACAGTTTGGTTGCTCCAGCAGTAGAAAAGTTTCAGACATGGCCTAGCCATGCTAGCTTACCAGACGAAGATCTCAAATTGCAGGAAAACAACAAACGAGGAGAAAAGGAACTCCTGAAGGTGTGGAGCACAACCCTCCACCTCTTATACTGTTATCCGTAGTCCATGCCGCTACATAACACGGCGACAAATACACAAGCGTCTTCTCTCCATGGTGGGACCTCGGCGAGTGCGAGACTTCGCTTCCCTTCCTGCCTGGCCGACACAAAGCGTTGATTGGCCAGAGCAAGACGAAAGGGGAGAGCACCAGATAGTTGCTACTACTGCCGTAAGGTGGCAGTAACAACCAGGACGTATAAGAGCTCGAAGAAGAAAACATAACTTAGCGAAGAACAAGAAATAATTGTGAGAACACAGTTTAGGTTGTAGAATAATTGACACAAATTTCTACGCCGTAACAGCCCATGCGAAAACGTAGGTGGAGGGGAGACTTATACGAAACCTCGTTTCAGCCTCCCCCCCTTAGTTTTTCATATTTCCATACGTCACCCCTTTGAGGTAGTCCAGTGTTTAAAATTAAGCTAATTTTTTGGTGTTCCAGTCCACAACAAATAACAATCACTGGTACCGATTCCAACTTCGGATACCCATTGTATGCAGAAGTGAAGGCAATGTTCCTAACTCGCCACCAATCAATAGAACACAGTTAACAGTTACCTTTAAACTTACACTGTGCCGCTACACTGATTATTTTTGAAATCCACTTTTCAGAAACAATTGAGGTTTCAATTTTCCTACATGTTTTACACTAAGTTCGCTTTAGATTTACTTTTTACATACAGTTTCGTAGTAGAACACATTACCTTTACCCGTCCCCGAGTTCATCTGGAGTTTGATAAGTATTTTAAATTTTTCACATAACTTGAAGAAATGTTTTTCGCTTGCTGACTTCAATCACCTAACACACTCTCGGATATAAGAGAAGTTCATATGACCATTTAAGATCAGTTGTTTAAGTCCACTACAGTTCAGGATTGACCACCTAACACTTCTTAAAATACATTTCCAACCTTTAAACTTTTTTTACTAATCATCGGGTTGTTAATAAAGAAACGTACCATCAAGTTTGTTTCTATTGCAGCCAAATGGGCCTCAATATGTAATAGAAAAACAAGCGCGTTTAGGGGGAAGGAAAAATTCAAAATTAGTGAGTGATAACTACTTAAATAATAAAATCCAAAAATATACACCTCACATATTTAATAAGATTGGCACTAGAGTTTACCATTGGCTTAAAAAATACCAAGAGGAGAAGATGCAAGCGTCCAAAACAAGACGAAGCAAACATTTAACAGAATCAATAAGATAGATCGTAACACCCGAAGAACATCAATTACACGAGGTAGAAAGGAGTTACACAGGGAAATGCCCAAGAGCAATAGAACAAATAAATTAAAGATAAGGGATGGAACATTACCTAACAGAAAATTTTCCCTTTTCAAAATTATGCTCCAATATTACAAGAAATAGAGATTTCACATGCACACCACCATACAGCAATACAAGATCAAGCTTTCCAATAACACATGGGAAACACAGAAAATTAGTAAATAAATATTTACACCAATTAATTAATGAGAAACGATGCACTCAACGAAGGAGCGCACTACTACAAATGTAGTTCGGCTACGCACAAACACCTTAGGAATGGACGCCAATTACACACATAACTACGTGTCTAGAAGGAAGGTACATATTCGCACGAGCGGAAGGGTGTTGATCAGGTTATAGACAAATTTTTGATAAAATGCCACAGAACTGCCACAGAACTACCAATGTTTGAGCCAACTAGTGGCCAACTTACCAAATACACTACAGAAACCATTTAGTGAATTGTAACTATCCAGGATTACAATGCCACACACATAAGATGAGGAATGAAAATATGAAACGGTAACACTGAACTGAGCACAGACAAGAATAATATGTGATATCGAGAATGGTAGTAAGCTATTAGGTGTAAGAACGACGTCCAATTACTAGACGATATAGTGACACACCCACCTGGTAAATGCTTACATACTCGTGTTTTACGAAGCAACGCTCTGTTATACTCTGATATTTGTACACTTTAATACGCAGATACTTTGATTATACGATGTTCTCCGACATTTTAGTATTCGACGAGTTAAAGCAGATTTGTGGGCTAAGTTACGTACTGTTCTTCAATAAATTCAACGTGGTTGTGTGTGTGGTACACAGACTAAATATGTTTGTCAGTTTCAGCTTTCACCTTTTCAAGACAGAAGAGGACCGTAACATGTTCTGTAAACTTCGCCAGGATGTTTCAACTATCATCTGAAGGATTTCTGATCTGGACTTGGCTGTCATCATGATGAATTAAAATGTAGGCACTCTCTAACATGGGGAGGTAGCGATTGGAGCAGATCACCTACAACATGTGATCGAGCAGTTCCAGAACATCGACTAAGATCCACGTCCATCGGACATTTAAGTACCAATTTATAATATTTTTCCTGTTCATCTTTGTAGAAATAATACTCACTTATTAATTAGTGGCATTATTTCTCTTAGATTTGTAAACTTTGATTATATTTCCATCCTTATTGCACAAGGGTAATGATAGAGTTGTTACGTTGTGAGTGTATGAGATATTGGATTCTATTAGACTAGTTAGACTGTGTTGCTCTAAATGTCCCAACCAACAGCTTAGGGCGCTATTTAAAAGTCATTGTCCTCACCGATAAATGATAATTATTTTTGAGAGGATTTTCAAATGTTGAGCTCGTTTGGGACAAATTTACGGCATATTTAATATGTTGAATTTCAGTGTAAATTTCATCTCACCTATTTCGTTGGATTTTATGCGAGTTAGTATCAAACTCAGATTTATGTGGTAATAATATCCCGTACTACTACTACTACTACTAATACTACTACTACTGCTACTACTACTACTATCTCGGGTTAAACTAAAGTTTAAGGGTCACGAGTTTAAATGTTACGTGTTCTTATTGTGAAATATTGATATGTGCTCAATTAAGTGGAATATGAGCCTGAAATACGGCGGAATCCTGAGGGATCAATTATTGAATTTATTTGGGAAGTTTATGTTGGGTGAACCATGACTTCTTCAAATGTTGGAAAACGTGTTAAATGATGTGGGTAAGATTTAAAGTAATAATAATTTTACCGTGACTCGTGAGGTGTTGATGTTTGACCTGTATTATGTGCGTGTTTGTAGTCGACAATTCTTCTAAATCTTATGACCAACGTTGTGAGAACTTTATTACCTCTGAATAAGTGATCGCATATATTTTACCACATTTCATTGAGGGTCGTAAGTTGCTTATTTGACCGGTACCGTCATCTTAAGATTCCGTAATTGGATAATAATAATAATAATAATCAAAATTTAATATTCAAATTCTAGAATCCGCTTGTAATATATATAAATAATATTCGTGTGTCATTTGTGGGAGTGTGGAGTGAGTGTTGTAGTGATTAACATTGTTCTGTGATTTATTGAAATGTGGTTCTGACCTGCCCACGTGTTCTCTATGTTGGGCCCAGGTTATTGTCAGCGTTGTTTAGGATGACTTAAGTTGTGTGGATTTAAACATTTATTGAATTTTATTTGAATGTTACGTTGAGGCAACATTAAGGTACCAGGCACAAATGCATAAGTGTTCGTTATTTCACAAGTGAGGGCAAAGATTCCCCTACTTGTAAATATTGTAAGGTTAATTTTTAAGGCGTCAGATAATAAGAATTAATTATCACGTGGTATTCAGTGAAATATTGTAGGAGTTTCGTGGAAATAATAATTATGAGAATGTAATTTAATAGTGATAAATCTGAAATTGACATGCTTTAATTAAAATTTTTATAATACATATTTTCGAAGCATAGTTCAGTGGAACTCGCACTAGATAGAGGCAATAATGTAAATGGAAACTATGCACGAGAAAGACGACTTTGTTAAAATATTTCTGACAGATTTTGTGATATCAATGACGCCATAACTAATTAATTTCGTGAGAGAATGTGAATTTTTTCATGTGAGTGTAGATCTTATCATGAAAGTATAAACTAATCTAGGATAGCCTAGGGTGGCATAGGATCGTTTGCGAGCCATGAAATCTCACTGACATTTAATTTCCTTACAACTTGTAAATAAGTTCACCATTATAAAGAGGAGATCCTCACAACATAATTTATTTCCTTTATTCAAGCCAGATGTAGGCTAATAACAATGTTTTATACTTTTCAGATAAAATTCAGCTTCGAAAGGTTTGAAGTACGATGGTGTTATATCTCAGGCAACTTGCAGGGAAGAATTTTCGAGTAAAGGCCATCAAGATTTGATTGATAAATTTGTGTTTGTATGCTAGTTTATAAATAAATATCAAGCCTGTTGTTTTTGTGATTGTCGTCAGTCCTTGTATCTTTCCTGCCTTTTAAAAGCAAGCAAAGCCAGACAGCATTGAGCCTTCCGGGAATAAAGTGGCAATACATTACCTTCGCCCCTATTTGATCATTTTCCTAAACCGTAATTTGTTGCGTCACGGATTATTTGGTATAATCTTTTCCTATTTTTCATTCTTGTCCAGTCTGGTTGTGTATGGTGTTTACTCCACATCTCCTCGCAAACCACGTTAATATGTACTTCAGCACGTCTAACCATCTACCGCTGCAATATAAATACGTACAACTTACCTTTCGTACTAAATTTGCCCGTCTTTGTTCGTCCTTGGTGTGGCCGCTCATGTTCGTCTGCCAATGGAACTGTATATAAACATCGCTCTCTACTATGACTGTGCAGTCCACTACATGCTCGATATGTATCCGAAGCAGCCATTTGATGCATATCGAGCAGGCAGTGATCTAACGTGTCACGCATCTGCCATACCGTTCATGGCCGACCAAACCTACACTGTAATCCAGCTGGCTAGAACGATGTATCAAGTCGGCCGTGAATTTGCCGTTGATTCTTCTTAAAAGTAAGATATCCAAGGCCTGGCATTTGTTCTTATTACTATCTTTATCGTCCTCTTACATCTACACAAGCATTCATCAACGTGTGAAAACACACATGGCAGCTCATTCAAGTACACAGGAGCATATGTTAAGATCGAAGAACGAAGTAAAAACCTCAGCTGAAAGTCCATTATTTCAGATAAAAACTGTACAACACATTTCTTTCACAGTGAATGAATTTAGATCATAGTGTTTAGTGCCCCCTCGTGTGTGCTTCTACAATTGTAGGGGGCTAACCTTGGTTACCCTCTTCAATTGAAGATCCTCTTCGCGGTGAGGGGGACTAGTAGCTCCTTTCTTGCGATGCCGAATGGAGCCCTATTGGGTAACCGTTCGGCATACAAGGAGGAGGAAGCTAAAGCACCGCCCAATCCTAAGGTGTAACGCGACCCGTGCCGATGGGGTGCATGGCACATGGGAAATGTGTCTTGAACGGAGCCTTCGAGAAGAAGACCGGCAGACCCGCAAGAGACCCAAGGTGGAGTACGCCAGGATAGCCAAAGCTGGGATCAGGATGGCCATAATACCTGTGGGATATCCTGACCAGCAGCTATCCGAGAAACAGGTGGAAGCTGTGGAAGAGGCTATCACCAATCTGATAGACGAGCTTCCGAAGCAGGGGCCCATTAAGCCTCAGTTCCTGGACTGCTATCTGTCAAGGGGTTCGGCCGTCGTCATAGCAGAGAACAACGAAACTGTAGCATGGCTTTCTAGTCTTGTCACAGGTATACAACCGTGGGAAGGAGCCAGGCTCACAATTGTGGGCATGGACAAACTCCTTTCCTACAAGAGAGTCATGGTCTGGTTACCAGGACAACCAAAGGACAATAATGTCCTTTTGGGAAGAATGGCACGCCAGATCCATGGCTTAAATCCCACCAGCTGGAGGGTCTACGACCGCAAGGAGGAGAAGAGAGGTGTCCGCCTTGTAGTCAGCATGGACTCCAGGGATGTGGAGAAAGTGGTGGGGAAGATCTTCTGCGGGGTGCATGTGGCTACCTTCACCTTGGTGGAGGGCAAGCATGACAAGCAGAGGACCAACCCCACCACAGATAAAACCGAGACCAACAGGGGCAAAGAGCTGGAGCCCGGACAGGAACCGGGGCCAGCCAAGCCCCAGGATCCATCGCGGGAGACGGGGCTGCAAGTTCCGGAGACCGCATAAGGTAAAGTATTCTATGAAAGTAAAGAATGATTACTTACATACAAGCAAATATACAACATTGTATATCGGCCTCTAGGGTACTTAATAGAAGTATCCAGAAAGGCGGGTTTTCGGTCGCCCTGATACAGGAACCCTGGCTTAGACAGGGGCATATCATGGGACTAAAATATGCAGGTTTCACTCTATTCAGTGGAATAGCAGAGGAGAAGCCTAGAGCATGTATACTAATTAAGGATCATAACGCTTGGGCTATACCGGGCTTCATTACTAGAGACCTTGTAGCAGTTCTAGTGAGATATGAAGAGGGACAGCCAAGAGATCTGGTTGTCTGTTCTGCATATTTCCCAGGAGACTCTGAATCTCCACCCCCGCCGGAGGAGTTCAAGAGACTGGTGATATGCTGTAGGAAACAAGGATTAAACCTCGTAGTAGGATGTGACGCCAATGCTCATCACAGCATTTGGGGAAGTAAAAATACAAACCGAAGGGGAGAGCACCTCATAGAATTTCTATGTACAACTGATCTTGAGATCATGAATATTGGTGATACCCCTACCTTCATTAATAATAGGAGCTAAGGGATCATAGATCTTACCCTGGGTTCCATGGGAATCGTACAGGAATTTAAAGACTGGAAGGTCTCTTTGGAGCCTTCCTTGTCAGATCATAGACACATTGTGTTTTATATATAGGGCTCCATCGAGATCCCGTCTTACAGAAACCCTAGAGGAACCGATTGGATATCTTTTAGGGAGGACGTGAGGAGGGGACTGGAGGGAGGACCCTCAAACATAATTAAAAACAAAGAGGAGCTGGAGCTCAGTGTGAGTTTTCTCACACGGACACTGGTTACCTCTTATGAATTAAACTGCCCTATTGTTAAGGCAAAAAGAGTAACAGGAAGCTTCAAGTGGAATAGTTATCTTGAACACCTGAGGAGAAATACACGAAGGCTCCGGAATAAATACAGGGAACTTCAGGATCAAGAAAGCCTAGATTCGTATAAAGAATCACAAAGAAGGTATAAGTCAGAAGTCAAAAAAGCTTCTAGTAAATATTGGAGACAATTTTGTGACTCCATTGAAAGTCAACATGAAGCGGCAAGGATTCATAAAATTTTAACCTTGGATAGAAGGGCAAGGCTGCTCTCACTGGAGACTCCTTCTGGTGGATACGCATCCACAGAGGGGGAGACCCTGAGCTTATTGCTTGATGCCCACTTTCCAGGTTCGGTAATCACGAATAGTGAGGTAGAATCGAGCGAATCCTTCAGACCCGATAAAAGTGGCTGGAGGGAAGCTGCAGAGATTGTCACCCCAAGAAGGGTTAAGTGGGCATTAGAATCCTTTGCCCCTTACAAAAGCCCAGGTGTGGATGGTATCTTCCCGGCGCTTCTTCAGGAGGCGGGGGGGGGTCCTTATACCATACCTGGTTAGAATCTTTAGAGCCTGTCTCACTTTGGGGTACGTGTACTCCTTGTGGCGTCAGGCGAAGGTGGTATTTATACCTAAACCCGGAAGGTCTTCATATACTAGACCTAAGGATTATAGACCCATTAGTCTAACGTCTTTTCTACTTAAGACCTTGGAAAGACTGGTGGATAGACATATCAGGGAAAAAGTATTAAGAGACTTTACCCTGCATTCTCATCAACATGCATATCAACCAGGGAAGTCGGTTGAGACGGCACTACACCAGCTGGTCTCTAGGCTGGAGAGTGCCTTGGATCAGCAACAACTTGGTATGGTTGTATTCCTAGATATAGAAGGGGCCTTTAACTATACATCTTTGGGCTCCATAGAACGTAGTCTAGAGAGAAGAGGAGTGAGCAGTATGCTCATAAAATGGATTATGGCCTCACTGCAGGGCCGTCAAGTTCTGTTTACCCTCAACGCTGTAATGTTGAGAGCTAATATAGACAGGGGGTGCCCACAGGGAGGAGTATTATCACCAACATTATGGTGTCTGGTAGTGGATGAACTACCTACCAGGTTAAACGTTGGAGGAATATACACCCAAGGCTATGCAGACGACATAAGCCTGATGGCGGTAGGAAATTTCCCCAGTACGGTTTCCGAACTCGTACAGAGCTCTCTACGTAGGGTGGAAAGATGGTGCCACGAGACAGACTTGTCGGTTAATCCCGATAAGACGGAGCTCGTGGTATTTACCAAGAGGAGGAGGCTAGACGGACTGTCAGAGCCTTTCCTATTTGGGAAAAAATTAGTTAAGACAACCTCGGTTAAGTACCTAGGGGTAATCCTTGAGGCAAGACTGAGTTGGAAGAAACATATAGATCATAAGGTGGATAAGGCTGGCAAGATTATGTGGGCCTGTCGCAGGGCCGTCGGGAAGACTAGGGGCCTAAGACCTAAGGTGGTCCAGTGGCTCTATATCTCCATTGTACGGCCCACGATCACCTATGCATCTATAGTCTGGTGGCCAGGCTCAGAGAGTAAAACTGTGAGCACCAAGTTAAACAGTGTCCAATGACTTGCGTGTCTAGGAATAACAGGGGCACTGGATACTACACCATTATGTGCAATGGAGGCCATCCTAGGTTTTCCCCCCTTACATTTATATGTTAAGGTAATAGCGGGAATGAGTGCCTATCGCCTTTGGTCACTCTGAGGATGGTCCTTCAAAAACCCGAATAGATGTCATGCCTCTATTCTTACAAGGCTTCACCAGACTTGCCCTATGACAATGATGATCGGGAATCTGATGAAGCCTAGCTTTAATTTGAATTATAAATTTACAGTGGTGATACCCACAAGGGAGGAGTGGGCCGCGGACGCTGGGGCCCCTCTTAAGTCTGGGGGCTGTACATGGTACACAAATGGCTCGCGGACGGAGACGGGCACAGGCGCCGGGGTCTGGGGGCCTAAGACAAGGCTCTCCCTTCCTATGAGTAAATATGCTACTGTTTTCCAGGCTGAAGTATACGCAATACTAGCCTGTGCTGTAAATATATGGAATATGCCTGGACACAGAAGACACATCACTATTTGTAGTGATAGCCAGGCAGCGCTAAAAGCACGATGTGCAGTTAAAACAACATCAAAACTGGTATGGGAATGCCAAAGGATGTTAGATCAGCTGTGTTACCCTATTATGGGTTCCTGGGCACACAGGTATCAGTGGAAATGAAGAAGCTGACAAACTAGCGAAACAGGGCTCAATGGGTTCCTTCAGAGCCCTTCCTGGGAGTGTCACTCCGAAGTGTGAGACTGGCAATATCCCAATGGATAAACCAGTCTCACCTAGATATTTGGAAGAGGTTAAGCATAGCAAGACGGGCACGTGAACTTATCAAAGGGCCTAGTCAAAGCTATAAAAAGGTCGTAATGAATTTGAATAGGACCAAAATGAGAATGGTAGTTGGACTGTTAACAGGCCACAATACCTTACAGAGACACCTACACATCATGAAAATCACCCAGGATCCGATGTGTAGAAGATGCGGTAAGGAGGAGGAGACCTCCGCGCATGTGTTATGGCAGTGAGAGGCTTTTGCAAGCACTAGACATCGATACCTGGGCTCACATTCTGTGAGCCTGGAGGACATCAGGAATGCCAAAATCCGGACACTGGTATCCTTTATAGGAGCACTAGGGCTGGACTAGGCAAACCCGTTCAAGGGGCACAAAGGGTCTTCATAGACCTACGTGTGGAGCTCGGCGAAAACAGGGCTCACCCATTTCTTATCTATCTATCTATCTATCTATCTATCTAGTGTTTAGTGATAGCTTGGCCACAAATATCCTTGAAAAGTGTATAAACTTTACCGTACTGATCTAACAATGCCTAAAAGGAAACGTACGTCAATCGGCCAAATTCAACCCAGTGCAAAGAAAGCAAAGATTTTGCGAGCAGACGAAACATATGTTCAACAACAAAAACGGCTTCAGGCTATGCGGGAACGTGCCACAACATTGCGAGCGGCTGAATCCCAAGACCGACATGAACGGCGTCTTCACGAAAGGCGGCAGAGAGCTAGCACATCGCGATCAAGCTAATCCCAAGACCAACGTGAACGTCGTCTTCACGAAATGCGGCAGAGAGCTAGCACATCGCGACCAAACGAATCCCAAGACCAACGTGAACTTCGTCTTCACGAAATGCGGGAGAAAACAACCGCATTGCGTGTGGCTGAATGGTATTCCAGCTCATTTCTTGAAGGTTTTCATTACGATCCTAGGGAAGACTACAGCAAACATAACAGTGTGTTAATTGGAGGAATGGACCAATTATGTAAGTACTGTTTTGCCAAAAAATATAAAGGCGAACCTCCGGGCATGTGCTGCTGCAACGGGAAAGCACTCGAAACACCACCAGAGCCATTAGTGTCTTACATGTCTGGCACTACTTCGAGTCAAAACATTTCCTTAAAAATATCAGGAGATACAATTCAGGTTTTCAGATGACTTCATTCTGGACCTCATGCGATCTCAACAAAGTCGATTTGAATCCACCTTCAAGGTGCACGGTCAAATATACCACAGAGCAGGCTCACGTCTCCCACTTTCAGGTGAAAACGCAAAGTTTTTACAAATGTATTTCATGGGAGACGAAGAACTGGAAGTGGATCAACGGTGTAACAACATAACAGGAGTGAGACGTGGAATTGTATTTAATCTTCAAAAAAATAATCACCTTATAAAACTATTTAAGACAGCTTTAGAGGATATGCCTTCGGATGAGTGCAAATTAGTCATCCGTGCCGATAAAAGACCAGTAGGGGAGCATGAGGGACGCTTAAACAGTCCCCAAATAAATGAGGTGACAATAATCATAGCAGAGAGTGACTGTGACCGAAGGGACATTGTCATTCAAAAACGAGTAATCCAGCTTAGGCAACTCATCGGCAGACATCTATTGATCGTCATGATTTATTAGCCAGGGTTTTTCGACAAAAACAAAAAAATTAATCAATGTATTGACCAAGACCCACGTATTTGGAGAACAGAAAAGAGGTCTTCCGCATTCTCATAAATTAATCTGGCTGAAAGATAAAATTCATCCGACCCAAATAGACGATGTTATTTCTGCAGAGTTACCAAATCCTGAAGTGGACCAAGTTCTTTCCGATATAGTGGGAAAAAACATGATACATGGACCATGTGGAAACATTAACCTGAACGTACCTTGCATGAAAGATGGCAGATGTAGCAAGAAATATCTTAGACAAATGATTAAGGAAACGCAAACAAGAAATGATGGATACCCGAAGTATAGGAGAATGTGTTCACAAGATGGTGGATACACAGCAAAATGAAGTATTCGAGGTGAGGAAATTGAGATCGACAACATATTCCCCTCTCCTTTCTAAAATGTTCCAAGCTCATATAAATGTCGAATACTGCAAATCCATAAAGTGTATATTCAACAAGGGTAGTGATACGGCTGTTTTCGGTTTAGCGAAGGGAAATGAGCATGATGAGGTATCACATTAGTTTGGCGAGTACTAAGTTTCCCCATTCATGAGAGGCACCGTTTAGAGAACGGCCAAAGAGTCCATTTCACGAGAGAAAATGCACAAGCAGTTGCCGCTGAGCCTTCTTTCACTTATGTCAACATGATCCATTTGCAAGGACATTGTTATATTCGGAAGTTCCTCGCTACTACACCTGGGATTCAAGAAGGAAAGTTTTTTCGAAAAGAAAAGAAATAAAAGAGTAATTGTTTTGGGCAGTGATGGTGTAGCGAGTGAGGTTATAGGGAAAGACAAAGGTCAAGACGTTTTCATTCCTTAAATACCTTTAATCCCAACAGATTTACCATTCAGTTTCAAGCGATTACAATTGCAAGGGGAGCTGCCATTACAATGAAAACTCCTTCTTTAACTGTGAGTGGCAGTAGGCAAGGGGGCCTGCCATTGTAACTAAAACTCCCCAAATCCATGGTTTCTGGCGGTAGGCCAGAGGGCTGCCCCCTTAATAGAAAACTCCCCAGATCGAGAGTCACCGGCAGTACGCATGAGGGGCTGCCATTATAATAAAAAATCTCCAAATCGATTGTGAATGGCAGTAGGCAACGACACCTACCACCACAATGAAAACTCACCCATTTGATTGAGACCGGCAGTAGGCAAGGGGTACTCTCATTTGAAAAATACTCCCCGACTCGACTATGACTGGCAGTAGGCAAGGGGGCCTGCCATTATAACGAAAACTCACCAAATCGGTTGTGACTGGCGGTAGGCCAGGGGCCTGCCACCATATTAAAACTCCCCAAAATGACTGTGAATGGCAGTAGGCAAGGGGGCCTGTAATTGGAATAAACATCTCCAACTCGACTGTGACTGGCAGTAGGCAAGGGGACCTGCCATTATAATCAAAACTTCCCAAATCGACAGTGACTGGCAGTAGGCATGGAGCCTGCCATGATAATGAAACCTCCCCAACTGAATTGCAACTGGCAGTAGGCAAGGGGGCCTGCCATTATAATGTAAACTTTCTATTTCGATTGTGACTGGCAGTAGGCAAGGGGACCTGCCACTTTAATGAAAACTCCCCAAATCGACAGTGACCGGCAGTAAGCATGGCGCCTGCCATTAGAATAATAACTCCTCAACTCTATCCTAACTGGCAGTAGGAAAATGTGTGTACCATTATAATGAGAGTTCCTCAATTCGATTGTGATTGGCAGTAAGCAAGCGCTACCATTATAATGAAAACCTGATTGTGGATTAGAGTACGCAAGGTGTCTGCCATTATAATGAAATCGTCCCAACTGGTAGTAGGCAAGGGGGCCTGCCATAGTAATCAAAACTCCCTAACTCAATATGAATGCCAGTCGGCAAGTAAGCCTTCCGTTATAGTAAAATCGCCCAACGGGATTGCGAATTGCAATTAAAAAGGGGACCTGTCATTATCATCACAACTCCGCAACTCGCACATTACATAGGAAACAACGTGTGTTGACCTCCCCGTGTGCTTCTCGGACAACACTAATTATTCTATGCGTGTACAGTAATTGACATAGAAATCCGTATACAATGTAGAATAACAGAATTTTTAAATTCTAAGTTCAGTGACCTATGGGGTGGGGGCATGGGGGTGTCTATATATACATAGATGTCATTGTACGTGGGTATGTATGTATGTATTACACTTCCTCCTAAATCACTGGAGTGATTTACACCAAACTTGGTATACTTACGACTTAGTAACAGGAGACGAACCGCGTGGGGGGTAACGTAAAAAAGTATTCGAAAATAGTGTCGAATTCATACTTTTCATGGTCGCTGAGATGAATAGTGACACTCCGGATTTTGGTTAAGTCCCCGCTGGTGGTAGGAAATCGGCGGGGTTGATATGCAAAAATAATGAAAAATAAGCGATATTTACGTCGAATCCATTGTTGATGCTCTGGATACCGTCTAGGTCCACGTTCAGCCTCCATTGAGAGAGGGGCTTGAAAGAAAATAGTCTAAAATGACAGAGATCAGTGCTTTTGGGGTCGCAAGCCTGGTTGGTGACAGTGTACATGATATCTGTAGCGCGACGGGTAAATGCATATATAGTTCCGTTTTTATGAGTTTCGACTTGACAGTTAGCCGGAAGTCAGACGGTGGTGCCAAACTGCCACGAATACAAACAGCTGATTTAAGACACACAACACGAACAGAAATGTAAATACTGGAATACAAGTCCATAATCGGTTATTCTTTGTAGCAACATACATGATTCACGTAAGATCAATAATGCACAACACATTTAGGATAAGGCTACAAGATAAAAATATGTCAATGCTCGAACAGATAAACCGTGAGAAAATTAAATTTCTACACACCATGTAGAAGAGCTCGCGTTGCTCTTAGATTCAGTTTCTCGTAACGAAGGAAATAATCCTACAAAACGAATATACCACTCATTTCTCAGTCACTATCGGTATTGTCATCGTCTGTTGAGGTTTCACTCTCACTTGACCCTAAAGAAATAATGAAGTCTTCAACATAATCGTCTGAACTACTTTATGCCCGTTCCTTCTGGCTATCCACCACATAAACTGGGTACTGGGGCTTGTCTCGTCTTGTTTCAAGAGATGCATAAGATCCCCCTTCCCCAAGTCATCGCGAACCGAAATATTGTGCTCCTTCAACCACTTAATCAATTCATTCTTTCTAGCCGCCATTGTTGGTGCTTTGTCAAGAATGACTCTCTAACATAACAAACAATTTCCCGGCCCGACTCCTTAGTGGAGTACCGCGTCCGAAGGGCTTTCTTCTCTTGGGAGCTTCATACTTAGACGTAGGCGTCGACACGACAGAACATCAAATTCACACACGGGCCTAAAATTAACCTACTATATAAATACCGAACGAAATGTTAAACTAAGCTACTATATAAACTAGATCACCTGTAACACACTATTTACTACAATATAACGCGCTATACTATTAAAAATACTAAACAATACATTTATAAACTCTACACTGCGAAATATAAACGAACAACAACTTAGCACAAAGACACACTAAGATCGCGAAAAGAACTGAGCACAATACAACACACAGCTGATAGCACGTGGTTACAGTAAACAACAAATCGACAACACTGCTAAACGCAACGGAGTCTAACGCACTCTATCGGAGCGATCGGCTGTCTATGATTGGCTGTTGATTAATTCACTTACCCTCCGCCAAAAGGCAGCGCTCAAACGTCAAGTCGAAACTCATAATAACTGAACTATAGCTATCACTATTTTCTTTTTGAAAGGATCAAATACCTCCCAGTCATTTCGAGCTTCCACAAGGACAAAGTTTTACTCAATAATTATATAATCTAAAACTTCAAATAAAACACATCTAAATAACTCTAAATAGATCGTAAAATATCAATCAACATTTCAAAGGAACTCACTTCGCACATAACTGACTGGTAATACAAATCTGAGGTAAACATTCAAAAAATATCCGGGCAACGCCGGCTACTACAGCTAGTGTATGTGTGTATGTATTACATCTCCTCTTAAACCACTGCAGCGATTTCAACCAAACTTGGCACACTTACGACTTAGTATCAGGAGACAAGCGGCGTGGGGGTAAGACACCCCAAGTACCGTTAGGGGCGCGGGGTGAGGGGGTGACAAATAAAAAATTCGAAAATAATGTCGAATCCATACTTTTCGGATGAGCTGATGAATAGTGATAGTTCGGATTTTTTAAAGTCCAAATTCGGCCCCGTTTTGGGTTGGGGCGAGGAGGGAGTGATGGATCAAAATATTAGAAAATAGTGTCGATTTCATCCTTTTCGGGGTCACTGAGATGAATAGTGACACTGGAAATTTTTAAAGCCCAAGCTCATACCTTTATGGGGTGGGGGCGATGGGGGTGTGATATATCAAAATAACCGAAAATGGTGTCGAATCCATGCTTTTCGGGGTCATTGAGATGAATAGTGATACTGCGGATTTCCTTTGACAAACCGCGTGGGGCGGGGCGAGCGATGTGACATACAAAATATTCCAAAATAGTGCCGAATCCATACTTTTCGTGGTCGTTGAGATAAATAGTGACACTCCGGTATTTTTAAGTTCAAGTTCAGCCCCCTTCGGAGAGGAGGCGAGGGGAGAGTAATATATGAATATAATAGAAAATAGTGTCGAATCCATACTTTTCAGGGTCGCTGAGGTGTATAGTGACACTCCGAAAATTTTTAAAGTCCACGTTCAGCCCCCTTTGGGGTGGTGGCGAAGGGGGATGTGGTATATAAAAGGAATCGAAACTAATGCCGAATCCATACTTTTGGGGTGGCTGAGATGAATAGTGACATTCCGAAATTTTTGTTAAGTCCGTGTTCTGTCTCCTTTGGGATAGGGGCAAGGGGGGAGTATTATATCAATATAATCGAAAATAGTGTCGAATGCATACATTTCGGGATCGTTGAGATGAATAGTGACACTCCGGCAGATCACTGTGTTGAACTGTCACACTCTGTTAAGTCACGAATACATTGTTTACAAGGTCACTGTGTTGAACTGTCACACTCTGTTAAGTCACGAATACATTGTCTACAAGGTCACTGAGTTGAACTGTCACACTCTGTTAAGTCACGAATACATTGTTTACAAGGTCACTGAGTTGAACTGTCACACTCTGTTAAGTCACGAATACATTGTTTACAAGGTCACTGTGTTGAACTGTCACACTCTGTTAAGTCACGAATACATTGTTTACAAGGTCACTGTGTTGAACTGCCACACTCTGTTAAGTCACGAATACATTGTTTACAAGGTCGCTGTGTTGAACTGTCACACTCTGTTAAGTCACGAATACATTGTTTACAAGGTCACTGAGTTGAACTGTCACACTCTGTTAAGTCACGAATACATTGTTTACAAGGTCGCTGAGTTGAGCTGTCACACTCTGTCAAGTCACGAATACATTGTTTACAAGGTCGCTGAGTTGAACTGTCACACTCTGTTAAGTCACGAATACATTGTTTACGAGGTCACTGAGTTGAACTCTCACACTCTGTTAAGTCACGAATACATTGTTTACAAGGTCACTGAGTTGAACTGTCACACTCTGTTAAGTCACGAATACATTGTTTACAAGGTCACTGTGTTGAACTGTCACACTCTGTTAAGTCACGAATACATTGTTTACAAGGTCACTGAGTTGAACCGTCACACTCTGTTAAGTCACGAATACATTGTTTACAAGGTCACTGAGTTGAACCGTCACACTCTGTTAAGTCACGAATACATTGTTTACAAGGTCACTGAGTTGAACTGCCACACTCTGTTAAGTCACGAATACATTGTTTACAAGGTCACTGAGTTGAACCGTCACACTCTGTTAAGTCACGAATACATTGTTTACAAGGTCACTGAGTTGAACTGCCACACTCTGTTAAGTCACGAATACATTGTTTACAAGGTCACTGTGTTGAACTGTCACACTCTGTTAAGTCACGAATACATTGTTTAATTGTTTACAAGGTCACTGAGTTGAACTGCCACACTCTGTTAAGTCACGAATACATTGTTTACGAGGTCGCTGAGTTGAACTGTGACACTCTGTTAAGTCACGAATACATTGTTTACGAGGTCGCTGAGTTGAACTGCCACACTCTGTTAAGTCACGAATACATTGTTTACAAGGTCACTGAGTTGAACCGTCACACTCTGTTAAGTCACGAATACATTGTTTACGATGTCGCTGAGTTGAACCGTCACACTCTGTTAAGTCACGAATACATTGTTTACAAGGTCGCTGAGTTGAACTGTCACACTCTGTTAAGTCACGAATACATTGTTTACAAGGTCACTGAGTTGAACTGTCACACTCTGTTAAGTCACGAACACATTGTTTACAAGGTCGCTGAGTTGAACTGTGACCTCTGTTAAGTCACGAATACATTGTTTACAAGGTCACTGTGTTGAACTGCCACACTCTGTTAAGTCACGAATACATTGTTTACAAGGTCACTGAGTTGAAGTGTCACATTCTGTTAAGTCACGAATACATTGTTTACAAGGTCACTGAGTTGAACTGTCACACTCTGTTAAGTCACGAATACATTGTTTACAAGGTCACTGAGTTGAAGTGTCACATTCTGCATGGTTAAGTCATACTTAAGCCGCAATCAGTATGGAGGTTGAGAAGGGGTGGAAATGAATGTAAAAATAACCTAGATTTTGGATGGATGTGGGAATGTTCGAGAATAGCTCTCAACGATACTTGGTTGGCCTACACATAATGTCTGACCATCTGAAAAAGTAATACTGTGCGTATAAAACTTCACAGCCCACGCTGGGGGTGGGAAATGGGAGGGTATGACGTGTAAGAAATAGAAAATAACCGATTTTTACGTCGAATCCATTGTTTATGTGCCGCTGATACGAATTTTGATGCTCTGGATACCGTTCAGGTCCACGTTCAGCCTCCGTTGAGAGAGGGGCTTGAAAGAAAATAGCCTAAAATGACCAAGGTCAGTGCTTTTGGGGTCGCAAGGCTGATTGGTGACAGTGTACATGATATCGGTAGCGCGACGGGTAAATGCATATAGTTATCACTACTTTCCTTTCGAAAGGATCGAATACTTCCCAGTCAACTCGAGCTTCCACAAGGAAAATATTCTAAAACTTGGAATAAAACTCTAAACGAACGTAATCGATGGTAAAATATCAATCAACAGTTCAAAGGAAACATAACTAACGCCGGGTACTGCAGCTAGTCATTGAAACAAAACCAGCAACGTCGTAATGCAAAATTACATGTTATGTTTTTATAGTGACATTTATAAACTAGACATTCTTATTAAAGAAAATCACAATATCATGTCCTTACGTAGACAACATAACAAGTACAATTGTTTTAGTCCATCGATTTACAAAGGTGGTTATGGAATAGGCAAGTTGGTGTTAAAAGACCTGGCAGGAGCAGCTCTACAGTTTGCTTTGAGCGATCCCCTCTTAAATACTACCGCTGAGTCAAGAGGGCGCCACCTGCCACGTTCTCAAGTGTGACTAGTGCTGCCTCTCTGTGGTCGAACGAAGAATTGCTGTCAAGTGATGTCTTCGCGGTCTGGGTCCACAGCCTATCGGAAAAGTTTGGCTCGCATGCGCAAAAGGCAGAGTTCCTGCTTTGTGGTAGAAATTCTCGCTGAGCTGTGATCGCGTGCAGCACACGAGAGTTGAATACTTTCCTATTCTTTGGCGGACGTCTTTTTCAATGCACTGTATTTCATTGCAGATAATATTTTAAAAGTAATTTATTTTTCAAGTAGACAGTGTGCACATACGGTACGGGTGGTAGTGATTTTTGTTTTTAGAGGGCAACCCTCCTCTATTAAAACTAATTAGGAGGAAAAATGTCGGTTTGAAATCATACTTTCTCAGATAATGAAAATACCAATAAATGAAATAGTCGATCCTAATCTTGAAACAACATATATGGGTAATCAGAGTAGCGACGTGGTATACCCGCTAATCCTGAAAAGTGTTGCGGGAAGAAAGTTAAGTTTATCCCCACAAATATAGTTGTAAATTGAATTTTTAATCATTTAGGATTTAATGTTAATCCTGTAAATAAAGGATATCATTGGATAAATCCAGCTATGATTGCAAATACTGCTCCTAAAGATAAAACATAATGCAAGTGGGCAACAACATAATATGTATCTTGTAACATAATATCGATTGAGGAGTTGGCTAATACAACTCCTGTTAATCCTCCAACGGTGAAGAGGAAAACAAACCCTGATACTCAAAGTAAGGCTGGTCTGTAGGTTAGTTGGGTCCCATGTAGGGTGGCAAGTCAACTGAAAATTTTAATTTCTGTAGGGACAGCAATAATCATAGTGGCAGAAGTAAAATAAGCTTGTGTACCTACGTCTATACCTACAGTAAATATATGATGTGCTCATACAACAAAACCTAAAAGACCAATTGCTATTATTGCATAAATTATACCTAAAGTTCCGAAGGCTCCTTTCTTTCCTCTTTCCTGACTAATAATGTGTGAGACCATCCCAAATCCTGGAAGAATTAAAATATATACTTCAGGGTGCCCAAAGAATCAAAAAACGTGTTCATAGAGAATAAGATCTCCTCCTCCTGCAGGGTCAAAAATTGAGGTATTTAAGTTTCGGTCAGTAAGTAGTGTGGTGATGGCACCTGCCAATACTGGTAAAGGGAGAAGAAGAAGAAGGGCGGTAATAGGTACGGCTCATACGAATAAAGGTGTTTGATCTAGTGATATTACAGGGGCTTGTATATTAACGGTTGTAATGATAAAGTTAACAGCTCCTGCTAAATGAAGAGAGAAAATTGCTAAATCAACAGAAGCACCAGCACCTGAAGAGAGAGGAGGGTACACGTTCCAACCAGTACGTGCATTTGATAGGCATTAGCATAAAGAAAATTATTACAAATGCGTGAGCAGTGACGGTTACATTATAAATCTGGTCATCACCAATTAAGTAACCGGTTTGTCCCAGTTCTGCTCGAATCAATATGGTGAGAGATGTACCTACTATTCCTGCTCAAGCGCCAAAAATGAAGTATAATGTTCCAATATCCTTATGATTAGTTGAAAAAAAGTCATCGTTGCGGCAGGGTGGCTGAGATTATAGGCGGTAAACTGTAAATTTGTTTAGGATAATTTTCTCCCCTACCAGGCTTTTTAGTCAATAATGACATTAGACTGCATTCTAAAGGAGTAGGCTTAAAAAATTTTGCCTTTATTTATAGCTTTGAAGGCTATTGGTTTTATTAACTTAAAGCCTTAAAGCATAAAATAGATGATGGATCTAAAAGGTAAACCTAACGTTGAGATTCTGGTCAGGTTGAGTACAATTGGTAAAAAACTGCGATTAAAAGAGTTAATTAAATTTAGCTATAATTCAGTATAGGAGAATAGAAATGCGAGGAAGGTCAGTCGGAGGTAATAAATTAGTTTTACGAGAGTTATGATTACCATCGTGATTACAATAAATTGATAATTTAAACCAGTTAAGGTTTGAATAATCAGTCATTTAGGAAAGAATCCTAGAAAAGGAGGTAACCTACCGAGAGACAATAAAAGGAGAAATAAACAAGATTTTACAATTCAGTCGCTGTTTATTGTCAGTAAGTTTTGGTTGAAATGGTAAATACGATGTGTGTTAAATACTAGAATGGTAGATAAACTAAGAAATGAATAAGCAGTGAAATATAGTTCTCATAAGTTTTCTCCTACTACTATAGCAGCAATTATTCAACCAATATGGTTAATGGAAGAATAAGCTATTAATTTTCGTAATGAGTTTTGATTTAATCCCCCTAAAGATCCAATTAAGATTGAAGAGAGAATAATTATTCTAACGAAAATATATATTTCGATAATGTAGGCTAAAAGTATTAAAGGGGCAATTTTTGCCAAGTTATTAAGATAAAGCAATTCCTTCATCTTAATCCTTCTATTATTGCTGGAAACCAAAAATGGAGGGGGCGGCTCCCATTTTTAGTAACAATGCTGAACATATTAGGGTTGAAAAGATTTCGGAACTTATAATAAAACGGTTGTGAGAAAGTGCAAATACTAAGATAATGGAAAAAGTAATGCAGCGGGAGCCAGGACTTGTACTAAAAAGTACTTTAAGGAGGCTTCTGCTGATATAAGATTTTTGTATCAGTTATTAAGGGAATGAAAGATAAAAGATTGGTTTCCAATCCCATTCAAACCCCTAATCACGAAGTGGATGTAGTAGCAATAAGTGTTCCTAATATTAAAGTTGTGGAAAATAAGAGCTTCTCAGGAGTGGTGAAGATTAAAAAGGAGTACAATCCCATTTACGGGGTACGAACCTATTAGCTTATATTCAGCTTACCTTTTTGTAAGGATTACTGGTATATCTAGGTGTATGAAGCACGAAAGTTTTTTATACTTTAGGGAATAGTTTAAATCTATTAGATGTAATGAAGGTAAATAATTACATGATTTACTCTATCACAGTAATCCTTTTTATCAGGCACTTCATTGTAAAAAATCTTTTATGTATAAACGATATGGACTGGTGCAAGGTAGTTATTAGTGTTATAATGGTTAAGTAAAAAGGATTGGCCTTCAAGGGGGTAGAATGTTTTGAAAAAAGGTGCACATTTTTGCATTTTTGGTTAGCAGCAGATTTTGGAAAATTTTAAGTTCCAAATTTAAAAGTACCTGAAATTTAAAATTTTTTGAATAAAGGCCGTATTTGAAATTTATTTTAGATTGGTTGATAATTTTTAGTAAGATTTTTTGGTCAAGTCCAATAATGATATATATATATATATATATATATATATATATACATTTATATAATATTAATTACATATAGAAAAGGTATATTAATTAATAATAATTTATTAATATACAAACCCCCGATAATGTTAATAACAAATATACTTGAGAGAGGAAAAGAGGATCTTATAGATATTTCTATCATTGTAGGGGGTATATATCTACATATGCATTATATATAAATGTATATATTAATAAATGTTTATATAATATATATCTCAGATATTGGGATAAATATACAATAACCTATATTCATTATCTATTTAGTTTTTAAAAATATAGTAAAGTATTTATTATTATATTTGCATTTATATTAAATATACCCATTTAAGTATATATTTCAAGAATTATATATAAAATATACTATGATTTGCTATTTAATTAAATATTTATTACGCTCTCCCGAAGGCTTGATTTTTTAATTTCTATTTAAAAGTGAAATTTTTAGTGTATAGTAAAAGTGCTCCATATGTTATTATGTGAGTAAGTGAATATTTTCTCGTGTAAGGGGCGAAAATACGCGATGAAAATCCTACGCCAGGAAATACTCAAAACGGGTTCATTATGTTGTATCTAATTAATTTTCTGATGTTATTTGTATTAGTAATAATATCTTTTGACCCATTGTTTAATTATGGGTTTTAAAAGTTTTATTCTTGCTTAGTTGTTTACTTTTTGTATGTTTTACGTGTGAATTTTTGAGAAAATAGATTTATAATACTTAAATATTAGAATGTATTTGCATTATTTAATATTATTTATCAAGGTGACTTGGAATTAGGGTAATGTAGTATGTAGCTGGCTAAAGTCGTGCCAGCCGCCGCGGTTGTACGTAGGGTTAGAGTAAACATTATTAGTATAGAAGTTAATAAGTATTTACAAGTTTTAAGGTAGAATTTTGAATTTATGTAAGGCTTGGGAAGATATATGAAGCTTTGAAAATTGGATTATAAACTAGGTTTAGATACCCAATTATTCCAATTGTAAAGATTTTACTTGAGTAGTAATAGTTATGTTCTTGAAACTCAAAGAATTTGGCGGTGTTTTAGTCTTTTCAGAGGAATCTTTCCTGTAATCGATAGTACACGTTATATTCGACTTGGTTTTGTTTTCAGTTTGTATACCGCCGTCGTAAGATTATTTTTTTAGAGGGATAATTTTCTGTAACTCTTATTAGAGTGAATTTCATGTCAAGGTGCAGTTTATAACTAAGTAAGAGATGGATTACAATAAACAAATTTAAATGAATCTTGCATTGAAAAATTGGTGCATTTGAAGGTGGATTTGAAAGTAATATTGTTATACTATGATAATGTGATTTTAGGTCTAAGACATGCACACATCGCCCGTCGCTCTCATTATAAGATGAGATAAGTCGTAACATAGTGGATGTACTGGAAAGTGTATCTAGAATGCAAAATAAATCTTAAAGTGAAGCGTTTCATTTACACTGAAAGGATGTTCGTGCGATTCGAATTATTTTGAAAGTATCAATTTAGAATAAGTGGATAGGAAGAATTTTATTTAATTGAAATAACATTGATTATTATGTTTTAGTATAGGAATAGAACAAATTTATTTATTTACAGTGAAGTAGTACTGTGAAGGAAAATTTTTAAAAAGTTGAAAATAAATTTTTATAAAAGTAGATTAATATTGTACCTTGTGTATCAGGGTTTATTAAAATTGGAATAGAGATTTATTTTTCCCGAATTGAAAAGGGCTAATTTGTTATGTTGGTTAGTGTAATATTTTTATCAAAAATAACAAGTTTGTAATGAAATATTAGTCAGTTTTTAAGATATCTGGTTCTCCAAGAAACGAATTTAATTCAGTATTTAATAGTAGTTTTTATATTGGTGTATAAACTGTTAGTTGAATGTAATATTTTAAGGGATAAGCTTTAGAATAGAATTATAATTATTATAAGAATTGTAGCCTTTAAATTAGCCATCAGTTGAATAATGTTGTAAGTTATTTTATTTTAATATAATTTTATAATAATGTTAAATTGGATATTGGAGTGACTTAAATAATATAAGTTTAACTGTAATAATGATAAAATTAGTATATAAAAATGTAAGATATTTGTTGAATATTAATTTATATAAAGGAACTAGGCAAAATCTTAATGTTCGCCTGTTTATAAAAAACATGTTCTTTAGAGAAGTATTATGGTCGGGCCTGCCCCCTGATAGTAATTAAAGGGCCGCGGTGTTTTGACCGTGCAAATGTAGCATAATCGTTAGTCTTTTAATTGAAGGCTTGAATGAATGGTTTGACGAAACATTAACTGTCTCTATATAATAGATAAAATTTAACTTTTGAGTCAAAAGGCTTAAATGAATATAAAAGACGAGAAGACCCTATAGATCTTTATATGAAATTATATTTATTTTGTTTAGTAGTATTGTTAATAGATATATTATCGTATTTTGTTGGGGTGACACAAAGACAAATGTAACTCTTTGTAATTTAAACATTGATTTATGGATATTTGATCCGTTAATGACGATTATAAGATAAAGTTACCTTAGGGATAACAGCGTAATTCTGTTTGAGAGTTCATATCGACAAGAAAGATTGCGACCTCGATGTTGGATTAAGGTGTAGAAGTTTAATTAATAATTCTGTTCGACTTTTAAATCCTTACATGATCTGAGTTCAGACCGGCGTAAGCCAGGTCGGTTTCTATCTTTATAGAAGATGAATATTTTAGTACGGAAGGACCAAAAATTCAAAATAATCTTTGTTTATAGTGATAAATATTAATACTACTTTGACAGAGAAGTGCATTGGATTTAGAATTTAAAAAGTGTGAGGGTATTACAGGTAGTATTGTTAAAAGAGGTTTTAATAAGAATATTAGGAGTTGTTATATTTATTATTTGTGTATTGATTGGAGTGTTAGTAGTATAATTGGGTGGTTCAGCCGCCTCCGCCCGCGGGAAATTTGAATTCTGGCGGGAAATTTGAATTTTGGCGGGAAATTTGAATTTTGGTGGGAGATTTGAATTTGTAAACAAAGCCACGTGCTATTTGACAGCTGTCATCGACAACAACGCATCGCTAACCTCACTGCTGCCATCTTGACGGGCCTAAACCTCACTAGTTCCAACTTAACCTAACTAGCATGAGGTAAACAAACCCACGTGTTTTTGAGAGCCACGTGCTTTTTGACAGACAACAACGCATCACTAACCTCAGTACTGCCATCTTTACGGGCCTAAACCTCAGTAGTGCCAACTTAACCTCACTAGCGCGAGGTAAACAAAGCCACGTGTTTTTTGACAGCCACGTGCTTTTTGACAGATTTGTAAACAAAGCCACGTGCTTTTCGACAGCTGTCATCGACAACAACGCATCGCTAACCTCAGTACTGCCATCTTGACGGGAATAAACCTCGGTGGTACCAACTTAACCTAACTAGCTCGAGAAAAACAAAGCCACGTGCTTTTTGACATCCACGTGCTTTTTGACAGCTGTCATCCGCCATCTTTAAACTACAGAGCGCTGTGCTGCCCTCTTTCGTCACCTGTCATCGGCAGTGCTGCCATCTTGGCGGGCCTAAACCTTAGTGCTACCAACTTAACCTCACTAGCTCGAGATAAACAAATCCACGTGCTTTTTGACAGCCACGTGCTTTTTTGACAGCTGTCATCCGCCATCTTTAATCCATAGAGCACAGTGCTGCCCTCTTTAGCTACTTACCTTTGAAATGTGGTGGCGGATAATTTGAAAAATGCTTTTTTGACAGCTGCCATCTTTGAGCGCCGTGCTACACTCTTTAGCTAGTTACCTTTGAAATGTGGTGGCAGGCAATTCCACATGACAGCAGTCATCTTTAATCAAGAGAACACCGTGCTGCCCTCTATGTGGTGGCGGCAAATTGAAAAATTCTACATGCTCTTGTTTGGAAACAAACTCACGCGCTTTTTTGACAGCCGTCATCCGCCATCTTTAATCAACAGAGCACAGTGCTGTACTCTTTAGCTAGATACCTTTGAAATGTGGTGGCGGCAATTTGAAAAATTCTATGTGCTCTTGTTGGGAAACAAAGCCACGTGCTTTTTTGACAGCTGTCATCCGCCATCTTTAATCAATAGAGCACTGTGCTGCTATCATGCGGGCAATTTCGTCAGCTGTCATCCGCCATCTTTAATCCAGAGAGAACAGTGCTGCACTCTATGTGGTGGCGGTAAATTCCATGTGCTTTACAAACCTATGTGCTTTTCTGACAGCTGTCATCCGCCATCTTTAATCCAGAGAGAACAGTGCTGCACTCTATGTGGTGGCGGCAAGTTCCACGTGCTTTACAAACCCATGTGCTTTTCTGACAGCTGTCATCCGCCATCTTTAATCTAGAGAGAACAGTGCTGCACTCTATGTGGTGGCGGCAAATTCCACGTGCTTTACAAACCTATGCGCTTTTCTGTCATCCACCATCTTTAATCTAGAGAGAACAGTGCTGCACTCTATGTGGTGGCGGCAAATTCTACGTGCTCTTATTTGGAAACAAATTCTACTCGCTCTTCAGCTGTCATCCACCATCTTTAATCAAGAGAGCACCGTGCTGCCCTCTTTGTGGTGGCGGATAATTTGAAAAATTCTTTTCGACAAGCAGCCATCTTTAATCCAGAGAGAACAGTGCTGCCCTCTTTAGCTACTTACCTTTGAGGCGGTTAATTTGAAAAATTCTTTTCGACAAGCTGCCATCTTTAATCCAGAGAGAACAGTGCTGCCCTCTTTAGCTACTTACCTTTGAGGCGGTTAATTTGAAAAATTATATTTAACAAGCTGCCATCTTTAATCCAGAGAGAACAGTGCTGCCCTCTTTAGCTACTTAGCTTTGAGGCGGTTAATTTGAAAAATTCTTTTCGACAAGCTGCCATCTTTAATGAAAAGAGCATCGTGGTGCTATCTTGCGGGTAATATTTTACGTCACAGCTGTCATCTACCATCTTGCATTGCTAACCTTAGTGCTGCCCTCTTTAGCTACTTACCTTTGAAAAATAAAAAATCTATTTGACAAGCTGTCACCCGCCATCTTGCATCGCAAACCTCAGTGCTGCACTCTATGTGGTGGCGGATAATTTGAAAAAATCTTTTTGACAAGCAGCCATCTTTAATCAACAGAGCACCGTGCTGACATCTTTAGCTACCGCCATCTTACATCGCTTACCTCGCTGCTGCACTCTGTGTGGTGACGGCTAATTCGAACAAGTTTAATCACGCATCGGGAAAGCTAGAGTAAGCACGTGCTGCAGTGATGACGTCATTGTGCATGTTTAAACCCGTTCGTTGACTAAAAGCTTTAGTCTTCGAGAAACAGTGATAGAGTGTGGAGTGCAAACATGACGAAAACATTAATAGTTGATGTGCAAGGCTTTAAAGTAAACGGAAACAAATTTGTGTTTAAAGAGGTGGCTGTGTTAGATTGCAGTGTGTTGTGGGCACCAAAACTTGTTAGTTTAGTATTTAGTCCACCGTTCCCTTACTGTTTGCAAACAGATGAAGATAAAAAGCAGACTCAGTGGATTGAAAACAATTTAGGTTTGAAGTGGGGTGAAAAAGGAATACCTTATCGTTTTCTACCTTTAATGATGAATGCACATTTGTCAAGAGCAGATCTTGTTCTTTTAAAGGGTTGTGAAAAGAAAGAATGGTTGCGTGAGTTTCTACCATCATCATGTGAAGTTATCGACATGCATGAATTGGGGTGCCCATCATTTAAAACTCGTCCGAAAGAGCATAGCAGAGAAACAAGTAAACAGTCATTACAACATGTATGCATGCTCTTTGATTGGTTGTGTCGCAGTGCATGCCGGGAAGTGAACAACATATGTAAAGTGCAGTGTCGAAATAACCTTAGTGTAAAAGAAACATTTGTAGAGTAAAGACATCATGTCATTTCTAACAGATACTAAGTGTAACGCAGTTGAAAAGGCGATCGTAAAGTTTTATGCATGCAAAAAGAAACTAAACACTTTTACTGAAGAAGAGTTAAATGCATTACCAAAGGCATTTTTGGTTAATGTAGCTGCGAATGCTGTAAAGAAGATTTGGGAAAAGGTGCCTCGTGAGTGGACTCAAGATCCTGTTTTGTCAGAGCTTCAAACGTGTAGTTTACATCATGAACACGTGAGTTTAGCTAGAAGACCTTCTGTGAGACAGTGCTGTACATGTCAACTAATTAAACTGTATCACGGACCTAAAACTAATGAGTTGTCTTCGCTTATAAACACTTATCATGGCTGTGGAGAGAGTAAAGAAGGAAAAGGTGAAGAAACGTGCTGGGAGAAAGATGAGGAAGCATGTTGGGCGTGGACTCTTCAATAGAGTGATTGATCTTCTTTTCTTCGTGCTTCATCTCCCCTGCGGCCCTAGAAAACGTTCGCCTGACACGTAATTACATGCTGCCTGGATAGAGTATGTCGTGTAGCTGTTAAAATCTGCTTCGTAGAGTTATGCCGTGTGTATGTGTGTGTGTGTTTTATTACCTAGTGCTTTAGCTGCTCAGAAGAATATAGCAGCACTAGTCGTTGTTGGTGTAATAAAACGAAAACTGAATGACAAAGACCGTAAAATAAACAAAGGATAAAAATGTATATATTCTAAAATAAATATGAATTGTCAAAACATATTACAGGTGTTGTTTAATCCTACAGCATGTCCTAGTGACTTAGAAGAAAGGAAACGTAGAGGATTAAAAGAAAACACACATAAGATTTAAAGTACATCCTCTTTATTAATCCATGAATTAAAGCTGTTATTAAAACCAAGCCATTTAACATACAGTTTATTGCCACGACGTCGAATAACACGTTCAACTAAATAGTGATCAGGATATTTTGTTTTCTGCAGTTCTTCGATGTAGAATCCTCCTTCAATAGGCTGTCCTCTGAGATCGCGAAGTAAATACGTAACTGGATTAGTAAGCTTAACACTTCTGATTTGAAAAATTTCAGTGCTCCAGTTAGGTGTGTATCCTTTTGCAAAGATAGACTTGTGTTTGCTGATGCGAACGAAATCACCTTCTTTAAAGCGATAGCGACGTGGATCAGCTGATTTAATTACAAGATGAATAGCATCTAGACGAGGTGTATTCTTTGTAACAAGACGTGGCTTTGTTCCGATAGTGCGATGAGGTGTATCGTTGTAGGTAGATAAAAGTCTAGGTAGCAGATCAATCCAACGATATGAACCTTGCGCTGTAAATTCTCGCCACATCATTGTTTTGAGTGTACGATTAAAGCGTTCTACAACACTTGCCTTGAGATTGCTGAACGTAGAGTAATGTTGAATGCCAAGTAACTTGAGGTAAGAAGAAAAATCCTTGTTGTAAATCTCTTTACCTTGATCAGTTTGAAGAAGCCTTGGGCAGCGTTTCGATTCTTCAACAATATGTTTAAATGCTTCTTTAACTTGAGCTGCTGTTTTAGAACGCACTGGTTGTGCAAAAGTAAACTTCGAGTACACATCGATAACAGTAAGTAGATACTTATACCCCTTATTACTAGAGGCATATGGAATCATTTCTACTAAGTCTGCTTGCCAGAGATCATCTTTTCCTCGTGTAATAACGCGTCTGCGACAGTAGGTGCGACGTGCTGGTTTATGTAACTCATGTGCGATGTTTACCTTTACAGGTGAGATCTTCTCTTGACGAGCCATTACAAAATAATACCGGCATAACGTAGTTCTCTTTCTATTTCTAGAATTTCTGATCCGTGACCAGTGTGACCAGCCTCTTGTGATGCTCTTAAAAGTTGTAATCGTTCAACGAGTAAGTTTGGGTCATTCCAGTATCTTACATCCACATACGGCAACAAAGGCTTGTAGATAACATCAAGACTACGTGCAGTCGGAAACAGCTTAGAAATAAACTCACGATACTTGTAACTCTTATTCGCATTTACAGCTTCTGTTCTCCTGTAATTACGTCGTGTTGCATCAGTAGCAAAAAGTATTGCTTTATACTTTTTAAGATCATCTTGTAAAATTATATCCTTGTCAGGTATTCGTGAGAAAAGAAGTTCTAAGAGTCCTTTCGTAGGTTTATAGGTAACACCTTTTACAATGAGTTTGTTGCTATTAATCTTAACATTTGAATTTCCTATCCGGAAACAGTCATCTTCGTAGCGAATACCGTAGGTAGTGTCAGTTTGTCCTGTAAAAAGTTTTTCTATATAAGGTGCAAAGAGAGATCCATAGGTATCTTGAATAAAAGTTCTAAACTGATTGCGATACTCTGGTGTAATCATAACCTCAGACAAAGATGGTAGATTTTGCGTCGATGTAGTAGGTGTTTCAGCAATAACATCTGTAGTTAAAAACTCAACACGCTTAGATGGTGATGTATCATGAAGTTCTTCTTCTTCTTCTTCCTTATCTTCCTCTTGATCTACATCCTGCTTCTTCTCTTCAGTATCTTCTTCATGCTTTTCTTCTTCATGCTTCTCTTTATGATATGATGTTTGCATAGAAGCAAAACTTGAAGTAGACTGCGGTAATGAAGTAGAATTAAAAATTTCTTTGAGTGGTGTACTTAGTTGTGTTTTTAAAAAGAAATCCGTGTCTGCTTGAATACGTTTAAGCTCTTTAAATTTCCGTCGAATATTGTTTCGAGCTTGGATGATATGTTTTGTGATCTCCTTGCTAGATGTTAACATGATGGTGGTTTTTAATCAAGTAGTTACTGCAATTCTGTGTTAATGCATATAAAATGATCGAAACCCATGCGATATCGTCCATGCTGTACATCACTTTCTTTATCAATAACTAAAAACCTGTAACGGTGTAATGACCAACATTTAGCACACATACGTTTAAAGTCATCGAATGTCATATCAGTGTTAACATGATCGTTATACACATGTCGCATGTTGCGCTCATCTTGCCGAAAAAGCACAATAACATTTGCGTTGTCGCGTATCAACTGCTTAGGCACACGAGAATAGGTTTGGCACAAATAGATGCAATCAACATATTTATGCCGACCCATACTAAAGAATGCACGAATAACGTTTTGCTGTTCTGTTGCAACATCATCAAAGATCATAAGAGAATTAGGAAGCACATCGTCTGGTGATGGTACTTGCTCATGTGAATTAAATTTAAAATATCTTATTCCATCTTTAACTAGATCGTGCATTACAGTTTGTAGAATAGTATATAGCGGCTGATAGAGTGACTTTGCGAAAACGTAAATATTCTCGAAACGTACACCATTTACAGAAGTAATAAGTGTGAGTAAAAGATTTGTTTTACCGCATCCCGACGGACCTGATATAATACATCGGACAGTAAAAGGAAACAACGTTCCATGACGTTTTCTTGTAGTTGTACTAGAACTAGGTAAGAGATGTGGTACAATGTCGGTAACAGGTAGCGTGTCTTGCTGCTTTATAATCTTCATGATAACTGAATCATAAAGTACGTAATAGTAATATATATATTAAACGAAACACGAGGCAACGGTTAGTTTATGATTTGCTCTTGACTAGTAAAGTCGTGTCCAGCATGGTGAAACAACGATATCCAAACGACATGAAGAAGAAGAAGAAAGTAAAAACTATTGGATGGAAAGATGTTATAAAGGCTGCGCAAAAAGCTATTCGAGGGGAATACAATCCTCGTGTAGCTATTACTAAGGCGTTACGCGCAGCAAGAGCGAGAATTTCTCCAAAGTGCAGAGCAATATTTAGTAAACGTGCGCGAATTATTCCTGTACCAAAACGAGGAGGATTTCTTCCTGCGCTGTTTGCTGGCTTAGCAGCTTTAGGGTCATTGCTAGGTGGTACTAGTGCTGTAGCGAGAACTGTCAGAGCTGTAGAAAAAGCGAAACAACAGTTGAAAGAAAGTGAACGTCATAACAAGACGATGGAGGCAATTGCGTTACGAGGCAAAGGTGTGAACATGAAGCTAGCGCCATACAAGAAAGGGCTTGGTATCTACATTTCTCCAAAAAACGTCTACTGAATGCACTGCCATATCGAGCTCTAACGCATGATGAAGTTTTTACGTTTGCTAAACAACTAGGAATTCATTATTTTCGAGGAGTGTATATGCGCGATCAACTACCAGTGCGCCCACGTGAACGTGAAAGTGCCGTAATTAACTTGGACGACAGTCGTGGACCTGGAACTTATTACGTTGCTTATGTAAAACGTAAATATAAAGTATGGTATTTTGATAGCTATGGAGATTTACCTCCTCCTTTTGAGCTCATACGTTATTTCGGAAGCAGTGCAGACATTGTTTACAATAAAAACCGTGTGCAAAACTTTAATACACGCATGTGCGGACGATTATGTCTTATGTTCTTATATCAAACCCAGACAGTAGAAAAAGTGCATTAGTGTCTACGTGATGACGAACAGTGAAAGAACGTTTGCTGTACGTGGAGAAGGACCTGAAACAACCGTCTATTTTAATCCACCAATCGAACTTGGTTATCAGCCGCATAGTCTTGGACTAGTATCGTTTGAAAGCTACAATAAAATCTATAATGTGCGTGATGGTTTAAACAAGTTCTATTACGATGAGTATGTGCTAACACTACCCTCAGGTAGTTATACAGTAGATGATATTCACGACTATATTGAAAGTACGTTAATTGATCAGTTTGGGGAAGATAGTTTTAGTAATCATAATTACAAGTTCTCAATCACTATAAGCAACATTACACATAAATGTGTTATTGAATCATCATTTAAGATTGACTTCAAATCACAACCTGATTCGATTGGCCCACTGCTTGGATTTTCATCGAGGGAGCTCCTACCGAACGTACGTTACGAGTCTGATCAACCTATAAAACTCTTCGATGATTATAATGTGAACATTACTTGTAATATTATTACAGACTTGAATAGTAATCTACAACCTTCGCACGCCTTGCACGACTTCATTGTTACAGAGGAACGTGGATATACTATTTGTGAGAAACCAGCAGTAGTTCTTTATCATCCTGTGTCTGTAAAACACATTAGCAACATTACTCTTAGACTTGTAAATAAACATAATCAGCTTATTCATTTAGATCAGCACGCGTACGTAGCTTACAAACTACATCTTAAACCAGTATGAAAACCATCTATAAAACACGGTGTACATTCCGAAGACATACTACATGTGTGCAGAGACTCATCGAGTTAACAGATACCCATAAGCAGATACTCCAAGATTTGGGATATACACTACTACAACAAAATGGAAGAAATGCTAGACATTACGAATACAGTAGAAAGTCGTGAAGGTGTAGTACGAAGTGAGCTTCATTCCTATCAACCTTTTACGTTTGGATTAAATAACAATGATGAAATTCATTTTATTATTAATCAACAAGATGTTTACACCTTACCACACGAAAGCTACCTCTATATTGAAGGACGATTAGAAAAGTCTGATGGAAGTGGACCAAGCACTTCACAACTAAACAACCATGCTCTAGCTTTTCTCTTTTCTGAAGCGCGATATGAAGTAAATCATGTTGAAATAGATCGAACGAAGAATGTTGGTATTACAAGTGCAATGAAACTCTACCCTTCTTTCTGTGATGAAGAAAGTAATCTTTTGCGGATGGCTGGATGGTGTCCAAAAGCTACTAACAACTGGATGATTAATGAGGATGGAACTTTTACGGGTATGTTATCACTGAAACATATTTTTGGATTCGCAGAAGACTTTACACGTATTATAATCAACGCAAAACAAGAGCTTATTCTAATCCGTGATCGAAGTGATTACAATTCTCTTAAAGCAGTAGAAACACCTGTAGAATCGAAAATAACACTGCATCGTATACTGTGGCGGATTCCACATGTAACCTTATCTGATCGTGAAAAACTTCGATTGCTCAAGATTGTAGAAAATGATACACCATTACCTATACGTTTTAGAAGTTGGGAGCTGCATGAATATCCCGTGTTACCACCTACAAACAAGCATAGCTGGGCTGTTAAAACATCACGTTTTACTGAGAAGCCCTTGTACATTATTTTTGGATTTCAAACTAATCGTAAATTCAATCACGAAAAAGATAGCTCACTGTTTGATCACTGCAAATTAAGACACGTTAGACTATATCTCAACGGAATTACGTATCCCTACGAAAACATCGACATTAACTTTGAGAAAAATAAGTTTGGGATGCTCTATGACATGTTTTGTAAATTTCAATCATCGTATTATCAGAAAGAAGATCGTCCGCTATTTACACCTCAAGAATTTAAAAATAAAGCACCGATTGTAGTTATAGACTGCTCTTATCACGAAGAATCTATAAAAGAATCTCCAGTTGATATTCGTTTAGAATTTGAAACATCTGAAAACATTCCTGCTAACACAGCAGCCTATTGTCTTATTATTCATATGAGTGATATTACTTACCATCCGCTAACGAATATTGTTACGAGACTATAAATAAGAATAGATCTTTATCATTTTCATTAGTGTGTGCTTCGACATCGTACGCTATGGAACAAAACTGTAAATGTGCATGCTGTTTGCATGCTCATACGCAACATCTTATTTATGTTTCACGAGTGAGTGAGGCTATTAAGATGTTCTATAAACGTAGATCGTTGATGCCGAAACATCTTATTCAATACTTACCACCAGGATTTTTATCTACGTACGCTGCCTCTTACGTGCATAATTTTTGGGACATCCTTCCTCTACACAGTAAGATGTCAATCGAAGTAGCTTTATGCAGAACTTGTGAACGACATTACAAGCATCGAAGAGAAAATGGTGATGATGATTGGGATGGACCAAATCCGAGGATTGAACACTGTACACAATGTATGAATGAACTTTCTCTAGTACCTCATGATGATGATGATGATGATTCCGAAAAGGAATAACAGCAAGGTAAGAAGTATATGATCTTCTCTGTAAAGCATAACATACTTAGTATAATATATTTCTAAATGCTTTGTTTAATTTGAATGTTGCAGGAGGCATTTCAGAAGCACACGTTGTTAAGACGCACACCAACCTTGTCAGCAGCAAAAACGAACACTGTTGTACATTTGTAAATAAATATTTGATCGCATTCAAAAAATGTTGTACTTATTGCATTGCTTTACACCGACTTACTCTTAAGAAAAACGATCAGGTCTAAACATGCACAATGACGTCATCACAACAGCACTTGCTTACTCTAGCTTTCCCGATGCATGTTTAAACTTGTTCGAATTTACCGCTACCACATTCCTTTACACCGACTTACTCTTAAGAAAACGGACAAGTCTAAACATGCATGATGACGTCATCACTGTAGCACGTGCTTACTCTAGCTTTCCCGATGCGTGATTAAACTTGTTCGAATTAGCCGCCACCACATAGAGTGCAGCAGCGAGGTAAGCGATGTAAGATGGCGGTAGCTAAAGATGTCAGCACGGTGCTCTGTTGATTAAAGATGGCTGCTTGTCAAAAAGATTTTTTCAAATTATCCGCCACCACATAGCGTGCAGCACTGAGGTTTGCGATGCAAGATGGCGGGTGACAGCTTGTCAAATAGCTTTTTATTTTTCAAAGGTAAGTAGCTAAAGAGGGCAGCACTAAGGTTAGCAATGCAAGATGGTGGATGACAGCTGTGACGTAAAATATTACCCGCAAGATAGCACCACGATGCTCTTTTCATTAAAGATGGCAGCTTGTCGAAAAGAATTTTTCAAATTAATCGCCTCAAAGCTAAGTAGCTAAAGAGGGCAGCACTGTTCTCTCTGGATTAAAGATGGCAGCTTGTTAAATATAATTTTTCAAATTAACCGCCTCAAAGGTAAGTAGCTAAAGAGGGCAGCACTGTTCTCTCTGGATTAAAGATGGCAGCTTGTCGAAAAGAATTTTTCAAATTAACCGCCTCAAAGGTAAGTAGCTAAAGAGGGCAGCACTGTTCTCTCTGGATTAAAGATGGCTGCTTGTCGAAAAGAATTTTTTCAAATTATCCGCCACCACAAAGAGGGCAGCACGGTGCTCTCTTGATTAAAGATGGTGGATGACAGCTGAAGAGCGAGTAGAATTTGTTTCCAAATAAGAGCACGTAGAATTTGCCGCCACCACATAGAGTGCAGCACTGTTCTCTCTAGATTAAAGATGGTGGATGACAGAAAAGCGCATAGGTTTGTAAAGCACGTGGAATTTGCCGCCACCACATAGAGTGCAGCACTGTTCTCTCTAGATTAAAGATGGCGGATGACAGCTGTCAGAAAAGCACATGGGTTTGTAAAGCACGTAGAATTTGCCGCCACCACATAGAGTGCAGCACTGTTCTCTCTGGATTAAAGATGGCGGATGACAGCTGTCAGAAAAGCACATAGGTTTGTAAAGCACATGGAATTTACCGCCACCACATAGAGTGCAGCACTGTTCTCTCTGGATTAAAGATGGCGGATGACAGCTGACGAAATTGCCCGCATGATAGCAACACAGTGCTCTATTGATTAAAGATGGCGGATGACAGCTGTCAAAAAAGCACGTGGCTTTGTTTCCCAACAAGAGCACATAGAATTTTTCAAATTGCCGCCACCACATTTCAAAGGTATCTAGCTAAAGAGTACAGCACTGTGCTCTGTTGATTAAAGATGGCGGATGACGGCTGTCAAAAAGCGCGTGAGTTTGTTTCCAAACAAGAGCATGTAGAATTTTTCAATTTGCCGCCACCACATAGAGGGCAGCACGGTGCTCTCTTGATTAAAGATGACTGCTGTCATGTGGAATTGCCTGCCACCACATTTCAAAGGTAAATAGCTAAAGAGTGTAGCACGGCGCTCAAAGATGGCTGCTGTCAAAAAAGCATTTTTCAAATTATCCGCCACCATATTTCAAAGGTAAGTAGTTAAAGAGGGCAGCACTGTGCTCTATGGATTAAAGATGGCGGATGACAGCTGTCAAAAAAGCACGTGGCTGTCAAAAAGCACGTGGATTTGTTTATCTCGAGCTAGTGAGGTTAAGTTGGTAGCACTAAGGTTTAGGCCCGCCAAGATGGCAGCACTGCCGATGACAGGTGACGAAAGAGGGCAGCACAGCGCTCTGTAGTTTAAAGATGGCGGATGACAGCTGTCAAAAAGCATGTGGCTGTCAAAAAGCACGTGGCTTTGTTTACCTCGCGCTAGTGAGGTTAAGTTGGCACTACTGAGGTTTAGGCCCGTCAAGATGGCAGTACTGAGGTTAGCGATGCGTTGTTGTCTGTCAAAAAGCACGTGGCTGTCAAAAATACGTGGGTTTGTTTACCTCATGCTAGTTAGGTTAAGTTGGCACTAGTGAGGTTTAGGCCCATCAAGATGGCAGCAGTGAGGTTAGCGATGCGTTGTTGTCGATGACAGCTGTCAAATAGCACGTGGCTTTGTTTACAAATTCAAATCTCCCGCCAAAATTCAAATTTCCCGCCAAAATTCAAATTTCCCGCCAGAATTCAAATTTCCCGCGGGCGGAGGCGGCAGAACCACCCAATTATACTACTAGTGGTCTTTCTTAGTTTATTGGAGCGTAAGGTATTAAAGTATATTCAAATTCGTAAAGGGCCCAATAAAGTAGGATTTATTGGATTACCTCAACCCTTTGCTGATGCAATTAAATTATTTTCTAAGGAGGGGACATATCCTGTAGCGTCAAATTATTTAATATATTATTTTTCTCCTGTCTTTATATTAGCTTTGATAACTTGGATAATTTATGACTACTTTGTTTACTTTTTTTTACTATGCACGAGTTTGGGAATTAACACTGTTATAATTGCGGGATGATCTTCTAATTCTAATTATGCATTATTAGGGGATTTACGGGCTGTTGCTCAAACGATTTCTTATGAGGCGAGATTAGCATTAATATTATTGAGATTTATTTTTTGGTTGATGATTATTGTCTTATAAGATTTATGAATTTGCAAGGGTATGTATGATTTATTTTTTTAACTTCCCCCTCATATTACCGTGATTTGCATCATGCTTAGCTGAAACTAATCGGACTCCTTTTGATTTTGCGGAAGGAGAGTCAGAATTGGTTTCAGGATTTAATGTTGAATATAGAAGAGGAGGGTTTGCTTTAATTTTTTAGCTGAATATACTAGAATTTTTTATAAGAATGTTATTTTGTATAATTTTTTCGGGGGAGATGTTTTATAATTTATTTTTTAAGTTAACTTTTTTAGCTTTCATATTTATTTGGGTTCATGGAACTCTACCTCGATTTCGTTATGATAAGGAAGACAAGGGCCACGAAGGGCGTAAGAATGAAAAACTCTCCAGGCCTCGAGTGTTCTAATTCTGTAGGTAAGAAGGGAATGCTTCGATAATAGTAGGTACTGCATTCTCCTTCAAAACAAAATTATTCATGGACCGATCAACAATTCCGGTTTGAAATATGCTGAACATATTCTGGTGTAAGGAGAATGTATCCAATTTTCCTTCTAATGGCCTTAATCCACTCTGTTCTCCTTTCTTCATGAACAGGAAACCACAGGAATAATTGACGATAAACAACATGGCTAACCTAAAAATTCTTACGAAATGTGGACTCCGAAATACTAGCACAATAACAATGGAGGTACGGTAATACAATATACTGTACTACATACTACAAGCCATAGGTACTTAGAATATTACCCGTGAAATGTTATTCCAGGAATATTTTTCGATTTCCGATTCGTGCAACCATATGCACAACACGACATTTTAAGAGCTACAACAACATTAACTAAATATTAGTACATTTTTTACGTTTTAGCGTGTCTTACAGTGTTTGCACCTGAAAATTCCCGCAGTTACAATTTGCGTCCACCGTATTCACTTCCTTGAGCTGTGAGATATTTGACTATAAAGAAATAGCATGCGTTGTCGCGCCTATTTACGTCCACGCCCCCTGTGTAACCACTGTCATTGGGCTTCAGTCTCAGAGCCCCGAGGTATCTCGCTGTATTCTTAACTCCCTGGTTAAGATGTGGTATTAAGGATCGGGGAAACCACATAGGCAGACGTTCCTTCTCTCTTATGTATCCACTTTGGGCCAGACCATGGGTGTGGCACTTCATAAGGAGCGTCCCAAGGAGTTCCGAGATGGGCCCCTCAATATCCGCCAACTAGTGAAAACTAAAATTCCCTTTGGAAGGTTAATTTCGAAGGCAGTGGGTGGCATTAAACATGCGATTGAGCGCGGCACAGCAAATTCATAACACCGTTAAACGTTGCTCGCGAAGGGAACTTGGTCGTACGGCAAGTAATAGTGCTGGTTAGACGAAAATTTGTTGAGATTCTTTCGCATTGAACGACATTTATGATCCAGTATGCCACATCATAAACGGTGCGTTGCGCCAGGATGTCAGGAATACGCTGACAGGTTAAAAATACAGCACTTTTTAGGTTTCCGAAGGACACTGCTAGGTAAGCGAGTTTTACTTAAGATACAATTTAAGAAGAATTTTGAATCCGATTACAATATTCAGGGGGCCAGTTATTTCGTACATTGAATTGAAAGTGATTCAGATAAGTTGTCTGAAGACAATATGTACTACCTTGAAGTCTACTTTTCCTAGGTGCTGCACATGGGTCCAAAATTGTGGAAATAGGAAATTATTGCAGCTCCCTGTGAAGAAGCTTTATTACATGAGATATCTCTGTGGAAAGCAGACGAGAACATTGCCATCTTGAACTTTCTTCTGAATGTGCGGAGAAATCATTGATTGAAGTGGTTTCATTGACTCCAGAGCTGCCTCTGTGGGTCCGTGGTAGAGTGTCGGCCTCCGGATCCCAAGATAGCGGGTTCAAACCCGGCAGAGGTAGTCGGATTTTTGAAGGGCGGAAAAAAGTCCATTCGACACTCCATGTCGTACGATGTCGGCATGTAAAAGATCTCTGGTGATACATTTGGTATTTACCCGACAAAATTAATTAAATCTCAGCCATAGACGCCCAAGAGAGATCCGGTTTACTCTACGTCCGCTAGATGGCAGACAGAGTAAACCGGAACGTCGAAATTGACGAGCAGACAGCCAGATGGCGTCAAATCGAAATGTCTGCAAACGGTAGCTGAGGCCATACGATTATTATTATTATTATTATTATTATTGACTCCAGGACTCTCTGGCAAGCAGAAAAGGCTGCAGGGTATGTATGATTCAGCAGGGTGATTACATCTGGATTTTTTGTGTTTGTATTGATGTTCGTTTGTTGTGATGTTATCTGTATTTTATACAGGACATCTATCTGCCTAACATCTTACTGGATTTGCTGTCCTCGATGCCAGTTTCACACAGAGAGATGATTCCCAGCTATCTTCCACTGAGAGTAAGTTTCAATGTACATCAGAAGCAGGAACTATGGTCATTTGATTGTTATCCGTATTGTGATTTCCTGTATTAACTTCAAGGGACAACATTTTGTTTAGGGTGTGAGCATTTAATGTAGCCTCGTCTAAAAATGTTGGAATGACTCGTGGGTTATTGACGCTTGTGTTGCTGCTTTCTCATTCCTGAATGTATTTTTGATTCAAATGAACTGTCAGTCCACTCAGTTCTTTGCATTAACTCAAACATTGAATTCAGCATCCAGTGGTCCATTGGGGTATTTAAGAGTAACTTCTTGTGTCAGAAGAGGAAAATTGAATCCTGGGTTTCAAATACTAAATGGGCAATTGCATAACTTATATAGGCCTACCTGCAGGGCAAAAATATAATATCCTTGCTGGGCTCAGTGGCTCAGACAGTAGAGTGCTGGCCTTCTGAGCCCAACTTGGCAGGTTCGATCCTGGCTCAGTCTGGTGGTATTTAAAGGTGCTAAAATATATCAGCCTTGTGTCACTGACATGTAAAAGAACTCCTGTGGGACAAAATTCTGACACCTCAGTGTCTCCGAAAACCAAAAATACTCAGAGGGACGTAAAAACAATATCATTATTATAATATCGCACTATCTCTTCAAATCTGTGGATTCTGGCATAGCAAGTTTTTCATACATGAATTAGGCCATTTGCAAAGTAATTAATCAACATGAATGTTTTCCTTTCATTTGCATCAGTTTAAGGACCTGTTCTTGAAGAGGTTCTCAATTTAAAGGATAGGGTACAGGTCTAGGTATTGAAAGTCAAGTAGACAGTCTTGTAACTTGTAAGAGAACATCTTTATGAGTCATATGATGCTTCTTGAGCTCTTTCGAATATAACACTCAATGACCCGTCATGATCTTGGTGCTATTGGAACTGCTCTCGGTAACTGGTGCAGTAACCACTCTGTATCCTATGGCACAGAGTGCTGTTATGGCTGCCGATGGTAGAAATAAGTGTGGCCTAAGTTTTATAATGTATTTGAAATACGAAGTGCAATATGGAATACCTTGTAGAGGAGAGATGTGTTTACTGCAACCTGCCAAACCCCTTAAGTACATTTACTCTAGTAACCTATTGTCATGAGCTGTCAGTCTTCACAGATTCCTTCTTATGTTTTATATTTATGTATATTTGTTTCTCTTCCTCTTCTTTTAAACTACACTAATGACAGAAAGACAATGGAACTCATACTTTCAATATAGCGATTTGGTTACCTCACTTGGAACAATTGCTCCAACCTTGAGAATAATGTATCTCAATTCACGTAGCATACGAAATGGTAAGTTAGAGATGATTGCTGATCGCATAGAGTTAATTCAGAATATCGATTTTATAGTTGTTGTCGAAACATGGTTGTCTGTAAACGGTGATGAGTCTAACTTTTACAATATCCCAGGTTATGAAGCATTTCATTCCTTTAGAATTCCTTCTGAAAAATCACTTAAGGGTGGGGGAGTATCAATTTACGCTAAAAACAAGTTGTGGCAATGTAATATCATCTATAATGTCCAAAAGCATCATAATATTCTGGTTCTGGAGATTTCTAAGTCAGGGTGTAGTTATATTATTATAGCTGTTTACAATCCATTCACTTCAAACTGGACACAGGTATGTGATGACATAGAAATAATACTCAACAAAATAAAACATAGAAATATAATTGTTGTTGGTGACTTTAACATAAATTTACTCTCAAATGCAGTATTAACTAATGAATATAAATCGTTCATGCAGAGCTATGGCCTTAAAAACTGTAACACAATATACCCTACCAGACTGAGTTCGAACAATTCACTAATCGACCACTTTTTATGCAGCATACAACTTAATAACTGGTCTGTAGATAACATAATTGATGATATGAGTGACCATAATCTCTTGCTCTTTAGTTTAGATATTTCAAAAACATCTAATTATAGGCCTACTCCCAGTGAGCCGAAACGACACTCATATAAACATATAGATTATGAAAGGGCTAGATCATATTTTGAGCAACACCAATTCCAGTGGGTAGATGGTGGGGACATAAATGCTTCATATGCTGCTTTAACCAGATACATTCAAAGTGGTCTTGACTATGCATCGACAGTTAGAAAATTTCATCATCAAAATGCAAACACCATTCTGAATGCATGGTGCACACCAGAACTTGCATCACTCTGCAGGCATAAAGCACTTCTCTACAGTAAATTGAGAAAACACCCACACAACAGTATAATTAAAGAAGAATATAAAAGTTACTGCAATAGAGTTACAACCCTGAAAAGGACTCTCAAGAAGTCGTACTATGATAATCAATTTAAAAACAATCTACACAACACTAAACACACCTGGCAACTCATAAACGAAATTCTTGGTAAACCTTCAAAGTCAACAATCAATATTACACGTATCAAGCTAGGGAATGAATGTTTTGAAGACAAAAGTGACATTTGTAATGCCCTGAATAATAATTTTATCTCAGTCCCTGCAACACTATCTTCAAATATTGTTCCACATCCTGAACATACTGCTACAATCAATAATCATCCTAATTCCCTTTTCCTAGAACCATGTTCTCCAGAAGAAGTGTCTACAATAATCAATTCTCTCAAACATGCTCGCTCAGTTGCTAGTGATGGTATTTCCAGTAAACTTCTCAAAATCTGTAATCGAGCACTCTCTGGTCCAATATCTGAATTTATCAACTGCTCTTTGGCAAAAGGCATTGTCCCTGATTCATTAAAGATCTCTAGAGTGGTTCCTATACACAAACAGAATGATAGATCCGACCCTGGAAACTACCGACCCATCTCAATACCACCTGAATTATCTAAAATCTTAGAAACTGTTGTCAAAGTTAGGCTTATTAGTTACCTCGAAAAATGCAATTATTTTTCCAGATTTCAATATGGCTTCAGAGAAAAGGCTGGGGTGAATCCTGCCTTAATGGACATTATAATTGAGCTTCAAAATTATATTGATAAAGGTTACAAGACTGCTGGGCTGTTTATTGATTTAAAAAAGGCTTTTGATACTGTTAGCCATGAACTTATGATATACAAACTGGAAAAGGCAGGTGTGAGAGGTCCCTCGCTGCTCTGGTTTAAGGATTTCTTATCAAATCGACAACAATATGTTCAGATTGGCATGAATAAAAGTGAGCTACAAAAGATCTGCTTTGGTGTACCACAAGGTTCCATATTGGGTCCAATTTTGTTTCTTATATATATTAATGACATAGCCCTGTGTTCTTTTAAGGGTAAAATATCACTTTTGGCAGATGATACTTCACTGTTCTATTCATCAAATTCTGAAGATGAAATAGTTGCAGATATCCAGCATGACTGTTATATCTTAGATGAATGGCTGAGAAAAAATCTTCTAACAGCCAATTACTCAAAAACTGTCTGTATGATGTTCGATAAATCACAAAATGACCTAAATGCAACTACAAATATATTATTTGGCACTACGAAGTTGAAATGGGTTAAAGAAGTTAAATATCTTGGACTAATAATTGATAGTGCCCTCTCCTGGACACCTCATATATTAAACGTAAAAAATAAAATCTCTGTCTTGGTTGGTATCATTGGCAAGATTAAGTACCTACTAACAATTGACACTCTTCGTCTAATTTATTTCACAATGATACAATCTCGACTTTCTTACTTGTGTTTCATTTGGGGCAAAGCAACCCAAAATAACTTAAATACTTTGGAGGTCTTACAAAACAGGGTTATTAGATTTATGTATGGATTTCATCAACTATATTCTCGAAATAAAATGTACTCTGAAACAAATATATTACCTCTTAAGAAATTAATCTCATTAAACGCATCACTTCTTATTCATAAAGTCTTGCATAACAAAATGTTCACCAACTCTGAATTTCCTAAAGTCACTGACATCCATTCATATAAGACAAGGCAAAAAAATAAATTACATGTTCATCAAAATTATACAACAAGGTTTGGCACTAAGGGAGTGCAACACTTACTAATATCTGAATATAACAGCATTCCTGACAACATAGCAATCATCTCTAAAACTGTGCCATTTCGTAATAAGCTTAAGAAGTACCTGTTAGGCACTATAAATGTGTAACAGTTATTTCTCTGATATTTTCATTTCCAAATCTTAAAAGTCAAAAAGTTGTTCCTCATGTATTGTTACTCTGATGATAATCCACTTAATATAATCCTATCCATTAGATAAATTGTGATACTTTAAGTATATGTAAAACCACTATTATTACTCTTTCACTTTTAGACCTTATGCGTTAATCCGCCATTGTTGTGATTATCTATGTATTGTTCCTCTTGACAGAGCTCTTGCTCTCTGGAACCCTATTTATCAATAAATAATAAAAATAATAAATAAATGCGCCATTCTCCATAGCTCAAGCACACAGTACCATTTCCATTGGCTGAGGTACAACAGGATGTGACATTCAATTACCAACCCACGCACAATATAAACAAACTGTAACGAAACAATGTACAGTAGCGGAGGATACAGCACACTCACAGCCTTGAACAGTTGTGCTAGCAGGGAAGGATGTCTTGAAGAGGAATTCCGCCAAGTACCCTGCAAAGTGCGCTTTCTGCCTGCCAAATCTCTTAATGGAATACATGCTGTGCTTTAAAATGTCAGTGTCAGCTTTTCACCACTGTCCAACATAGAATGTGCTATGGAATGATAGAGGCCTGACAGCTGATTGCTACATCACAGACCAATGGTTTTGTCGCCAACAGTAGCCCAACCAATCCAGACCAGTAGTTTTGTCGCCAACAGTAGCCCAACCAATCCAGACCAGTAGTTTTGTCGCTAGCCAGACCTAACCAATCCAGACCAATGATAAATGAATTCACCTTCTCACCGGTGTTCAGCAATGAATGCGCTACTGTACGATCGGTTCTCAAGTTCAAAATTTGGCACTGCGCTGAACCAAAGGCCACATTAACTGAACATATGCCCTGCCAACAAATGATGATACTCCCTGTGTGACTCATAAGTTGCTCCATACTGTAGTGCTTCAATGTAACCCGGCACTCACAGTAATTTTGTCATTAATGAATCCAACACTCCCTATCAGTAATTTTGATACTGACATTAATGAGTAGGGTACATTGCTGCACGACCTAAACAAACATTCTCATTAAATGTTTTCCGATGAACCGGAATCTCTCCTGTCACTACCAGTTACCGTGGGAGACCTACGGCCAACTAGAAGACATTGTGACTAACAGTAATATTTGACTACACCATGGTTAGCGCTCTTTGCACTTGCTTATACTGCCAACCATTTTGAACCACTGTCAGTTAACACCCTGAGTGAAAAACAGTACAGTGGGAAGACAGTGTGACATCACTATCATTATGACAATACCCTACTCTTAAATTAATATTACGCAAACTATCTGGGCTAATTAACATGAATTTCATGTTAGAAATAGAAAAATCCTATTAAGTTGCGAAGCTTTATATATATGCTGTCCAATACTGGCTATGGGGAGCAGGAAGCGAAGCTGCATTTGACATCTGGATGAACAAGGCTATTTATTTCTCTGTTATAATGTTACATTTCTAGTGTTTTCGCACATCTACTCCCTCCTTGTACCCTAATGAATAAGTCTTAATAGGATTTGACGGTGCCTACAAGTGAACTGGCGATGTTCGGCTTGTGTACCGTAACCAAGATTCAAGGACAGTTGTCATGAAGGAAGGAGGCCAACGATGAGAGAAATGCTGTAACTCATACTTACATTCATCTTCATTATTGACCTATGCATCCGGGAGATAGTGGGTTCAAATCCCACTGTCGGCAGCCCTGAAGATGGTTCTCCGTGGTTTCCCATTTTCACATCATTCAAATGCTGGATCTGTACCTTAATTAAAGCCGCTTCCTTCCAACCACTAGTCCTTTCGTATCAAATCGTCGCCATAAGACCTATCTGTGTCGGTGTGACGTAAAGCCACTTGCAAAAAAAAAAGCTGACTGTAACAATAATCGTCTTGATCTTCCTCTATTTCCTGTAGTCTCCACGCCAGAGAACATTATTCTCCTGTGTAATATATCCTCCATTCGCCTCACATGACCCCATCACCGAAGCCAGTTTATCTAACTTACTCTCAACCATTAATTGCACCTTACCTTCCAAAATGCCAGTGAAAATCTTACAGGGTATAATGATCCTAAACCTTGTTGCTGTCTATTGCTTGGAACGTTTCTTAATTATATCCGTGTTCATCTGTATAACTTTGTTGACAGGGAGATTCTGTGCTCTTATTTGTCTCCAGACCAGAGGTCACTTTCTCTATAATATGACTGTCCTAGGTGTCCAGATGCTTAGGTCAATACAGGTCAGATAGTGGTGTGTATATCATCAAAAAATTCTAAGCAGAATAACCAAAGGATCATCCATGAACTAACATTTCTAGGCTCACTTTATGACTACGAAATGAATGCATGTATTTTTTTTATTGAGCACTTTTCTTTTGGGTTGGTACACTCAACCTTAGTTCTTATAACTTGGTTTCCATTACAGATGATAAAGTCAAGAAAACGGATGAAGCGGAAAAAGGTATCGCCAAATTTTGGGTCATAATCAGCCCATCACTTAAAAACAGAAAAAACATTACACAGATAAGTAACCAATAATGTATAGACTTTTCACCAGACGTAAGTTCATGTGGAGGAGTATAACGCGTGTGACTGTATGTTTTTATAGCTTTTAAAATATTGAAGAGAAGAAAGATAAATAGCTCGAGGATCAGTGTTGTAGTTGCATGCTTGACGTATGAAGATGTTTTTGATTAGTCTTGTAATCCTCTTGTGTAACCTGGAGTGTGGTTATTGATAGAGGGCGAGCTCCAGAATTTCTCACGACAGTCAAGTTGAAGGGGATGGTCTTCTCAACAGAAAACGTTTGCTTTGTTGACATGATGTTTATGAGTTACTTCATATACTGTCCCAATGAAATAGCCCGACTTTATGAATTAATTTTAAAATTAGCACGAAGTAGGTCTCAGGGTATTTCTGGGTGATTTTTAGCTAATGCTTGGTACAGGAGGCAGGGTCCTATCTACAAGAAATTTTTTAAGTAGATTGAATAACAACTTTTATTCAGAAAATGCATTTCAAAGTGCACATCACCTTACTGTTGATAGTCGCTCCCAGTTCACCAGGCTGAACGGGGCCGGAACACGTTCTGGAAGTTGAGATAAGGCCGGATCATACAGGTCGGTTTGATATGGGTTTAAGTCTCGAACTTTCGACGTTCTGGACGATCTCCGGCAATGTTGCGGGGTAATCACTCGTCGCATAACTTACACGAGTGTCCAAATTTACACAGTCCCACGACACTTTGGTTTAACAGCACTGTTTCATTTAATATGGTTGGGATATGCAGTCGAATTCACTCTTAATCTTGTAGAGAGAATTTATAAGTTCAGTAAAGATGAAGATGCGAGTAGCATCGAAACTGGAAGAAAATAAAGCACACTTCATGAATAGAAATAATGAAACTGAAAATTGTTCACGCACTTGGCACAGTTCGTGGTGATCTTCCACTAAATAAAGTAGCAATTGACGTTAAATAAAGTGTATGTATGACTGCTCTAGAGTTTATCAAAGACACTGCTGTCAGTCACACACAAATAATTTACACGCTGTTCAGAAGAAATAATACACAATTTTTGTTTGAATTGGATAGAGAACACAGTTTGAGTTCAGAGTGAAACCTTGGTGTCGTAGCACACGATTATGGTAATCACTTGCATTAACACTCTTGTGAAAGTTCGAAGACTTTCATAAACACCCTAGTTTATAACTAAAATTATGCTGACTGATATTTAACAAAATGTCACAGTTAATAGTATAACGTAGTAGTGTCACACTGAACTTAATGACATGTTTGTTCAGAGATTAAGTTCTGCTAACTGATATTTAAAAAGAAATTTTACAGTTCCTAGTTTATCACAGTAGTGCCACATTGAAATTAGTATTGATTCTGAGACTATGTCTCACACAGCTAACGTGATAATAAACTAAGTTCTACAAGAAGAAAGTAAGTTATATCGAGAAGTTTCTCAAGCGCACAGAATATAAGTTCAACTCAGCTGTTGTAACCTAAGTCCAATACATGACTTGTCATAATCAGAGTTCAAACACGCGCACAGGTTATAAGTTCAACTTGATTAATAGACACAATGTTCAATATAAAGACTTTCTTATACATTAGAGTTCACACGCGCATAACTTATAATTTCAACACGACTGTCAGAGTTTAAGTCGCACATGAAGACTTTGAATATTCGAAGATAGCCTCTGTCAACACTTCGACGAACACTGCAGCGTGGAGAATCAGGCTGGACACTCAGCTATGACTGTCTGATCGGGTCTAGTGAGCTCAGCTTATATTAAGTTTGGGGCTCCTACGTCATCATATAACGTGATTCTTTGAAGCGGACTGTCGCGCGAATCCCTCGACGGATTTTCTTGAGATTCATAATTTGAGACGTTTATGTTATCCTCTTCAAAATGACGTATCGCTCAAGTCGCTGCGATTACTATTATAGGAGTTTTAAAATTTTTCCACATCGAGTGTTCACGAAGGCGTTACGTTCATATCCAGAATATACAAGGCCATGCAGGCTACACGTGGCGTCAGGCGGGTAGTCTACAATGTACCCGCAGCTATGGCACACACACAGCTGTCGCTAGCTCGCCTGCTCGCTCCTCCGAATGTAAACAATCCAAGTTCACTCTAAACGTATTGCGGATGATGAAGTATAAATAATAGTCAAGAAATACGCCATGTACAAGTCGTGACCGGTACAATACTTCCGCACAATACATAAAACACCATATAACATTCCACGAAAAATTCCGGTCTTAGCGTGTGTTCCAATATTTGGCAACTCGATGGAGGTTAGGTACTGTATACTTTCAGTTTTGAAGTATCATTTCATTGATCCCGTTTGTTGTGCCTTCTAGTTTGTTCGTAGAGTGCAAACATTTGCTATTGGTGCTGTTATATATATTTTGAGTTATTTTTGTGATTTTATGTGATGTTAGTAGCCTGCTTGTGCAAGACGAATTTCTTTCATTCCACGTTTAGTTCTTCAAATTTTACTTGTTTTTTGAGAGTATGGAGTGAAATTAGAACTGTACGCGTTCTTATTGTGGAGAAATATTATGATCATGAACTTACCTCACATTGAACTACCTAGCTGTTGCGAGTAAATATGTGTGTGTGCTTCTTACCTGTTGTTTGGAATAAATGAAGTCAAAATATATACAGTGTGCATTATGCTGCGTTTTACTTCTTCCATTCCTTCTCCTGTTTTCTATTTCCATACAAAAAAGGTCGTAGGAAGGGTTCAAGGAACGAGCAAAAGAATGAGGTTATGTTAGATAGTGATTTAGGTAGTGTTACCGTGGTTTGGTGGATCAGCAGAGGTGAAAGAAGGTGCTGGGATGAACAGGTCTCAACTTACGAAATTAAAGTTAATTTAAAATTTTACAAGGTTATATTTTCTTTTCAAGATCAAGAAATAACAAATATAACAGGAACTCATTTGTATATCCACAAGTTAAGAAAGTACAATTACAGTTTATTAATGGATTTTGGGCTTCGAGCCCCAGATTCACAATTCTTGAGCAATTAGCCCCACTTTACTCAAATACAAGGTTTGACAAAGGGGCAGAAAATCCCAATCATGCCCAGGAGCACTTGCTCCCTATTACTCAGTAAAGCCTGCTCGAGGCACACAGAAACCAACTTAAGAAAGAGCAACCCGCTCTCAAAGTTCAAGCCTATCAAAGGCCACACCAAACTCCATCTTCAAGCTGACCTCCAAGCACATGAAAACAGGGATAAAAATACCCAACCTACTGAGGCCTATTCCATAAAGAAACAGGGCAATTACATGGCCTCAAAAATACCAGCTTGAGAGGAGGCGTAGCTGCACTCCTAATACATTTCTTTAAAACCTATCTGGCACTAGGCCGCTTACGCAAGGGCTAATCCCATACTACGGAGGTGACACGATTGAAATTTTTATGACATGACGAGTAGAAGGGAAACTGTTATAAAAACGTAGTCACCTCAAAACAAAATGAATGGGAGCTCGAGAGGGTTAGGCACTCTCCATCCCAATTTGTAGTTAAAGAGACAGAATTTATACCAAGTGTCTTTTACATTTTAAATATAGGTTACATGAGGAAAGTTTCGAACCCGCCCCGAGGGTTAAACTGCTGAGCTGGCAAGAAAATAAGTTAAAAAACGGCCATTACCTGATGGTTGAACTGCTGCCCGAAGAAAGAGGCGCTTCCCGCCCCCTGCTATATAATCACACTAGGAAAGATGTTACTGAAGTGGCGAGGAGACCAGAAAATCAGCAGTTTATATACCCTCGCGGAAAATTCGAGACGTTTGATGAATGATTACAACCCGCCCACATAATTTTATTGGATAACAGAAAAAACTAATACACCAGACGAAGAAGAAACACCTTATTGGTGGAAAATTAATTACAGAAATTCCTGATTGGCCACATTCAAAACAAGCGAAAAGAAAGGATTATATTGCCAACTCTCAAACCACAGAACAAAATTTAGCAAAAACAAAACTTATGAATGTTAAATTTCTTCCGAACAGTTCATTCCTTTACACCAGAGAGCGTTATCAGTTTTGGTAGAGACATCTGTTAGAGAATGTTCAAAGTTCTTGTTATGGAGCAGACAAACACGAATCGAAATTGACATAGTTCAGAACGCTTCAAAGTTTACAGTAGAGACATCTTCTGAGAAACTTTAGAATTACCACGGTTGTTAAAGTTCAGGCTTCTTCCAGTAGAGGAGTTTCAACTGGCGCAATGTTTGAATTAGCGGAGAGGAGGTGTACCGCCCGGTACAGACCTCCCCCCCACAAAAGTCCCTCCAAGGGGTAACACAGAAGAACACCAAATTTTGTTTGAAATCAGGGTCCAAGTTATGATGTTGATTTAGAAATTAATTGCAGAAGGATTCACAAAAATGTTCTTAAATTGGTTTGATCCAGTTTCAAAATTCTCTGTAGTAATTTTTGATGTAATGTCTTTATGCTTGTAGAAGTTAAATTCAGAAGGAAAAACTTTTAATTCTTAAAAGTGAAGAAAATTTTCTAAGACCACCAAATATGGCAGTTGAATCCAAAAATGTAGTAATTGTTGATATGAAATGTCCATGTAGCTGATTCAATGTTGATTATGTTTGACGGCCAGACCAGCCGCCGCTGCTTGTGTCCAGAGGAGGCCGCTCGGACCCCTCAAGTACCCTGAGATACCGCTCCCCCGCACCATGAGAGGGGTAGTGGTGCTGAAGCACGCCGCGCACGCGGCGAACGTTTACAGGCCGCGGGCAAGTTGCAGGTTGTGCGCCGCACATCAGCCTTGGCCGGGAGGAGGGCTCCGGCTCGCCGTACACTGGTTGACCTCCCTGAAGTAGATCGGGCCCGTGCTCTACCCCAGGAGCGGCACGGCGCCGTGCGGCTGCGGGGGCACTGAAACATTAAGATCTCGGCGGCAGAATTTGTTGGACCATAATGATTTTAGGGTACAGTCTTGTGGAGAAGATGAGGGGCCAGCGGCGTGGAAATATTTATTCCCTTTAAATAGCCACTGTGTGTTGTTGAGCAGGAGACGGGAGCGTGGTAATGGCCATGGTAAGGACAGGATGGCAGTTTAACTGGTCGGGGAAGGTTTTACAATAAATGCTTAAATGCAAAGAACCTGATTCCCAGGGCAGAAGGCCTCAAAATGAAACCCCCCCAAAAATATATAACCTTCCGAATACTTTCAAAATGTTAAAACAAATATAAAATCAGCTACGTTAGCGCGGAAGTTACACAGGTTTCACCTGCGACAGGTGAACCCTAAATGTCCTCTCGGTGGCTGGATTTCTTAATAACAACGTAACCGGCGTAAGAAAATATAGGATTATGCACGGCCCATGAAATCTGGGGGCAAGCTTGCCCGCGGGAACAAAATTTTTGACCATCACCCGGTCACCTACTTTCAAATTGGTGGGCCTCCGTCCACGATCATATCTTTCCCTAACCTTTTAATGAGACACTTTAAGATTGGCTTTAGCCTTCTTCCAAAGATCTTTAATATTATCAGGATCTATTGTCTCAGGTAGAATTTCACTCAGAGACCAAAGGTTAGAGAGCGGCGTGTTTGGAACAAATTTGAACATCAACGAAACTGGAGTAAACTTATGGGATTCGTGAACCGCCGAATTCAAAGCAAAAGCTAACCAATGCAAGGACGTGTCCCACCTAGAATGATCGTCGTGATGATAGGCAATAAGGGCCGACCTCAGATTACGATTGACCCGTTCAGCTAGAGATGGTTGAGGATAATAAGCAGAAGTTGTCACATGAGATATGGGCAGATCAAAACAGAATTTACGAAAGAGATTGGATGTGCAAGCTTTAGCATTACCAGACACAATATATTGACACGGACCAAAAGAAGCGAAAATGGCATTTAAACAAGTGATGGTGGACTGGGCGGTAGCCAGCTTAGTTGGAAATAACCAAGAAAATCTTGTAAAACCATCTACACATACAAGGATGAACTTATTGGCATTCCCCTTTGACTGGGGGAAGGGTCCTACGTAATCGATGTAGAGACGTTCCATGGGGCGCGATGCTTGGTGAGAAGACAAAAGGCCTACCTTGGTGGACATGGTTGGTTTACTAAGCAAACAAGATTTACAAGCTTTAACTAGTTCACGAATTTCACCGTCCATACCCTTCCAGATAAACATTTCACGGATCTTTTCCCGGGTTTTGAAGATGCCTAAATGCCCCCCTAATGGGGTCTCATGATAGTACTTGAAGATCATAGGCACAAGGACAGCTGGAACCACTTGCTTCATCTTCTTATCATGCCTCGATGGGCAACATAGAACACCATTCCTCAGCACATAAGGGACAACATGTTCCCCAGAAGAAAGGGTTTCCATAATGGGAGCCAGCGTCGGATCTTCCCGTTGATATTTCTCAAGATCCCTAAACAGCATGGGAGCATCAGTTAAAATGGCATTAACCTCTGGTCGTATGGACACGGGAGGTGATGAACTATCGACCAGTTCGTGGGTCTCGACTTCATTGGAAAACATACGGCTAAGTCCGTCTGCAACAACATTTTCAGTACCTCTGATATGCCTAACGTCAAACTGGAAGGCAGAAACTCGGATGGTCCACCGGGCTATACGACCAGTACGACGCGGCCTACCTAAGACCCAGCTTAAGGCTTGATTATCAGTCTCCAAGTCGAATCTGACATGTTCCAGATAGAGACGGAACTTTTCTAAGGCAAATAAGACTGCCAAACCTTCGAGCTCACAGATGGAATACTTGGCTTCTTGAGCCGATAGAGTCCTAGAGGCATAGGCGATGGGTCGCTTCCCTAGTTCAGTCTCTTGAAGAAGGACTGCAGCTACCGCCGACGACGACGCGTCGGTTTGGACGATGATTTTTGGAGAAATATGGCATAGCCAGTACAGGGGCATTACACAGAGCTAATTTAAGATCTTCAAAAGCGGCTTGTTGAGAAGGTCCCCACTCAAATTTGATTCCTTTCCTACGAAGAAGGTTCAAGGGCGCCGCTCTGTTAGCGAAGTTAGGAATAAATTTCCTGAAGAAATTCACCATACCAATGAATCTGGCAATACCTTTGATGTCCCTGGGAGGCTTGAAATCACGGATGGCCTGTGTTCTAGAGTGATCGACTGCAACACCATCGGGAGACACAATATGCCCTAGGAATGACATTGAAGGCTTAGCGAAAGCGACCTTGGACAACTTCACAGTTAGCCCAGCCTTACGAAGGCGATTGAGAACTTCCTTTAGATGATCTAGACGTTCTTCAAAAGTCTCCGAAAATACGACGACATCATCAAGATAGCGGTACAAGTACTCAAATCTGATGTCGGAGAAGATCCTGTCTAGCAGTCTAGTGAGTACAGCTGCTCCCGTGGGGAGCCCGAAAGGCACGCGGTTGTATTCATACAAATTCCAATCCGTGGCAAACGCTGTAAGATGTTTAGATTCTTCAGCCAGAGGAATTTGATTATAGGCCTGATTCAGATCCAATATGGTAAAGAACTTAGCTTTACGAAACCATGAAAAACAAGAATGAAGGTCAGGAAGGGGCACAGATTGTAACACCACCTTCCGATTGAGAGCCCTATAATCAATGACAGGCCTGAAGCCACTTTGGGGTTTAGGGACTAGAAAAATAGGCGAAGAATACGCCGACTTAGAGGGCCGGATGATACCATCTTTTAACATTTGATCGATGATTTCTTTCAATGCCTTCATTTTAGGTGGAGATAGCCTATAAGGTGGAAAACGCACAGGAATCTAATCCGTGACCTGAATTTTGTATTCAATAAGGTCAGTAACACCAAGAGTATCCGAGAACACCTCTGGAAACGACTGACACAGCTTACGAATATTATCAGCCTGATCCTCAGGTAGATGTCTAAGATCTAACAACATCTCATCCTGGGTAGGCGAAATAGATGAACATGATACAGCACTACACATTAACAAAGGGATTTTACTATTAGAAGCAAATTTGAATGTGCACGACCTACTCTGAAGGTCGAGCACCAGACCAGTGTGGGACATGAAATCTGCTCCCAATAAAATGGGCCAGGACAAGTGCTTTGCCACAAACAATTTAACTTTCCAAGTAAATTTAGAAATCCGAATTTTGGCATATAAAAAACCTACAATTTCTAATGGGGAAGAATTAGCCGAAACATATTGAACTGAAGATGAGCAATAGTCAGGAAGTTTACACACAGTTTTCAGTTTGGAGTACCATTCAGCCGAAATAATAGAACACACACTGCCTGAATCTAATAAAGCTGTTACCGGTTCATTATTTAATTCAATTTTGAGAAAAGGCACAGGTGCGGGGGAATCCGCCGCAATCCTGAGACATTCTTAAGGACCTTCAAAAGATAAATTAGAAGACAGTGTTCTCCCTGAAATTTCGACATTTTTACGTGGGGCCGAGCCTCCTGAAGATGGGTTCGCCGACTCAGCCGAAGCCACTAGTCACTTATTATTATTGGCCTTGGTGGAAGTTGTACCAGAAGTTGAGCAGGAGGGGGTGCTATTCGAATTTGGTCAATTTTTGGCGATACGGGAAAACGCGCCGCATTTAAAGCAATCTTGGGATGAACTTGCTCCATTATTGGTCCTACTAGATTTGATGAATGGACATTTATTGCGAAGATGGTCAGGCGACCCGCAAGCGTAACATTTACGGAGTGTGATGGGTCGGCGAGGTGGAGGCCGAAAACTACTAGAGGATGGAGGGGGTTCTTTCGCGACACGCAAGGTATCGGCGTATCTAACTCCTTCCGCTGAGACGGCCATAGCCTCTAATTCAGCAAACGTTTGAGGACGCGACGCAAAACACAAATATGACCTGTATGATGGAGAAATACCTTCCACTATAGCCTGAACAATCTGGTCTTCAGGAAAATGAAGAGCAAATATCCTAGTATAGAACTTAATATCTTGGATGAAATCTGCCAAGTTTTCATCCAACCGCTGTACACGATAATAGTACTTTTGAATTAGTGAGGACCTTGCCCTAGCCGGAATGAAGTTAGCTAGCAAGTGGGCGTGGAAGTCTTCAATAGATGATTGTTCGGCAATGGCTCTTACTATTTTGTCTGAGAGGACACCAATGGAATAGGGGTAAATTATCTGCAAAATTTGACACGGAGAAAGAGAAAAAACGAGGGCGTGATCCTGAAACTCAACCAAAAACATTAAGAATGAAATTACGTCACTGGTAGAGTTAACCGAAAACTTAGAAGTACCTCTGAGCAACATTGCTACTGGATGAGGCAAACTGCTGAACCCTGGTGACATATTAGGTAAATAAGAAGAAGCTAATTCAGAACGTGCATTGTTCAACGAGGTACGACGCTCAGATTGGTTGTCTAATGGGGCGGTGATTTGTTGAGCTCCAACAGCTTTCCTATTTCCTTCTCCTTTGGAAGACTCTTCCTCTTGAACTACGTTTACTGTAGCAGGTTGGTCGGTTTTGGGAGGGACTTCCCCAGTTAATAATTGGGTAACCTTACTGGACAATTCAGAAAGATTTTCAAGAACAACACTAGCTTCCTTCCTTTGAATGTCATTCAACTTGAGAAACAACATATCGTTAACTCTATTAGAAAAATGAAATAACATGGCTTGCACACGTTTAATTTGATTCGGAGAAGGGTCATTTTATTCAAAAAAGGTAATCACGGATGCCAGCTCAGTAGTATTGTCAGTGATCGTGGAGAGAGAGTCGTCAATTTCTTTCTCTCCCAAAGTGGGGATGGAAATGGGCAAATCAATGGACTCTCTAAGCTTATTTGTGTCTACCGCAACCGTGCCTCCAGATTGCACATTTCTAATTGTTAATTCATAGATCAACTCCTCCTTGCGCAAATAGTTGAGATGGAGGACATCGCGAGGGCCGGGCATGATGACCAAAATTTAACAGCTTTGAAAAATGAAAAAGAAAAGTCCAGCGACAGAGAAAATTGTTAGAGTTCGAAAGCAAAGCAACGTTTAGCCGTCAAAAGGGGCTAATTTGAGACCCAGTCAACCACGCTCTGCTACCACTTGTTACCGTGGTTTGGTGGATCAGCAGAGGTGAAAGAAGGTGCTGGGATGAACAGGTCTCAACTTACGAAATTAAAGTTAATTTAAAATTTTACAAGGTTATATTTTCTTTTCAAGATCAAGAAATAACAAATATAACAGGAACTCATTTGTATATCCACAAGTTAAGAAAGTACAATTACAGTTTATTAATGGATTTTGGGCTTCGAGCCCCAGATTCACAATTCTTGAGCAATTAGCCCCACTTTACTCAAATACAAGGTTTGACAAAGGGGCAGAAAATCCCAATCATGCCCAGGAGCACTTGCTCCCTATTACTCAGTAAAGCCTGCTCGAGGCACACAGAAACCAACTTAAGAAAGAGCAACCCGCTCTCAAAGTTCAAGCCTATCAAAGGCCACACCAAACTCCATCTTCAAGCTGACCTCCAAGCACATGAAAACAGGGGTAAAAATACCCAACCTACTGAGGCCTATTCCATAAAGAAACAGGGCAATTACATGGCCCCAAAAATACCAACTTGAGAGGAGGCGTAACTGCACTCCTAATACATTTCTTTGAAACCTATCTGGCACTAGGCCGCTTACGCAAGGGCTAATCCCATACTACGGAGGTGACACGATTGAAATTTTTATGACATGACGAGTAGAAGGGAAACTGTTATAAAAACGTAGTCACCTCAAAACAAAATGAATGGGAGCTCGAGAGGGTTAGGCACTCTCTATCCCAATTTGTAGTTAAAGAGACAGAATTTATACCAAGTGTCTTTTACATTTTAAATATAGGTTACATGAGGAAAGTTTCGAACCCGCCCCGAGGGTTAAACTGCTGAGCTGGCAAGAAAATAAGTTAAAAAACGGCCATTACCTGATGGTTGAACTGCTGCCCGAAGAAAGAGGCGCTTCCCGCCCCTGCTACATAATCACACTAGGAAAGATGTTACTGAAGTGGCGAGGAGACCAGAAAATCAGCAGTTTATATACCCTCGCGGAAAATTCGAGACGTTTGATGAATGATTACAACCCGCCCACAAAATTTTATTGGATAACAGCAAAAACTAATACGCCAGACGAAGAAGAAACACCTTATTGGTGGAAAATTAATTACAGAAATTCCTGATTGGCTACATTCAAAACAAGCGGAAAGAAAGTATTATATTGCCAACCCTCAAACCACAGAACAAAATTTAGCAAAAACAAAACTTATGAATGTTAAATTTCTTCCGAACAGTTCATTCCTTTACACCGGAGAGCGTTATCAGTTTTGGTAGAGACATCTGTTAGAGAATGTTCAAAGTTCTTGTTATGGAGCAGACAAACACGAATCGAAATTGACATAGTTCAGAACGCTTCAAAGTTCACAGTAGAGACATCTTCTGAGAAACTTTAGAATTAACACGGTTGTTAAAGTTCAGGCTTCCTCCAGTAGAGGAGTTTCAACTGGCGCAATATTTGAATTAGCGAAGCGGAGGTGTACCGCCCGGTACAGGTAGTATGGGCGTTTTAGGGTTTGATATGAATTGCATTAACATTTTCAGTAATGAATGTTGCATTTATTATTGAATAGATGTAAATTTACATTGAAATGCGAACGGTGAACCAGCGATACAAGCTAGCGTAATAAAAGGATTGCCAACCTAACAAATAAGGTAGTAGCAATTTACTTTTCAAGTAATAGACACGATAAAAGCTTGTGATAACTTTCCTACCGAAATGCAATAATTATCCGTATCACAATTAAAAATTTAACGAAGTAACATCTGTCATTATCAAGTTTATTAGGAGGTACTATCGTGGTATTTATTTCCTTGTTTTGGCGGAGAAAGAGGGGCCACTATAGCTTCCATGATCTGTTTTCTCAACGTATTTTATTATACAGGAGCATAGCTGACTACAGTTACACGCCGGAGTCATGTAAGTTTGGCAACGTCCAGTGGAGGCCAAGGCGAAAGCGCGGGATCTATCCGTGTATATTGATGTCCAGTGAACTTCGACTCGTGTTTTGTTCACTTTTCCATGGAGATAGGTTCGAGTGTATCTAACAAGATAAGTGATAGAATAAGCATACGTAGAGCCTATTATCGAAATAATGTCAAGGGTTATTTTTAATTTACCACATCAGCTAAGGAGTCGGAATGAATCAGGTACAGGCCTAGTCTATGTATAATCCTACCTTCTACTTACTTATCTCTTCCTCTGTAGTCTTTAGCTAATACCGGTTGTCCTATAGTTAACTGTCTAGTGTAACTACCTCCTGCATTAGTTATTTGTTCGTCTTGTTTATTTGCTACAGCTTTCTGCAAATTAGGTCTGATCAAATCCAACTTAGTTCTCAAAGGACGATTGAACATTAGGTTAGCAGGACTTTCTTTAGTAGTGCTGTGTACAGCGTTACGATAAGCTATTACAAATCTACTCAAAGCTAAATTTACATCTTCATGTTCAAAAATTGCACATTTTAAACGTTTTTTCCCAGTTTTAACTGCATTCTCAGCCTGCCCGTTAGAAGCAGGATGGTATGGTGCTATCAACGTTTGCCTTATCCCGTTTTGTTTCAAAAATCGAGAAAATTCTTCAGAGGAAAGGGGAGGGCCATTATCACTAACAATGAGTTCGGGAAGACCAAATCTACAAAACATAGGACGCAATGTCTCAATGACTTGCTTAGCTGAAGTTGAGTTAACTGTTTCAATTTCCAACCATTTGCTATGAGCGTCCATAACAATCAAATACGGTTTTCCTTTGAAAGGTCCTAAAAATCTACGTGAATTCTTTGCCATACATTGGGTGGAAATACCCATACATGAAGAGTACTTCTATTAGGACTTTCTCGCTGGGCAAGACACGCTGAACAACTGCTGGCTACTGCTTCGATGTCCTTATCAATTGAAGGCCACCATAAGTACGATCCAGCTAATGATTCATTTTAACTACTCCAAGGTGTCCACTGTGTAATTCACTTAACAAGGACTTTCTCAGGGACCTTGGAATTACGACTCTGTAGCCCCACATCAAAATTCCTTTTTCTACAGTTAGCTCAGCTTGCCTTTTAACAAAGTTGCTTAAAGTTGGATCTGGCGTAGTAGGCCATCCGTACAACACATAGCCTAGGATTTTGTTTAACTCCTTGTCGGGTCTCAATACGTATATCGTTAAAGTTTATGGGAACATCAGATTCCATTATGAATTGTAAGTAACTACCTACGTACTCTAAACTAACACCAACGTCCTCAGAATGATTGGCTGATAAAGGTAGCCTAGATAAGCCATCTGCATTATCATGGCATTGAGATTTAACATACTGAATGTCATAGTCATAACCTGAGATAAACAATGCGTAACGTTGCAATCTACCTGCTGCAAAGGCTGGTAAACCCTTTTCTGGACCAAAAATAGTTAGAAGCGGCTTGCGATATGTACACAGAGTAAAATGTCTTCCCCATAGATACTGATTGAACTTCTTTACAGCATACACAGTGCTCAAGGCTTCTTTATCAGTTTGAGAGTAGTTTTTCAGCTGAGTTTAAGACTCTACTTGCGAAAGAAATTGGTCTCTCAGGACCATCTTTTTCTATTATACTTAAAATACTTGCAATGCCGTAAGGTGACGCGTCACATGACAACTTGATTATTAAGTGAGAGTTGTAATGTGCTAGTACCTTAGCCGAAACTAATTTTTCTTTGACTAAATCAAAGTATTTTTGACAAGCTAAATTCCAGTGAAATTCTGCATCTTTTCTAAGAAGCTGGTACGAGGGTGTAAGAACAGTGGCGACATTGGGGATAAATTTAGCATAGTAGTTCACAAGACCAAGAAATCCTTTAAGCTGTGTAACATCTCTACTAACTGGAGCCTCAACAACTGCTTTGACCTTATCACTGGCTGTAGCTAAACCATCTTTACTTAAGACATAGCCTAAATATTCTAGACTGTCACAGAAAAACTTGCATTTATCATTACCAACAGTCAACCCGTGACTACTTAGGCGTTTACAAACTTCTCGTAATCTTGACAAATGTTCTGCTGTATTTGCTCCAGTCACAATAATATCATCAAGGAATGAGGCCACACATTTTATAACTTGTAGTATTTGTTCAATAACTCTTTGAAAAATACTTGGTGCTGACGAGATTCCATAACAAAGACGGTTGTAAACAAATAACCCTTTATGTGTACATAGTTTTACTTTCTTCCTCTAACACAACTGCATGTAAGCTGATGGCAAATCTATTTTAGAAAACTGAATTCCCTTTTGTAAGACAACAAAGATGTCTTCAGTTCTAGGTATTGGATGTCTATCTACTTCTGGGAAAGGGTTTAAAGTGATCTTAAAATCTCCGCAAAAACGGATTTTACCATTCTTTTTTAATACTGGAAGAATCGGAGTGCCCCATTCACTTGAAGATACTGGGGAAATAATTTCCTCATCCATTAAACTTTTCAACTCTTGTTCAACCTTTTCTCTTAAAGAATATGGTATTGACCTAGGTTTATGGTACTTAGGTACTGCATTTGGCTTAAGGTTTAGTTTTACTTGGTCTCCTTTAAAGCAGCCTAATTTACTAGTGAATACATCTGGAAATTCATTAAATAAGTCTTGCACTAATTTAGACTCTGCATTGATTTTTACATTCGATAAGTTTACGTTGTTTACACCGCTTATAACAACTTGGAGCTCTTTTATCAAATCACGCCCCATGAGACAATTAGATCCATTACTAATAACATACAATTCTAAACTCTTTTCCAGGGACTGATATTTAACATTTACTTCTAAGTTACCCACAGGCGTGATTTTCTCGTTAGTGTATGAATTTAAAACTAAGTCTGTGGGAATCAATGTAACATGACTTAAGTTAGCCTTATAAAATTTTTCAGAAACAACAGACACAAAAGCACCAGAGTCTACTTTAAAATTAATTGGCTTTCCTTCAACAATTAAATTTACTCTAATGAACTCAATTTTTGTTATTTTACCTAACTTAGGCTGAATGATTTGCTTATCTTCATCACACTGAAAAATGTTAGAAATATCATAAACTTCATCACACAATTTTTCTTAACAAAAATTGTGTTCATGTTGGTTTACATAGTGCTGGTTGGGTCTAAGTCTGTTTCCCTGTTGATTCTTAATTCCCTTAGAAAATGAAGGATTGTTTGTAAGCATGTTTGGTTTTACATGAAATTGAGACTTGCTCTTATTTTTTGACTTGCAAACCCTCTCTAAATGGCCCTTCTTCCGACAAAAATTGCAAATATATTCACGATAACGGCACTGAGCAGTATAATGCCCACCTTTATGACCACAACAAAAACACTGAGGCTCTTTCACAACACGTGATAACACATTAGGTACATTGCTGCGTGGAGAATGCCGAGCTGTGAACTTCTGGAGTCTTGGTGTGGTGTGGTAGGCCAAGGACACTGCATCCTAAAAGGGGCCTCAGGGCTCTGAACTAGAGAGCGTAGGTTAGCGACCACGGAGCCCTTAGCTGAGTCCTAGCATTGCTTCCTTGGTCAACTCTTGTTCTTTTCGACTCCGACGATATTTTGCGAAACCTACGAAGTCCTTCATCTTTACGCCCTTCGCAGCCCTTGTCTTCCTTTAGTCGATATCTACATATTTCAAAGTGACTGATCCCCTTCTATTTTTTTACCTCTGACTAGTGGTATATAGAGGACAGTTGGCTAGTTTTACTTCCTCTTAAAACAATGATCACCACTATATTCACTAACGTGCTATGCAATCGCCATATATCAGGAAAATAAACAATTACTTTAAGTAATATCATAACGAAAATAGAACAAAAATAGAACGCATTTATATATTAGAGTCTTACTGAAGATCCCTCTATCGGTAGGGGTGGTAGAAAAACACCTACGGTATCCCCTGCCTGCCGTAAGAGGCGATTAAGAGAGGATCCATGGGTCTTAACAACACCCGCGGTATCCCCTGCCTGCCGTAAGAGGCGATTAAGAGAGGATCCATGGGTCTTAACAACACCTGCGGTATCCCCTGCCTGCCGTAAGAGGCGATTAAGAGAGGATCCAGTGGTCTTAACAACACCTGCGGTATCCCCTGCCTGCCGTAAGAGGCGACTAAGAGAGGATCCATGGGTCTTAACAACACCTGCGGTATCCCCTGCCTGCCGTAAGAGGTGATTAAGAGAGGATCCAGTGGTCTTAACAACACCTGCGGTATCCCCTGCCTGCCGTAAGAGGCGATTAAGAGAGGATCCAGAGGTCTTAACAACACCTGCGGTATCCCCTGCCTGCCGTAAGAGGCGATTAAGAGAGGATCCACGGGTCTTAACAACACCTGCGGTATCCCCTGCTTGCCGTAAGAGGCGAATAAGAGAGGATCCAGTGGTCTTAACAACACCCACGGTATCCCCTACCTGCCGTAAGAGGCGACTAAGAGGGCCCCTAGGGGAGTGTAAGTTAGTGACCCTCGAGCCCGGAGCTGGGCGCTTTCGAGTAAGAGACATTAACAGACGTGTGTATATAACATAGTGTGCCCTGTTTGTCGTATGTCAAAGATAGTGTTTTGCCGCCAGATAGCCTTCCTGACCACAACGCTAGAAACTAAGTCTATCGAGTAACAGGACATTATGTGACCGGGATTTGAACCGCGGTATCCATCATTTGATTTCAAACTAAATGTGTGCGTCTTACTTGTCTATGCGCGACCAAGTTGATGTGTAATTTTGCAGAGTTGTCATGTGACTTCCGTTCACGTAGCAGAAACTCACAGCATGACGAATCACTCCGCTCTCTTAACATTGTATTTGGTGGTCCTGCCGGTGTGTGGCGCTGCAGTCTCAACGACACGTTTGCCCAATTGTCGGCAAAGGTATAACGAGCGTGCGTGAAGTCGTGAACGCCTATTAGTTTGTATTCATCTGTGCACTGCTTTGTGTGTGCAATCAACTAGTTTTCGAGCAAATGTACTGTTTCGTTCCGGGTTGTGAAGGAAGCGTGCCGGTAGACGTTATTTTACACCGCCAAAGGGAAATAATCTGTTTGCGAAGTAGGCTAGAGTTATTCCGCGAATAGGTCAAAAGCAGAAGAGGTGACCTGCATTTTTCGGCAGATTTAATTATAAAGGCGGACTCTTTCGTTGTGAATGGTGAAAACGTTCAACTTCCTCGTGTGACGTGGAAAATAAAACCAGGAGCGGTGCCTCATATATTTTCAAATTTACCGAAAAACCTATCCACTGCGGTAAAATTGCGAAAGGCACCCAGTAGCTAAAGGAGTGAGGACAGTATCAAGATAACGAACGAGAATCACGAAGTGAATGAAGCAGTGAGGCGATGAAGTTCAAGTTCAATGTCACCCTCGATCAGGGTCACTCTAGTTCTCTTACCCATGCCAAAAAGATAATATTATCTCGGAAATTAACTAAAGAATGCAACTCGTAATTTAATGCGAGCTAAATGCAATCTTTCCTAAGCCAAAGCCAGGAATAATTTCCTAAAGGGGCAGATAAAGAACAACGAATTTCAACTTATAGATTTTAAATTTCTTAGTAAGAAGCAGAGAAGAGATTCAGTTTAATTTGGGGCGATATTTTTTACGAGTGTCTTGACTAGATTGAGGCGATTTCAGTTGTGCCATCAGGAGCTGGCTGTTGTATTGAACACACTTTGGACATTATTCCAAAACTGGTCTCCTAGTATAGTGCCGATTCTTCTTCAGAGCGGGAGAAATCCGCAGAGAAATGCAAGCTCGACAATCTGCTAATTCTACTCGTAAACTATCGAAAGTGCCCTCAAACTAGTTTTGGTGAGTAATTTACTTAATTTATTTGAGAAAAGTATCAGTGTTATTTACAGTCTGGTGTATGTTCGATTTGCTCTGTTTAAAAAGGATTCTTTATGTATGTAACGCACAATATTGCTTTCGCTTTTCGTAATATTTCATTTTATTTCGTGTGTTCTCTTATTAATGGTCAAAGATATTTCTTCATGCGGACCGATAATATTATTTATAACCCTCTGACAGTGTTATTCATGTGTTTGTATTTGATTATTTGCGTATCGATGTAATTTCCATTACGTCAGCTGACCGTGTAGCGTTGGTGTTAGGCTCCACTAGCGCCGCTCCGCGGGAGAGTGTTTGAACTCGGTAAGTGATCTCACTTGGCATTCTATTCGTCATGTTCACAGTATTCGCTCTCATTTTGCTGTTATGACTTGGCGCAGACTACATACAAAGACTTATTTTACATGTAAGTGTCTTAGGTAATTCATATATCTCTGTGTGTAGAATAAATTAAAAATCGTGTGTGTAAGTGATATCTCGCAGCATTCTTGTCCGTGTGTTCCGTTTTTCGAAAAAAGGAGTGATGTGTATGCTTATATCAGTGTTCTGCACGATAACCCGTGTTGTAATGTATTAGCTTTTACCGAGGAAGTTGGCTACGCGGTATGTACAATATGTGTTTCCGCAGTTTCTGATTTTCGCACTTAGCAAATCATAGAAGACGTACGTTACCTGTATTCATATTTTGAAAATTAGCGTTTACGGACCTAGTTAGCTATGCAGTATGTGAGAGTTGGCTACGCGGTGAAGATCTTGTATTCCATGGAAACTATGTACTAGATGTGCCACTAACGGGGTTGCTAGTTACCTCGCAGCCGGACCATTAGGGTAGATAGTGCATCCCACCTGCACGTAACGGCCTTCCACTTTGCTCCTACAATCATATAATGAGGTGGTCCGATAAGTATCTCACTTTACTAGTAAATGTGTGATTCACAGGACCCTGGTCATGTTCCGGGAGAGTACTTTGTTCGTCCGGCATCCAGCTGCGGAGTATTTCGATTGCACTGAATTAAACTGCAGGTCCACCTTCAAGACCAAGAATTGGAGGGCCACACGGAGGTCGCTGGAGAGGCATCTGGAGCGGAATCACGGAATCCGTATCACTTCTACTGTTAATATTTGTTGTAAATTCAGATGTGATTTAGAACTCCGTCCTTCGGACCACTCGTGTAGTTTTTCTACTCCGCAGGCATTACGGCGTGCACGTCAGAGTGCTACCATCTTCGCCTATGCCTGCACCCATTGCGAGGAGACGTTCCCGACCACCGGGGGACTCAGGAACCACCTACAGTGGCATCGTGATCAGGTGATTCGCAGCCGGAACGAGGTAGTTCTCCCTAAGCTGGCTACAGGGAAGACACGCAGAACGAGGGGTGGTGGTGTTCTGGTACCAGACCGGGTTGACGATCCAGCTGTGTCCGCTCCGGTGATTGATGAACGGGTTGATGATCCTGCTGTGCCCGCACCGGTGGTTGCAGTACGGGTTGGTGATCCTTCTGTTCCCGCACCGGTGGTTGCTGAACGGGTCGATGATCCAGCTGTGCCCGCACCGGAACAGGCTGTGGTCCCTGCTGTGCCTGCAGCGGACGGGCTGTAGTTCTAGCTGTGCCCGCACCGGAACGGGCTGTAGTTCTAGCTGTGCCCGCAGCGGAACAGGCTGTGGTCCCTGCTGTGCCTGCAGCGGAACGGGCTGTAGTTCTAGCTGTGCCCGCACCGGAACAGGCTGTGGTCCCTGCTGTGCCTGCAGCGGAACGGGCTGTAGTTCTAGCTGTGCCCGCACCAATCCCGAGCCCGTCCACATTGGGTCGGGCGACGTTCCTGTGGTCCATTCATCACAGTGACTGCCACCCGGTGCCGACAATGTCTGGGCCGGCCACGGCTCCCTCATTTGACACCGATAACATTGTTATTGGTCATCATGATGACTTGATTTTAAATGTTACTCCCGACATTGACTTCGTTATCAGTAATCCAGAAAATTCCACCTCTTCTGATACTCATTTAACTCTGAGGGAGTTGCGTGGTACACCTCCCGATTCTCGGACTCTCCCATCTTCTTGTGCCTCCGAGGAGAACGCCTTACCTCGAGAGGGTTTTGACCCTTTGGCTGATAATGATATTATTCAAGATCCCTTCGGTGACAATCAGCCAGGCCAAGAAGATAACATTGCTATTGACGTGGACGACAAATCACCTCTCCACGTCCATGTTCCTGCTCTAGATGCAATACTTCGGGAAGGAATCTCTCACAACAACTGGCAGAGTCTCCGTAAAGTCACCGAGGATGCGCAACTCTTAGTTAAAATCCCCGTCCACCAAGGCGACTCTACACAGACGAAGAAGGACCCAGAAAACCCGAAGTATATCCAATCCCTTTACAGGAACAACAGAAGGAAAGCCATGAGGCTGATCCTGGGAGATGAAGGGCGGAGGTGTAACATCGATAACGAGATTGTGACACAACATTTCAGAGAGACTGCCAAGAAAAAATCGAGCGACGTATCTGATTTTAATTCTCGCCCATCTGAGAATACTCCATGTGTTAATACTGCGAGAATAACTCCACATGAAGTTCAAAGTCGCCTTCAAAAATGTGAGAACTCAGCTCCACGGGACGACAGACTCACTTATAAACACTGGAAGATGGTTGATCCTGCCTGTACACTGCTGGGTAGAATTTTTAACATCTGTATGAAATATGAGAAAATACCTACTGATTGGAAGCAGTCGGTCACTATCTTGTTATTCAAGAAAGGAGTTCCGCATGACATCACCAAATGGCGACCCTTTGCCATCATGTGGACGATATATAAACTATACTCAGGTGTGTTAGCCAAGAGAATGACCACCTGGATGATTGATAATAAAATCTTAGCGCCAGCCCAAAAAGGATTCATGCCACACGATGGAGTCTTCGAGCATAACTTCACGCTCAGAACAAAATTTGATAAAGCAAGGTGTGAGAAAGGCCAGTTTTTAGCCGCTTGGCTGGACTTTTCCAATGCATTTGGCTCCGCGCCACATGATGCTATCTTCGCGGCCCTGGATAGAACTGGAGCTGGCGCTAAGTTAAGGAAGATTATTAAAGACATGTATACGGGTTCATCCACCCGTGTGCAGACTGAAAATGGGGTCACTGAGAACATTTCCATAGAATGTGGTGTTAGACAAGGTTGTCCCATGAGTGAGCTGCTATTTAACCTTGTAATTGACCCCATAATAAGATCAATTCAGAGCGAGAATTCAGACCATCAGATTCTCGCCTATGCTGATGACATTGTTCTTTTATCAGAAGATCCGATAAAATTACAAGACAACATCAATTTCATTGATGAATTATCTAAGAAGATTATTATTAATCTCAAGGCTTCGAAGTCATTCAGCCTTCATTTTTTCTGGTGTGAACCCAGTAGGAACAAGGAACACCATCTTTAAAATTGGAAATGATGATCTTAAGGCCTTAAAAGATGGTGAATTTGAAAATTTCCTGGGGAAACCTGTTGGATTCCACATCTCATCCAACACCAAGGAACTGGCCGACTTGAATTCTACAGCTAAGAAGATCTTGCATTCTAAACTGGCTCCTTGGCAAAGAATCGATGCCTTGAAGGCCTTCTTTTATCCATCACTCCAGTTTCTCATGAGAAATGCACAACACCAAAAGGGCGAGTGGTCAAAACTTGACAACATCATTAAGGCCGAGGTCAAAAAGACTCTTTACCTGTCTCAAGAGGCCAGTAATGACTACTTGTACGGCCCAACGAAGTCTGGGTGTGTTGGATTGCCAGTTACAGAGTGTCACTCTGATTATCATCTGATCGACAATGCGTTCAAGCTCCTTACATCCACGGATTTATGCACTGCTGAGCTTGCTTTGGATGACCTGAAGATCTTGGTTCATAAGAGAATTTCTAGACCTGCTGATCAAGATGACATTTCGGCTTATCTAAACGGTCATAACGAGGGCGAGTTCAGACGGAACTCTAATCCTTTACAATCTGTCTGGACTCAAGCTCGGAAGGCATCGTCTAGAAACCAGACTACATGGAAGTTTGTAGACTTCGTCCCATCTTTAACAATTAATGAAAAATCCTTGTTCAGTAATAATCGTCATAAGGTGCTGAAGACCCTCAGAATTAACCTACAGCCCAAGCACCTTAATAGACTGATCAATCTGCCCAATCAAGGGAAAGTTATGGAATGTGTAGCCGCAGACACAGCTAGCTCCCACTTCTTGAGGACCGGTCTATTCACCAGATTTGCAGACTGGAGATTTATCCACCGAGCTAGGCTGAATCTTTTACCGCTCAATGGGAGTCGCCGTTCAACATCTGATGGCAACAAGAGGTGTAGGAGAAGCGGTTACGATAACGAAACCCTGCCTCATGTAGTCAATCATTGCATGAGATACTCTGCACTCTATCAGCAGAGACACAATGCTGTAGTCAGCAGGGTTAAAAGGGCAGCTGCTACGAGGTATAACATCTTCAGTGAAAACCAGGTCGTTCACGACAATCTACGACCAGACCTGGTTCTAGTAAAAGATGGTAAAGCCTTGATTCTGGGCATTTCTATTCCGTTTGAGAACAGGAAATCCGCCTTCTAAGATGACCGACAGGCCAAAAGACACAAGTATGCGACCTTGGCGACGGCTCTTTGTTCTCGATTTACATCTGTTGAGGTGGACGCTATATTAGTTGGGTCATTAGGACCTTGGGACCTGGCTAATGATAAGGTGATACTCTCCATCTGTAGCAAAAAATATGTCAATCTGTTCAAGAAACTGTGTGTGTCGGACACAATAAGCTTCACGCGCGACATCTATGTGGAGCATATCACCGGTGTCCGACAGAGGTGACTAATAATAATAAATCTTTATTGCAACCAATGGTCAAATAAAAGAATAGAATACATAGCACTATTCACTACAGGGACTTTTCAGAAAGTAGGCTCTCTTTGGGCACTCCAAAGCGTGTTAACGGCCACAAAGTCTATTGCACCATCGACATACACAGTCACTATTCGGATCGTGAAAGCGGAGAGTAGCACAAGCCTTGTGGTGAAATCCGTGGACCGCTGCGCGGGTCACCGCGTGTCTCAGTTCAAAACAACTTTGTTGCCAGTCAGTTGTAGTCATTGCGTCGGTTGTGTAGACGTCACTCCATATTTCGGTCTTTTTAAATTTCAAATTACGCAGGAAGTCTTGGTATTCTGTCGTCGATTGCAGGGTCATAGAAAACTGTAGGTCTTCGATGAAAAACAGTTCTCTTGTCAGTTCGTAAACAAGTCTTGACTAAGTACCCTGACTGGGGTTTTCCCACGGTTTCCCCCAGCCCCTCAAGGTGAATACCGGGGTAGTAAGGTCACTTGAGGCCGTGGTTGTGACTGTGAAGCAGAAAGAGACTGCTTTCCCGATCTTGAGGGACTACAGCGATGTAGTAAGTTTTTAGTGTTTGTGTAGTGAAGTGTTCAAGTTATAAAAGAACACTTCTGGACACTTTTTGCCAGTTTTTATATCATGAAATTGCAGTGCTTTTTGTTATTTTTATTGTAAATTTTCTTTAAAACATTGTTTAATAAAAAAATATGTGTTTCCGCAGTTTCTGATTTGAGCACTTAGCAAATGATACAAGTTGTACGTTTGCTGTATTCATATTTTGTAAATTAGTGTTACCGAGCTAGTTGGCTACGCGGTATGTGCACTATGTGTTTCTGCAGCTTCTCTATTTCACACTTAGCAAATGATAGAAAATGTACGTTACCTGTATACATATTTTGTAAATTAGCGTTTACCGAACGAGTTGGCTACGCGGTATGTGGACTATGTATTTTCGCAGTTTCTGATTTTTGCATGTAGCAAATGATACAAGTTGTACGTTTATTGTATTCATATTTTGTAAATTACCGTTTACCGAGCTAATTGACTACGCAGTATGTGCAATATGTGTTTACGCAGTTTCTGATTTTCGCACTTACCAAATGATGGAAGACGTACGTTTGCGGTATTCATATTTTGTAAATTAGCGTATACCGAACGAGTTGGCTACGCGGTATGTGCAATATGTTCTTCTGCAGTTTCTGATTTTTGCGCTAGGTGAATGATAGAAATTGTACGTTACCTGTATTCATATTTTGTTAATTAGCGTTTACCGAGCGATTTCGCTACGCGGTATGTGCACTATGTGTTTCAGCGGTTTCTGATTTTTGCACTAGCCAAATGATAGAAGATGTACGTTCCCTGTTAAGAAGTATACATGTTTTAATCAGTTATTTAGTGATGAGAAACAGCAACCAGCGTTCTGAACACATGATGCAGGCAGCGACATCGAGTATAGCGTTCGATTCTAGTCTTGTTATGATCTGAACACATCCGGGAGATAGTAGGTTCGAATCCCACCATCGGCAGCCCTGAAGATGGTTTTCCGTGGTTTCCCATTTTCACACCAGGCAAATGCTGGGGCTGTACCTTAATTAAGGCCACGGCCGCTTCCTTCCAACTCCTAGGCCTTTCCTATCCCATCGTCGCCATAAGACCTATCTGTGTCGGTGCGACGTAAAGCCCCTAGCAAAAAAAAATGATCTGAACACAACAACCAGTGTACTTGTAGGTAACATTGCAGCAATAATGTTAGAATCAGCCACACAAAGAATAGCGACGTGGACATGGCAGCGTGTGCGCATCACCTAACGATTATGCTTGCATCGACTATCATACTAAACTTCGGCGGCTGTCATAATACATACATAATGTAGCAGCAGTAAAGGTTTAGGTTTGTTAACATAACTGCACTGAAGTTAGCCATGCTTAAAGTCCATGCCCGCGTAGTTAAGAGATGACGGCTGTCAGAAAAAAAATCACGTGGAATTTCAAATTGCCTGCCACTAAATGCATAATGTAGCAGGCATAAAGTTTTACCCCGCCAAGATGCCAGCACTGAAGTTAGCAATAGTCTGTTCTTTAAAGATGGCAGCTGTAACCTTGACAGCTGTCAAAAAAGCACATGGAAACTCAAAAGTCGCGCGCCCACGTGCATAAGGTAGCAGCTGTGAGGTTTAGTGGCGTAAAGATGACAGCACTGAATTGGCGATAGTCTGTTGTTTAAAGATGGCAGCTGACAGCTGTCAAAAAAGCACGTGGCTTTGTTTACAAACAAGAACGCGTGGCTAAGGTAGCAGCTATGACGTTTAGTGCCGTAAAGATGGCAGCACTGAGGTTAGCGATGCTACGTTGTTTAAAGATGTCAGGTGTCAGAAAAGCACGTAGCTTTGTTTACAAACAAATGCACGTGGAAGTCATATTTCGCGCGCCGAATTCAAATTTCCCGCGCTGCCGACGTCAGCAGTCACGTGACCCGCTCCGCGGCCTATGATTGGCTCGGGTTTTGAACCATCACAGCTCCTCTACTCCAGATCATTTACATCCACTTGTTCTCAACCCAGGACGACCACTTTTCTTTTTCCAGACATCAGTAAAAGTGTGGTCAGTTACACATTGAGGGGCCGTCTAGATGCGAGCGTAAGAAGTAGTCCGGATGAATTGAATTGAATTGAATTGAATTTATTGATCATGATTTACATGCCACTGAGACTGAAAAGTCCCTTTATGCAGCGTCTTCTTATGATACAATGCAGATTTATGAAAACAGTAACTACATTTTTATAATATTAAAGTATTAAACTAAACAAGAAACTTAAAAAAATGAAAATACAGATACCAAAACCAGTAAGGTTAAGACATACATTATATAATAAGTAAGAAAGTAAATCATTAAGCCCTTCTGTTATTTTGGACTACATGGGTTTAAAGAATATAAAGCTAAAACAGAGAAACAATTTTCTTCGAAATATACATATTCCTGATTGTTCGACACAAGAATGCCTGATCTCAGCCTCTTGCGTACTCCTCCAGAAAGATAGATGTTAAGAACTGCTTGAGTTGGGTACAGTTAGTGTTACTTGCGAAACGGTGAAGATTAAAGACGTTAAAGATACGTGATGCAGTGCAAACAAAGGATTTGTTAAATTTAGTGGTACGATGAAGGGGAATTTGAAGGGTGGTTTTTGTAAACCTATTATCTCTGTTATGTACCGACTCCATAGGTTTAAATGCATTATAAAGGTAGGATGGTGTCTTCAGTTTGAGAATTTTCTGCGTAGCAACAGCTACTGAGATATCCCGACGTTCATGGAGTTTCAACCATTGTAGCTGTATGTAATGGGGTGTTATGTGTTCATCACGCCTGGCATTTGTAACGTAACGAACACATGCGTTTTGTACCCTCTGTAGTTTTATGTTCAAAGTTTCAGATAAGTCATTGTATACGACTGAACCATAGTCAATTATTGGAAATATAAGACTTTGAACAAGTAGTTTTCGCATGAAAGATGGTGTACATGACACGTTACGTTTCAAAATATGCATGGATGACACAACTTTTCGGATTACATTTGACGTATGATCAGACCAGGATAAGGTTCTGTCGAAAATTAGACCTAGATTGTTAACGGTGTCACTATAATGAATATCTGTCTCTAGAATTTTTATTGCTGGGAGGGATTTGAGGTCAACAGTTTTCAGGAGTTTTGTGTAACCTATGCAAATAAGCTGGGTCTTAGCCACATTTAATTGGAGGTTATGATTTGCGCTCCATTCAATCAATCGAGAGATGTCATGGTTAAAATGCGCTATAGAAGAAGATGCGTTAGTGGGACAAAAGTGGAAGTAAGCTTGTAAGTCATCCGCATACATGTGAAAGCTACTGCTTTTAAAGACTTCAGATATGTCATTAATATAAATAGAAAAACATAAAGGACCGAGGACTGATCCTTGTGGTACGCCACAGTTTACTGATTCCCAGCTAGAGAATCGACCGTCAACGAACGTGACTCTTTGTGATCTATTTGACAGATATGATTCAAACCACGACAGAGCACTCTGGAAGAAGCCAATTGACTTCAGCTTAGCAAGAAACAACTCATGATTAACAGAGTCAAATGCCTTAGAGAAATCAAAGAGACATAAGATAGTAAGCTGCCTCTTATCGGTGGCCGCGCGTATATCATCTGTAACCTTCAGAAGAGCAGTAGTAGTACTATGGCCCTTCTTGAAGCCAGATTGGTAGGGATTTAGAATGTTGTATTTAGACAAATATTCACATATCTGCTCATGAACAATTTTTTCTAGTGCCTTACTAAGTGCACAGAGGATGTTGATAGGCCTAAAATCACTACAGACTGTTGGTATTTTCTTTTTGGGCACAGGACGTACATTGGCACGCTTCCACTCTGAGGGATAAACTCCATTCTGTAGAGAGAAGTTAAATAAGTGCACAAGGGCAGGAAGAAATATGTCCATGCAGGTAGAAATCATGGATATTGGAATATTATCTGGACCTTTAGCTTTAGTTCGTATTGATCTGACTGCTTTTTCTACCTGTGAAGGGTGTACGTACATGAAATAGAATTTATCTCTGTTACTTGGAGTGAGATGTCTATAATGTTTGGCAGTCTCTGATACTTTCGGAGAATTGCAGTTAGAGACTGATGTCATATAATATTCACTTAATTCAGAAGGAGTAACAGGCATCTGGCTATCTAGAGAGTGACTGACTCCAATACCAAGAGATTTTGCAGCACGCCAAGAAGCTGAGGTGCTCTTACAATTACGGAAGATGTTGTACGTATACTTCACTTTAGTGTTCCTAATTACTTGTTTTGTCTCGTTACGTAAGATCCTGAATTGCTCGTAATCACCTGGAAGTTTAGTTTTAATAAATTTCTTCCTAACTCTGTCCCGTTTGCTTATCAATTCCTTAATACGCTTATTGAACCATGGTGATGACCGGTGTTTTACGAGAATTCTTTTTTGTGGCGCATGCTTGTCATAGAGTAAAAGTACAAAGCTGTTGAAGAGAGATACTTTTTGATCTACGTCATTAAACTGAAAAAACATATACCAGGGTAGTAATTCAGCGTCAGCACGAAAATTGTTCACGTCAAATTTACTGAAGTCTCGAACAAGAATAGTTTTAGGAATTTGTTTTGGCGTGGATAAAGTGAATACAGCATACAGCAAGTCATGACCAGAAAAACCGGCAGCTGGTTCCTGTCCGTATTCTACTACCAACTCATTGCAGTTCGATGAGATTATGTCGAGAGTGCTATCGGAAGTGGCAGTATGAAAGGTTGGATTGAATGGAAGGCAGTCGAGGTTACATGCATTGAGCACATCACGTATTTTTTCGCTTTCAAACGCCCCAGTTTCGAACCGAGCATTAACATCGCCCACAACGAATATATATTTATAATTCATAACATGAGAATACATATCATTCAGGAATGTATCCATGAACCCTACTTTTGGTGGACGATATATACAAGCGAAAAGAATTTTAGTATCTGAAAGGGCTATATCAAGGATTATGTACTCAGGTTTCTTACTGTACTCTCCAGGAGATTTACTAAGTACACTACATTTTATGCTATTCTTCAAATAAACTGCAACACCACCAGCGGCTCTGTTTAATCTGTCGTTACGGAAAATATTATACCCATCCCATACGTCAGAGAGAAAGGATCCTCTATGGGACAAAGTACTGACATCTCGGCGAACATAGTGAAGGTTGGGTAGGAAAGCTGCCACAAGCTAACTACCCTTTTAGTGGTCTTGTACGACAGGCACAGTTCACCACCACCCTTGTTTATACAAGTGCAAGTAATTGCACATCCTTAGGCTATATTTCTTTTGTTCAGTCACAAGCTTTGAAGGGATTTTATTACCAGATTTCATACCTCTGTGCGAATGGGCGATAGAATAACACCCACGGTATCCCCTGCCTGTTGTAAAAAGCGATTAAAGGGGGCCCAGATGCTCTAAACTTGGGAGCATGGGTTGGCAGACACAGGGTCCTGATCTGAGTCCTGGCATTGCTTCCACTCACTTGTGCCAGGCTCCTCACTTTCATTTATCTTATCCGACCTCCCTTGGTCAATTCTTGTTCTTCTACAAGCCTGACGTATTAGAGCACTCGAGGCTTAGGAAGTCCTCCATTTTCGTGGCCTTTGTCTTTCATTGGCTGATGTCATCATGTCGGATACCTTCCATTTTCCCCTCTGATTAGTGTTATATAAGGGATGGTTGCTTAGTTGTACTTCCTCTTAAAACAATAATCACCACCACCTCACACCAGATGTAAAGACTGATTTCCAGAAATTTGATAACTATTAGTTCTAAGAAACAGTGGGCCTATTATTATTACAATAATCCATGGTGTTGGACGAACCGACCCTAGGTGAGCTCAGGAGTGTCCATTTTATGGGTACCAAAACCGGGATAGAAAAAGAAGAATCCCACATGGATATGAAGGAGCAGGAAATAAATACAGCAAATGAATATTTCATTATGTACATAGAGATAAAACGAATTATGTCAAAAAAGGAGGTATTGTACCACTGATTGCATCATAATTAGTAATTCCTACTCCCCATCCACCTTGGGCTCGCAAATGCGTCATGTCCAAAGGATCCATGCCTTGGGATTCGTCATCACGAAACACAAATAAGCTTTGAACACTTTGTTCGAGCATAAGGGAAGCTCTCTGTTTCATTAAGTTTCCATTCGATTTTTTAATAGGTACCATTGTAAAGAAATGGTGTTTTAATGGCTTGTATTGTGCATGGAGCTACTGAGGCATTCCTACGATACGTTTTGGGATTGAAGGTCGACGGCCATGGGGTTTGCTGGGACTGCTTTTCCGTTCCTTTCACGGTGTAGAGATTTCCACAGGCTCTATCTTATCTGGATATAGAAGGCCTCTACCTCAAATTCGACTGTGTCACTTGCACCCAAGATATAAATCAAGTCCATATTCCGGCAAGCGGAGATTGTCATGGTATCAAGAGACCAATTAGACTTCACTGTTTTCTGTTGTGTCATTTCGTCTACCACACCAAGTGCGTGATCGAGATGGAGCCAGAGCTTATCTTTATCTGTATAAGGTGACGAGAGTAGTTCATGCTCTGAATATACTTGATAACGATTGTCGTTATTCTCCAAGTTCCCGTGAATATGGGAAGCAATTTTACAGAACACGAGTTTTTCAAAGTTATCTCTCTTTGGTAAAGTATACAGGAAATTGGAACGCCCACTCGCCATAAAATCTTTCCATTTTATAGTACCGACACTATCACTGTCGGAAATAGTGTACTCTGTAGTTGATTGATACTACAATCACACGAACGAAGCCATTACTTCGTACCTGCAGTTCATCAGTCAGGATAATGAAATTAGTCACCGTAATCTTCGGCTTAGAATGCGATAGCCTAGACAGCACGGCATGATGTGCTTTAAAACACTTAACATTTCGTCGTCTTACACAGCCATCAAGCCGATGGACAACTCTGTCGACAGTTCTTCCCATGACCGTTGGGTAAAGGTGAACGTGACGTGCTTAAATGGGAGAGGCCTTTCACTCTCGCCAGGAATTATACCAGCCTGTCCCGCTTCCCGTTCCATCCGTTGTGCGGCGCCGTCGTCGATTGATCGTTTACGAGCCAAAGTTCCACCCGATTTCAACATTGTGAGGTTCTGAGGATATAAACGACCCAATCAGCAAATTGGTTCGGTGTGATTTGTTTCACACACGAAAAAGGCACAAGTAAATTGTGTTTCACCATGCGATTCGCCAAGGCTTGCTCGTCACGCTTACATAAGTAACCTTTACTCCGAAATTCGGAATTGCCCGATATTAACACAGGTGTGCGAAGCAAATGCTGTTTTGTTGAATACTTCTTGGAAATTTAATGGGAGCGCCAGAAAGAACAGATTTCATATCCTCACAAGTATGTTCAACCCAAAATGATTCTTCAGTTACAATGACAGATTTACTAACAAAATTTTCAAATGCATACTCTGATAGTGAACCTACACTAGAGGCATGACCAGTCACGAAGTGTGCGGCTATGCTCTGCACTACAAAACTCTTTCCTGTGTTCCTTGGTCTATAAAGAAAGAGCGAGTTAATCTTAGGTTGTTCCTCATTAAGAATGTTCTTAAGGTTGCGGACAAAATCAATAGGAACAATATTATTTATATGTAAGAATTCAGATATTGTATCTCTGCTAAAAGCTGGTGCCATCAGCTGCACAATTTAACAGATGTTGAAATCTATTTTTCCTTTCAGAACAAAGTTTTTCTTTAATATAACATGAAATTTTATTTTGAACTTCCCCAGGTAACACATGGGAATAATGTCCAGCAAGGAGTGTCCTTTCGTCCGGTGTACATAAATCGTATAATAAACCGTGCGAGGTAACCTTGTACTTTTTAATTAATGACTCAAGAATATTGTTCGAACCTTTTTGATGGCGAAGTACTCCCTGGTCGCTGTGAGGTTCCAGGGTGATGGTTGTCCAGGGGTGGTTCAGGTGATGTGGTAATCCTCTTCTTCCGGGTCAGCTCCAGGAGCCACCGAGAGTCCTTCTTTGGAAGATGGATGGATTGTGGCACCGCTCTGACGAACTCAGCCCATTCCTGAAATTTATGGTAAATAGACCGACACTTTGTAGAGTACGGAACGTGCAGAAGTATGGTATTGTCGCCCTGCAGGTCGAACTTGCAATTTAGTTGATGAATAATAGCTCGCAAAAGAATTGAGAAGTCGTCAATCGACAGTTCTGCTAAGTAGGCACTTTGAACGAGCCAGCTCGAGGTGTCGTTAATTCAGATATAATGAAGCTGATGAGAGTCTGATATCCTTATATACCCACGCGGGGTATTTATACTCTTTAAATTATGCTAGAAAGCTTTCCAGAAGCGTCGTTTTAACTCCGCCCATTTTCCCCTACATTATAGTACAACCGAATTCCGTCTGCGAGCGAGGCTAATATTAGCGCAGCCCGTCGCCAGCGGTGCCCCCAGTAGCCAGCCAGGCCCCCGTCGCCAACATCAGCCCTAATTCTTCACTCTAGTTCCCTTTCCTCCAGTTTTATGACCAGAGCCTTGACCCCACTTTCTTTGAGACCCTCCTCTCCGGTCACTTCTTCCTCCCTACTCTTTTCCATTTCCTTCCTCCCATTCACTACAATACGTTTCCCTATTCTCCTGCCCCACCCAACCTCTGTAACACTCCCCTGATCTCCATCTTCCCTCCGCTGATCTTCCTGCAGTGACTTAAACCAGCTTCTCCTGGGTCCACTCCCTAAGGATAACCCTTAGCCATCGTTGTTTTTGACCTTAAGACATTTGCCCTCCTGTCTTTCCTTCCCTTTTGCCTACCTGCCTGCCCTCTGATTATCGGAAGAGCCAATCCGGGAGTTCCGTTGCGGTCCCATACATCGCCAGGTAACAAGAAGAAGGTACTTTATTGAGTAGATGATTCAGACTTGAACACTACCTACAATGTGTAACTTCTTCAGCTTAACCATATCTGAGGTCGCTGGAGCCACTAAGGCCGGGGCCTGAAGGCTAGATGCCGCGTGATACTTGAGATGAAAATCCCAATCCATTATCGCCGGGGATTCGATCCTTAGCTTTTACAGGTGGGAAGCCCGCAGCTAGGCCACTGAGATAATAATAATAATAATAATAATAATAATAATAATAATAATAATAATAATAATAATAATAATAATAATAATATGTACGATTTTATTTCCGTTATTATGAAGAATTGAATCGTAAAGTTAAGTCAGGTGAACCCTCCTTTCATGGCTGTCCACATACGTTACGAATTATGGACCTGCTGTCGTATTCTTTTTCTCCCCTAAAATAACTGACGTTCAATTTTTGAATTCCCGTCTTTTTATAGCAGGAGAGTTTCCTTCTCTCTTATAGATCCACTTTGCGCCAGACGTAGCGGGACATTGCACCCTGTGCTTTTTACAATAAGTCTCGTATACTCTGTAGTTATCACTGGTAATACATCCTCTCCGAAATTCAGCCTGTTCTACAGACTGATACAAATTGAATTTGTTCCCAAAATGTTTGTTTAAAGCGATTAAATTTCATTAAAATATCAGATTTTGTTTCGAAGTGTCGGGTATGTTGTAATATAAGACGCTTATTAGCCAGTTGTACAGCTTATTTCGTAAATTGTGTTACAGATTCACTTCACTGAGTAATTGTGATTTCTATCATTTTACATTGAGTCCACAACCTCTAACATATTGTCGGTAATGATCAAGTTTCAGTAATTAATTTTTGCCAAACGTACCGGGTATAGATCTCAATTGAGAACAGTAAGAAGTTAATACCGGTACTAATCTTTCTCAGTTTCAGCATTGCACATATTTTTAATATTTAGGCCTAATATGTTCAATTTTCTTACTTTTTTTTAATTAAAAATGCAAAATGTACACGCAAATAACTAGCTTTCTTTTTGAAAACTCGTAGCCTTTGCGTTGCAAGTGCCAGCAAGTCGTGTGTTGTAACAATATATCGTATATTCCTATCTGAATTTAGTGAAATGAGGAATTTTATCAATCACTACTGATCTGCATTTAGGGCAGTCGCCCAGGTGGCGGATTTCCTACTGTTATTTTCCTAGCCTTTTCTTAATTGATTGTAAAGAAATTTAAAATTTATTGAACATCTCCCTTGGTAAGTTTGTGTAGAGCTACGCAGGTGAAGAAATGCGGATGATAGTTTCAGAAAGAAACTACATGATATAGTGCATAATTTTAATTATTGTGTTGATGTTTTATTTACCTCTGTGTGCGATTTAAAAGTGACGCTGTGAATGTTGAGTTGTTCCTTACACTGTCGGCTGCGAAAGGGTTCGAAATCTTAAGAGTTGTTCCGTTTAGAACATCTGTAAGCTTATCATATGTACAATTCTTGGTACCTATATCAGTGTTGTATTATAGAGATTCTTCTGTATCACGTCATTACCCCACAACAGCTCTATCCGGTATTTACTTCTGATGTTTTAGTTAACAGTAGGCTGCCTCGCTTTCGTAAGATATTTCCTGAGTTATTGGTGTGTAAAAGATCTTCTTCAGGGATGAGTGGTGGTAAGTTTGCAGATTCTGAATCCCGGGATTGGCTGCCCTAAAAGTCATTTCCTTGGTTTCCACATTTTCTCATTAATTAACATTAATTAATGCCCCCTACTTCCCTAATTCTAGCCCTTTCCCTTCGATTCGGTAGTACAACATTAAACTAAGGTAGAAGTACCAGTAGTGAGCCGCTTAAGGACATTCAACAAGTTATCTCTAAAACTTAAGTGAATTTAAAGAAGACTTTTTTCTCCCTTAATTAAAGATATATTTATTCTAATGATCAAACATTTTTTTGCAAAATAGCATACTAAAAGTAGTTTAAAAAATTTAAAACATGAACCCAAACCATGTACCATTACTGGGCACCCAAAATTTTATATGTAGCCTACCTGTATTGGGCCCCCCTATACTGGGCCTTAGAAATGTAGGGTACAATCATGAAAAATGTACACAAAGTAAAATAGACCCTGTATAACACAATCTTGCTATCTGAAAAGTGGATCATAGTCCTTGCACACCTAATTACAGTTTCTCTTTCATGGATAATATTTTAAGGAAATGTATACACTGACGGTCCTGCATTCTGAGTACTGGTTGTGGTGCCAGTGCAATAATGTCACACAGAGAAATATCAGACACATCATTTTCTACTACAACAAAGCCCTTTTTGTTCCCTGCTCACCTCAAACCTTGGGCACGCATCATTCTTTCTATGACTTCCTGTACTACTCTTGTGGCATTTCTTTTTCCACCCTGGAATGACACAAGGGAAAATGTTCCTTCCCAAATATTAGAATCTTTTCCGACAGGTTCTCCTGCCTCTTCTTCACTCCGTGTAGGCTCACTTTCTTCCCAAGGCAAATCTCCTGATTTATCCATTTCTGACACAGAATCTTCAGATGATGAAGAAATGGCTGTTGATGTTGAGGGATTCTATTTTTCTTTCTTCTTTTGCTCTGCTGCTCTTTTCTACTCCTCCCTTTCTATTTTTCTTCTTTCAATTTCTGCATTTTTACTTCTTTTCAGTTCCTTCTTTCATGTGAGGAGACGTGATGACTCCAGGAAGCTTCTTGTCTTCTTCTCTTTGTTTTATCTTTATCTTCCTCTTCTGGCCACAAAAGAGCTCTCTTGAATGGAGATGGTACATTTGATGTATCAGCAATAGCAATGGCATTGTACTGTGGTACAGGCTTTCCTGTTTATGGCCTACTTCAATGGGACTGTTTGAGACACCCTGCAATAAATGAAGTGTATGTCAAATAAAATAATAATAAAATATAAAATTAAGAAATTTATGTTATTTTACCTTGAAATATATTTAATTTACCTGGAAAACTGATTCTGGATTCTGTGTATCCTTAGTCCCCAGCCATGAATAGTAAAGATCTATTTGTTCCACAGGACCTTTCCATTCTCCTGAAATTTTTCTAACTTCTCCAATTTTTTCTTCCATGATTTTGAAGAAGGAAGCCATTTCTCTATTCTGTGATGACATTGTTGGCTCTCTCAGAGATTTTGGTCCTTTGGATCCACAAAATAATATCAGTTTCTTGATCTTTTGAGAATACAGTACTTAGGCATTTCTGTATTGCCAATTTGGCCTGTTCTTTCATTTTCCTTTGCAAAGTTGCTCTCGGAATGCAATGCATTTTGGCAACTGTGCAACACTTGTTCCTTTCTCAACATCAGCTATTGCTTTTTTGTTTTGATCTTCGGTGCAGCTTTGCTCTTTTCTTTCATCCATTGTCTTAAAATTGAATTAAATGAGCATGTTAACAAACTAATCTATGTTGCCTAGTACTGGGCCACTAATGCCTCAATAGTGAGCCATGGTGGCCCACTACTGGTTCTGATCATAATACTGCATAATGAGTTATACAGAAAGTATTGTCAGAGCTTAAGCTAAAAACTAAACATTCTATCTTAGAACAACTTGTGTTCTAATAGTGGGCCACTTAGGCCCAGTACAGGAACAATTGAAAAAATGATGACCCTAAAGTGGACCACCCCGTATAATTGATGTTCTGCTTATTTTATGTTTTTCTTCATAATGTAGGGAATATTAAATACATAATAAATTGGAATACAGCATTTCAGTATGTAATCAAATGTATGTTTGGAGAAAAGAAAAGTCAAACGAATGCTTACCTCTTAAGAATTCTGCAAGAACTAGTGAAGAAGATGATACACAAAATACACTTGATCATAGTTTCCTGTATAGATATATGTTTACATTGGCCTAGCAGTTCAGGAAATCCAACTCTCTCCCTTATTGCTACGTTTCTGATTTTATCCCTTCATGTCTCCCCTATTATTATTATTCTCGGCCTCTTGGATTCTGCTTTCATCATGTTTTTCTGTTGTTGTCCATGTGCCTGCTGCATTGATGTGTAATACATTGGGTGGAGAAATTATCTTTCATTCCTTTGAGACTTCCCTGTTCCAGACTACACATCTCACACATTGGTAAAACCCAATGGCTTGTTCAATTCTCTTTTCAATTTCTTAATTGATTTTCCCATTTTCTGCAATTATTCTCCCCAATTACTTGAAGCTTTCCACAACTTCTAATTGTCTTTCATTTACTTTCTTCTCTGTTACCTCTTGTCACCACTACTATGGTAAAATTCCCCACACTTCTTTTCATTCTATATTACTCTACCTCCTGATTCCTTACAATATCTTGTTCTTGTACTTCCATTTCATCTTCTCCCCATATTACTGTGTCAGCCGCAATGAGTAAGGCCTTTGCCTCCTTGGTTCCTATTTTTAGTTGTATACTCTTGTGGATTTCATTCATGACTGTAATGAAGAGAGGAGGGGATAATACACATCTTTATTGACGTTAAGTTTCTACTTTCAACCATTTTGTTCTTCCTATCGTTGTCTCATACTAATTACTCATGGCTTTATGGCTTTTATATTTGGTTCTTGTCCTCTCCCTGCCTTCTATCTTATGAATGCCCACAAGACCACTTGCCGTGGTACACTGATATATGCCTTCTCAATATCTATAAATATCATCACTAAATCCTGCCCAAACTCCCATCTTTTCTCCATTATGTTCTTTGATTCAACGGACTGAAAACTTTAAAAATTATGTTACACTGAGTGTGGAGTACGGCACCGTACGGAAGTGAAACATGGATAATAATTGGTTCAGAGGGAAACAGAGTTGCAGCATTTGAAATGGCGTGTTATCGGAAGTTGTTGAAGATCAGATGAATAGAACACGTCTCAAATAAAGAGATAGTGAATCAGCTTGATGAGAGGAGAATGGTTTGTAAGAATTTGATCCTAAGAAGGAAAATTTTGATAGAACAAATCTCAAGCCACTGAAGTGCAGTGCAAAGGAAAAAATGGTGGGAAGATTCCAAGATATGGACCTGGGTGTTCAGAGTGATATGCAAATGGAGTAATCACTGTATTTAAAAAAAATATTGTGAATTTCGATCAGAATCAATTTACGTTGGATTATTAATAAGTCGAGTCATTTTGCTCTGGCTTCAGTTTCATATAAAACTCTATGTTATATAGCTATGAATATGACATAAGGTGTCATATAAAACTAGGGTTCCTTTGACTTTGATCTCGATATCAACAGATATGTTAAATTAGATTTCCTACGGAAGTGATCACTGTATTAGAAGTCATGTAAAACTGGAGGTCCTATAGGTACGATCATGATATCAGCATTCATGTAAAATTTTGCGTCTTTCCAGTATTATCATAATATTGACGGTCATGTAAAATTACGAGCTTGCTGCTTAGTCTGTTGACAAGTAACCTAAGTAGCAATGACGGCAATAAGGTAATATATTTTTCTGACCTGTGTTTCAGTGTAAGGTCATTAGAAGTAATGAACAACCCCAGTACCTTATAACTACTTCAGTTGCAGTGTGAAATGGACCTTGAAGTGAACATCAAGGAGGAACCAGCCCTGCTTGAAGGAACAACAAATTCATCACTTGTAAGTCTCATTCCAGATAACTTTATAGAGATCAGAATTTAACACTTAGTAGTTGAATAAGTTTTGCAGGGTGTAAAATACTATGTGCTTCACCAATATTAACGCCAGCATTCGCTATTTGCTGCATGGGCATCGAGGCGTGCTATGTCTCTGTTTTTGTTCCTTTGTCTGGGAATGGTACGCCACAGCTTGCTACACAAAGCTGCCAAGTCTTTGGAACTACAAACAACAGTATTTGTACAACTATGGGTCCATCTGGTGACAAAAGCGTTGTTCATGGGACAAGTAAAGGGTTTCTGGAGGCATAAGCCCTGAAATATGGCCACCGAATGGACAATTGGCCTTCAGCATTTACTAGGGAGACGGCTGTGCATTCTATGTTTGATAGTGGCTGAATTAATGTTGTGGGAATGATAGTAAGGGAACCTTGCTTAAGGACAGATAGTGAAGAAGATGTGACAGGCAGTAATTCAAGATCAAGGCATCGGTGCATTTTGTGTGCAAAGTACTCATGGAATGACTGTCTATTGTTTATTGATTACCTCTGTTGGTTATTGAAATGAATTTATGGAGAGTGTGGTTATTTATTTATTCTGCATGTTTTGATAATTATATTGTTGTGAGATTGACAACATTTCCTATCATATGTAAGCCAATTGCAGTGCTAGTAGCTGCTGAACTTAAGGATAACTGTAGGCACTAGATTGAATTAAGTTATGGCTGGTTGGTCCCTGGCTCTCATAGTGAACATATTTTTCCTCCAAAAGGAAAGCCAGTTGAGAATAACATCATTTAAACTTCCTTACAATGTTACTAATGTTAGGTGTGCACGTAGCAAAATTCTGTGTTGGCAGCTTACTGTCAGTATAGCACGTCTTAAGTAAACACTCATATGAAGGAGGAAAGGTTGTTGAGAGGAAGCAAGATATTTTCATCATCTTTCCTTGCTCTGTCTGTTGCTGCTGTAGACACAGTCCATTGCAATCTTCTGAGTGTGTGGCTTTCAGTTGAGTGGCTCTTCATCTCTTTACAAAAGAAAATATTTATAAAATCCTCCTATCAATACAATTCAAGTCATCTGTTAGATGAAGCAAAGTCTATACATGTTTCAGCCTAATCTCAAGGCCATCTTCAGTAGTAAAACAATTATTACATAATATACAAACAAATTTAAAAAAAATAAAAAACGTAATGATGTGAAGTGACAGTGATCATGATAAGTGAGTTAAAAACACATTGAGGTGCAAAGTCCTCTCGTCTAATAGATCTGGCTGGCTGTTAAATAAAACATTATGCTGAGGAGTGTAGTGAGACCGTCAATACTACGAATAAAACGTGTAACATTTGTAACTAAAAAAATAATGTGACTTGAGACCGACAAGGTCATCTCCATTCGAGACGACAACTTTAAGTAGGTATGTTCTGGAATTTTATACTCTGATTCATTTTTATTGGTAAATTAACTTCTATTAGTATGTAAGCTTTTGATCACAGTCCCTCTCACACCCCGTTAGTGCCAATGAGGTTTTATGACTCCACGTGAGAAATTTTAAGGTCCTGTAGTAGATCACGAAAGAGCTTCTGAAACTGGAGATGTACATTCCACCACTGATGGTGTTCTCATCCCCAGAGTTCATTACAGCACACCACATAACATTCTTGTAGTAGTAAAACGTTTCATTTGTACTGTAGTTGCCGTGTGTTGAAGCTTGCTTCATTCATGTTTGTTTTTTAATTTTTATATTTGGAAGCATTGAAATATTCTGATTGAAACAGAACTGTCACAATGCATTATGTAGCCCCTGCGAGCTCTACAGAAGCAGAGTAGAGAATGTGATTAAAATATTTGATGAGATTTTAATCTGTCTTTAAACAAACTTTATTCATATTTCTCATTATAGGACAAAAGATTTAGAACAGTCTGAACAATTGTAAGTGTTCAAACAACCTCTATAATTTGTTTGATATAATTGGACATATGAAACAGTTAGTAAGATTTAGTGTTTATATCTATGGCAGCTTCCTTCTAAAATTCTGTGCGAGATGGTGCCAATTCCATCTCTGGTATAGCTAGAAAATGTTTCTCACTTTTTATTTGGTCCTCAGTCTCATCCTTTCTCTGACATTAGGTGTGAGCGAGGATAGTAACACCATTCTCAGTACAACCTTTGGTTTTAACAATCCTCTGCTGGTAGAAATCTTTCTTATACAATAGTGAAATTTTGAAAGTAACTGCAATACTGGAAAGTAACGTATTATCATGCTCTCTTGTTGGTGACAGTATTTGTAGATATATCTTATTTTCCACAGGAAGATATTGAACACTCATCAGAAGTGATACTCCTGAAAGAAGAAGTTAAATCAGAGTTAACAGAGCCAGGATCAACACAGGAAGACTCGCTTCAGGTAATGTACATAATTTGATAAGTCATCATCAGGTAATGAGAATAGTTATAAAATGCCTCAATAGATATCAGAGCCAGGCTGAGTGGCTCAGACGGTTAAGGTGCTGGCCTTCTAACCCCAACTTGGCAGGTTCGATCCTGGCTCAATCCGGTGGTATTTGAAGGTGCTCAAATACGACAGCCCCATGTCGGTAGATTTACTGGCACGTTAAAGAACTCCTGCGGGACTAAATTCCGGCACCTCTGCGTCTCCGAAGACCTTAAAAAGTAGTTAGTGGGACGTAAAGCAAATAACATTATTATTAATAGATATCAGTTGTGACCCTTCATTTTAATGCATACAGTACAATTGATAGTCATACGGAAAATACAGCTTTTTTATGAGATTCACTGTTTTCTTACCTAATTTTCACTTTTCCTTCAAGTTGTTCTGCAGTTGTGGGTTATGTATTGTGTAGCAGTTAAGATTGCTACAAAGACCTCTACTGTATATCATTTGGGGGCTGGTATCACTGCTACTAATACTTTTGACTTCGTAAATATTTTTGAACACAGAGTTGCTATAAGATACATTCTCTTGTTACTCTTGCTGGGTATTTTACTCGTTGCCTCCAAATGAAACACCTTTGTAATCTTATTGATTATATTAATTACTGATTTCTGGATAATACAATTGTTTTTGTATACAAATTGCAGATATTATGCTTGCTTACTGTGAGTGTTCACTTATATACTACATACATTGTAGCCATCTTGTGGCAAGTGAAAAATATTCTTATTCTTCCTAATGTAGTCTGTTGTGACTTATATTACTTAAAATTGCAATGCATTAACAGGCCATCCAAAGTGATCTTGTCTTTCTGTTCCATACTTCATAAGGGACAGTGTTTGTGAATAGGCCTTGTATGTTCACTGTTACTCACCTGAACTTTTATTACAAGAATTAATCCGTCACTACCAGGATACACATTTGATCATTACCATCGTCTGCTGCATAGCATGTGTGTCGTCTTCCTTCATTGTGACTATGTGGCTATGGGGTATTTCATTGCCCATTTATTGAGATATTCAGTTGATGATCTCTTTCAGAAATTCTGGGTTACCTGCTGAATGTATAGTCTTCTGAGTAATTGGAAAGGAAATTCATTCATGAACAGGGAGTGTAGTAATTGGCTCTCCTATAAGTAAATAGGATATAGTTATGGAAGATGTGTCAAAATAGTCATTATTTAACTTTAGTGAGGGGCTTGAGTATGTGTTCAGGGAACTAAGTAAACAAAGGTGAGAAATGTAGTTGTGGTGAGATCAGGTATCATGTGTATGTAGAGAGAATAAGTAGCTACGTAGACTGGTCTTGTTTGATCTCATGGCAATTTTTATGCGAATTGAGCCCAGCATAGTCTATTCTAGTTTTAAGGGGTGTGTATTGCACCTGCTCACCTCCTGAGTCCCAGACTAGCCTTAATCTCAGGGGTGATCAGTTCATAAAAGATAAAAAGAATTTTAATCAAAAAAAGAATCAAAATATATATAGGCGCACCTAATGAACACAGGGATAAACGGGGCATGCAAATTAAGGTAACGGGGACGACTCATTCATGGATACAAATTATAGACTCCACAATAGGACTGAGAAGTGACAACATAAATTTCATGGGCATACTGGACTAACTACAATAAAAAGATATGGAAACTGTTTCCTATTGAAATTGCAATGAGGAGCAATTTATTGACTTATTTTGCAAACTGCACATGATGACAATTATTACATTGGGACACTTCCATCCTGAAAACGAAATGACATAATACTTGGATTCACCTCACTACTCTGGTAGTGTACAAGATTTGGTGAATTCGCCCCATTGGTTATTGGGGATCGAATCCACATCTGTATGAGTGGACGTTTCACCGCTCGAGATCTTCATTTGGAGATGAAACCATGACAGTAACCATTTACTGTCATCTCCTCATTCCGTTTGGACATGAGACACTTCCAGTATGTACCTTCTGGTGAGCCAGACCCCCACTGTGGAAATGTTATCGTATTTAAAACGGCAATTTACAGTACGGACAAACTCTAGCCTACTTTTCCAGATTCACAAACATGCCAAGTATAGCTCATTAACTCAAAGCTTGTCCCAATATTTACACTTGTCAATACGACAAGACGTACGGAAAGGTTCATTACTATGCTCTGACAATGAAGACATGTGCCGTCCATGGGTTATTTTGTATCTAGCGCTGACCATCTCCCCCATGGAAACCCAACATCTGGTTCAGACTAGTTCGACTTATGACGACTGTCCCGATCTTATCCTCCTATGATTCTTAAATAATATCATTATCATTCTTTATCTGATCATTATCATTTGGTGATTACCATCAATTATTTTATTATTATCATTAATTTCAATTATAATCCTATATTTGATTATTATAATTTATCATCCGGGATGTTTATATGCTAACCCTTGCCGACGTTTCAAACGAAGGGTCGTTCTTCCTCGTAATTTATCCGCACAAATTTATGATCAGTTTCCTAAAATATATATTTATTATTATTATTATTATTATTATTATTATTATTATTATTATTATTATTTATTAATATTTTCATCAGTGGAGATTATCATTATCGCATCACTTATTCACCATGGATTTAATATTTTACATTGATCTCACCATAATTATTCTCAAATTAATCTCATATATTCTTCCTATTATTCCTCTTCATATTATTATTATTATTATTATTGTGGTAACTTGACTTCACGTGTTACACTACCATTAGCGATATTTATGTTTAATGCATAAGCTTTTAGAATTTCGGTCTGCTTTGGCACTAAGCACTTGATTTAAGACAAGATTCACTTGGATTATTATTATAATAATAAAAACTGGAAAGTTTGATATTTTAATCTCCACTCCTTAGAATTCAGCCACATATGTTAAATCCCGTTATGAACCACTAAGATCTGCTTTATGTCTGTCGGGACAACACGGTATTCGGTACCGCACCTTCATTTTCGTACTGCCGTTAATTTTATGGTGACACATGTCCTCCCAAGACACATCTCACAACCTATGGCACATCGTGGCTGGGCAAATACCTCCAATGCCGGCGATTGCCAAACTATTCCTTACAATTCATTTGAAGTCCATCTTTTATTTTATTGGAACCCTTCAAACATTTAATTCGTAAATTAATCCTCGGTGCGTGGATTCTGCCACTCATAACACCAGAATCAGCATTTTATATCATGTTAGGCCTTGAGATTCATCTATTCCACCATCACAAACAGTACGGCTCAATTTTATTTCATGCCGGATTTTCGTCCCTCATGACTTCCAACTCTAAATATGGGCTCAAACCACTCTGGGCTTTCAACATATCGTGACCATTCTATTCACGTGCCGTTATCGTTTTAAACAAATTTTAATGGTAATATAGAGTCGAAAAATGTGAAATCAGCAATTTACGTATAAATCAAATTTACTTCCCGAATTAAATTCTCAAACGCTACATGTTATCTCCACATTGATTATTATTTCCGCTAGCAAACTCACAAAGCATTTTCATTATTATTATACTTTAACTTGAAAGCGCACAAATTCTTCTTATTATTATTAATTTACTTTCCTTTGCCAACTCACAAACATTATTATTATCTCTCACTCGCACACACACCCAGCAGTATTATTATTATTGTACCGGGCGGTACACCTCCATGACTCAGATTCAAATATTGCGCCAGTTGAAACTCCTCTACAGGAGAACGCCTGAATTTGAACAAACTATAATAATTCTATGGTTTCTCGAAAGATGTTACCACAGTAAATTTTGGTAATTTTGAAGTGTCTGAACGGTGTCTATTTTGACTTGTGTTTGTTTCCTCTGGATCAAGAAGTTTGAACGTTCTCTAATAGATGTCGCTACAAAAACTATAATAACACACTCTGGTGTAAAGGAATGAACTGTCCGGAAGAAATTTAACATTCATAAGTTTTGTTTTTGCTAAATTTTGTTCTGTGCTTTGAGAGTTGGCAATGTTAATCCTTTCTTTCTGCCAGTTTTGAAAGTAGCCAATCCCGAATTTCTTAAATTAATTTTCAGCCAATCGGGGCTTTCTTCCCCAACCTGCTCTGTAACTGTGTTCTGTAACCAATAAACTGCTGTGGGTGTGTCCTATCATTCATGAAACGTCTCGAATTTTCTGCAAGGGTATATAAACTGCTGATTTTCTGGTCTCCTGGCGACTTCAGTAACATCTCTCCTAGTGTGATTATGTAGCAGGGGGCGGGAAGCGCCACTTTCTTCGGGCAGCAGCTCATCCACAAGGTAATGGCCGTTTAATAACTTCATTTCTTCCTAGCTCAGCAGTTTAACCCTCGGGGCAGGTTCGAATCTTTTCGCATGTAACCTATCTTTAAAATGTAATGGACACTTGGTAAAACTTTGTCTCTTTAACTATAAATTGGGATAGAGAGTGCTAAACCCTCGCGAGCTCCCACTCCTATTGTTTTGAGGTGACCTTGTTTTCACAACCGTTTCTTCCTTTCTTGATGTAATAAAGTCTTCTTATACAAGTCACCTCTTTAGTATGGGATTAGCCCTTGTGTATGCGGCCTAGTGCCAAGTAGGTTTTAAAAGTGTATTAGGAGTGCAAGTTACGCCTCCAGTCAAGTTGGTATTTTGGGCCATGTAATTAACCTGCTTCTTTACTGAATAGGCCCAGTAGGTTGGGTATTTATTACCCCTGTTCTTGGTATGCCTTGAGGGCAGTTTGAAGTATAGTTTGTCGTGGCCTTTGATGGGCTTGAACCTTGAGAGCGGGTTTGCTCTTTCTTAAATTTGGTTTCTGTGTGGCTCAAGGAGGCTTAATGTGTAATCAGGAGCCAGTGCTCTTTGGCATGATTGGGGTTTTCTGCCCCTTTGTTTGAACTTGGTATATAGGTAAAGTTGGGCTTATAGCTCAGGGTTCGTGAGTGTCGGGCTCGAAGCCCAAATTTTGTAATGAACTAAAATTGTACTTTCTTAATTTGTTGATCTGCTACTTGGTACCTGTTATATTCTGTTATTTGTTTATCTGAAAAGAAAATATAACCTTTGTTAAAGTTTTAAATTAACTTTAATTTCGTAAGTTGAGACCTATTCCAGCCCGCACCTTCTTTCACCTCTGCTGTTCCATAGATACCTTGGAACAATTATTATTGTAGAACTTGCGAACACACAAGCACATAAAGCAGTATTATTATTATTATTATGACCTTCCATAGGCAACACAAATTTTTCACTCTGGCAGTTTCATAATCTGGCAACAAATATTCATACTAATGTACAAATAATCACTGCAGTGATTGAAAATCAAATAAATGGGTTAGCACAAAAAGAAATCTAACCCTTGAAATGAAATGAAATCGAAGTATTCACAAACAGCATTAACTAATTGAAAGAAATATCCCATATTTACATTATATACAACCAACAAATACTCAGTTAATTAATCTAACACCTTATTTCGTTAATTTAAATTAGTTCGTCCGTCTATCAAAAAATCATGGATTCGGGAGGCGAAGTATGTTAAGTAACCATGATTATTCTACACTGAACCCCGTTTTGTCGCGATAACATCCCCAAATATAAATTGGTGTACTCATTCCTATGTAGAGTTCCATCGTCATGTAGCGGATGAGAAGCCTCATGGCCCCATGGTGATTTACTCCTTCATCATATCGCACTTTATAAAATTAACACAACAAAACACTTCTGGGCGATTACCCACGATTAACAACTTTCTAGAGAATTTACAATAATTTATACAAGAATGAAAAAACACTTACAGGTGCCTCTAGACCCATTACATTTGCACAATATTTTCTTTCTTGAGTGCGAACCACGAGTCGTGACACATTACGACGAAGTGTCGTTTCATTCGAACCGGCGCGTATCGCGTTCTTTAACCCGCACTTCCTGACGTATACGATGCCGTCTTGTGATCGCCTTGCTCCTACAGTGTCCTGCTACATTAATTGTTTCACCGTCCATCTTGAAATATTTATTTCAGGCTCTGAACACTGTCTTCGAAACGTATTATCGGCGTTCCGTCTATCCTTTAAATTCCAACACATGAAATGTTGAGAAATGTATTAATTTCACATACAGTAATACTGATAATTTACACTCGATATTCTGAATAATTATCAACGTTCGTCTTCCACTTCATGACTACTAACGTATTTTTAACTCTAATAGAATCTATAATGTGTTTTCAGGTACTGAGTTCCAGAGTCACTCTGTCAGCGTATCAAATTATTTCAAACGACTGGTTGATGTGAAGCTCGACTGGTCACAACTGGTAATGTGAGGTCCAACTGCCGGTTATTTATGGACGATATGGTTTCCCGCCGGGGTCATCCGCGGTCATACCAGGGTGAGGGGGGTTCGTTATCCTAAATCGGCACTTGCAGGTGGATTTGGATCTCTTAATTTATCCCACTTAATAAACTGGCGATACACATTCACGTGTCGTATTCTGAACTCATATCGTTCGGCGATCACGGAGATATCACTTGATTTCTGTCCTCCAGTTTTCGCGCGCTAAGTCGGCGTCCCTGATGGCGTGATCGTCGTGACCAATGGCGAGCTCGCGTGGATCATTTCCAAGAATTCTTTACTTTAATTTATTACAATTACAATTAATCAACATTGGGATGATATCACAAAATCCCCTGTGTTCAATTTTGTGGTTGGAATAATTTAATTACTTTTATCGGATAAGCTAACTGGAGTTCGCCTTGGTTTCTCTTACGTTGGTGCATCTGCGAGCCTCTGATAAATTTTATCATTGGCTAACACCGCAGCGGTTAGTTTAAAATCTCTTCGTTGCAACCTGACGACAAAATGCCTCGAGGCGTTCGTCATCTTCGTATTTTGTGACACACCGGCTGCACCTTGCTCTCTCACTTCCTTGTAGTTGGCTTTCTGATCAGGAAATTTTCTCCCCATCATGACTGTGGCGACGGATTGTTGCGACCACGTCTTCCTTACACACCAAACTGACACTGTACATAATTTAATATTCCCATGTGTCATGATAATTAGGGCCCATCTCATTCGGGTACATTTTCCTTTTGCTCGGTAAAAAAATCTTGTGATAATCATGAGATTTTTTGCTATATCCGCATCATACTTTCATCATGATTTGATTACTACTTCCATTCCCTTTCGACGATGACTGATCTCGTCCCGCAGATTCTGGTGGTTTAGTCTCAATTCTTCATTCTCTCGTTGAATCAGGTGGATCATGTTAACAAAATCTTGGACACTGCTGTCAGGCTCTCCACATTCTAGGCATGGTCTTGCTTCTATTTGCCTATGGATCAGTTGGACTTCTTCTTCTCTTCTGTCTTCTTCTCCATCGTCCTCATCTTCTTGGTCGTCCTCAGCTTCTATTAAAACTCTCGTTTTCCTCCTAGCTCCGACTTGTCGTTCGTCCTCGAATCTAGGGGCGTGAGAATGTGACAACGGCGCGTTCCTTTCCCCGTTGCGACCACCATTAGCCTTCTTCCATTTGTCTTCTAAATATTGCTTTGTCTCCTGATGCAGCTCCTCCATAGTTTGTATCGTCGCCTCTATGTATGGTTTCCCATCGTCTCGGTCCCAAACACTACATGGCTTGTCATCCTTTCGGTCATGATTTTGGATGGCCTCCTTCCATTTCCTCTTCTTCAGCTCATAGAGGTACTGCTGAGTTTCTGGGTGTCGTTCCTCCCTATTTCTATGGTATTCCTCCGTATAAGGCCTTCGGTTATTCTGATTACTTCCGTGGTATGGCATAGTTTCGCTCCTTCCACTCCGATATTCACGGTATCCCCTTTCGTCAAGGAATTTAACATGCTTGGTTTGCCGGCTGCCTTTCGCAAATCCTCATCCATTATTCCATTGTCGAGGTCTCCATCCCTGATCATATAACCTCTTTGGCTCTGGATCGGTATTCATTCCCTGCCTTCTGGTATTTATGGTCCTGGTTTTCGTCTCCCTTTCAACGTTATTCTTCTGTTGCTCTCTATGCCTGGGTTGCCTTTGGTTAGAGTGATACGTGTTCTGATCTAACTGACGCAACAGAGCTTCCGTTTGTACTGCCATCCGAATATTTGATGCAATCATCATCCGCTGGACCTCAAATGGCAGCTGCTTCCCAATAGCGCTAATGAGTTCCGTCTCACTGAGCAGATTGTCTAGTTCGCGCATCTTGTGAAACTGTGCCACGAAATACTCTGAATATTTAGTTGGGGACGATGTAGAATAACGTCTGGAGTACAACTCCATCCTTAGATCTTGTTGTTCCTCAATGCTCCAAAATTTCTCTAAAAACGCCTGTCGGAATCCCATAAAATCCTCGAATGTATATAAGAAGGCCCTGAACCACATTGGAGGTGTTCCGTCCAAAAACTTCTCTACAGTTCGTAATTGCTGCTCCGCCGGAATCTTATTCTCACTAATATACTTAGTGATCTCGCGAATGTAGCCTTTAGGGGTTATACATCCTCGAGCGTCGTATCTAGGTGGTTTGTCGTCCGACATTTTGATGACGTGGACCACAGATTTCGGAAGGGCATTCGATGATGACGATCCGTCTTTTACTTCAAACTTAAGTCCGGTCGTATCAACTTGTGACATGCCTTCCTTTTTATGAAATCCCTGACTGTCTAGGGTCTCGAACTCTCGGTACTGGAGATGGAAGTCTTGAACTGACCCTGGCTGTTCTAACCTGGCCTTGACCTGTTCCAGATCTTTTCTAATTTCATCCAGGTTTTCGGTATTACTCTCTGACATTTACTTGGACACTGAATTCTGCCCCGTGTGAACCTTAAATTGTTCCACTATTCTGACCTCTGTGTCAGCGATCGTCTGGCTTCGTTCCGCCAACCTTTCAGTTTTTCTGAACAATGCTATATTTGCCTCCTCACAGTGTGTGAGTCTCCGGCTACGATCTTCCGAATTCGTCTTTATATCCTCAATTTCATTTCTGAGACCGGCTACTAGTACTAGGGTACGAACAGTTTCACACCGTAACTCATCGATTCCCTTTTCGTGCCTGTCCAAAGTACTTGCAGTATGTGCGCCTTTACCTTCCATGTGGCTTTGGATGAAATGGTTCTCCTTGCGACATTCACCCCTCACCTCTTCGATGTGCCCCTTCAAATCTTCGCGGTCGACCGCCTCTGAGCTGAGAGCTCCTGAATACTGGCCTTTAATTTCTCTGAACCGATCAACCTTTGCATTGACACTAATAATACAAGAGTCGATATGCCCTTTCAAATCGTCCTTAGCGAAATGACACGCCTCCTGGACTTGGGTCATTTGGTCCTGTAATTCCTGTCCCAGTGAAATACTGGCGGGCTGAACCTCGGCTATTTGTTCCGTGAGTTTCGTTTTATTGATTTCACACGCGGCCTGTACCATATCGACTCTATTCTCCAAAGAAACTAGCGGCCTGAACCATGTCCACTTTAATTTCTAACGAAATGTTAGCGGCATGTATTTGTTCCGTCAGTTCCTGTCTAGTAGCAACACTAGCGGCCTGCATCTGTTCCGTAAGTTCCTTTCTAGTAGCAACACTAGCGGCCTGCATTTGTTCAGTATTTATAGCCAAAGCTCGCATTACATCTTCCAATGTGAGAGCTTTCACCTCTCCCTGTCCTTCGAACTGTTCACCTTGGGGATGCTCCCCACCTTCGTCTGACATTATATCAAATGAGAAAAGAGGGCCGATCAGCCTCTCATCCTATAGCACACGATTACGACAATTTTGGGTCTAGGCCCAATCATACGGTTATATCCTCGTTAATACACTGACTGACAGAGCAAATGCAACACCAAGAAGGAGTGGTCAGAACTTTATGCCAATTGCAGGGTAGACTGACGTCACTGAGGTATGCTCATGATGTGAAATGCGCCGCTGTGCTGCGCACGTAGCGAACGATAAATGGGACACGGCGTTGGCGAATGGGCCACTTCGTACCGTGATTTCTCAGCCGACAGTCATTGTAGAACGTGTTGTCGTGTGCCACAGGACACGTGTATAGCTAAGAATGCCAGGCCGCCGTCAACGGAGGCATTTCCAGCAGACAGACGACTTTACGAGGGTTATGGTGATCGGGCTGAGAAGGGCAGGTTGGTCGCTTCGTCAAATCGCAGCCGATACCCATAGGGATGTGTCCACGGTGCAGCGCCTGTGGCGAAGATGGTTGGCGCAGGGACATGTGGCTCGTGCGTGGGGTCCAGGCGCAGCCCGAGTGACGTCAGCACGCGAGGATCGGCGCATCCGCCGCCAAGCGGTGGCAGCCCCGCACGCCAAGTCAACCGTCATTCTTCAGCATGTGCAAGACACCCTGGCTGTTCCAATATCGACCAGAACAATTTCCCGTCGATTGGTTGAAGGAGGCCTGCACTCCCGGCGACCGCTCAGAAGACTACCATTGACTCCACAGCATAGACGTGCACGCCTGGCATGGTGCCGGGCTAGAGCGACTTGGATGAGGGAATGGCGGAACGTCGTGTTCTCCGATGAGTCACGCTTCTGTTCTGTCAGTGATAGTCACCGCAGACGAGTGTGGCGTCGGCGTGGAGAAAGGTCAAATCCGGCAGTAACTGTGGAGCGCCCTACCGCTAGACAACGCGGCATCATGGTTTGGGGCGCTATTGCGTATGATTCCACGTCACCTCTAGTGCGTATTCAAGGCACGTTAAATGCCCACCGCTACGTGCAGCATGTGCTGCGGCCGGTGGCACTCCCGTACCTTCAGGGGCTGCCCAATGCTCTGTTTCAGCAGGATAATGCCCGCCCACACACTGCTCGCATCTCCCAACAGGCTCTACGAGGTGTACAGGTGCTTCCGTGGCCAGCGTACTCTCCGGATCTCTCACCAATCGAACACGTGTGGGATCTCATTGGACGCCGTTTGCAAACTCTGCCCCAGCCTCGTACGGACGACCAACTGTGGCAAATGGTTGACAGAGAATGGAGAACCATCCCTCAGGACACCATCCGCACTCTTATTGACTCTGTACCTCGACGTGTTTCTGCGTGCATCGCCGCTCGCGGTGGTCCTACATCCTACTGAGTCGATGCCGTGCGCATTGTGTAACGTGCATATCGGTTTGAAATAAACATCAATTATTCGTCCGTGCCGTCTCTGTTTTTTCCCCAACTTTCATCCCTTTCGATTCACTCCTTCCTGGTGTTGCATTTGCTCTGTCAGTCAGTGTATTTTCTAAAATTTTAAATTTCCAATTTCAAAACCAAAACAATATTTTTCGCTTTCACATAGCGAATTATTTATACAATGTAATTCAAATTTGCATATTAATTGCCCTCACGTGCTTATTATGCCTGAAATTCATATCATCAGTCACTCCAGACTATGACAACAACAATAACAACAACAATCGATAATATAACAATGAAAAACTTGAAGTCACCTGTCTTGAAATAACTTAAATGTAATTTACACAGTTCCATTATCTTTTTATTAATACCTGAATCTTGTGCTCAGTCACACTTTTACCAAATCCAGTATTCCGAATAAATTTTGCCTATATAAAATTCCTGCCCATGGGTAGTTACATTTAAGTGAAGCCTCATTAAATCACAATCAAATTTTAATTTCATAGAAAAAGGGAATTATTAAATGAATGAGCCTTTATAGTTATGAACTCCTATTGTATAATTATCAACTCTAGCCCCGTTCGAAACTAACCTTACTTAACATTAATTACTACTTGACACATCTAATGTATATCCACTATTTAGCTTACCCATGATGCGGTCAAATTCTAATTAAATATCCCGATTGGGTTTACGTTTAAGTAAATAACTTGGCCTATCTATAATGCAATCGGGCACTGAGTTGGTCGCTCATGATATCGTCGCTAATACAACAAAGTTCGTTTTTTTTGATGCGTCAAAATATAGTCACACGTTGCTCAAGCATGATGCAATCGGCCTTTTACGTTGGGCGCCATGATGTACCCGCTCACCTCCTGAGTCTCAGACTAGCCTTAATCTCAGGGGTGATCAATTCGTAAAAGATAAAAAGAATGTTAATCATAAAAAGAATCAAAATATATATAGGCGCACCAAATGAACACAAGGATGAACGGGGCATGCAAATTAAGGTAACGGGGTACGACTCGTTCATAATACAAATTATAGACTCCACAATAGGACTGGGAAGTGACAACTTAAATTTTGTGGGCATACTGGACTAACTACAATAAAAAGATTTGGAAACTGTTTCCTATTGAAATTGCAATGAGGAGCAATTTATTGACTTATTTTGCAAACTGCACATGATGACAATTATTACATTGGGACACTTCACCAACAAGAGCACGTGGTCGTGACGTCACAGTCACGTGGTATGCTACGTCAGCATGCGAAGTTTAAAGTCCACACCTACGTAGTTAACACTCTGCTATGTTCACAAAATTTGTACACATATTTATTCTTTATGCTTTAAGTTCATGCACATACGTTATGTTAAGATAGCAGCACACGTACAAGCGATGGTCGCACGCTCGGGTAAAAGATGCATACATTATCGAAAGGGGATGTGTGTACGCTTTTAAACCATGCTATTCTTACTGCCACTATGTTCTTAAGATTTTTAAACATCGCTACTCTTTTCCTTTATGTTCGTGCGCATAGGTCATGGTAAAACACATGTGAACGTTGTACATTCTAGCGGAATAAGTTTAGTACGATAGTCGATACATGCATCATTGATAGGTGGTGTGTACACGCTTTTAAACACAGCTATCTTCGTGCTTTATATTCACACACATAGGTTATGCTAAGATAGCAGCACAATCTAGCGGAAGAATTTAGTACGATAGTTGATGCATGCAAAATCGATAGGTGATGTGTACACGCTTTTAAACATTGCTATTCTTTTTGCTTTAAGTTCGTGCACATAGGTTATGATAAGCAGTACACATACGATTTCTGCACAATCTAGCGGAAGAAGTTTAGTACGATAGTCGATGAATACATCATCGATACGCGATGTGTACACGCTATAAAACTTGGCTATTCTTTAGGCTCCTTTCACACTACACGGTTTTGACCGTACGGCTCTTTGCCGTGGAGACGTTGCTTTCACACTGCAACGGTTTTTTCGCCGTGGGAAGCTCAGTGCATGTCTTGATGCGAGTCATACAAGAGAGTCATTTTAATAATAGGATGATTTCTTAATATTGGTAGTTTGTGGTTGAACATTAAACTGTGAAATTGTATAAGTATATATTTGTGAATCAGTATTATGTAATAATATACACTATATATATATATATATAATATACTGAAAATACACTTAAGTTACCAAACACATTTTTGTTTGTCTTAAATTAGATCAAAATCTGGTTTTATTTCTAAGTAAACTTCACGCCAGGCATTTCTTGTCGCATTCCGATCTTTATAAATGCAGTAGCGGCGATTAGGGGGGAGGGGGTGCGGTCACCCCTGCCCCACTTTGTGGACAAAACATTACATTATTATTCCATTTTAGGTGGCTGAAACTAGGACTTATTTTAATTATTTAAAAAAGCTATTTGTACAAGCCCTGCTGTCATCAGATAAATCTTTCTTTTATTTTCTTTAATTATCAATAAAATTACTAGCGTGAATACGCACAAAATGTAGTTTGTCGCGGCTAACCGATTTGTATAGCGCCATACCAAGTAGTGGAGACTTTGCATGTCCTGTGTGGAAGGGTGTGAGGGGTATATTTTATTGCCAAGGTCATGGACACTGAGGTATGATCCATTCGCTTGCCGCGCGCATTCGTCTATCTGGCAATCTCTTTAGTGTGTTAGTTTTAATTTAATTTAATTTTAATTGTATTATCACACCGTACTTGTGTTTAATTGTAGTATGTGTATGTATGTTTAGTCCGTCACCGATGCCGCTAGTGGGATCCTCAACAGCTCTGCCATCAGCTGTCATAGATGGCCTAGGCATCACTGGAGAGGCGTAATAGTGAAATGAGGAGTGAGGTAGTTTCCCGTAGCTTTCCTCACCGAGCCAGAGTTGCTATTACATATCAGTCTGCCAAGCCCACTGAAATGCATACACTAACTGACTCTATGAGCAACATTTTCACATCATTCGTAGCAGGGACTGGCTGCATAAGGATTGGCATTACTAGCATCGCTCATACCTCGGTCACTTTCATATTGTCAAAGCCAAGGACAAGGCAGAGACAGATCTTTGAAAGTAACAAAATTGCTCTAGCCTATACCAGAAGACATAGTGCACTTTAAACACTAGGTCCTGCCAGCAAAGGTGGTTAATTTTAGTGCATGTGTAAAATTGTTCCTTTTGTTGAATCAATATCTAAAAAAACTATTACCGCACTTTAGTTGGTAGTCTGACAATCTTTACCTCTCTGTCGAAATTAGCCTAGCACTTTGAGCTTTTTTTTAAAAGTTTTGGTGTATATACCTCCCCCTCCCCACGCTATACACCACAAATCCGGGTACGTTTTGTTGTTTGTACATTTCGCCCCCTCCCCAAACACACACGTCCAATACCCAGTCGCCACTACTGTATAAATTTCTAGAGTTATGTCCCAGTATGGACCAGAGTAATAAGAATTTCAGAATCTACGTCAGCCATTTCACAAAACCAACGATAAATCCTACAAAGCAATGCACTGAACATTTTAATAACAAAGTAAAACAATAAAACACTACGATACTAATGCGTATAACTTGTGTCTAGATACCCTCGCGTTATCTCCTCTACAGCTGCTCGAGAGCTGCCGTACGATTAAAAAACCGTGCGGTGAAAAAGCATGCATTTAGCTGCGTGCGCCTCTGTGTCAACGGAAGCCGTGCCGTGTAATGTGAAAGGTCCGATGCTCTTCTTCACGCCACTAAAGGAATGTTGCCGTACGGTCGAAACCGTATAGTGTGAAAGGAGCCTTAAGTTCCTGCACATAGGTCATGTAAGGTAGCAGCGATCGTTGTACACTCTAGCGGAAGAAGTTTAATATGATAGTCGCTGCATGCAAAATCGGTAGGTAATAGATACAAGCTCTAGCATTTAAAAATAAAAACTTACTACTGCTCTGTTCACAAGATTTTTACACATAGGTATTTTTAACGCCGCTCTTAACGAGGTAGAGCATAGAATTGATTATATTTGTGCTTTTGCCGAGTTCTAAATACGTAGGCGTAAATTTCGAACTTCGCATGCTGACGTAGCATACCACGTGACCGTGACGTCACGACAACGTGCTCTTGTTGGTAAACAAAGCCACCTGCTTTTTTGACAGCTGTCATCTTGACGGACGCGAACCTCACTTTGGAGCACAGTAGAGTATCGCTAACCTCACTGCTGCCATCTTTACGGCGCTAAACCTCAAGGCTGCCACCTTATGTATGTTGTAGCGCGGAATTTAAAATCCAACAACAGAACATCGCTAACCTAAATGCTGCCATCTTAAAAAATTCAGTGCCCCAAACACTTGAAACAATCAAGCAGATACTGATTTCTGTTAGGAAAACGCAACTCATCGCACTACTAATGGTCGGGGATTTTCTTAGGTAATTCTGATAAGACGTGATCGTCGGGTTCCATTCCCTGTTATGTGTGGTGTAAATGCCTTCGGTTCTGAAAACAAAACCATTTACCAATAAAGATTAATTTGCCACACTTAACAAAGTGGAAGCGTTCTTGCTAATAACAATCGATGAGGGTGTTGCTGCTGTTAAAAATGTACCAACTTCAGCTAACTCCTTTCGGAAGAAGGAGGGTGTGGTGAGGTGGCGGAGGTGACCTTTAGCCCATTAGCCCTTTAGACCAACAGCCCTAGGAGGAGGAGGAGGAGTTGGAGGAAGAGTCCTTTCATCCTTTTACCCTTATAATAAGACGTAACCCCTGGTTTCCATTCCCTATCACGATTATTTTGTCAGTTCAGCATTTTGCAATCATCTTGCATAGTAGTCCTCTCCTACACAAGCTACATGCTTGTAACCCATGCCAACAGATTAAAATAACATGTTTCTGAACCGATATTTCATATCACATGTTTATAAGATAACTTGTTAAATGCAAGCAGCGTATTTCTTATAGCACTAGGCTTTCTGTTTAATTTTTACTTTCTGCATAAGTTACATGCTTGTAACCCATGCCAACAGATTGACTGATATTTCATGTTGCATGTTTGTGATAACTTGTTCAACAGCTAGGGACTTAACTGTAAGCAGTGTATTTCTTATCGCACTAGCGTTCTGTTTAATTTTACTTTCCGCATGAGCTACATGCTTGTAACACATGCGAACAGATTGACTGATATTTCATGTTACATGTTTATGTGATAACTTGTTCAACAGCTAGGGACTTCAATGTAAGCAGTGTATTTCTTATCGCACTAGCGTTCTGTTTAATTTTACTTTCCGCATGAGCTACATGCTTGTAACACATGCCAAGAGATTGACTGATATTTCATGTTACATGCTTATGCGATAACTTGTTCAACAGCTAGGGACTTAAATGTAAGCAGTGTATTTCTTATAGCACAAGCGTTCTGTTTAATTTTACTTTCCGCATGAGCTACATGCTTGTAACACATGCCAACAGATTGACTGATATTTCATGTTACATGCTTATGCGATAACTTGTTTGACGGCTAGGGACTTAAATGTAACCAATACATTTCTTATAGCACCAATCGTTCTGTTTAATTTTACTTTCCGTGTTTGCGATAATAGAACAGGGTTTGAATATATGTTTGAATATATGTTGGCTACGCAGTATAGTTTTTCTGTAGTTTTTGATTTTCGCACAAGACGAATGGTAGAAGGTAAATCATTTGAAGTTGTACTTTTGCCATATCGTTTACCGAGCGAGTTGGATACGCAGTATGTAAACAGTGTGTTTATGATTTTTACACTAGGCAAATCATTGAAGTTGTACTTTTGCAATATCGTTTACTGTGCGAATTAGTTACGCGATATGTGCACAGTGTGTTTCCATAGTTTTTGATTTTTACACTAGGCAACTCATTCAAATTGTACTTTTGCTCTGAACACATCAAACAATGTTCTTATCACATGTTGAGGTTAACGATATCGAGTACTGTGTTTAATTCTAGTCTTGTTATGTTTCTTTTGTGATCTGCAAGTCTAAACAAGCACAATGATGTCATCGCTGCTCACTCTAGGTTTAAACTTCTTCCGTAAAGCTATGCCTTGACATAGGAGGCGGAGGAGGTGGAGGAGGAGAATGATGAGGCCTTAACAGCCTATTTATAGCCGCCATTGTATAAAGAATTTTTTCAAATTGCCGCTACCACATTTCAAAGGTAGTAGTTAAAGAAAGCAGTACGGTGCTCTATTGTTTAAAGATGGCCGCAAGCACATAGAATTTCAAATTGCTCTCCACCGCATGCATAACAGCAGCCGCCATCTTGCGCAGTAGCCTCTAAGCTAGCTTTCTTCAGAAGAGTAGTCGCCATCTTGTGCGACCACCCATAGGCTGTCTCATATGGAGCTATGTATAGCCACCATTTTGTGTCCGCCATCTTGCGCAAGCATCCCTAGGGCGTCTCATAAGAGAAGCAGCCATCATGTGCAAGCACCCTTAAACTGTCTCATAAGAAGTTATGTATAGCCGCCATCTTGTAGAATTAGATAGCCGTCAATGCCAAAGGGTCTAAGTAGGAACCGAATCGTTGATCTCATCATTAGACTACTTTTTTCTTATGCTATCATGTTCCTGATACTGTGAACCTAGGTATCAGGTGGAAAATAGGTCCGTTTTGCTCTACGACGCACCGTTTTCGAGATATTTAACATTTTGCATTTAAGCCCCAAATTTAATGAATCGAACCAGCATGGCACGTTATACTTTCTACCATAGCTAGACCTGATCATGCTACAAAAACTTGCTTCAATACAAGCTAAAACAGAGCAAATGCCGATGGGCTTAAGTAGGAAGCGAACCGTTGATCTCATAATTAGACTATGTTTTTCTTATGCTATCATGTTCCTCATACTGCGAACCTACGTACTAGGCGGAAACATTTTGTCCGTTTTGCTCTACGATGCACCGTTTTCGAGATATTTATCATTTTGCATTTAAGCCCCAAATTTATAGAATCGAAGTAGCATGGCACATTAGCCCCTAAGCTAGCTTTCCTGATAAGAGCAGCAGCATCTTGCGCAAGCACCCTTAAGGTGTCTCATAAGGAGTCGTGTATAACCGCCATCTTGTGTGTCCGCCTTCATGCGCAAGCATCCTTAGGGTGTCTCAAGCCATCTTGTGCAAGCACTCATAAGAGCAGCCGCCAGCTTGCGCAAGCATCCCTAGGGAGTCTCATAAGGAGTCATGTTTAGCCGCCATCTTGCGCAAGCATCCCAAGGGCGTCTCAAAAGAACATATGTATAGCAGCCATCTTGCAGCCACCATCTTGCGTATGAACCCTTAAGGTGTCATGTATAGCCGCCATATTGTGGAATTAGCGTCGAGAGATGGCTGCTGTAGAATTTTTTAAATTATCCGTCACCATATTTCAAAAGTAGTAGCTAAGGAGTGGAGCACTGAGGTTTGCGATGTAAGATGGCGGATGACAGCTGACGGATTTTTTTAAATTGCTTACATTATAGCAGCACGGTGCTCTGTTGATTAAAGATGGTGGATGAGTGCTGACGGAATTGCCCGCTACTACGATAAAGATAGCAGCACGGTGCTCTGTTGATTAAAGATGGTGGATGAGAGCTGACGGAATTGCCCGCTACTACGATAAAGATAGCAGCACGGTGCTCTGTTGATTAAAGATGGTGGATGAGAGCTGACGGAATTGCCCGCTACTACGATAAAGATAGCAGCACGGTGCTCTGTTGATTAAAGATGGCGGATGACAGCTGACGGAATTGCCCGCTACTACGATAAAGATAGCAGCACGGTGCTCTGTTGATTAAAGTTGGTAGATGACAGCTGTCAAAAAAGCACGTAGGTTTGTTTCCTAACAAGGGCACGTGGAATTTTTCATATTGCCGCCACAACATTTCAAATGTAAGTAGCTAAAGATATCAGCACGGTGCACTCTTGATTAAAGATGACGAATGGCAGCTGTCAAAAAAGCACGTGGCTTTGTTCACCAATTCAAATCTCGCGCTGGTAAGTTTCTGTTGGCAGCACTGAAGTTTAGGCCCGTCAACATGGCAGTACTAAGGTTAGCGATGCGTTGTTGTCGATAACAGCTGTCTAAAAGCACGTGGCTGTCAAAAAAGCACGTGGCTTTGTTTACCGATTCAAATCTCGCGCTTGTGAGGTTAAGTTGGCAGAACTTAGGTTTAGGCCCGTCAAGATGGCAGCAGTGAGGTTAGCGGGCCCCTGGGAGCCGGAGGTGGAGGAGGCCGCAGAACCCTCCATTATATCTACTTATGTTAATTTTCGGAAATTTTGTAAGTCCAAAAGTAGCACTTTTGACGACAATTACGGCAGAGTTCTTACCGGCGAATCTCACTCGTGGCGGCTATGTTCGTACCTCGGCGTAGTCACTCGCGAACAACATCGTGTTGTTCCTTCAGCTGCGGGATATGAACTGACTTTTACTTGGCGAATCCCTGTCCTTTTATATCATTCTGCCGAGGCAGGATTGGTCTCCTTTGAGGTGAAAATACTCGTTAATCCGTGGGACGATTCACTTGAAATTTGGTTATGTTTGCTTTCAAATGATGGGCAAAAAAATGGCGTATTCCGTTATTTTATAGCTTATCCAGATCAAGATATCGTAAAAATAAGTTCCATTCCTTTCCATGCAATCACGCGCTGTACACGTGATCGGTGCGTCTCAGCAATGTCACTTCCTTGCGTGGAGCTCGTGACGTACTTCACCAAAAGTTCCAGCTGTGACTTAGTTTACTTCGCAGTACCTCGCGCTGAAATAAATTATGTTCCACACCGCTGGCGGTTCCTGGTACAATATAAATAAAGTTGTAGAGGGTCCGCTGTCTGTAATTTCGTTTGTTTTGCACATTTTTCAGATATTTATCCGATTTAGGTCAACTCAAGACCGTATCAGTGGTTTATAGCTTTCGTGTCTGTTTGTATGCTTGACTGTTTGTTTGTTCCACCATCACGGCGAAATGGCTGGATAGATCTCGACCAAAATTCACGTATAGAGTGTACTGATCCAGGGGAAGGTTTAGATATGCATCTAGTTTAAAATCACTGAATAGAATGGGGGCTTATAGGGGAACAACAACAGTTTTCTTTAATTTCCTCTTATACTATTGATTTTCTGTAAAATCCGTGGACTACGTCCCTTCATTTCAGTATAATTTCGCTTACTCTTCAAATGACGGAGAAAATTACTACTTTGTACGGATTTCATGCTCTGCATTGAGTGGCCGACAGACCGACAACCATGGCAACGTCTCTGGCTGCTTGCCAGCAGGGAAGTGATTTTCTTCAAAATTCGTGTAAACTCGTGGTTGTTCCTTGCGTAGAAGACGAGATAGACGTCATCCTGCCATTCTGCGGAATCCCGCTGGAGGTTACAATCGTCGTCGAATAGCTTTAACATTTGCATAGTACAGCGGAGTGTAGCCCAACATTTCACACCATAAGGTGTTTTCTGGCATTTGCTATACATTTTACTGCACTTCTCTTCTACTTCTGTTCTCAGCTTTAATATTTTGCCCATGTCTTGCCTTTTTAGGTTTATGTAATAACACCATCCTCTTATCTGTTTACCTAAGAATCCCTGTGGCTAAATTTCTCCTCTGTTTTTGCCTTCTTATATCCTAACTCATATCATCACAATTTAGTGAGGAGCATTTCGTTTTACAATACATCCACTTAGTATTTATATAGGGCTATTTGCTCCATCCGGATGTCCTCAGTTATACTCCTATTTTCTATTAATTTCAACTTTGTTAACAGTAATATTTTCTTCCTTAATTACTCCATATGTATGCGAGTGCTAATCCAGAAATCTGGAAACTCTTTCCTTTGGGGAAAAATTGCAGTCTGTTCAAATGTATGACATTTTGGCCCCGGAACATATCGAAATATGGAGGCAATTTCAATGACGGTGCAGACCTTCGTTTAGGGATAATTGGTGGCTAAACAGTAAGTCGTATCACAAAACAGAATGCACAATCACGTTTCAATTTAGAGAGATCTACAACTTTGTTCCTATGTCATATTGTCGTATCTCGATCCCTTATAGGTTAGATAGAGCTATATTTCTCAATTTTAATTTAATTTTGTACTTTTCACACGTATATCTTACTGTTTGGCACACTTATAGGAAAGATAGTATCATCAAATGCGGTATGCACATTGACACGACCAGTGGTCATATGTTAGCCAACTTTTATGATTTCATAATGTTATCAGCTTTACGTCCCTCTAGCTACTTTTACGGTTTTCGGAGACGCCGAGGTGCTGGAATTTAGTCCCGCAGAAGTTCTTTTACGTGCCAGTAAATCTACCGCCTCGAGGCTGACGTATTTGAGCACGTTCAAATACCACCGGACTGAGCAAGGGTCGAACCTGCCAGTTGGGGTCAGAAGGCCAGCGCCTCAACCGTCTGAGCCACTCAGACCAGCAATTTTTTGATTCCAGCTGCTGCATAAGTATCCGAAAAAGAAAGTAATGTGTGAAAACTGCACCCAGATTTCACCCTATTTAATGCTTCTAATTCAATCTAACTCATAAATAAATGTCATAGGATCAACAATGTAGAAAACTAAAATTGGCGTCTGATGACGGAATCCGTTTGTTGATATGACCTACCGTTTAAAAGCAGTAAATCTCGAAATGATACAAACGTGCTCATGCTTATGTATATAAATAAAATTCTAGGGGTCCGCTGTCTCTAACTTCGTTTGATTTGCCAATTTTTCAGATATTTATCCGATTTAGGTCAACTCAAGACCGTACCAGTGGTTTTTAGCTTTCGTGTCTGTTTTTCCGTCTGTTCCACCATCACGGGGAAACGGCTGGATAGATCCCGACCACAATTCACGTATAGAGTGTACTGATCCAGGGGAAGGTTTAGATATGCATATGGTTTAAAATCACTGAATAGAATGGAGGTTTATAGGGAAAAAACAACAGTTTCCTTCCATTTTCTCTTATACTATTGATTTTCTGTATAATCCGTGGACTACATGCGAAACATCCGTTATACGTTACGTCCCTTTGTTATATACATTATTTCGCTTGGTCACCGCACACTCTTTCCTTTGAGTGAGTATTCCAGGCTGTTCAAATGTATTACTATTAGTCCCCGAAAAATATCGAAATATGGAGGCAATTTCCTCTACGGTTCAGACCTTCGTTTCGCGGTAACTGCTTTCTAAACCATTTCACAAAGCAGATTAGACAATCCCTGTTCAATTTGGAGAGATCTTCAACTTTGGCTATGCCTTATTGTCGTATCTGGATTCTTTATATTTAGGATAGCGCAGCATGTCTCGGTTACAGTCAGATCTCTCAAACTCGAGTGGGACTGTCGTTAGGAAAACTACCCATCTCTATTGCGAATGGCAGCTGGTGAGTGAGCCTGTCGTTATTGTAGAAACTCCCGAACTCGATTGTGAATGACAGCAGAGAATGTGACCTCCCAACTTGCACCTTACCTGGGAAACAACGTATGGGGTCCTGCCCATTTTGTTTCTCGGATATCGCTATGCGACGTGCAATTTAATTTAATCTTACTCACTGCGTGTGCAGTAACTTACGTAGAACTCCGTATACAAGGTATAATATCGTAGCGAAACATGGGTATATTTGCTAGTAAGAAATAATGTCTGGTGGCGGAATTTAGTCCCGCTGAAGTTATCGTCTTATCAGAATAGAGAATAAAATCACCGACTCAGCCGGAAATTACAAGATCTAGAATTTTTAAATCAGCCTGGATTTCACACACACACACACCCAGTAATAATCATAATTTGGTGGATCCAACCCACCTTTCTACTGAATACTCTACATAGGTATCCTATAAGGAAAAGTTATCTGGTGCCGGAATTTTGTCCCGCAGGATTTCGCGTCTTATCTGAATTACTCAGTAAAGAGTAAAATCCCCGACCCAGCCTGGAATTACAACATCTAGAATATTTAAATCAGAAGACGAAATAAAGTGTTCCCTGTATAAGACATCACGGCTGATAAATGTCGCTTGGAGTAGAATATCTTGTAGAATTGTGTTGGGAAAGCGAAGTTAGGTTGTGCTCTAAAGTAGAGCAGTATTCAAGCAGTAGAGTAATAGCTGAGTAAGTAGAGCGTCGATTACACACTGCTTTTATCAGTTCTCAGTCAGGAAAGTGTGATTAGTTGGAAACCAATCATAAATTTTCTTCATGTCTTCTTAAAAACTGGTCTGGTGAAGAGTTCTGAGAACTTGCTAGGCGGTGCTAGCCTTGAAAATGTTAACTGTTCATATCTGTCGCATGCTAGGCTCCTGACCAATAAGAGAAAAGGAACGACTCCAAGGTTATCTGATCCTGGCCTTCACCACGGCTCTTATAAATGACCCACTGACCGAATTTAATTAGGCTCTTGCGGTAATCTCAATTTAACTCCAATTATGCCAATTATACGGGTAAAGTATGCTGTAGATGAAAGATTTCTTTAAACAGTATATACTATGTAAATGAAACAGAAGTATTTATATTGATGTGTTATTGAATTAGTAAAAATGGTTTGTAGAAGTCCTATTTCTAGTGTGAACATCTCATTTTCAGTATAAATTGTTGTGTAGAACTTTAAAGTGGAACTATCTGCAGATTTGTACAATGCTTATCCAGTGTCATTTGACATTATTAACAGTTAAGTTTTCTCAATCGCCCAGCTATATTTTAACTGTTACTTTTAATACTATAATTGGTTTTAGGGTAAAATAATTATAATAATTAAATTTTCTATTTATTAGTTGATCATTCACCAAAATGCCATTGAAATGTGTTAGATCCAACCCAATCTCTTCCCTTTTGATATCAATTGAGCCATGTGCGTTTCTTTATGCCCAGGTACCTTTGATCCATGATTCCCTTTTACAGCATATACCCTGCAATTTACTGGTGTTTTCTTACACTTTTCTAAGTATTAGATTCAAAATAATCAAAGGGATTATTCTGGACGATGGTTTAACTTCAAACAAGTGAACGCTTCATTTCTTAATATACCGGACGAGTTGCCCGTGCGGTTAGGGCGCGCGGCTGTGAGCTTGCATCCAAGAGATAGTGGGTTCGAATCCCACTGGCGGCATCCCTGGAGATGGTTCTCCGTGGTTTCCCATGTTCACACCAGGCTGTACCTTAATTATGGCCACGGCCGCTTCCTTCCAACTCCTAGGCCTTTCTTATCCCATCGTCACCGTAAGACCTATCTGTGTCGGTGCGACGTAAAGGCACTAGCATTAATACAGATAAGTCTGTGTTGATATTGGACAGTCAGAGTTCATAGAACTATTGTGATAAACCTCTGTCTTGATGGGTGTCTCTTTTTCTATATCCCTCAGTGCGAAGATTTGTTTGTTGTATCGTGTTGTACTGAATGTTCACAGTGTCAGCAAATGTTAGTTGAAATGAATAATTTTTCAGAGTTTTGCACCAACTGAAATTTTGTTACGGTCAACTTGTGTTAGCTTGATCACCTCAATAATCGTGTCTGGCGGTTTTACTGAGTAGGGTGCTTGTGTGGGGTACTTCCGCAGTGCTGCAAGAATATAAGCATAAACTTGAAAGCAATGCCAATATGCTTGATAGATCTCTTAAAGGGATACTGAATGAATGGCATATGGAGAAGCCGCGAAGAAGTAAGGGCTACCTCGATCCTAGAACGAAAGAGCATCAAGGAAGGAAAGCATGCTCTGCATGGAATTGTTGCTTTCCTTGCTTTTGAAATGGCTTTCGACCGCGTTTCACACTGTGTGATCTGGTCTTCACTCGTGACCTTGGTGTACCAGAAGTGCTTCTTATTTGGATCAAGATGCTATACATGGACAACAGAAGTTTTGTTCATTACGCTCTAAGCATCTCAGAGAGCTTCTCAGTGAAACTAGGTGTACACCAAGGCTCCGCTCTGCCCCCATTATCCTTTGTCCTCAGCATGAACACATTCACATGAGACCTGCAAAGGAGTGTTCCTAGGACTCTCTTGTATGCAGATGATGTTGCACTTGCTGATAGACCCAGAACAGGACTGCTTCTTCGAGGTAAAAATTGGAAGATCTCTTTCTGACAGTACAACCTTAGAATGAAAATAAAGAAGAGTGAATACCTGTACTCATCCAAACCATCTAATGGCTTCATCCAAGTTGATTCAGGTATCTAGGGTCTCGCCTACAGACTGATATTGGAGTAGTTTTTGAAGTGTGAATTTTGATAAAGGCAGCATGGATGAGATGAAGGGAAGTGACAGGCATACTGAAGGATGCCATTACTCCTGAGGTCCAGGATATACTGCATGATAGTATGTCCTGTTGTGTGTACAGACTGAGAAAGGGATGGAGTACCAATTATGCAATATGGAAAAGTTTGAACTCCATTAATTGATGGGTATCGCAGTCCTGCATCATGTATAAAAGACGCCATTCACCAGCAGTTGGACCCCCATCACTCGTGAGGTGTAGGACGTGTCACCAATGGTATGGTCATGCACTTTTGCAGTTAACCATTTCACTTAATCCTTTGAAATTAATTTGCAATGTCCACATGAACCTACGATAAAATAAAATAAAATAAAGACATTGAAAATAAGATAAATTTAAAACTAGGAATGCTGATGTGATTGATAAAATTTGTGGTAATATACTAAAGTCAGTTGGTTGAGATGTAGAACCAAATCTGTTGTTCTTAACTGATTAGTGTATGTATTGATAAGTGTAGTGTATATATTGAATAGCTATACTAAATGAATGAAGAATTGCTGTAGTAGCACCCTGTGTGATAAACATAATGCCAGTAATTACACACTTCATCTTGGCTGATGTTACATGGAAGGTGTTGAAATGCATTCTTTCTGATTATATTGTACACATTTACAAAATTACTAACTGGTTTAGGAAACATTCTTCCACTGAAGATCCCAGCAAGATATAGCAGATATTTTAGATTCTGTGTGATAATGGACATATCTAAGGCTTTTGATAGGATAGATCTTGGAAGCCTGCTGACAAAAAAATGTGCAATTGGGCTAGGTAAAATAGTGACTAAATGAGTGGCTATATTTCTATATATAAAATAAGAGTTTTGTCTGTACATTGCTCAGAATTTGAAAATAATGGTATTTCTGTATCGGGCATGTCCATAGTAACAAAAAAATGCACTTTTTACTTTTCCGTAATGTCTGTCTGTCTGTCTGTCTGTCTGTCTGTCTGTCTGTCTGTCTGTCTGTCTGTCTGTCTGTCTGTCTGTCTGTCTGTCTGTCTGTCTGTATGTATGTATGTATGTATGTATGTATGTATGTATGTACACGCATCACGAGAAAACGGTTGCAGAGAATTTAATGAAAATCGGTATGTGAAGTCGGGGAATGAGCCTCTACAATCTAGGCTATAAATCATTTTACTCACGCTGAGTGAAATGGTAGTTTAGGGGAAGGCCTAAAATTGGATTCTCAACTATTTATGTTATTAGTGGTCGTATTTTAAAGAAAATGGGTATGCAAAGTTGGGGAATAAGTTGCTACAATCTAGGCTATCAATAATTGTATTCACGCTGAGAAAAATGGTAGTTTAGGGGAAGGCCTAAAATTTACTTCTCAAATATTGTTATTAGTAGTCCTATCTTGATGAAAATCGGTATGCAAAGTCAGGAAATAAGTCGCTATAGTCTAGGCTGTAAATTATTTTATTCACGCTGAGTGAAATGGTAGTTTAGGGGAAGGCCTAAAATGTAATTCTCAAATATTTCTTATTAGAGGTGTAATCGCTGAATGCTACATAATGAAGGTTATATAGTATTAAATTTCCTATTATTCATGTCTTATACATTGTTACCGTACTGGCTATGATCACAGAGATATTCATGAATTTGGATTTTTGTTACTAAGTCCATATCCGCGCCGAGTAACGAGAAAATGGGTAAACAGTATTTAATGAAAATCGGTATGTAAAGTCGGAGAATAAGAAACTACAGTTTATGGTATACAATATTTTACAAATCACAGAGTCGAAAGAAAACTAAATGTGAAGGCCTACAATATAGAAAGTTCATAACATTGATCAACAATAACATTACATTGACCATTGTTTGTCGTGATGTGCTTTGTGTCTTCACTTGCCCGTCATCTCCGGTAGATAGGATTACTGCTGCGTACAGAGTATTTTTTAATTTGATTTACGTTGCACCGACATAGATAGGTTTCATGGCGACGATGGGATAGGAAAGGGTTGGGAGTGCCTTAGGCCTCAGCATTTGACTGGTGTGAAAGTGGGAAACCACGGAATACCATCTTCAGCGCTGCCAGCAATGGGGTTCGAATCCACTACCTCTCGGATGCAAGCTCACAGCTGCGCACCGCTAACCACACGGTCAACACGCCCAGTTGTACAGAGTGTAACAGCCTGTCTGAATATTGATGGGAAGTAGCCGGGGAGTTAGATAACTTTCTTCTTTAGCATGCTATTCCCCTGGTTTATAAATTTTCTGATACTACTGGTACGTAACTTACTGGATCATCATAGCGTTCGGGCTATTCAATCCCTACTGTGAGGCACTGATTGGAATGAACAGTGTGCATATTTAGCGGAATAATGGCAGATGAGTGTTCATGGCAATCTGCGTCCTGGTCATCCCAGCTCTGGAACTTTGGACTATTAGACTGGCACCGCAATCTAACCGCAGCACTGTTCGTTAAAAGTTATAAAACGTGCGGCTTTCCACTTGATCGAGTATTTTATATGATAGCATTGCTTTTAATCGCTACATTCATACTTACGTTTTTGTAATGACCTATGTTGATTTCAGGTTAGGAAAACCACAAAGTCAGTCTTTCTGGGAATCCCGTAGCGAAGCACGGGTACATCAGCTAGTATTTCTATAAAATAGGACTCAGAGCATTAGAGTATGTGAATCCTTTTTTGATCTTGTAATGGTTATGATATTGGGTCCCAGATGGCAGTATAGTGAGACCTTTATTTTCTTATATAAACAACATGAATAATGAATTTTGTGGTAGATGAGTTTCAGGATTGTGAGCGACTGCAAAATACCTTGACGATATTGTGAGGTGGACATCAGGCAATGGCATGATGGTAAACAGGGTGAAAAGTCAGGTTGTGTGTTTCACAAATAAATTTAATTATTCTGCTGAAGGTGTGAAGGTTTCTCATGGCGATCTCCGTAAGGATCTAGGTATTCATGATAAGGATATACCTTAATTGTGGTAATCAGATAAACAGGATTATAATGAACTTTACAGATATTTTAATATGATTATGAGATTAGTTAGAGGTTGTAAAGGAGAAGGCATATAAATCTCCAGGGAACCCTCAATTAGAGTATGGGACCATCACCAGGATTACTTGATTAGAGAACAGGAAATAATCTACAGATACAGCTCAATTTCTTGTGGGTGATTTCTGACAAAAGAATAGTTTTGCAAAGTTTCGGCTGGGAAGACTTGGAGAAAGGAGACATGCTGTTCGACTAAGCAGTATATTCTGAAATGACGTCGGAGGGATGGCTTGGAATGACTTTAGTTGATGAATAAATTTAAGTAATCTTCTTTATATCTAGGAAAGGTCACAACATGAAGATAAATTGGAATTAAAGGGGACAAATTTTGTCTAATGTTCCCTTACAGGAAGAGGATTTAGTGATCGAAATAATTTACCAAGTGAGTTGTTTCATTAATTTCCACAATCTTTTTCTACATAAACAACTGATAAACAATCTGCCACCTGCTGATCAGTGGTGTGGTTGATGCATTTTGTGGTTGATTGATTGAGACTCTTTTTGGTCTAAATGTGATGTACAGGGAAGAATGATAGATATTTCTGTAGTTATGATATAATTATTGTCCAATTTTTGGTAAAGTGGTAGGAAAAATGTGGTATTATTTGATATTACAGTAAAGTGCTTTGGGAAAGAAAGTATATAGGAACATGGAAAGTAACAAAGAGATGACAATTGATGTTATGTATAGAAAGATGAGAACAGGGGAATGTGAATTAAAGAGGATAAAGAAAATAGCTAGTCATTGTGGAAACAGGGATGAACAGATAGAAAAAGAGAAGCAAGGAATGATATAGGGTAAGGATTTGGAGATAGTTTTTATCCTTTCATGTTCCTCCTTTTCTATCAATACCTTGTCTACAGCTATCCTATTGTATGTGCTTTTTCATGTTCTTATCTCTCTTATCACTCTCCAAAAAATGGTGACAAAAGGGGCTCTGGTTAAGACGCAGCAGGTCGTAATGCTTGTTAGGTTCCAAGAAGGGTAAAAGAAGAATATAAATAAATCCAATGTAAATTTTAATATTGTAGCACTTGTGTAGTATTATTTAAAGTCATTCCACATACTGTATATGAGATGATTATGTTTGTAAGTACAGAAGATGTCATGAGTAGAATTTTGTAAACAGTTTAAATTTATTAAGGATGACCTGTGTTATTAATTAAAAATTGTTAGTGTAAATTGTATAACACTGTATTGTAGGAAAATGTCTTCTTATCTTGTCAATTTAAAATGTAGTGCTTGATAATAATGTATTTTTGTGTATCATTTGCCACCGAGGTAGACACTTGTTTTGTAAATAAAGTGATTTTGATTTGATTCGATTTGATTTGCATGTTACTTTCCATTGTTAAATGTTTACATTTATAAATTGGGAGATAAATTAATTATACTCTTATTGTGCCCATATGATATTTATTTTCTCAACTGTTTCTTGTTTAGGGCTATTTACTCGTATTTATTCCTTTACTACTTTATTCTACTTTTCTTATTTCTTGCTTATAGCCTTCTGAAAACATTAAGAAGGAAATATTCATAGATCAACATACAGATGATCAGCTGCTGGCGTACATCAAAGAAGAAACAAAGTACGTACATCACAAAGCCTGTACAATGTGGAATATGATGTTCCTATATACAGTTGTGTTTTGTAGTTCATCTCTGAAAGTGAACAATTTTAACAGTTTAATCATTTCCCTACAAGGTTACATTTAAACACTAATATCTTAAAAGTATATTGGTTAAAATTATCTAAAAAGTTCAGGAACTTTAAGATCAAATTTATTGTTCCTTCATGTAGTTTTATTGAATATATATCTACAAAAAATCTCTGGTAGAACTGGATATTTCTGAAGTGTATTTGTTTACAGTATTTTAAGCAATCTTGAAAAATGCATTCTTTCTTTCTTTCACTGTCACTGCATCATTTGTTCATCACATTTTTATCATCTGAAATGCCATCTGCAACTATTGCCCCCAGATATTCTCAGCAATTTCGTGTGTTTGTACCAACAGTGATGCACAGAAAAAGGCATGTTTGTAGATTATAAACTAAATCTACAACTTGAAAATTATTTTTATATGCATTGTAGACAATGTAATAATTTCAGACTTATATAATTTAGCTTCATTGATCAATATATTGATGGCTCAGCTTAATAGTTTTATAACTCATATACTGTTTTTAAAATCATGTATTTGAGATTCATTTTTTATGATCATTCCAGTTCTACTTTGTGTTAAGTCAATTTTTTCTATTTGTGAATGCCAAAGCAGATAATGTGTAGTAGAAATAAAATGTTCAGACCAGTAGTGCTACATCTTAGATATCTTAGTTTTCAAATAAAACTTCCACATTGTTCTAAGCATATAAATATATCATGGTATGATGGTGTTGTGGTCACATTTGCTGATTGTCGCCATTTCCCACTTTTCATTTTAGTGCTTATTGTCAGTCAAGTGCTTGTACTTTGTTGTTTGCAAACACATTTACACAATTATAAACTAATCAAATGGCAGCTACAAGAGAAGTTTAACATTTGTGCAGGTTGCTTAAAGAATTTCGAGAATTCTTCAACTGAATTTATTATCCCATAGAGGTAGGTAAATATTGATGTAATCATAGAATATTATTGCAAATTTGTTATTTTTATTAGTGATGTAACAGAGTAACACAAGTATGTATCCTTTTTTCAAACTTTTAAAGCAGTAGTGTTTTTGTATTAATTGCTAATTAAATGTTTGCTGTCACACTTTTCTTGGTTTCTGTGTGGAATGATCTTTGAATGTCCCTGGCAACTGATTGTATAAGCTCGGCTTTGTGCTCTTAGCCGTGCCCTTGTATCAGGAGGTTCTGCAATGGCTAGTCATAGCCCAAGGTTTGACTTCAAACCAGATTATTGAAGGAAATTCTGAATTCTGAAAGGTTTATTTGATTTTGTGGGTGGTTAGAGTCTTCTCATCTGTTATGTAACCCTTTGACTTGTTGCTAGTGTACATTCACCACTAGTGGAAAGAAATATTAACTTCAGTCCTCAGAATTGCCCACTAACAGCTTACACTCTCTCATTAGTCAGAGTAGTACCATGCACACAATAGAAAATGCCCAAATACGTCAATTCTTCGAGGTTCAAATTCTGCTGTTCCTTTGTAATTCTTGTGTAACAGGACACAGTAGGCTATGATATAGATCAATCTTGTTATAGGACCAGCAATAAAAATGTTGCTTTGAATACTTTTCACACACAAAATCCATGTTACTCTTTTTGGATGGAGTTTAATTTAGCTTTGTTCTCCCTAAACGTATCTTGTTCAGAGGCACTCTCGAGCCAGTGAAGCGACAAGCCTTTTGTGTGTAATTTTTTTCTTGGTCCGCTGTATGTCATAGGTTTTAGGTGCTTCTTGAGGATTCAGTTGTCCGGATCTTACTGTATCTACTGCTTTCCACTTTTTTTAATATGTCACCTCTGGCGCTGTGTTATCCCGACTATCATTTTAGCAGTCTACAAATATCTTGCAGCAACTTAAATGACTTCTTTCAAAATGTCTGTGAGATTTGCCGTGCCAATTTGGTACTGAATTACATAAGAACAGGTTTTAAGATTCATAAAATTTCCTAATTGCTGACTTGTGGAAAGACACATATTCCCGAGCTTAAAATTTAGTAATGAGATTACCTTCCACTTATGGAAATAGACATAGTGCTGAGCTAAACAATTAGTTGTGAGCTTAACTTCCATTTGTGTAGACACACGTTGTCCTGAGCTAACCAGTTAGTGCTGAAGTTACTTTCCATTTGTGGGGAGACACATGCTCCTGAACTAACCACTAAGTGCTGCGTTTTCCTTCCACTTGTAGAGTGTTGAGTGCCGCATGGCCCAGAGCTACCACTTTGTGCCACTCCGCCATAGTCTTCATATATAGAGACTTGATCAGGGTGAAAATAAATTGATTGATCTGATCATCTGCTATCTATAATGGATGTAAACAGAAATATGATTTGTGAAATTCCACTCAGCCTAGAATACACTGACCTGTTGGTACTCATATATTTTCACTGTATATTCAAACTGTCAATCCAGATTAACACAGATAATCACAGATAATCCTGAAATTTTTCATTTGTTGAGTTATATATTTCTCTATATAATACGTTTAATGCGGTCAATTAAACATGAAATCCAGAAGCGTTCTGTCATTCACACATTATTTTGTGAAAATGGATCATTTATATATATTGGACATAGGCTTTTGGGAAGAGAATTCGAACATATAAAGTTGAATGCTAGGATGTGTAAAATATCCATTTTATATCTTTTTTACAGTAGAATATTCATCAATCTGATTCATGTTATTCTGCTTTTTTAGTGTTATTCCTGCCTGGTGGCAGTGTCCGGTGTTGTGGTACATTGTCTCCAGTTAGGTTGGTCTCTGGCCATGCCTCTAAGTAGTCTCACAGCTTTTTGGGTCGTTTTGCACTGTATCTGTCCTTTGCTGTATTGTTCGTCCCTTGCGCCTCTTTCCACTGACTTCCTGTGCATATGCAAACTTTCACAATATATCGTCCTCTGCATGCAAGACTTGGCCAAACCAGCACACATGGCTTTCCGTAATTTTTGTCTGGATCGCTGCAGCGCCTAAACATTTCCTAATAACATCATTTGAAATGTGATTCAGTCTAGTTGTGCTAGCCTTCCACCTAAGCATCTTCGTATCCATGACGCTTAGTTGGCGTTTTACCTCCTCTGTAGCTGGTCAGCATTCTTTGTGGTAGAAAACAACAGGATGGATAATAGTTCGGTAGATCTTAGATTTGAGGTGGTTCTTCATCCGACAGTTGCAATGGCGCTCCTTGTCATTTTCCTCTTCAGCCAGGTTTTGTATATCCTTAAGATGACTTCTTCAGTAAGTCGGTCATCACTAGGGATTGTGGAACTAAGATACTTAAAATTCTCAACTCATGCTCGATCTTCACCATCAATATGCATGGTTCCAACTTCTCAACCATGTAAAGTCATGCATTCTGTCTTCTTTTCGTTGAGGTCCGGGGTGTGTTGCGCTAGTCGATTGTTCCAATTTTCTGTTTGGCGCTGCAGATGAAGCTTATTCTCTGCAGCCAAAATGACATCATTTGCATAAGGAAGTGTCCACGGTATTGGCTTGTGGAGGTCTGTTGTAATGGTGTCCGTCACAAGAATGAACAGCAGTGGTGATGAGGCGGGGCCTTGGTGGACTCCTATTGTTATGTGGAAGTCATCAGGCGCTCTTGCCGCAGCTTTAACATGACTCCTTAGTTCTACGTAGAGCAATTTTACCCTCTCAGCAAGTTGCTCTGGAATGCCATGTTCTTGTAGGTCTGACCAGATAAGGTCATATGGTACGCGATAGAAGGCTTTCTCAAGGTCCAGAAAGTCAAGATGAATCCTCTTATTCTTTTCACAGTGTCCCACAACTAACAGCCGTGCAGCGAGGTTTGCTCCTGTTGTGCCACAATTTTACACATATCCAGCTTGGCTTGTTGTATGTTTGGCTAAATCGCTAATCCTATTGTGGATGTTTTGTTCGTATCATTTCATACCTCAGAATTCTAATTGGGCGGTGATTATAAAAATCGGCAGGGCTACCCTTCTTTTTGAATGGATATCCTCGCCTTCTTTGCGATCTGCTTGAAAAAGCTTGTTTTAGCCACAACTCCTGCTTTCTACCGTTGAGCAAAACAAAACTTTGCTGGAAATCATCGGGACTGTTGGCTTTCCCTTTCTTTATTTCCTTCAGCAGAGCCTGGATTTCAGTGACGTCAATTTCCTCCATCCGACCTTCAAGAACGGAGGTAAAATGAAATGGCGTATGGCTTTAAGTGCCGGAAGTGTACAAGGACAAGTTCGGCTCACCGGAGGCAAGACTTTTTATTTGACGCCAGTAGGCGACCTGCGCGTCGTGATGAGGATGAAATGATGATGAAGACAACACGTACACCCAGCCCCCATGCCAGCGAAATTACCAATTACGGTAAAATTCCCGACCCTGCCGGGAATCGAACCCGGTACCCCTGTGACCAAAGGCCAGCACGCTAACCATTTAGCCGTGGAGTCGGGTGACAATGGAGGTGATTGGGATTGGTAGATACGGAAATTCCAAGATGGGAATTTTGTCAAAGCAGTATCGCCAGCGCTCTCGCGCTTCCCGCCAGTCGTCTGTTTCTCCATTGATGCCGTAAAAACGTTGCCTCCATTCGACTACCCGTTACATATCCTGCTCGTATTCGCGCAGGTCAAGTTTCACATACAGACCTGCATAGCTGTGACCTCCTTCACTTTACTACTGGCTGCTTTGTACGCATTCCAATGTTCAAAACATTTTGTGAAACAGCTGTTCCTGTAATCTTACTGCATCCTTAACATCGTCACTCCGAAGCCACATCTCCTTGTTAATCCTTCGTCGCCGTCGCCCTCATTTAGTTGTTCCAAGAACAGGGCATGCGACGTCCAGCTCAGTTCAACTATGGTGATTGGTGGCAACAACTTCGGCCTCTTTCTTCAAGTGCACCATTTGATCCATTTTGGTCCATTTCCTGCCAAGTATTGGGCTCTTGGTGACTTTAATCGTAGCTTACAGATGACTGGTCGATGGTCAGTTTGTACATAATAGGAAATTCTTTGGCTGTCGTCATCGTTCTTCTATCCAATCCATGACCGCAATGGGTTGTGTGGTCTTCTTTCCTCCGTCCGAAGTCCATTCAGGTCGGTCTTCTTGCCAAGCAGTGCCCAGGAGGCATCTTTGTTTCCCATGCCCAGGCCAGTTTGTGGAGCGTTGCACTGAAAAAAGGGATTTTCCTCTATCACCAATGTAGACAAGTTACATCAAATGGTTGTCATAGATTTGCTGCTCGGAAACTCAACAGACAAAATTTTGCTGATATAACAATGCCAACACAAATAGTTCTTCATCGGTTTCTGTTGTACATCAGTTAGTAACCGCACCCGAATACGGTTGACTACTCTGCACTCCATTTCTTCCTGCACCTCACATATGCCTATATGCCTTCTCTCAAGTGCTATGTCTGTTTCGCAACTTCGTCCAGACGTAGTTCAGTGATGCGGTACAGAATGGAGGTACTGGCTTGCTTATCCGTCAGAGCCCGTGCGTCAGTAACCCTTGCATATACTGTTCATACTGACTGGGCCCTGTCAACGCGCGTACCTTCAACAGGATGCCGTAACGTTGGTTCCAATTCCATGACACATGTTTGCATAAGGATGGGACGGTGTTCCTTTACGGCCGGCCTGGTTGAAGAGTTTTAGGTCTCGTGACAGCAGGTAGTTACGATGCTCCGGACATGGAGAACAGACAATTTTGTAGCCGCTCATCTGTGGAAGGAATGCTACGCTCTTTTCTGCATTACATTCCAGAAAGGTAGAGTATCTCTTCTGCCAACTGTTCCGTAGCGAACGTCTCCATCTCCGCCAAAGTTGCCATTAAAAACTTTATGCGTGTTTGGTCCGCAAGAGCTATTATATTCTGCTCAAGTCTGCCGGGAGGCTGGTGGAGAACCCGCATCCATCACCTGGGACGCGCCATGCATTACGGCATTGTAACTGGTTCTTGGAGAATATTCATCAATACAAAACGAAACACCATTTCACTAGAAAACTAATTGAGAACCTGATAAAGCACTTGTCACAGAAATCACGTAATATCGTAAAGAAGAATTGCCACAGTCTATTGCACCTTTTGCTTGGTATGATATGCCAAGAAACTTATGGCATACAAGCCACTGTACTGTTTTATACCACCTGTTGTCTTGTGTGGCAGTATCAGTTTCTTGTGTAGTGAACAAGTGGTCTAGCCTGTCGTATCTGGAATCAGTGTTCCCAATTTTAATTGTCCACTTATTTTCTGCTGAGAGTGCAGTACCAACTAGTTGTCGAGCCATCCACTACCTTCATTGCGAGGAAGTCATGCATTCCACCGGGCCATGTGAATTCACCGCATACAGCATCAATTGGAAATTACAACTTCATATTATGATGTATTCTATCCTACTTGATCGACTTCTCCCATGCTCCTGTTGCAAGCAAATTGCACCTTTAACCAAGAAATTTGTATTTCTCGCTCTTCTTTCGTAGTACCTAGAACCACCCTGCGGTGGGGAGACAGGCACGAACTTGGATGCTATCCAACGATGTTATTTCCCTAAACATTATCACTTGGTCGTTGAAGTTATTGAAATTCCTTCCTTTATATAGCAGCTATATCCGCTACGGTGCGTTTGAATGTCCTGTCATCTTGAATTTTGGCTCAAGCCTTGATTTTTATGCTCCTTTTAGCTGTAGTTTTAAAGAAACACTTCATTTGGGTTCAAATATTTCAGGATATCAAAACATGGTAATAAAACACTACAACCAAGCTATATTCATTCTGCCATCATAATATCTACGACATCAGTATTTGGAGATGAATTGAATGCGTCTGGGTTCGGAAAAGTACCGTCAATTGTATGGTTTCAGCTTCTCGAGGATTTCATCATGATTAGTGGTTTCCATGTTGCGTACGTCTTCTGTTAAAGACAGCAATTAAGACGTAGACTGATGTAATACATGGTGCTAAGGATGAACTTCCTTGTATAAACCTACCGTCCTTTACGTAGGTCGGCTCTGTTTGATTGCACATCAAAGCTACGTAATTATAAATAAGCAAAGTGGGACATAATAGAATGCTACACTGATATTACAACAATGTACAAATACAATACATAAGTTTGCGTGACAGTAAATAATATTTATGAACGACCTCACATGTTTCAGCAGATTTCACTGACAGTCGGCAAACAATGTTCACGACTTTATTAATATCTACTGCACTGAAATTCTCTCAAACAACCTCAACAACATGGGCTTTTACAAAAAATATTACTCACCTGCTAGAAACTGCAGAGAGGTTGAACAAGATCACATCTCCAAATAGTATGCCGTCCTTTACGTAGGAGAACAGACATATACGCATTTCAATAGATAAATGTTTGTCGGATTATAGAGCTTGTATTTCACATTTTAGGTTGGACCTCTTCTTATCATGCATTATTTGAATGAAGTTGTTTGTGAGGTCTAACGTCCTAAATCTTGCACGTGATATCGTGATTAGACACATCCTCGTAACAAGCGAGAGCTTTTCAAATTTTCGACTATACTCTGAAATTAACCTCGGATGATGCTTTCTCTCAGGAATGTAATGTTCATGAACAATGAGATCAGTGAGTGGAATGAACATCATCATCTCCTTGTTTGTGAAAGTTGTAGTCTAGTTGAGTGTTGAACTATTGGTCACATTTTTTTAATTTGTCTCTGTAGATCGAGACCAGACGTGAGCTACGTGGATCATCGACCTTCAGATGGTGGAGCACCTTGTTTCAGGTGCAATGTTTGTGGCAAATTCTTCAGACAAAAGGGCACACTTGAAGATCACTTGCTGACGCACACAGGCCAGATGCCACGCTGCAATGTTTGTGGCAAATCCTTCAGCCATAAAAGCAGTCTTACAGTTCATATGCGTAGTCACACAGGCGTGAAGCCATACTGTTGCAGTATCTGTGGTAAATCCTTCAGCCTTAAAGTCAATCTTGTAGTTCACATCCGTACTCATACCGGCGAGAAGCCGTACTGTTGTAACATATGTAAGAAATCTTTCGGCCATCAAAGCAGTCTACGAATTCACATGCGTACTCATACAGGTGAGAAGTCATACTGTTGCAATGTCTGTGGCAAAATCTTCAGGCAAAAACGCACACTCGCAGATCACTTGCTGTCTCATTCAGGCCAGATGCCTTTCTGCAATGTTTGTGGCAAATCCTTCAGCCATAAAAGCAGTCTTACAGTTCATATGCGTACTCATACAGGCGTGATGCCGTACTGTTGTAAAGTCTGTGGGAAATTCTTCAGGCATAAAGGCTCTCTTGCTGATCACTTGCTGATTCACACAGGCCAGTTGCCAAAATGCAAAATTTGCGGCAATTCATATAGCCAGGCCATTGGTCTAAGAAATCACATGCGTACCCACAAAGGCGAAAAGCCATATTGCTGTGATATCTGTGGAAAATCCTTCAACCTTAAAGTTAATCTTGTAGTTCACATGTGCACTCATACAGACGAGAAGCCTCACTGTTGTAACATCTGTGGCAAAACCTTCAGCCATAAAAGCAGTCTTAGAGTTCACGTGCTTACTCATACCGCTGCGAAGACATACTGTTGTAACATCTGTGGCAAATTCTTTCGCCATAAAGGCAGTCTTACAGTCCATATGCGTACCCACACAGGCGTGAAGCCATACTGGTGCAATGTCTGTGGCAAATCCTTTAGGCAAAAAGGCACAATTACAGATCACTTGCTTACTCACACAGGCCAGATGCCACACTGTAATGTTTGTGGCAATACCTTCAGCCATAAAAGCAGTCTTAAAGTTCACATGCGAACTCACACAGGCGTAAAGCCATACTGATGCTATCCCTGTGACAAATACTTCAGACAAAAAGGCAGACTTTCAGATCAATTGCTGATACTGATGCAGTATTTGTAGGAAGCTGGTCACCTTTAGAAGTGCACTCTCAAAACAGATGTGAGAAGTCATACTCCTGCAATTTCTGTAGTTAGTCCTTTAGCCAGAAAGGCAAGGAAAGCGGTGTCATACCGCGAGAGGCCATACTGCATCATTGTCTGTACCAAGTTATTCAGCACCATATCCCACATAGTATGTAACGTGCGGTCTTGCACGTGCGACATGCCGCCATACTGCAATATCGGTGGCTAATCCTTCATCCAGAATGGCAACATAACTGGTCACATGTGAACCACACTGGAGAGATGCCGCACTGCTGCGTGTTTGGTGGCAAATCGCTCGCACGCAGTACCACGCTGTCAGTGCGCACGCCCGTCACGTTATTCTGAAGCCGCACGAGATTTAATAATGTTATTTTGCTTTTATGTCCCACTAACTACTACACGAGGGTTCTGAATCCCACAAGACCTCCAATTCTATAGATGTAGCCTGGCTCATTTGATCGCACGCAGCGTAGAAGTAATACGTTCTTCAGCCAGAACAGCACCTCCTCGGCACACCTCACGATGTACACCGGAGAGCGGTCCATCCCTTTGTGCTATTTTCTTTGAGACAGAATCTTCAGGCAGCAAAATGTTCCGTGTGTGAAAGAAGAAAAAGAGATTTCTTGAGTTTTCTCCTGATCAATCTCAGATACTTTATATCCACTTGTTCTCAGCCCAGGATGACCCTTTTTCTGTTTCCAGATATCAGTAGAAGTGTGGTCAGTAACACTCATTGAGGGGCCATTTGGATGCGAGAATAAGAAGTAATCTTGATGAAAACAGAAGGATCATACGACAAAGATGAGTGCAAGTTGTACAAGTCTAGAAGAGCAGAAGAAAGGTATACAAACGTTTTAATAAACAATTCAAGGGAATATATAAGTGCTGAATCAAGTCAGGATAGGATATGCAATTGAAGAAATTGTTGCTGAACACTGAGCACACCTGTGCTCCACCTTGCTGCATGTGACTAGTGTGTTCCATTATTTATAAGTAGACCATTAGCTCAAAACTGTACCTGCGCCATCGGCTCTTGAACGAGAACATTGTGTCTGTCAACCTGTTCTGAATGCAAATCTGAAGTTCAACTTCTGTGCCCGTACCTACTCATGAAGTTCACGTTAGTGGAAGGGAACTTAATTTTCGCGAGATCGTTGTGCCTGGCAACGATTAATTTTGCAGCGATGCCTTAATCAAAAGACAAAACAAGTCCTGGTGCAAAAGACCGGCAGTTCACAACCAACATTCGATGACTGGGTAGCTACTAAGTTTCCCTTAGCTGAGACTGCAGCCTACTCACCGTGTCCGGTTTTGCGAGGCCTAGGGGTGTTTATCCGACACCTTTATTCTTGGAAGTGGCGGGCGTCTACCCCCACCACCAGTCCCATACGTCAACGATAAAAGAACCTATGTGGGACAGAATCCCGACATCTGGGCGAATATAGTGGAGGTTGGGTAGGAAAGCTGCCACAAGTTAACACTTGTACGACAGAGAGGGGACAGAACAGTTCACCACCATCCTTGTTTATACATGTGCAAGTATCTGCACATCTTTGGGCTGTATGTCGACAAAACGTTCTTTCCTTTTTTCAGTCACAAGCTTTGAAGGGATTTAGATCACACAAAATGTTGTGCAGAGTTTCTTACTAGATTTCATACTCCTGTGTGAAGAAGTGATAGAATTACACCGACGGTATCCCCTGCTTGTTGTAAAATGCGTCTAAAAGGGTCCCCGGGACTCTCAAATTGGGAGCATGTGATGGCAGCCATAGGGTCTTGATCTGAGTCCTTGCATTGCTTCATCTCACTTATGCCAGGCTCATCACTTTCATCTACCCTATCCGACCTCCCTTGGTCAATTCTTGTTCTACGATCCCAACATATTAGAGCACTCAAGGCCTAGGAAGTCTCATGTTCATGCCCTTCGTGGCCCTTGTTTCTTATTGGCTGATGTCTTCATTTTTTCAAACATCAGATACCTTCCACTTTTCCCCTCTGGCTATTGTTATGTACAGGATGGTTGCCTAGTTGTACTGCCTCTTAAACAATAATCACCACCACCACCTACTACCAGATGTAAAGATAGATTTCCGGAATTTTTTAACTATTAGTTCTAAGAAACTAGGCTGATGATTAATTACAATAATCCATATCATTGGACGAGCCGACCCTACGTGAGTTCAGGAGTGTCCTTTTCATTGGGACATATGCGACAAGGAAGAAGAAGAATCCCATGAAATTCTGCAAACACCTCTGTTCGAAATTAGCTGACGATGAATCATGAGATATTGATAGGCCGCTAACAAAAAAAAATCTCTAGTTATATAAGCCAGAAGAATCTGGTGTTTCATTTGGTTGGAGGTTAAGCATGTGTATTTACAACTGACTTGACATAGGCAAAGCATGTATGTGTGTGTTTCGAGATGCTATTCCGTTAATTGCTCAGTTGTCGGATGTTGATGATCAAATTATTGGTTCTAACTTGCTTACTGCTTATGCATCACAGGACGCAATGACTGCTGCTAACGAATTATGCTGGTGTTCTAGGGGAGGGGACACGTACTCGGTGTTGTTGTAAATATTAAATCTGAAGAGAGTTCATTAAAATTAAATATGTTTGGTAATGCAACATTATACTTTAAAGTTTGACCCTTTCCTGATTCCTATCCCTTCCTGTCTGACCTGGGTTGCCTGGGAGGTCCAATGGCCATCTTAAGGGTCCCTAAAGTACTCTGATAGCAATAAGGCTGCCGACGAAGCTAGCCGCAATGGCTGCAGACACAGCAAAAGTAAGAAACCACAGACTGACCTTGAGCACTGTGACGTCAGAGATAAGGCACCCGTCTGTATTGGGACCATGACGGGTGCCGCTGTAAGACTTGCCGGCGAGTTTCTCTTATCAGCGCTACTTTGCAGCAGAGTGCATGACCTCAGTTCTTCCATAGAGACATCTATGGAGAAAAGCCCTAATTTCTTGAAATATTTGTTGCAACAAAACAAAACAAAGAAATCCAGTCAGTTTAGGAAACTTTAAAATATCATATTACTCTGTCATTTCAAAGTGACATCTGCTGATCAATGTCCCAATTTACGCATTAGCTGTTTCAAGTTTGGTATGATACATAGCATTCCTCAAGGCGCTTCATTTAAATGCACGGAGATAAGGCTTTCCTCCCGGTACAATAATAATAGTTAAGTTACTTAAATTAAGTTAAATTTTTTGTTAATCAAAGCGTCATAACTCCGTAGGAGACCAGTTATTCACACCAAAACGGGGTAACATAAAGCACAATCGTATGCCTTGGCGTCATTTGAAAGTTCACGTCTGGCCGTGCGAAACAAATGATCCTTTTATTCCTTCTAAGACACGTTTCTTGAAGGTGATTCCATACGTTGGAATAATTTTTAGTAAAAATAAAGGAGTTAATAGACTTACAGTTTTGTAGGTTTATCAGCGAAGCACATGTTCAGAAGGCACGCTACACTTCCACTAGAAGGAAAGAGTCGAGACTCCAAATATTCACCAATAGTAACAAAATAGGAACGAGGACGTCGTCACAAAATTGATAAGGCCGTAAAGGATAGTAAATCTAGCCTGGCTTCATGTCCCGGGCCCAAGGTAGGACGGTGCATCCGGACTTCATGGCTACTCAACTTGAAGTCAATCGCTTTCCCACGCTTACCAGAGTGCGTTCGCCGGGCCGCTAACAGGCCGAGCGCTGATTGGTTGAGACAGTAGAGGGGGAGCCTCCACCAATTACAGTGCTAGGTCATAGAGCGCAGCACAAACCAGACACGGTACCTATATACACACGTAGAGAACATGACTGTAGAAAGGTAGACCACATTAAATAATAAACAGAGAAGTTCATTGGCAAGAAACCTAGAGACACAAATTTCAATGTTCGTAATACGTTGGTCTATACAATCAGATAGAAAGTCCCGATTAATGACATTATTGTGGTCGTTATGTTTCATTTTATATAAAAGGCATTTTGTGTCCCTAACCACAAATTAATGAATGTAAGATCGTCTGTTAATAAACTAAAAAATGTTACGTAATATCAGACGAAGGTTACGATTACACACCTGTTTTAATGACATCCCGTATTAAGGTAATGTGAGTACAACAAATTAACTAAATGAAAAGACAACATATTTCCAATGACCAAATAATACTGCACATATTATTTTTTAAATTATTGCATTTAGTTGAGATTAATTTTCAATCAGTACATGTACACAGAAGGTGTTTATACAAACTGTAACATTAATATATATTCATAAGGTGCACAATAATAACATTTCATTGTTCGTTATACAAATTTGACTCATATTCATTTATAATAAATGAGCCAACATAAAAACAACTTATTTATGGGAATAAGATGCCTACTAAGAGCTGGTTTTATTTTCAAGCAAGTTTATTTTGTCTAAGGCATTCATTTTAATCCATAACTGGAATACACATTCTTTGTCACACATATAAAACATTCAATCTTCTGTATTGATAATTTCACATGTGTGCCATACCATTCTGTACAGAACAGTCTACAGCCTTATCTTATCTTGTGATGAATTTCAGTCATAAGAGGTTAACTGTTAGCACTGTGAAAGAAAGAAAGGCGGAAATCCTTTTTAAATAATGATTCAAAAATAAATGTCTGGATATTTCTACCGTGTTTATTAAGCAATTATCTCCCAATTACCGAGACATGATTTAACCTTTCCTTATAACAGTTATGATTTCATAGTTAGATATTAATTTCTGCAAGAGTTCATGCAGTGGAGAATTCATATACCGGTGTTTAATTACACAATTGCAGCTAAACAAGCAATTATAGCGAGCCATCAATGGTTCCATCCGACCCATCACTGAGTCGTGGTTCGTTAAGAGAGTAATAGGAAGTACATAATGGAATGGTCAACTGCTGCAGAGTAAATACCAAATAAATTGATCAGTGGGTCCTGAGGACACAAGTGTTGCAGTTAACTGTTAACGATGCACATAAACAAAATGGAGTAATTTTTCAAAAGTACAGCAATTTAAATCTCTTCTATACAGGATATAACTAGCAGAAGTGATTCCTCATTACAACACATTTACACTGGAAACAAACAAGTAAAGTAATGAAAATATAGATGTCTAGACAATAAATAACAATATCTCCTAAACTAATGAACACTAGTAATCTTTCACTTTGAAATCTGTTATAGCCTGCATGTAAAATAATCTATTTGTAAAGTGTATAAGAGCACAAGTTCATTGGGCATTGTACTCCTTTCAGTCTCATTTAAAAGAACTGAGCCAACGTAACTAGCAATTTAAAATATTGAAGTACAGTTATCAGATTAGGCTGGGCTAAGTTATTTGGTTAGTTTCAAAGAGTTCGGTAATCAGCATAAGTGAATAAATATCATCCCATAAACAGAAAAAGACAAGAAATATGTAGGACTATATTAAAACTGACATGTATACACCCACTCGGCACAATCAATCAATCAATCAATCCCCTGAGGGTGCCTCTCACTTGCCAAGGCGCGTGTGGAATATTAACTACACATACCCCGGAGGTCTTTATGTAAGATGTAATTAATTTCTTGAAATGTTACTGTTGTGTGCGAGGAACACTGACTATGTGGCAACTGGATTTGCTTTAAAAGCTCACTTGCTGGTGAAAGCTGAACAGGATGTTAGTTTATGTTAAAAATGTATCCTTCCTCTTCCCTTACTGGGGGGTAAGGGGAAAACACTAAGGAGGGGTATAGTGAAGCTGTTACTAGGCAAGATCCGCTTTCTAGCTTGTTGACGGTTATCTCCATCACGAAACGTGAACAGGATGTTTATGGTAGGTAGTAATTTCGAGTGAAGGTGAACCAGTGACAAGTCCAGCCTACTGGTGAGGAGTGAATGTGGTGGCAGGGAGTATTTAAGGAGCAGAGCACAACATGAAAATTATCATCTAATTGGAAGAGAACTTCTCTACTACTACTACTTTTCTTTCCTCTTCAGTAAGAGTAAGTTTATTTAGTTTGTTAATTTTAAATGATATAGCAGCTTCAACAGAATGGATATACTAATGAAATTAAACAAAATTGCAAAGGCACGACAATTTCATAATAGAAAACTAAGCCATTTAAGGTTAAAGCGCTGAGAGCGGTGGAAACACGTTTCGGAAGGAAAATAATCGTTGATATAGAAGGGGAAGATGAGGAGACTGTGTTTTCCTGCCGGCGCAATTCGCAAAACTTTCAGCAGCAGAAATAGAAGAAATAAATTCATTAACAACAACTTGAAACTGATGTACAAAGGCATGGAGAGGGGCTACCACCAAGTGTGCTTCCTACAGTAGAATGTCAACAGTTACGACACTTATTTTAACTAAGTATGCAGAGAGTATTTTTGTTCTTATATGTAACTTTTTTCACCGTATGTGTATAATTGATTTGTTAATTGAAAACAGTATGTGCTGCTTCTTTTCAGGTCCGTGGTGTTGCTAGGATGAAGTGGAGGAAAGTTGAGTTTAAGCCAGGAACTGAACATCTAGCATATCCAAGCATACAGTCGTCGTCTGCAAGTACATCGAGAGGAGGATGTGGTCGCTACTTCACAGCCTGTTGAAGATGAAGCGGGACAACTGAGCGCACAACAACAACAAGAAGTGAGTGCTAATTGTATTGAACTATGGAACAGAGGGTGTGCACTTTTTCATTTTACAGTATATGTGACGAACCTGAGTAAAGCATATGAAAGCCACCAGGAGGTGACAGCTGCTGTAGTGCGATTTCTTTTGAGTGAATTTTCAAGTAATGAACAATTTTTACTATTTGTAGGCTATAATACATTCGAAGAAATTTACAAGATTGAATTCTCCTTTTCTTCACAAGAATCGAATAAAATTTCCTATTACCGGAATACATTGTTAGGGAAGCTTCAGGATGAGTTTCCAAGCGAAGCTGTTCACTGTTCACTCGATGTAGCAGGGAGTGAGCTAGCTCGTTGGTTATACTGGGTGATGACGGACAATACATTCTTGATAAGTCATTGCTACAGCAACTGCTGGACTTCTGTTGAGAACGCAGAAGAATTTAGCACCAAAACGTAATTTTTTTTTAGTCATGGAGTTTCCTTCGAGCAAACGTAGAAAATTAGAAATTAATTTACAGACAGATGAAGATGAGGGAAGAATGCAAGCTCATTTTGATAGAGCGTTTGAACGGATTCGTGAGTTTATGAGGGAGGTAAATGGATCAATACTAATTTCATATCGGTTCGAATCTAGCGAGGAGCGAGAAGAAGCTCAGTTCGAGCTGATTGAAAGTCTTAACGAGCTAGAGGAAATGCGTAATCGGATGTTAGAAATTTATTTTCACGCTCGCACTGTTAATGCGCTAACTTTTCAGATAGAAGATTTGTCTGCTTTCCAGTATAAACAAATCGAGGAAGCTTTTCGGCGCAGAGTGTACACACTAGCGGTGGTAAATGTTAACAATGATTTCTTACTCCCCGAAGAGTTCCTAGATAAATCTTACGTGTGGTGTAATAAATATGTGAAGAAAGCACTTAACACACAAGCATTAAAGGTAAATACCGTTCTCTGCACACAACATGTCCTTCACGATAAAATCTATAACAAATATTTCCATTCAAGGAATGCTGAAATTACCGAAGGTACTAATTTAAGAGAATGGTACAACGAACATGTAACGAAACCGATTCTGAAAAAAAATATCAGAGTTCGAGGCTCGTGATATGGGTTGGTCTCTGCTACGAATTCGCGAATTGCGGATAAACATTAATAAAAATGTAGGTTTTCACGTGAGCAAGTCGCCAACTAGTCTAACGTTGCCTACAGCAATTATAAACAAGAAAGCTGTTATTAACCTGCAGAACACACGGGATGCTTGCTTTGCGTTGAGTGTAGCTACTGGCTAAACATCATGTATATCGCATTTCTTCTCATCCACATTATAATGTAATTCTAAATTTAAAAGACATACCAATCCCGATGGAAATGAGATACATGAGAAAATTTGAAGAACAAAACGAAATCTCCGTGAATGTATTCGGAGCGAAGTATGACGAGAACAACTGGGTATGCACAGGACAGAGAGATGACAAAAAAAAGAGTTTACTCTTGTACCTTTGTACATTTCATATAAAACGTGCGAAAAGAAAGTTGATCTTCTAATGCTTCAGATTGGCGACAGTGAGAAGTATCACTTCTGTTTAATTAGAAATTAATTTAATTAATGCCTTCGGATAGGGAACGGCTAGTGTACTTTTCAGAGTATAAGGTTAAAGAGACAGTGCCTTTTATTGTGTATACTGACACAGAATGCATACTGAAACCTGTGTCTACTTGTTTTCCAAATGATAACACGTCGCATTCAACTCCAATTCACGACTATGTGCCATACAGCGTAGCATATTATTTACACTGTAGTTTTGACAGATTTGTGCTCTTTCAAACTCTATCGAGGTAGTGATTGTGTTAAATGTTTCGTAGATGAGATGTATAACTTAGTGGACACGCTTACGCCCTATTATTTTGAAACGAAACCGATGTTACCATTGACTGTTGAGCAAGAAAGTAAATTTCTCTCGTCTACATTATGTCACATATGTGAGAAGGAAATTGCACATAATGAAATTAAAGTTCGCGATCATTGTCATTTAACGGGTGTTTACAGGGGATCAGCACATCAATCGTGTAACTTACAGTATCGTAAAATTTCTATCTTGCCGGTGGCATTCCATAATTTGACAGCCTATGATGGTCATTTTATAATTAGAGAACTGTATAGGAAGGGAGGGGATGTTGTGACAAATCTCGGAGCGAACATTAAACTATTACCAGTGAACATGGAGCAATACAAAGGATTTTCAAACTTCATACGTTATAACCAAAGACAATGTGTTGAACTAAGATTTATAGACACAACTTCATTCCTTTTTCGCTGGACAAAATGGCAGTATTACTTAGTGGCGAGTCGAAGCTTGTAACGAGACGGTATTTCACCGATGATTTACAATTTAAACTCGCTTCTCGGAAAAGGATATTTCCATGTTACTAGTATGGAGGTGTCAGACGACACTAGTTTACCGCCCAGGAGTTCATTCTTTAGCTCTTTAAAGGGTGAAACTGTTTCCGAAGAAAACTACGCGTTTGTTCACTTTATTTAAAATAAGTTTAACTGTAAATCGTTGGGTGAATATTCTGATCTTTACTTGAAAATCGATACTTTACTCTTGGCCGATGTATTTGAAAACTTTAGATTGAGTGGAAAAGAGACATATGGTATTGATGTCGCTCATTTCTACACGGTACCGTCTATGGCATGGAGTGCTATGAAAAAATAAGAGCTGTCCAGCTAGAATTACTTCAATATGTCGACATGCTGCAGATTTTCGAACGCTCCATAAGCGGTGGTAATGTGCAATGCGTTACACGGCATGCAGTAGCAAATAACAAGTACATGTTAACATACGATGAGTCCAAACCGAAATCATACATAATGTACTTTGACGTGAACAATTTGTACGGATTCAAAATGCAACAGTTTCTTCCAACGGGCGGCTTTCATTGGGTACAGAACGTCGAGAATTTAGACATTATGAATGTAGGAGATGAATCAGATGTTGGGTTTATGGTAGAGGTTGATTTAATCTAACTCCCAGAAATTCATGATAAACATGCCGATTATCCATTGTGCCTTGAAAAATCTACAAAACTAATGTCAACTCTTAACAACAAGGAACGGTATGTTCTTCATTATCGGCTGTTAAAACTGTGTGTAGAATTAGGTATGAAAGTAGCTCGCATTTACAGAGCGATTCAGTTTAATCAGAGCGCATGGTTAAAATGCTACATTGATTTGAACACAGAGAAACGAAAGTTAGCAAAAAATGAGTTCGAGAAAAGTTTCTATAAATTAATGAATAACGCAATTTTTGGTCGTTCATTAATGAACGTAAGGAAGCTGCGCGACGTCAGATGGGTCACACAGTGGGAGGGTCGTTCTGGTGCACGTACGTTGATCTCAAGAGCAAACTTCAAACGTCGTATTATAGTAGACGATCAGTGTATGATTATCGAAATGAAGAAACTTCAAATTCTTCACAATCAACCGGTTTACCTCGGTGCTACAATTTTAGATTTGTCAAAAGTGAAAATGAACGATTTTCACTACAACGTTATTTTGAGAAACACAGATTCAAACTCACAACTACTATACACTGACACCGACAGTTTGATATACAATTTTTCATTTGATATATACGAGTTTGTGAAGGAAAATTCAGTTTTGTTCGACACAGGTAATTATGATGAAAATAATCCTTTCCAAATTGAAAGAAAAAATTCAGGTGAAATAGGTTTGATGAAGGATGAAAACGGTGTAAGTATTGTTGAAGAATTTATAGGTTTGCGACCAAAGATGTATGCTATTAAGTTGTGTGAAAAAGAGAAACCAACATGTAAAGCTAAGAGTGTCAAAATGAATGTTGTTGATCACCTTACAATTGATCAGTATAGACGTTGTCTGCATGAAGGTGAGCGAGTGACTAAACTACAAGTGTGCATTACTTCTACTTCTCATTCTGTGTTCACGGTTCGTCAATACAAACTAGCACTCACAGCTAATGATGACAAAAGGTACATCACAGATAACAAAATTAATACATTACCACTTCGACATTACAGTCTTGCAGAGAAAAGAAATATAACTAATGTATAGCTATCTTGCAAAGTAGGTTTGCTTTTTTGTGAGCACCTCCTCTACTTCCTCATCAGTTTACCCTTCCGTATGTAAAAAATAATGTAATTTACTCTGTAGGTGATTATTAAGTAATAGGAGGAGAAGTTCTTGTTTCTTCTGTGTTTACTTTAATCATTTTATTTTGGAAACTCTTCTGTATTTGGTTAAGAAAAAATTGTGATCTTATATAATTTCAAACTAGATAAACATTTCACTCACTGTTTCTTTTATTCAATGTATTGTAATACTTTCTCTTTTAAAGTGCACTGTATACTAATTTTATTTTAAAAACTTTTGTTTCTTCTGTATTTGATTAAGATAAAAATGTAATCTTATAGAATTTCACTCGCTGTTTCTTTTATTCAATGTATTGTAATGTATTTAGTGCACTGTATACTATTATACTGTAAGTTAACTTTCTATATATATTAAAGTGCATTGTAAACCTTTATTTAATCTTTTATTTCTTTTTCGAAAAAATAAATTCCAAACTAGATGGTCAAAAAGTTGTTAAAAAGTTTTTCTTTCAACTATCCTGCGCTGCCTCTCCTTTTATTCCTTGTACTCTAACTAAATTAGGAGTAGGACAATGAAAAAAGAGAATATATTTCTTTTTACAATCAAATTTTTTGAATGAGAAACTACAGAGTTTTTGTTTTTGATATAAAATTTCGATTGAACCTTTGACTGCCACCGCGAGGAGAGACCTGCAGAGGAGAAAAAAATAAATTACTTAGTAGCAGAATAAAACCGAAAAAGCAAGCAAGGAAAAAAAGGATGCCATTATATCAAGCTCGGACGTTGTCGTTGTTAGCTCCAGAATCCTGACAAGCATGGTGTAAGTTCGCCTTCAGATGATCTGGTAGATACTGCCAGAGCGCACTTAACCCGTAGAGCGTGGCTTGCGGCTCCATACGCGCGACAGTTTTTATTTTTTTCTTATCTTCAATGTTAGGCGCGAGCCTTGAAACATACCTCACATGCTTTGGAAGGTGCTGAAATCTCTACGATTTTTTGAACTACGTAGTGCACCCGTCCACCTCCCGAGTCCCAGACTAGCATTTATCTCAGGGGTGTCGGTCCATTATTTAAGTCATCAAATATAAATATAGAGGCATCAATGAACACGGGAATAAACGGAGCAATTAAATTTAAAATGGGGAAAGCTCGATTGTAAACTTGAATTTAAGGATTCCATGATAGGACTAGGAAGTGACAGTTAACTTTAAAAAGGGTATCATCTAACTACAATAAACAGATTGAGAATAGTTTCCTTTGAAATAATAGCTAGAAGAGCAGTTTATTACGCCATCCGACGTACGAAACTTTGATACATTGGCAATGATATGTAAATTTTCACACACGTTACATAAACAAATCACTCGCTATACCGCAAGTGGTATCAATATGTAGCTGGGTTACTCCTGAAAGAAATTACAAATGGGATATAACTTATGGATCGATTACGTTCGAATCGAACCGTTGTTCAAGGATATAGCTTCCTTCTATCGGGAGCCCGAGCATAACCCATGCTACGGTCGGCTTCTCGATTTAACCAAGATGACGTACCCCGGCTATATACATTTTTCCGTCACCGGTACTCGGACTGGTTAATGTTCTCGTGAATTATGAAAATGTATTTACACGGACAGTTTCTATCTTACGATGTCCAGCTGATGCCATACCACTGAATTAGCATTTATATTTTATTTACACATGATCTGAAATGTTACAAAGTAGCCTAAGTAAACTACTGCCACGGATGAGATAACGAGAAGCGGTGGGAAATACCGTGCCGAAGACCTCCCCTCGACGCAAGCGAAGTAAACAAACACACAAAGTATTACTATAACTTGTCCCGTGCGGAAACCGTACGATAACGAGGTAACAAATGACTATAATATTTATTATTCTTATTATTCAAACTACTCGAATAGAGGGATATTGTCACCAATTATTTAATCCACTATCGTCAGAATATTTATTTATCCACGAAATTATCATCCATGAAATTATTATTATTATTATTATTATTATATTTATTATTATTACTCAACGGTTCCTGACACTGTAACGTTTGATTAATATCGTCATTATTATGCGGGACGCAAACACAAGTGATTACTGTTATTATTATTATTATTATTATTATTATTATTATTATTATTATTATTATTATTATTATTATTATTATTATTATTATTATTATATCCCTCTCGTAGTTATTATTATTATTAATGAATAGGTGACTCAAGATCTTATTATTATTATTAACGTCACTCAAGATTATTATTATTATTATTATTATTATTATTATTATTATTATTATTGAACCGGTCACTTCCGCCAAAAATGCATTAGGATATCGGTCGCGATTACAATTATTCAATGATCAACCAAAAGACGTCATTACTATTATTATTATGACAATTATTATTAATCTGACCGCGATGATTTATCATCGTCCTAACGTTGTTATTATTATCGGTTGCATATTATCATTTAGATTCCCGTTTAACATCTTTATCAACGCTCATTAAATTAAGGCGGTCCAATCCTTTATCTGCAATATTTATTATTATCATCACGCATCATGATTGTCATCACTCGTCATTACAATGATTACACTATACGACCATTTATGTGGAATCTGAACTCTCATTATCCTTAGATCCGTAGTATCTCGACGAATAGCGGTGCAGTCTATTTATTTCGTACATGCTGTCACGGGTTCGAATTCTACCCGCTACGTAACTCAGTATTTCTCTGTGACACTGCCCGTACATTTTACACTCATTTCAATATCCTAAGTGTCTCTCGTACGGAATTTATATCCCTTTCTATCTCAAGATTCCTTGATTCATTTATTTCTCACAGAATTATCAACTGACTTATTTATTCCACTTCTGACATCGTACGACCTTTTATTATCTGACTGCAGATTCTTTAACATTTTTCTATCTCATTTTGATCTACGCCTTAGTTCGTTCTCCACAAATAATCGTAACATTTTGAAATTCTATTTACCAAAATTTGACAATCATGGTTTCGTAACATTAGTCCTACGTGTTCCGGCTACTGAATTGCAAATTTATGACACGACATTTATTCGTAAAAAAATACTGGGCCGTAATTTAAACCACACGTTCATAAACATGTACGGATTATTAGCACCGATATTAAATTTCAATATTATTGATTGATTAAGTTAAATTATCACACACTTTAATCCCGAATTAAAAACGACATCCCGTCATTAAATGATTCCCGATAAACTCAACATCTTATCGCTTGAATTTTATTATTACGCACTGCTCACTAACCTTCCAATATCTCTTGAATTATTATTATTATTATTATTAATATCGCTTCTCACAAATTTAACAACTTCACTTTGAAATTCAGAACACACTGATCAACAACAACACACAGCTGGCATGACAAGGCTGGACTTTCCTTCAACGTCATTACATAACTCGTCAAAATGACTAACAGAAAAGCACAGATCGGGTCTATTAGACTATGATAACAAATTCAAATGTAAAAATATTCATGACTACAAAGAAAATATGAATGCATGCATGACTTAACGTACTACCCTATATCTACAAAATTTACATCTACAACAAACTGAATACATAAAAAGACCCGATTATTTACGTTATTATTACTTAACCCTTTCCCACGGAATATCTTTGACTCACTGTCGGGCGAAACCTAGAGTAATAATTTGCTTGTCAGGTATAGTTGTGGAGTACCTTCACTAAATAATTTATTCTGTAAAAACCACTTAAGATATGACTTTTAAATTTTGTAACAATGGATACACTAATAGTTATTCTAAAATGATACCATGAGATCACCTAATTACAAGCAAGACCCTCCCCCTGTTTAGAATGATACATCAGGAAGCATCCAATATGGTGCATAATGTTAAATTGCTTGTTCTTGAAGTCAGTCTAAATTGCTGGAAATGATGGGGCTCTTATTTTCTTGGTAATACAGAGAACGCAGGAATTCACCCTGAATCTCCCAATTTATTTCATTTTCGGGATCAGTCGGATGAAGATATTTAGATAGCAAATCGTGCTTCCATTCGGACATACAAACTATAAACAATTTTTGACTGAATGGGATTGGAAGATAAATTGACATTAGTTAGAATAGGCTATTATGTACTTAAGTAGAGGCTCATAGGCCGAAACAGAATTAACTGAAGAATTAAAATTGATAATTACTTTTTTTACAAGTAGGCCTAATATTTTAAAAGGAGACGGTACCTGAATGAACATTTCCTGTTCTGTGCCGTATTTCGATTCCTCTCAGATTCATATCCTGTCCCAAATGCTTCCCATACCATTTTTATTATCATACCTACAGTTTCAAACTCACTACCGTACCAATGCATTTGTCAACATATTGATCTAATTTGTAACAAATATCCTCCGCATTCAACTGGTTATGAGCAGCCATGTTGCTGCAATGTGTTTACATTCAGTCAGCTGTCTGTTCTATCTAAGAAACCGTATAAAAGAACACTTTATTTTAGAATTCTGTGCATACCAGTAGTATCTAGGAAGCGTAGGGAATTCACTGGCTCCAAAACGTTATATGTTTAGCAGACAGATGGCACAGGAAGTCGGTTTGAAAGTCGAGTCCGCTTTACTACGCAATCCGCGGGAAAGAGTTAATACTGTGCGTGCTACAAATTTAGGATGGGATCGTTAAGCGACCCACCTTGTTACAGAAGGTAACCAATTCTAACCAAATTATTCCCATTTTCCCAATCACGCTAACATTTCCCAAATATTATTTACATTTTTGGTACTCATCTTCGTTATTGGTAATCCATTGCAGCTTGGCAGATGAGAGGCTCCTTTCGGCCCCTATCCGCCGTACTACTCGTCCATTCTTGATGGCGTAATTCCACAAGTGACTTCCTGGCACATTACCATTTTTACACTAATACTTTAACTATCACACTACTTCAACATTGACAATGTTAACACTGAAAAGTTGACTTTTACAAAACAAATTAATACCCTAGACCCAAGATTTATTATATTACACTGTTTTAAGCTTCGTCCAATTACCGCACAAAAGGACTTGGACACGCACGACGAGGTGTCGAATTATTCGCCC